>NC_088245.1:158411396-159611396 GCF_036013445.1 Caloenas nicobarica | reverse complement strand
TCTTCAGAGAATGAAGCTGATTTTAGAGGTGTGGGATATACAGGTGTTTCGGGAACGTTTGATTGTGCAAATATAAAAAATTAATATATATATTGCATCATAATTCTTCAGCGTTGCCTGCTTTATTACACTAGAAGTCACTTCTTCATGTCTGACAATATTCACAGTCATTTGAAATGACAAAAGCATTGGAAAGTTTAACACTAATACTAGGTTTTTGTTCATTTCAGATTTACAAAAGTTGTTGAGCAAATATAAAGAGGTGCAATTATTATTCAGCCTCTCTCATATTTACAATGCAACAAACATATCTGTTATTTCTGGTTATACCACATTCTTCAGTGCAGTCCAAATGCTAGAATTCAGAAAAATAATCACTTGTTTACACTATAAAAGTACCCTGACATTTTTTTAATCTTTCTATATCATTTCACTATTCATATTACTGAGTGATCTTACACTTCCAGTTCGAAAACTTTTCCTGCGCACGCTGCGAAGGTAATTGCGATAAAGGATTACACTGATGACTCTTGCCTGAAATTGTTTAGAAACAATGTAGTACAGTATAACGTCCAAGCATGTACTGAGATTCATGAGAAAGGTGGTAAAGGCTGCCCAGGGATTATAAATTGTGTTTTCATTTTGCAACATCAGGAAGGCGAAGCAAGCGTGGAAGGGTACGAAGCAAATGAGTACTTGAGCAATTAGAGTAACTATAATTCTTATGGATCTCTCCTTGGCCTTAGGCTTCAGTTTGGAAGTCTTGCCGTGGATAAAATTATAAATAATGACAAGGTAACACCCCATCATGATAAACAAGGGAATCAAAAAGAAAAAAATCAAACGAGAAAAGTTCAATGTATTTACTTCCTTTAAATGGATGATATCAAGCATTTTCATGCAGGTGGTGAAATTCGAGGCTTTGTCTGGATCAGATTGTAAAAACAGCAATGGGGTCGTTGTTGCGAGGGTCATTACCCAGATTCCAGCGCAAGCCAGCACAGCTTTTTTTGTGTTTTTTAGTTCTTTGACATGTTTGGGCTGGACAATAGCCATAAATCTGTCTACGCTTATGAAAGTGAGCAACCACAGAGCAATGGCTGGATAAAATATAGTGAAAGCACTGATAATCCGACAGAATATATCTCCGAAAGGCCACATTTCTTTCCCATGGTAGATTATCCGAAAAGGCAAGGAAAATATAAAAATTATGTCAAGTAATGCCACATTCATCATATATACGGTTATAGTTGTTCTCTTCTTGGTAGTGCAGCTGAAAACCCATAGTGCAGTGGCATTCACCAACAAACCCACTGTGAATACAAAACTGTAGAAGACCAGTGATGCAATCCGGTATTCTTCAGGGTGCTGATCTCCAGACATCCTATTTTAATTGAATTTAGGAATAACTGCTGCACTCCATAAATACCCTAAAAGATAGATAAAATAGGAAGAATTATTCGCAGTTGAATAAAACCTTTATTTAAAAACAAAGCAAGAAGATTGTTGTAGAATGGGGTTTAGTGAAGAGATTACATTGTTTAGCAGTGAAATGTGCTAGCTTTGTTGCTTTTTCTGACTACAAATATATTATTGTGCTCTGAAGGAAGTATCTGTTCTGTCAGGCTTGTGAAAAATAGTATTTATAAGATAGTTTTTAATTAAACATGTCTAGTTACTGAAGAGATTTCTTATACAAGGAATGCAAAAGTCAAGATTGACCAGCTATTTCGAGTGTCCTTCAGTTGCTGATAATTATATCGAAACAGCTGTAGTTGAGGTAAGAAAGAGCTATTTTCTAAAGAAAATATTTCTTCCAGTTGTCCCTGTTGAAAAATTAATGGCTAAAAACAGTTATGAAAAAAAAAAAGTGAGCATGGCATGTAGTGACATTTGGCTATGCAAAGTCAACTATTGACTTTGCGTTTTATCTGTGTAGGAACTACTTGGCTCCCAAAAGAATAGGTGCATGCTGTTACGCATAAAAGATATTAAAAAGCTATTTTAACAGCTTTGTAGCTTCTGATACAGTATTTAATCTGAGGGCATCAGAAGCAACCACGTGACATATGAATGAGATTAATAGATTGATAGACTTCCTATTTAAAGAAGTAAAAAGCTGGGAAGCAGCCCTGTCTCCGATCAGGGCCTCTGTGAACGGTATTTTGGGGGGGAAAAGTTGCTGGCTGGCAGCCAGCAGCTCCAGAGCAGAGCTGTGTTGCTTCTTTCAGCTTCTTGGTCATTGGAATTGGACATCTGACATGTCATTTTGAAGACTCAGGTGATGAGAATCACAGGCTGGTTAGGGTTGGAAAGGACCTCTTGGAAGTCATCTAGTCCAACCCACCTGCTAAAGCAGGTTCACCCAGAGCAGATCGCACAGGAATGTGTCCAGGTGGGTCTTGAATGTCTCCAGAGAAGGAGACTCCACAGCCTCTCTGGGCAGCCTGTTCCAGTGCTCTGGCACCCTCACAGTAAAGAAGTTTCTCCTCATGTTTAGGTGGAACCTCCTGTGCTTCAGTCTGTGCCCGTTGCCCCTCATCTTATCGCTGGGCACCACTGAAAGGAATCTGGTCCCATCCTCTTGACACCCACCCTTGAGATATTTATAAACATTGATGAGATCCCTTCTCAACCTTCTCTTCTCCAGGCTGAACAGCGGAAAGAGATTTTATCCTAGTTTCCTTGGGAGCCATTTGAGGATGGCAGACCTTGCCTGGGGATTGCATGGGTGCTCTGGTTAACCTGCACCCCCTCGCTTGCCTGGCTCTTGCTGCGGTGACAGTTTGATGGCTTTGCATGGGAAGGTTCCTCTTGTTTGGCTTTTTACCCAGCCCTGTGGCAGCTTTGTGGAGAGGAGGAGGAGGAGGAAAATGTTGTTTGTTTGATGTTCCCACTTGTGACAGGCGGCCAAATAATTTCTACAGTATGAGGCACCAAAACTGTTCTCAAGAGCAGAAGGGTGTGTAGTTCTGTGTGTTTTATCTCCAAAAGTGGAGAATGCATTAGAAAAAGGCTTATTGTTACTGCTCATCCATTTTGTGCTTTCACTATAATGTTTACCAGGTACTTTTTTCCGTGGTATAGAAATACATAGTGGATGAACTAGTGTTTAGTAATCTAGTCTCCTGGTCTGACACAGGGAAATACCAGCTGCTTTTGATGAGAGTATCCATAAGAGTAACTTAAGTCTAACGTATTGAATCTTTCTTCAGGTTAGTTTCTGCCTTGAAATATGAAGTTTTGATTTGCTTGCAATTCTCTAGCTTACAGATATTTTTTAGAAATGCATACAAATATCTAGTGCTAAACTTTTGTCTCAAAGATTTTTTTTTTTTAGCTGTTCAAAGCAAAAAGGTATGTTTCCAAATCAGGATGGTCAGAACATGTGATAGAATTTATGTTTTGTGTGGGAAAAGCTATGCATATAATACTGACAGAAAAAGAACTTGGCGGGGCATCTGTGTGAATGCCTCTATAATACCTCACTGTATAAAGGACACTAAAAATAAAAAAAGTTAAGGCTGATAGCAGGCCTTATTGTTAGGTAGATGGGATGTGCGCGAAATAAAAATTTTGTAGCATATTCTTGTAGCACAGTTGAAATATTTGGCATACTGTCCCATTTTCATTACTGTTGCATAAAATTGTCCAAATATCACTAAGCTCCTTCCCCCCTGCACGTTTGAAGTGTGGGTTGGTTTTTTTTCCTCTCTTGTGCTGTTTTTTTTCTCTCTTGCTAATGGTTGCCTATGACACAGTGCACTACTACCTATCCCAAGATCCTGACTGATTCAGCAGGTAAATTGAGTAGTAATGTATATATGATAGGTAGAAGAATTCACTTTTTATAGATGAATGTTAATAAACAGCATGTATTTTGGTTTTGCTTTTCTCTCCTTTGGGCTTGCACTGACTGTAATCATTTCTGGTCAGGTCTTGTTTCTGAAATAACCAGCAGGCTGGTGTTGATGGGAAGAGGGGAAGCTGAATCTGGCTTGAACTTATGCAGGAAAACATGTGGTTCCATGGCTTGTTTGCAGGTTATTTCAGGTTTGTGCCAGTTTTGAGGTATATCAAAGAATGGACATACTGGGGTTTTTTTTTCAGTTGTTGAAGATGCTGTTTACAAACTTTGTGGCTTTAAGTGCATGTGAGTGTTATAATTAGGCAGTTCTCCTAAATTTAGTTTTTAAGAATCTAAAATTTAACCTTTATCTAGGTAAAAAAAAAATGGGATTTTTTTTTAAGTGTGTACTTGTCTGTCTTTATACGCAAATGCAGATATTCTTATTTTTCATCAGTACTTGTCTGCATGGAGTTCAGGTCAGTATCTCCCAGGTCAGCCCAAGTAGATCTTTGGGTACCTCTGACTGGTTTTGCCCTAGTTGCCATTTTTCCTAATGGGAACATTTACTTGCTGGTATTGATTAAAGCACTTGCTGAAGCACCCCTGGAGTCACTGGTTTCTGTCTATCTCTGTTAATTCTGAATGATTACTCTGATGTTGGTCCATATGTTTTGTCAATCTGTTTAGTTTTTTAATGATAGCTGAGGTCCTGAATGTCTAATGTGAGTTGTGAAGCCCATCTTGGTGCTGTGTACAAGAACAAAGACTTTCAGAACAAAACCAGAATTAAATATTTTCTTCCAGCTTCTTACTATGAGTAAGGCAACAGTGACTCCATTTAAAGGCTTGTGTGTGTATCTCTCTTCTCAATCCCCATTTTTTCCTTTGGCTGTCCCTTACATTCACTCACGTTTCCCTGAGGAGGACATGGCTTTCAGTGAAGCACAGAGAGACCAAACAACAAGATCTTCTCTTGTTTTTAGTTTAACCAAACCAAACATTTTTCCTTTAGTGATAATGTCCTTACCAATGCTTTTGGTTATTGCATATTTTTAAATTCAGTGTTAAAATCCTAAACAACAGTATTTATGGTACTGTGCTTTTACAAATGCAGTCATTTTACTTCAAATGTTATTTACAGAATGCTGCTGATATTTTGAAATTGCATTAGGGTATTCAATTTCTTTTCATTAGTTCTAGAATAAATGCCGGTGTTCAGCTTTTGAAGAAAGAAGTCCGTCTTAGCAACATACATAAACATCCAGGTTACTTTCTTAGCGTAGCATAGCAGATTGTTACTCACCTTTTGTGCACTACAGAGTTTCTTCAGAGATGCTCCTTTCATAGCCTCCAATCTAGAAGGTTTAGACTTCCTCTTTGCTCAGCTTCACTTAGCTAAAATAGCTCCTCTTCGCAGGCAGGAAATAATGACGAAATCAAGCCAGTTCTGAACTTTTATTGGTCACACTTAAAAATATCTTGCTAATATTTCACGTATATGCGATGTCTGTGAACTGCTATTTCTAGTACCTTTGAATAGGCAAGCTTTTATAATATTTCCAGCGTGGTCAAACTGGGCTGTTGTACTACGTGTCTTTTCAAAATACATTTTTTAATGTTTGTGGTATAATGAAAGCATATTTTTGGTGGATGTTTACATGCAAAGGTATCTGCAAGAATATGCATCTTGGTTATGCAAAAGTTTCTAATAATCACAATGTAAATGTATTTACTGCAGAGTGTAATCTGTCTTTTTTTGTAGAAATCCCCTTTTTATTTATATTGCCTTGGATAGTAGTCACTCTGAAAGTGACAGAAACTTGCTACATTTGAAATGAGAAGTTTGATTCACTTGAATGCCGGCTTTGTTTATGCCTGTACTTACCATATTTTACTAACACAACAGCAATGTTTCCATACTTTATTTGCTGTCTAAAATAATAACATGCCTATTTAAGAACTTTGCAGAAAAATGCTGCATGAAGAGAGGTTTTAGCCTTTATTAAAATAGAGTAAAATCTCTGAACTGTATCACTGCAACAGACATATTTGTTGTGATTAAAGTATTCACAAACACTAATAAGTAAATAAGACCTATTCCTACTTTTTCTCTTTGTCAACACGAAAAACAATCCAGCCTTTGAAGGAGCCATTTAGAGGAGCAGATAATTGTAAATTCTCTGTTGAGTGCTCACTAGCTCCAGGTCTCTGACTGTCAGTCTTTAGGACATGGAAGCACACTATGGAGAGTTTTTTACCTCCTGTGGCTTTTATTTTCCCTCTCCAAATGAAGCAAAAAGAGATGTGTGTTGAGGAAGGGAACAGTAATATTTTGGTCTCCTCCTGGCATGTAGTCAAGAATTTGCATGTGGTGCCAGAAGCAACAAACTCCTGCAGTTCAGATGTAGCCAGAATCAGGTTTGTATCTGGGGACATCTTTCTTCACTGCCTGTAAAAGTTACGTAGGTAGGTGATGCTCACTTAGCGCTAAAGATAACTTCTGTGGAAAACAGCTTCTCTGCTGGAGTCATGTAATTTATCTCGGCTGAATGGGTTTTTGGTAGCGCGTAGGTATTTGCATGGGTCAGTGTGGTGGGTGAAGTCATCACAGGGAGGGACCTGCCTGTGGTTCTCAGTGTGTGGATTAATATCTGTAAAAAGTTGGTCTTTCCTGTTTAGGTGAACTAATACCCAACTTAATTTTTGCGATCATTTCAAAGACCTCTTAAATGCAACGAGCTGTAAATCCTACTCGGACCATCCTATAGAAATATAAATCTGTTTAAAAGGGCTTAATATTTCATGGTTAGAGAGTATCTTAAAAAGACCAACCAGTGCTGAAAACTCTTCAGTGGCTTTAGCAAAACAACCCTGGAGCATGCCTCAGCAGGATGAGTCACTCATACTGTTTTCAAGTTTAGTGAAAGCTCATTAAAATTTGGTGACATATGTATTTTTAAAAGGTTTAAAAAAGAGTGGGGGGCTCCTAGAAGAGAATAGCTAGGCTTTTGAACTCTTGTAGGAAGGAGTACTTTATTTTTAGCAAAAAAAATGTGCGGAAGTCCATAGGTCCCTTCCCAGCTGAACTGTGCTGTGAACATACCAAAACAAGCAAGTGAAGAGGGAGCTGAAGAGGGAGTACAACAGTAATTCTGGATTTGGGTGGAAACCAGGCGGATGTTGAGGCTGGGATGGGAAAAGCTGCATGCAGTGAACTTGCTGTCTTCTGGAGGGAGGGTTGGAAGGATGACGTTTTATAGCTGTGTCTCATTTTGTCTGAAGAGGGTGGTTGACGTCTTGACCCGACAGGGGAGGTCGTGGCTTGTGAGGGCAGCTGGAACCCAGTCACACTTTGAACTTAGCAGTTTACACAGGGGGATAACAGCAGCCCAGTGGAGTTTACGGGCATGTGAAGCCATCCAGCTGGTTTGCTGTAGCGCAGGGGTGTCTGGCTCATTTTCACCGAGGGTCGCATCAGCCTTGCGGGGAAGGAGTAGTTACATTTTTACAGTGCTAAAATTGCATTCGGCCCTTTGAAGGCCAGGCTGATGTGGCCCCTGGTGAAAATGAGTTTGACACCCCTGCCGTAGCATGTAGATGTCAGTCTGTGTCCTGCTTTCACTCAGGCTTTCCACAGCCTGCCCGGCGATGAGGCCACCAAACCGCTCTGCTGCCGAGAGGCTGGCAGGCCTGTCCCCTCAGCGTGGAGGGGCAGCTCTGCCTGGCAGCCCCGTGCTGAGGTGTTTGCACCACCAGCAAGCGGCTGCTAATTCTTGTCTGCGTGCTCAGGCTGGCTGCAGCTGCAGGGTGATTGACATTTGGAGGTGATCACCCCAGAGAAAAGTCGCGATAACCGTGGTTTGCGAGAGCCAGTGGGCTGCTCTACTGTGCCGCATTCCCCTGGCGATTCGGTTTCTGTTGTAGGAAGCACCTGACTCTATTTTTGTTTTGTTCTCCTTCTGTACTGTTTTATCAGCTGGAGAGGAGTGTCTTGCACTGGTTTCCCTCAGATGGGTGAGTACTTCCATCTCTCCAGCTTTTACTGAAATAAATGTTCAGTTCCCTCCAGGGTCTTTTTTTGCTCTTCTGAAGTTTGGGGAGTAAAGATTATTTTAGTTGTGTTATATTGTGTTAAAGCCGTTTTTGAGCAGCCAAAGGCTAAGCCAATGTACTTCATGTCTGAGTATAAGGCAGAGTGCACATATCGTCTGTTATGGTGCCTTCACTAACTGGCAGTAAGCCTTAGAAGAAATGAGCTTTATCACTTCCAGCAATGTGAAAGTGCAGCCCTGAAGGGACCGTCTTCATGCTGCTGCTTTTGCAGGAGTAATGTACTGCTGCGTCTTTCTCTTTCCGTGGTTTAGTCACGGTACAGAAAATTATGTTTTGCTTGTCCACCTACCGTGTAATGTAAGCTTTGTCCAGCTGATGCAAAGAAGTTCTGCACACAGAGGGGCAGAAGGATCCCCCTCTGCTTCAGTTTGGTAAGGAGCAGGCTTAAGCTTGTGTCCTCCTTTTCCTTCCAAACTTTCCTTCACCTGGACCTATTGAAAAGAAAGAACTGAAGCTACTTGCACAGTCCAGCGCACCGGCGGTGCAGGAAGCAACTCTCCCATGTGCTAATTTAGTGGCTTGCTGTTGTGGGTGGGTTCACACGCAGTTTCAGGTTGCTGTTCTCAACCTTGATGAAATTGTGCTTCATTACTTACTCCCATATTGTGTTGTACCATAGTGAAGGTTTAAGAATAGACTACCGGTTCAAAGTTGTCATAACACTGAATGCATAAACTTAGTGCAATTGTTTCCAGTTTTGCCGTATGTGTGTTACTCAGAGGCTGCATCATGGCATAGATGACTCTCCTCTCCCAAACCCCAACCTGCGAGTGACTACAAATGCTTTGTGCGGCAGAGCTGAAGCAATGGGAAACAGCAGCTGAAGAGAACTGCCACCTAGTTAGCTATACCTCATGTGGCCTAATTACTGTCACATTATGCTTTCTCTTCTGTGTTTTGCTGGAATTTGGTATGGTTTGAGGAAAGAATTCCTGACTTTTTCCTTTAAAAAAAAATAAATAATGAAATTGACATTCCAGGTTTCTTCTGGGGTATAGTGTGTTGGTTTGTTTTGTTTTCCCCGCATCTGCAGCTTCCTCACCAGGGGAGGAGGAGGAGCAGGCACTGATCTCTTCTCTCTGGTGACCAGTGACAGAACCCGAGGGAATGGCAGGAAGATGTGCCAGGGGAGGTTCGGGTTGGACATGAGGAAAAGGTTCTTCCCCCAGAGGGTGGTGGACACTGGAACAGGCTCCCCAGGGAGGTGTCACAGCCCCAAGCCTGACAGTGTTCAAGAAGAGACTGGACAAGCCCTCAGACACACGGTGTGACCTGTGGGGTTGTCCTGTGCAGGGACAGGAGCTGGACTCGATGATCCTTGTGGGTCCCTTCCAACTCAGGACATTGTGTGATTCTGTGATTCTCTCTTGAATAGCCGTGACACACCCTGTGTCACTAAATACCCTAAAAATATACAGTGCATCTGGCCTCCAGTTCACCTGTTCAGCAGCACCAGCCTTTGAAAGAAGCAGTACTTCAAAAATTAATTGAAATGAAAGTTGCATCTCTAAGATGTCTGAGAGTGGGGTAGTAGACTACAGACAGCAGTTTGTTACGAAGCAGCAATCTCGGAATGTATATGGTCTAACATTAGCTCATGGCAAATACCAACATAGCTCCATGCTTGTTGGTGAACCTACATTGTATCTGCTTTCCACCTGTGTTTTGTTGTGCTGGGAAGCAGCTTTTTTTCTTCCAGAAAATAGAGATTTCGCATGACTTTCATAGTTGTTTAAAACCTGCATGAATACTTAGCTTTTTTCTTTTATTTCATGCGTTATCAGAAGCTATGCAGTGAGATAGTTGTTCCAGTTTAGAAGCGTCTAGGAGAGCTTTTTCAAGTACCCTTTCCTTACTAAGTATGTGGTACGTGATATTTTTAGTATTAAACTGCTCTTAAAAGTCTCAGGTGCGTAGGAGTACTGTTCTGAAACTTGATATGCTTCCCAGGGATAAAGTTAATGTCTTTATTGAGAGCTGCTTAAACTGAGATTCTTTTGATGAAGTCTAGTGCAGAAACAGGTAAAATCATTTTGACTTTTCAACGTTCAGGAGCTTGGACAACCTCTACTCAGTTACTAGCTGGAGTATTATATCAGAAATTAAATAATTAAAAACTGCTACATGTGCTTTAGCATGCCAGTGAAGTATTTAATCAAAAGTATGTGAAGAGAGAGTGAGCTGTGCAAGTATTTGAATTGGAATAAGCGCTGCCCTTTAAATTCAAGGGCACCTTGCTGTGTGTGGCATTCCTGTGCATGTGCCCAGCCCTGGCAGGTGTGTTACTTTGATGAAGTGACCGTCTTCTAATGCTGTTCTGCCCCTGCCACCTGTCTCTGTCACAGATTAACAAACACAGTAACGTGTTGGGGTTGTGAAGCTTGGTGTGCTGTGGTGTGGAGTTGAGCTGACATGAGAGGGAACGTTCAAGATGGCAAAGGGGCTGGCGTAATCCAGACTGGGACAAAGCAGCTCAATTCCTGCCATATCACAGTGGATTGGGTTAGTTAGGATCTCTGCAGGGCAGGGTTGCTTGGTGCTTAGGCTCAGCACTGTCCTTGGAGAAGAGAAAAGAGGAGAGAAAAGAGAAGAGAAGGCTGAGAGGGTATCTTATTTATGCTATAAATATCTCAAGGGTGGATGTCAAGAGGATGGGACCAGACTCCTTTCAGTGGTGCCCAACAACAGGATGAGGGGCAACAAGCACAGACTGAAGCACAGGAGGTTCCATCTAAACATGAGGAGAAACTTCTTTACTGTGTGGGTGCCAGAGCACTGGAACAGGCTGCCCAGAGAGGCTGTGGAGTCTCCTTCTCTGGAGACATTCAAGACCCACCTGGACACATTCCTGTGCGATCTGCTCTGGGTGAACCTGCCTTAGCAGGTGGGTTGGACTAGATGATCTCCAGAGGTCCCTTCCAACCCCAACCATTCTGTGATTCTGTGAAATGAAGAAGTTGACTGAGTATGCTCAGTGCACCTGAACACTGGACAAGGCCAGCTGATGCTGTGGGCTGGCGAAGGATGACAGCAGATCTGGCTGCGAGCAGAGGATTTCAGAGAAGTCATTGTCTTTGCACATACAGAGCTGGATCCTCTCAGAGGACTCTGTACTTTCTGACAAACTATTAAACTACAAAAATATAAATATATTTTACATACATGCATGCACTTCAAAGAGAAAGAGCTGAAACTCCTGAACTTCATCATGACAAGAAGCCTAGCAAAATAAGGCAGGACATAGATTTCTATTTCAGTAATTTAGGCAGCAAGTTTCCTTATGTAGGCACTGTTTTGGTCAAGATAGCTTCAAGAGAGGATGAGCCAGTGAAACTGGACAGGGACTTGTGTAGCTACAATTCTCTGACACTTTCATCCTTTGCCTTCAAATCATACTGGGTGTCAATGCATTTTATTTTTTGTCCTAGAACATCTGGGACATTGCTTTTATTTACTTGTAGCTGAGCTCTGTGCTGTGTGGTGATGTGGGGCACCAAATTCATAGCACTTGCCCAGAATGCAGAAATAGGAGGGAGTGCACAGCTTGTTTGGAGTAAGGTGCAGTGGAGGAAGGAGGAGTGGTCACGAAGGTGGAGGGGTGTGGGACGTCTCTGTGTTCTGTCTTCTAATTTGATAGCATATGGATGGAACCATAAGAACTATACCAGCAGCCTGTGGCTCACAGTGCTTATTACTGTCTAGATGACATAGTTTATTTCCAAGATGGTGAGGCCTAAACTGTGGATGCTGCGTAGTATCTTTTAGTAGTGATGCTGGATCTGGCTTCTCTTTACTGCCAGATAATTCCTGGCCTGATGCTTATACTGCCGGGCGTGAAGGTCTCTGACATCTGAAAATGGAGCTTAGTCTCTAACAAGAAACAGTTTTGTGAAGCTGTTTTGACTTTTGCTGTGGTTGAGATTAATTACTGTGTCAATGCTGCCATCTACGGATCTTTAGCTAGCACAGCAACAGAACCTTTGAACAGCAGAAATCAGGTGTAATGGGGTCATTCCTTTATACACCTGCACTACTTAGTCACATGTGTGGATAAACTGATTATGAAGAGTGAAAACCGTTTTGACACCCTCATGGAAGGGAGGTGCCTCATGGCGTGGAAGGTTTGAGTGTTCCCATAGTTGTACAACTGCAAATTCTGTTGCAGCTCGAACAGTTAGAGTTCACACAGGTCTCCCATTTGCATTTCTTTTTGAACAATAAGATACAATTCTGAGAGTGAGTTGTAAGTGAACACTTTCTTACTGTGTATAGTCTGAATTTACCCTGGAAAAGTGAAGAATTAGAAGACACCTAGTGGGGGAAGGAAAGGAGGACTGGAAACAACATTTGCTATTCTTTTGGCTTTGTTATATAACACAAGGATAAAAGCTAAAATCAAAAATTAAGCAGCCCTGTGTTTTTTAAGCCACCCACATCCTGATTTTTTATTTGTCTGATATGTATCTACCAAAATAAGACACAATAGCAGCCACTTTCATACCACAACACTTCATTTTTTTCTGAAGGAGTGGGTGTTTGTGTTCTAAAATTTTTATGATTAAATTACTTCATTAAAATAAGCAATGCCTTATTTTCTATGTGGGAGTAGGGAGCTTCCTTTTTAGCTCAATGGTTAACTCTCAAAGGTTATTTTCAGTCTACGTGGGGATGATCAACTCTTAGAAAATCATCTTTTCTTTCTGTCTTTACTGGCAGCTTGTGTTTTTTTCCTCCTTCTCTTCCTCTTTCAGGAAGTAGCAAAACCTTGTTTGTTCCTCATGTTCAACCATAGTAAAGGAAGACGGGGATGTGGAAGTCCCTTTGGAATTTAAAAGGAAATCCTGCATCTAATTGTAGATATCTGTGCCAAACAATTCTGTGCAAATGATAATTTTGGCTATTGTTTGCAAATTGGCTTACCGCTGGTGGTGCCCCACGTTACCTGATCTGAAGAAAAACAATCTTGAAGTAGTCATTACATCCTAGAAACATCAGTTGTCTCTTATCTCTAGAAGTTCTGCTACAAGCATGGATTGCTACAACATTTTTGTTTTAAGGGACTGGTGTTCTTTCATACACGGGATAAAATAGCCCCTTCCATCATGGAATGAACTGCCACCATTCCAATGATGGTCTACGGATCTTTCTTCCCTCTCCTCATATTTGTTGAACAGCTAATTATTTGATTGGGGTAGAGAAAAAAGGACGAAAAATTGATGAAGAATTCTTCAAAGCAGTGGGAGATTTTATTAGTATGCAGAGATACTGTGTCTGTCATGTCTTTTTGCAAAAGAAAGGGTGTGTGATTGTCCTCTTAGGACAAAGAGGAGGATGGTAACTGAGTAACTTCACAAAGGAGGTCTTGCAGTGACTGATGCTTGTAATTCCTCTTGATATACCAAAGTAGTGGACAGAAGTTGATTCAGTAGTAAGTTCAGTGGTTTTCTGAGAAGGCACAATTTCGTGATTGAGACTTTAAAAAACAAATACACATGAGACAGAACACTGTGTATAGATTGTTAAAAAACCTAACATGGGTGCTTCACTGAAGAATTAAGAAATTAGAAAATCTATTTTGCAGAGTTAAAGGATTTTGCAGAGTTTATGTATAAATAACAAGCTTTTTTGTATGACTTTCTTTTAAAATGTCCTCTTAGCTTTTATTTTATGCTTACCAAATACTCTCCTTTTGTTTAGTCATCACTTTGCTTCAGACACCTTGGTCTGTAGTTGTGAAAAAGGGTTATATGGTGGTCTTAATGGGGAAGTATTTTTTGCAAAGAAATCACTTCTCTGCTACAGCTTTTCTTTGTTTCTGTTTTGTCATGAACAAGCTAAACAATTTCCTGCCAGCAACTTGGGCCTTAGGATATTTACAGAGCTCTCTTTGGGAAAAGATGAGCTACAGCCACAAATCAAAAGAAAGTGTGAATGGTGTCTTGACGATAGATAGATAGATGGATCGATGGATGGATGGAAGTGGTTTAATTTTCAGGTATTGTGAAGCCAAACTGTGTGAATAAGATGAACATTTAAAACCTCTCTTTAATAGACCTAAGCCTTTGAAGACATTATGATGTCCATTACAATTTACTAATTATGATGTGGTAAGTTATGAGAAGAGATTTTTTTCTTTTTACCAAGAAATCAAAAGTAATTTTAAAAACGGCTCAGCCAAAAAATAATGAATATTAGGTACCATAGAAGATGACTGAGGGGTAGCCAGTTACTAGACTGTTCTACAGAATTGGGCTCAACATCTTGAACAGCAGATACATGAGTCACATTGTGGTAGTTAGTTTTGACTTATTGTCACTACCATGAAAATGGGTCATAATAAATGAGACAAAAATATCTCATGTGCTTTGCAGCGTCAGTCATCATAAATTGCCATCCTTTGCATCTGCTCTGCCCAAGCTTTACTCCAAATACAGATCCTGATAAAAGATCATCATTTAATGCTGAAATCAGCAGGGAGCTGGGAGTGAAGACCCTTTTCAGCCCATCGCGTGGTGAGATGTGCCCTTGGGTTGCTCAGGTGTGGGCTGGGTGATATTCATGGTATGTGGGATCAGTAGGCTGGAGAGAAGTGGAGTTTCTGTGCTGGAATGTGGGAACTCAGTAGCTCAGTGAGGGATTGGATGTCAGAAGCTGGTAGGAAAGGCTAGAGCTCTCATTTGCTTGTGGCGCCCACCTCTCCCTTCCCAACACGGGAAGTTGTCACATAGTCCAACTTGTCCACGCAAATGGTTCTGGGAGGCTGATGCTACCCTGTGCCTCACTCTGCACTTCCTTTACACCAGAAATATGGAACAGCTCAAGTTATGGGAACTGTAAGCTATGGTAGGACTTACACACTTTAAAAAGAAAATATTTCTCACATGAAGAATGGCTACCAAACTTAATCACATTCAAGAGCAAATGAAATCATAACTCTTTGAATTCAGGTGCGTAACATACCAGGGTCCTGGATTGCTACTGATCAAATTTATTTTCTCTAAGGCAAGAAGTTTGCAGAATGAAAATGTGTATATTAGATACAGAGTTAAAAGCCAATCCACATTACAAGTTGGACTATTCTCAGTATAAGGTTCCGCCTTTGAGGTTATATGTGTCTCAAGGGCCTCATGAAGTAAGTACCTATCTTAAATCAAGTTGCCCACTCTTGGTTCAATAGAGTGGCTCATGATCGCCAGCCTATTAGAATATGTGTCAAGATCCTTAACAACTGCTAGGCAGCTCTCTGCTCTTTAGATTCATGAAGATTGAGCTGATCCTCACAGAAACGTGACTGTGATTGCTTCCAGGCTGTACCGGTCCAGGCTTGGAGGGCGCTTTTCTCAGGCTGGACTTTTCGAGCTTCAGTCAGCCACTTGGCAGTATGTCCACACATGATGCTCATTGCTCTCCCTGCACACAGGCATAGTTTGAGAGAGTCTACAGTGGTGGTAAGACACGTGCCCTCAGGATTCAAGCCTTTTGTCTTCAACTGTTATCACATATGTTGCCCCAGATTTCTATTACCTAAGCCAGGAACCTTCTCTGATATCTTTGGAGGGACAGAGACCTGGTGTGTTGAGTTTCCCTATCTGTGTACCAGACACTCAACAGCTTCAGACTAGATGGGCTGGGGGATCTTTTTGTACATTAAGGTTCAACTTATTCAAACAGTGATAACTGACAGTACCATGGTGTATTATGCAGATATGAAGGGTGACATATCACCCTCTTGCATTGGTTAGGGATGTCAATCATTTGGTGGAACTTGCTTTACTTATTGGCAAATTATTGAGTGAGATTTTGAGTGCTTGAATCAGATATGTCACAAGCAGGAAATTTGAGATGATTTCTCAGTGCTATTTTTAAAAATGTTTTCCTCTGTTCTGGAGCCGGTCAGACATGAGGCCACCTTTTCCAGTTTTCTGACGACACAGATATCTGGCAGGATGCAGATGAGTTAGTTGTGATGGCCCCACTCCATCTGAGAGGCAGCTTTCATTCAAGACTGGCTCAGCTAACAATGCAGTCACCCCACATCTGCTTCTTTGCGTTTTGTCATTGCTTTTTGACCTGGGGATAACTTTTGGGATTGGTAAAGCACTACCACTAAACTCTGGTAAGAAACAGTCCATCAAGAAGAAGCGCTTATTCTCTTGCAGTTCTTAGCAAGACTGATATTCCCTGTAGTGTAAGACAAAATACTATTCTGTGTTTTAAAACTTTTTCTTTTTTTTTTTTTTTACATTTTTACTTATGTGTTTTGTACACTTAAGAAAATTCAATCAGATCCATAAAGGGATACTCAGCAGTAATCTCTGTGCTTTTCTGTGGAAAGCTTTTCTGTCGCATGTCACCATGAGTTTTACCAAGGTCTTGATGAGAGAGTTGGTTTTGTTTGTTCGTTTTGTCTTCACTTGGTGATCATTTTCCATAATGGGATGTTAATTTGGTGCTGTCTTTCCTCACACTGTGGCTCTTTGAGCCTATGGTCACCAGTTCTTTTCACCTTTCATTGAAGATAGTGTTTTGGTAGCTGTGTGCTCTGCCAGAAGTGTGAAAGAAGATTCAAGCCCATGTGGCTGAAGCAGTATAATGTTCTGTGCTTCCTCTCTTTTCAAGATTCTCCTCAGAATTCATCTCAGATTCCTACATCATTTGTCAGAAAATCAGCCTGCTGGTGTTTCATCTAAACCCTCATATTTCTAGAACTGGAATATCTCTGTAGGTACCTCCTGGATGCTGAATACACTTTGGGGTTTTTTTAATATTTATAAAGGCTGTTTAGGAGGGGGGTTTGCTGCTTTGGTGCAATAACTGTCTCTGTGCTGAGTGTCATAGTGAACAGCAGGCTGTGAGACAATGGAGCAAGGGGTAAACACCAGGCATGAGCCTCAGTGTCTGCAGTGGAATCATTAAGGAATATTTCCGCTCCAGAAATAAAAATGGAAGTTTTCTTTGCACCTTAGTGAAAGCAGTGCTTTGGCTACAGGCTTGAGACAGCGTTCGCAGTAGCTGTTGTACAGTCTGATCTCACCCTGAGCACTACGTTTGTCCTTCAAGTAATTTCTTTGGGCTGCGATTAAGAGAGATGAGTGTTTGCAATAATCCCAGAGAACGTTCATTCAAATATCCCATCAAATGAAAAGAAGGACTACTTGCTTGTGACTGGAGATTGGGATGTGTTGTCTACATGTATACTTTTGTCTTCTCATCTACTTCTGAACCCTTTCTTTGTGTTGGAAGTATGAGATGGGCAAATGGGAGAGGGTGTGCTTCACTCCTTCCACACGACGTTCAACCAACAAGGGAAGTAGACAGTCAGGAGTCCACCTTACCCTCTTGGTGAGGAGCCTTTTCCTAATGTCCAATCTGAACTTCACCTGACACAGCTTCATTCCATTTCCTCCTGTCCTGTCACTGGTCACCAGAGATCAGCACCTCCCCCTCTGCTGTCCACCTTGAGGAAGGTGTAGACTGTGGTGAGGTTGCCCCTCAGCCTTCTCTTCTCCAAGCTGAACAAACCAAGTGACCTCAGCTGTTCCTTGCAAGTCTTGCCCTCGAGGCTTTTCACCATCTTGGTTGTCCTCCTCTGGACACACTCTAATAGTTCGATGTTCTTGTACTGAAGTGCCCAAAAATGCCCCCATACTCAGGGTGGAGCTGCACCAGTGCGGACCAGAGTGGGACAATCACCTCCCTTGACCGGCCAGTGATTCTGTGCTTGATGTGCCACAGGACACGGTTGGCCCTTCTGGCTGCCAGGGCACACTGCTGGCTTGTGTTCAACTTGCCACCAAGCCAAACCCCAGATCTCTTTCCGTGGGGCTGTTCTCCAGCCTCTCGTTCCCCAGTTTGTACGTATAACCAGGATTGCCCCATCCCAGGTGGAGAATCTGCCACTTGCTCTTGTTAGGTTTCATATGGCTGGTGATGGCCCAGCTTTCTAGTCTATCCAGATCTCTCTGTAAGGCCTCTGTACCCTGGAGAGAGTCCACAGCTCATCCTAAATTGAGAAAAGAGGAAAGATAAATAGATTATTATATTTTACATTTCTACAAAAACTTTTGAAATAAAAACAGGCACTATTTTTGTCTCAATATTATACTTAGAAAAAAATTAAATTTCAATCAGAAATTGCTTCTCTGTATAGACGCTCTAGGAGGGCGATAGATATTAAGAGTGGAAAACTTATTTGTTTCAATAGAATTTTAACGACTATTGGTAATCCTTGCTCATGACTTTTGCAAGTTACTAAAAAGTTAAAACTGAACCCAAATGAGAAGAACAAATTGTGATGTTGCCCACAGTATTTCTTTTGCTTGGTTTTGTTATCAAAAGCCAACAGGTGTTTTTGGGAAGCACAGATAAAAGTACTCAAATAGTAAAATCTAAGTTTTCATATTTGTCTTGAACAAATAAAGCACAAGTTTATTTAGCTTCTGAGGTATTTGTGGGTTTGTTAGCACTGATATTTAAGCTTTTATGTATGAAGCACAGAAATCACTAAAAATGTTCAGCCATTTTTCCCAAGTTCATGTAGCATTAATTGGTTTTTATATTTTTGTGTGTTTGTTGCCATCCTGAACACTCTAAAAGGTTGGAGTTTTTTCAAATTCATATTTTAATTCCTTGTTTTCTTAAAACCAGTGCTTGATTACAGGTTTTCTCAGAGTGAGCACTGCTTGATTCTCTCACAGATTTTATGTTCTCCATGACTAGTAATTTACTTGTATTTTTTTTCTGTATTATTCTCCACAGACCCTTATCATTAGTTTGTCCACTTTCATTCTGCTTGTAACAAAAAAATCATTGATTTAAGTTTTTAAACTTAGTCACTTTCATATTTTTTATTTGAAAGAATACCTTTTTGGAGAAAAACAATTATCACTCATCTTTTATTCTACTTGTCTTGGCAGTTGGAAAAGTGATAAATAAAATACTAAGTATTTTGTACCAAGTAGAGGACAGTTCTTTCTCGATCCCGATAAGAAAGGCACAAATACCCGCAAGGCAGGTAACTATTCATTAATAGCCCAGAAAATCTGACTGCAAGTTATTGAATCTGACGTCCCTTCTGATGCTGGCAGCCCCGAGGAGATTCGGCGTTGGCTGGACTTCTGGTCTGGGACAGCACATGGTACAGATCCCATCCACGGTGAGGTTCACCAGCTCTGAGATCACTTGTGTTTCTTCCAGGGTCTTGCTAAGTACAGCTTCATCAGGCACTGACAGCAATCAAGCCTGGAGTGCAGGTGATACACTCTCTTATTCTTCTCTCGTTAGTAAAGCCACAGTCCTAAACCAGCTGTGTCTAATATTTCACGTGGATGAGACAATGTGCTGTATGTATACATGTTTAAATATACATTGACTACATGTACGTTGACTAATTTTGTATTGACTGCACATACATTGATTAATTATACTATTGATTAGATATGCCTTGATTAAGTAGCAGTCACATGGTATCCATGATACAGAGACATACACCTGGGTGAGTGGTTATGTGGATCACTAACTCTTCACAGAATAAGCATCCACCGCTGGCTACTACAGCAGATAAGCAAATCATTCTTGGTAAAGTTGGTGCTGCAATTGCAAACATTTTGGTTCAAATTACTGCCTGTTTTCTGATTCCTTATGGATCAAGAAGTATTGCTCTTCTAAGCAAAGATCACTGAACTAAAGTAGAAATTCCTTTATAGTTCTGAGGGGCATCCTGCTGGTAGGCCCTGACATTCTTCCCCTCCCACCTGGCCGCTGCTGTCATCCTCCTATGTGTGGAAGAGTCCTGTTGCAAGCAGCTGGGTTATATTGTCGGATTGGATGGAGTATAAATCGTGATTCTTACTCGTTTGGACCTTTTTCTGAGATGCTGACAAAGCTGGATAAAGCTGTGGAGAGAGAATAGCAAAAACTTCTTCCACCGAGGTGTCTGTGGCCAGTGAGGGACACTTGTTTTCTGGTTTTGTTTGCGACTGGAAAGTGACACCTTGTGAAAGAGCATTAGAATCAGATTTCTGAGGAGTAATTTCAGAATTCAAGCACCACCATTATGACTTTGTTGTTATTGTTGTTAATCTTGTGAAGACCTTATCTAGACCGAATGACAATGAGACTTCATCTGTAGTTAAAATACATTACGGTGCTAACTTTATTGATATCTGTTCCAAAAATCTTTCTTTTTGGACATTTTAAATTACAAATCACATCACTAATCATGTAATTTCAGCAGGAATTTGCAATTTGTAGCACAGGAAGCACTGCAAAGGGCTATATGATAGCAGTGGTGCTTGGCTGCTCAAACGGAGATGCTGACCTGTACAGTAAGCGTCTCTACAGCACCAGCAACCACAGTATTAGGAAGGCAGGGCTGTAACCAGGGGAATTACTTTTTCCAAAATCAGCTTCCACATGCAGTGGAAGATTGGAGGAAATGTAAAGAGGCCTTTTATGTAAGCAGTAAAATCAGTTCAGACAACAGGAGGTGTTTCCCTGACCCTGGGCTCTCAGTCTACGGTGGTCCTCAGCTAGTTGTCCTCAGCCATGAGCTTGGCCTTTGTAGACTTGCCCAGCTATAGGCAGCTCTCCTGGCAGATGGAGGAATTCCTCCTGACCAAGGGCGTGGGGTGCAGGTGCTGGCCAAATGGCTGGAACGATGCAGCAGAAAATCAAGGAGAGGTGAAGAGATGGCCTGGATGTCCCCAGAACTGGAGGCTGCTCGTTCTGCAGTCGTCCCCAACGTTCGTGGTCACCAATTCTGCTTGCCAGTGCTTGGTGGTATCTGAGCGTGCTAATTTTAGAGCTGCTGCTCTAGCTTGTGGGTTAAGAGGAGTTAAAGATGAAAGATCCTTCATTTAATGAAATTAATGTCTTACGCCAGTAAATCTGAATGGCTTGTTTTTTTATTTTTTAATTTTTTTTTCCTCCTCTCAACAAAACTGAGACACTTTCTTCCAGGTCACATTTTTAATAGCGGCATGCAATGTATTGTCTTCTTGCAGGCCTCTATCTAGGTGTCCTATCTGATAATTTATGTCATTTTTTGTCTAGAACAAAGCCACTAGGAGAAATCCATGAGATGTCATTAAGTATAAGGGATATGAATGTGAAGCTTTGCCCTCTATCCCTCTTTTAGCATAAGTAACATTATTATGTATGTGTCCTAGCAGCTAGCCCTGACACCCCAGATGGGTTTGCCCCCATCTGAGTGAAGGAGTAAGATTCTGATGGGTGTTGGGGCGGTTTTGAGTAGCTGGTGTCATGAATACACTGTATTTATAATATTTTTTGAAGGCCGAAGAAGGAGAATTGTCCTGAAGTTGCCTTTAGTCTCATAACTTGTCAGAAGTCTGCAGTTGTCTCTTTTTGTCAAAAATGCCTCACACATGCAGCTCACACATGCAATTGACGGGGGTGCTTCATCTCTTCCTGTCCAGCTGGGTGCAATGATCTGTCACAGTCACTTCTAGACAGAATTCCTATAACCTTCCATACTTAGAAATCGTGATATTAAGGTTTCATTAAGTTCTTAGCCCCTTAGTAGCAGCAGCTGCTGATAAAACACTATCTGGCTCCTTTGTAGGCTAGTAAGTTGAGAATAATCAGTTTTCAGCATCTCTATATTTAAATTAGCCTGCCCTGGAGTGCCTTCTGCTAACTAACCACAACTTCCCTCGAAAGTTACGTGCCACAGGAAGGGTGAAACTGCTAAGTCTAGTTTATCGGAGGGAGGAACATAGCTCTCTTTGTGCATGGTATAAGACAATGTATACTTTTCTAGAGGGGATAGGATAACCACAAATGTTGCTGCCTTCAGAACAGGTGCAAAACTTGCTTTTTTAGTTTAGCACTTTGCACAACATCTGTCACAACTGAGGAAAAGAAAAGAGGAAGAGGAGAAACTCATATTTTTGCACTGAGGAAAAATGAATGTAGCTTTTTGGAAAGAAATCTAGGCCATGTCTTGACCTCTATTTTAGGAGGATGCTCATGACAGCATTTTGATAAGGGCTTAAGTAGAGGACAATGACAGAAGATTTTAAAGTTACATCATTTGCTAGTTTTACTGCAAGGCCATTGAGTTTCATGTTTCTTTCTTCTCTAACTTAAAGTTTTGACCAAATTTGTTAGTCATAGAAGGATGCAGGTTGAAAGGAGCCTCTGGAGAATGTGTTGTCCAGCGCTGGTAGTGCCAATTTAATCAGGGCTGTGTCCAGTCAAGTGTTGAGTATCTCTAAGGACAGAGATTTCCCAGCCTTTCTGTGCAACCTTTCGCAATGTCTGACTAGCCTCATGGTGAAAGAATGCTTCCTAATGTTTAATTGTTCCTTGCTGCAGCTTGTGCCCATTACTGTGTATTGCCATCTTTTCTGTACCCCTTCCTAGTAGGCAGTTGAAAGCAGTGATAGCATCCCCTCCCAGTCTTGCCTGAGCTCTCATCCTCTCCTCCAGGAGCATGTGCTGCAGCCCCTTCATTGTTTTTGGTGGCCTTCTTATGGACTCATTCCAGTATGTTGATATCTTTCTTGTACTGGGAAGCCCGAAACTGGGTACAGGACTCCAGGTATGATCTCACAAGTACTGAATGGAGGGGAAAGATTGTTTCCGTTGATGTTGTTTCTGACATGGTCCCATATATATTTGGCCGTGAGGTCACACTACTGACTCCTCTTGGACTTGTTGTCCACCAAGAGCCCAGACCTTTTTTTGCCAAGCTGCTTTCGAACCAGGCAATGCCCAGCCTGCCCTGTTCTGTGGGTTTATTCCATCTCAGGTGAAGGGCTTTGCATTTGACTTTGCCGAACTTCACAAGGTCCCTGTGAGCCCATTTTTCCAGCCCATTGAGGTCCTGTTCTTCTTTATTTAAGGCATCTGAGCAAGTTTATCCAAATTTGGCAGCTATGGGGCAAGATCCCTGTTTTCAGACTATGCTACTGTGGTAGCAAAAGCAGATCAGTACGCTGTGGATCCTCCATGTGTAGAGATACCCTGTTCTTTTCTGCCACCCAGCTCAAACACAGTTGGATTTCCATTCTTCCTTTGCACTTTCCTTCTTTCCCGCCTCTCTAATTTGGATGAAGTGGTGAACAGCTTCGATTTGACTGTTCATAGGAGAAGAGAGCAGATGGCTTGAAGGAAGAGGACTGATATAGGTCTGTTAAATCACAAGTAGGGTGGACAGGGTAAATAGGGAGTGTCTCTGTTCACTCCTTTCTAGTACAAGAAGCCCGGCCCTTCAGATGAAACTAACAGGTGTCACAAGCGAAAGAAAATGGCTCCACACACCGTGGGTGTTGGTTAGGCTGTGGAACTTCTTGCGGCAAGATGCTGCAGGCACAGACATTTTCAGTTCAAAAAGGGACCAAACAGGCTGATAGAAGAAAAATTGACTGAGGACTGCCATGTACAAGATGAGACATCTGCCTCAGAATTCTGAAGTCAGACATTGCAGAAAGCCAAGAGAATATTCTGAGGGGGCAAAAAATTAGGAAATATGTCTGAGCGTTTTGTAACATAGCCTCAGTCTGCAGGCTGCAGCTTAGCCAAGAATGTATTAGGAAATACTTCACTCAGATGAATTTGATGTTTTTCTAGTGATTCTTGGTGTCCATTGACCTTGTCTGTATTGAGCCAGCACAGTGGGATGCTGCTAAGACACAAACCTTACTGTCTTGAGTTCTTCCCCTGCTCTGTACCACAGACATGGAAATAGAAGAGGCAGAGAACATCGCTGCTGTTCAGTTCCTCCAAAACTGGTTGTGTAATGCGAAGCTTTTCTTCTTCTCTTCAGCTGCCCTCTATTTTTCTCATGTTGCAGGCTGTCTCATCATTTTCGTGGTGTCTTTTCATTCCTTGCTGACCTGAAAGCTTTTGTGTTTCAGAACAATGTTAGTCCTTAATGTAACATCTGTTAAAAAAAAAAAAAAAACCTCATTTTTTTTTCTTTATGCTAGTGAGCTTGCTGGTTTAAGAAGACTCATTAACCACCTTCAGGAATCGTGGTAGTTGTGGTAGCATATTTGCCATTTCAGACAGTCGCTATTACTGTCTTTTGCGTGGAGATGACCATGTTGCTGACAGGTTCCTCATCTGCAGAACTTTCAGGGCCAGAGCCAAGAGTCAGGCAGCAATTCCTTGGGGAATGCCTGGCCTCTTCTGCTGGGACTCTAAGCCACAGGAGATTGTGTTCTTTATCTCCACACTTTCAATTAGGCTTCAACACCTTCAGGCTCAATGTGGCTGAGGGAACCCATCTGAGGACTTGGAGGGGTAGTCCTTAGTTTTGCATTCTCAGTGAAAGAAAAAGTGAACACAAGCAATGTTCTTTTGCTGGAAATGTGCATCTGTTGGGGATTTTTCACATGATGCACCTTCACTTGGTCATGTGTTCTACAACAGGTGTCTATACAACTTTCTTTTCTGGACTTGAACAGAGACGGCCAAAATATACCATTTGACCCCACCATGATTTTTATTTCTATGCGCTCTGACATACCCTACCAGATAAGATTTGAGAGAAATGTCAGCAGTGGACACTTAGTCTAGTTGGAGTCCTCTTAGGAGCTGCCCTAGACCTATTCTCCAAAGTGTAGAATTAAATGATAATCTATCGTTTTGTCATGAGATGCTGACTGGACTTCACCCTCCAAATAGAGACGCAATTTCTCTGAAGAACTTCAGTCAGATCTTCATGATGAGCAAGCCATTTGAACCAGCTGCTACTTATCTGTTGTTTTATTTAATTGTGAAAAGGGTGGGTGAGCTCCAGGTCTGTATGACCATTTCCTGGCCTTTTATGTAGAAGGAGGCCTTTCCTAGAATGTATCTCATTTTCATTTGCAAAGCTCATACTGTTTTGGCCACATATTGCATGGCATGCCATGCTCATGTCTTTTAAGACAGACACACTTGTTATACTGTAAATTTTTTGTATAGGTACTGGAGAGAGTTCAGAGAAGTGCAACGAGGCTGGTGAGGGGCCTGGAGCACAAGTCTGATGAGGAGCGGCTGAGGGAACTGGGGCTGTTCGGCCTGGAGAAAAGGAGGCTGAGGGGAGACCTGATCGCTGTCTGCAACCACCTGAAAGGAGGGTGTAGCATGGACGCTGTTGGGCTCTTCTCCCAAGTAACAAGTGATAGGACGAGAGGAAATGGCCTCAAGTTGCACCAGGGGAGGTTTAGATTGGATATTAGGCAAAATTTCTTCACAGAAAGGGTTGTAAAGCATTGGAACAGGCTGCCCAGGGAAGTGTTTGCATCGCCATCCCTGGACATGTTTAAAAGACACATAGGTGAGGTTCTTAGAGACATGGTTTGGGTTGAGTTAGGTTATGGCTGGACTCAATGATCTTGAGGGTCTTTTCCAACCAGAATGATTCTATAATTCTATATACTCAGTGTTGGAGGAGAAAAGAGATACCAGGTGTGGCTTAACCCAGTTTATTTGTGTCTCTGCAGCATGTAGGAGGAGAGAGACCTGAGGTGTGCCACTGCGGGTAGCTGCTATCATAAAAATGCTCCCAACACCCAGCACTGGGGGAAGAGTACCAGCAGGTTGAATGGATAAGAGTATCTTGAAGAAAATCAGTTGTTGGAGAACACCTGCATATTTTCAATATTACTGCTCTCCTTTGCTCCCATGCAGCAGCTTGTTACCATCTCTCTGGTGGTTCCTACCAGGCCCACAGCACAGCTGGGAGAAGAAACAGGACAGATGTTCTCTAAACTTCAATGCAGTGTCCCCCGCCAACTGAAACCACCATCACGATGACTTCTGGCGGTTTCAGATAAGCAGAGAGAGAAGAGGCTCCTCTGATACGAATGTGCATGGGCAGTGAGTTCATGCTGGCAAGGAGCGAGGGAAAGCAGCGGCATCAGCTGCCGCAGCTATAAATTGTCACTGTCTGTGTGTCTGTGCCGTTAGGACTCTTGTCAGGAAGCTGAGCTTGTCTTAGCTTTTGAAGGTTTTTAATTTATTGGTTTCTTCAACATTTGAGAAACGTCACAATAAGGAGAAAAAAAATAGCTTTTCTCAAACCCGTATCTAACTGGACCAGCAGGCTTATTAGAGCAAATGCAGTATTTTGATGTGAAGCTAGCTGTTTGAGAAAGTTGATGTGATTTAAAAGCAAAGTCTAAATTTGAAAATAACAGAAATGCTAATGTGAGAAAACAGGGATAGAGAAGGATTTTTTCAATACAGATCTTCAGTTTGTTTCTGCTTAAAAGACAGTAGATATCTGCATTATGTGGTGCTGTAATATATATTTGAGTTGTATTTTACAGACAAGTATCGAAAAGAATTTTTGCCTTTAAGGTTTTATAATCGCAGTTAGATGAAACACATATCAAAATAAAAAAAATAGACAATAGTAGAATAAAATGAGCTTGTACTGGTGTGATGTTAATAATACATATATTTTATTTCTACAGCTTCTAGGTATTCATGAGTGGTCTGTCCGTGGTTTTGTCAAGTTACTTGTTTACTCCAATAGGGACAAATTCTTAAATAATATTTTAAAATAGTTTATTAAAAAGCCGACAAGAACAGAACTGCTATAGCATACAGATTTAAGCAGAACTTTTGTTAAAAATTAGTTTTCTTACTCTGTTTTCCTGTAGCTGCATAGTGTCTTTTGTATTGGAAACTCAATTTTGACAATCTTAAGTGGTATGAAGAACAGAGTATTTTGCGTTTTCTTTCCCACAAGAAAGTAATCGTGAATTTAATGTTTCCGTACTGCTGTTCAGATATGACCCTTCCATGTTTGCAGGTAGGCGAAGGTCAACACGTGAGGAAGGCAGGCATTGCAAAGATGACAAATGTAACTACGATTGTTTGACTTCCAGTACAACCTCAATGCCAGAGATACACAGCTGCAATGAATAACGTTTATTCTGACATTTGGCATAGCTTTTACCAGTAATTATCAGGCACTCTTTAATTTTCCTTTTCCATCACAGCCTCATGGTGCAATTACCAAGTTGTGTTGGCAGGTGAAGGCGTATTAACAAGATAGAAGACAAAAGACAGCGGGGCCAGGAATAAAGTAGGGAAGGAAACAGACACATGACGGAAGGGCACAGCAGCAGGAACCCGGGGCTTGCATCCTGGAAATTCAGCCGGTATTGGGCTGATTCCAGCAGGATATGTTCAAGTCATTTGGCCTCTTTGCTGGCCCAGTTTTGGTGTGCCCAAAGGGATCCCAGATACGCTGCATGAAGGCGTGATGGGAAAGCTTGTTCTTTCCCAGCTGATCCTGCTGTTCTCATTTATTGATCTCTCCGGTAAACAGTTAACAAGAGGTGGCCATCTCACACCAGCGGAATTAACCCATTAAATTACTTTTTTGGTGACATCAACTGTGAACACTTATTCCTGTTTCTGAAACATTTGTCTTGTGTCCATGTCTGACTCCTGAGAACCTGTATCACTGCTTTTTTAACTGAAATGGTGCAGTTTTCATATTACAGTCTCCGACTTATTTTTTGTGTTTATAAATAATTTATATACAACTAGATTAGAGACTTTTTACAATACACACCAGAAAGAAAAGTTCTCCTTTAGGAAAATGAGTACAGAGATAATATATCTTGCAAAGATGAGTGATTTAACATATGGGAGATATTCAGTGTTGGGGAGAACCAAGCAGTTCATTAACTTTTCACCTGTTACATTTGGCAATGTTATTTATGTGACTTGCACAATAAGGCATTCGTGCTCCAAATACTGTAAAATGCAGTTTCACCTACAAAGGTCTATAAGCACTTGTGATAGTCAAATGTGCACAGAAATTGTCCGTTTTATCTCAAAGTTTGATTCCTTTGCTTGTATGACTTGGCTAACAAAACCTTGGCTGTTGTTGGAGCTCAGCGAGAGGTCCTGCAATTTTCAGATGTTCTGGTTTTAGTCAGTCTGAACTGTAAGCTATTTTTGTTTAATCCTTTCTCAGACACCCAGTTAAAATGTGAATCAAGTCTTTGCTTGAGTTAATAACATCCAGGCATACGCATGTGCAGTATGGAATTTGAACCTTCACAGTGGTGCGTCTTTCCTGGAAAAAAGTAATGAGATCAGTCAAAATGATACAGCTAGGAAATTATAATGCTGATTTTTCCTGCTGCCCTGTGACAATTCTTTTTCAATGCAACATTGCTCTCTGATTTCCTGACATCATGAGAGACAGAATCTTACTTAAGCTGCTGTACAGGGAGCACTCAGAGTTTTTACTGTGGACCCTGGATTTTTAAGCTTGCTTCGCTGTGGCGTACCACAGACTTTATTTTTCAGGTAGCTTTCCATTGGAAGATTTCGCAAGTACCGTCATCTGTGTTTCTCCCACGTCGCGTGAGCTTTCTTCGTGATGTGACCTGACAACACTTGAAATTGATACGCTCACTTGTCGTCTCAGTATTTTCATTACAGTTCTCTTGTATCCTTTGCATGCAAAGAAATAGATGAAGGGATCTAGGCAGCAGTTAAAATTCATCAGAAACACGGTATAATGGAGTGACTTCTGGAAAATTTTGGTTTCAGTGCACGAGGGTTCATTCCGAAGCTTCCTAATCATGTGTTGTATAATTGCAACATGATAAGGGGTAAAGCAGATGATGAACACTATAATTACAAATATGATTGTATTGATGGCTTTTTTGTTTATCCCTGATTTTTCAGTCAGTGGATTTTCCTTAGCTGTTTGGAAAAGTTTGCAGCTAATTTGTGAGTAACAAAATAATATAATCCCCAGGGGAATGAGGTACCCTACTAAACAGGCAGCAAGAAGTATAAATGGTAGATGTGGTATTTTTTCAAAGTTTGGATATTCCATACACGTAGTCCTTTCTTCTTCTTCCTGTGACATGGGTTGTATAAGCAATGGGAAAGTCTGACTAAATACAAGAAACCAGATAAAGACACAAATGCCCTTGGCATATTTAATCCTTCGAATCTTGTATCGGAAGGGGTGGACAACAGCGAAAAACCTGTCGATGCTGAGACACGTCATGAAGTTCACACCTGCGTAGGTGTTTATGTAGAACAAGAGAGCGGTTATTCGACATAAAGCTTCTCCGAAGGGCCAGTGGAATCCCAAGGCATAGTAGGTTATCCTCGTTGGCAGGGCAATGCAGAACAGGAGGTCGGAGAAGACAAGATTTGTTGAATAGAGGGTAGTGGAGTTGATTTTCTTTCTGTTTTTAAAGATGACGGTGAGGGCAACGGTGTTTCCAAGCACCCCAAGAATTAAGATGGAGCTGTAGAAGACAGGCAGGAGGATCCGTGCTGTGTCTTTGTGCTCATATAAGTCGCAGGTGGAAGTGTTTGCCTGAGAAGCTGTGAAAGTGTCCATGTCTGTAACCACTGTTGTTGCAGGAAGCTCAGTAGACCTAACATGAAAAAAAAAAAGGGAACATTTTGTAATCAAAGTAGATAAACTTCTTCTGCATAACAACGGCCGACCTTTGTTGCAAAAAGCAAGATCGTAAAAAACTGAAATGAAACTACATTATGGTGAAATACTTTTCAAGCTCCTTCTGAAAACAAACAAACAAAAAGATGGCTCTTTTTGGCCTTTCTGTTTCAGTCCGAGTTCCTTCTTTCCTGAAAGGTATCAGACAGGGGGCAAAATAACAAACCAAGGATGTAATGTATTTGGAAAGTGAAGCTTATAGATGGTCAGGAGGTGAGAGACCATTTAAAGCAATCTGAGGGGAAAAAGGAGTCTGAAGAAAACACATGATGAAGTGTTATATGCAGTCCCCAAGGGTCAGGGAAGCAGACAAAATCTTTTAGATGTGTTTCAGTTCATTTTTAGCGAGTTTTTGTTCCAAACAATTCACGTTATAACCGTTAAATTTGCTTTGAGAAAGTAATTTTCTTCAGCATTCTTATCATATTGGCATTACAGTAATTCAGTTTGTTTATTACTAGTTTTAAGAATTGACTTTTGGAATCTTAATTCAAATATTGTTACATACATAAATTCTTAAGATTGCTACCTTAGTCACTCTTCAGTGGTGCTGCAAAAGAGAGAGAACCCAGCTGAAATATTTCACATGTTGTCAATTTAGTAGATTTGAGAAGTTGTTTAACCTGCACAGTCAGAAGTAGCATGGAAGAGCTGCAAAGTGAAGGGGATTGGGGGACCTAAAATATAGAAAACGATCCAGCAGAATTTGAGAAATGGAACAGACTGCTGATATTGCTTCCAGTGCAAAAGGTTTCTTAGGTGCATTGTTACCTGACAGTTGCGTAGTGGAAGCATAAATGTCAAAAAGGATCCGGCATCTGACGTTACTCCTTGAGCAGCTGTTCTGCAAAGTGGTGCCTCTTAGAGGCAACATTTATGGATTAAAACAGCAGGCAAATCAAGATTGCTTCTGCTCTAATGCAGAATACTCTATGGAGATAAAAGCTGTTGTAACCTGAGTTTTAAGTCTATCTGGTCCCTTTAATTAAAATGTCAACGTTATTTGTGAGGATCTGCCTTTCAGTGCACAATATTTACAAACAACGTGTAGCCTGTTGTACCTTACAGTCTTTCTGGAAAATACCTTTCAAGGATTTTAAGCTACATATTTCAGAAAGTATTCATTATCCTTTTCTTAACTTGTGGAAGGATTAAAAGGTTAGTATCTTCTTTCATGTTTTGAGAAGGTTGTCCTACTTACTTCAGGTTCTTCACAATGAATGTGACCTGCAACATGTACTCTATTTTAAGCCAGTCTGATCAGACTTCTGGCCAAGTTTGCAGGGGTGCATAAGATTCTCTGTTAACAGTAAACCTGCAGATAGTGGATTATAGGTATTAAAATACATAAATGAATTACATCATATATGTTTAAGGAAGAAATTTAGCATCCAGATAGTATATTAAGTCTACATTTGCTGTGTTGCACAGGCAGTGGGAAAGACAGGTGAGTAATATCCAACTGATGGATGAAAAATGTTCTTATTCTTAGATACCTCTGGAGTATGTACCATGTGTCAAGAGGTGGAGATGCTGCATTCAGGGTTGGAAATCAAATCCGAAGTGGGAGTTTTGTGGTTTGAGGAAAGGAATTAAACTGGTAAAATAGCAACTCCAGCTGTAGTGCACATTTAAGAATGTCTGAAATTTTATATTAGTTAATTCCGCATTGGTCACAGTATCTTGGTGTTAGTGTGTTTGATGATTGATTAGTACAGTCATTATTACCCTGAGGATAGTTCTGGTATACTTTCCTCCTGTTTCATCTTTTCCCTTATAGAAGTGTGTAGGATGGCTCTTGTTTTACGTAAGTGTAACAGATTGCTTTTTGCAAAAAATGGTGTGGGTTTGTGTAGGCACCTGGATAAAGTCAGTGAGGTATTTTGTTTTGTTACTGTTATTTAAATGCTTCTGCTTACTTGTTCACAATCCCAGCATGATATCTATCCTCTACTCATGTCTTCCTTGAAATTTAGCTAAAATAATTTCTTAACCATATGTGAAGAAGAATAATCTGAGATTTATGGTAAACAGGTCTATTGCAGTAACTAGATACTGCATACTAACTGCATGATTTTATTTTCACTGAATAGTTGTGATAGTTTTGGTTCATAAATAACATGTATAGTTGTCATGTCCATTCATTTATTTTTCTATTAATGTTTGTAAAAGGTAGAATATCTGTTATACAAACACGTTCAACTACGGTTTAGGAAAAATTCTGTAGTTTCAGTGAAATACTCTTTTTTCTACATTGAGAGTAGAATTTTATAAAATGCATGTTACCTAATTTTGTGCCATGAAGTCAGATCTTTAATGAAATAAATTAATCCAGAGCTTGTTGTTGCTCAAAATAGGATGCTCACCCTCGCATAAAACCATGGCTATATTGACAAGGAGTCCTTGCTGAGAGAGTTTGTGCCTATCCAGTGTTAGCATGGACATATACAGGGTGCAGGACCATAGCAGGACAAGCTGGCCACAGAGGGATAGAGAAGAAAGCTGGAGGACCACAACTCATGGGCCTCCAGGGCAGCGTGCACGTCAGCTAAGCTGTGTTCCTTGACAGAGGATGGCAGCAGGCTCTTCTGCCTGTGCTGAGAGTCAGCCCTGAGAGGGGAAAGTGCTCTTTTTAATCCTCTCTTATCCCCAAAATATTTTGGCTGTTAATGTAGGGAGCACATTTTATAATACTCTGAGTGAGCATTAGTATTTTCTCTATATGTGGGTATGTATGGGCATGTTCTTGAGCAGTCACCATGGTGTCTAGGTGCTATATTACCTGAATATATTTGATAAAAAATACAAACTGAGGTACTGAATCTGATTTGGCGCCCAAACAGATGATGAAGTTGCTACTATCTGACAACTTAATGCGCATCACCTGAGCTATGGTAACTTCTTTGTACATCTGAGCTCTTCTTGTTGTTGGATGAACTCCATTCACCTCAGCAGGTATTTCACCTTTTCTTCTCAATCTAGAACAAAGCTGCATTTTAAAAAATACTTTCTTCCTAAAACATGTCTAGACTATTAACTAAGACAAGACTTTTTTTTTAAAATCCTATTCCTTATGTCAGGTTGCTGTTTATTTCTTGGCAGCAATCCTTAGTGATCAACATTCACAGCATATGACATCCTCCACACAATGTATGTGAAAAAAACAACAGCAGGCCCATTTTGCATACTTTTTGTGTGTTTTGCATTCTTGGAGCAAAAATGGAGAATGTTACTTCTTTACTGCTGCAAACCTTAGACTAGCTGAACTTGATTCCTACTTATTTTAATGAGCTGTGTGCCTGAATACCTTATGAGAAGGTGGCCAGTTACTGTCCTGAATCCAGATGTACCACTGGAGCTATTCTCTAGAATCACTACCAAAATGTTTGCTCTTCTAGGTTGTTGGATTAAATACCCCTCCCCATCAGCCTTCTGAGTTCATTAGTTATACTATTTTGAAGTATATACTTGAAAAAAACAAAACATTAATTTACCTTACCAAGTTAATAATTTTAGAAAACATTGCCAGTTTTTCTGGCATAGAGGTACATGCAGAATTTCAGGCATAAAGTAAAATTGCTGGCTTCATAATGAGTATCATAAAGAAGGTTGTTCAGGTTTTTATGTTTTCTGAGTCTGCAGACACACGATAGTCAGTGACCCAGAACACTTACTCATTTAATGTGCCCTGCTGTATGATCCAGGTTATATTATTATTATAGTTATTTGTGTATGAATTCCACTAACTTTTCATTTAAAGCAAATTTTCCAAAGTGCTGTTTGGTCTTGATTTGGAGAACTGAAGGGAAAGTTAATTAGCCATTTGTACTGTAGTTTTTGGTCAGTCGACCTCCATATTAAAAAATGTGGATGTCACACAGTTTTTCTTGAGCCTTTCCCCTGTATACAATCTCATAGTTTTAGCAATTCAAAGCAAATTTCTCACCGCAAGGCAACATAGTCTCGTGACATCTCTTCTAAGCCCAGCTTAGTCTCACACAGGAGATGGGGCTCCAGGTGCTTCTTGGCACCAGTGTACCTGGGAGCACACTCACCACCACGTCCCTGCTTTTTCTGCTCGGTTCATGAGGTATCTGAGATAAAGTTGTGTAGCATCGCACTGGAAGCTTCTGAAGTTAGTTCACTGTGATGCCAGAGCCCTTCTCAGATTCACTGCGTCCCAGGATATCTCCACCCTAGGGGCATAGTCCTTGCTCTCTGCTTCCACCTGGCAGGACCTTACTCCTGGGAGAGTTTAAAATTAATTGTAATATTATGCCCAGGCTTGCAACCAGTGCAGGTTGTTCTTTATTTTTCCCTCGCTTGCCATTTTCAAGTCTCAGTGTTGTATTTGCTTTCTGACCACCAATGGAAAAAAAAAAAAAAAGGTTTTCTTTAGCCAGTTACTTTATGAGATTTGTTAGCTTGCCAAGCTTTTAGTCTGTCCTCTGCGCTTTCTTGATATTTGATAGCAATGGTATCCACTCAGGGGAAAAAAATCACAGTACCATGTCAAGCTAGTACAAAATCTGGCATGTCTGAAATCTGTGTAGGTGCCTTTCTAAGCCAATTTTGTAATCTCATCAAGGCAGGAAAATAAGCTGGTTTAGGAGACTGGTTTTCTGTGAAAACATTTGACTGGCATTATTCATTTGTTTTACATTTATACTGCAGTATGCAAGAGCCCAGCTCAGAGCAGAGTCCCTACTGCAAAAGGTGTTTGATGAACACATCGGTGGCTCCAGTCTGGACGTGCTACATAATCCAAAGCCCTGGTTCATAGAGATGTTCATGTATGACAAGCTTTATATGTAGTGTCGTAGTGTTACATACATCCAACTATTAACAAGCATAGACTTAAGCTGTGAGCCAGCAACTGCAGTGTTGTAAACTTTGATTACATGGGTTTGGATTCTGTGCAAGCAGCGATACAAAGCTCTCTCTGTGCTAAATGAGTTTTCTTCTTGTCCTCATCTCCTGCTTTTGCTGAAGGAGCACCATCTGTCCTTTCAGCAGAACAGGGAACATGCAGAAGGCTTCAACTGTGTATTGTAATCCTATGTGTGATTTGTCTGTCTTCATAATTTTCATTCTTTGGAGATGAATCCCCAGTCCATCTGTCCAGTAGCTAATTTAAGAGGGATGCTAATTAAATTCTTGGAAAGGCACAGCAGATCATTAGAAAGATCTCTCCTGACTCTATACATAATATGCTTTAGTCACTTTGAGATGGACAATATTTCTTTGACAAACAGTATTGGGGAATAATGTTGTTTATGTATGCGTAAAGAGTATAAGTGATTTTAAAAGAATGTTTGGGAAAGAGACTTCTCTTTCCCTGCAATGCCCAACCTGAGGATTTTCTGAGCTTGCAGTCCTCTATAGGTGTAAGCTGTGTATGTCCTACAGAGATTAAAAACAGTAGAAGATGGAAAATATGCAGTGCTGTGCTTATGCAGGTTTATTTTTTTCCTTAATCTCTAAAATAAATTGTTTTCTCTAGGCCGATCATATTAACTGTTTGAATTTCTAATTTACCATACAAGTGATCTTCATTATAGAGTGTTTTCTCTGTTTGAGAAAAAAGCTTGATTCAACTAAACTATGTCTGTTAAAACGTGTGCTTGCTAAGTCACATAGTAGAACGCTTTGTTAATATATAAAGAACGTATACCTAATCTACGTATATCTAGGTGTATGTATTGGCAGCTTGGGAACTACACGTGGTTTAATAAAAGCTGAGGCAAGAGACAGGCGTGTCTTGAAGCTTCCTGTTTCTTTCTAATACTTTAACACTCATACACTTTTAATGCTTTATGTTAATTTACCTTTTTCAAAAGCTGCTGAGTTTTCTATCTTAAATTACAATGAGTGGGCCTGATGATCTGAAAACTGAATCCTCAGACCGTAACCCATAGCTAATTTTGGTGAGACAGTTTCTAGGCAAGTGCTTTTATTCTTCCTTGGAAGAGACCCAAATTTGTTGGAGCACTGAAGCCAAATTTGTACGCCACACTTCGGAGAATCCAAAGTGTGCATTTCATGAAGTAAATTCACTTGCTGATGGCTATGAAGAATTCCAATATTCTTTAAGTGCTTAACAGAATTTGCAGATGCACACACTGTAGGATCTTTATGGTCCTGCTTTTATCTATTGCTATGTACTTTGCAAAGTTGTGTGACAGTTATATTTGGTGCTCAAAACTAGTAGAAGCTGCAGTCAGTGAAATGGAAATAAAGAAGTTGAGTCAAAATGCTGCATAACTAAAGAAAAAGTGGAAGTAATTTGAAGTGTACGTCTCGCTCTTATCTGTTGGATCTCTGTTTCCAAATGTGATCTGTCCTATGAAGAGTGTGAGAACAATCTAACATAAAACATCCCTGCCAAAGATGCGTGTTAATGTGAAGAGCTGTGTTGATGGTGAAATGATCAACTTCCCTTCAGGTTCCTTGCCTTAGTATTCTAAATGTAAAAAGGAGAGAGCCTAAAATATAGCAAATAAACAAAAGAAAAACCTGAGCCACTGACGATGACATTCTTTCTAGCAAAAGAAAAAACTGTCAAATAAGAATGTGTATCTTACCGCTAGAAAAAATGCACACCTTTTGTATGGTGGGTTTTTTTTTTCTGAGTGATATGGAACCTGTACAGTCTTGAATTTTAGGGATTACAACTTCATAACTTTAATTTATTATTCATTACATATATACATACTCCTCAGTTTTGCGAGCAGAAAGAGTTGGGATTTGAGCTCTTAAAGACTAATTGACAGGTCATTTTTCAGTCCCCTCATCTCTCTTCAAGAGGAGCTGTGAGAACGTTAGACAGACCTCTTGTATTCTGTGCTCAAAGGCATGCATACCGTCAGTATAATTTTAAGCTAAATTACAGGTGAGTTCTCATCTGTTAACTGATCTTTTTTGCCAGTGTAATATGAAAAATACATCCTTTTGAATTGGGAAGATGTATAAAAATCGTATCACGTGTAATACGTTTTTAGCTTTGTGGCATGGAGATCAATAATTGGGAGAAAGATATTTGGTGATTGTGATTCAGAAAAAGAATTCCTTCTAAAAACTTGGAAGGAAATACATGTCAGAAGGTAAAAGAGGATTTAGCTCATAAAACTTTGAATTCTTAAAATATTCTCTTGCAATATTTAGATGTGAGAAGAGTGACTGAGGAGCTCTTGAGCTGATAATGAGGGCTGTTCCATAGACAAGGAGCGTATGTGATGCAACAAGCCGTGCATTCACAACTATAGCACAGATTCATTTTAAGGCTCTCTGCTCCTATTAGAGTATTCTGCGAGGTTCAGTGAATGGCTTAAGAACTGTAGTGCTCCGCTTACTACTTGTCCAGTAGTTATTTCTGCATTAGTATAGTTCTAGTTACTATTTTTAAAAAAATTGTCTAAGCTAATGCAGTATCAAACATTTCCCTGTGATGGTCAAAGGCTGTATTATAAGAAAAGACTTGAAAAAACTTGTTGATGCTGTGGGTCAACAAATCCTTTAAATAAAAATTAAGTGGCAGGATACTAATATATCAACATAAAATACCACAGACTTTTCTTCCATGAGCCTTGTCTCTTCCACCCAAAGATCATTTATCCTTCCTGCCACATGAAAATATTCAGTATAATACAGAAAATAAATAATCTTTCTGGAATTGTTCACTGTTGCAGTGGGAAAAAAAAAAAAAGTTAATTCTTTCTGTACTTACATATCTGTGGCTTCTTGCATCCTCTGAGCAGTTAAGGGCATTAGCAGGATGGCTTGACTGCGAAAGTTTACTCTTGCACATTGTTTTCAAGAGTGATTACGTGAGTCTTTTGTGGGAGGGGTAGATTTTTTTCAAGTGCTTAAAAAAAACCCCCTTGTTTGTAGGCTGGTCTTGATTTGCTGCCTACTGTTTTATAGGATGTGAAAGCATCTATTTTTAATCCCTTTACAATTAGTCTGTTCAAAGAGAGTAATTAGAAACTACCCTCCCGTCTCCCCTCTGAAGTTACGCATTACTGACTTTCATAGAAGGGACTTTACCCAGAGGTTTACTTGACTAATTGTTGACTGACTAAAATTCCTGACTGAAAAACTTTGTTTATATGCCATTTGCATTGTAAAATAGCTTAAATTTAGTTTGCAGCAAAGAGCTGTGTGATCAGTATGTGCTTTAAAACTGCTTCTTACCGATCAGATCTGACACAGCACAAGAAAACCTCAGAATTGAGCACACTGAGATGCTGTGTAAAGACAGGCATCTTGACAGCCCGTGTACATTCCCAGCACTGTTTTTAGTGTCGTAATGATGAGGCTTTACAGAAATGCCCTTTGAATATATATGAGGGAGCTGAAGAACTCCGGTGGTTTCGGAGATTAATGAGGATGTGTGCCTTTGTAAGCTGTTTATTGCATTTTGAGCAAAGATAGCAATAATAATAATACACATGTAAGGTAAATACATTACAGATAAAAAGCTTTTAAAACACAAATCTGATTCCCCTAGAATGATATTGATAAGAATGGGTGGTCAGGGAATGGGAAAGGAATGGGATGTCAAATTGCGAGGTAACCTGTTGCTGGAATAACCTTTTTTTCTGAGTAAAGAGCATTGGTCTAAGAGTTAAATTGTGTGTTTGTTAAGAGGGTTTTGGAGATCAGAGATAGATGGAAAATCCTGTCGCTTGCTGTTAGAGGCTGTGGTTGAGAGCTACCTGGGATTTTCCCCGAAAACTCATACTGATCATTCGTGACTGCAGAGGACTATTTATCTTTAAAGCAGCCTCATTTAGTGGCCTGATTTTAAAGAAGTAGGCATGATGATGCTGTTTTTGGCGGGTCCGACTGGTGCTGGGGGTGGGCCGGCTCTTTGGCAATGTGAGGGTGCGTTCACAGCACAAGGGTTTGCTGGAGGCGTGCAGAGATACCATCTCGACTAAGACGGTCATCTCACCAGAAAGCCTAAAGTAAATGCAGATCTAAAGGCAAAGTTAAACTTTACTAAATGTACCTTGCCTTATGAGAAGTGGGTTTTGCTATAGCAGAATGTAGTAGAGCCTTGTGAGCTGCTTTCTGTGCCTACTTGGAGCACTTAGTTGGCACTATACACTGATTTTGCTGGTGCAGAACCCCCAGCGCAGACACGGCTTGATTCCCCTTCGATGCCAGGGAGCTGAAGGGCTCAATCTAGGACTTTCAGCCCCTCTGTTTTTATGGGACATTTGTCTTCTAACACCAGATGCAGAAAGCCATTGAGAGAACTTACTGGTCTTATTCTGGACTTTCTCCTTTCTTGTTTTTGAATTATTTTTTGATTATTCAGATTCATCATAGAGTAGCATCTCTTTAAACAAAGTAATGAGAATTGAAGAGTGTTTTAAAGAAAATATCACAGTGAATTTGCTTCATATGTACACAAAGTAATACTGCAATGTGTTCCCTCTCCAGCAGCAAAATTATGTAGTAGAAATGATAAAATTTGAGATCTACAGGCATGTAGTAGTCTTTTCTCAAGGGCTGACGTTAGTACTACACCTACATAATAAAGGAAATGTTTCTTTCAGAATAGTCTTACCATTATAAAATGATGCCAGTGTGTGTTTCCTGTTCTGATCTGATAAAATATCGTGTTCCTTTGATTAAGATACATTACTAGATTGTACCTTTTGAGTCACACTGATGTATTAGCTACCAATACAACATGATGTGATGTTAATTGCTTGAGCTAAATGATACAGGTTGCATTTTTTCACTTGTTATTTATTCTTCTAGCTATTTGGTTTTTTGCTCTTACACAGCTGCTGTTTCTCCAGTATCTGCTTGACTGTACCAGGATTTGAACATTCAAAGCAAGAAATGGCGTGTATCAAAAAGTGTGATACATGTTTGGTTTCACCATTTGTGTAAAAAAGCTTACTGTTTTGCTTTTGGCATGCAGGAGAGTAACATGTAAATTAATATACTAATTTGTTACTTTGGATTTGGTGACATCAAAGCAATGAAGTTAATATTTTGACCAGTATGTTATGATGCCTGTGATGATTTGTTTTCTGTCTGCTTACTTAGTCCTTACTCTGTTTGAGCAGTTTACAAATGGTACTGGTTTTAGCTTTACAATTCCATAGCTAGAGAGCTACTACCCAAGGTAGGAAATAACTTCTGAATTACACAGGGTGTTTATGGATCAACCAGAAATTGAATCCAGCCAGCCTGTTTGTTAACTGCAAAACTGCCCTTCCTTCCAAAACTAACTCCCTTTTCTGGGAAACAGGTCAGGTGTCTAGAACTAACCTGTAGCTGAATCCTGTCCTTTTTGTGGACAAACATTATTTCTCAAGTGACTTGAGTTAGAGGCACAGTAAGTGATGACTCACCAGTGAGTCATGGTAACTGCAGAGGCCAAATAGAATGTGTTGGGTTAATCTAGAAGAAGAAGTAGAGATTAAACAGCCAAATTTAGATGAACTTGGGACACTAAAAATTTCAATACAGCTGTTGAACTGTACCTCCTCCACAAAATACTTCTCCATCTAACTCCTTTCACCATTTCCTCATGCCTTCATGTGTCTTCTGCCTTGCTCCAGTGACCATGCCAGATTTGGTTGAGTATGGGATTTACTGGGAGCCTCTGCCTTTTGGAAAATGTTTAGAAACTCTGCAACATCTAGTTGACATTAATAAATATCAGTTAAGGATAAATAGTTGTCCCTGTCACTTGTGGCGCAGGGTTTGGTCAGCTATTCCTATTATTTCATCTGTATCTCCATACTTGGGCCTTCACATGAATGACAGCATGCTAATCATATATTAAATAAATGGCAAGCAAATTGAGTTTAAAAAATATGTATCTTTGTAGTGCTATAAGCTGAATAATTCTTTGATGGTCTGCAGTAATTGCTTGCCTGAGGGCAGTATATAGTGAATGCCTGACTGAAGAAATGTTATATTGTATATTGCAGCAGGCTGGTAGAATAGAAATGGTCAAGTACTGTTACATCAGCTTTGCACAACAAAGGTTTAGGGGAGATAAGGTGAACTGATCTCTTTAGAAAAAGCTAAAGAATAATGATCACATATGTTATCTCATTAATGATGAATTTAAAACTGAAATTAGAAGAAAGATTCTAGCCAGTAGAAGAGAAAAGGTCTGGATTAGCTAACCAATAGGAAGGGAAAGGAACTTGAAACTGGTTGACAATGGAACTGAGCAGTTTATGGAATAAATTGTTGAATAAACTTGGCATTAAAAACTAAAGCTTTTGTTAAGAGAGGTAGATGTCTGACTTCTGTCTTCATGAGGAGATTGTAAAGTGTTCAGTCGGTTGGTTGGTCTCGTGTTTTAACAACTGCAAAGTAGCAGTGATTCTGCTGAGATATCCAAGGACGGGAAGAACTTTTCCCTCAAGTTTTGTCTTGGGTGTTTGGGGGTTTTTTGGTTTGTTGTTTGGTTGGGTTTGGGTGGGTTTTGTTTGTTTGTTTGTTTTTTTCCACTTTCCTCCTGCATTCCTGTGAAATTATTGGCAGTTAGAAACATGAATATTGGGTAACATCCCCTAATGGTTTTGCTGGTATCGAGAGGCCTCGGGTGCTGGGGTGTCCTGCTCATGTGTAGCAAAGGGTTTGGGTGCAATAGGTGGTTCCTTTGAGTCCTGGGCTCCACCAGACAGAGGATCCCAACTATCAAGGGTGGTTGAATTCCGGGGAGTTACCTAATTTTAAGGAATGTAGCCTGTAGGAGCGCAGACCAGTGAAGGAACTTGGTAACTTGAATTACAAGCACACTGTTTGCGTGCTCTGTATTATCTGCAGCTGCTTTTATAACTGATATTTTTAGTCCTCCAAAAAATATGTGGTTGTGAATTTGTCATGTTAATGTTTTTACAAAGAATTTAAAGGAAGAAAAATACAGCACCACAGTTACTAAGTGTAGTGAGTCATTCTGAATAAAATAACTGGTTATTTCTGCAAATTTAATCCCACAGAACTTCAATTGACAACAGCACATGTTTTTGCAGAAGTAACATTTAGCTTTCTACTCATTTGTTCACACATTGTAGAACCTTTTCTTTCTGTATTTTATGCATATATTTACTAATGTTACAATGTTTTCTTTTAATCTGCATTTAATAGTCACCTTTTAAACTTCAAGTAGCATGTTTCTCTTGTGAGAAGTACTTGCCCCTGATTCTTTCTTCTCTGCCAGTAGTTTCTGTATCTCTGGCTTATTTTTTCCAAAGTTGTTGTTTCTTCAGGTTGTTTTTTTTCTATATGCAAAAACAATCTCATCACTTTATACTATGTAAAATGTTCCCATCTGGTCTGCTGTTTTCTTTTTCACTACAGATGTTGAAATTTAACATGCTCTTCGAAATGAGGGTGTGATTGTTGTAGAACCTGCTATTACAGTACAATTTTGGAATGGACATGGTGTCTATAAGAGTGTTCAAACTCTAGAATTTAATCTTTCAGGTTTTAGCACTTTCCATTTTGTTTGAAAATTTTATTTTCTAACCCACATAACTGCAATTAACTTCCTAAACATGAAGTGGGCATAAACTCAGTTTAAAGTCAGCATGTATTTGTGTCTATGGCCCTTCTTTGGACACAGACATCTCAAGTTTCTAGTAGAAGTTAATCGTGGCACTTGAAAGGATATTCCCAGTATTCTCATAATATAATGAACAAGAGGTCAGGACAAAGGTATCTGGAAGAGGAGAGAAAGTAGAGGAAAGGAGATTAAAAGGGATGAAGGGAAAAGCAAAAATAAGATGAAAAGAGAGAAGTGAAGGAAATCCTTGCAGTGATTATGAGCTTCAGGAACAAGGCTTTGGTTATTCCCAGAGTAAAAGAGTAGCTTAGGTTTGACAGGACCTCTGGCAGTCATCCAGTTCAGCCGTGGGTTCAAAGCATGGCCAACAAGAACAGGTCGCAGAGATACAAGAACAGGCTGTATCTCTGAGGATGTAAGTTCTAGCTCTGGGCAACCTGGTGCTGGACCATCATTACCCCCTAGCTGGACTTGTTCCAGTATGTTAATGCTTTTCTTGAAGTGAGGAGCCCAAAAGTGGATGCAGTGATTCAGGTTCAGGCTCAGAAGTGCTGAACAATCACGTCTCCTGGCCCAGTGACCACATGTATTTGTGTCTATGGCCCTTCTTTGCGTACAGTTAATGCAGCCTCGTATGCAACTGGCCTTTCCTGCAAGGGCGAACTGCTGATTGACATCCAACGGATTCTCCAGCTCCTTGTCTGCAAATCTGTTTTCTAGCCTGTTTATACCATTGTGCCAGGTTATTCCAATGCAGGTGGAAGACTCTGCAGTTGCTTTTGTTGAACTCTGTAAAGTTCTTGTCAGCCCATTTCTCCAGCCCATCAAGGACTATCTGAATGCGGCCCTGCTCTCCAGAGTATTGACTGCTCCCTCCAGTTTTATGTCATTCACCAACTTGTGGGAGTGCACTCTGTCCCATCACCCAGGTCGTTAATAAAGACAATAAATAGTGTTGGCCCCAGTGTGGATCCCTGAGAGAAGCTGCAAGTAACCGGCAGCCGCTTGGACTTTGTGCTGCTCGTCAGAACCCTTTTGAGTCCGGCCGTGCAGCCAGTTTCCCTTGAGTTTGCTTATCCAGTCCACATCTCCCCAGTTTTTCTTCAAGGACACAAGAGGAGACTGAGTCAAAGGCCATCCTGAAGTCAGAGTGTACAACATTCACTGCCTTCCCCTTCCTTGTCCACAGTGCCAGAGTCACCCTTGGTAAATCGATATGGCAATGGCTTCTAGGAGAAGGGACGGAGGTGAGGCTTGCAGCTACCTAAATCCTCTTATTGCCCTCCTTAAAGATGGCTGTGACATTGGCATTTTTCCAGTTATCAGGAACCTGCCCTGATCACCACAATGTTTCATCTTCAGCGCCCTGAGGTGCATCCCGTCTGGTCCTTTAGACTCCTGTATGGCCAGTTGGGCTCAAGGGCTTCCTAACTGTCCTCCTTTGCAGCAAGTGTTGTTGCTCCAGTCCCACAGGGACCTGGGAGGGCAGAAGGCAAAACTAACCAGTAAAAACTGAGGCAAAAATAGGCATCGGATACCTCAGCTTTTTCCATGTCCTTTGTCACTAGGTCCCTTTTTCCACCAGGCAGTGGGGTCCACATTTTCCTTAGCCATCCTTCTGTTGTCCTTTACTGTGTCAGTCATATTCTAGTATTGTTTCATAGATAACTCCTCTGAAAGACCTTCTGTAGATGAGCAGCATCTCCAAATAGGTATTATAAAACAAGGCATGAATAATACATAGAAAATTCTGAAGGCAACAGAAAAGGTTAATTGAAATTTTCCAAGTACAGAATTATATAATGAAGGTTGAGAGCAAAAGTTTAAAATTAATAGGAACCAATTTACACACAGTGGATTCACCTGTACAAATGAGTTTCACAAAATATTTTGAAGGGCACTAGTCTTGACACCTTAAAAAAAGATACCTGAATGGGTATTTGTCTAATACATATTTACACTAGACATGAGCTCTGTCTAAAAAAAACCAAAAAGTGATGTCTTCAGAGGCGCACATCTGTGGTGCCCATGAACTTACTGTTTTAGGACAAAAGGTCCATCACTAAGTTTCCTCTAGATTGTCAGATACCGAGCAGTGTCAGACACTGGACTTTGAATTACACGGATCACTATCCCATATGGGGGTGGTGCTTTCTATGGTGTCTGTTGACACTAATTGTGAATATTAACATTTAAGGAACCTTTTAACTTTTCTCTAATCTCTTTTTAAAATACGCTTGCAGTTATGGGAAATTCCTTTTTGTACTTTCCCATCTTATGGTTGAGCACACTTTTGCATGTAAAATGTCTGTGTCTGAGTCACTGTTTATCACAGGAGGAATAAAACCTGAAAAGCATACCACAGTTTTGTTACTCTCTCAGGTAATTTAGTAAGAGTAGAAGTAAATAACTTAAAATTACTTTGCTAAAAAGGGAAAAGATTTTGGTTTTTTGTTCTCTCTTCACTTATAAAACCTGATTTACTTCAGTGAATGTTGTCTACAATTGAAGCACTTCTAAGGAAGAATTCTTTTGTGTGGGCACTCATAGCTGTGTCTATCGATTTCTCCAACTTAAATAACTTGAATTTATTCTAAGAATGTGTTGTGTGTCTTTTTTGGTTTTGTAAGAAGGACTATATGCAAAATTGAACATTTTTCAGTAGTTCCTGAGTTAGCATTCTCTAGACATTCAAGTGCATCTGACTGTGTTAAACGGATGGTACTAAGAATGTTTCTATAATTAAACTGTATTTAAGTCCTCGGAGAGGAAGCTTTTCAGCAAGCTGAACTTCAAATACAACAAACAAAATGATAATGAAATGCTCTTAAGCCACAGCCCATTAAATGCGTAAAAATAATACTTGAAGGGGTTTTTTCATGGCTGTGGGTGTTGCATTTGGCAGTTATTCAGGAAATGTGAGTTTCAGTATTTAGACCATCATTTCACGTAGTATTACTCCTATCCATATATCGGGAGTGTCAAACTCATTTTCACCGGGGGCCACATCAGCCTTCGGTCGCCTTCGGAGGGCCGAATGTCATTTTCGGACTGTATAAATGTAACTACTCCTACATTTATACAGTACGTTTATACAGTACAGTACATTTATACTGTATAAATGTAACTACTCCTACATTTATACAGTACAGTACATTTATACTGTATAAATGTAACTACTCCTACATTTATACAGTTCGAAAATGACATTCGGCCCTCCGAAGACGACCGCCAGGCTGATGTGGCCCCCGGTGAAAATGAGTTTGACACCCCTGCCATAGCTCCTCCAGAAAGAAAATGTATTTTTGAGTGAACACTTCAAGTTGTTTGCGTCCTGGTTTGTGCTGTTGGCAGAATTCCCGCTGAGCATCATAGTAAGATCCCTTTCGTGTATAGGCCCATGGAAACTGCAACTCTTGAATGTTTTGAGAACCTGGCGAGCAGTGAAAAATCACCCCGTGTGGTGTCCCACGCCTGTTGGACACACGGCAGCTCCAAACCACGGGTGAGGGTTCAGCTGGGGGACACGTGCCCTTTGCAGATGCCCCCGCTGCCTGCTGCCTGCAGCTTGCTGCCCGCGGGTCGATGCCGCTGCGGCTCTGCCTGTCCAACAGGCCATTTCTGCCCTGAAGTGATGTTTTTTTATTCCCTTCCTCCATCTTAGGAGGTATTTTTCTTGTAGAATCTCCTATATCCGTGCTTTTGGCATTGATTCTGCTGTGGCCTCGCCTGTTGTTCATGATTTAGTTTTCTGGGTGTTTTGTGAGGAGCACAGGCTTTGTATCTGCCCTTCAGAGAAGGGCAACGAAGCTGGTGAGGGGCCTGGAGCACAAGTCTGATGAGGAGCGGCTGAGGGAACTGGGGCTGTTTGGCCTGGAGAAAAGGAGGCTGAGGGGAGACCTGATCGCTGTCTGCAACCACCTGAAAGGAGGGTGTAGCATGGAGGGGGCTGGGCTCTTCTCCCAAGTAACAAGTGATAGGACAAGAGGAAATGGCCTCAAGTTGCGCCAGGGAAGGTTCAGATTGGATATTAGGAAAAATTTCTTCACAGAAAGGGTTGTGAAGCACTGGAACAGGCTGCCCAGGGAAGTGTTTGCATCACCATCCCTGGAGGTGTCTAAAAGATGTGTAGATGAGGTTCTTAGAGACATGGTCTAGTGCCAGAGTTAGGTTATGGTTGGACTCAATGATCTTGAGGGTCTTTTCCAACCAAAATGATTCTATGATTTTATATGGATGAAATGCACTGTTTTGTGTTCGCAAGTTTAATCAAGCTGTCTGATCATTGTAAAAGGTGCTTGGGTCTTAAATTCTACGAAACTGCTTCCAATTACGGTTTAGAAATTTAATAAACATCTTGTGCTGTGATTAAGGTGAGGACTCTAAGAAAGTTAGTTATTTGTAGGGCCATGGAAGTCAGTGGCAAAGGGAAATTAAATCAAATGGTCAATATTCTCATCTTAGATACTGCAGTCTTTTGGTAATCCTCTAACACCTTAAACTTGAGTGAATATGGAGCTTAACTTGATAAGTGAAGTGGTTTCCATGACCTTTAGGGATAGTTATAATCTTTACCATTTGTGCACTTGGATCAAAGTGGTTTTGTTCTGATGCAGGAGACTATGACTGTTCTGTGTGTGTGTTATATTTTACAGAAGCAGTGTGCTATTAGGCTAAATATGTTGCCTTCTCTGCTGCCTCCAGTCCTGAACATCTGGAAATAAGATACTTTTGTTCACCTATTTCTTCTTTACAAGGATATTTGCCAAAGACTAGTAGTTCATTATTTGCTAATGAATCTGTTATCCTGAATGCCACAACTTACCTAATAATTACTTCCCAAGAAAGACCTTTGTTCACAAGGTGGTAATACATTTTGATTGTTATGTACTTAGGATTAATTACTTTTTATTCTTTTACGCTACTGTTGCCAGTATCATCCTTATTAACCATCTGTATCTTTTCTTTTTGCAGTTTGGGTCCTGTGTTTGCTCTGTTTGTACCATTTTATTCCTCCATTCCAAGAGTGCAGGTGACACAAGTATTAGGCCATTTTTCTATCACAAACAAGACACTGGTCTATATATTGGGTTTACAGGTATGGTGTGTACTTACTTGTTCATGTTTTAATGAATTACTGATGTAATCGTATTTCTGTATGTTCATCTATGAATTTTGATGCTTCCATGCTTATGATTTTACATATGTTTAGCTAGTGACTGTCCTATTAACTAAAATATTGAAAAATGTGTTGCTAGTATACATTTCTATGTGCTGAAGTGGTGGACAAGTGATCTGTTCTTCTCTTGTCGTCTTCTGTCTTGATTGTCTTACACAGGAAAATATAATAGTAAATTCTACAAATTTTTTTGGTCAGTGAAATGAACTAGATGAAAATAGATGAAAACAGAACCTGATGCTAAGGCATATATATCTTTCTCCTTTCTAATTTGCTTTTATTCTTGATTTTGTTTGTTTTCCCCTTGTTTATTAGAGCTCAAACAAAGCTATAGAATACCATATTTTTCTATGGTAAGGCTGTCAGTAAATAATCAAGTTTTTGTCTGAATTCCGCTTCTATATAAATTAATATTATTTGTATATTAAGCATTACCATGTGACAGGTAATTTAAAATACTTGAACGTAGAGCACAGCAATATAACATAGTATTATGTTACATATGAGTGGAAAAATATAGGTACTTGGTACAGAAAGGCAGTAGTTGTTAAAAAAAAAAAAAAAACAACCAAAAAAACCTAAATAGCCTAGAAATGAGTGGACACTCATGTCACAACCTGAATTACGAAACAGGAGACGTGCGAACTTATGAGAAATTGTACTAATTTTTATAGATTCCAGAGACTCTAAAATAGCTCTAGGACTAGCTACGGAAAGCACCATGGTTATATGAAGTGTGGTAGAGAGCATTTTAGAATAGAATGATCAGTTTCAGAATATTGACTTGTGCTCCACGTGAACATTTCATTTATTCATTGTGCTCTTCAGCCTTTGGATTTCTTCAGTTTCTGCTTAGCACCGTATTTTCTCAATCTTTCAGAAATCTTGTTTCCTCTCTTGAGAAACCATCAATACCTTTATTATTCCAGTCTTTGGGAAAGCCATGATATTGTCTGAACTCTTTCCCATCATGTCCTTTGCCTTTTGCTTTCACACACACCTCTGACACAGAGCGCTGCTGTTCCTGGTTGCTGTATCTTCGCTGCATCTCTCCCGGCTGCGTACAGAACGGCTGCTGCCGTCACACAGGGGCCGAGGGAAACATCATTTGCCTCCTCCTCGTTTGTAAACTCTGCCCTTATCTCAAGTCACTTTTTCCATAGTCAGAAGTCTAGAGGGAAGGTGTTCTCATGATTCAGTCAGCATCATGCAGAACAAACTTAGTAACCAGTATCAGTCTTAATTTTCAGCCCATTTTTCCAATTGATGATAACTTTCTCTAGGTGATTAATCACTTACTTTACTAGAAACGATGGACTGCCTTGTTGGCTCATCAGGACTTTTTGTTTGAATTCACTCTGACCTTTTCTGTGATTTCATGTGAACAAATGTGCCAATGGGTGAGAACTTGATTTATTCAATTTCGATGCTCAAGCTTAGTCTCTCCATGACTGCACATCAAAGTGCTTCACTTACACTGCCTGCTCGGCTTGGAACTCTTCTCCTGTCACTGCCGAATCATTTCCTTTGCTTCAGTCTGTCTTTCAGACTTGTTTTTCTGTGCAGCCTATAACTGACATCCTGTTATACTTAGTATGCTATATGAAAATAAAATGTATTGTTCTGTAGAAGGAGAACAATCATTGGATCCCTGTGTTTTTTCCACTTATGCTGCTTCTGGAATACATCTTTTTTTAATGTTAAACTGAATTTTCAGAGAACGAAACATCTGACTTTTCCCTTGTCACGATAAGTACATAGCCAATTATAATATTGCAGCATAGTAGCTCAGACAACAACAGCTATGTAAAATTAAAATTTTAAATCACTGCTTTTGTCTTCTAGCTCTTAACCTCTGGTTCCTACATCTGGATTTTAGCCTTAAGTGGACTGGTAAGTCTTACTGTTTTAAAAATTGTGTGTTGCTTAATATACAATCAGTGCAGTATATTTGGACTCAAAAAGAACAGAAATTAATGACTTGTGTTTTTATTTTTAATGATAAGTAGAAAGTTTTCATCTTTAACTTCCGAAGGTGTAAAGCACTGGCTGTCTCGTGATAAATGGACAGACAACAAAAGTCGTGGTTAATATTTGCAGGCTGCCACTGCTTTCTGACCCCCTAAAATTATTTTACTGCCATGGATATAGCTTTAGACCCATAACTATAAATGAGACTATTGAGGAAATAGTAGAAATATTTACCCTATTTTTTCCCCAGTTTTCAGCAAGCCTCAAGGTTTTATTCCAGGAAGCAGATTTTAACAACTTTGCTGTGAGGATTTTTCATGTTTTGCTGGTCTCCTAGGACACCTGTGTTATAGCTGTTTCTCACTACGGTAATGGCAGTAAGGGTGCAAAATCACTTTCTTCATGCCAGTCAGATGAAGTCAGTGTGGTCTGTCCTTAGCACTTAGTGCTAAAACAGATTGTACTAAATCTTTCAGATTGTTAGATCCTGGTAAGCTCTTTTAAAATTTTACCAATTTATAAGTTAGGAACTCTGACTCAGATTTCTCGGCCCAAAATATTGTCAGCTTTCAAACAGTGGAAGTGTCACCTCTTCCTGAAAAGCTCATTATTAAGTTGACGCAACCTTAAGAAGAACTTAAATAGTGCCCTTGTTATTTAGAACCTACTAATTTGAATTTGCATTGAGCTCAGACTGAAATGCCAGTGGACACTTCATGCATTACTGCTGTAACTCAGTAGTTTTGGTCTCTTACCATTTGCGTTGACTGTTCCAAAATATTCTGTGAGCTCACAGGGTAACTAACAGGAGTGACAGAGCAGTAAATAGTGCAGTTTCCTCAGCAATTTGGTCTGACCGTAAATGTCAATTAAAACAGTGCAAGTAACAAACCAGAATTTCTCTTTCCTGGAGATCAGCCCAAGCCTCAGTGCCTGCCTGAGGATCTGTGACTTCCTCCAAATGCTCTGCCCTTCCTGTTGCTCTTCTGGCTCTTTTAATAGCCCTTCCTTTTGAACAGGTGTTCATTAGAGAGGGAAGGAAAGGAAAGGAGAGAAAAGGCATTTTTAACTCCCTCTTTCCTGGTGACAGGAACTGTATGGGCCTACAAGAAAGACGGGGACAGACTTTTTACCAAGGCCTGTAGTGACAGAACAAGGGGCAACACTTTTAAACTAAAACAGGATAGATTCAGACTAGATATAAGGAAGAAATTTTTTACAATGAGGGTGGTGAAACACTGGCCCAGGTTGCCCAGAGAGGTGGCAGATGCCCCATCCCTGGAGACATTCCAGGCCAGGCTGGACGGGGCTCTGAGCAACCTGATCCAGTTGAAGATGTCCCTGCTCATTGCAGGGGGTTGGACTAGGTGACCTTTGAAGGTCCCTTCCAACCCAAACTATTCTATGCATACTTGGTTATACTTAGTTATAAGTATGTGTGTGTATATATATTATACACACTTATTTGTATATTTATATATATATGTCAGAGAGACTTACAAAGAACAGCTAAAATGTTTTTTTCATATTATATTACACAGTTCTTATTTTAATTCTGTTTTTATTATACAGCTCTATAATGCAACTTTCTTAGCATTCTTTTTCATAAATGCCCTTTTTTTAATTGCAGGTTGACAGTGTGTTTTACATAGGTGCAAGTCCATAGGAATAAATTGAACTTTGTGTCACGGAAATGCTTAAAAAATCATTTGAAGTTTTCATATTGTTTCAGTCAGCACTAATTAAGTCATTATCAATGATGATGTGTTTTCAGTCTCATTTTTTCTGCAGCAAGCTGGGAGCTGCACTCTACTGTTTTGTACTAAGTGCTACAATTTGGAAAGAAGTTCATGTTAAGAATTTCAGCCATTTTTTTGCAGTGCTTATCTGTCACACTTCTGTGAATAAGAAGTCACTTTTTCTCCTCTGTTAGAAATTATAATTTGGCACCTTTTGAGAAAACTTGATAAATGAGTCAAGTTTCACAGTGTGTTAAATAATCTGAAGAGGGATATGAAATACAATGAAGGTACCTTATAGCAGTACAAGTGTAGATATTTGATAACGTGTATGTACAATTGCAGAAATACGTAGGTTGTTAAATCAATATTAAGTCATTCCAACAACCTATGTATTTTTGTAATTCTTACTGCTCTTGACATTTTCTGACATACCATGTCTTTGTTGAATCGAATTTTTGTGTATTTGTACAAAAAGGCTGAGTAAATGCATGAACAGCAAGTCAGCTAGGTGTGGTATTTAGTCAGTAGTTCGTTGCTTGTTAGACACTTCACTGTCTGTATTTTTAGCTCTAAAGATCGCTGAGACACTCATATGACTGTACGTGATGCTGTTCTGCAATTCAGCTTTTGTAGCACTTCTGCTTATGTGGAGCATTAACATGGACGGTGTCGGCACAATTTCTGAATTGTTGTCAATTTCCACTTTCTCTTCACCATCTTCCCCATTTAGGTTTATTCAAATTCTCACAATTTATATTTTAACATGTAATGAACTCTCTTAGACTGAACAGGATCTGACTTTCCAGGTAGAAGATGTGGCACTGGAGATAGATTTCTGTGTTCATCCTTGCTAGTGCCGCTGGACTTCCCTGTGAATTCCAGGCAGAGTGTAGAGCACTGGGAATTGTACCGCCTTGAGTTCTTGTTTTCAGTGGTTTTGAGCGATACCATCATCACAGAAACGTGTTTGTGTGTGCGTCTGTGTTTGCGTGTGTGTGAGAGCCTATGTATGCAGACAGGCATTGATGTCATGTGCCTGGTGGCAGGGAATTTTAGACACTTTGTGGTTTGACACTGGGTTGTTCTCAGTTGTGGAGATTACAGCTCATGTTTTGTTATTGGAATACAAAAAGTCTGCTGTGTCTGTCTTTGCCATAAGGTATCTCTTCCTAGGTTTCTAATTTTGAATCGACATAGGAATACAGGCTTGAAGGCAGGTTCTTTACTCTCCAGATGAAACTGGAGTACCTTTCAATCATCATTCTTTCGGTATGTCGGTGTGGGCCTGGTAATTTCAGTTGCCACTATGTTGTGTAAAATATGCTGTTTAGATACATGATGCTTATTTACAAAGAAGGGAGAATTTAAGAAGTAGACTGTAAACAATTTCACCAATCTGATATTATCAGTAATCTACAATGTTGTTGTTCTTAGAATTTATGAGACTAATTTAGTTTCTTGTGATGTATTTTGCCAGGAATATACCATACTTGGTACATACAGTCCAGATTTGTTTCTTATGATAAGAGGTTTTTTAGGTCATAAAATTAGGAAACTTCATATTAGAGACGCAGATGTGTCGTGAAAGTCATATAAGCTATTTCCATTTGCCTTTAGCCAGAAATTCTTTCAATAGCTGTTTGCAGAAGTGCTTCCATATAATGCATATTGCTCAGTTTAGTGAAGGCCAGAAACACTTTCCTTACCTTTTTTTTTTGGTTTAAAATGGTTAAAATACCTTAGAAAACGGTATCCACTTGAATGTTTTGTTGGACACATATATATCAACGCATCTTCTCTCCCTTTTTTCGACCCCTTGAAAATCTCTTGTGTTCTCAGCGTACGTTTCTCATTGCTATACTCTTGCAGGATTGAAATTTGAGGGGCATATCAAGGCTCACTCAGTCATAGCTACAGCAAACCTGCTGCAAGAAGTAAGCTCGGGTTGGTACCAACAGATGAGATATGGGCACTGAGACACGCAGTTCCCTCCACTCATTAGTATCATGTTGTCATCATACAGATCTCATGCCAGGGTTTCTGCTAACCATGGAGCTGGGGCTATATTTCTTCAGGGAAAGGTATTTTTCAGGCCCTTTCTGTGATTTTACTGTTTTAGACCCTTTTCTTCTTATCTAGTGTCATTTGTTTATTTGTTTGCAAGGTGACCTGCACTGCATAATGTTCAACATTTGGAATACCCCAAGTCTTCTGTGAGCTGCCTTGAATTTGGGTAGAGTTCAGGTCAAACCTTAGGAAACTGAAACTGTCTTAACTTCACAAATGCTGAAGTTTCTAAGACCTTGTTTACTTTGCATTTGGCTTAGTAAAATCTGCAACAACCTTCTGCATTGTTTCGGTGCTATACTGTGATTTACTTTTCTCAGATTGTATGAAAAGTTGGGCTTCTTATAGTCTAGATATTGGAAAACTGTAGAGAATCTGTAATTTAGAGCATGCACTTTAACGGCTTAAGGTTAAGACAAAGTTCAGACAGTGTTCAGTGCTTGGTTGTAATTTCAGTTCTGATTTTTGAGTGCTTTAGTTCTTCATAATTTTGAAGTTGCTAACTTGGTTTTACATAGACTACACATATCTGTTGTTAAATGCTTAGGTGTGTACTTCGGATTGTTTCGAGTTTTGTTTGTTAAGAACTTTATTCATCCTTTCTGCTCATTATTCGTTCGGCTGAGGTGTTTCTCTGTAGCTAATTCCTGTCCTTTAGGATCACCATGTATAGGATAAGAAGTGATTGGGCTGGGGAATGAAATATTTAACCAGACTTAAGGGGTTTTTTAGTTCTTGTCTTGAAAATAACATTATATAGTTAATATCCAATGGGACCTAGGAATCATTTACTTTCTTGCTGTTGTTTTTTCTTTTCTGCATCTTTGTGAGGTGATTTTGAACAATCCTTAATGAATTCTTTTTGTTGTTTAAAAAAATGTTTTGAAGGGAATGCAGAAGCATTTGTGTTACCCCACAGTGCAGTATTCACACTTAAAATATCATCCCTTCTAAATACGTAAAATTAGGATTAAATACGTGTGGAATTTCTTGAAGAGAATCGTTGGTCAGAGCCTGATAACACAGTATGCAGTTACCTCCACATTCACGTCCTGCCATGTGTTCCTCTTCATCCTCCAGTTAGTCTGGATGTCCTCCAGTCATTCACGTTTAGTCTTATGTACACTTTGAGTCAATGTCAAGGTATGATACTCCTTGAATTCTCTGTAATTGTGTAATTATAAATGGTGACTCAGGTAAGCCTAATTACATCTAGTTAAATGTCTTGTGGTAGTGCTTTGGTGACATGGTTGGTGACATGGAAAAGTCAGTCAACTAGAACTGAGTTTGGATAATTAAAAAAATATATGAAAGCTATGCATTAATTGTTTTCTGCTGTTGATTTATAGCTAGGCAATATTTTAATTGTAGTTAATAAAGTTAATTCTTTGCAATAACTGAAATCACATTTTTAATTCATTCTTTTAAAGCTGGAATTATGAAAAGGTATTCTGAAGCCAAAACTTATTAGAAGTATGACATTTAAATAAAGCAATATTAAGAAGTAATTAAATGATCTGTTGCTGTTTTGAATATTGTTATTGTGTGAAGTAAAATCTAGTGCACTCACAATAACATTAATAACACTTTAAAAGGAACTCTCATTACTGTAATATTTTTTCATCTTGAGCCTTTTTTCACCCCAGTGCCTGGTAACAGACTGCTTCACAGTGCATTTCTGACTTGAAAAATTGACACAAAAGGAGGATATCCCTAAGGGTATCTTTTAAACTTTAAAACAGTTTTATAAGTATATTGTAGCCTTCTCATTGATTTTTTTTTTAATTTTAAGTCTATAGTTTTGTGGAAGCATTGGATAATCACAGGGGGACATATTTTTTATCATTTTCAGTAGCAAGAAACTATAATTTTTAGAAGAAATAACTGAAGAAAATTTAAATAAATCCAAGACCGCTGATTATTTAGAGGTTTCCTGGTCTGGTCTTGTCTTTAATCACAACTGGTATTTGAGCCTTTGTGTTTGCAACCAGTGAGCCTGGTTGGAGCTGGAACTGCCGCTGGCCATTCAGCTAAGGCTGATCGTACGTGCCAGGTGCAGTGGCCCAAAACATCATTTTCAGCTGATTACCTGGTGTTGTTGACCACACCATCAGGAAATCCCATTAAACATCCCATGGGTGTTGCTCTAGAGATCTGCTGGGCTGCTCTGCCAACTTCATGAGCTGGGCTGTCTAGCTCAGGCTTGAGCACCATGCTAGGACACTTGCGTGGGTCCTGTTTTGCCTGTCAGCAAACGTCCTATATACACATCTACCCATGTTACAAAGTGCTGCAGAGGTCTTTATTCTATAGCTGCATCATATCACACATTACTGTGGATTCTGTTCTAAAAACTGCAGCAAAAGGCTTTACCATATAAAAAATATTAATAAAAATATTGACAAGGATACAATATTAAGACCTGATATTCAAAATAAAACACCAGTCCTTTTTGGATTGTATGGATAACCACAGCTTTTTTTCAATAAAGTTTGTAAAGGCACAGAAAGCATTACCCACACTTTTCGTTTTCTTTTTTCTTGTCAGTGTTGCTTGGAAGTCCTAGCTCAAGGAATCAGGAGTTTTTGGGGAATGTCAACTTTCCTAGTAGTAGAATAAGCTTTTAATCCTTGTGCAAACTACCGCTTCAAAATCAAAAGAACATCCCAAAGGCTTAGAAATCATAAGGCAAATGAAAAAAAGAAAAAAAAAACACAGAAAAAAAACCACACCAAAAAAACCCACCACAAACAAAAAACCAAAAACCAATGCCAAAAACTCATTGTGATTTTAAGACAATCTAGCTAGTGACTTTTTGGAACTTGAGTTGTGATTTCTAAATACTTGACATTGGTTTTACTATCTATATATATATATCAGTAGTGTTGCTAATACTAATGAGACTATTCACTTATTTAAAAATCTGCATGTGCTGAAGTATTTTCCTAAATGAAAATACGTATTTTATGTGTAACTGATGTGCCTCCCCCTTGCTGATAGTGCTTCCCACCAGAGACCAGGTAGTAAGACAGTTCATAGAATCACTGAGGTTGACATCTAGTCCAATGCCCTTCTCAAGCAGGGCCACCCAGAGCCAGTTGCCCAGGACTGTGTCCTGATGTCTTTTGAATATCTCCAAGGATGGAGACTCTGCCACCTCCCTGGGCAACCTCAGCACATAGGTTGTGAAGTGCACAGCCTGAAATAAGAAATGGAAAAGCAATAGAAGAACAGAGATTAGGGAATGCAAAAAGCAGCATTGTCTGTTTGTCTGTCCTAACTTTAGGGCAGGGACAGATACCCATGTCTAAGCTAACAGATATGCTGAATCCCACCCAAAACTAATGTGAGGTATCTGCACATGGGCAATAGTCAATATTCAGTTGACTGACTACAGTGGGCTTAATTTGAGATCATAGAATCACAGAATGTTGGGGATTGGAAGGAACCTCAGAAGATCATCTAGTCCAATCCCCCCGCCGGAGCAGGAACACCTAGATGAGGTTACACAGGAATGTGTCCAGGTGGGTTTTGAATGTCTCCAGAGAAGGAGACTCCACAACCTCCCTGGGCAGCCTGTTCCAGTGCTCACCATGAAGAAGTTTCTTCTCATATTTAAGCGGAACCTCCTGTGTTCCAGTGTGTACCCATTTCCCCTTGTCCTATCATTGATTGTCACCGAGAAGAGCCTGGCTCCATCCTCCTGACACTCACCCTTTACATATTTATAAACATTAATGAGGTCACCCCTCAGTCTCCTCTTCTCCAAGCTAAGTGTCTCTATGTTCTACTGACTGTATTGACTTGATCTTCTCTGTGGTGGGAGCTTAGACACCTTGCTTAAGTCAACTGACTAAGCTGACAACACTCCTACATCAATTAAAGCATCTGAAAAGAAAACTGTTGATTCATCTGTCATACAGGGGATGTTAATGTGGAAGTGAGGCTGTAACTGTTTGAGAGAGATGTAGATATTACCAGATATTTCTTCTTCCTGGAAGAAGGAAAACGTAGTGGGAAAGGAGAAGGTAATAATGTGTCAGAAGATACTTTCTCTTCTACATCCACAGCTTCCGAGATCCTGTAGAAAAATGGCTTTTAGTTTTCAGTTTGAATTTCACTTCAGAGTTTTCAGTTTCTCTCTCAGCTCTGAGGAAGAGTTTGTGTGCCCACAGTCTGGTCTTTGTCAGCTGTGCCAGCTGGTTCAGTACAGGGTAGATTGCTTCTCTCAAGCTTCTCTGGCCTGTACCTGTACACCTTCATGGCTGCAATGGTACCATTGTTTAGAGAGGGAAACCATGAGAGTAATTCAGCTGTGTGTGTATTATACTTTGGAGACATCTGCCATAGGATGAGTCACATCTTAGCAGTGCCCATTTGTTGACTATGAAGCCGACTTTAAACAACCAGCTCACACGTAGGCTTTTAAAATACAGATGTCTTTATTGGGGCTACTAAATCCAATCCTGTTCTTTTACGTAAAGAGGTTTGGTTAACAATACGATGACGATCACCTGCAGAGCTCTAGCAGAGACCCAAGGGAACCTGTCCTTAGGGCACAAGTGCAAGTTCAGCATAGATGTACTGTGCTGAAATGGCAGTACAGTCGTGCTTGCACATACACAAAGAATGACTGAGATCTAATAATGGTTGCATATGACCAAATGAAGACAGCATTGATGGACTCTGAAGAAGATAATATCTGGGAAATTTATGAGCCCAGTCAACTGAGAAGGAAATTGAAGAGAATTAGTTTATTATTATTATTATAATCTTATTTTTCTGTCAAGATAGCTATTGCAAAAAGCTGTTTATAGTCTTAGTGGACATTTCCACAAAGAAAACCCAAACAAAACAATCTGTTGTGTTACAGTTACGTTGCAGGCTCTCACTACAAGTTGAAAATGCATGCGTAGTGATTGTATTTGTTGTGTGGTTTTCACACAATCTCTCTTGGTTTGATAAATGTTTTTCTCTAGTGGAGGTAAGTACAGAATCCTCACACAAACTTTAACTCCTTGTTTTGGCTCTAGTTGTATGGAATTCAGAGCATACAATCACAGAATCATTTCGGTTGGAAGAGACCCTCAAGATCATAAAGTCCAAGCATAACCTAACTCTGGTACTAAACCATGTCCCTAAGAACCTAATCTAAACGCCTTTTAAACACCTCCAGGGATGGTGACTCCACCACTTCCCTGGGCAGCCTGTTCCAGTGCTTCACAAATCTCTCCGTGAAGAATTTTTTCCCTAGCTAAATAAAGAAATAAATAAAACACTAAGGTTAAAGCAGATAAAATAGGTATAAAAACATCGCTTCATCTTAAGAATACTACTGTTTGCTTTCAGTTTGTTGATATCTGAAAATAACAGTCTTCAATACATATAATGAATATATTTAAATGATTCAGAACAAAATAATTGAGTATTTGCTGACATTTAATTCTGTCAAGTTCTCACCATTAGGCAAAATAATTTTCAATGTCTACTGTGTTTTTTTGTTTGATATCCTTTTTTAATGTTAATCAAGTACAGTGGTTTTAAATATCTCTGTAAGTAGTGGAGCATATTTGTCATGTAAAATATTGAGGAGCTTCCATGTTTAGTTTACCTAATGCAAAAGAGAAACTAGAGCTACTTCCTTTTTCTAAAAAGTGTACGACTTTGGAGGGACATGAGGGAAGGGGTGAGGAAGTTGGACTTTCTACAGGGGTGAGAAGAGGTTAGGAAACTTCGTGTGAAGGACCAGTACTAAGCTGTGATCTTAAGAAACTGAAAAAATGTAAGCACCCTTTTTTCTGCAGCATTCCAGACAAATGCCAGCATACTTCATTTCCTCTGCTTAGCATTTTGTCTGATATGATATTGTGGATGAGGTTGTAGGATATGATGGTGTGACCATCAGAAAACAACTAAGATGCCTTTCATTAATAAGTTGCCAGCCAAAAATTCTCCATTCTACCAGTGTGAACTTAACTGCAGCATCTTTCTGTGGTGATTTTTCAGAGCCTAAGATGCTCTGAGGGCTCATCTATTTGGGGGAAGTAGCCCTTTAACCTGATGTATAGTGTTGAAGTTCGGGTATAATGAGATCGCCTTATCTTCATTGAGTAAAAAAAGTTGGTTTACTTTCTAGAAATTCACTACATGTCTGTAACAAAAATGGTGTAAAAAAGTTACTTTATACTTTGTCAAAGCTTGTTTTCTTAAAAAAAAAAAAAAAATGTATATATATATATGTCAAGTTCTGCTTATGAACCAGCCAAAGAGGAAGTTCCTTGGAAATACTTGACGTTAAGATGGGTGTATGACACTAAACCAGACTGAATCACGAGACTATTTTAACTACAAATGTCTCCATTCTTGGTTTATTGGAAATATGCAAATAAGTGTCTCTTCCTCACTAGATGAAACGTCTTGGAAATTTGTTAAAACTGGGCACAGCATTTAAAGTTTCGTGTGCTTCCATCTAATAGCTTTGTAAGTGGAGTAGTAAATTAAGGGAGAGAGGAAGGGGAGTGGCACTGAAATCCTAAGGGATGTAGAGGTGACAAGGCTGATTGCCAGTGTACCCTTGATGCTCTTCACGGCTGAGTCCGTCCTTCCATCTGTTTGCATTTGTGAAACCTGCAGCCTCGCACAATTGCTCTGAACAGTTACTGGTCCACAGTAAGTTTCTTGGCAACTCTGTAGAAAGTACACTGCTAGTCCCACACACAGTTCATCTTGTTCCTTCACCAGGTGCTTGTTATTATAGATTTTACTGTGAAGTTTATATTGTCAAACTTCTCAGCTCCCTGCTCTGTGAGCACAGAAGTCCACACGTTTGGGTTCTGCAGTGAGTTTCTGTCGAAGGCAGGACAAGGAGGGGCCAGGACAGGAGTCTGCTGTTGAGAAGCAGCAAGAAGACAGCCCATTGCAAGTGGTGCCTTGGCTATAGAAACCAGGAAAACTGCTCCAGTGAGCTCAGCAAAGCTGGGAAGGCAGGTAGGAACCATGTGTCTGAGTCTCACATGCAGTGCTAAATGACACTCTACGTTTTAGCAGTGTCCATAAATTTTTAGCCTTATAAAGCCTTTTCTTCTGATTAAATGCTCCAAAATGACTTGCTGTCTACAGCTACCTGAAAGGAGGTTGTAATGAGGTGAGTCTCAAGTCTCTTTGCCCAAATAGGACAAGAGGAAACGGCCTCAAGTTGCACCAGGAGAGGTTCAGATTGGATATTCGGAAAAAATTCTTTATGGAAAAGGTTGTCAGGCATTGGAACAGGCTGCCCAGGGAAGTGGCGGAGTCACATCCCTGGAGGTGTTTAGAAGATGTGTAGATGTGGCACTTAGGGACACGGTTTAGCAGTGCATTTGGGAGTGCTAGATTGACAGTTGGACTTGATGATCTTAAGGGTCTTTTCCAACCCAAACGATTCTATGATCCTATGACTAGCTGCCTCTACTTAGAAAAATATGAGAATGCTTTTACTGTACAACTACTAGTTGGTGCTTGCAGGACACTTTCCCTTCTGAGACAAACAAGTCCCAAAGTGCTGACACTAAAGACACACTGCTTCTGTCTCTTTGCTGTATTTTCTATCTTGAATTGGTAAGAGTGATTCTGTTTGTGGTTAATGTGTTCAGGCACGTGGCAAGATTTGTCATACGTTCAGGGAGATGTAGATTTTCCTATCACCGCTTGCTTTGTTTTGTTCTTGTAACTCAACCCGTTCAAGATTTATGGTGCTCTGAAAACATTAGATCTTGACAAAGGCCTGTAGGTGATGAGAGTGGGCAGAGATGGGTAGCTGGGAGGGACATTTGGAAGAAATGGGGGAATAGTGGTGTGATGTTGGGCAAAGTATTGTGAGCAGGAGCCCTTTCCCTGCCTGGTTACACCAGTGCAACCACGAATGCAAAATCCCTGGGACCAAAGAGGGGGCTGGCTCCACAGCCTAACGATACAGGGTGGGAGGAAGATAATTTGTAGGTTCTGGTGCTGCTTGTGCATTTTGCGTCTAAGAAATCATCAGATTAAATGTATACATAATATTTGCAACCTGGTTCAGTAATTCTTGCTCCCAAAAAAATTACCTCCCCGGTAGCCCTACAATCTAGATTTTCTTGAGTGAGGAGCCTATGTATGTAACTCTCTTGGCACCAGATGGTCACCTACTGAGGGACCTTCTTGCTAGGGAGATGCCTCAAGTACTACATACCAGAAGCAGATTAATTGCAGAAGCGATATGAATTTTCCTTCACTGATTCTTTGGCAATTATAGTTCTAGCTTAGTTTCCAGCTGATGTGCGCAAGTTTTAGTTGTGGGCTTACAGTCATCTGGAACAGTTTCACTAGAGCTGAGGGAAAGAATTTCTGAGGTCACAAAGAAGCTTCTGTCCCAGTGCCCTGTCATTCCTGAAGTCCGATTACAACTTTTCTTTGAATACATCATTTTCTTGTTAAAGGTAGCCTTCACTTCAATGCCAGAGATTACGGCCTTCCTCTTATCCCATCCCATTTACTTCGTTCCTTATAGCACAAAAAGATTGAAGAGGTTAAGAGTAGTTTAAAACTTTTCTTTCTCATTTTAGAATGGTAGCCTGTGTTTGGTGTTACATCCAACCCTGAGAGCAGTCCTAAAATGAAAGTCAGTGTTTCCCAAAGCAGAATGTATTTTTGCTAAAAGTCTCGTTACCTCACTTGGATAATTAACAATAACCTTGTAAATAATCTGAAAAATATCCCCTTCCCAAAGAATGTTGCATTTTCTTATACCATCTCCCTTCGTATATGTGGCAATGCATTTAGTATGTTTAAACAAATGTCAGTAAGATAAAATAAATATTCCCAAATAAATAACTGAGATGTGGAGTTTCTACATTGCTTCTAGCGTAATCACATTGTTTGGGTACATTTATGGATTTTGGGGCATTCATATCTCTTCCCGTTCATTTCACTCTGTTGTCATAGCATAATTCTTGTGGCATAACAGACAATAAATAGTCACAAATACTGAAATGGGGCATAAAGCAGAATGCAGACTGGGAGTTTGTGCAAGAACTTTGGCCTTCCTGCTGGACCACTTTGGGCTCAAGTGCTTCATAATGGTTGGGTGTTGACTGTAGGTCATTTATGAGCCACAGGGATTTCTGTTGCTCCTCCTGAATCTGAAATAAAACTGAACCCCAAGGCAAGCACAAGCGTGAACGCAGGGAATGGGTTTTTTTCTTACAGATGGGAGAAGTACATCACGAAGATTGTCTTTTCAGCATCACAGTTTTTAATTAACTGGGTTTTGAACCTTTTGTTTTTTTCTCCTAGATGGTAGATGGAATCCCTTTGGAATAAGTCCGTGCATACTCTTAGATTTAACTTCAAATTAGATATTTTGCATTTGTTTTTACTAGAAGGAGAGACTTGGGTGGTGAGGGCAGAAGCTTCAAGAGGGTTGTTTTTTAAAAGAGTGTTTACAGTGCTTCAGCATCCTCAGGGCAGCCTTAATCAGCCCAGGTCAGCATGCAGCCAGTGTACCCTGACCAGTTCCTTTACTAGAAATGAAAATTTTGTTTGAATTTTGACCTGTTTGAGAAACGGTTGGGTGGTTTGGTCTCCAATTGTGAAACAAACAAAAAACCCCAAGCAGCTTTCTGAGTCACAGGCGATGCAGTACACAGATTTAAAAAAGTAATAGTCTGTAGTTGTGAGGAAGTTGGAGGTAAAGAAATCCCCTGTTCTTTCTCTGACTCTTGACTGAGAACTCTGGGTAAATACAATAAAAAGTGCTGTAAAAAAAGAAAGACCAACTGCTGTCAGTAGCTAAATACAAAGTAAATTGAGTGTATTTAAGTTGGGTTTGTTTGTTTTTTCTTTTAACTTTTCATTTTTGGTTTTAGGTTTCTGGGATTTGCTACAATAGCAGTATATTAAAAGTTCATCGAATTCTTTGTGTACCCAGCTGGGTAGCAAAGATATTTTCTTGGACTCTTGAACCAATCTTCTCATCTGCGGAACCAACGAATGAAGTTCGAGTGGGAATGGGAGCAACAGTTGACATCCAGAGGCAGCAGAGAATGGAGTTACTGGATCGTCAAATCATGATGTCTCAGGTTGCCCAAATGAGGCGGCAAAGGCAGCAGCAGGTATTGATATATGTTCTGTAAGGATTATATTAAGTTATGGATAAAATACATTCTTGACTCATATATTTTCTATGGTTCCTGTTTCTTAAAAATAGGTATTTCTTTATTCTTCTCAATTGATCTTTCATACGCTGTTGTACTTCTAATAGCCATGTGGGTGTTTACGTAGCTTTGTATGTTAAAACTGCTTCACAAGCTGTAGGCAGAATGTCAGACAATCCTGTAAGCCAATCAGTACTTCTGGCATTCTTTCACCAAAAATGAGACTGAAAGGTAAAGTGGTTCCCTCTCGGTGGTATTTAGTAGGAGCCATTGTGGAAAGTTAGGAAGTCAAAATGCTCCTTACTCCTCTGAGCATTTGTGTGGTTAGCATCCTTTTCAGCTCCCTTGTTTGCGGATGTGCTTTGAATAAATGTGTTTCTTTTAAGAAAGTGCAGCAATTATATTCTCCAGCTTTCTTACAGAGGTAAACCACAGGGGTTTTCTGTTTGCCACATTTGATGCCCTTGTTTTATTTCTTTATTGAATAAAATAGCAGAGCCTTTTTATTTTTCTCTGGTTTAGCCAAACCAGCAAATGCAGATATTCACATACTTGGTGTTATAGGGCAGTAGAACAAGGCAGATGGTGTCTCAATTCACTCATTCCTGTATCTTAGATATATGGGTTACTAATCCATCAAACCTAACATACAACACAGGCCTTGCCTTGCTCTATGTGAACATAAACTGCTTATAATTTAATTGCAGCCTGGCAATTTGATGTCTTTACTGAGTTTCCTCTACCTGAAACACCGCTCTATACTGATACACAAGTTCTCTCTGGGTTCGAACTAGTGTAGTGCAAGTAGGTGTAGCTGCGTTACCATTAATATGTTTCCAGAATTAGAGGCGTGATGGCACAAAGCTTTGGCCAAAAACTGGACCATGAATCTTTGTTTCCAGTCCCTGATATCACGATTCTGTTTTCCGTGATTTCTTAACACTTCAGTCTGATGACATCGTTCCGCAGGTGGAAAGATCCTAATCTACTTTTCTCTATTCCCATTAGAACATTAATCAGTTTTAATGTAAGAACTGAACTAGAAGTTACTCAATTCTTGAACGTTGACGTCATAATAGAAAATGAATTGAAAGTGTCTGTTGGGCTGCAAGCTGCTGGGAAGATGGCAGCGAAGTTTCTACAGATAGGAGGAAAAAGCCATTTCCAGTTATATAGGGCAATCTCTATAATATATCTTTAATTGCAAAAAGTGGTAAATAAGTTCAGAACAGTAGATGATAAAAGAAGAGTTGATAACATTTTCTTCTCATCTTCTGCTTTCCTTAGGCTATGAACAATGAAAGTGGAAAAACGTCTTTTCATGTTTGACTTCAAGTAGAGTTCTTTAAAAAGGTGGAGGGGTTTAAGTAAAATAAATGAACATTGTTTGAACATCAGTGAGATGCTTCCCTTTACAAGCTGCTGAAACACTTTTCAAGTTACTTTCATGTTTGGCCTTCAACTTAAGCACAACGTTTAGTTAACTGGTAGTGCTGAACTGTGAAACCGGTGATCGGGAGGCGATGGGATTCATGTATGAATGTTTCAAAGAGGCTCTTCAGAAAAGTTGTGTCATGAAAGCATTCAACCAGCCTTTGATTTAATGGCTCACTCACAGAATTTACTGGCCATCAAGTAAATCATGAAAAGGATCATTGAAAAATGTCAAAATGTAGAGGTAAAAATGAAAAATAGGCTAATTTCAGTATCAAAATAATATTTTACAACTTGAAAACTTTTTCTGGGTTGCTGTACTTGGACAATTCATTTGCCTTTAGAGGCTTGGAAAGGTATAATTTGAAGACAGTAGAGTTAAACAGATCACATTACAGATGGAATTTATATGATAATTTTACCTGTGGGAGTGAAGCTGGTAAAGAATGCAGATCAGCTTCTTAGAGAGTTGGGTTTTGTTTTTGTGAAACTAATAAAAGCTGCAAAGGTATATATCAGTCACCAAATATGGCTTCGAATTATATTCTAGGAGAATGTTGTGGAGATTTCTGGATTCCCAATGTGCTGTCTGTAGGTAATGTGCCATAGGTGAGATAAATCAACGTTTTCTTTCCTGCTTTCCATTTTGTTTGGTGAGGAAAGTGAACTTTAACTTTTTTCTGCGTGACATAATGCAACAATTTTATTTAGCTGCCTCTTGAGAATGTGCTCTGCTCATTCCTCCTACTTCTTTACTCTTCAGTTCATCTGTTTGAGAAAAGAGACAATTGGTAGTGATATGGAAGGAGAACACAAGAACGTGGTAGGTGGTTTTAACGGTGCTCCACTGTCTGGGCAACGCCCCAAACTCTGTTCTGCCCATAAGGAGACTCCTTTCTTAAAAAAGACACTTTTCGTAGTACACTTATTCTTCAAGTCTTTGCAAGAAATTCTGAAGAGTGTGAGCCTGACAGGTTACACAAGCCAACCCAAAAAGAGTTAAACTTAAAAAAAAAAAAAACTATGAAAGAAATGTTTCTCATAAGTTGTTTTTACGGTACCTCCAAGATACTGGAATGTAAATAATTTTTATCTTTCTTTTTTTTCTGCTGTTCTCCGAGCTCTTTTATCCAAAGCAGAAGTTACTTTGGATGCTTTATTTAAAAAGAAACAAAAATTGCTGGCAACACTTTTGAGTTTTGCCTTTGCAAGTCTTTCTCGAGCTGAAATGTTCTGGTCTGGAGGAGCCTGAAGCACCAAGCTTTGTGTGTGAATGCTGGGTTGTCAGACACTCATAACTTCGAGGAGTAGGTTGAGTATGTGGTAGAATTTGAACATAAACCACCGACTTCATTATTTGATGTACCTCATTTTAGCCCCTGAAGTTCAGTACCACTGAACATTAGTTCAGTGGTACTGTGTCTGAATGTGTTGTTAGAAACTGAAAAAATTATCTGATGTTGCTAGTTTCTCAGGGGAGTGTGGTTACATGGTGACTGATTTTTGTCATGGTTTCTAGTTGCTGTGGATACAGCTCTTAAACAGATGGTAGGGTGGATGTTGAAATTTTTTTGTTCTTTTTTTTTCTTCCACGGATAATCCTGAGAAATTATGAGCTTGTCACAAGTGGAGAATAACTGAGCATCACCTCCATGCATCTTTTGAGGTAGTAGAATAAAATATGTGCCACAGGTATTCATTCCCTCATAAAATACCAGCTTGCTATTTTGATACTGCTTTAAAAACCTTAGTTTCTTAGTTCTTTTCTTTCCCGGTCTTCTGTCTACTTTTCTAATTCAAATAATATATCCTATTTTGGTTGCAGTTTTTGGGTTTTGTTGTTTTGGTTTATATTTTGGTTTTGGTTTTTGTTGTTTTGTTTTGTTTTTTCCCATTAATCCAATGTCTTTTCCCCCCTTCATATCAATTTCACATTTTGATTCCCCGTTATGCCATTTTCCTCCCGCATTTTCATCATCTCTTCCCCTTCATCTCCATTGTTTCCCATACTTTGTATTTATTTCTGTACAAAATCCTTCTTCATTTTAAGGGAAGTTCTCTCCCATCATGTCTCACCATCACTAATCATTTGCTGATGTATCGAGAAGCTCATAGGATTTTAGGGATGGATGCCACTTGCCTTTCATTCAGACAAGATGTAGTTGAGGTCTTTGGGTACAATTTTATCCTCTCGATACTATAATACCAACGAATGTTTTGGTCTTCCTGTCCTGGATTTTCTATTTCTTGTTCTCTTTCATTTCCCAGCATTTTCTAAAGCTTGTATTTCTGTAACCCAAATGAAAGCCCAGGTGGGAAAAGGGAAGCAACTGCTGTGTCTGTGGTAGCAGGGGGTCAACTTGACTTTCACTTCCCATTGAGAAACTTGGAGGGAGGCTGGCAGATAACCAGACTGCAAATAGATAACAGAGGAATCCAGGCATAGGTAATATTGACAACACTGTGGTCACTAAAGACAGATATGCGGAAGGTGGTGGCAAGTTGCAAAAAAGGCGGTCAGCACCTTTTGTTGGCAACTAAATACCACTTCTCCTTTGAGTGCTCATCCCTGTGCCCATTTGGTGGGGCAGTGTATGAACCTCAGTCCCTTAGTCTTGAAAAAATGCTTTGTGTGCCCACAAAGCATTTATTCCTTTATTCATGCTAAGCATATTAGAGACACCATATTGCCTGCTTCTTGGTTTCTCTTAAGTTTCTTGGCTCGGAAAAGAGCTTCACCATGTTGCTCCAGGCTGTATGATAAGCCTACAGCCATATAAGAAAATCTTCACTTTGTTACCTCTTTTCTACCCCATCTTCCACTTTAAGCTTATTTGTCTTTTCCCTCCTGTTTTTTTGTTCTCCTGTTCTAGCTGCCGTTACTTTTCACTGAAGCCAGGCTCTCTTTTGGTTCATATCACATGGCATCCCTATATGAGATTCTTCTACTTGCAAAGACCAGTCTTCTATAACAATGTGACTTCCTCTAATTGTTCTTTCATCAGATGTCTTTCTCCTGGGACACTGGAGACACGTTCTGTGGGCAGGCACACTGAGTGTCTTTATTGTTATGGGGGGTCTCACATCCTGAGAAATGTGCAAGTTTCACGTTTTGTCAACTAAGGACTGTGAGGCTAGATTGCTGATTTACCTCTGGTTATACCTAAGCGGTAAATTCCTGACCTTGGAAAAAAATGAATTAATGGAGTGAAGACCTTCCTGGCACAAGAATTCCTCAGGAATGTTATTCTCATTAATGATGGAAGAAAAAAAAATCCCTCAGTGAATATACTCCCAGACAGTCCATTTCTGCCTTCTCAAAGACATTTAAGAACCAGACCTAAGCATATTCTTGAGCTCTCCCACTGGCACTGAGAGGTGCCACTTTGGTGAAGTCTTCTTGAATAACTTCAGAAGTTTGAATACCAGCAACAAGCCCTTTAAACAGAGATTTTAAAGCCTGAAGACTTTCTGCAACCTTTTTACACTGCCAGGTCCATATAAACTCTTGCTGTCCCAGCCACAACTTGGGATGGAAGCAGCTTGTTCATATTGTTCCACAGATGTATGTATTATTGTCAGGAAGGAATCTACCCAGCTGCTTTACCTGAATTAATGGCTGAGATATTCAGCCAAGCATTAACGCCAAGTCTTTTTCTCTAATAAGGTCTCCATTCCAACTAGTTTGTGTTACCTAAGGCTATTTTGGGATTTTGTGGCATAATTGAATAGAAACTGCCTTTAGCAACCTTACCATAAACTTCCAAGATAACTGCACATAGGGTACCAATAGGATAAAAAAGTTCTTTGAGCTCAGACTCCTGAGATGTGTGTGTACAGAAGTTGACAACATACTTTAAAGACTTATGTTAACTGAAAGTGATTTACAGGTTTATTTCAGCCCATGAATGAAGTTTGGATGCTGCAGCAATAACCATTGTGCCTAAATTTAGACTCAGCATTCCTTCACTCTTCCCTTGCCCTGCGTGCCGATGTACGTGTGAACACACCCGAAGCCTTTCTTTGAAATCACAGACAGCTTCTATTTTTGTAGAGAAAACAGTATCTTCTCCTTCAGACCTCAGTGAGTCTTTAACTCATCCTTTGCTTTTGTAGACTCTTCTAGCATTTTCAAATATTGATTATTCTCTGTGTTTAATAATATTTTATTTTTGTTGAGAATAAGCCTGGTTTTGTTTCAGAAGGAGAGCTTTACTCTTTGAGTACAAAAACTGTACACTGCTGATGTTGGCATGTGTGAACTGGGTTTTTTTGCTGTTTCATTTCAGTAACATTACTGTGGCAATTGATAATCTAGTGTTTTTTAGGGATTTCTGTTTTCTTCTTCTGAAAAACTTTTTTTCATGGATTCTAGGTGTGAAATTAAAAATGTTGAATTTCCAGAGTGCCAATCCAGGTTATTTCCTCTACAGACTTACCAGTTTATTTTTCCATCTTTTAATTGATGTGCTGTGATGTCACAGCGCCAGGGAGAGCCCAGTTTGGATGAAGAACAAGAGCGAAACTGAGAAATTTGGAAAAGCAAGTGCTTTGAAAAGGTGTTTGAAGACCTGCCTCTGCTGTCCAGGGAAGATCCAAATCCCCATTTATCAATGCAAACAAAGTCTGAGAATCCTGATCCACACTTCCCTAATGTTTGATGAATTAATACCATCAGTTCTCCAAAAGCCTGACTCTTTCAGTGTTCTGAGCTAACTGCCGGGTTTTGGGAACACCTACGCAGCTCTTCATTTGCTGCCAGCCAGTCGTGTGTCGGAGTCACAGCACCTCTCCCTGCTGTGTGTGACAAGCTGTGGGCTACAAGGCCAAGTGCTTGGGCATGCACGAGTACGCGAGGAAGTGTTTGCAGCTCTCTGCGTCTCCCTGGAATGCAGAAGCAGAAGCCCCCATTCCCACCTTGCCTCCACGGAGCAGGTGTGCCTGCCCCTTGGCATTTCTGGCTTCTGCTGCTGTGAAGGCGTCACGCCTGTGCCGAACTCCCTTCCATTGTCCCTCACGCAGCTTCGGAGGTCCGATAAGGGATTCCTCCTAGATTTCAAAGGAAATAACTGATCGGGCTTTCAGAAAAGACCACATGTGGATTTCTGAACTTCTGTGGCACGTGAGCTCCTCCGGGACAATGCCGGCATCAAAGTTCAGGATGCAGCAACCAAGAGTTGGAGACAGAGCCTCTTGGCTAAAGAGGCTTGTCTGTAGGATAAATTTCCAGAGGAAATTGGAATATCATTAGAAATCGCTGGAGTGCTTGCCTGGGTGAAAAATTCTTTCCATCATTAAGAACAATGCTCAGAACACTAATACTGTTACATTGCTACCCTCTTTCAAAAGAAGGATGTTATTGAATTAAAAAAAAAAAATCTGACAGAAAAAAACAGAAGACTTTTGTCCTCAAAAAAGAGAAGCAGGCTAGACACTTGAATGACTACTGGCAATTTCACCATTGCTGTTGATCTTTCTTACACAGTGTTCAGGGCAGCAGTTATCATTGTGTCATTCATGGCTACTCTTTTTCTTTGTTTATATCATCATTATGCATTCTTTGGAGTCCATAATTTGTACGAAAAGTTATCTCTGAAAAGGAAATAAGTGTTTCTTGCTTTCAGTACTTTCTTTAAAAATGAAGCTTTGTATGAAAGAAGTAAGAATATTTATGTCTGTACCAAGTAATGGCTCCTATGCAGAGTAGCAAACTTTAAAAATGTTACTTTAAAAGATGAAATGCAAAGCAATTTCCTTTTTTTTTCTTTCACTGTGGTTGTTTTGTTAAGAAAAGGTGAACAGGACAGATATCAGGAGGTGCTTCCTGTTTGTGCAAACAGATGGTGAGTTGGCATTAACCATATATATGAGATAACATTATCAAAATATCTTAACCACATGCAGTATTTTAAAGAGGACTTTTATAAAGCGTTTTCTCTCATTTCTTTTAAAATTAATCCAATTAAAATGGGCAGATGGGACAGCTACTTAACTGCATTTTTGTTAACTGTCCATAATAGAGCATTTTTATTTGTCAAGCTTTGGATAAGAAGTGCTTTTACAAAATATGCCATGGCATAGGTACGTATATAGGAAAAAGGTAGAGCTGCCTTTTCAAAAAGAGAGGAAGGAGATTACGTGAAAAGAAGTGGCGTAATTGGAGTTTTAGCAAGCCGTACAACCAGACACATTTGGTAGCTCTAGACTGGTATGAATATCTATCTCTTCCTTATTCTGCAGGAAAGGAGACTACTCCTTTCCTTCTAAACAGTATTGTCCCAGACACCATTAAAAAAAAAAGACATCAAGGATGTGACCTCATAAGGCACAATTTCAGTACGTAAAGCCCTGGCAGCTATTCAAGAATAAGTCATCAATATGGCATTTCCTTACAACCTTTTCTGTGAGGAAGAGCTGCCATCTTTCCATTCCCTTAACCCAGTCCATTCTACAATCTCACTCTTTGGTCATATAAACTTGTGACTGGTCTGTTGTCTTCCTGTAACAGAAGTTCCAACATCACCAGTGTCTTCCTAATCCACTTCTAGTAATGGTTATCAGAGACTGATAAAATGGTCTCCTTGGTATGTTTGTCTTCTATCAGGCAGTAACGAATTTGCAATCAACCAATTCACCCACACTTGGCACTGCTAAAACCAAAGGAAACTGATTTTCTTTTGTTGTTAAAAAATTACAAGTTTAGGAGTAAGGGAGGGGAAAAGACTTATAAGCCTTTCTTAGATGTGTCCATCACCCTTCTAGTCAAGTAGTTAATGAAACAATCTTTTGTCAAGTGTTTTTCCCAATGATACATGGAAGACTGTGTTGTGGACAGAAATAAGGGCCTAGTCACCAATTCGTACAAAGTGTTTTTATGAATGATAGTCTGTAGACTGAACTTTTCAGTGCTTGTCTCTCAGCACAGCAGTCAGGACTTCCAAACCAGACTTTCTGGTTAACACCATGAAAGTGAGTATGACAGCTGGTGGTGGAGACCAGAACTTCTTCATAGCATCCCACTGCAGGGACTGAGAACAGTGCATGCAAGCTGATGGGAACCTTCTGACTCTTCACTACAGTGCGCTTGGTGCTTTTTCCACACCGTAAGCAGAGGAGGCCTTCTCAAGCCTCTCATCTTGCAGCACAACCAAAGCAATGGAAGAATCAAATATGCAAAAAACCCTTCCTTTTGCTATAGTAAATCTTGCAGCATTCACACAACAGGACATGGAAAAATCGAACTAAGGAAGCAGACGTGAAGCTGCATAAATAACGTGACAAGTGACTTCTGTCCAGAGCACTGAACGGGGCAAGGTGTTGGTTTATGTCATGTCCCTGAGTGCACTGACAGGCTGTCTGTGCTGAGGGCCAGCTCCAGTACGGTACAGCTCTTCAGCCTTAGAGCGGACTTGTGTGAGAAGGAGCTCTTGGTAGAAATACCTGTGAGAAGCCTTGTTGGGTCCTCACCCTCTCTGACTAGAGTTGCTTTTAAGTTCAGGTCTTTGCCCTTGGTTCTTGCTTTGTGAATCACAGAATGGTTGGGGTTGGAAGTGACCTCTGGAGATCATCTAGTCCAACCCACCTGCTAAGGCAGGTTCACCCAGAGCGGATCACACAGGAATGTGTCCAGGTGGCTTTTGAATGTCTCCAGAGAAGGAGACTCCATAGCCTCTCTGGGCAGCCTGTTCCAGTGCTCTGACACCCTCAAAGTAAATAAATGCATCCTCAAAGATATGCATATGCCAACTGGTGAATCTCCCTCCCTGCTCCTGACCCACCAATTTGACTTCTAGGCTTGATCTTACACCTGCCTGGTGATCTGGAGTTTTAGCTGACCATGGTTACTGTCACTGGACCTGCTTTGCTCTTCTCACTTGGCTCCTGTGGGAACACAGCATGTTCCGTTGAGGCCACTGTCTCTGCTTGTCTCGTTGTCACCTTTGGCTCTCAGCTTGCCCTTCCTCTTGGATCAGCGCCTGCACTTGCTGCTCCCTGACACTTTTAAGATTCAGGACAAAGGAAAATGTCACCTGAGATTGTCTCAGTGTGTCTTGCACCTGAGCCTGTCAGTTGTGGAAACTGGCTCTGGATGTAGGAGGCTTAATGCACCCTCCTTACTTAGTCCTGAGTCATGTTAAATCCCAGCCCCCAAACCATTTAGTATTAAACTTAATTCTTATAACACACCGACAAACCAGAATCACTGCCTGGATTTCATTAAATGGATTAGACTGGCCAACACTTGTCACTGAAGGTGCTGCTCATCTTCACTGCTTAATTATTAGCTCCTTTTCTGCCTGTGTTTTGGAGCGCTCCAGAGAGCTCTGTCATCTGAGACAAGGCTCCTGCGGAGGGCAAGGAGATGGGGATGAGCTCATCTGTGCCATTGGGTGCTGGTGCCAGGGTTCAAGTATATTGTGAAATGCATAAATATTGTTTACTGATTCCCCCATAAGGACTCTCAGATGATTTAGAAGCATTGCTTAAATAAAGTCTTCAGATTGGGTATCTTCATGTGAAATCTTCCTGACTTCAGGTAGAGTCAGTGTGTTAGCACAATCAAAACCCATTGTAATACATAAATCATCATAAAATTATGAAGGGGAGGTCTGCAAAACAATTTCTGTGAGGCAAGGCAGAATATTGGTCTGGAAATATCCTTCTGCACATTTTTTTAAAATGGAATTTGCAATATTTACTTAATTTAAGACATTTTTTGCCGTTTTCTTTGGGTCAAATTAAAATTCACAGATCTTTGCGTATTTCTGCTGGGATAGTTAAGGTTGCCTGAAAGTCTTTCCATGGTCACCATCCACACTGGAAATCCACAGCCTTGGTCTCCACCTTCTGTGGATCTGAGACATGAGCTGCACTTCCTCATTTCTCCTTCCCTTTACTCTATGGGATTGGCCACAGTACCAGTCCCATAGTTCCTGGTGTGGTTCCCTGAATCTCTGCTCTTTTGAGCCCAACTTTGTGCATGTCCATTATGAAATTAGAAGCAAGTCTGTGAGGGGAAACAATTTTCTTGTAGTCAAGATAAAGAAGCCTAATGTGCCTGGTTTTGGCGTAGCTTGTCAAGTAATACACAGATGAGAGTGGACCCTAATGCTGGGATTAATCCTAAACATCTGTGTTGATGTAATATTAAGAGTTTCAGCCTTTGATACTTATTCTTGTATGTTGGATATTCTTACCTCATTAATATAGTTAAGAACTGATGGGTTATGTTTGTCACAATTGCCAAAGGTAATTGAAATACTCTGAGGGAAACTTTTTACAACTATTTTGATCTCATTTGTCTAGTCTGTTATTTCTGGGAAAAGGTTAGCAGTCTTCACATGAAACTCTTCTGAATACATCAGTCCACATCTGTAGATTATCAATGTATCTGCTGTAAACCTTCAAAACTAAATAGTTACCTTTGTAAGGAATCTGCATTTTTTAACAGAAAGTAGTGGATTCTGTGTACATTAATTTTAAAAGTATTGTAAGTTCAGAGTAAGTAAATAGACAAGGCTCTTTGTAGTGTTAGGGGACAGCACACAGGACGAGGAAGATGCAAAACCGAACTGGATTAGGCAGCTCAGTATTGAGACTGCGGGCACAGCTGGAAAGGTGCATTTATTTTGGTGTTCAGATACACTGGAATGCTGCTAAATTAATACATTTATTGTAGATTTTAGATTTCATATACATTGTGTGACTTCTGGTGCTTCAAAGGAATGCATCATAGTGCTGTTGGCATTTTTCAATTTACCGATTTAATGTGAGTGACCCATGGAAGTGTCATTTTCTCCTCCTCAGGTCTTTTCAAAAGAATAAAAACAGTCAAAGCAGCATTAGTGCAGTGTTCTTGCTGAACTATAGAGCTTAGTAGACTTTCAGAAATTCAAAGTTAATGAATTAAAACTCAACATAATTCTGAGTTAGGGGAAATTATCGATGGGGAAGTACAGGGTGTGATTTTCCAAGACCACAGAGTAGTGCAGCGGTGTCAGTAGAAAGTCTGAGATCCCTCTCTGGGTTTAAACTACAAACCAATTCTCCTTTTTATTACACTACACTGTCTGGCTAACGCAAGGCTTATACGGAAGCTTCTGGTTAAAACCTCGTGACTTTTAAGCAAATGTTTTATACAGTATGCAAAATGGAAAGGTAAATATGTAATCAATTTTTAAATTCAAAATCACTAACAGTGGAAACTATGTCTTGAAAACCAGCGATGACTCCTAGCTATTGCACATCTTCACAGGGAAAAATGTACGATAGTACATAAGGCACTGGAACACTTTATAAGCTCAAGTTTCACATCTCATGACTCCTCAAATGCTTCTTGCAGTGTGCTATTGCACTGCCCCCTGTGGTGTCTGGGCTGTGAGTCGCCTCTGGAGAGAAAGGAAGAAAACAAAGGAAAGGGCAGGAAAACTAAATATTTTTTTATTTTATTTTTGGTCTAGGAGCAGGTTTAGCTGCTGCTGATCTGATTGAGCAGAGAGCAGTTAGTGCTCTAAGGGTACATAAAGGCAGGAAGAGCCCTTGCTGAGGGAGAAAAGAAAAAAGTCTCTTAAGAGGAAGGTCTTCTGAGAAACGACGGTATAGAACTAAAATAGAGCAAGTAGAGGAAGGAAGTCCATGTCCTATATATACAGAAAGGGAGGGGGATCTTTTCCATAGTAACGGAGGGAGCAGGGGAGGAGGAAAATGACAACACAAACTGCAAAAGACATTTTAACAAATTGTATAGAAAAGAGAGATTTGAGGTTTGCTCTTCTTCCCCGCTTGCAAGACCTATGGTTTTGATGTGATACAAAATCCCTTAAAAATGTTTGTTTAAGCTAATAAAATGCGGATTAATTATTTCAGGACAATTATAAAGCTTCTCCTTTAGTATTTGTACTTTATATTCTAAATGCCTTATTATTACAAGACTTGAAGCTTGGCTGTTGAAAGAAAGTTTCAGTTCTGTGACTTACACCATATACACGTTACTGTTATGTATTTATATTATTGCCATGTAGTGACAAAATGTTTTGGCACTGGAATACGGCCAGATTTTGCAATGGTATTGAATACACAGATGTTAGGTGAGGTGGTCTGTGTGTCTGTAACAGCCGCATTGGTGTCACAGAAGTAATCACTTGTACAGAAATCTGGGGTATCCTCAAAGTTGGGTTTGTTCTGAGTTTCCTGATGTGGTTTTGCTGATGCACTAAGAATCCCATTTTGCCTTTTCCCCCCACTTACTCCTTGCGCTCTTTCTCCAGCCACAGTCTTGCAAAACACTTGCAGGACCCGCTGTTGCATCTCTTGCCAGGTAAATCCCTGCTGCCAAAGGGAGAGATCCTTGAGCCTCAGAATTCCAGCACTGTAGTAAACCAAATCTTTCACAAGCGGTGTGAAACTTCTTTTCCTCCTTCTGTCAGCGCTTTTCCTTAATCTGCAGTGATTACTTCTACTACCTAGTAAAGCAGTGACTAGTCCCAGTCTTGACTTCATAAGAGACTGCAGCAGTTTTTGTTGTTTAAAATACAGCATTTTACTCAAACATTTGCCTTTCGTACTATGTGGGATGGGTATCTTCTTTGTTTAAACATATCTGTAGTTCTTTTTGCAAAGACTGACAGCAGTGTCTGGTTTCAGGGTGGGATGATTAACTGGAATAGACTGTTTCCTCCTTTACGTCATAGACATAATGCGAATTATCAAGATCATCGCCCGTCTGAACAAGACACACCTCCACCTACTGAGGTTTCTGAAGAGCAGGTAAACATTTTTCTATTTTTAAATGGCATTAAAGAACTGGTTAGGAATTACCTCTTTTTATCATCTCTTGACAGAGTTTCTTAGACGTTTTCCATAGCAGCACAAACTAGAATATCAGATAGAGAATTGTCATTACCGTCCAAACCAGAGTTAAAAATCAACTTGGGAGGTTTTGCTTTTATGTGTAACTGACTTTTGTATTTAAAGATGAGGTAGTTTCACCAGTGGGGGCTATTCAAATCTGATAAAATAAATGTCTCAAAGAAGGAAGAATGACAAATAGATTTTATTATTTGTCTTGTAGACATGCAAGTTTTCCTTCACTGACGTCTCCAGCTTAAGTTTCCAATTCAGTCATGTAATTTTTTGGAAATAAGAATGTTATGCCAGCTGTGGACTGCAACACACACCTGGTGTAAAACTTGGATGTTTCCCTCAGTAATGGGGTTGACCGATTTAACATACTGATACCACAGAGAAGTTTGTGTCTTTTCTGCCAAGTATAGATTTAGACTTACTGTATGGATTTACCCTTTTAGACTTTCGTTGACAGTTCTTAAAAGAGAGGACAATTTACTAGGAAATTTAAGAATTTAAAATTAGTTTTATTTCTATATTCAGGTTCTCCAGATTGTAGCCTGTCTGCAATTAGCTGCATTTGGCCATATTATAGTCTAAGTTCTCTGCTACCCTTGAATGAAAGTAGGTTTCAAGGGTGAGTTTTTCTTGCCCTTTTTCCTTTTTCAACACTTGCTAGCACCACGCTGTCATTTTGAGTTAGTTTGAAATGACATTGTTCTAAACAGAAATCTTTGCTGTGATCTGATTTCTAATTTTGATTTACTGTTAGGGTATGTTCAAAGTGTTCAAAATTGTGACTACATTGGTGGTTTTGACTGCAAAACCTGTTTGGCTACTTCCGGGAGCAAAAAAAAAAAAAAAAAAGGTGGCAGGGAGGGAAATATAAAAAGAAAAACCCCACACCAAAGAACACCTTCTGAGACAGACCCCAGAACTTAATTAACTTAGTTTTGGCTGGCCTGAATGCCTACTCAGTACCAGGTATGAAGTGAACCAAAAGATTTCCCTGCTGGGTTGCTTTGTTTATTTGTTTTATTGACAAATTCTGCTCATGGGAACTTTTATTGTTGAGCTGGAAACGCTGGATTCTTACCCAAAGTCTTTAGGCCTAGATTTATGAAAGCAGTATATGCTTATACTTTTTCATGCACTGAAGGTGTAGAGCTCACCTGACTGCTGTCATTTGCGATGCTGTCTTGTTATCCCGCAAAGAAAAACATAATCTAAGCACCTTTGATTTCTCAGGACTGTACTAATAACTGCACAAGTTGTCTTAGAATGGCAGAAACACAAGGTTTTCTTCTGTTCCTCATACTAAAATTCGCAAGCATTTGTAACACTTTTTGGTACAAAAATCTCTGCATTTCTTGTGGGTTTTTTAGCACCTTAAATTACCGTTACCAGTATACATTTCTGTTTCCTGGAGCTGGATTCAGTTCCTGTGGTTAAAATATACTCAGATGAAAAGAGCTTTTTGTTGTTACAGTCTGTTCCCTGTGATAGATATCGCTGGATAATTCTGTAAATGGGAATATTGCAATTCCATCCACCACTTTTTAAGGTTAGAATTCATGGCAACTGCAGTAAAAACCTTTTCTGCTGAAATGTATTTCTGTGGTTAGCTTTTATTCCACTGCCTGCCCTTTTTCTCATAAAAAACACAACCTTAGATGAAAAATCAGACACAGGAAACTTCAGAAAGTTACAGGTTGTGAAATCCAGTCTTTGCAGAGGTATCAAAAGTAACAATTCATTTCTCTCTCTACCAGAAGGTGAGAAACTGACACTGGGTTGTAGGCGGGGGAGAGAAGAGGGAAATGCACAAAACCAATCCATACCGTATTTGATACTGTGACAGCCAAGGTAGCCGTTTTCAAACATTTTTTAATGGTGTATTTCGATGAAGAGAATGAGGACCCCCACCTCTGGGTACACTTGGCAGTAGCGTATTTCTCAGTAAGCCACCAAAGCAACACAGATTAAAAACACTGAAAGTTCTGGAGGTGCCTTAGAGGAAGGGGAGCTTACTTTTAATGGCACCTTTCTTTTAAAAGTGCTTTCAGTACTCGTGTGCGTTGCTTTTGCACCCTGGGAAGAGGCCTCCTGAGATGGGCAGGAGCAGCGGTGGCTCCCGGGCAGCTCCTGGAGCCCAGGACTTCCAGATTCAGGAGTTCTGGTGTCTGGTCACAGGCCACTTGGAGCAGGATGGGGAATGCTTTCTGCTGCCAGAGGCCACAGTTAATTTTATGTGCTGCTCCCTGGCCCCCATCCCATCCCAACCTCCCCCACCCCGCTGCCTTGTTCTTCCCCCCTCTGGAAGATGAATTACGAAAGTGAATGAGTTATACGGTGACTTTCAGTCATATGTAATCGAGAATTGTAGATTTTAAATCTACTTTAGATTGGAATTTAACCATAAATTAAATGTAGTTATACCTACATTGCTTTTCACGTGTGGTAATTTGAATATCTGTTGGCACAGAGCAAAAGGGTTAGGTGTTGAGTACACAATATTATGAAGAGGGGTGGTCAAGTGGTTAGTGATGACCAAAATCACTGTCTTAATATGCTTTTTTCCAGGTAATTCTTCCATTAAATGTCATTGACTTCCACTGTTTTGAGAATATTTAGATGGTAGTTGTCAAGTGTGGTGCCATACTTTCTGTTTTACTCTTTTTTCGAAACTGGACCAGCTATGAAAGTACAGGTGTGGCATTTTTAGCAAACGGTTGGTTTTGAATAAACTTTCAGAAAGCAGTTATCTCTATGGCAATGTTCTCAAGCAGGTTACTCTGTGGAAAGGTAAGCTTTGGGACAGCCTGGTCAGTGGGAAGGCGATCTCTGACACCCTTAACATGACCAATGCACACTCAGCATGAATAAAACTCTGGTCTCAAAGCAGCATTATTTCTTTTCCAGGTTGCGCGACTTATGGAAATGGGATTTTCCAGGGGAGATGCTCTAGAAGCTCTGAGGGCTTCCAATAATGACTTAAATGTAGCCACTAATTTTCTGCTGCAGCACTGATGGTGAAGGAACCTCACTCGGCGGGTTTGTGCGTCTGAAAGGGGATCCAAGCCACCTGCTGGACGGACTCACGAAGGTCGTCCCCGCAAGAGCGTCAGAAAAGAGAAACCGGCTCCGCGTGACTGGTGATTCAAAGTGATGTTAACGGATGACGTGAACTGTTCCCAGGCCTTCAGATGACTTGCTGGTTTCTAGTCTGGTTATCCTTTTCAAAGTAACTTTAGTTTCTACTTATTACTGGATATCACCTAAATTTATTTTTAAAAGTAGGTGGGTTTTTTTCTTGTAAATCCTTGTTAGACATGTTATCAGACATAATGACTAGGAAAAGAAGCTCCAACAACCACAACAACTAGATTTACCTATCAAGAAAAATCATATTTTCTTCCTTTACCAGTCTAATTTCTCTAGCTTACATGTTATTTTACAGGACTTGATTTTTTATTACAGTAATAAGAGGTTTGAAGATCACTTCATTTTCAATTCAGTAAAGGGTTAGGGGACTACAGCGTCATTCTTCGGAAAGTTTTATTAACGCCTGTAATATTTTATTTCTTGAATTCCCTTTTAAGTAATGTTGTCACTCAGCACATAATACACAGATAGGATGCGAGAAAATTCATGTGCGTATTGCAGGCTGTGGTAAGTGACCACTGTAAATTTAAAATTTTTACAAACTGAATGAATTGCTATTCAGATACAGGTCATGAAGATACTCACTGGAAGCAATAAGTGTGAATCGAATGGTACAGTAAGATCAGAACTGAAATTATTTGAATGATTTCCATGTCTGATTCAGACAGACTTCTGTAATGATGGATGTATGCTCAGTGTCCTATGTGCTGGTTTCATTTTTTGAGCTGGCTACATACTGTCTTAAAAGAAAATTATAAAGACCTAACTTTTCTATATATAGTTCTAGTTTTCTACTGTCAGAGATGTGGATGACGCTGCATCGGCTGAATCCTCGCTGTCTGAAGCAACTTACTCTTGATCACGACTGGAATATTGACGTGAAGGGTGATTCAGGCTAACACAGAAGGTAACAGAATGCTAATGCCAACGTAGTACAATATTGGGTTAGAAGTTTAGATTGATAAATAAACTTACTTGGCTTGGCTCTCAGAAGCGATGAGTATTAGCACCTTAGGAGTTTCAGGAGGTGGGGTGGAGAGAGGTGAACATCTCTGTAAAACCAAGATGAAGTAATGTGAGATTCCAAACTGTGACTTCGTGAAACCAATCTACATATGTATCTCAAGCATTTAATGTATGTTTCTGTATGCATTTTGTTTGTACATTGTATGTACCTATGTGTCTATTTATATACACACAGGCATAATTAATACATACGTACATTTAGAATAAGATACAAGTCATCGGAAGCATAACAAAAGCAATAGGAGGTGCAAGGGGGAGAAGGTGAAAGAATACAGGAGAGAGAAGGATGTTTTGAACATCCACATGAACACGTGTGCACCAAAGTACAGACCTGCACAGTCTGGAAAATATACTAGGAAATTACAGGACAAGATTTAGAGAGAGGGAGATACCTTTCTTTTTTTTCTTTTTTCTTTTTTTTTTTTTTAATTGACTGATAAAACTGAAAAAAGTCCCTCGGACATTCAAGTCCTTATCCAGAAATGTCAAATTTGTGCAGCTTTTGGCACATGACATAATTTTTACTAAAGTAAATGTCCTGTATGTATTTTTTAGTATTTTCCAGTGAGTGAAGTAAGGGAATTTTGGAATGACTGTGTCTTTTCCTGGGCTGTGATGAACCTCCTTCAGGGTTTGACTTGATGCTGTGATCACATTATTTAGGCAGGGTCTGCTTTTTCAATTGAAAGGTTTTGTTTGTGTGAAGCTGAATGGCTGTGTGTGTGTGTAGGTGAGAGACATTTCTGTATCCAGAGACCTCTGGACACCTGTCTTACAAAAGAAAAAAAAAACCCTATAATAATTTGTATATGGAAACTAGTTAAATGTTTTGAAACAAGTACAGATTTTAATTTTTAATCATACAGATTCTTCCTTCACAAATATGTTCTCGAAAGTAGCAATAAAGACTAGTGAATTCCTTCAGAAGTCAAATTTTTATGTTGGAAATAAAGGTCCACCTAGCCCAGGGTAGATTTAATATGACCTGTGCCCTTTCAGACATTATAGAATCATAGAATATCCTGAGTTGGAAGGGACCCACAAGGATCATCGAGTCCAACTCCTGTCCCTGCACAGGACAACCCCACAGTTCACACCATGTGTCTGAGGGCGTTGCCCTGCTCTAGGGACAAGCACAAAGCACATTTATTCCTTGGAATTTTAAAATACATCGAGTGGCATCTGGGACACATACGTGGATAGCCTCCAAGTCTAAATAGTTTCTTACCATTATCTCTACGAGGGGTATCAAAATGTCACAGTTGTGGGAAAACCCCATTTTGCAAAATATGGTCAAACAGAAGAGTCTGTGTGATGTCAGTTGAAAACTCCCTTTGACATCTGTGAGAATGGTTTTTGCTCGAAAGACTTCAAGGGTTGCAATTTCCAATTAAAAAAAAAAAATAAAAGCAATAGAAATGGTAAAAGGAGTCTCAGATTCCGTTGAACACAGTTCCTGTTTCGTGCAAGAACCATAGAAGAAAGATTCACACGTTAGAGCTGGAAAACAATTTGGTTTCCCCTTGACGGGGAAACTTTCATGGACCATTTCTGGGAATGCGAGGAGCTTGTTCTTCACAGCCTACGCAGTGTTTGTCCGATACGGTTTTGAATGTCTCATTGCACAGTTTCTGGTTTTTGTGTGACCCAACATTATTTTTTTAGGCAGCGAGAGAATGCAGAATACTTTTCTACAGAGAAGATTTTAAGTCCTTAGGAAATTCAGGCTGGTTTTAGTAACGGCAAGATTTGGTATTTTGAAATAAAAGTAATTGCTGCTGTTGAAAATTTTCTGCTAGATTAGGAATGTTGTCTTTTCAGACAACATCGGAGTCATTTATTGGGGACTTCCCTAGACGGTTATGCGATACTCTGAAATACACCCACAGGGAGGTTTGTATTTGTGGAAATCTGCCCGATAAGCCACCAGGTTCTCAAGCCCTAACTTTTTTGCTAAGATGCAGAATGGTTGGGCTCCATACCTCCCAAAGCCATTTTCCTCTCCCAAAACAAGTGTTAAAGGTTGCCCGGTGCCTTGGTGAACGTGTGATGGAGAAAAGGTCTCGTTATTTTTGTCTGAAACAGAAGAACAAGCAAACAAAGCCTGTTGCAAGGTGCTGGGCAAATGGCAACATTTTTTGGCTCTCCTGTTTGTGTATGTGTATATATATATACACATATATGTGTGTATACATATATATGTGTGTATACATATGTATATATACAGAGAGTGAGAATATTTATGTATCGATTTGATGAATTTAACTGGAGCTAAAAGTTTGTTGAAGAAAATTAAAAGTCTGTATTCAAAGACTCCCATCTCTCAAACGTGTGCATTTGGAGTATATATGCAGTTTTCAAGGCATCCAGATTTGAAAACACTTGGAACTACAGTTCTCATGATGTAGGGGAACTGCGTCTCTTTGAAGATAAATAAATGCACAGTATTCATTTGAACCAATAGTTTCTTTGATACATGAGTGCATTTAATTTCTTGTGTGTTCTTCCACGTGGAAAACCCAAATGAGATTAGTTGTCTTTAACTGGGTAGCCACAGTAATACACATTTTCTGTAAGTTTAAATACTGTTTTATTAGGAGAATCACATGAACACACAAACACTGTATGTGTTTATATGTATGCATGTATACATGGATATTTCATTGTGCTTATTGAAAACACAGAGGGTTTGGGTTAATTTTTAGTTGGATTGCATTCCTTCTCTTTCCTTATATAAAGGGCTGCCTTGACCATGGAAAGTCCTCTCTTAATTGAAACTCAAAGAGGGTATGTGCCACCAATAGTTTTCAGTCCAAATACAAGACAAGAAACCGATGACAGGAGCAGAAGAACGCTACGACCTGATGAATGGGTGCAACTGGTGAGAATCTCAGCGAATGAGTAGTACGGCCGTTGTAATTTGATTTTTTCCAAAGAAGAGTTTTAAGAGGAAACAAGAAGTTAGCTGGGCTCACCCATGTTTGTGGGAGACTTTGCAAACCTGAACGGTAGTGCTGGAGAAATCAGGAATGTACATACTTCAAAAGTGGGTGAAAAATTCCAGGATCATGGCAGAACCGAAAGCAGGATTTGGCCTTTTGACAAGAGATAAAAGGGACCATAACTGTCATTCAAGATTAGCAAAGGTGAGGACTTGAGGGAGATTGGGGAGGTGGAAGTGGGTGGAACGAAAGGTTTAGAGAAAAGGAGCAAAGTAGAAGATAGGCTGCAGAGGGCAGAAAGGAAAGACCTGAAGAGAGGAGGGCAGTGGGATGTTACATTGCACTTAGTTCAGTTTTGACAGAATTCTGTGTGGAAAATGCAAAAACACAATATTTTGGCTGATGTACTGAAAATCCAGTGTTCTTTCAGGGGTGCCTGGTAGGGGAATCGTCTCATTTTGGTTGGTTGTTTTTGCATGAAATGGTACACGTAAGCAGGAGAGAAAACTGTAATGCTAGCAACTCAGCAGTGAAGCAAACCCTGGAGTCACCACAGCGTGTGACAAAGATGATGTTTCTGGTTCTCAAAGCACAGTTGGTCCTGCCAGCCTGACCCTTCTCCTGCCACCCCATCCCGACTGCGGAGAGACCTGCTCCAGAAGGGACACCGCTCCTCGCAGGTCCCACTGCTTTTCCCACCTACGATTATTTATAAATCCCGTGCCATGAGAACACACCACCTTCCTGGGGATGCCAGTGTCCCGAATAAAGGAGGTGGATCGAGAGCTTGTGCTTGTCCCTCGCCAGTTCCAAGGGCTTGCTTTGCTTGCAGGGGGCAGAGACACACGCACCTCTGAGGAGAAAACAGTTGCCCAAATCACCTGGCCCAAACAATCACACCGGGGCTTGTTAATTTGCAGTGAGAAGCTTTTATTTTGAGTAGATATGTGCATTTTTACGTGACAATGTTTTACTGGCTTACAAAGATTGATGTCGCGAGGTGCGATAGCTTCAATTCTGGACGATTTAAAGCACAGACTGAAAGAGATGTGTTGTACAACACACGAAGTTTACTAAAGGGTGGTGTGTAACTGCAACCAGGAGCTGCGACCAGGAAATTTATGCTCTGAGGCGAAAGCCTGAAGCTGGGAACCATGACCAAGGGTGTTGGAGCTCTGAGTGCTTATTTGCCGTCAAGATACAGCATGTCAAGCACAGCTCCTAGCACTCCGTCCAATTGCATGCGCTAATCACCCTTTTTCAGGAGAAAACGAGGATATTTGGCTCGTTGCAGGAGACGCGGGGTGGGGGGGGAAGCACCAGCTCTTTTTTCTTTTTTCTTTTTTCTTTTTTTTTTTTGAGATTCGTGGGCGTATTTTTGAGCGCGACGACAGGTTCCAGCTCGCCCTCTTTCGGCGGGAAGCGGCGCTGCTCTCCACAGGGCCGCGTTCCCCTCAGCCGCGGGTATCCTTCCGCCCATGGCCGCGGGCGGGGGGAGCTCCTGAGCCGTTTTTTGCCATGGAGGGTGCCGAGGGCTGCCGTGGTTCTCAGAGTGCTCGCCCCGGGTGGCCCTTCTGCCCCAGCTGGGTGCGTTCGAAAGGAAAGGGCCCCAAAGTGGTGTCAGTGCAGAGGAGGGGAGTTGGATCCCTCCTGCGTGCCGCCGTTTTGGAGCACTACGCGCAACTATTCACTGTTGTCCCCCTCCAAAAGGTGTCACTGAGGATGATAAGTAGAGACATCTTTATTAATAAAATACTTTGGAGACAAACAGAGCCCAGTAAAGGACAAACAAGGCTGTGTTTATACTCCGCCTCTTGCTGAGGCTTTGTCACAGATTTGCCTTTGCCTCGGCTGTGGGCTCCAGCCTGGCAAGACACCTCAGCGCCTCGGTCTTGAGAAGGAGGGGCGGCCGCTGCTGCAGACCTGCGCTCTGATGTTCGAGTGGGGGCTCGCTGAGACCGACACCTGCGTACCACTGCTCTCCTGGCAGCCCCTGCCACAGTCATACGGCAATTTGAGTTAGAAAGATGAGAGAGCCGAGCTCTCCTTAGCATGAGTAGGTGATGTTAGGGGTGATGGCCACCGGCTGTGGATGGGGAGGTTCAGACTGGACAGTGGGGAAAACATTTTCATCCGGAGGGGGATGCAGCACAGGAACCACTACTTCAGCGAGGGGAGCCTCCTTGCCTGGGGTTTCCAAGCCATGGCCAACATAACATGGTGCCAGCCATGGTCCTGCGTTGGCTGTTGGATGAGGTGATGCCGAGAGGTCCCTTCCAGCCAACACTTCTTTGACAAGTTAACAAGTTAACAGGGCAGCATAGCTCTGCGACAACTACCAACCCAGTCAGGCTCCTTTAGAGTGTTCGGACCATTGATACCCTTATTTTATTGCATACCAGCTCTTCCTTGTCTATTGTAACAGGCTCTCTGCGGGCCAGCAGTGAGGTTAGACCTGCTTTGAGGAGGGCTCAGATAGCGTTCTGAAAGGAGCTACTGGAGCCCCTTTCCCACCTGAATTATTTTAGGCATCCCTCTTAGTCAGCCTTCAGGATGCTACAGTTGCCCGTGCCGTTAAGTAAAACCATCTAAACCCACCATCATCCAAAAGCTCATTGTGCGCATTTAAAAAAGAAAGGGCTGTACATTACTATTATGAATTTTCTAGCCATTAAGAAGTGTCATTACCTTAAAAAACGATTCGCATTAATCAAAAGTGTCCATTCATGAAACGTCTTCAGGTTTACTTTTCAGCAAAATAAAGCTGCTTTTCCTCTTTCTGCATGTGTCTCTGTCCCTGCCAATCTCAAACAGAAGACCAGCCGTCCCAGGAACTGTGAAATCCCACTTGTGGTTTGTTGGGGTTTTTTTATTGTAGTCCAGCAACTTCAGAAAAGAGCCGAGGAGGTCCTTGTTCCCGACGCCTTTGTCCTTGTCACACAGGCTGGGATGTCGACGGGAACCCGACGTCTCGAGGCTCCTCCTCCCGTTCTGGCAATTGTCACACATAACCTGCCCTTAGCAAGGGTCTCGGACTCCTCAGGGCGTCAGGTTCAAGCAGAGGTCGGTCAAGGTCACATAGGGCCACCCTCAGTCCTCATCCCCTTGTCCCCTCCCCTCCACTCCCTTCAGGTCGCGGAGGGGTGGGAAGGCTTCCCCAGCGAGCACCCACGGGGCAGGTTTGCAGGCTTACAGCCGAGCCGGGAGCCAGGCCAGCCCCGGCATCCCCTTCCTGGCAGCGGGTCCCGGGGCGACCGCGGCGCGTGAGCTGCGAGGAAGGGCACCCTGGGGAAGGAGCAGCCGCCCAAGTGGCAGACGAGGGCGGCAGCACTCCTGGAAGCTCTGCAGATTCACAGCCTCGCCCCTCTCCTTTGAAGAAGGGTTTTTCCGGCAGCTCCCACGGGTATCGTACTTACTGCTCGCCCCGTGCAGCGCTGTGGTGCAGGAGCGGGATGCTGGGCGGGGAGAGAGCAGAGCTGCTGTTTGTCCATGCAGGGAAGGGGCTGTCAGAGACTTTCGGCATGGAAGTAACATCCCAGCCTTTTCCTGAAATGCCCTGAGTCTGTGTGCTCTATGCCAGCTGCCCTGAACCTTGTGGGGAAGCTGCCCCGGCGCTCCAGGGGCAGTGCAGGGGAAGGGGGCGGAGAGGCAGGGACAGCCGTGGTAGTTACCAGCACCCTCCAGCCCCACAGGGGATGCGGGACAGGCATGGGAGGGCAGCGTGGTGTGGTGCTGGGAAACCCCCAACTGTGTTTGCCAGCCAGGAGCGTTGCACAAGCTGCCTCCACTGGGGTTGGGATGAAAATGGGCATCTCCGTGCTCCGGGACGGCGAGTCCAGCAGTGCTGAGCGCAGAGCCAGGCGTGCGGAGCCAGGCAGGGCTGTGTCCCAGCGGGGCTGGCTTTGTGAGAGCCCCCAGCTCCAGGCAGGGGAGCGATGAAGCCTGTCAGAGGTTCTGGTCCTGCTCTGCTGCCTGGCTCCAGCTCCTGCCAGCAGGGATGGTCCATAAGCTGCAGGCCAGAGCGAAAGGGAGGGAATGTCACCACTAGACAGAGACGGAGCCGGGCGGCTGGCTGTTGCTGTTGCTCTCGGAGTGGGTCTTGGCAGTGGAGGAGGTGCCCATTGAGCCGCTGTTCCTGAAGATGCGGAGCAGCCTCCGCTTGTAGCCCCGGAAGGCAAAGAAGTAGATGATGGGGTCGATGCAGCAGTTGAGGTTCATGAATGCCACAGTGACTTGCAGGGACATCTTGAAGGCTTGCTGCTCGCGGCAGGATGGGTGGTAGAGGATCTTCCTGACCATGAACTGGACGATGTTGAGGTGGTAGGGACTGAAACAGAGCAGGACGGCCAGCAGCACCACCAGGATGACGGTGAAGGCCCGGCGGTGGTGCCCATTCTTCACTGTCAGCGGGTTCTCCTTGGCTGTCTGGCAGAGCTTGAGGTTGATCCTCACATAGCACACCAAGATGATGCCCACAGGCAGGAAGAAGCCGAGCACGCAGGCCCCCAGGAGCAGGTAGGGCAGCTTGGGAATCTCCTCAAAGTTGAAGTACTCCATGCAAGTCAGCTTGTCCCCCATCCTCCGCGTCATGGGCCGCAGCAGCAGCGGTGCCGTCTGCAGGAAAACCAAGGACCAGATGAGGACGCAGACACCCCTGGCACGGCTCATCTTGCGGATCCTGCCGGGGTGCCTGGTGCGCACCACGGCAATGTAGCGGTCCACGCTCACACAGGTCATGAAGTAGATGCCCACATAGGTGTTCATGTAGAAAATGAAGGCTGTGGCCCGGCAGAACCAGTCCCCAAAGGGCCAGTCAAACTCTAGGATGTAGTAGGCGATCCTGCCTGGCAGTGCCAGGGTGAAGAGGGCATCGGAGAGAGCCAGGTTCACCAGGTAGAGGTCGGTGGAGTTGAGTTTCTTCTTCCTGCGCTGGAAGGTGATGCAGAGGGCCAGGATGTTCCCGCAGGCGCCAAACACCAGCAGGGCGGTGTAGAAGAGGGAGAAGATGACTTTGGCGGAGAAGTGGTGGTTGTGCACGTTGCAGCTGCTCTGGTTGCCAGAGGTGAGGTTGGCGGGTGAGAAGACAGCCTCTGCAACAGCCATTTCCGTGGTGCCTTGCAATCTCTCTCTCACCTTCTCCCTTGGAAGAAGAACAGACATGAAACTTGCAGCTTATCAATACTGGGAGCAGCACCAGTAGGGCCAGCCCTTGTCATGAAGCCAAAGGCCTGTCTCCTGTTCCCTGCCACCCCCCCTGGCAGCACACAGCTTGAGTCATTTGGAAAAATGCATCTCTTGTGATTTCGGTACAAACATCTCAACAAAGGCTGTGACTCATTGTCGTCTTCTTGTCACCAGCTCCTCTTATTTTTGGTCTTTTTTGCAAGTTCAATCAATACCAGGAAGGACAAGTGGCTGGGAGGAGGAATCACCTGTTGCACAAACAAGGTCCCAAACTCATCTGGTGGCAGCAATGTCATTTATTCAGCACTGCAGGGGGATTGGGGAGCTTCATTGAGAAAATGCCCCGGGGGGGTGGCGGGGGGAGCAGAGAGGTGACAAGGAGCACCTGTGCAACCCTCGGGCTGGGACCAGAGCAGAAACAAAACTGAAGAAATTCAGAGAGGAAAAATCCCAGCCTTTCCCAAAAATCCCACGCCCCTCTGAAGCAGGGAGCACCCCAGCACCAAACCCCCACATTCCAAACGCCCTCCCGCCGCTCACCCCGCTTTGGGCCAGAGCTCCGCACCCCACACCGGGCCGGGGACAGCGGGATCCCCCGCGGCACCGGGGCTGCAGCAGCTCTCGGGTGTGCGCCCCGTCCCTCCCGCCCCGTCCCGCTCTTCCCCCGTCCGGCCGGGGCTCCAGCCCGGGCGGCCGCCGGCGCCCCCCAGCCCCGCCGCTCACCGCTCGCTGCCGCCCTCGGGGCCGCCTCCCGCCGCCGGGCTCCGCGCTGCGGGACAGGACGGGACGAGACGGGCGCTGCCTCCCGCCCCCGATCGGCGGGGACCTCCGAGGGGCTGAGATGCTCACACGCACACTGACACGCGCGAAAGAGAAATCAGGGGCTCCAACCTGGGAGCGGCGGTGCCGCCTCCTCCTCTTCTTCCTCCTCCTCCTCCTCCTCCCGCCCGATGCTGGGGGGGCCGGCGGGCGCGGAGCCTCCCTGCCCGTCTCTCGGCTCCTCGGCCGTGTGAGCACCTCTCGGGATTCGCTCACGTTATAAAAGCACCGTGAGGTTTGGCTTTTTTTTTTTTTTCTTTTTTTCTCTTAGGGTTAGTAAAAATGCGTGTTCTGTTTTGTTTTTTTTTTTCTTTTTTTCGGTGCGTGAGAGGCATTTTGCTGCAGTGGGGGTTAATCTCAGTAGTGGCTATGCTTGAGAAGATAAATGACTGTACCTGCGCAGCAATCGCTCCTGACATCTGAGCCGACTTTGGGTTTTACTCTGAAAATTTCTAAAAGGATGCAAAATGCAACTGAACGATTAAAACAGCCTTAGCTCTGGTTCACATGCGGTTTTGCCCCTGGGCACATATGTATGGCCATGGCAGTATGATCTGGCCATGGCACCTTTTCTGATGAAGTCAGAATGAATCTCCCGTGGAACCTACTGTGCCCGTGGCCAGTGCAAGCCACGCTGCCCATGGCTTCCCAGGCTGTGGTGAAGCCCAAATTTGTGTTTTGTATGCCCACGGGCAAACCGTCGGGCACAGCTCCTTGAGGCAGAGGGGAATGAAACAATTTGCCCCGAGTGGAAAAAAAATATTTTCATTATTGGAATGCTATATCGTGTGGTGAATGTAGGACAAAGCCCCTTGTCTCAGCTGGAGGTCTCAGGGCAGGCTCTGATTTACCCTGCTCTCAGGGCAGTGGAGGGCTCTGATTTACCCCACAGCCCCATGTGCAGGTGGCTGGCAGGACCGTGGCGTGACCAAGGCGCCACCACAAACACAGCAGCCCTGACCATGGCACGGTGCTGCCAGAGACGGGGCGAGGAGTATGGACAACCAGCATGTCTTGCAGCGAGGAGAGAGTACTTTCCCCACCACCACTTCCCAAAATGTTTGCAGAAGCACGAACTGCCCTGTGGCCAGCGGGATGGCCTTCCCCACGGCAGCTTTTTACTGGAGACCACTGGGGCTTTCAAGTCCCAAGAGGATTTTATGCTCTTTTTAGTGGTTTTAGGGGTTTTTTTGTTGGTAGTGGTGACAATCTTGCTTGTTTGCTTTTTTTTTTTTTCCCTCCACAAAACTCCTAATAAACTAGGAAATTCCCATCATGGGACATTCAGGGTGCTGCTGAAAAATGCTGAGACCAAGAATTCTCCAGGTTAAGATTACAGTTAAGCTAAACTTAAATTTCTCTCCAAGCTAGTAAAGCTCAACCAATTCTTTAATTGCATAATATTTTTAATGTTTTTACAATACAATGGCATTAAACTCACTACTAATCTGTGTACTCATGTACGATGAGTCACTTGTATAGAAATTACACACTGAGTGATATTGCCATGAATTACTACAAGTTGAAGGTACCTAGCAAGAATAATAGTGAAAATTTGCAAGCAACCATCTGTTAATGAAGGTACTTTTGTCACTTGGGGGTTTATATCACACGAAGGGAAAGGTCTGCTAGTGAGAGAATGACTGCTGAGTAAATTATTAAAGATATTCCTTAGTAAGATGGGGATTTTCTACATACACATCTGTCAAGAGTTAAGCTAATCAAACTTGCATGGGGTTCAAATGTTGTTGAACTGTTTCATCATGATGATGAAAATACCCAATGGATATAACATTAAGGAAGTGTTATCCCAACAGAAATCCTGAGCCCACACCAGCGAGTGGATCCAGGACTATCCTTTCATCTACCTGATGGACTGCATGAAATATAGTGGCGGCTGGAATAAATAGCAGTCACCCTGAAGTCAGGGGTCACTGTAGCGCTCGCGTTGGAAAAGCTGATGCCTTGCTCTTGTTACACTCCCTCGCATAAGAGTTCTATCTCCACAAATTACACCATTGAGGAAATAAATCTCGGCTGAAGCCGAGCAAAATGCTATCGCCTTCCAGCCAGGCACCTGCAACGCCTTGGGCCAGTCACCATCACCAGCAGTTGGCAATGATGGATGGGGCATTTTGCGATGCAAATTCAAGCCTGGGACTTTCTTCATGCAGTCAAACGTCCCCCGTACAATCCCTCCCATCCCTCGTGCTCTGCGCTCACACAGGCACTAAAAATGGAGCTGCAGAGACCAGAAAGGGAATTTCGTGAGGATAATTCAGCAGCGCCGGACCCACCTCTAACACGAACCCTGGGGACAAGGGGCCTTCTTGAGGCAGCCCCTGGGAGCAGTAGGGCATCACTGTGCCAAAGGTGGGGCTGGATAAAGGGGAGTCTGGGGGTGCTCAGCCCCTGAGCGGACAGTGACGTCCTTCCCAGGGGGCAGGCGCAGAGTGGGTGCTGGGAAGCTGGAGGAGGGAGGTGACCCAAGTGGCATCACCAACCTCAGAAACAGGCAGAGGAGCCCCAAGTTCCAAGTGACAACTGCGTCCAGGGACTTGGGAAGAAGGAGGAGGGAAAACAATGTGCTCTGCCTGATTTTATTTTTCTTTTTGCAATGCAGAAGAAAGGAAGTGGGTTCTTCTTTTGTGCAAAACATGCTCCTGCCCTGCGTGCAGCAGGTGCTGTGCTACAGGAGTGCAACCCAGCTCCACCCGCTTGCATGGCCCCGGTGGCCCCACCAAGCCCAGCAGTGCTGCACCACACCACACTGCAGGCAACGGCCTCTTTCGGATGGGGACGTGGGGCTGGGGAGAACCCCTTCCCAACCAGTGGGAACCCTATCCCTGCTTCTGCAAAGCTGGGTTAGGCGAAAAGGGACACCCTCCAGGCAGCATGGAGAAGCCCGGTCCACCCCAGTTTGCAGCCATCTCATTTAAGAGCTATTGTCCTCTGCTGAACCCAGGGGTTGGATGAAATATGGTGTGGGATTTGCAGTGTGAGGTTCAAGTTCAAAGCTGGGTCCAGGTTTTCTTCTCCTGTGCCCTTGTTAGCACAAAGCCCCTTTTCCTTGGGCCTGGCAGGGAGAAAGCAAAGGGTCGAGCTGCTGTCCTGGGGTGTGCCTTCTGCTGTGGACCTGGCCAGGGCGCAGTGGACACCTCCTGGGGGAGTCCTGTGCAAACACTCAGTGAGGAGGGTCTCCTTCCTGACACGTGCATCATGGCCATCAACCACAACGCAACCCCAGCCCGGTCCCTGCTACTTCCCCGGGGGTCCATGCAGCCCTTCTCTGAGCCAGCTGTTGGGTATTTTGGGGCAGACATGTCCCTCTGAGGCACCGTGGCTCTCTCTCACACCATCCTCACAGAGGACATCGCTCTCTGCCGGCCCATGAAGGCTCCCTGCAGCCCCCTCTCCCTCCTAGAGGCCTTTGCATGGATGTTTCATCCCAACCAAGCCGAAGAGCCAGCCCATAGCTCCTCTGGTGTCAGGTCTTTCAAACCCTCAGCCATGAGCCTCACCATGGCAGTGAGTGTGGCAAGCAAGGAAATCTTGCCAAGAGCCATCAGAGCCACGCGAGACAGGCATTCACCCTCAAACGTGTGGGGGGAGTTGGTACCAGGCTTGCTCCAGAGCTTCGTCTTTGGGTGCAAAGCCATGCTCAGGCTTGCTGAGGCTGTTGTTTACACCTGGTGGGGTTTCCCAGAGTTGAGAGATGATTTGGAGCTGGACTTTCTGCAGGCAGGGCAACATAACAAGTGAGGTAACAGCCCTTTCACGGAGAGACGGCAGGAAGTTTGTGCCTCCTCTTTCCATTGTATCATCGCCTCTCCCTCTTTCCTTTCCCCATCAACTTCAGTTGTCTTTCTTTTCTCTCTTCTAGTGCAAAACATTTTCAGGAAGCTTCATGTTTAGATATAAAAATCTAAAATCCAAGTGCTTTCAGTTTCAGTGTAAGAGGCAGGGTTTTTCCACAGCTCTGCTCCTTGATCTCAGGCCACCACTGGTCATCTGGTAGTGGAGCAGAACTTAGAGGAACACCTGATTTTAACATCCACCTGTCCATTCAATAATAGCAGCTGTGTGGGCAGGACAATGTTTGAGAGGCTTTAACTCAAGATGGTGGGAATTGTAGAGCAAGCAAAATCTGTACTGAGATTCCTGCCTACTTGTGACAAAAATCTCAAGAAAATAATTACTGGGGTTTTGGTATGCTTGAAACCTAATCTGGCCCTAAATCTAAAGTGGGAAAACATGAATAGTGAAGGAATTGAAATCTGCTTCTGCATGACGTGACCTGATTTATTCTGCATGTGCAGCACCAGGTCTGGAAATGATGTTGCAGAACCAAGTTGTGACATGGTCGGAGGAGCAGCACAACTCACTCCAGCGTCCCGAGCGGTGGGACACAACGTGGCCACTCCAGAGCTGCTTCCTTCAATGTCCCCTCACCTTCAGTCCCAAAATGTGGGCGCAAAACCTCACGTGTCAGCCATCTAACTACCACGGTTTCCATGTGCCTCTGGTTTCACCAAGCCTGGCTGCAGAAAGAAGGTAAATGTGCTAACAGGGGCAACTCTTAGTCATGTAGATCCAGACATCATGGTAGGAGAAATACCAATGAAATTTACATTATGAAATAACTTCCTCCAGCAAGCATGAAAGGCACTTGTTCCCACGTTGCACTATGACTTAGAAGCTCCATTTTGATTTTGCGGGAATAAGATGAAAGTTTTCTTGGTATCTGATTTCTGTGGTTAAAAACAATGTTTAAACACTTGTTAAAAAAAAACAATCATAAGGCAAGTTTGGAGAACTGAGGTCCTATTTTTATCTGGTTTTTCTTATGCCAGAGCCACATAACACTGTACGTGCACACACATTTATAATGTGCAGCTACGATATGAACAAAAGCAATCGGTGTAGAAGAGTGTTCTCAGAGTGCAGAAATGAGTGTTTGTGACAGAGAAAGTACCAATAACACATCTTGATTCAGTCTGGATCTTCACGATCCTATAAAACAAATTTTTTTGACAGGTTATCTTCTTATCTTGTGACTCGTTAGTCTTTAGGGTTTTTTCAAATTGCCATTTATTCTTCCCATCCAGAGTTTAGGCCATGTTATGGCCATGTTTGGGCCATGTTTATTGCAGTCCAGGTGAATCCTATGACAAGTGGAAAAATTAGCATCCTCATGAGCATTCCTGTGGGGCACTCAGCACAGTGCACCAGTTCCTCACAGGTATGCAGGATGGTTGGGGTCCAATCCCCCTGCTCAAGCAGGGCCACCCAGAGCCAGTTGTCCAGTATTGTGTCCAGGCAGATTTTGAATATTTCCAAGGATGGAGACTCCACAACCTCCCTGGGCAACCTGTGCCAGTGCTGGTCACCTCACAGTGAAAAAGCTTCCTGATGTTGAGAGGGAACCTCCCGTGTTTCAGTTTGTGTCCATTGCCTCTGGTCCTGTCACTGGGCACCACTGAGCAGAGCCTGGGTCCCTCCTCTTTGCACCCTCCCTTCAGGTATTTATATATGTTGATGAGATCCCCCTGAGCCTTCTCTGCTCCAGGCTCAACAGTCTGAGCTCTCTCAGCCTCTGCTCATAGGAGAGTTACTCCATTACCCTCATCTTTGTGGCCTCTCACTGGACTTTCGCCGCTATGTCCATGCCTCTCTTGTACTTGGGGAGCCCAGAAATGGACACAGTGCTCCAGGTGTAGCCTCACCAGTGCAGAGTAGAGGAGAAGGATCACCCCCCTCGACCTGCTGGCAATACTTTGTCTAACGCAGCCCAGGACACCATTAGTTGCCTTTGCTGTAAAGGCACATTGCTGGCTCATGCTCAACTTGGTGTCCACCAGGACCCCCGGGTCCTTTTCTGCCAAGCTGCTTTCCAGCTGGGCAGCCCTCAGCATGTACTGGTGCCTGGGGTTGTTCCGGCCCAGGTGCAGGATTTTTGCCCGTCCCTTCATTGAACCGCACGAGATTCCTGTTGTCCTATTTCTCTAACTGTTTGAGGTCCCTCTGGATGGCAGCATGACTCTGGCATATAAGCCGCTTCTGCCAATTTGGTGTCATCTACCAACTTGCTGAAGGTGCACTCTGCCCCATCATCCAGATCATTAATGAAGATGTTGAGCAGGATTTGGCCCAGTATTGATCCCTGGGGTACACTGGTGGTTACTGGTCTCTAGCTGGCTTCATGCTGCTGATCATCACACTCTGGGCCCGGCCATTCATCCAGTTTTCAATCCACCTCAGCATCCTCTGCTGATTTATCTACCCAGCACTTGCGTGCAAGTAAGTGGGGTGCTCTTTGCTTTATTGTGGGAAAGGAAACCTCAGAGAAGTCACGGTGAACAGTGAACAGCTGGAGACCTTGTCACCTGATTTTTTTCAGAGCATTTCATTGTTTCTTGCTCAAAGTGTGGCTGTAACCGGCTGTTAGCACCAGCCCCAAGCGATCAACAATTCACGTTTCCACATCCCCAGCCCCAGATCCTGCAGAGCTTTTGGGAGAAGGTGCGTCCAGCTTGTGAAGTAAAAACCTTCCTTAAAGAAAACCTTCCTTAATAGAAGTCTCCCGTACCAGCAGTGGTCAGAGCGAGCTCTAGTTTTTGCGGCTATCACCACCTAGACTTGGTGTGGGCAGAGCAAAGAGAGCACCCCATTCACACCACAACAGTGATTCACCCGCAGAGTGTTGCCCACGCGGCGCTGAGCACAGCACGGTCTCAGGGAGAAAGCAGTCAGTGATCACCCAGCGAAAGGCTGTCGCCCACCCCTGCATGTGGTACGTGTCTGCACAAGACCTGGGCTGACTTCGCACAGTTTTAACGTTGGCATCTCCTAATTTGTAAGACTAGGAATGCAAATTTAACCTGGCTTTTTGGTGTTGCTTCTGTTACTCTCCTTTTCATGCTGCTTAGGAGAACAGGCAGGAGAAGGAAGACGTGACACCTCAGAGAGCCAGGATGCTTGCCAGTGCCAGCCACCGGCACGGCCACAGTGTAGACTTTTGTGCCCTGCTGTGACACTCTGTAGGGAGATGAGGAGCACCATGGGCCAGTTCCTTCACAACTGCTCCCAAGAGAACAAGTGAAAGCAGAGGTGTGGGTGCACATCAGGTCCTGCTGGGATACATGTTGGACTGATCGCAGGCTGCCCTCCGGGAGCTGCCAGCATCTCACTCCCTCCTCAGGTTGTGCCAGTGCCAGGTCCTTCCAGGGACCCCACTGGTCCTACTTGCAAGAGCTGTGCAGCAGAATGAGACGCTCGGGGAACTGGGGACAAACGTTAATGTTTCTATGAAAGGCCACAAAGCTGGTGAAGGGTTTGGAGGGGAAGCTGTATGAGGAGCGGCTAAAGTCGCTTGGTCTGTCCAGCCTGGAGGAGACTGAGGGGAGACCTCATGGTGGCTACAGCTGCCTCACCAGGGGAGGAGGAGGGGCAGGTGCAAATCTTTTCTGTCTGGCAATCAATGATAGGACCTGAGGGAATGTCAGGAAGATGTGCCAGAGGAGGTTTAGGTTGGACATGAGGAAAAGGTTCTTCCCCCAGAGGGTGGTGGACACTGGAACAGGCTCCCCAGGGAGGTGTCACGGCCCCAAGCCTGACAGTGTTCAAGCAGAGACTGGACAAGCCCTCAGACACATGGTATGACCTGTGGGGTTGTCCTGTGCAGGGACAGGAGTTGGACTCGATGATCCTTGTGGGTCCCTTCCAACTCAGGACATTCTATGACTCTGTGATACTGAGCTGATATCTTGGGGGGACCTACAGCTTGGCCAGAGGTTGAGGGAAATTCATGCAGTGAGCAAAAAGCCAGTGGCCACATCCTTGTAAGCACATCCGTCCGTAGTGGTTGGCTCCATTGGGAGGCTAGCACCTCTCTGCAAAACTGCATTATTTTTTCACATGTGAAATGGGATGTCTTTCTTGACTTTTACTTTCAGAAATCATTAATCCATTTTTAGGTGGAATTTTCCAGCAGTGCTTGTCCCAAGGCAGTCGGCAAAACCAGCCCCAAACCCAAACCATACCTGTCTGGCCCAAGCTGTACAGACCCAAAAGCTGTTGCACAATAGAAAGCCCTGGAGATGTGTAACCACAGTGAGCGCTGCCTGCCCATTGTTCCACACTGCTCCCAAACGGGGCCTGCTCCCACCCCACAGCAGCCCAGGCGCAGCCTGTCCTTGTGGCACCCAGGGGGTTCTCCCAGAGGTCATGGAATCATAGAATAATTTGGGTTGGAAGGGACCTTCAAAGTTCATCTACTCCAACCCCCTGCACTGAGCAGGGACATCTTCAACTGGATCAGGTTGCTCAGAGCCCCGTCCAGCCTGGCCTGGAATGTCTCCAGGGATGGGGCATCTCCCACCTCTCTGGGCAACCTGGGCCAGTGTTTCACCACCTTCATCATAAAAAATTTCTTCCTCATGTCTAGCCTGAATCTCCTCTCCTTTAGTTTAAAACCATTACCCGTTGTCCTGTCGCTACAGGCCCTGCTAAAAAGTTTTCCCCATCTTTCTTACAGGCCCCTTTTAAGTACTGAAAGGCCGCAATAAGGTCTCCCTAGAGGCTTCTCTTCTCCAGGCTGAACAACCCAACTCTCCCAGCCTGGCCTCACAGCAGAGCTGTCCCAGCCCTCTGACCATTTCTGTGGCCTCCTCTGGCCCCTCTCCAACAGGTCCATGTCTCTCCTGTGCTGAGGGCTCCAGAGCTGGACACAGGACTCCAGGTGGGGTCTCACCAGAGCGGAGTAGAGGGGCAGGGCATCCCACAGGATGGATGTAGGACATCCCTGTGTGTTTCAGACAAAAGGCACTTGGCTATTTTAAAACAGAATTGAGAGTCTGGGACACAAATACGTATGTATGTTGATGTGCAGCTATACATATCTCCACACACCAGAGGATTTCACCAGGAGCTGGGAAACTGGGAACAGAGACCAGGCACTTCTGGGGCTGAACAATAAGCAGAGAGCAACACGTTGGGGTGAATCCTCCATTTTGCTTTGTGATTACATCATGAAGGGCCATGTTCATGTGAGTAAGATTTTGTTCAAGGCTGCAAGAAAAATTGGCTCTTAGATAATACCCTTGAAAAGGTTGGAAATCAGTGAGGACAGGGAAGGGAGACGTTCTTAGAACCATAGAATCATTTAGGTTGGAAAAGACCTTTGAGATCGAGTCCAACTGTAAACAAGCATTGCCAAATCCATTGTCTTGCATCGTTCAGTCAAATGGTGCGATTCTGGTGAGGGTCCCAGCATCCTCCCTCAGCAAAATGGGACCGAACGCCTGCGGAGGTCCTGCATAGGGCCCAGCCCTTCATTTCTCTGCAACTCCCTTCCCTGATGGAGTTTCCCCCTGAAGCCCACTTGCAGCAGGCAATGGTTGCTTCGCCAAACCCTCTCCACGACTTCTGCCCCTTCCCTTAGCGAGGGCTGTGTCACAGCTCTGTGTGTCTGCATAAGAAAATGTGCTTCTTTAACCAGATTGGCTTAACCTCCAAACACTGAATTGATTGCATTTTGGTGTTGTTTTAAAAGTCCGGATTATAGTGAAAGATTTATTTTGCAGTCAGCAAATTTTGCCTTTTAGGGCTTACTTGTAAGACCAGATGGATGCATCTCAAACCTTACCACCTTAAATGTCCATAGTTTTCAGGGTTTGTTGGCTAAATATTGTTCTAATGTGGTTTTTACATGCCTTTGCTTCTCCACTCTTGTCTCTTAAGTCCAAGTTGCGGTTGGTCTTCTCCCTTACACGCCTGGGAATATAATTACCAAATTATTTCCTCATAGCGGAAATTTTGCTTCCTGGGGTTTCACTCACTTTTAACGCGTTCATGGAGACTGCAACATTTTAGCTGCTAATAGTTATTGAAAACACTTGAGTCTCAGGTCTCTAATGTAGCTACATTTGGTGCTTAATGTTTTGCATGATTTGTGAGCATGAAGAGTTTGCTCTGACAGCATAATTGCGAGTGGAGGGACTTCTGAGCACTCCATAAAAACTACGAAAAAAAAATGTTACAAGCTTTTGCATCTTCAGGGAAGTTTTCCTTGTACATGGTAGATATAGAAAATGGACCTCAAAATGATGCTTTTTTGGGAAAAAGCAGAATTGGATGTTAGCATAAGGGAAGACCCTACCACAAAAAAACAAAACCCCTCCATACACATAAAAATACTGCGTGCTCAGCATTATTGAGCCACCCCAAAAAGCCACAAGCCGCAGCTTGACAGGGCCAATAGATGCCCCTCTCCAACTTCGGCAGGAGGGGGAAGAAAATCAACTTTTAGCACCCCAAAGAAGAGTACCGGCCATGACTTGCTCCAAGCCCCTTCTTGCTGGGAAGGCTTTGCACCAGTGGGAAGTGCCAACAATTCCAATGCGCTGGCTTGAGGGAGCAGGGATAATTCCCCTTCATCTGCCATGGAACCTACCCGCTGCCTGCCACCCTGGCATCTGCGCAGATTTTACCTCTGAGACACAGAGGAATGATTTGCATCTCACAGGTGGGGACCAGGGGCAGGGAGTGGGGTGGTCTTGTTTACTTTCTTCACAAATCGCAGTTGTACGGTTTAGCATCACGGAGTCAGAAATCTTAAAGCAGGATGTTGCCTGTGAGCCATGCTGAAAACTTTCAGAGGCTGTTAAAATCATGAATTTGTTATTCATTGAGTATTTTGCTTGGGATGAAATACCACGCAGCTTAGCTTGTTGTGGAAGCAAGTTTCTGATTTTTTTTTTGTTTCGTTTGGCTTCCTGCCAGCATTAATTGTCTGCAGCAAGCCGTGCAGCTGGGCGCTGTTCAAATGTGTAATCTCGAAACACACAGACGGAGAGAAGCATTTTGTTCTTCACGCCCCCTGATCAAAGTCAGACCTCGAAGTTGTCTAAAATCCCGATTACTTCGAAATAATTTTCAAACGCAGGAACAGGTCCCCATCCTTACACAGCTGTTAAAGCGTGCTGCTGGTTCTTTAGTACCATCACATATAGCGCATGTGGGTATCACATCACCTCCCATGGACGACCCTGAAGCGAGCAGGAATTAAGCTCTCTTGCTAAATGTGTCCTTAATCCCTGGCTCCCTATAACTGTGTGAATATCTCTGCTTAGGAGGGGATGTGACTGCTCCGGTTGCAAATGGTTGATGTCAGGATGAGTCAAAGCTTGGCTGATAGAAAATGGGAAAAACGAAGAATATTTCTAAAAGGATGAGAAACAGAGGGTGGGTTTTCTTCAAGAGCTGAGGGAAATTTGAAGGAAGCCAGTAATTTCCCGCCTCTGCAGAGCTGTAGTCATCTGATGATTTCAGTTCACCTTGACCATTAGTTACTAAACACACAATTTCACATGAGATGACTTGTTTGCCATGGCCTTATTAGTTTTTTTCCTAAAAATCAATGCATTCAAGTAGCCTGGGACAACAGAGCCATTGTCCTAATCTAATTTAAATGCCAGCTCCTAAGAAGGGTAAAATTAGTATTTACTAGAAATGAAGACAGAGCAGTTTTAACAGCTAGACTTTGATACTCCTCGGAAGGTGTAGATAAGGATATGCACCGTCTCCCCACCCACACTTGGTTCATAAATTAATAGCCTGGCTGTGGCTGGCAGAACCAATGCCTCTCGCCATGAAAAAGCAGTTTCTGCCTTCAGCTCTTTCTGGTAACAGGGAACAAAAGGTCCGGCCCCTCACACACCATCCCAGCCACCACGGCTGGCGGGATGCCCATGGGCAGCCAGTCCCACCACCCTCCCAAAAGCACCCAGGGCTCACAGCAGGAGCCTCCTGCCGCTTCCCACCACCCAGCTCCAGCCTCCTTGCCACGTGTCGCTGGTCAGAGCCGTGTTTCACTTCCAGGCTCCATAGACATAAGTGGACAGACCCAAAGTCAGACCTGCAGACAAGGGTGGGTATTCGTATGCTGGATTCATGCTGCTGGGCATGAATAATTCTTAATTTCAATGATTGCATCATTCTCATTTCACAGACAGTTGTTCCAAATATTTGTTTTGTGCAACTGATCTGTCAGTTAAAAAATATAAATGCTTTTTCTGGTGCAGTGTGTGTTGACAATGGGATTAATGCTTGTAATTGGGTGCAGACTGGGGTGAGGACAGGAGTGAAGGTGGTTTCATACTCAGAAGCACATTTTCTTCTTGACATGTGAAATTCTTCATCCTATTCCCCAAGGTAGAGGATATCTGTGGGTGAAATCCCCAAGGCTGCCTGGCTCCAAGGGCTTATGCACCCTCACACAGGGCTCGTATGAAAGGAGAAGGTCTTGTAAAATGTCCCAGGCTCGACAGGGAGAAGGTACTTACTGCTTGGATGACCCACTTTTTCATCAGAAACCAGTCTGAGGTAAAAGAAAGGTATCGCATTGGGACTCTTTGGTAAGGTCCACTGAGCAAATGCTAATTAGATTCAAATTCATGCATGGGGTGTGGGCTTTTGTGGGAAGAAATACCCCTGAGCAGAGAGACCACACTCTCCACAGGGCAAGCGGTAAGCAGGTCCACAGCGGGGAGGTTAGATGGCCAACCCCTGAACCACCCAGCTGAGGAGGATGCAAATGACATCCTTAGACCAGCCTAAAAGTTTGCTTAAAGATCGATTCCTCCAAGGAACTGTTTGTGAATGTGCCACCACTGTGCTGCCAGGTGTGATGTGCTGCTGGTGAGGAGCAGGACAGCGCGGGGCAATGCCGCAGCAAGGTGGGACAGCCCCGCCAGAGGAAGAGGAAGGGAGCACGCCAAGGTGCAAACCCACCCCTCACCAGCAGCATTGAACTTTCTCTGCCCTCCTGAGCACACAGAGTGTCTGCGGGGCCTTGGCGCTCAGCCCCAAGCAGGGCAATGCTGGAGACAAGCCCTGGCACAGTGGGACCAGTGTGTTAACATTTCCAGGGCTTTTGAGAAGAGCGGGAAGAGGATGTGGACCCACCAAAGCCACAGTGATGCTGGTTCCATTATAAGATGCTCCAGTGTCTATGGGGGGAAAGCCACCTTGCTGTCACTCCTGTGTGTGTGCCGTGCAGCAGGGAAGCAGCATTGAGTGACTTTTGCATTTCTGATGGCAGGTATTTCTCCAGGCTTGAGCTGAGGAGGGTGGCACAGAGCTGTCAACAGGTCCTGGTGCAGATTCACAGAGGTGCTGAAGGGAGGAAGTGGTTGCTTTCATCTCCGGATGATCTGCTGCACACCAATTGCAAAGCCTTGTACGAGGCCCGCGACAGGGCTTACCCTGCATAGGCAAGGAGGGATGAGGAGTTAGTGGAAAAAAAAAAAACAAAAAACCCCCCAAAAACCCAAAAAACAGCAGCAACAAAAATAAACATTTCAGGGAAGAAAAGCAATTTTTGTAAGGGAGGAAAAAAGCCATCCCACGTCACCCATGGGTTTAAGACAAGTTGGCACGGCCCTGCTCAGTGTAGATCGAGCACGGTGAAGGCCAGCTCAGGCACTTCTCCATGCAGCAGCCATTGGCCCTGGGACCGCAGGGACTGCCAAGGTGACAGGGAGCTGGCCTGGGTGGTGGGAGGCCTCCTAGCCATGTGGGGAAGATGTTGATGGAACAGGGGCACACAGCGTTGGTGCACACCGAGGCTGGCCCCACACCCCAGGATGCCCAGATGGGAGATGGGCTGATGAGGCTGAGTACATCAGCCCATGTTGGCCAAGGGACTTAGAATCAAAGAATCATAGAATGTACTGAGTTGGAAGGCACCCACTGGGATCACCAAGTCCAACTCTTGTCCCTGTATGTGACAACCCCACAATTCACATCATGTGTCTGAGGGCATTGTCGCTTCTTGAAGACTTGGGTTTTCCCAGGGGTCTGCTCTTGTGTGAGAGGGCCAGCAGGGTGGTGGAAGGAAGCAGGTAGAAGTGCAGGAGAAGGAGATGACCTCCTTCTCTTTCTGAATCCATCCAGAGCAGGGAGAGGGCGACGGGGGTGCTGGGCCTCAACACACATCCTCTCCATAGTCAGTGATGCTGAAGGAATGTTGATTTACAGCAAGGAATTAGCAGAAGGGAGAAACAGCAAAAATAGATTTTAATCCTCAGATACTATTTTAGGATACCTAGAGGTGAAATCTGCTGCTCCCCACCATCCCATCTTCCCATACACAAGAGATGTCATCTTGGGATTACGCAATGGCACTGATGAAGTACTGTGTTAATTGCCACTTCCGGAAATTTTTTTTTTAATAGGAAAGGTAGGGAGAAATACCTGCACAAAATGCCTACCACAAATTACAGGTAACTTGTGTCTGAGCACCTGGATGTAAAAAGTCGAGACCCAGAGTTTATCTCGCTCAAACCCTCATTTTCATAGAATCATAGAATAGTTTGTGTTGCAAGGGACCTCCAAAGGTCATCTAGCCCAACCCCCCTGCAATGAGCAGGGACATCTTCAACTAGATCAGGTTGCTCAGAGCCCTGTCCAGCCTGGCCTGGAATGTCTCCAGGGATGGGGCATCTCCCACCTCTCTGGGCAACCTGGGCCAGTGTTTCACTTTCACCACTCTCATCATAAAAAAATTTTCGTAACTCGCAGAGGCGAAGAGCAGGTGCCTTCAGCAGCTTTTGGGGTTGGTGCCTGGAAATGGAGCGGACCGGCGGGGTTCGCCGCCTGCCCGGTGCCACTAGAGGTCACCGTCTCAACGAGGTACCGGCCCCGAGGAAGCGGCACCGGCGGCACCGGCAGCGGGGACACGGGCGGGGGCTCCGGCAGCGGGGGGTTCCTGCCAGGGCAGGGGGTAGAGACAACCCCTTAGAAACACGGGCTTCACAGAATCACAGAATCACAGAATGTCAGGGATTGGAAGGGACCTCAAAAGATCATCTAGTCCAATCCCCCCGCCGGAACAGGAACACCCAGATGAGGTTACACAGGAAGGTGTCCAGGCGGGTTTTGAATGTCTCCAGAGAAGGAGACTCCGCAACCTCCCTGGGCAGCCTGTTCCAGTGTTCCGTCACCCCCACTGAGAAGAAGTTTCTTCTCAAATTTAAGTGGAACCTCTTGTTTTCCAGCTTGAACCCATTACCCCTTGTCTTACTGTTGGTTGTCACCAAGAAGAGCCTGGCTCCATTCTCGTGACACTCACCCTTTACATATTTATTTATTATATTTTATTATTCGTGTTTCCTTCCACCCAACAGCAAGCGTGAGGCAGAAATGAGGTCTGGCCACGGTGGAGCTTCATAGGAGCTGCCGCATCTAAGTCTTTGCTTTTAAATCTTTGCACCTTATTGTGTACAAATTGAAGATGTATAAGTAGGAGAGTTGTTAAACTTGCCCAGTGGAAATACCTACATATTAATGAGGTCACCCCTCAGTCTCCTCTTCTCCAAGCTAAAGAGCCTCAGCTCCCTCAGCCTTTCCTCATAAGGGAGATGCTCCACTCCCTTCATCATCTTCGTGGCTCTGCGCTGGACTCTCTCCAGCAGTTCTCTGTCCTTCTTGAACTGAGGGGTCAAAACTGGACACAATATTCCAGATGTGGTCTCACCAGGTCAGAGTAGAGGGGGAGGAGAACCTCTCTCAGCTTGCACTTGGGTTTGCACGCATGCGGTTCGACGAGGAAGCACCGATGTCCAGCCTGTGCAAATGCCGTGGGAAAGGTTTGTTGAGGCAGGCAGAGTTAAAATAGGTTATTAATATAAAGGAGGGAGGGGAGGAAAAAATCAAAGGTTTGTGCTTTGAGAGTGAGGGCTTCTTGGGTCACTTTGCTATACCTGATATGCTATTAGTCATTAGTATAATAATTAAATATTCTAACAAAATATTTTTCTACTTATTTGGTTAGAGAATTTAAAAGCATTCCGATGGAAAATGTGGTGGGTTTTTTCTTTTTTTGGAGCTTCTGAAACTCAAGTCCTTTGAAGGACACCTTCCACAGCGTCCTATGCAAAACCTTCCTTGCCACAACTCTTGGAAGATGGTTTTTTTTCAGAAAGCTTCAGTGCCAAGTATCTCCCACACTGACACCTCCATTAAACGCATCTTCGTGTTTCCTTCCACCCAACAGCAAGCGTGAGGCAGAAATGAGGTCTGGCCACGGTGGGGCTTCATAGGAGCTGCCGCATCTAAGTCTTTGCTTTTAAATCTTTGCACCTTATTGTGTACAAATTGAAGATGTATAAGTAGGAGAGTTGTTAAACTTGCCCAATGGAAATACCTACAATGAGGCTCATTTTTATCTTTCTCCCAGAGCTTCCTCCATCTCCTTCATTGGATGGTTTCACTCATCCCTGAAGTTCAGGCCTCAGCCTCTTTGGGGATGGAGGACTCTCATTGACATGCCTCAAACATTTCTGGGTAGGAGAAAACTGAAAAGTAAGTAACCATCATGGTTTTAGCCAGGTTTCGCTTTGAATAGCTGGCTTACCTCAAAGCAAAACTGAGAAAAAGCCTTAGGCTAACTCTCATGATCTTAAACCTCGGACTGTTGCACATATTCACTTCTTGTTAGAGGGAAATTATTCAGAGCTGATGCTGGCAGCTCTCGCTCCCGTTAGAAACCAGATGAAACACCCTCGATTTCAGCGGTGAAACTGATAGCAGGATTTGTTTTTGGTGGCTACTCCCATATTTAGCTGGCGGAAATGCCGGCAGCAATCACCACTGACATCGAGCAAACCCACTCTCACTTTCCATGCCAGCACCCTCTGTTGAGCCGCTGCTCTCGCCACATCACTTTTGGGGAAGACCTGAACCTAAATCCCCATGTCAGACTGGGAAATGCCACGGAGCGAGGAGGACAAGGGGATTTTTAGCCAGTGGAAGGCGATGGGTGTACGGCACCAGGGAGCAAAACCCAGTCAGCATGGCATGGCACCCAAAATGCCTTTCCCCATGACAGCTGCTGTGGGGCTATGAGGGTGCTCGCTCTCAGGAGCTCATCCCATGAAATTCCCTACAGAATAATGCATTTTTCTTGTGCTCTTTTATCACACCTCAAAGGCCATGACTCTTTTATTTTACAGATGAGTCTCGCTTTCATTAGGGAACATTTAATTCACCTGCAGGACCAGGTAGTCACCAAGCTCCTGGTTTCCAGCCTCTCTCTCAGGAGGAGATGCAGCAGGAGGTCCAAGGCCCTACAACGCAGGAGACTCATCCCGGAGGATGCTGCTGTACAGAGTATTTCTGGACCTTTATGTCCCCCCATTCTCCCGGGCTGAACCCCGGGGGACAGCAGGCGTTTCCATGACCTCAAAGCGTTATCTGTTTGTTCACAACTTTCGCAGGCACATCGTAACAAGCCACGTTTGTACAGGCGGCTCCCAGCACGTTCTGCAGCCACCCAGCTGCCTGGCACCTCCTGGGTCACGGCGGGACATGGGGGAGTGAATATTGCTTCCTGATAAACAAAAAGGTGCTGGTGTATGCGCTCCGTTTTAATTTATTGCCAGAGATAGTCCTCGTTACGCAAGGCCGGGTGTGGGGGCTGGGAGAAGGAGGGAGGAAAGATGCCAACAGGAGAAAGCACAACACCCTGAGGGCAGCAGGACCCTGATTTCTGGAGGACATTTTAAAGCGTCATCCAGCATTATGGCTTGCGTAGTGTGGGAGAGCCCCAGACCTTGCAGCCAGAATCGATGGTGATGCCTTTCCCAAGAGGCGGAGGAGATCTTCTTGGCAGATGGGGAACATCAAGCCAGGAGAGGTGAAGGTCCCACTAGTCTCAGCTGGAGCGGGCGCTGCATCGCGTGCGGGACTGCTCTTCCTTCCCCTTGTAGGGAAATCTCCTACAGAGGCTGCAGAGAATCAATAAGAAAACCTCAATAATGATCACTGTGGTTCATCGGACTGGAATTACACAAAGCCAGAGCAGCTTTACTGCGGTTTATGTCCATTTAATAAAATCTGCTTTTCATCTCCCTCTGAAGGCACGTGATCCCAGTGATTGAAAGCAGGCCAGGAGAAGCCCGAATGAAAAACCCACCGTAGGTATGGGACAGACTCCAGTACAGGCAAGTTAGGTGCTGATTAGAGACCATAAACACTTGTATAGAAATAACGGGCTGAGCCAAGGTGCTGGAAGAGGCGTTGCTTGTAGGAGCCAGAGGAGAAGGTGAAATGCAAACTGATAGAAGGCTCCATCCAGCACCAGATGGCCATAGCGGGCTCCTTCACATAGTGTTTGATATACAGGGAGTTCTGGGGACTAGCTCTGAAGGAACAATCGAGGATCTCGATGCATTTCAGCTCTGTATCGTTCTGACTGCTCTGTTGACAACCGGGGTGGCAAGACCAAGGCAGGAAGAGGAGAAGATGGCCCAGATCCTAAGTTTCGTTATTCAGGTGTTAAATGGAAATCTGGATGACCCATTCGTAGCCAGGAAGCAGGTACTTTTGAGAAACAAATGAAAGCCAGTTAAAGTGTAGTAAGATGATTTTGAACATCCAAGGAAAAAATCAGTTCCCACAAGTGTTGTCTTTATTCTACGTACCAAATCCAAGAAATAAAAGCAATAGATCCATATACTTTTTTAAATTTGGTGATCAAGTGGTCAGGCTTTACTAATATTATCGATGGATGCTGGGAAAGGGCTGCTGGTAAGATCTATTCCAGCCTTGTCTAACTTTTGGTAAGAGTTAACAAACAACGTTGATTGATAGAATTCAGTTCATTAGAGGCAAGCTTTAAGGATCACAGATTCACCTTTAGCAGGGAAGTTAATCTTAGTTAACGCTTTAATCGATTGCAAAAACAAACAGACAGAAAGAAAAAAATGCCCTTCCCAGAAAGCCCCCAAACACCTAAATTCTTCTCCTTGCAGTGACATAAGCATCTAGGGGTTTTGAACACACCCAGGAAAATTAAATTTATGACATTTTGACAGATTGTGGGTATTCTGAAATACAAAAGTACAACACAAGTGTTTCTTGAATAAAACCACTGTATTTGTGTGAGTGAGATTCAGGATCTCTGAATTCACCCACCTGCACTGACATGTTTGCAAAGCAGGTGTCTTCACATGAGAAAATAATTTCAACTCTATTATTGAGACCCAGCCAGTGGAGCTGAGGAAAGGCAAACCTCTGGAATTTCAGGTGGAGAAAAAAGTAGGGGAAAGTTACAATCTGGTAGCCTGGACAGTGAATTTAAAAAGCACACAGCTCCATTTGCTGTTATTTCTCAGATTTGGGACATAATCCTGCTCTGATTTAAGTCAACAGGAGTTTTGCTATTGACTTCAGAGGGACCAGATTCAGGCACTTTGTCTGCTCCAGACCTGACTATTTTATTTGGAAATATAACTTTTTAAAACACACACTTTTCTCTTAAAATGCTACAAAGTAGAGCAAGTAATTACATTAGGCTCTACTTGAAGCTCCAGAGAATTAATACTAAGGCTGCTTGGCTCTTGCCAACTTGCACTATTACAATTTTACTAGCACCATATGCAGCACTACCTTACCTGCTTGTTTCACTTAGTCAACTCATTGGAGGTTTTGGTCTTGTTTTTGTTTGTGTTTTTTTGCCTTAAAAATAAAAAGGGGGAAAAAAAGAAGCATGCAATATAGACGAACAAAAGCTCCAGGGAGGGGGCACCAGCTCAGTGGCCCATATGGTCTTAGTATCAAAGAAATCAGAGGTGGAGCAGGTCTGTTTGCTCAGCAACCCCAACCTTTTTGCAAACGTGCAATAGTTGGCTAAGGGAAAAAATGTACTTTTGGATGTTTTTGTTGCTTACTGTCATGCAAGAAACTGTGAGGTGAGATATCCAGTGTTATTTTGAGCACCTCTGTGGCCAAAAAGGAAAGGAGTTGCGAGGTAGGGAGAGGACTGGCTGTGTCAGCTTTGAGACCATGGAAGGGTTGGGGATGGTTTTCTGAGGACAGCCGGGAAAGGGTTTCTGCAGAGGAGCGTTTTCACCAGAAAACCCAAATCCTGTGATTCTCATGTGACTAATTGCAATGCAGGGGAAGAACCAAATGCAAATGATACATACAAGCCACGTCATGCATCCGCATGTAAACCATCATGCTCATGACAGTCCTCTTTTTGTTTCATCCTAGTAAAAATGCCCTGCAGACAAGCCAATGAGGCATTTGGCTCTGCCAGTGTCTTTTAAGACTGTTGTACTTCACTGCATTGGAGCTGCCTGATAGACCTTCTGTGGAGTTGGGTCCTTTTCTACATAGTAAATGGACAAGGACCTGGCATGTCACACTTGAGGTCCAAGTTGCGGAGGTTATGCCAAGGGCCGACTGTGATTTTTTTTTTTTTTTTTTTTTTTAATTATAGCCCTGAGGATTGTTAGCTATGAGGTGGGCAATGAGAGGGTCTGGGAGTCCAACAGGTGTCAGGAAGAAGCAGTGTCAGATAGAACAGGCAGGTGGGGAACAGAACAGGGGAAAAAGGCCTGGAAAAGAAAGGGAAAAGTGGCAAACTCAAGGAAAGTTCAAGTTGTTTCTCAGACATGGGTTTGGTGATTGAATACAGTGTATGGATAACTTCTGCCCATTAAACAGAAGATTTACCATGTCAGAGCCCCATCATTTAGCTCCAACTTAGTTCAGGCTGTCACACAACAAGGTTTTGTCTTTAGAAGACAGCTTGTATTGTCTGCCTCTGGAGTCAGAGAGAAAAATCAAAGGATTTGCATGGAAAGGTTCAAGGTTTTAAATTGAAGATGCAGCTTTCAGCCTCATTTGAAGTCTCCTACAGCTTATTCCACAATGGTTTGGGGGAGGATTACTGCCAGTACACTACCTTGCGATGCTGAGGTACATTGAGCCACAATTACCAAAAAGTCAGACATTAGTGGCTTTAAGGCGCTGGCTAGCTAAGGCTGACAGGTTTTGTTGCAGACTTGTTTCTGAACCCTAGCATAGCCTAATGCACACCTATGAGCAAAAGCTACACTGGGACCAGCCCTCAAGAGCCAGGATCCGTCAGAGCTGCCCTCTCTCTCTGACCGGGTGAACTGACTGGTGGTTTGGGACATGCTTCTCCCTTGCTTTGGGAAAAGGAACACAGAGTCACAGACATGTTGGCTGCATGGAACTGCTGGAGGTCACCTAGACCAATCCCCCATCGAAGCAGGACTCTGACCAACATACCCTTAAGTCAGCATTTTTCTAGCCAAGTCATAAAAAGCATTCAAGGAAGGAGCCTCCATCCTCTCTCTGGGCCACCTGGTGGAGAAGGTTTTCCTAAAAGCCAGCCCGAACCTCCCCATCTGCCGTGTGTGGCCATTGCCCCTTTTTACATCCTCTGGCACCACCAAGAAGAGTTTGGCTCTCTGATCTTCGTACCTGCTCTTCACGCAGCCACAGGCTGCTGTTCAATCACCCTTTGGGTTCTTCTTCACTGGGCAAAACAACCCCAGCTCCCTCCACCTCTCTCAAACCACACCTGTGCTCCAGACCCCTGGCCATGGTGGCAGCCCTCGGCCGGACCTGTCCCATTGTTCCATTGCCCCCCTGAAGCAGGGGTCCCAAAAGAGAGACTCCAGGTGCAGACCTACCAGTGCTGGGAAAGGGAAGTTCCTGATGCCAGATCTTTCAGACACAGCCTCATTTTGTGGGCCAATGCAGGGGGTGGGCACCACCACGCCTCCGTCCACATCCCCACCGCTGGCTGTCGAAGGGGGTCCAAAAAGGTTGATATAAAGTGGGAGAAATGGGGCAGTTTCAGTTACAGCTACAGCTTTGGTGTCAAAGCACCAGAGAGACCTCTCCTCGGGACCTGCATGTAATTAGCCATGCTTATTCAGTAAATCAGAGCAGCACCCAACTTATGTCCTCTTGCTCCTCAAGCTTGTGTTTCAGTCTAAGACTTACCAAAACATAGTTTTATATGCTAATTTCCTTATAGTAAACCCCTTGCTGTATGTCATTCGTTGATACCAAGCGGTGTACACATAAAAGTAGGCTAATATTATGTATATATTACCAACTTTATGAGCTCAAGAATTACAACGTGCTTGCTTTATTTAGGTGGTAAACTTTTTTAATGAGTCTGGAGGGTCCTTTACATAAAAGTAGTGATTCTAGCTTGGAATCTCTTTCCATGTTTATTAGAAATGTGTTTTACTTTACCGTGAAAAAAGCCAAAGAAACATGCAGCCTTAAAGTCTAATGAAGTAGTTACTCATGCAGTCAGAGTTCATAAATTTTAAATACATTTAATTTATAAATTGAAAACATAGCCTGCACTGGCTTTTTCAAGATTATTGCTTGCCACAGGGGTTTCAGGATAGTTGCTGGGCCATGCTTGTTACCTCTTTCCTTGCAAGGGCGAGACTGAATCTTTACAATTTGCTCACATGCATTCTGATGTTCTTAGGGAAAAAAAAAAAAAAAAGTATTTTAAAAAAAGGAGCTCTTTAAAATATTAAAAATTGTAACCCAGCCTGTAGCCTCTTTGTTCTCAACTCAGGTAAGATTTGCTTTCGAGCTGACAGTTGATAGAGAGCTCTTTCTGGCGGTGAGAAACACTGTGTCCCTCTAGAGACCTCTTTTCCGAGCTAATTGCGGAGTGCAGCCCCTGTCACGGCAGCCTGAGCTGGATTCCAGTCTCACACCAATAAAACCTCAGTGCCAGCCTGGGTTAGGAGCCTGGGAAGAGGGAGTTTAGGGAAGGAGGGAAATGAAGATGCCAGCTCCCCACTTTTGCCTTCTGCAGTCCTCAGGTTGCTCATCCATCCCTCACGAGCAACTCTGACTGCACAGGCTCTGCCATAATTTGTCCTACGTGCAAAGCGGTCTTGGGTACAAGACATGCCGCAGGGATGCCGGGCACTCGGCGGTGCTCTGCCTGCGTCAGGAGGAGGCGAGAGGAGACACCAGCCTTGTGCCAGCCGGGATTTCCACCAGACACCCCAACTGGGCACCCTGCCTCATGCTGGTGCCGCCGTGAAGCGAGCCGGCAGGTAGCCGATGACGGCAGGATCGCTGCTTGTTGGTTCAGAGCCACAAGAGCTTCAGTTAATTTTAGATGGATGTTATAGAAATGGGAGTGTGCCTACGACAAGGGAAAGCTTCAAGCCCACAAGACCTACAATAGTGGTGTTGGTATTTAACTGCTGTAGCTATAGATTTTATACGGACAATCCCCACGAGCTTCTTCTGGCAATGAAGCAATACAGCTGAAGAAAAAAGGGTAGCAGGGCTCATCCTCCCGGTTTCCATGCCTCCAACCTGGTCAATTATACCTAAGCCAATTCAGAAAGATATTTTCCTCACTTGGCCTCCTGTGACAGACTTGCCACAGCATCCCTTGCCCAGTGAATCCCTATCTTAACACTTAAAAATATTTTTTCTACATGTAACTCACATAAGAACCATTCTCGGCCATGCAGGGACCTCCAAGGACTTCTGCAAAAGGCAGTTGTGAGATGATGCCCCCCAACTGACTGATGCATGCCCCATGCTCTGCCCCACAGCTTCTCCCCTCTTCTCCCTCCCTGAGCCCCACAGCCCCCGTGTTGCTGCTGAGCCGGCGGCACACACCAGGCCCAACCAGCGCGGGGAGCAGGGCCGGTAATTGGAACAGGGAATTGCAAAGCACCAAAGCTTATCAACAGGCAGCGGGGGAGATTCAGGCTAGACATGAGGAAGAAATTTTTTACGATGAAGGTGGTGAAACACTGGCCCAGGTTGCCCAGAGAGGTGGGAGATGCCCCATCCCTGGAAACATTCAAGACCAGGCTGGATGGGGCTCTGAGCAACCTGATCTAGTTGAAGATGTCCCTGCTCATTGCAGGGGGGTTGGACTGGATGACCTTTGAAGGTCCCTTCCAACCCAAACTGTTCTATGATTCTGTGATTCCATGAAGAGCTCAGCAGCCATCCTTGGCGACCTGGCCCAAGGTCCAGAGCAGGCTGGCAGCCTTTTGTTTGGTGGCACAGGGTGGACACACGAGGCTGCTCCACTCGGAGTGGGCACAGCCATGGTTGAAGCCGGGGGACGGCTCCTCAGCCGGTGCAGCCTCCTCCTTCTGCCAGGGCTGCCGAGGCCATGGAGAGCAGCACAGGAGCAGGGAACCGGCACAGACCTGTGGTGCCCATGCTCACCAGGGGTTTTTGGGTTAGCCTTGGGCACAGCTTCTTGGCCTCTGAAGTGCCACCAAGCATCATCACTATGCACACAGACGTAGCGGCTATTTTCTCATATATCTTTTACTCATTAACCGAATAGTCTAAATATAGCCCCTAATAGCACTAGCAAGAGATGGTGGGTGCCCTCTGCAGCTGGATCTTTGCTGCCTACCTGCAGCACTGGTTTTCTGTACTGGATCCTTCACTTTGCCGGTGCCACGTCAGGTGCCCTCTGCTCTCAGCCCCGGGGTGGACAGATAATTTACATGACGTGTTGTTATCACACCTGCAGGAAAGGCAGGCGGCCCCAGGAACAGAGCCAGCTCTGTCCTCCTTGCTCCTGCCAGCCCACTGTGCCCTGTGCAATCCTTCTCTCCATCCCTGACCAGATGATGGTGCTCCTGTCTGGACGTTCAGATGAATCAAGCTCTTGGTACAGCCGACATGGGTAAAATTCAGGAGTTCACAGCCTGGCTCCTTTTACGGGAGTTGTTCTCACTCATTACCCAGGATGGGTCCATCGGGAGCTCTCCAGTCCCAGCAGGGGAAGATTTAATCTTAGCAGGGAGGTAAAATGGAAACTATTCTCTTTGCTGGGGACTGGGAAACATTCGGGACGTATCAGGAATATCTGATATGTTCATAGTCTGTGTCCCTGAGTTCAGCCTCGGCTTGATGCCAGGTAGCAGTATCTCCACACCTACCAACCACTCGCTGCCAGCCACCACTTTCCCCTTCACTCAGCAATTTATTCAAAACAGTGGATAAGTGGAGAAGAGGGAAGGCACCTGGTTTCCATGTGTGGATTTTAGGCTACATCCCAGATGTAGCTTCTGCAGGAGTTACGTTTGTCCATCTCTTTTCCCAGTTCTGTAATAATTAAAAAAGATGGTCAAGGGAGAAAATTAAATGCACATTTGCACTTTGTCTGACAAAGAAAAAGGTTGTGGATTTTTAAAGGTTTGTTGGCCTATTCTAGGTAAAGGAATATGGTTGTGACCTCCTGCATGTTGAAATATTATGTCACTTGTCAGCTTATTATTGATTTAATTTTTTTGTCCATTCCTAACAAAACAGGCTTTCCAATGCAGTAAAAATTCTAGATAGCCTCCAAAACTCATCGGAGGAGCAGCCTACCATGAGACTTTGTAATCTCTCTACAGGAATTCCTCAGCACATCTGACTCAGCACGATTTCCTTGGAGTAAATGGAAGACCACACTTCTCTATGCCTTGAATTCCTTCTATTACAATACTTGCGGCAGCACAGCATTTTATAGAGAGATAAAAGCTTGTAAGTGGCATGATATCCTCATCAGAAGTAATCTGCCTTTTGATGAATGGTCTCACATCCATCCTTCCTTGCCCAGGGATGATTTTTCTTGGTAGCTGGAAATCTAACTCTCCCTTTTTTCTCTTGGGATAACAGTATGAGAAAAAAATATGTCAGTGAGCAAATATTAGGTGGTGAGGCCAAAGGAATCATGTCCTTTTGAGACAAAACTCTCTTTACTTAAGCTGCGTAGACAGAGATTAAGTTATAAGGCACCTGGGCTCCTTGCCAGTTCATTCCCATCTGCTTGTCAGGAACAAACGCTTTGTTATTTGGCTGGGTGAGGGAGCAAAGAGCAGGAGAGAGGGCAGTGGGCCATGGCCACCCAGATGAGCTGCTCTTACCTGGGACCTCCAGCACTAATGCTCCATGTCAGTGACAGAGGGAGGGTCAGGGCTGGCTGGCCAGCAGAGGTGGGCACTGTTGAGGAAAAAACATCTGAATAGAAGAGAAATGTATGAAGGTGGGTCTGAGAGAGCTGGGTCTGCTCAGCCTGGAGAAGGCTGAGAGGGGATCTTATTTATGCTTATAAGTATCTCAAGGGTGGGTGTCAAGAGGATGGGACCAGACTCCTTTCAGTGGTGCCCAATGACAGGATGAGGGGCAATGGGCACAGACTGAAGCACAGGAGGTTCCATCTAAACATGAGGAGAAACTTCTTTACTGTGCGGGTGCCAGAGCACTGGAACAGGCTGCCCAGAGAGGTTGTGGAGTCTCCTTCTCTGGAGACATTAAAAACCCGCCTGGACACATTCCTGTGTGATCTGCTCTGGGTGAACCTGCCTTAGCAGGTGGGTTGGACTAGATGATCTCCAGAGGTCCCTTCCAACCCCAACTATTCTGAGTGTGAATATGTGAGGCTTATGAAAAACAAAGGCGGATGTGAGAAATCAAGAAAGTCAAGGAGAGATTTTTAGTGTACCTGTGAGATCAAGCCACTCCAGATTGCTCTTTTTAAAATTTGTTTGTTTGGCTTGCAAAACTTCTGAAGCACACAACGTGCTCCAGTCATGACGACAGCACTGAGAGGAACTACAGTCCATAGGAAAGCATAGACTGCACTGCTGTATGCATTGTCAGCCCACCAGACTGCCACCCTGCACCCACTCGTCTATATGAAGGGAGAACAGTATATGAGCTCATCCATACTGAAACAGCCTTTTCAAACATTCATATACCATAACCAGCCAGCACATCCCGTTTCAGTATCTGTGAATACAGCCGCAGCACTGTGTAACATCAGAATAGTAACCGCCCTTTCCACGCTTAAATTTTCTATTATTTTAATTTAGGACTACAAGTGTTCTGCACATTACAGAGTCACACTATTTAGGAGATAACCTAATTTGAAAAAAGCAAAAGCAAAACCAAACGAAAAAACACCTGACCTGCAAAAGTCTTGGCCCTGTCAGGTTGTGGTTGGTGTTACCTTTCCTTTTCTCAGTGGCCCTGCACTGTATTCCTACTCATCCGAATCCAAGAGCAGCAAACAAACGCCTCTTTCTGAGCAGCAAACTTCTGCAATGTAACTTTCGCAGACCTACCCACCATGTAGGAGTGTTTATAGATTATTTTCAGTGTAAATATCCTGAGATTTGCCTTGTTGACAAACTCACACGTCAGGTGAGATTCTTTTCACCACAGCCTCTGTTTTCTGCTCCTGCCTGTCTGCGCGGTGATCATGTACAGCACAGCGAGTGTCCCTCCCAGGGAGCGTATTGTAATTTCCAGAGAGAAAAGGTCACCGAGGGAGCCATCATCATTTCAACAGAACTTCCCAAGCTTTTCTGTCTCTTGTCTACGTAAATGACATGCATAATTTTTTTCATATCTGATCAACCTTCCTACCACCAATCATAAATCAAAGAGGAAATTTTGTGTTTATCTGTAATCTGCATGATCTTTTTATCTTTAGTGGGATATGGAAGACATAAGTCAGAACATAATTTGAAATTTCCAGACTTCCTCTAGTTTACAATGAATTTATAATACAGAATAACAGAGATAATAATTCTCGTAGCAGATGTTTTATATGAATTTTTGACATCCTAATCCTATTGATTGTTATTTTAATTAAGTTTTACAGCAACCTCCCTCCTGTTACTGATTGGGACATATGGACAAAAATTTTTAGAGCATGTGAAGTAATGGCTGGGACAGGTTGTCAAAGGAGATCTTAAACAAAAAAGCAATAGGAGGACCCCTCCCTCCTTCTGCACTCTTTCCCCTGAATTATCTAAGCACTCCTAGGAAATCACCTTGCAAAGGGCAACCTAAGAACAAAGTTTACTTGGAAATGAGGGCGAATAATATTATTAAACAAGTTTGTGAGTGGGAGCTGGCAAAACTACCTATTGTAGTCTACCCATTAGAAAAAGGCACCTCTTGATTTTTTTGTTACTCATGCAAATTTGGGTACTTAGAGACCCCACCCTCTAGAATATAAAAAGGAACTTAATTATGGGAGGAGATGCAGTGGGTTTTCTCGCTTTTCTCCCTCATTTGAGAAAGCAAAGAACTTAATAAAGGATCTTAATATTTTTCTTGGTACAGGTCAGGTTTGTATTTACTGGTCTGGAAAATCAGGTTCCATTTACAGTCACACACCATTACTATGTCACACACAAAGGCATTTGCGTGAAACTGCAGCACTAGGGAAAACATTACCACTTTTTGTGCCTTCTTCCCTCTCAACACTTCTTTCTTCTTCTTCCATCTTCCACACACTTGCCCAACCCCTTGCCTCCGTTTTACCCCACTTTAAAGTAGTTTAATGAAGACGACGTGTCTCTAGTTTGCCCATGAAAGTGTCATATGGGACAGTGTTAGGAGGTTTCCTTCCACTGCCTGCCTGCAAGCCACCTCTTCCACCACCTTTTTGACTGTCAGGTCGTCTTCCTAGGTGGCCACCCCGGCCTCTCCCCACTCTCGCTGTGAGCATCACGGCGGCTTTTCATCACGTCTTTGGCACCTTTTTTAGGAGCTGACAGTCCTCCCAGGCTCCCTTTCCCATTAAAATTCCTTTCCACAAGACTGCATTTACCGATTCTTTGAGCGGGTTGAAGTCCTCTGATTTAAGTTCATTAGTCCATTGCTTTCACTCCCTCCTCTCCTGAAATCTGAAAGCTCTGCTGATTTGTGATCTTTTCCACCCAGATTGCCTTTGTCCAGCAGCAGTCCCTCAACAAGTTTTCCCATGTTAACCAGCAGAAAATTGCAAGCCACTGGGCACAGCTGCATACGCCTCACGTCACTGAAACAAAAAGCCACTTTTTATCCCCAAAACTTCAGGGATGGGTTACACAGTGGGGTTGCCTCTCAAACACAACCCTAGGACAGAGTTTCTGCTGCTGTTGGATGTATAAGCATTACTTCCCCGTGTCCCCTGCTGCATGCAGGGACCTAATTCGAGGTACCAGCTCTGCAATCAGCCTCCTGGTCTCCATGCAAGCAGCTCCCCCAGGAGCCAGGAACCAGCTCAAATGCTTCGGCTCCGCGCTGACCCCCGCTCCCATAAGCCCTAGGATGGGTCTGTGATCTTTAAACCTGTGTCAACCTCCCTGTCCCTGGATCAAGGGTCTTCTTCCCCCGGTAACAGGCAGTCAGGCGTTCAGATGCGGTTACCGGTTTTGCACAGTTCTCATCTTGGATGTCGAATTTCTCTCTGAAGTCAAGGGAAGCGGCCTCAGGCAGCCGGCGACACTGAAAGTCACATGCAGGTTGTCTTAAGAAAGGGCAGCAACAACAACAACAAAATCAAGGCATAGAAATTCTGAACTGCAGACTTCAGAAAAACAGGAAAAAATATTTTTTGCCTGGATTTCTCCTAGAAACAGCCACTATAATTCTCTGTAAGACCGAAGATCAGGAAAATTATCTTTTACTTTTACCCACATCATCTTACATGGCATTTTAAACATAAAATGATAAAAAATCACCATAATTTTAAACTTCTAATTGTAAAGTTCTTTGACTTCTAAGTGTAAAGCTTAAAGCAGCTAAGTAAAGCTCTTTTCAGTGTCAAATTCCCCCAGAATTAGGGGGCTGGGTGCACTGAATTACCATTACCGTTCAACACACATCCTGCTTCTCACTGCTCTCTGCCCTGCTTTTGCTTTTCTCCGGCCATTTATTACCTTCTTTCTTTTCCCCACTCTGTATTTCAGGCTGTCGAGGGGAAAGCAGAGTCCGACTCCCGCAATGAGAGATGCTTCACCTGCGGAGCCTGCTGAGAGCGAAATTGAGAAAGGACAGCGCCAGCCCAGGCAATTTCACTCACAGCGGGCACTTGCAGGTGAAGCACGGCCATAAAATGCAGCAAGGTTACTCGCCTGATGCCTCCCAGCACAAGACACCAGCTGATCACTGCTTCTTTCACATCTTTACACCCGTCTCCTGCCAGAAACTGCTTGCTCTGGCCCTGGCAAGGAGGCAGGAACCAGTAGAATCATAGAATCACAGAATATCCTGAGTTGGAAGGGACCCACAAGGATCATCTAGTCCAGCTCCTGTCCCTGCACAGGACAACCCCACAGGTCACACCATGTGTCTGAGGGTGTTGTCCAATTGCTTCTTGAACACTGTCAGGCTTGGGGCCGTGACACCTCCCTGGGGAGCCTGTTCCAGTGCTCCACCACCCTCTGGGGGAAGAACCTTTTCCTCATGTCCAACCTAAACCTTCCCTGGCACATCTTCCTGCCATTCCCTCGGGTTCTGTCACTGGTCACCAGAGAGAAGAGATCAGCGTCTGCCCCTCCTTCTCCCCTAGTGAGGAAGCCGTAGCCCCATGAGGTCTCCCCTTGGTCTCCTCGAGGTCTCCTCGAGGCTGAAGACTAGGGCTTGCTAATGAGGGCTGAGCCCAGATCAGTGCTCCAAAGGTTGAAGGCTCAGCTGAAGCGTGGCCTGGCCGTAGCACCACTGGAGGCCTTGCTGGGACCATCTTCCCACCAGTGGCATCCTGGGGAGGATGCCCCATGGTCCCACCTGCCTCACTGGGTACGACAACAGTCCTGTAGAGTTGTCACCTCTGCCACTGCCTGACAGGACAAAGGTGACTTGCAGCTGTGGCATCTGATAATGGTACCAGCCTGATGCTCAGCGTAATTTAGGACAATCTAAGGCCAGGCTGGATGGGGCTCTGAGCATCCTGTTCTAGTAGATGTCCCTGTTCATTGCAGGGTGGTTGGAACAGATGCCTGTTGCGGGTCCCTTCCAACCCAAACCATTCTGTGATTCTCTGATCATTTTGGCTGGTGGCTCCCACAGACCAAATTTCAGCACAGGTTAGGTCCCAAGGGGTAGGGACACTACCGCTTCAGTTTCACTTTGCCCCAATCCTGCTTTCTTGGCTCTTTGAAAGTCCTCTGTATTAGAGGACACCTGTTCACCAGCTCAGGATTTTAAAATTTTGATAGGAATATTCCTCAGAGCTTGATTGACACCACGGTTAAGATTTTTCCCTGAGATGAATTAGAGTAAGGAGTAGTCACGAGAGAAGCTCATGATGCAGGGTAGGGAAACTGGGCTCTGCCATCTACCCTTTCTTCAGTACTGGGAGAAGGGGATGAAATTTAAAAGCTCCAAATTTGAAACAAACAAGGAGACTTTTCTTACATCTTTTGTCAAGTGAAGATATACCATGTCATACCTGAGACCAAAATATTTTGCAATCTAAAAAAGCTTAAGCCTTTAAGGGGAACAGTCATAGTTGCAGTTAGATCTTATTGATAAGGTAGGATATAAAGTTACGACATATAACCTTTCTCATACTTCAGGGCATAAAATTCTGGGAACTGAAGGGATTATTGAGAAACTCCCGTTCTAAACAGTGCTTCTTACGCAGTGCTCCATAGTCCTTGTTAGAGACTTGAATACCGGGCAGTGCCAGAGCAATTCCTGCAGCACTGGTGCGTGGGGGAAATCATTACAACAAATACTCTTTCTATGAGTCCAAAAATACCCATCAGACCGTTTGCAAAATTCAAGGACTGAAATTAAGACCTAAGAAGCACAGTGCAATGTACCTGAACACTCAGCTCCTAATTTGGCACATAATTCCCAATTGAAATTAGTGGAAAAATAGGAGTCTCAAAAGGATTTAACTGCCTCGATAGCTTGCTGGTTCTTGTCCAGATTTCCAGCAGCTGCATCCCAAATCAGCTCTGCAGCCTTTACTACATTGCTCATGAAGGCTTCTCATAATCTGAATTTCAAAAACGTGACTTGCTTTATAATGGCGCAAAATTCACCACCAGGAAGTGGACTTTGGTCAAGATCTTTGTCAATGAACATGGTTGATTGCATGTGTTAATACATCATATCACAGAAGGGTACAGGGCAAGAACAGAATACCTGAGAAATGTGATCATGGATTAAGTGCTTGTAAGCAGATGGGGGGGTGTGTGTGTGCTCTCACTTACAAACTAGAATCATTTTTATATAGATTATGCACATTTTTTCCCCAAAAATCTAGTTTAACTCTTGTCAAAGATCCCGAACAGTCTATTCTTGAAGGAAAAAAAAATAGACATTCTTCTTTTCCCATTTGAGAGAAATTAGTGATCACCAAGAGTGGTATTTAAGCTTGGCAATTCGGATAAACTTGGATATTTAAGCTGACAGTGAAGCTATTAATTACTGACTGCATTGACTTCTGAAGAGGTAACCAGCTCAATTGATTTGGGGCCCATAGAGCTATAAAAAGCATTCCCCTTTTATATTATCTGCAAACATACTCCTGAACAAAGGCTTGTTTCTTCCCAATGCCTAATTGGTACTAACGTGAAGAACAATTATATTACTACACACTGAGGACTGAACAAATTAGTGTAGCCTGAACCAGACCCGCTCCGAACACAGGAGACGTGGGCCAGGCAGGCAGCGATCTTCCCACACTTTCTTTTGTGCTGGTTTAAAGCTCACCAGGGACCTCACAGAACCCTTACCTATAGCAACTGTCGGAGAGAGCCATAAATGCAGCTGCTCCCAGACCGCGCTGGCTGGTGCCACGTGTCCCCTTCCCTCCTAGAGGAGCCTGGTTTGTGTTTGCTGCAAGGCATCACCGCATCCTTCTTGGCACACTCATTTCTCCAAAAGCTCTGTCCCACTGCCTAGGTAAAGGAGTCAGCTGAGCTGAATTTAGCCTCAAATAGAGAGTTATGGCTGCATAATCATCTCAGCATTTTCTTTTTAGAAGTAATTCAGCAGCAGTTTTCACCTGACAGAGCTCCTTGCCTGTTTTACTCAGCCCTTTATCTTTTTTAATTTGGTGAGTCAGGTACCAGACTGATCACACATTTCTAGCACCATATGAAATAGTGAGGAAAAGGACATAGGCCTCTATAGTATACCAAAAACCTGAAAGGACTTGTGTTAAATATTAATTTGAAGCTGGTCATAAAGTCACAGGAGGTGCTGGATCTAATGCCTGAACAAAGATTAAAAAGCCCCAAAACCAAACAGACTTGCAAGTTGCAAACCCAAATAAAGACAGCAAGGGCACAACCAGATGAGTTTCTATAATACATGCTGCGCAACTTGTTCGAATGCTGCACTGTTTACTCAGGTAGGGAACTGGCTGCTGCTCAAGAGAATATGCTTTTCCTGGAGTGCTCCAGCTCTTCTTGGACCTGAAGGAGAAGCACACCTCACATGTCACCAAGCCCCCCACAGAGTATTGCCAGGTCAAAGCACGGCTGCTGTAATGGCCTTGAGCTGCAGGGGGCCGACACCTGCCCGCGGAAGGACTGCACCTTGGGGAAGAGGGAGAAAAACCAGCAGGATCTCTGCCCCGGTGCCTTGCGGACGATGCTGCCATCCATCTGCCTGGGCCGGGGGTGCTCATGCCAGGCGTCCACTCCTGGCACTGCCACAGGTAATGTGGTCAATGGCAGGTTCCTCTTACCAAGGAAGCTTTGGATCCACAAAAGGACTAAGGCACTCAGCAGGACTGCATTGCTCAAATCTTCTCAGGCCAAAGTAGCATCAACCTTCACAAACCGTAATCCCTCAGTCATTTCATCTGCGAGTTCTCAGACTGCTGGGAGGGGAAGGGGTTACCAGTGATCATCATCAGTACAGCCATCTGGGACTTTAACTCAACCTTCACCTGATGAGGTCCTCACCCATACTTCTTGCTTTCTAGAAAAATGACAAAACTACCAGTCTAGGCCTCCTTAACAGCAGGGGATTTCCCCAAAATATGAAATTTGTCATTAAGTTATTAGTGCCAGTTGTCTCAGGAGAGAAATAGAGTGTGCTCATTTACTAAGCTCTGCATTTTCATTGTTAGGGAAACTCATCTGCAAGAAGGGAGATTTGAGTTCCAGGCTGCAAACATATAGTTTATATTTTATATATTATTTATATTTTTAAAAAATAATGTTGAAATAACTGTTAACAGTAAAGTGGATGTCAGTTGTATCCAGTTAGCACCCTAAACATTATGCAGCAGAGTATTATTCTGCTCTTCTGGTACTAAAAACACACCCACTGAATTGTAGCCTGTGGCTGTAAAGCCTGTAGTGAGGGGAACATAACTGTGTCCTTGTCCCCTCCACAGCAAGGAGTATTTATCTGTTCCACATCGCAAGCAGACCAGCCTGGCAACTTGGTTGCCAAGGCACTATAGTGAGAAAAGCAGGTTTCAGTGCCCCTGGGCAAAGGAGGGAATGTGCTGGAAGAAGGCACTAAGGCACTGGCCACTGATATGTAGGATACAAGAGACTTTGAAGAGTTTGTTTCTGAAATGAAGAACTAAATCCTGAGAGCTGTGGATCCCCCAAAGGAGGAGGCACGCCTCACAGCCCAGAAATTGGCAGCAAAAGGTGAGAACCACCACAATAATAGCAAAAGTCATTCACAACAGTTTCTGATAAAAAGAGCAGTAACATTTTTCAAGAAGTGACACTTATTTTCCCAGCAGTTTCTGAACACTGTATGTTCTTATATTTGTGTTTTATTATCACAAGAATTTCTTAGGAAAAACCCAGGCTATTCTTCTGCTTTGTCTTCTGTTGGTTCACTAACCTCTGAAACAGTAACTTTTCCTGTGTTTTATTTCCTAGTCTTGCATGACCTTGGAATTTCTCATGATAAAACCTGTGATACTTGTTCTTCTGGTACTAAAACCACACCCACTGATTTGTAACCTATGGTTGTAAAACCCATAGCAGGGGAATCTGAGATGAGAAATTATCAAGTAAATTCCCACTGAAGTTCTCACTAAATTAGAGAAGATGGGTTTTGCCCAGGCTGAAACGAGATCTCAAGGACCATGGCTATTCCTAGGGTTATAACCCATGGTTATAGCTACTCCAGAAGAGTTGCTGTATTGAATTAATAGCACAGCCTACAAACTGTTTTTCCATGTCAGCTTTGTACAGCAGAGCATAATAGTGTACGGCCTCACTTCCACTGAAATGCTCTTTGGACCCACTAGCAGAGCACCCCTCAAAATCGCTCTGAGTCAGCAGGTTTTGCAGAGTACGACAAGGGATTTAAATGGATCACAAAGCACACCCCAGCTCCTTCTCACTGCGGGGCTTTTGAAGCGTTCTCAAGGAAGGCATAGATTAAATGGGCAAAGGCTTTTAAATATTCTCTCATGCAAAGGAATGGAATTAGGCCCACAAAAGTAATTTGCTTGGAATATTAACCTGGGAAATGGGAGAGACGTTTGAACTCCCCTGTGGCAGAAGAGAAACTCAGCTTGGGTCATTTACAACCTGATTACCCTAACAATGAGTAATTTTAAATAAAGAGAGGGAACTGGGATTTCTTCTCCAGCTGCGCTTGTCACAGGGCTTGATCTTATAATTGCACTCTTAGGATATCTACAGGACGAGACAAGCAGGACTTAGACCTAGGAGTGAGAAAGGTAGATGAACAACTTAAATATAGAGAGTTCAGAAATATCTAATGTATATAACATGTTATAAATCAACATATATTTATATAAAACTAAGAAAGGCTTATGTAACGTAGAAAATACGTTAAAATATATTAAAATAACCTTACCTAAGGACTACATTTTGTGGCCTAGGTGCTTAGATGCTCAACACTGTATCTGGTCAGGCGCTGTGTGAAGTAACCCACCTGGCAGCTCCACCCTGCCACTGTGGCCAGGTGCCTTACGTAACGCTCGCTCAGGCACCCGTACGCTGCGTTATAGGACACAGACCAGACACCCCTTTGGACAGCCCCGCTCGTTCCCTGCTGGCTTCACCGGCTGCCTTAAGACCTCGGCGATATACGAGATCGTGCGAGCAACACGTCTATCCCCCAAACCTTGTGATAAACAGAAGGAAATCAAAGATCCTGTGAGATTGAGGGAATTAGTGGAAATGCTGCAACATTTATAAATGCAATTTTTCATTAAAGGCTGTTGTTTGGAGTTTCTAAAGCTGTGCAAGCCCAAACTGATGGAATATATTAGGAAGCAGAGAAAGGTAACAAGCAGCTCCCTACATTATCAAAACAACAGACTCTTTACGCCTGCCCCTTCTATACATTTTTTTCTTGGTGTGTTTTTTTTTGGTTTTTTGGTAGATCGTGCCACACGACAGCAGCCATCACTGCCGTGGAGGGAACGTGGACCCACATCGTTCTGGATGTTGAGCTGGAACAGACATCCACCACTGCCAATATCTGTCTGTCTGTCGTTCCCCGACTCCTCTCATTCAGTGGCGGGACCTGCCGCCAGTTCATTTTGTCCATAGTGGAACACTTAAAAATGGAAAGGGAAGGGAAAAGGAAAGGAAGAACAAAATAAAAAGTAGCAAGGACCGCCCCTCAGTTCAAGAAGGACAGGGAACTGCTGGAGAGAGTCCAGCGCAGGGCCACAAAGATGCTGAAGGGAGAGGAGCATCTCCCTTATGAGGAAAGGCTGAGGGAGCTGGGGCTCTTTAGCTTGGAGAAGAGGAGACTGAGGAGTGACCTCATCAATGTTTATAAATATGTAAAGGGTGGGTGTCAGGAGGATGGAGGCAGGCTCTTCTCGGTGACAACCAATGATAGGACAAGGGGCAATGGGTGCAAACTGGAACACAGGAGGTTCCACTTAAATATGAGAAGAAACTTCTTCACAGTGAGGGTGCCAGAGCACTGGAACAGGCTGCCCAGGGAGGCTGTGGAGTCTCCTTCTCTGGAGACATTCAAAACCCGCCTGGACGCCTTCCTGTGTAACCTCACCTAGGTGTTCCTGCTCCGGCACAGGGATTGGACTAGATGATCTTTTGAGGTCCATTCCGATCTCCAACATTCTGTGGTTCTGTGAACAGCCGCGAAGGCAGCGCAGCCCGCGCAGGGCCAGGCCGCGCTGGGAGCCCCGCGCGGGGGTCCCCAAACGGCCGCTGGGCGCCACTCGCACGGCCCGCGGGCATTCCCCGCGCCGCTCCGGGGCCGGCGGGAGGGCGCGGCCGCTCCCGCAGCGCCGCGGGCGGAGAGCGCCGCGTTGCCACGGCAACAGTAGCCAAGCGGGGTCGCTACCCCGGAAGCGAACGCGTGGAAGCCCGGCCCGGCTCGTCAGGCGGTCCGCGCGGGGTGACGTGTCGCGCGCGCGAGAAGCCGGAAGTGGCGGCCGTCAGGGCGCGGGGGGGGGGAGGAGGAAGAAGAAGAGGAGGAGGAAGAAGCCGGAGCCGCGATCGTTGCCGCCGCGGGCGCGCGCGCGAGGGGCGCCCAGGGACACCCCCCCCTCCCCCCGCCCCGCAGGCCGCCGCGCGCCGCCGCCGTCCCTCCGCGGGCTGCCGCTCCCCCGCCGTCCCGCCATGGCCCTGCGGCCGCTCCTCATCGCCGCCGCTCTGGCGGCAGCCGCGCCCCCCGCCGCCGCCTTCTACCTGCCGGGCCTGGCGCCCGTCAACTTCTGCGAGAAGGGCAAGGAGACGGCCGAGTGCAAGGTGAGCCCGTAGGGCGCCGGGGCCGCCGCGCTGAGGGGAGGCCCGGGCGCCGCCCCCCCCGCCCCGGGGTCCGCGTTGCTGCGCGGCCTGACTTGTGTCCTCCCGCCGTGGGGGTTGCGTGGGGGCCGTTTATTTTATTCATTTTATTTTATTTTCTGGAGGGTTTGTAGCTGCTGGGTTGTGACGTAGCGACTGTCCCTGGGGGCTGCCGGGGACTTGGGGCGAGTTTCGGTTCCGCCGGCGGTGAGGTGTCCGCGGCGCCTCGCCGGGAAGGGCCGGGCTGTCCGTTCATCCCGGCAGCGGCGGTCGCGGTGCGGAAATAGGAAGCCCTGGCCGCTCATCTCTGGGGCGCTTTGAAATACCCGTTGGAAAGCTGAAGAAAGTAAAGAATCGCAGTGGCAGGTCGTGCCGGGTTGCGTGCGATCCTCGGCAGGAGCGAACAGCTGATGGCTGCGAGCAGATACAAAGTCAAGGCAAACACACAGTGACACTTCCTTTGCTGTGTCCTCCTGGCTGCAGGAACCTTGAAGTATAGGGGCTTCCAGGCCCCAGAGTCTCAAGTGAAGCTTAAGCTTGTTTTTATGCTGGCATAGCTGACAAGCAAAGTTCACGTAACCAAATTACTTATTTGTAATTATGTTGGCTGGTAGGGGGTCTATACTTGAAATAGTCTTTGAACCTTTGAGTGAGTTTTAGAAGTTGCTTGCTGCTTCTGTGATGGAGATTACGCCGGACTGTGCTTTAGAACTTGAATGACCAATCATTTTTATGATCTTTTAGACGAATTGCTGTTGGAAGTGACTGTCTCACACTCTCTGATCTCTCAGCTTCTGTATTATTTGAAATACTGGTCCACGATTCTTCAGAATAAAAGTATTTAAACTGCCTGCTTTTGGTAATCATCTTGCATTGACTTTATTTGCTGTCATGAATCAGCAGAGCAGATAATAAGCGGAATGTGTAATGAAGGTGTAGTTGCTATAAATGTTTTTTCCCTTCTTTAAGTGTATTGTTCCATTCAGACCAGGCAAATCTTGGACCTAACATATAGCTGTGGATTTTTTTCAGTCTTGTTTCCATGCCACTTCTGTTGTAGTAGTAAAACATTCTATGGATGTCCTTTTATAGGTTGGCAGAAATGGTATTCGGAAGTGGCCTCAGGAGATCACATAGTCCAACCTCCTGCTTGAAGCACAGCTATTGCCAACACTAGATCGGTTCAGCTCTACCTTTGTTTAACCAAGCCTTGAAAACATCCAAGTAGCATGCTGAACTACCCACTTAAAGTATTTTTCAGGCAACTGCAAAGAAACTTGAGTTACTTTCCTTCCACCTCAGTATCTAACCAGACAGCTGCACTACCTTCTTAAGGCTTTTTTTTTTCTTCAAATACAGGCTAAGACTGTATTTCAAGCTGCAGTTTGTAGTTTACACAACATCCCTGAAAAACATCGATATGTGTGAATTATTCCTGCTTTAAGCTAGGATTATGGCAGAAGGATTTTTATTTTTTTTCAAGTCAGGCGAGCCAGGTTACCTTCTGTCTTTTGTAACCAACCTGAGACACTTATGGAGTGATCTTTATCAGATGTCTCTATTTTTTTTTCCTCGTATAATGTATATGAAATGTTTTCTCCTTATCCTGAGAAATTATCATTTTGTAAATGTGAAGTGAGTTGCGTAAATCTACCACCAGCGGTTAGCTGAACATTTTAGTATAACCTCAACAGGTGTATTATTGCAAAAATCTCTTTCTGAAATTGGCCATCCCTTGTATTCCTCCACCTCGTACCAGCCAATTTACGTACTGAGACATAGGCACATGGAGAAGTAGAAATCACTCTTCCTGTTTATTTCTCTCCATGTAGTCTGCAACTGAATGTAGCCTGGTCCGTGGTGAGGTGAAACAATATGTTATCGGATAATTGCTGTATCATCATATTTACGTAAGTGGGTAAAACTAAGCTTCACTGGACTACCTTAATTTTTTACATGTTCTTGCTGAGTTGTTACAATTGTTACTATTGATTAGGATATTAGTAATAATAGTGAGTTTTCCCCTGACTTGCGGATTTAGATCCACAGACTGGATCTCTAAATGGTGCTACTTGTCTGTTATAATCTCTGTGGATCTCCTGTCCTCTCTATTGGTGAGATGGGATGTGAACTTGTTAGTGGGACACATAGCTACCAGCACAAGAATGGTGAGACTCATGTCTTTCCCCCTTCCTCCAAGCTGTCTACTGGTCTGCTTGGGCAAACTCAGTTTGGCTACTTTTCCTGTTCCTGGTTGGAATATCATCAGAAACAGAATGTGATCTGCAGACTGAAATAGTAACTCTTGCCTGAATATTAAGAATCCTTACTCAGTTTAAAAAAAATATGATGGCAAGTCCCCTTTGCAGTCATACATATGGGAAATTGTTTATCAAAGGTGCTGATCTGCAGTAATGTGTATACTTCTTACAGAAATCGAAGCATTCAAGTAAATCTTCTCTTTCAATGAAAAACAGCTAATCTGAGGCCATGGTTCTGTGACCAGCTAAGGCAGTCTAATTCCTTGCTGCTGAAAGTGAGAGATTTCATTCCTGTCTTCCTCAAGGCAATGTGTTCCTGTCCTCTGCATTGTGCTGGCTGTGTTATTTGTTAAATCCTTTTTTTCAGCTTATTAATGGCAGGAAACTATCCAGCTTTTTTGCCAGGCTAGTTTTCTGCAATGTTAGTGAGTTGAAATGGCTTACAGAATTATGACAAGCGTGTACTACCCAGAGGTAAGCGACAGGTCTGCATGGCTTAGGGCAGACGAAAGAGAAGCAGTGAGGTGTCTTCACGTAATAAGTCAGTTTAACAGCTCACAGCTGCCTGTGTCTCGTGGAACTGCATCCTGACTTGTGCATGGACAAGTACAGTGTATCGATAAAGCATAGCACCAGGCTGAAGTATCTGAGCTACAGATATATGTGAACAATTCCATCTTTTTTAAATTTTTTTTTCCCCCCCTCCAGAATTTCTTTGTTTGGCTAAACTTGAGTGACTTTTCATAGAGAGGAAAAGCTCTCCTGTTGATTTCATGGTGAGAAAATAGATGGCTTGCTGTTGAAAGGGGGAGGTCTTGCTCCTGAAAGCAATCACGTTCCTTTTGCTGCTTGGTTGCACAGTAAGGCAGTCCAATTGCTATACTGCTAAAAGTGCCTCGTAGCAATTTTTTGGGGTCTTTTGCTATTTTAGCCAGTTTAATTGGTTTACTGTGCAAGCAGATAACTGCAAAAACCAGCATAAGGTAAACAGTTAAAATGTATTGAGACTGTGGGACTAAAATAAGGGAAGGGATTTTGAGACTAAGAGGGAAGACTGTGAGACCTCTCACTTTCCCTAGCAGCAGACTACTCCAACTGTAATTAATATGTATAGGCCAAACTAGTCTGAAACCACAGCATATTGAATTTCAGATTATTGCTCAAGCGTTGCTAGAGTTATTGATAAACTTTTATAAGAAAGTAAATGTGGATATCCTTGCCTTCTCTTTGGAAAGAGCTTCTGTTCAAACTTAAAATAGTGTATCAGTTTGAATACATTGTTTAAATCCTCATAGTTCAGATTTCAGTTGCTACATAGATAAAATTGTGGAAGCAGCTTAATTGTAGGCAGTAGTACTGATCTCATCCATAGTTTTATTCATGTTCTTTTAAGACTTTTATTACACAAAAGTTGTGGTGATGACTAACATGGCTCTAACTTGGGACATTAAACTAAGACGCTGTGATAATTGTATTATTCTTGTGTGTGATTCCTTGCTATCTTGTAGTTTAAGTGGTTATGTTAGCCTTAAAGTGGCTTTGTCATGTAGTCACTGCTTTTGTGATGGTTATATAGTGTTCTACTTATGCTCTTGGCAGATACAGTTCATTACACAAGGTTCTACATTTGAAGATGTATAATTACACAGATCCTACATTTTCAGCATTCCTTTATCTTATTCACAGAAATCTCTTTTTATATATCTGTCAGAATTGAAGAAGTGCTTTAATGTAACTGCTGATTATCTCCACTCTTTCAGTCTGGAATCGAGCTGTTTGTGAACAGACTTGACTCTGTAGAGTCTGTCCTTCCCTACGAATATACTGCGTAAGTATATTATACTGGTTTTGTCATTTTAGTTGACATTTCTTCCAAAAAGATTAATTTAATTTATCTTAAAGTATTATCTACGTCTTGATACAGCAGTTGCCCAGTGAGGAGTGGCTATTTGTTTTGTAAACAGGAGGTTATAAATATAGAATTTTTACTGGATGGATGCGTACATTGCTTCTTTCTTCTTGGTTGTCTTGGCACATACTTTAGGAGGAGTGCATGGATTCATAGGCCCTCATGTATGTTGAAGCACTGCTTTAGAGTAACTAAAGGTTAAAATACATGTGTGTGTGTGTATATATATATAATTACTCTTCTATGTTAGTTGTCATTTTATAGCTCAAAGTATTACTGCTGTCTTAAGTAGATCATAGCCAGATGAGTTAAAGTGGCAATGAGGTGTGAACTTCCCATCAATTATCTTAATGAGGTGTTGAATGTTTTCTTGGTACACATCATAGGAGTGCACAAAATGTATCAGTGCCTGGTACAACTGTGTGAAGTTGTTGCTTCAAAAAATATTTTGACTGTTAGTATTGAAGAGCTTAAGGACTAGTTATGTCTACATTTTAATGAACATAAATGGGACGTACTTGAAATTAGATTGTAAAAACTTGGAAGATATATTTTTAAACATGTTCATGAATAAAACTGCAATAAGCTGTTTAATAGTGCTAACTGTGAAGGAGCTGTGTGGATGTGTGGGTAGATATTTTTTTTTTCTTTTATTATATTATCCTCCCCCCTGCGAAGGATCTGGCGTACATGTTTTTCTCTCAGAGCTGTCATAAAACTCTAGGAGAAGATTTAGATTCTGGCTAAAATTCCTGTGCAAATAGGAAACTTCTAATTACCTAAGGACGCTTTTATGTTACCATGTTTAATACAAACTGAGTTCTGAAATAGCTGATGAAGAGATTTAATTGTTGTGGATTCTTTTTGTGGTGGTTTTTTTTTTTTTTCAGAGTGGGACTGTGACTTTCATGCTTTGCAGGTTCAAGGAAGAAACTGTTGTCTAGAAGGAAAGCTGTACAGTTGCTTTTCTTGTGATGAAAGTGTTGGTTTGGGAGCACTGTTTGAGGTCTAATATTTGCAGCTGAGAATATTCTGCTAACTTTTTTGTCTTTTCTCTAATTCAGGTTTGATTTCTGTCAAGCAGAAGGAAAGAAGCGTCCGTCTGAAAACCTTGGCCAAGTTTTGTTTGGAGAGAGGATAGAACCGTCTCCTTACAGGGTTAGTTCTCTGACAAGGGGTGTTCGGTAATATGTGCGTTCAAATGTAACCAAAGGAGATCAGAATCTTGAAGATAATTTTCACAAGGGCTTTATCTCAAAAGGCTTCAAAAACTGAAATTCCACATAATATAAATCTGTGAATTTAACCTAATAGTAAACTATGGACTTTGCATTATGAAGCTGTAGCCTGAAATGCTGTAGAGGTTGTCTTCTCTCCTTGGAACCTGCCAAAACAAGATTCTTTCACCTCAGCTGTCCTCTTTTTAGAGGGAATGGAGTATCTTATTTCTTAGAACCAGATCTGAAAATATTACAGTTGTAAATGGAAAAATTAGAAGTGGTCTTAGCCAGTTTGTCTTTTCTGGTGTCTGAAGTTCTCGCCTTTTCCATCGCATGTAGTAGGAGAGAAAGTTAGCAATTGAATCTATCTGGGACAGCATTGCTGCTATGAGGTCAAATGACTTGTCTGGTAAATCATTGCAGAAAACAGGTTTCAGCCAGTAACAAGAAGCTATTAGTTTAGGGCTCCTACAGTGGTCACAGGCGGATTTTATAGCACACACCTATATAAAAACCTTCTCTGGAGGGTTAATATGCATAGTCTTGGTAATTTGTTAGGTGTTTTTATTGTATCGGTGTAGGCATTTACAAATGTATAGGGGAAAGTTGTTAAATATTGAAATTACACAGTTTGTTACAACCTTTTTGCTCATATGTCTTTCATTTTTCTTAGTTCACATTTAACAACAGGGAGACATGTACATCTGTTTGTACAAAAACTTATGATACCACAAAGCCAGAAGATAAACAGAAATTAGACTTTTTGAAAAAAAGTATGCTACTGAATTATCAACATCATTGGTAAGTTGATATCAAAATTCATAGATTGGTTAGTCTAGTGTGTTGGTGATAATTTAGTTTATCATTTTGTATTTGCAAGCTAATACAGATTGAACACTAGGTATTTCCACTGAATCTATTCCACTTCTGTTCTTGGAAAGATGTTATATTGTTTGACTTCATAAAACATTTCCTTCACTTGAAGGATAAGCACCAGGTATAATGGAAACAAGTCTGTTTCCAAACATAAAGCTTTGTGTATTTTTTGTGCTGTCTCCATGCTTACTGTAAACTATTGCTATTTCTTTGCACCTGTAAGTGTAGAAGTTAGTCCTGCCCTAGTTTGAGAAAAGTCTTAAAGGACCTTCATTCTATTGCTGTGTTGTCTTTGTTTTCCTCGAGAGCCTTTGCACTCCCCTTCAAATGTCGTGTCCAGGAGATAGGATCAACGTTTCTGAGAGAGTTTGTTTCTCTTACAGGATATGCAAGTGAAAGGTGGCCAGTGAAAATTAGTTACTAAAATAATTTTGAGGAACACCTAAACACTTGATCTTTTCCTGTTCTCTCGGTCCCTCTGTAACCATCTGAGTCACCTTGGAGCATTCTGGGGCTCTGTTTCTACTTGGACATTGAGGTTTTCTTCCAATGAGCATTAAGAGTGGGGCAAGGCTGAATGTGTATGCTGAATCTCACGCTGGCTTTCAGTTAGGATGTAGCCATGCTCTGCACCCACTTCCAAGAGCTGGGAAATGTTTGTCAACGGGCTCCACATTGACACTGGGAATACCCAGCCACGCTATCTGTATTTGTATAGCGCTTCACATACTGGTGTGCTGTGCTAACAGCAGCCTTTGGGTTCAAGTGTAGAGAAGAAACAACTTGGGCATGAAGTTGTGAGAGCTCCTGTGGCGTGTTTTTGCAAGTAATACGTGAGCATAATTAACTGATGTTGCCCATATGGTTCCAAATATGTGCTCCCTGCTTCACAGAAACAGGGTTTTCAGTCTTCATCTGATTAGATTAAACTTTCTGGATATATGTGTAAAAATGCAGGTGACATGTTGAACGTTGTCACTGCCATTAAATGTTTTTCTTTACTGTCACATTGTGTCTTCAGTTTTGAAACAGCCACTGGTGCTGGAAAGGCAATGAGTGCATTTTCTACTGCTTTTGGGAACTGATATGGGATATCCGTTTTCAGGGATAAACTGTGGCTCACTGATGTAAATCCTCCTGGGAACCTCTTTAAAATTAGTATAGTTGAAAGTTGATATGTTAGGTCAGAAGGGTTCTCAGGCAATAGCCATATGTTTATGTAGGTGAACCAGGAAGTAATAAAGAAACCCTGAAAGGCACAGCTACTTCTGTAGGGATTTGAAGTGTATGTGTCTAATACTGAAATAAGTAGAGCTTCAAACATGCTGAATTTGGCTTTATGCCTATTAGATACTGCAAATATTTATAATATTAGCACCACTTTGAATTTCACTGATGCATGTTGGTGTGGCATAAAGCTTCAGCTTTCAAAGTTTGTGTATGTTTTGGTGTGTAAATGAAAAATAGTTTCCCAAGCTTATGACCCTGTCACTCTTTGAAAAAGATGAAGTTTTGGGCTTTCCTAAAAAAAAAATTAAGCTGACTATTGAAACAGAAACTTTAACAGAAGCGTGTAAAACTAATCACACAGAAAAGTACTTTACACTGTTTTTTTACCCCCTTAGATTAAATTATTTTACAAATATACTTTGTGTACTTAAGTATATTTTTTTAGCCTATACAACTAGCTTGATAGGACTGTTCAGATTTTAGTAAGACGTAGTTCTAGTTTCCAATGTGAACATTTCCCTTTAAATTTATGATACTCTATACATATTCTTTACGTATTATTCTTACATTCTTAGTTCTTTAAATAGCACTTCTACTATTCTTTTTTTTTTTTTCGCTAGGTCCACTGCTCAAAAACTTTAGAATCCCTCTTTATGCCTGTTACGGTAATGATTGTCCCCCTCAGCCACAGCTTCACAAATTGGCTGGATTTTGTGATGAGTGATGCATAGTCCAAGAATATGGTACAGGGGTATGTTGTACAGGCATCAGCAAGATAGCATAAGTGAGGATTTAATAAGGGTTTATTATCCAGCTTCAATTTATCATAAAATTCCTGGAAAACACAGATAGTGCAAAGTACTTTCAACGTTTTAAAAGCCACTTAATAAGATTAGGAATTGACATACTGAATTGGACTCGACAGCTATACTGATATCTCAGCTGACAGTGTTCATCACCAGATGTTCTTGAAAGGCATGTAAGAAGACTGTTGTATACCATATTTGCCCTGCATGTATAATAACTTCAAGTCATTTTAATTTTGAAGATTAACTGTGAAAAATTGTTTGCTGCTTAAACTATCAATTAGTTCCAGCATTGCTGCTTGAGGACAGCTCAGTATGTCTTTGCTGTAAAAGATGCAAGGCTTATCCCACCCAAACTTGTTAGCAATAGGTTAGTTCTTTAGCTGGTTTTGGTTATGAAATTAAAATACTAACAAAAGCAAGAGCATATAGTACACAGGTAAAATTCCAAATATGGCCCAAGTGTAATGAATCTGCACCTGGAATAGCTCCTAATCAGCAACTAAATTGTGCCCCATAGTAGCATGGTGAAATGAGTAGGATTTGACTGGTGCTTACGCTGTTTGCAACTCTGTGTTAGTCTTTGGAATCTCCCAAGAACCTGGAAACTGTGTTTTTGGAAGGTCTGTCTTTCACCTTTTCCACCGTGTCAGTGTGAGCCGTGAACATGGCTACTTATTTCTGTCTGGGAGCGGATCGTAGGAATAATGCAAATCTCCTTATGTTTTGTGTACAAAGGCACCACGTACTGCTCTTTTTACCCCCATCTATTGATGTGCTTTGAAAAACAGTGCTACATCAGAGACTGTTACAATACACAACAAACAGAATAATGCGTCGTCATTGTCTGAAGTCGTGATTCCCATGTTTTATTAGGTATTTAAAAGTACCTAATGAGGTATTATCAGGTATCTGTACACGTTAATGAACTAGTGGTTATAGTGATTAGATGGATATTCAGTAGCTTGGTGTTACAAAAAATGTGTTGTTAACTTTCAGTGAGATGTCCTTTTCTGGTCTAGTGATGCGCAAAAAGTGACAGTTGTGTCATGTTGTGTGTGAAGTTTATTAATAGACCGTTGAAAACATTCCCTTGAACAATTAAGGTTTCTCTAAGGGCAGCTACTAAATTTTTAGTCTTCTTTGAATGACTTTCTTTTGGGATTTATCTTTCATCTAGTTAAAACATGAAGATACAGGTTTATTTCTTTTACAAAGGGACAGGTGGCCGTGTTTGGTATCTTTCTCTATGTTTGAATGTAATTTTTGTTTTGTCACTTGTGCCATTTGTAGCATGTTGGATACTGTTTTTAACTTAACCGTCTTATAATTTTCTGTAACTTCTCATAGAGGTGTGGAATTACTCAACAAATTTTTTGTTGAAACTGAACTATAAACCTACTAGGCTCGGGACTTTTAGGTAATAGGAATATAAATCTTGTGAGGCAGTGGTATAAAGGCAGCAGGTAGACAATGGAGGGAGGTTTGAAAGTGATTACTTTCCCAAATGTGTGGTGGCTTACAATTTTTTGCTCTTGTAAACCATCTAATTAAAGTATTCCATGCTCTCAGGGAACTGCAACTGAGATTAGTGGTCAGGAATTCACTTCAGTAGCAAAAATAAAGAATAATCTTGCACCTTAGCTTTAATGCAAAATAGAAGTGTAAAGACTGTCATGAAAAATGTGTTTTGCAGTGGAAGAGCAAGGAGGAAGCTGAAGAATTAGTAATACATATATGTATGTAGGCAAATTTCTTTATTTTGTGTTTTGTCTTAAACTTGTAATTATCAAGTTAATTTTAGTTGGTTTAGTGGATGATTTTAGCCATTTTTAAAGACAAAATAATTAAATGTTAAATTGTTAGGACTTTGGAGTGAGAGAGTTTTATGTAAGGGGACTTGAGAAACCAGTCTGGTGAACAGAATGTTTTAGCGGTCACAGAGTAAGCCTCCTATTTCCAAGCAATCTTCTGAAGAAATAGACTGATTTTTGATTTCCCCCCCCCGCCTCTGAAAAACATAAAGTTTCATTTGAAGAGCTACATGCTTATATCTCTGGCAATCAGTGTAATTCCATAGGTTAAGGTCTGAAAGTTAATCATTCCAATAAAGAATATAGCAAAGTTACAGGAATATTAATCTAGTTTTCTTTCCATTACACTGTTTATTTTGAAAGATTGTGAAATGTCACTGTGCCATTTACAGGATTGTAGATAACATGCCTGTGACCTGGTGTTATGATGTTGAAGATGACCAGAGGTTCTGCAATCCTGGTTTTCCTATTGGCTGTTATATTACAGAAGATGGCCATCCAAAAGATGCCTGCGTCATTAATGTATGTTTATGCAGTTATGTTTTTTAAAATATCCCCTCTTTACTAATTTAAAGACTGGCATTTCTCCTATGTCCTGTTTCTATGGTGAGTCCTTGATATCTTAAGAACCCTTGCTGCCTAAAACTAGGTAAATGTTTTGATATCTCTGCAAGTTCCACAATTCGTACACATCATCTAAGTGCAAAAACTTTGTTTCTTCTGTTACGTAATACAAACTCATTAAGTAAAACCAATCATTTTGGTAAAATCAAAAACCTATTCCAAGGGACCTTTCCATGGAAGAGCTCTGCGGTAATCTAAAAACAACCTGGATTTCCTATTGCGTTCTTATCTCCATAATGCTTACAGTGCATTTATCTAGACCTCCACCAGTTAATCCAATAGATCCGTCCCTCACAGGAGGAGCTTTTTTCACTCAGAAATCTTACATTCTGCCTTCTTCCATTAGCCCACACAGTTTCAGGGAAAGCAATCCTTCAGTAAGTATTAATTTCCATGCAGAGGTACAAACACATCTATGCAAACCTACATCCATGAAAGCACTTCTATCCCACAAAAATGTAAAGACCAAGCCTTCAAATGTTTAGACTTCTTAGGCAATGAGGGATGACATGTTCTTATTCTCCTTCACTCTTTACATGCACTAAATGCTATTGACTGTTTCTGCAGTTTTGAATTTTGTTTCCTCCATAATGTTTCAGAGGCTCAATATGAATGGATGCTGTAAACAAGTTTATGATCAGATATGTAACCTGGCAGTATTATTTTAGTCTTGTTTAAATACTTGTTTTTAGTAAAAGGAAAATAGCCTTTGAAGGAATAACTGAAGGACTGCAGATGAACATGTTGTTTATATGACCATTCTTATAATTAGGGTGCTTTGTAGAAAGGGATGGGAATAGGACACCGAGGAAGTACTATAATAATTGAACTTCAGTAGACATAATGCTTGTGGTTTAACAGCCTCTTTAACTGACTGAACTCCAAGCTGATCTTTCCCTTCACCTGAGATTTGTATTCAGCATTCTTGGCTGCTGCTTGCAGTTCATCTCTGTGCATCTTTGGTTTCAAATGTCAAGGTGGTTCTGTCACAGACAGCAATTATTTGCATTGTTTGTCTTGGAAGGTTCTGTTTAATCTATGGAAAATATACATGTTGTTTTAAAATAGCTGATGCTTATGAAATGTTTCTGATACAAAAGTTGTCACATAGTTATCTATCCAGTTTGGTACTTAAATAAAATGAGACGTCCTCAGTTATTTAAATTTTTATGAATATATTTATAAATACATTTTAAATTTAAATACATTTTTCTACATTTCAACTGTAGTAGACTGTTGTTAGCATTAACTTTTTCTAGTTTGTCTTTTTAATGCAAGGCTTTAATGCTAAGGCTTTACTGTCTTTGTATTCCCTGAATCCCACCTTAATCTAGTAGGATAACTTCTTGATAGAAAAACTGTACACAGTCTAAAAATCTCATATGTAAGCTTCTGCCTAAAGCTTTTGGATGTCTTGGTCTTTTTGATTGTTTAACACCATCTTTTATCATTGCAGTCAGAATTTCATGAAAAAGATACTTTTTATATCTTCAACCATGTTGACATAAAAATATTTTACCATGTTGTGGAAAATGAAGCTCGGGGAGCAAGACTAGTTGCTGCTAAACTTGAACCAAAAAGGTTAGTACTTGGAAATACCTTGTCACCAAACAGTGGTCCATCTCAAGCTACTTGCTTTGATTTGGGGACCTGTTGCTAGTCAGAAATATTTTCAGATATGTGACCTGTAGATTAGCTTTCCTGTTGATTTATGTAGTGTTATGTAGGACAGTCTAAAATGACTTTCTTCCGAATTTGATAGATCTTTATGCACTATTTCCTATCTGAGGAAAAAAAAAAACAACACACACACTCCCCCAAAAAAAACAACCACAAAAACAAACAAACAAACAAAAAACCACCACAAAACCCAAACAAAAAAAACCCACAAACAAACAAAACCAAACCAACAAACAAAACAAAAACCAAACAAACAAAACAACAAAAAACCCCGGAAGTGGTACGTGTTCAGTGAAGCAACCCTCATTTGCCTACTCGGGAACGTTTCGTCTTTTGACGGAATAGGCCACCGGTGCCTGGGGCAGAGATAATGAGAGTGCAACACTTGGTGTCTTGAGCAATCAAGGTTTGGATGGAATTATTTCAAAATATACTCATCAGTTGTTTTGGTGTCTATGTCTATTCTTAGAATGTTGTCTTTCCTTTCTTTTGTATTCTTGGTATAACTGAGCTTATTGCATTGTTGGTCCACCATCATGATGGAAGTATTTTTGTACTGACAGAAATTAGTAATTCTGTTGTACCTATGTGAGTGTTTTGGAGGTTCTTAGCAGTACTCAGACTTCTTTAATTTTTGGTGTTCTGCTTTAGATACTGTGTTCTCTGTAGTTTTGTCTTTAGAAGAGACAACTTTTGTTTAAAAAGTTCAATTATCAAAAAGTCCTGTGCCTATGATACATTCCTTATGAGTTCTGAAATTTATGAGGCATTAAGAACAACTTTCGTATCTAAGGGAAGAATCCTAGGTGAAACTGATGGTTGTGTGAGATGAATGAATTCTTTCTTAAGAGTGTCTTCAGTGAAGTAACTTTCATTCCGTGGTCTTTCTTCCCGCAGTTACAAGCATACCCATCCAGACAAGCCTGACTGCTCAGGGGTACCTATGGATATAAGTAACAAGGCTAATGGAGAAGTCAAAATTGCTTACACGTATTCAGTTTCTTTTCATGTGAGTACTAAGCTTTCAGTGGTAACTACCTCTCAAAATCATGCGTTAGTACTCTGACTTACAAAGATGGACAACTAAAATTATGACAGAATATTTAATTTGTGATTTAAAAACTTTCTTTGAACTGGAAGATCAGAGGTGGCTTGGGATTTAACATCATGGTTTACAGTTTTGCATACAATCCCACACACACACTGCATGTGAAATGCATATGTGTTTTTTAAAAGAATCACACTTTCCATGTTTACCTATGTTGTCTGGTAGATTATTTTTCAATCTAAGCTCCAAGTCTGAGAAATTGTGCGTTTCAGCAAATTAGTGATTTTGGTAGGTTGAAGCTGATAATTTTCTGCTCTCCTTCTGCAGAAGTTTTCTTCTCTTCAAGGTATTCTTCCCATGGAAATTTGCAAAAGAGTAGGAAGCTGGTATACTTTGTTCTGATACTCTATTTAAAGGCAGAGAAGCTGTAACTGTGGGGAGCAGTGATACTTGTATATGCCTCATTTTGTAGTTCTGGTGACAAGCAAGCTTTTTTTTTTTAATGGAGTTTGCTAGACAAATTTTCTTGAAAGTTGCCCACTGTTTCCCTATTAGTCTGAGACCTCAAAATGCAAGTGACTCACTAAAGAGTACAGATTATAACTGACTGGACTTCTTGACTCCCTGCATGTGTATTGAAAGGATACTGCACACACAGCAGTTCAAATTGTTAACCTCAATAATTCTGTGATTATTCTGAATATGAAGTCTATACCTTCCTTTTTTTTTGTTGTTGTCATGGAATTTAATCACAATCTTAGCCATTAATAGATTAAAAAATAATAATAGGGCAATTTTTAATTTCGTCTTTCAAAATGATAGGCCGTTGTTATATCAAGGCTGTTCAGATGCTGAAATTAATTTGTATACTGAAAAGCAAGTACTTCTGGAAACCTGTCAGAAGTTAGTATTTAAGAATGACCTCAGCTTCATGCTATTATATTGTTTATCTTAAAAAAAAAAATTACATGCCCAGTTACGTGTGTGTTACTGTCCTGTGCACAATGTTATGTCACTTGGAGGTCGTCTTCTGAAATTCTACTGGGTCAGCACATCAGGTCATCTCTGGAAAACAGAAAAAAGGCAGTGTAGGTATGGGGAAAAATGTGCTTCTGTCCTAGAATCGTTGATGCTAGTATAGAAACTTGTTCCTTGCACTGCAACCTAGTTTTATTACTTCAGTGAGCTAGATATTTCATCTTGGCTAAACTTTTTAACCTGCTGGGTTTTATATTTTCAAAAACTGGCTTCACTGGAAAGCACTCTTGCTCTTGTACCTTATAAATTACTGAAATAACATCCTCTCAGAAAAGCATCTCTCCATTTTTATTAATTGATACTAGTGTTTATGGCTTGTTTAATAGCAATCTTCAGGTAGATCAGCACTGTTTATTCCTTTTTTCATGTTTACTCTGCAAAATAAAACAAAGAAATGCTCTTTTTGAAGTGTTTCTGATCAATCAGTGTTCAGTCTGAATAAGTATAATGAGTTTAAATGCATGAAGGAATAATTTGTTTTGCTCTACTAACAATGTAAGTTTTGTAGTGTTGTCTCCCTACCTGTCTTTCAGTATAAGCTTAATGTAACTGGATTGGTAGTTGGTGCTGAAACAAGGTTGTATCCAAGCAGAGGATAATTTGGAAAAAGCAGTGTCTAAAAAGTGGAACATTATGCTGGAGACTATGTAGCAGAGCTTAGTGTCTCAATGTCTGTTATGTTGGCTCATATATGCTAAAAAATGCTTATTTTTGTTATTCTGCTTGTCATTTGAATTTCGGATGAGTTAATGTAATTCTTGAAGGGAGGAAGCACAATTAAATTAATTTTATATACCTTTACGTCCTAAGAAGAAATAAGTGCTCGATACTGTTCAGAAAATATTTTGGGTTAGATTCTATGGTCAAATATTAGGTTTGCTTTAGGTAGTTATTAAACTATTCCTTATTTCCCTATTCAGTTTGTCATGACATTTAAGATTGCTTTGCATGAACATCAACTTGTAAATTTAATTTGGATACTGACTGAAACTAATGTGATTAATCTTTCAGGAAGAAAAAGATATAAGGTGGGCATCAAGATGGGATTATATTTTGGAATCCATGCCACACACTCACATCCAGTGGTTTAGGTGAGAAGAAAGTTCGTCTTCAAGTGTACTTGCACTGAAGTGTTTACATTGCAATTCGAATGATTTTTTTTTTTTTTTAATATAGTATTATGAATTCCTTGGTGATTGTCCTCTTTCTGTCTGGAATGGTAGCTATGATTATGTTGAGGACACTGCATAAAGACATTGCAAGATACAATCAGATGGACTCCACTGTAAGTCTGAAATATAGCTCCTAAAATTTATTTGGAACGTATGTATTTCTGTAACAGGCTATTTAAATGACAATCTACTGTATTAAAATAGGTGTATTTTCCTTTACAGGAAGATGCTCAAGAAGAATTTGGCTGGAAACTGGTTCATGGTGATATTTTCAGGCCCCCAAGAAAAGGAATGCTGTTGTCTGTTTTTCTAGGCTCTGGCACACAGATCTTAATAATGACTTTTGTTACCCTGTGTAAGTAATAAAGCGGGGAGGAGTTAGTTGAGCACATATGATCTTTCACTGCTAATCTCATGGCACTAGTAAAAATAGCAGTATAGTTTTTGTCTAGAAATCTCTTAAAAGTCTAAGATTCGAAACAGCTGAGCTGATATAGTAGGCATGCAACTTAGTAGATACAGATTTTAAGGTAACTGATGTATTGGCTTTAAGTCAAATGTGTAATTACTTTCTAAAATTGTGCATCTCTGGTTCGTAGTTTTTGCTTGCCTGGGATTTTTGTCACCTGCTAACCGAGGAGCTCTGATGACCTGTGCTGTAGTTTTGTGGGTACTGCTTGGAACTCCCGCTGGTTATGTTGCTGCCAGATTCTACAAATGTGAGTAAAAGTTATTTAAAATGACAGGGCTTAAGTTCATTAAAGTAAATTAGCATCATAGAACTGATTTTTATTTTCCAGTACTGTTTGTAGTTTGCCTTAGGGCAAGATGGGAGAAAAGTACTTACCTTAATAACAGAAAAGATGAATAAAATACCGACATGGTTACACTGGTTTTGATGCAATCGTGCCTAAAGACCCTGATTTGCTCTTGCTACTATGTGTTTATGTAATTGGGAAGCAAATTCCATTTTACTAGTACTAAGCTCATTACATCAGACAGTTTTGTACTTCTGTTTCTTACAGTGTGTGTGGGAGTGTTAACTTGCGTTTAGTTTTAGCCATCAATTTTGTTTGGTAACTTTTTTTTTTTCCCACATCATGAACTTCTATGCTTGCATGCCTGAGATTTGTCACCTCCTTTTAGCTAGTTCCTAGGTTTTTGGGAGAATGGTGCTTATCAGACTGTGGCAGGGGCATAGGGGGAAGGATTATTAGGTGTTCTGTAGTTGTAGAAATCAATCTAGTGGTGTTTGGGTACCTGACTAGTTAGTTGAAACTGTTTTCCTTAACTGATTCCAACTAGCTGTTGTTTCAAGGGCTGTCTACCAACCTTAAATGATTTGGCCCTGTATCCTCTGGTTTATTTTAAGGTGAAGCGTGCCATTTCGCACACAGCTTATTTTAACTACCTTACTCAAGGTACAAGTCTACTTATGACTGAGCTGGGTCTTTTGGGCTATTGTAATTCTGAACATACAGGGCTAGAGTTCCTGAACTTCAACCTGGAAGTAGGCATTGGAGTTCTTTCTTCTGACTATTCTGTACTTTGCGTGTGGGGAGAACCTCTGAGGTTGTATTTTGTAGGGAGTTTTTCCACAATGGTAGTGATGTGATAATGAACTATTCCTTGTCCTTCTCTTCAAGCCAGTTAGACTTAAATAGAAGGAGACTTTAGGACTAAGACCATAAGTGAGGACAGAATTAGTGTTTATGTCATGCTGTATATTATATGTTTTGAAGGATATTTTGAAGTGTATTGAAAGTAAATTGAATCCAGTATCTTTGGTGGAGATGTAACTAGTAATAATTACATTTCATATTTTACTTCTTGGGAATCATTTAGCTGATATTTGAATGTTGTGTTTGAGTACTGAGACAGTGAGTGACTGATCCAGAGATATTGTTTTAACATGAGGTGGTACATACCCTGTATAGAGCACGTAAACATGAATGTTTCTCCTTATATTATACAAATAATGTGAGACATAAACCAAAATGCAACTGAAATGGATATCCAGTTATAAAAGTGGGGGGTTTTTTCAACATTGTCTTTAAAAAGTGAAACCTAAGTTGAAATTAAATGGTTAAACTTAATAACCAGTGCCATTTTCTACCAAGACTTTATGAAGAAATAGAAACTCAATTAAAATCAATCTAACCATGGTCACTTCTGATTCTTGAAACAAAGAAGCATGTAATTATGGCAGTGCTCAGATGAAATTGTCAGCTTCACTGAATTCCAGCAGGATATTTTCATTTGAAAGTATGCTGACTAGAATTTTTATCAGCGTAGTGCAAATTCATAAAGATTTTCTTAATAAAGATATCTTTGGTCTTTTGGTATCTCCACTGCTTAATGCTGTTAAGACTCAAGAGAACATCACTGCTTCCTGTAAGCGTGTTAGTCCAGACTTTTCTTGTAGGATTCTTAGCCAAGAGTTATTTCAAGAAAACTGTTAAGCTTGCTTTTCACATATTTAGATTTTTTTTTCTACTGAAACGTGCAGACAAATGCTAGAAAGCTTAAACTTCTTAATCACTCCAGGTTTAAACTGTTTTTTAAAGACTCGAAAGTGCTGCAAATCTACTTCCTTCTTTTAACAGCTAAAGTGGTCAGAGACCTGGTTTATTTAGTTGGATACTTTTCCTGACCTTGGTCTGAAACTTTTCTTTGAAGCTCTGTGATTAAGCAATATGTTGAGGGAATTCAGTTTTATTACTGAAGATTTAGTTAACTGGTTTAAACTTGAGCATGATAGCTCATGAATACTCAAATAATGTGCTAAGTATAACAGGTAAATGGAGTGGAAAATTAATAGTTGTAAGCTTAATGTATGTTTTGATGACTGTCAAATGTTTTAATACAGCATTTGGAGGTGAGAAGTGGAAAACAAATGTCCTGCTGACATCATTCCTTTGTCCTGGGTAAGTTGAGAATATAGCCATGATTAAAATAATTAAATTGCTTCTCTGACATGCATAGGTAATTTTTAAGTTTCAGCTATCTGAGTAAATTTTATTACATCATCCCTTTATTCCAGAAGCTACAAGAATATCACGGCACTTTTGACAAAGATGAATATGTTACTGGCATATCATCCTTAGATTTCTTTTTTACTAAAGTTTTTTCTACTCTCACCACAATGAAAGGTTGATTAAGAGCATTATGATAATAGTAAGTTTTAGACAGACACACTTTTTCCTTGCTTTCTTTTACTCTCTAGGCTGTTTCCCTGACCACACTGTAGTTGGTCCTATATAGTGTCATATACTGTATAAACACTAGGATAAATTGTTCTACTTAATCACAGCAAGCAGTCTTACCCTGAAGTGTAGTTAAGACAAGCATATATTTGAAATTGTTTCATTGGAACGTCAGCCCCTGCTGGAGTTCAATCCCACTAGATTAAGAAAGAATTGCTTGTTTGACCTCTTCATTTTGATATTTCGTGTGTGTCATTTGGTTTTAACAGAGATTTACACTGAAATCTTCATACAGTGCTACTGTTTTGCTAACATTATTAAATGTTAAGGAGTATTTCTGTGCTCTAAGTGTGTTATGTATTTTTCAGAATTGTATTTGCGGATTTTTTTATCATGAACCTCATTCTCTGGGGCGAAGGCTCTTCAGCGGCTATTCCGTTTGGTACTTTGGTTGCTATTTTGGCACTCTGGTTTTGCATATCTGTACCGCTGACGTTTATTGGTGCCTATTTTGGTTTTAAGAAAAACGTAAGTGTTTGAGAAATTGTTTTGTGAGTATGCGCATTCACATATATACCCACCTATATATTTTTCACTGTATAGCCTATGACAGAGGTAATGCCTAAGCCAGTTGCATTGTCAGCTCCAGTTCTGTTCAGTTACTTTAGCACTGCATCAGATATCTAGTGTTGATATTCCAAGACTTTGATACTGAGTGGTTGTTGGTGGTGATATTTCTCTGCAACCATCAGGGTTATCATTTAATTGAGTGACTGCTCCAGACAAAGCAGTGCTATGGGCATTTTTTGGTTTAGTTAGCGTTAATTCTTTCATTACTAAAAAAATGTGTTGACCCAGCCAAGCATAGGGGAAAGCAACTTAGGCATTTCTTTTTTTCTCCATGTTTTTTGTTTCTGTCTGCCCTCTACACTCAGTCTTCAGAAGGATATTTTCTGATCACGTTGTTAGAGTTCTTGTCAAATCTCTTTGCATAAATATTATGTAAGTGGTTATCACTGCTTGGCAGACATTAATTGGGATTTACTTCTAAACTGACCAGTTTTACTTATATGAGGGCTCTTTGTGACACTGGTGACCAAAACTTCTTTAATAGTGAAATCAATTGTTTCATTTTCGCTTAAAAAGAGGTTTACTGCGGCCAAAAACTTAAAGATCTGTAAGTTCAGATATTTTGGTTTTTTTCCTATATAGGAAGCCAGAGTTCCAGCTCTCTATAGGTCTCATAGAATAACCTTCAGAGAATGTTTAGTATCTTAGAAGGCACTTTTAAAGTTGATTGTAGTTATCCCGTTTTTCTTAACTAGAATTCAGTGGGTTTTTTTCTGATAAACAGGTTGAAATTCCAGTAAACGCCTCTGCACTGTACAGAGGCAGTTCCTTTAAGAAAGGAGGATTTGATAAACTATAAGGCAAAGTGACAGGTGTCACAAATACATTCAAATCAGAAAGCAAGTACCTGGCAAGTATCCGTTGATGCTTTTGATGTAATCTTTACAGAAGGGGAAAGGTGGCAAAGTATGCATTTATCTGCCTTAAATTTTTTTTTCTCTCACCATGCTGATCTATGCATGCATCCTAAATTAGGATTTAATTTCCAGATTGAATCCCCTTAGTTTGTAAGTTTACCCTTATGTCATTCCTGGAGCGAATCCTGAAAAGCAACATACAGGGACTTTTAGAAGGGGAAAGCAAGAGTCTGTGCCACCACTATCCCCCAGCTGAAAAGTGAGAGATCAGCTCAGGCTTTGTTACAGGGTAATCATAAAAAGGGAAGTCCAAAATACCTGTGGGTATGTTTTTAGTAAGAGCTGTCTTTGAGCTTGTCTGCCTAGCAAATCTTGGTAGCTGGGTTGGTAGCAAAATCACATGTAGTGGTGGCTGGATATGTACATGGTCAAAACCAATACTAGACATTTGCAACCATTCGTTTCAAAAGCAAAGCAAAAAGGCGGTGCCATATATTGACGTGTTATTTATTTAGAAATTTCTTTTTTTCGTTTAAAGGCTATTGAACACCCTGTTCGCACAAATCAAATTCCTCGTCAGATTCCCGAGCAATCATTCTATACAAAGCCATTACCTGGCATTGTTATGGGCGGGATTCTGCCTTTTGGATGTATCTTTATACAGTTGTTCTTTATTCTCAATAGTATTTGGTAAGTTAACTATTGTCTATTTGAATATTCCCTGTAGAAAAGCTGGTAATTTCTTCATGAAAGTGTTTCTTCAAGATGGTTTGACTGATTTGGGGTGATGCAGGGTTACCAGAATACTGGTTCAATAAAAATTTAAATGTTACCATATTTTTAACATTTTGTGGTTTAGAAGATATTCAGTGCCTGTTTTTGCATATCGAGGTGTGTAGAGAAGTGGCTGTGATATGCTTAGCAATTTACAGCTGACCTACAATATTCAAATAGCTATTTTTCTCATGTGACTTCTCTCACTTCACATGTGGGTGGCTCTGAAGCTGACATATGGTATATAACTTGAGAGCCGTAAGTGTATTAAAATTGACTTGAGGATTTTTTGTAGTTGTTGTTGGGCTAGAAAAGTATTACTATTATACTCTTGGGAGAAAAAATAAGAAGAAAGTTTGTGAAATCTTTATGAAGGCACCAGACAGTAATTCTTTTAAAAGATAAAGCACCAAAGACTAGTCCAGTGTAAGTGAATTCTGATGTGAGCTCATGGCACACTGACAAACTAATCTACTGTGAGGGATTTGTCATCCTTCTGGCACAATTTAGTTATTGGATCTTGTTAAACTGTTTCTGAACCTTGAATAGGTGCCTCTACTCTATGTAGACAGCTACAGCATTTGACATTTCTTGTTATTTTGCAGCTCTGCCCCTTTGATTGAAATGTGAGGTGAAATCCAAGTTCTGCTGAAGTCAGTGGAAGAGGTCACGCTGACTTCACTGGAACTATAATTTCACTCATTATGTCCAGTCAGTTCTTTCCCTAAAATCCCAACCAGGAGTGTGCTTTGGCCTTGCTTTCTCACTGTTTTCAGACTGAGCTGCTAAGGTTCCTGTTCTTCAGTTAGAAAACAAATTAACTGATTGCATGGCCGCACAACTGATAGTACTTCAGTAGGAAGGAGAATACTTCAGGTGAAGGCGATATTACTGCATATGAAGAAGTAATATCTGCACAGTGTTCATTTTAATTATTTTTTTTTTAAACTCTCTTTTCTAGGTCTCACCAGATGTATTACATGTTTGGCTTCCTGTTCCTGGTATTCATTATTTTGGTTATTACATGTTCTGAGGCCACAATATTGCTCTGCTACTTCCATCTATGTGCAGAGGTAAGAAATATTCTTCAGTATTCACACTTGATGCAGTTTTAAGAATGTTTCTAAAGTTTTTAAGGCTTTTGTAACTGGAAATAAGTATTCCAGAATTCAACATAAATACCAATACTAGATGTCCTTAAACCACGTCTTTAAAAAGTGAAGCACAAGTGAAGCAGGCTACTTCTGGCAAAACTTGTAACAAATATTAAAACCATACACTGAGCACTGCTTAGTCAGATATCGTGTCTTTAGAGTCTAACTCTCTTTTTTTTTTTTTTTTTAAGATGCTAAACTAATCCATTAACTTTGTTCAATCAAAATGCATTTTTGCACATGCCCAACCTTGGGAGGAAAAAAAAAATCTCTGTAGCTGGCAATAGTAGGTCTGGTTTATTTGGGGGTTTAGAGTTTTGCCTAATTGATATTGATCTTTAGGTTTCTTATCTCTAATTGGGGATGGTGTAGTTAACGCAGTATTGATTATATGTAGGTCGTTTCCTGGAGATAAAAATAGTAAAAACTCACTTTTGGATAAAGCCATTATAGAATGTGACTCTGCATTCAGTGATAGGGTCAGTGCATTAGAGATGTATGGAATGTTACTCATTTTTTTTTTTTTTTCCCCACACCTTCTAGGACTATCACTGGCAGTGGCGCTCATTTCTGACTAGTGGTTTCACTGCAGTTTATTTCCTAATATATGCAATACATTATTTTTTTTCTAAACTGCAAATCACAGGAACAGCTAGCACCATTTTATATTTCGGTTATACCATGATTATGGTTTTGATCTTCTTCCTTTTCACAGGTAAGTGTATTGAACCTTAATTTCAAATTTTGAGTCTACCTTTAGCTTTCACAGTAGGGTACTTCGCAAAACTTACCTGCATACAGAATCATAAATGTTTATATAAATATTTGATTTTTTTTCCCAGGTAGTTGTGTAGCATTTTTAACTCTATGATCACAAATTTTAGTGAAAGAGATTAAGTGAAGATGAGGCAAAACTACTACTAATTTGAGATGTGGCCTGTAGTTAGATCTTCAAATATGACACCTTCAGATGTGATAAATATTTCTCTAGATTTCATTCCTATGTTAGTCATGAGACAAACTCTTTTTTATTTAGCTGCCTTTGGAGTAATACATTTCAAATCACGCACAAGTCTGAAGTCACAGTGTCAATTAAGGAAAAAACCACAGCTTTTGTGGAATAGGAGAAAGGAAGAAAGAGGAGTAGAAGTTGAAAGAGAATACTTTTTTCCTTTGCATTGATGTCTTCCAGAATTTCTTTACCTTCTTTCCCAATTGCACTGAAATAGCAGAGGCAGGGGACAGAACTTCTTAACTATTTTTTGATGTGGTCTTGTCACAACCTTGTCATCTTAATTGTGAGCTTTTGGAAAACCACCTGCCGTTAAGTGCTTGCACTTCAATTTCCTCTTCAGTAACTGAAGATGACAAAAGATTTTGTCACCTAATTTCAGTACTAAGAAGGAATCTTCAGTCAGATACGCGTATCTCTTGTTTGGGGTGGAGGAATGGCCGTGAAAGATGCAAGAAGTCTCTTTTCAAACTCATGCAAGAAGGCAGCAACCACCAGCTCCCCAAAAATCTTAAAAAGACTAAGCAGAATGTAATCAGTCTTTGGGGACTTTTCACCCTACAGAGCAATATTTTGTGAAAGCACTTTGGACTGATCAATGGTTTAAATTATTTCAAGCTCCACCTTTATGATGAAGTTTAATGATTCCTAAGGCTTTGAGATGGATTTATGTACACAGCTATAGAGGTTATATTTTGAGGCCTTCTAGAACACAAATGGCTTGTCATCAGAGCTTTTAATACAGATCTCACTATAAGCAAAAGTTTCATTTCCACTTAACACAGAATCACGGAATCACAGAATGTCAGGGATTGGAAGGGACCTCAAAAGATCATCTAGTCCAATCCCCCCGCCGGAGCAGGAACACCCAGATGAGGTTACACAGGAAGGTGTCCAGGCAGGTTTTGAATGTCTCCAGAGAAGGAGACTCCACAACCTCCCTGGGCAGCCTGTTCCAGTGTTCCGTCACCCTCACCGAGAAGTTTCTTCTCAAATTTAAGTGGAACCTCTTGTGTTCCAGCTTGAACCCATTACGTAGGAGAACAAAAAAAATCTAGTGGGAAAAGAACTGACATTTGAGAATGGTGGTCATTTTAAGTGTAACCAAATTATTAATTTCAAAGACCGCCACTTCAGCTTAGGAAATACTGAAGCTGTTTGTGCACCACGACTGAATGCAGATGATGATGAACAGGAGCAAGAGCCTGCAAGGAGTTTCTTGGGTCATTGCCTGTTAAAAGGAGGGAATGAGACTTCAGTACATTATATAATCTCTTTGAAAAGCGGTCCAGCTGTGTTCCAAAAGTGGTTAGTTTTATCTTCCATCCTTTTTAAGTCAGCCTAATGTGTTTTGGCATTGCTTGCGGATGTTTTGTAAGTTACACGTCATCTCTACTTTTATTTATCTTTTGTTTACCAGTTAGCAAGTCCTTCTGAATACGTAGATCAGAGATTCTGCCTCCCTTTCTCTCTCCGTCTTATTTCTCACCCTGCCTTTCTCGTAGCATCTATTTCTGATCTGGATTTACTCATAGCCTCATTGAACTGAAGACTTTGAGGATGCATGGTTGTTCAACTAGAAACAAATGTGTGCTGCTCTATGTAGATCAATTTTAAATGCAGTGCAAACTTACAAAGTAGCATGAAAAAAATAATTAGGTCTTACATAAGTGTAAAGTCAATTAATTTAGTTTCATTAGCTTTTCCAATAGATATTCAGCATGTCTGCCTTCAATACTAAACAGTTTTGGCCAAAAGCAGAATTGTCTTTACCCAGTCTCTTTGTTCAGTCTGTTTACTTCGGATGCATACAGTAATTTTGGAGTACACACATTCAGGACAAAGGGGATTCACAGTAAGTTTTCTATGCTGAGACTTGGCTTCGCTGCCTTTCTGCACCTAAGGTACCCATACATTAACAATTTCCATCTTTTGCCCTTATTCTTTCATGTCAGTCATGTCACATGACATCATCTAGAGGCATTAAGAGGTGTCCAGTGCATCTCCCTTTTCCTTTGCTCACACTTTCAATTGATGAGTTGGCTGTCTGGTGCCTGCCAGCAAATCTGGGGAGCCCTTTCCAGGGCAGGTTCACAAGCCAGCAGAGAAGAGGTGGTTTTACTCTAAGCCCCCTTCAGATGCTTTCTGTGGTAGTCGTTCATGTAATAGGCACAGTGGAGACACAAGTTATGCTGTGCAACTTGAACTAAGCTTTCAGAGTTTGCATGCTTTTGTTTTTTGAAATTTTCACTTTCTATATTGAAATTAGAGGAGAATACATGTGAAGTTAACCAAATGGTTAGACCTTTGAAACATCATATGCTTAATGATTTTTATTATCTACTTCCCACAAGGTTAAGTACAAATTGTGCTTTAATTTGAGGGAATAGTCCTATTTCTTAAGATTCAAGAGTAATTTTGTCTATTTAGGTTGATACACATTCAAAGGCAGATATGTTCAGTTCTCTGAGATTTACTGAAGTGCTTTGAGGTAAGGTTTTACAGAAAAAGTTAGAAGCTGGGTAAAGGGACAGGAATTTCTTCTCCAGTATCTTAAATGAAAAAGCATATTAGAAATTTAGCAAAAACTGCTTCTAAGGGCAACTGACTTCCTATGTCAGGATGATAAAGAAGCTAAAAGGAGAAAATTATAATTGTTGTATCAAAACTATTCTGCTGCTGCTTACTCATCTGTTAAAAATGGTCAGGATCAGGAAGGGTTTTGACGGTGCCCTGCTGCTCTGTCAGGGTAACACATGCTTCAGGCGCTCGCATCCGTGCTGCATTCCAGGTCATTGATCAGACTCAGCAGGCAAAATACCAGGAGCTACATGACAAATCTTTGATTCACAGCTGGGACCACAACTACGTATCATAGTAAATGAGTCAGTTAAACATCAGTAGTTTAGCAAGCGTGAAGGAAAAAAAAAAGAAAAGAAAAGAAAAAGTTGCATCATTCATGGTTCCTTCCAAGTTTGTAGAATGAATGAGTTAGCACACAACTTTTGTTGTGCCTCTTGCCAGATCTAAAATAAAGGTGATTTTTTTTCCTTTAAAGAACTTAGTTGGTTCTTGCATAAGATAAGGCTATGGTTTTAGAAGAAGTACTCAGGCAAAAATCAGATAATCTTCAGGGCTTTTTTCTTGTCCTAGTTTTTGTGGGAAATGAAGGTTCCCATAACAGGTGTTCCGAGTTGTTGTCGAGTCTGTTATCATTCTCATTGATGCTGCATTTTGAAGTAATGCAGTTAGATCAACAAAGGCCAACTCTATTGACTACTTTGCATTCAAAAGAGTATTTTTGTTAAAAACTTCTGGTGGAGTTTACAAACAGAAGGGGTGGAGCTATTTTTCTTCGGCTAAAAGACTTATAAGGTATCAGCGAAACAGTCTTTGTCCCTAAATTTCATTTCAAGTTTGCTTATGCTTTTTGACTGCCGTAAGTATTTCAGAAGTGTTTATTTTTAAGGTATGTAACACATTTTCAACAGGAAGTGCAAGTTGCATAGTAACTATACTGTGGTTTGAAATTTTTTACTTGAGTTATGCAGACATAAAGATAGTGCTTTAATTTTCCAAGACCTTAAAGTATAACTAAGAAATGCGAACGCCTTTTGATGCTGTCAGTCTAATTAGTTTATTAAATATAATAGCAATATTCTGACCAGCTGAGCAGATCAGGTAAAGTGTGTGTGTGTGACCAGTCACTGAGGAAGAGTGAAATGGAGCGGTGTGAAGGAGTCAAACTGGGTAATAATGAATCAACAAAGAACAAATATGTACGAAGAGAAATAACACAGATCTTAAGAGTCTTCCATGTGATCAGCTTGATGATTGTGAAAATGAGATACTTTACATAGTAGTTGATGCCTACAAAGACCAAGTACTTTCTGTAACTTACCATTATCTGATGGATGTAGTGAAGACTAAAGATAGCAGATTGCATAAATGTATGTCCTGATTTATGAACAACAGATAGAAATTGATGTCTCCTGTGTCAGTTTTCCTAATGTGCAACTTTTTTTTTTTTCTTTTTTTAGGGACAATTGGATTCTTTGCATGCTTTTGGTTTGTAACCAAAATATACAGTGTGGTGAAAGTTGACTGAAGAAACCAATGTAAAGCATTAACACAGAAGAGGTTTAATCTTCATTAACGTAATTAAAGACCTGGTCTAGTTGATGAACTTGAGCTTTATCAGAAGTATTGGCTTCCTATTCTTTGAGAATGATACTGAATATGCAGCTGCTCCAAACACTTTTTCCACTAACACGTTTGTATTGTGACTTAACAACCTGTTTTCATTCAGATCTTAATGAAGATCAGAGTTATCATATTTATGCATTTGTAAATACAACTCTACTTTAAAAGAAATGTTACGTTCTAATGGCAGAATAGAAGTGGCTGTATTACACAACTTAATGATACTTCTGATCAAAGTACAACTGTAAATAGGTTTTTCTAGCTTGGTAGGTGGGATGAATTATTTTTCTTTGAGGGAAATGAGAACTTTTTATTATGCTAACTTTGAAGGATGACTCTTAAGAAGTGTTGCTTTTAGTTTGGATGTGATTTTTATTTTTTACTGGTGTTACGTCCATAAATATTCTGATTTCTGTGACTTCATTAGTTTCGGTGTCTTGGCCTTTTAAACTGTGTGCCTCTGAGTCCTTGAATTTATAAATTCATAATCTAATAAATATTGTAAAAATGTCTTCAGTGGCTTATTACTTAAGTTCATAAAAATATGTAAATACAATTATATTGAAGACGGATGCTTAAAGATTGCATAGAGTATTTTATGGCATTTTCTATGGTTTCATGTATATTGACCCACCCTTAGATTTGCAAGAAATGTTATTTGTGCTACATGGCTATAACACTGAAATGTGATTGTGGCGCATGAGAACTAAATTATACACACGTTTAACAAAACCATTCTGCAGCATTAATCCAGTCCTTAACCCAGATGCGTTTTCAGAGTTTGCTATGGAATTGTCAGTTTGTTGAAAAGATCTTATAATGCATGAGTCAGCATTCTCTGCTGACCTTGCTTTTAAAAGATCTCAATGATACATATTCGATAAGGCAACTGTTGCTGATTGTACTTAATGTAGGTTAAAAATTAAAAGAAAATTACTATTTTTGCCTTATTTTAAGAGACTACTGTCAATTTTGGATGACTAGCATTAAAGCTATATTTGCTTTTTTTTGAAAATGGAGTATTTTGTTCGTATCTTGTTCAGTAATTTTAGACTCATAACACAACTTGGCTTTTGGCATGTTTTCACAAGCCTGATAACATTTTATTTAAATTAAACTTCATGTACCAATTGCCATTCATAAGGTTGGGTTTTTTTTTTTTTTTATTCTTACCAGTTTCCTTTCTAAAAGACCTTAACCTAGTGATGCTTGAATGTTGAACCCAATAAAAATATCTTTGGTTAAGGTCGCTTGTCATTATTAACCTCGTAAAAGCTGGCATGTAAAAAGGCTTCAGGTGATGTTTCCTCACTGGCTGTGCTCCACCACCCGTCCCCGATGAACCACACCGCTCTCGTGCTCCTCTGCCTGTCCCCAGCCGCAGCTCTATTCAGATGTTGTGGACAGATTTGTTCTCCTGCCCTTCCCCACACGCAGTCACTAGGAAATGCTGATTTCAGATAAATCTTCCATCTTTTATGTTCAAAACGGGGAAAAGGGTGAGCATGGTAAGCGTTTGTTCTTTAGTCGTGCAGTGAGCTGTAGTGTAACTCTTGGTTTAAATTTTAAAAAGTATAAAATTGACTGTTCTTAGTGTCTCCGGTTTTGTGGTCGCCTACTGTGTGTATAGTCTCTGCTCAAAGTCATCAGGAGTTATTACACAAATGGGAATGCTTAGTTTGAGAAACATGAATCAGTTGTCTGTTATTGAAATATAAATGTAATAGGTGCTCAAGAATTTCAGTGTAGTGATATCAAAACAGATTTTTGTGCTGTATTTACAACTGCTGTTTAAAAATCAGATTAATAGAAGTGAGATGTAGCCACTGTGGTATGTATATGGGTTTGAAACCGATGGGTATATTTCCCTCATTTTTTCTACAGACTAGTTGACAAGTCACGGCAGCTTCTTAAGTATCTTATTTTCACCTTTAAAGGCAGTTTGTGAAGTGTGTCATTATCTTCTGGAATCTAAACCTGCTGCATACATGATTTTTCCAAGCAGCCTTGCCTTGTAGTAACTGGAGCTGGTTTAGAACTGAGAATGGTTCGGTTTCAGTGTGCAGTTCTTGAGACAAAGCAGTTTAGTACATCACAGATTTTACAGAAGAGCTATTCTAAAATTACTCCCTCCCTCAAAACCCATTATTGCCTCAGATAATTTTAAAAGTTTTTCTAGCATTTAAGCTTCTGGTGTGTGTTAGGGCATGGAAATGACCTGCTGTGTAACGTATCTGTTCCTCAGATCTCTTGGAGCCCTGGGTTTTTGTCTAAACTTTCAAAATCTAAACTCTTCCAAAATCGTTCTATACTACCAGATATTTTCTTAAAATGCACTAATTACACAGATATCTGAGAAAATGTAAATTAATAGGAAGGTTAAGAGGTAGGAGTAAATTGCTGAGTTGCATGAAGACAGAGCAAATTTAAACAAAATACAACACTTCAGACCAGTGTTGATTTTTTTTTTTTTTTTTTTTTTTTTTGGTGTCTGGTAAGTAATTTAAAAACTAGTTCTTCAGAGTCTGAAAGAAGTTACCATCGTTGCTAAACTTAGTCTGAAAGTAATCCTCAGTCCAAATTGTATTTTGAAAACATGATGTGGGAGTTTAGTGGTTTGGTTTGTTTTTCTTTAAGAAAGAAGAAATTTAAAAGCAGCTTTACAGTGAGCTGTATCTCGTAGTGAGCTACCTGCTCCATCCTTAGCCTGGTCACTTCCTCTTCTTACTGAAGCACTTTGCTGTGTTTGAACAGCCCTAAGAGTTCTTTGTTTGTTTGGTTTGGGTTTTTTTTTTTTTTGCCGTCATACAGAGGGCGTGTGTCCTCAGCTGCTTTGCTGGAGTTTCGGAACCATATCACAAATACTAGTTGACTGTGAGCTAGTCATGGGCATTATCTTCACGGGGTTTGTGCCATTTTCAGGTAAAAGGCAGTGAGGGATGACTGGGAAAGGCTGAGGTCATTAGTGCAATCTCCTGCTCGCTGCTTACCTTTCTCCTGTTTGGCTGTTTTGCTTTAGAATTGCTTGAAAACAGATTTCCTCATAGAACAGTTTGGGTTGGAAGGGACCTTCGAAGGTCATCTAGTCCAACCCCCCTGCAATGAGCAGGGACATCTTCAACTAGATCAGGTTGCTCAGAGCCCCGTCCAGCCTGGCCTGGAATGTCTCCAGGGATGAGGCATCTACCACCACTCTGGGCAACTTGTCCCAGTGTTTCACCACCCTCATTGTAAAGAAATTTCTTCCTCATGTCTAGCCTGAATCTCTCCTCTTAGTTTAAAACCATTACCCATTGTCCTCTTGCAACAGGCGCTGCTAAAAAGTCTGTCCCCATCTTTCTTACAGGCCCCTTTTAAGCACTGAAAGGCCGCAATAAGGTCTCCCGGGAGCCTTCTCTTCTCCAGGCTGAACAACCCAACTCTCTCAGCCAGTCCTCACAGCAGAGCTGTTCCAGCCCCCTGATCATCTTGGTGGCATCATGTTTCAACCCTCTGTCATTTCCATGAGCGCAGAGAGCAGCGGTGACCCCACGCACCTCTTGCAAATAGCGCAATCCTTTGGTATTTGAAAACTCAGCTACCCAGAACTCGTGTGGTTATGGGTATGATGCAGATGTAGCACTGAGCATAAAGGTGTAGGCAGCATCATGGAAGCTGTAGGTGTATTCCCATGTTTCCCAATGCCGCTTACTGTCCTTTGGGGCTAAAGAACATTGGGAGCGATGGTATCACACAGAGCTCCATCAGTATTTGTGGATGGAGAAGAAAACCTGTCCTGTGTGGGGTGGTGAGAAGAGGTAGGTGAGCTGTCTAGTTGGATACTGAGGTGGAAGAAAAGTAACTAAAGTTTCTTTGCGATTGCCTGAAAAATGCTTTAAGTGGGTACTTCAGTCCTGTCATGGGCGGTACCTGTATTTTCCTCAGAAGTAAGTCTGGAAGAGAAGTGAGGAAGAGAGGGCCGAACAGGGTGGAATTCAGGCAAGCATGTGAGGCGCTCATTATTAAACTGATTTGAATAACTAGTTTGAAGGGACAGGAAACACAAATCAAGTCCTGTTTAAACTGATGGACGAATCAAAAACATGAAATGCTGCGGGTGAGAAACATGGTTTTACCAATACTAGTAAAGGCAAAAATACCAATCTCTAGAAATGAAGTAGGCTGGACAACATCTGTACTTCAGGCCAGGTAAGGGAGGAGTGAGAGACCTTGAAAGGGAATAGTAGGGGTTTGGTGTGTCTGACTTTGGTCAATAGAGTGTGACACTGTGGCCAAGGATTTCTGCCAGGTTTTGTGGGATTGCTGGGGACGGGCTGCTGCAGCCAGTCCTGACTGCATTAGCAATGAACTATAAATAAAAACTGAGGTTGCTCGGTGAATTATTGTCACTCAGCTGACAGAGATCTTGACTAAGATCGTGACTAAGGAATAAGTCACATGAAAGTATGGTAAATCCTTAACAGCTGGTAGAAGTTTTTGTATTTTATTGTTGATAAACGCTATCTGTTGTTGTTGTTATAACTGAATATTACTGCAGTGTTGGATTGAGTTTTCGTGTTCCAGCTAGCTCAAATGTCAGATTGTATGATCTAGAACTTTGATAAGTTTAGCTGATGTGGGATACACATAACTATGTCGTGAATTTACATGCCAGTGTCTTTCAGTGCCTTACCAGTTTGGGCAACACCTTCATTTCTGGGGGAGCTGTATTTCCTTTTCATATTTTTTCTTAGAAGTTATTGCTTCTGGAATGATCTGTTTATCCAAGTTGGTTCTCTCTCATATCACTGCTCGCTCCCTTGGGTTAATTACTAGTCATCGTTTAGAGAATCATGCATATTCCAAAAGAACAATTTCATCTCTGTGTTTACGTCCCCTTTTCCTTTCAGTTACTCCTCCTCCAAAAGCTCCTCTCACTTCTGATAATACTCCCAACTCTTGCTCTTGGGGCTCATCACAACTAAGTATTTTCTTACAGGAAAGAAGATTACTTGTGCAGAGGTGGTCTAGTTTTCTGCCAAATACAGTTTCCTACAGTTCACCTCTAATTTCATTTGTTTTTATTCTCACTATCCTGCTGTTCCTCCTTATGCCAGACAGTTAATAGCAATCTACTTATTTATCTATCTCCATAAAGCTGACTCCTGAAATATTTCTGCTGTTGCCTCATATATTGACTTTGTGTACACAGTTCAGACTAAAGCATAAATCTTCAGGGACTACTGAGAAACTTAATTTATCGGTTGATTATTGTATAGCTGTTGTCATGCATTTTCTTTATTCTTATTTGAAACATCTGGAACGCACTGTTGATGAGAGTAGCTTGTAAATCAGGTGTGCCAGAAGATTACAAATCAAACCTGGCATGTTTGGGTAATGGCACCTTCTCGCTGCTTCTCAGGGTCCCAGTACTTTCAATGAAAATGCAGTTTGGCTTCTTGCTTCCCTGGGAGGTATTTTAGCATCGCCTGCTGGCTGCGGCACGTAGGAACTTCTGAAGTGCAGGAGCGGAGTTAAAAGTATGGTAGGAATTTACCAAAGTACACTACAGAGTAGGGTTTAACACCACATCTTAATATATATACATGGTAATTGCAAAGTTTCTGGAAGCAGGCAGCCAAAAATCAAGGGGAAGGGCAATAACAGTAATCATACAAATAACTGATAATTAAAAATGTGTCTCCTGCATCTAGTATTGGCACATGGCTAGCAAGGGTGCTTTAGAATGAGCTATATTTCAGATGTACAGGTTCCTGTTTTCACTCGAGCACCCACTCTGATACCTTCAAACCATTTTTCTAAAAGTTCACCAAAAAGGGGATGTTCCAGAGTGTCCTGACAGGCTGGCCAGCCCAGCTGGTGAGACGAGCCACGTGCTTCCCAGCTTCACACTTTCAATAGTGTCGAGTTCTTGTTTTTGAACAGCTCAGCATCACCATTGTTTTGCTACTGCTGGTGCAAGATTTACTTCAGCTTGGGGTTTTTTATTTGGTTTACAGGGGTTATTTGTTGTTTGGTTGATTTTTCATTTTCTTTGATCACAGTAGATTTATTTTTAATTTTCTTCCCTATTTTGGGGAAATTATGAAGGTAGATAAAACATTCTTCCTGATATTTTTCCCTGCTTTCCATGACTATCTTTTGATTTGTTTGCAGTTACCTATTCAGCTGAGGTATGTAAAATCATAGAACAAACTGACTCAGCTACGACTGTGCAAGGATGAAGTGCACGTGGTGTGACCTCCCAGCAGGGCAGGCACAGGCGCATACACGATCTCCGGCTTCTGCTTCCCCTCAATGCTGCTGAAGATGAAGAAGCTTCTCGTTGACTGGAGGACGGTGACGCCAGGTGGGTCACGCTCTGCTCCTGCCTGTTGCCTGCACCTGGAATGAGTCGCTCTGGGATGCTACTGAGAAAGTCGGTGGGCCGGTCGTTCTCTCCCTTTGTGGCCCAAGGATACAAGAAAGCAGTAGCATTGTGACCTTTCATCTCCAGCCTTGCTTAGGACCTACAAAATGGAGCAAACAGAGGGTCAGTCCTGGTTTCTGCATGTTTCTGCCAGTTCTCACAAGGCCTCCTAACCCATCTTCCCCTGGAAACTGCTCATCCCTGCCCATTGCAGCAAGGCTAGTGAGACAGCTGAGAAGAAATGAATGTTTTGTTCCGTCACCCTTTTCCTGCTGTCTCCAGGCCGTAGTGACAGCAACAGAGCTGAATCATAGAATCATTTTAGTTGGAAAAGACCTTTAAGATCATCAAGTCCAACCATTAACCTAGCACTGCCAAGTCCACTGCTAAACCATGTCCCTAAGAACCTCATCTACACATCTTTTAAACACCTCCAGAGATGGTGATTCCACCACTTTCCTGGGCAGCTTGTTCCAGAAAACCCTTTCCATGAAGAAGTTTTCCCTGAAATCCAGTCTAAACCTTCCCCTGGCACAACTTGAGACCATTACCTCTCGTCCTATCGTTTGTTACTTGGGAAAAGAGACAATTCTGCACGTTCTCCTGCTGCATGATGTCGGATCAATGCAGCCCTGGGGCAGGTGGAGGGCAAGGCAAAGGGAAGCAGTGGGTGGCCTTAAATTTACTGTTTATCCCAAAAAGCAGGGTGACCGTAGTCACTCTGGAACAAAAATTGCAGAGGGGAAGAAAGAGGCTTCCTTCCCTTCAAGAAGGACAATATCCAGACCCAGAGGGGCAAAGCCCAAAGCAAATAATTAGTTAATGCACCAGGAAAACGGTGGTTTATTAAACCCCAGTCTTTTCTCTCAGTCCGTTACCAGTTTCAAGTGAATTTTTTTGCTGGAAGAGACATCTTAGATCCAGAATAGAATTTCTGAAGGGGGTATGGCAGGCAGACAAATATAGGCAGATTAGGAACATGACTCTAAATCCCCAGAGATTTCTTTGACCAGTGGATTATTTTAGGGTTAATACGTCTATCTTTCTGTCTTTTGAAACAGCTTTACCAACAGAGGTTTGTGAAGAACATTGGTGCACAGAATGGGACAGAACTTGCAGTCTTGGTGTTTTGTTGGACAGGGCACTGTCTCCTTGCCCCATCCATCCCTGACACTTAGAGGATTGCTGGTAAAATAACCTGAGCAAGCCATCTCCCAGGTCATTTGATGCAGAAATACACTTCTGCCCGCTGTAACAGGAGTTGCTGGCAGTAGCAACATCCACAGCAGGGGTAAAAGATTGGATAAGGCTAACAAATTAGAGAGTATCGTAGAATCATAGAATGGTTTGAGTTGGAAGGGACCTTAAAGACCATTTAGTTCCAACCCCCCTGCCATGGGCAGGGACACCTTCCACTAGACCAGGTTGCTCAAAGCCCCGTCCAACCTGGCCTGGAACACTCCCAGGGATGGGGCACCCACAGCTGCTCTGGGCAGCCTGTTGCAGTGCCTCACCACCCTCATGGTGGAGAATTTTTTCCTTTTTTGTAATTTAAATCTACTCTCTTTCAGACTAAAGCCATTACCCCTTGTCCTGTCACTACATGCCCTTGTCAAAAGTCCCTCTCCAGCATTCTTGTAGGCCTGCTTTTGATACTGAAAGCCACAATAAGGTCTCCCCGGAGCTTTATCTTCTCCAGGTTGAGCAACCACAACTCTCTCAGCCTGTCTTCATAAGAGAGGTGCTCCAGCCCTCTGAGTAACAATTAAAACCCACCCTTTTTATTATAACTTTGGACAGTTTGTTCCATCAACTCACTGCCTGCCTTGAGAACAGTTTTGGGGATTTTTGTTGTTGTTATTTCATTTTCCCTCCCTGTTAGCTGTTGCTCCTTGTCACAGAGACTCCCAGAGCTGCCTGCCAAAATTTTGGTTAGAATGTGCAGGTCAGTGTTAATAATTAACACCTAGTGGGCTTTGGGAAGCAGCATGAAGGTCTGGGAAGTCTATAGTAAAGGATCGCAGATTGGTGTCATACAATTGATAATATTACCAATCAAATTTAAAAAATTTGGCATTTTCAAAGGGCCAGGCTTATTCCTGTAGATGAACACTGACAAGATTTTTACACGTGGAAGAGATTGAATTCATACTATGGCCACTAAGTGTAGCAGTCTCATTTTTAATGATTCTATCAAGAAACCTGAGCAATCAAAGGCTACTCGTAAATATCCCAATGCCACGATGGTTAATCAGTCATTATCTGGGAGATATACAGGTGGCTGTCATAGTAGCTGTCACTCCCAGCAGCACTAAGTATAAACCACAGTATTAAAATAACAAGAGGAAAGCTGGGCCGCAGAAGGATTATCCTGGGTCCTGTCCATCCTGAAAATACCACATGACCTTCTTCACAAAATGGTAGCAAAAAACCAAAAAAAACCCAAAAACCACTTGGTTGTGTAGCAGCGGCTGTTCCCCTGGCGAAACTCTGGAAGGCAGCCTCCTCTCAAAAATACTCCTGCTGGAGATTTTTCTTGCACACTCAGGGCACAGATTTCTCTTGGAAGTTTATTTCGGTATTTCTGAAGATGAAGATCTTTTTCTGAAGACTGCGTGCTTCCACTAGGGATGATAATGCCTTTCTGTATGGTATATGGTATGCATCTACTGGCTCAAATTATGTGTAGTTTTTACTTTCAGTTTAACTTAGGTTTAATTGTCTCGATTTAAGCCTCTTGCGCTAACACTAAGCTGCTTTTGTTTTTACTTTGGATCCAATAATTTTAATGTTTCCCCCATATGGCAGTGGGTTTTTGAAGGAAAAAAACAAGGTCTGAGACTGAGTTATTTGAATGGATTGAAATTAGGTAAGTGAAACTAAAAATATAAATAGGAAATACCACGCGGAAGTGACATATACATAGGGAACCTCTGCGTGATATCAACACATTCAAAAACCTGACAAAATTTTTCATGTTTTCTGTTCAGCCCTTCTGTATCTACAGTGGCTTCGCTTCACCCTCAGCAGCAGCTGGATAACCAGCACAGCTGCTCTGCTGGGGTGAATGCCAGAGAATAACAGTTATAAAATACACTTCAGTGATGCTAAACAATTAATTACACCTCCTTGTCAAAAGTATTTTTGTCAAGTGTAACTGGGCTGTGGGCTTATTCTGTGAGCGTGGTGTACTTCGTTAGCCAAGTTTCGTTTATTTTTCAGTTGGATTATTAGCACAGGGAGAAATACAGGGCTGCCGACCCAGTTTTTTAGCCCAGTAAGGATATTGATGAATATTCTCCTTTTGAGAATACTTAGCCTTTTGTTCAATTGGTAAAATGGATGTGGCTTTAGCTTGTGTCTGAAATCCGGGTCCTCTTCCAGTTGTGGCCGTGTCCTGTGAGGCCAGGCTGGGGGGCGGCCCTCCCAAAGGTGGTACCTCAGAGGATATATTCCTGCTAGATCTGCAGGCTGAAATGTTCATGAGACCACCTCGAACTCATTTCATTTCCAATACGGTAGGTTAGCCAAGATCCCGTAATTAAACCAGCTGATTTCAACCCAAGACCTTGGGGAGCAATTATATCATCTTTTCTCCCGAGTCACCAGGAGAGTGCAGTGCAGGAGGTCCTGCAGGTAGCGGTGGGTCATTTATAACCACGACTGATGCGAACCCACCTGAAACAGCCTCTACATCGCTTTAGTTAAAGCACAACTCTCTTTTCCCTGTAAAGAAGATAGGAGATAGGGGAGGTGGGTAGCTGGCAGGTTTCTGCATCTGCTGGCATTCCCTCTACTTGCATTTAAGCTGTAGGTTTCCCTCCATGGCTGCGCTCTAAGGTGGGAAGTTTTTCAGTCCTCAGCTGATCTAAAAGTAGCCCAAATTGTTAGTGACCAAACTTCCTGCCATGTGATAGCCACGTGGCATTCTCTGTGAAACTATTGATGATTCCAGTCTAGTTGGTGGCAGAAAATATTTCCATGGCATTAAAATCGTTGCGGTAACTACCACTTTTCATGCCACGTCAGTCACAAAACTCAAGGTCAAATGGAAGATGTTCTTTCCAGTATACTCCTGTAACGTTGGTTGCTGAGATGTGGGGGCTGTACCTGTTGGGTGTGATAAACGTGGATGACCAAGTCAGCAGATCCTTCAATTTGGAATCTGGGACCAGCACTAAAGTTACGTTCGCCTTTTCCATGCAAAGGTCTTCAGAGGGCTCCTGGCTTGATTCTGCTGTGGCGCTGAGGAGAGACGAGCCAGTGAGGGGCTACCTGGCATTTTTACATCTCCAGCCCAAGGAAACAAACACAAAAACCCCGACTTCTAATTCATGCAAAGAGGAGAAAGGAAAAGTCAGTCTTGCAAAGCACTTCCATGTATTTGCAAGGGATTCCAGGTTTTCCCAGGGGCTGGAGCCCACTCGAGCACCTGCGTGAGCTGGGGGGAGTTTTGCTGTTGGCTGCGACGGTCTGAGCTTGGGGACAGGGGTATCACATAATTGATGAGGAGTCTCTGTTTCTTGCTGGGATGTACAGGTCCCCAGGTGATTTGACAAAAAGCAAAATAATTTCACTTGAAGTTTTGCACACAGAAAACATTCACAAAATCTTATCACGCTTGCCAAATCCTTTTGTTCTGTTTATAAAAATAAGAAAATGACCTCATCGAAGTGATGGGAGACACTAGCCCCTGAATGTGTAATGGTCTTTGGAAAACTATTTTATTGTGACATAGGTTGCTTTCCAACATGACAGGAAACAGTAGCATCTAAATGATGTTTCAGAGATTATAAAAAGAATAATATATTCAGAGTATGCACTGTATTCAGAACATGTATTCTTACCTTCTTGATCTTGGCAAATGTATGGGTTGAGACAAACTCACTAGAGATCTGTCATAGCTCTATCTTCTGATTTTCTATTTTTTTTTTCTTTTGGCATTAAAGGATAATGTACTATGTACAGTCTTTAATACAGAGACTTCAGAAGTGTAAAAAATTATAGGAAGTCTGTTAGAGTGGTAGGTAGGCAGGCTAGATTGAACTTCTCCAAGCCTTTTAATGATGTTTCTTCATTTATTATTATGTTAAAGGGGAGTGTAACTTCTGAAGCTAGTAGCAACCTAACCCAAGCTGCTAGGACCACAGAGCCAAGTTATAAAAGACTTTTTAACTAATGAGCAGCAAAAGCTAAGTGGTACAAACCTTTAGTTAAGGATTTGATAAAAACTGGACACTCCTTAATGCTGCCTCACAGGCACCTGTGCAGAGAAATAGATTCATCAAAGCTCACCAACTTTTTTCTAGATATTTTCCCCTCCAGTTTCTTGCTGCTGATTCCGCAGTTCTTTGGACACAACTGCAGTAGCTCCTTGGGAGCTGCACTGAAGGGCTGCAAAAGGCTGATCTTTTCTTTCACATTTATTCAGGTGACACTTTTGAGAATATGAAGGTTTCCCCTGTCCCTGCTGCACCAGCACGGGCACGACCATCATTGCCTGCAATAGTCTTCCCAACATGCGACTCACCCCAGTTCCTAAAGCGATGCCTTTGTGAGTGCCTAGTGCCGATTCCATTTGTCGTGCCCTTCTGCACAGGGCTTCATAAGCTTCTCACAAACCACAGCATCCTTTGTCCAGGGGCTGTATGGGTGTAGGAAGTGGACCTGAAATCTAACAGGTATGATCAGCTGACGGAGAGTCCGTGGAAGAGAAATCTCCGGCATAGGGACACTTGCAGGATGAGTTTGATTGATATGGAGGTGTCCGCACCTCCTTTCAGAAATATTCAAACTCTTCCGTAAATCACAACATGGACTGGGACTAGAAACAGCAGGATTTTTTAAAAAACCACCAAACAAAAAAACAACAAAACAAACAAACCAAAAAAACCCAAAACCAACAACAAAACTGGGATTAGAAAAAAAATTTTAAATATGACTTGCAGTATAACTGAAATTTGGTACAAACATGTTCCACCTTGGAAAAAACCGATCCTGTTCTACTTCACTTCTAGTAAATAAAATACAATTTCTATACACCATTTTTTTTCTTCTCATGTTGGCGCTCTGCTACTGAAATTTTACTTTGCCTACTCGTTCACTTGACAACGTGTCAACCAGAGTTCAGCTCTCCCTTACACAGAGCGACTTTCAAAGCCAGCGATCTGTGGCAGGCACACAAACAAACCCAAGGGTCTCTGCCTTTTAAACAAATCCATCTCCCTCCTCCTTCCGGCCAGTAAACAGCTTCTGGCTGCAATTTGGTCCTTTATAGAAGAGATTTTTAAGATGCCAGCTGACCTGCCCAGCAGCCTGGTAATCCTCAAATCATCTGCTCGCCATGCTCTTGTGGAGATGTCACCGAAAAGGCTTGTTGACAACCTTCTGTTGTATTAAAGATAACTCTGTAAAACTGCCACTATCTTACTCAGTTCAACTTTGCCGCACGGTTGAATAAAACTTCCCCTTCTGACAAATTCAGAAAGACTGTTGACAGAAGAAAATTATATAGAAAAAATACTTCTGGTTTCCAGTGCTCTTTGGGTTAGAAGAAATTGACACTGATCTATATAACAGCTTGCAGACTCTTAAAAAAAAATTTTAAAATTGACAAATTGTTTTGGAAATCTGAATGTCCTTTCCATGCACATTCTCATACAATGCATTTTAAACTATCTAAATACCATATTTCATATTAGTATGAAGTAAAAATATTTTAGTTGCTAACAGATCTATGTCGGTTACTCAGTTTTTACTTTTTCACACAAAGCGATTACTTTATTCTCAGGTCTTAACAAGAACCCATGTGGCAAAAAGGCAGTAATTTAGTGATAAATACAAACCGCAATATTGTAGGTATCTATGACTCCTCCAATCAATTTTTGCACAGAGTAACAAATACTAATCTCGGCTAAACTGTTTTGTTACATATACAGCATGCTCTGATCCCAAACAGCTCTTTAATCCACTATTTTAATAAGTCTGTGGATTAAGGGATCTATACAGTGTGCTGACACAATGTATTGAGTGCAGGTTCTGTAGATGAACATTTCTGTGATCCATGTTAACGGCACACAAGCCATCACAGTATTATGGTGTCAACAACCTACAGATTATCTCCTGGCTTTTAAAGCATCCTGCAGCAAAGCCAGTTTAATGAACCTCCATGAAGGTGAAAACACTATCAAATGTATGGCGAGAGAGGACTTTGAGATAAAAGCAAAGAGTACATAAATACCAACAAGTATTTGTATATAATCAGCTATAAGATATACAGAATGTTTCCTGTTCTGAAATCAGTCAAAACAACAATATGTTGACAAGGGCAGTCTGTTTTCTTGGTCCCTTCCTCATCTACACGTGCATCACACTTTTCTCCTAACATCTTCAATTTCCTCTCACAGCTTGACAGTATTTCATGTAGGAAACCCATCATGACGATTTTACTTTTTCAAAAATAAATTTGCTCCAAATTGCTCCATGGCTGTTATATTCATGCTCCTGAATGAATATGAATGAAAATGTTCAGTGAAAACATCTGCACGACGTATGGCACCAAATGAAACATTGGGATGTATGAGGAATGAAGGAGAAAACCGGTACCGAGACCACACCACTTTTTGTAATACATCACCTGCTCCCACCTGCAGGACTGGCAAGCACATCTCTCCCCTTCCAACCCTCTTACAAACTCTGTTTTCCAGTTGTTTCCCCCTTATTTTTCCCCTCTAATTTCCCCCAGCCAGTGTATAGGGCACAGTGGTGTGTGTTGCTTCCCAGCATGAAAATACTTTGACTTTTCTGAATTCCAATGATTCCACGCAGCCACTTTTCAGTAATCTTCTCCCAAAGTTGCACTGTACAGAGCAGTGTCCAAACTGGATGGCAACAAATTCACTGTAATGTCCTCCTGCTGTCTGAAAACAGGCCTCCCATTCTTGATATCCCTTATGGAGCATTTTCTTCGATTTATGGCTGGACCTGTTCACATAGTTTCTACTTCCTGCAGCTTCACCTCAGCTACTGGCGCCTTTTTTTCAGATGTTTCTCCCTTTTTTGACTTTCTTGTTCCATCTGTTGGTGATGCTTGCTAACAGCTTGCTTGGGGAAGAGAAGGGTTTGATTTCAAACGTGGAGAGCTGGAGTTGGAAAAGCAGCCTCCAAAGAGCATCTCTGGCAAGGAGGCTGGGATGGGCAAGGGGTATTTACTCTTCCTGAGGAGCTTCCTGGGATCTGGGGAGGATCTGCATGTGTAAAGCTGCAGATTTTCCCTGGTTCAATAAGATGGAGGAGGAAGGGGCTGCTCGAGTTGTGCTTTTGAGGTGGTTGAGCAAGGGAAGCTGGGGTGCTGCAGGCACTTCAAGACTGCAAAGGGAGCTTTTCTTGACAAAATCATCCTGTCTGGATATACCAGGACTATTCAATTCATTTTCACCAAAATCCACTATCCATCATGCTAAATGCATAGGCTCCAGACAACATATTCTACATGGATTTATAGTGGATTAAACCACTACGCACTGCTGAGATATGACATGCACCACAATTCTGTTAAACGTAACCGTGCAATGAATAGACATTGGAAAATTCATTCTTCACGTATGAAAGCTATTCGATGTGTGCTGGCTTATTTCTAGTCTTACACCAGTACAGTTTTGGGGGATGTTCCTCAAGATTTTCTTGTTGCTGGAAAGCAGGTTCTTCCTTGGGCTCTCCTTCTAAAGGAGGAGCCAAATCGTCCCAGCAGCTCCCCAGGCCCAGCTGCGTCCCTGCACATGGGCACACTGTTGGTTCTGTGTGGAGCAGCGGGCCATGGCAGTTCTCCCAGGAGACGCGCACACGTGTGACAGCCTGGAACTGTGGGCAATGTTCTGCTGAGCACACATGGCCCTGGCACCTGCTCCACCAGGGATCCAGGTGCTACCACACTCCTCATAGCCTCAGTGGCAGTGGAGGACAGGGGTACTGCCTGGTGTGGGGACACAAAGTCTAGCTCAGCTTTCCAGACTGCCAGTAGAAAAACAAAGTCTCAGGCAAGGACGCTGGCAGTACCATGGGCTCCATTTGGTGGCCTGCCCATAGATGTTCAGTGCCACCTGAGATGCTCTTTGTGCATCTTGAACAGATGCTGGGGCTCAAGAAGGGTTTGAGTCCTGTGATGTATCTGCTGCCTGGTGCAGATGTCTTACTTAGGACTTAAGGGCTCATATTTAAATGTCTGGATTGAGCTCGCCATGGATGTCACACCTTATTTGAGGTCCAGGCAGTATTTATGGTACCTTGGACTCAAGGAAGAGTTTGTTGTCTTGGGCTGTATTTACACTACCAGTAGGTCTGAAGCAGTAGTGTGGTTTCAAAGTGAAATCCATCACTGCTCTTACTGTTCTCTGGATTGCTTCTCAAAGCATCTGTAAAGTTCAGGAACTGGATGCCTTTTGAAGGAAACTGAGGCAGATGCTGTGCTCCAGTGCCTGTTGGGGACACCAGGGTCCAGTGTCTAGGGCAGGGTTGAGCTGCTCCATCATGAGGTCTCCTAACACAGATGTGCCAACAGGAGATGGCTCTTGCACTGTCAGGAACTTCCAGAGCACAATGAAATAGTTCTTGTAGTACACATGGGGCAAGTGTGCTGCCCTATTAGCCTTTGACTGCACAAAGTCCTCAGCACTTTATGACTCACATCCACCTTTCTTGTGGCTCAAAATCCTTTCTCTTCCTTTCCTTGCCCTTGCTTAGCCACCTACACTTTTACTGCCTTTTCTAGTACCTCCTTAATCTACTGTCCAGGCCACGTCAATCCCATCACTCCTCCAGAAAAGCCAGTGAGTCTCAACCAAGGTCTCTTAGGAGATGTCATTGCTGATCATTGTGCTGTGAGGCTGAAGGCAGTTTCTTGATGGCCAGATGATCCATGGTTGTGCTGTGGAAGTGCTAACTTCTCTTATGAAGACAGGCTGAGAGAGTTGGGGTTGTTCAACCTGGAGAAGAGAAGGCTCCAGGGAGACCTTAGAGAAGCCTTCCAGTACCTAAAGGGAACCTATGCAAAAGCTGGAGAGGGACTTTTGACAAGGGCATGTGGTGATAGGACAAGGGGTAATGGCTTTAGTCTGAAAGAGAGTAGATTTAAATTAGGAAAAAGGAAAAAAATTCTCCGCCATGAGGGTGGTGAGGCACTGGAACAGGCTGCCCAGAGAAGCTGTGGATGCCCCATCCCTGGGAGTGTTCCAGGCCAGGTTGGACAGGGCTTTGAGCAACCTGGTCTAGTGGAAGGTGTCCCTGCCATGGCAGGGGGGTTGGAACTAAATGGTCTTTAAGGTCCCTTCCAACTCAAATCGTTCTATGATTCTATGAACCTCCTGGCTGCTGCTGGGTCCGAGAGAGCCACATAAAACCAAAGGTGGTGAATGCGGTGCTCTTCAAGAGTCAGGACAGCAGCTGGGTTGGGGGCTGAGAGGTGGCCTGGCAGGTATGCTCCTGTTGCAGGAGCTTGAAGAGATCTTCTGACACGAGTGTCCCACCAGCCCCAGGGATGGCCACATGGCAGCATCTGGAGGGGAACTCATCCTCCCACTCTACTCTTGCAGAAGACCCGGGGAGAGATGACTGGCACTGCAGCCTGCAAAAAGGGCCTCGGTGTGCTGTGCAGAAGGGGCTAGGGATGCAGTGGTGCGCTCTCTGCTCACAGGGCTGGCACCAGCAGGAGCCAGAAGGACTGAGAGACCTTGCATGGCCAGTGTCAGTGCGGGCAGAGCTCCGCTGGCACCTGTGGCACAAGGCCGGCAAGAAGCCAGCATGTGCTTCCTGGGGTGCGCACAGCAGGGAGCAGAGGTTTAGCTCCTTCCCTGAGTGCCTTCATTCTGCAAGCCTAGAAACACAAACACGGTGTGTAGGGGAGACCAAACACCGCCCAGTGCCAGCAGCCAGAGTCTGGATAAAACCTTGCAATGCCCCTTTGTTTTCTCCATGCCGCTAAGGTAGAGCTGGAAAGGACGGGATAAAGATGTGTAACTTCAACAGCAAGTTGAACACGAGCCAGCAGTGTGCCCTGGCAGCCAAGAGGGCCAACTGTGTTCTGGGGTGCATCCAGCACAGCATTGCCAGCCAGGCGAGGGAGGTGATTGTCCCGCTCTGCCCTGCACTGGTGCGGCCTCACCTGGAGCACTGTGTGCAGCTCTGGGTGCCACAGGATAAAAAAGACATTAAGCTACTGGAGAGTGTCCAGAAGAGGGCTACAAAGTTGGTGAAGCATTTGGAAGGGAAGCCCTATAAGAAGCAGCTAAAATCACTTCGTTTGTTCAGCCTGGAGAAGATTGAGGGGAGACCTCACCATGGTCACGGCCCCAAGCCTGACAGTGTTCAAGACTGGACAACACCCTCAGACACGTGGTGTGAACTGTGGGGTTGTCCCGTGCAGGACAGGAGTTGGACTCGATGATCCTTGTGGGTCCCTTCCAATTCAGGACATTCTGTGATTCTAACTTGAGGGGACACTGTCAGCAGTTTGGTGGCACAGAAGGCACTGCAGGAGAAAGCTCCCACCAGGTAATGAGTGCTCTTGGAGACAGGAGTCAGCTGAGGACTCTGCAACTCCTGCAAACACTTGGCCAGGTAAAAGACCGGGCCCAAAGTGGCATGTTCACCACAGGGGCACTTTTAACACTGCTGGCCAGCAAAAATGAGAGTCTGTCGGAAAGAGACACAGGAATCTCAGCAAAATTGGTGCTGACAGTTATTTATTTCCCATTTTTGCACAACGAGCTGGGGAGGACATCCCTTGTGTTCACAGCACCAAGAGGAAGGCATATCACTCCTTGGCTGCTATGATGCTCATTTCTCTCTCGAAAATCAAAGGAAATGAGTGTCAAGAGGACACTGACGTGCAATAGCTTCAGGCAGCAACACAGGTCTTTACTCATACTCCACACAGATTCCAATAACAAATCATTTATTTTTATCACCACGGCTCATTAATAGGCCTACAGTACTTCTGCTCTACGCTGTTTTTTTCCCATTCTTGTGCAAAAATGCCTGCTTTAGTCACTAATAATACCATTAAGAGATCATTAAAGAGTCAGAAAATGAGTGTAGAACAATGACAACCATATCTTCTGCCAGCATATTTGGTTTGCTCTTTCATAGCAACCTTACACTTTCAACATCTCAGAAGATACTAGATTACTGTTACAAAAAAGGTGTTTGAAATACAACAAATGAAAAAATTAGTGTACATGAAATGTACATTGTAGCACTGTGGTTGCTGTGATGCTTTATTGATATAAGAGAAGGAAAGCTGGTAGGCAGTTATCTCTTTTTAGACTATTTTGACTAGTCCATTACATTCGCAAAATTATTTTCAACAGTGCAGTCTATGAGTCATTCAATCTTCACAATTTGTTTTCTATTTGAGAAGCTGTAGATTGCTCTCTCCGACTAATTTCTGTGTGTAGTTGTCATACATTCAGCTGAAACATTTGTGCAGAAGAGGTTTTGCAAGGAGACACCAAAAATGATCGTAATACTGGCCAGCCCCAGCTGAGCTCAGAGACCCATTTCTCCTTGTACTCTTCATGCATATATGGCTCCAAGGGTCTTAGCCCCAAAGATGCTGCTGCGATAAGATTCACATGCTCACAAGCACCTGGGTGCCTAACTCTTGAGGATGTCTGTGGGAGTTAGGCTCATAAATACCTTCTGAGCATCCTGGAAAATGTTACATTGGCTTAATCTGATTAATGGAAAACACAGCATCTTTAAAAGGCTTCCAATTTTAAAAGGGCAAGACAGATGAACAGTATTTTTCCCAGAATACAGACAGAAAAAGACAGTGATGAGATTTAATTGACCTCCCTGTGTTCCTATGACCATTTAAATGTCAAAGGGGCATGTGTCATTTGGAAATGAGCGGTCCAGGCTACCCCAGGCTTTCCAATACTGGTTTATGCAAAACCTACGCTCTGGTATTAATGCTGAAAAAGGGTGTTTGGACTTCTGACAAAACCTGAAAGCTGCTCTGCATGCAGTGGCAACGTCTGATCTGCTGTCACCATGGTGTCCTGCCTCCACCTGACACTGCAGCACCAAATGCCATTGCTGCAAGGGAGATCCACATTTTGGGAGGGGTCTGTCCCTGGCCAGCTGTACCCCCTGCTCTCATCCTCTCCAAGCTGGCATGGGAAGCCACAGAGAAAAAATGGCCAAGAAGGTCTGGCAAGGGCTAGACATCTCTTTTTTTCCCCACTGCTGGCTGGCATCATCATAGTGGGGGAGGAGAGCATTTTGTGCACCCAGGAGTCTTGGCATCAGAAAGGGAAAAGAGAGATGCCAGGAACGAAATGCCCTGTCCCTACAGAGGTAAGAGAGGAGCAGGACACAAGTCACAAATTCTCCTCGGTCACCTCGTGCCATATCATCCCTCATCAGGAAAAGTTCCCCACAGAGAAAAGATTGGCAGGAGGAGAGGGCGAAGGGAGGGAGGCGGTAGTGCTGGGAGGGAGAAGGAAGAGAGTCTGCCACACGCAGTTCACTGGACCAACACTGAGAAGGGTTAACGCTATCATGTTACTGGTGATTCCAGGAAATGTTTTTTTGTTATCATGTTATGTCAGATTCAAGTGGTATTACCCATGACTAGCACGCAAGATTACAGAGGCAAGTTGAGCGCAGGTCACTTTCATGCTTCAGCACAGCTCTTCAAAACAGCATATTTCATTTTGCTAGGAGGGGAAACACACTTGCTGACGCTGTTTTCCCAGTAAAGTGATGCTGAGCCAGATGGGAAAATTTCTACATAGCCCTCTAACAAAGAAAAGCAAATTGTGTGTCGGGAAAGAACAAACTTAGAGGGCAAAACTCAATGACACTAGAAAATAAAAAAGCTCTTCCATAAGGTGTGAACCTGGGCCTTCCGAGAAGTGGAGGCACTGGTTTGGGGTGTTGTTTCATTATCCTTCCGTTTTTATAAAAGCTGTTGAAAGAGAGTGTCTTAGAGATCTCTCTCTCTCATGGCCAGACTTGGTCCAAGATGGGCAACGTGTGCAGTTGTGGGAGGGCAGGGATGGGAGCACAGGACAGGTAGGCAGCACGATCTAAGCTCCCGTCCTTAGGAAAGCTGTCTGAAATATCCACAGTGTTGGAGAAGCTTGCTGGGATTGTGCTTTGTGGTCACTCGAGCACATCTGAGCAGCATGGCAAGGAAAAATATGTTCTCAGTCTAACTTTGGACTGATGGAAAACAGGATCAACAGAATCCCTGCTCCATTTTCAGTAGCCTTTCCTTCTCAATTTTGTTTCCTTCCTGTCTCCTCCCCTGCTACTTCATATAGAATAGAATCATTGAATCATTTTGGTTAGAAGAGACCTTCAATATCATTGAGTCCAAACATATGTTACCTTTGGTCTCAACTCTTTATCTTCTGCCAAGAAATGAGCCATTTCCACTTGTGGCAGTTATTTCCACACTGAGATGTGCAGAGCAGAAGCCACTCAGCCAGAACCGACTCCTGAAGTGGAAGGGTCCTGAGCCAAAAGCCTCTGCTGCAGCAGTGTCCTGGGCCACCACCAAGGTTCAGTCAGCTCTTCCTCAAGTACTTGCTGACTCTAACAGCCTCACCACAAACACAGCCCAGCTGTGTAAGCTTTGCCATGGCCGTGTGTATACCAGGGTGTGCACCGGCACCTCTCAGCAATGTTTATAAATATCTCAAGCATGGGTGTCAAGAGGATGGGACCAGACTCTTTTCAGTGGTGCCCAGTGACACGATGAGGGGCAATGGGCACAAGGTGAAGTACAGGAGGTTCCATCTAAACATGAGGAGAAACTTCTTCACTTTGAGGGTGCCAGAGCACTGGAACAGGCTGCCCAGAGAGGCTGTGGAGTCTCCTCTGGAGACATTCAAGACCCACCTGGACACATTCCTGTGCGATCTGCTCTGGGTGAACCTGCTACAGCAGGTGGGTTGGACTAGGTGATCTCCAGAGCTCCCTTCCAACCCCAACCACTCTGTGATTCTGTGACCTGCCAGTGTTAAGTTCCACTACCACCACGGCTGTACCATTACAGCCACGGCTGCCTAAGAAGCAAAAGAGATGACGCCGGGCGTTGTGATTTTGGCCGAGGAGCTGCTGGCCCCCTCACACACGCCACCCCGGACGGGTTTCGGGCAGGCTGAGGCAGGTGCGAGCCCAACTCCCCTTCGGACCCGCTGGCTCGGGGGGGGCTGGCCGGTTGGCGGGGGAGCTGCGCCCTCACCGCGGGCAGCGGCCTGCCCTGAAGCAGCTGAGAGGGGAAGGGAACCGCCACCCGGAGCCACCGAGACGTCCCCATCCCGGGGTGCGCAGGCCCGGGGCTGACGCCCGGCGCGGCCGAGCCCCAGCGCGCAGGCCAGCACCGCCCCCGCCCAACGGCCGGTAACGGCCGCGGGTCACGCCCCGCCCCGTGAGCACCCAACGCTCCGCCCCCGCCCCGCGCCCGGCTGGCTCGGGCACGTGGGGGGCGTGGCTCAGGGCACACCTCCTCTCCCCTCCCGACCAATCAGCGCCGCGGAGAGGAGAGGCGCGGCGGCGGGGAACGCCACCGTCCCAGCCAATGGGCCGCGGGGGGGCGGGGCCTAGACGGCGATGATGGCGGCGGCGGCGGCAGCGTGGGTCTGCTCGCGGGCCGGCCTGCGCCGGGGGAGGTGGAGACTGTGAGTGACGCGGGGACTGTGAGTGACGCGGTGCGGTGGGCGGGACCGACGGGCCCCCGGCGCCGCTCCTCCCCGCTGGGGTCTCCCCCGCCCGCACCGAGCGGCGGGTCTCGGCCCGCAGGGCGGGCTGGAGCTGCTGCAGGTGGCGGGGGCCCCGCAGCGGGAGAGGCTGTGGGGGCCGGGCCGGGGCGCCTCCGCCGTGCGCCAGCGGGCGAGAAACTGCGGGTCCGCCGGTTCCTTGGGTGATGGCGCCGGGCAGCAGCTCGGGGAGCCTCTCACGGGCGAGCCCCGGCCTTTCCTTCTCGCCCTCGGACAGCCGCCTGCCCTGTGCCCCGCCGTGGGGCGCTGGTAGCTCGGGCACAAGGAACGTGAGCGCAGAAATTAGTTTCTTGCAGTTACCGCAAAATTAGCCTTGCCCGGTTGTCCACTTTGGTGCTGCTGCTGCACGGGGAGTGGCCGGGGTCTTCCCCGTTCCTGCACTGAGCCTCCGACCTTCAGGGCCGCTGTGCCCCATCTCCTGCAGGGGAAAGGTGTAGAGCCTTGCATCTGGGTAGGAACAACCCCAGGTTCCAGTATAAGTTGGGGAATGACCTATTAGAGAGCAGTGTAGGGGAAAGGGACCTGGGGGTCCTGGTGGACAGCAGGATGACCATGAGCCAGCACTGTGCCCTTGTGGCCAAGAAGGCCAATGGCATCCTGGGGTGTATTAGAAGCCGGGTGGTTAGTAGGTCGAGAGAGGTTCTCTTCCCCCTCTACTCTACCCTGCTGAGACCTCATCTGGAATATTGTGTCCAGTTCTGGGCCCCTCAGTTCAAGAAGGACAGGGAACTGCTGGAGAGAGTCCAGTGCAGGGTGACAAAGATGATGAAGGGAGTGGAGCATCTCCCTTATGAGGAAAGGCTGAGAGACCTGGGTCTCTTTAGCTTGGAGAAGAGGAGACTGAGGGGTGACCTCATTAATGTTTATAAATATGTAAAGGGTGAGTGTCAGGAGAATGGAGCCAGGCTCATCTCGGTGACAACCAATGATAGGATAAGGGCCAGTGAGTACAAACTGGAACACAGGAGGTTCCACTTAAATATGAGAAGAAACTTCTTCACAGTGAGGGTGACAGAACACTGGAACAGGCTGCCCAGGGAGGTTGTGGAGTCTTCTTCTCTGGAGACATTCAAAACCCGCCTGGACGCCTTCCTGTGTAACCTCACCTAGGTGTTCCTGCTCCGACTGGGGGATGGGACTAGATGATCTTTCGAGGTCCCTTCGAATCCCTAACATTCTGTGATTCTGTGAAAACCAGCAGGGGCTGGGTCCGCACCGTAGGCTTGCCTCTTTTTAAGAGAATACTGTGTTGCCTCCTCCATGGATAATCCACCCTGGATGGAGCTGAGCACAGGTTGTGATGTAGGCCGAAGCGGGGCTTTCAGCAGCCCCATCAGCACCTGCCATCCTGGGCCTGGGGAGGCCCGTGTGAGTCTGGAGGGGTGGCGTGTCCCCCTGCTCCTGCTGCGAAGGTGTCTGGACAAGAGGTTGTTATGTAGACAATGTATGTTCACTTGCAAAGAGACCAAGATCACCAGGTGCTTTGCCACAGGCAGCCAAATAGCTGGTGAAACACTGGACCAGGTTGCCCAGAGAGGTGGTAGATGCCCCATCCCTGGAGACATTCGAGGCCAGGCTGGGCGGGGCTCTGAGCAACCTGATCTAGTTGCAGATGTCCCTGCTCATTGCAGGGGGGTTGGACTAGATGACCTTTGAAGGTCCCTTCCAACCCAAACTATTCTGTTACCTGCAGGCAGGGAATGAATTCTGCCTGTGTGATTGATTGTTGGGTCTGCACTGATTTAAGGGAGGTTTTCAACCGCATTTCTAGAGGGAGAGCTGATTTTTTTAGAACTGCTATTAGGCAGGAAATCAAGTGTTAATTCATTTTAATATTTAAAGCTTTAAATTCTTGCAATCTCTGCTGAGACCACAATACTGTAAATATTTTATAGTTGACTGACTAAAGAGTATGCAGTCTATAATAACTGTAATATAGATGTTACTGTGAACACGCAATATTGATGCTGGTGTTCTTGGGGAACCTCAGGGACAGCTGGACTACTTTGTGCTGTACTAGAGGCAGTGCGAAGAACTCACAAAATCCATATTAATCTTTCTTGCCCACAGTAACACTGTCCTGCAGAGCACCCAGGGTCGTTTTTCCAGCCTACCTCCTTCAGCTTACTTTTACAGCCTGTTTCGGGAGAAGATGCATGCATGGATGTGCCTTTTTTTTTTTTTTTTTCTTTTCCTCCCACCCCGTATCGGTGCAGAATCATAAATGCTGTGCTTTTCTGTTTCTGGTCATGAGGAATTTTGAATATTTATAATGTGGGGAGAAGTCTACACAGTGTGAGGGCAATCAGGTGATAGTGTTTATATGTCCATAGCACCCGTTCAGGGCTGTGAGAGGAGGGTGACCACTCGCCTGCGGTGAGGCTGCTCTCTTCCAGCCGTGGTCAGAAGGAGCTTCCTTGGCTGGTGCTACCACAGGATGGGATGTGGCTGCTGAGCACCACAGCCCCCTCGCTTGACTCCCGGGGGACATGATGGCCTCCCTGCGGTGGGAACTGCCTGCCCCTTGTTGCTGTGCAGCCCGAGAGGCCACCACGCAGGTGGAGACCACAGAATTTGGGGCATCCAAGCAGTCAGAAGCCAGAGCAGGATGAGGCATGAGGAGTCCTTGCTCGCCTTTGAGCTGGGCAGCCATGTAGCCATGTGCAGCAAGGAGGGAAAATCCAGGGGTGACTTCAAATGTCAGCAATCGATGCACGTGTTGGTTGGATTTAATTAGCAGCTCCCTAGTCTTTAGCAGGAGTTGGCAGGTGCCTCTGGGTCCGGACCCTGGTGCTTGCATCCCACAGCGCTCATTGCCACGCTGTCAAGCTGGGACCCAGGTTACAGCAGGTACCTCTGATGCCGTGCGGCTGATTTCCAGCTGCCGCCATCCTCTCCTCATGTGGATGTTGCTGCCCCTGCAAAGCCACTGTGCAGTGCTGCTGTGAGAATATGGACAGAGTATTTGTATCATTAGCAGGCAGGTTAAGCCTATGGTACCCAAAACTGGTTTTGCTTACTTGCAGCATTCCAGAGCCTTTTCGACTTTCCTTGTCTGCAGAAGATTTTTGTCTTGTTGGAAGAAGATCAAAAAAACTCCTTCCAGCTGTTTTTTTCCTAAGAAATGTAGCTGTTCTTCCTGTAATTGTTGTCAAGAACTTCAAATGTGCTTTTAAAGACAATGTTTGAGTAAAGCATTGACTATGAAAACTTTCTCGCTGACAGATCTTTGTGAAGGGTTCTCTCTTTGCTTGATGATTATGCTGTGAGAGAAGAGCATCGCACACGTAAGCCTGATCACCTGTTTGCCCTTGGCTAGCCAAGTGCACATCTGCTTTGCCTGTGTTTAAGAAGGGTTTTTTTACGTATATTTATTTACATGTCGTATTCCAGGCAGATCTGTGCCCACATGCCCATACTGAATCAATCAAAAATGGTATTGTTAAGCTCACATCTCGGTGGAGCGCTGCAGACTATGGAATATAATGTGTGGGTATGTTGAGCGTGTTGTTCCAAAGGTGCCAACACCAGCACTCTTGCTTTGCTAGGAGCAAAGGAGCCTGAGAAGAGTAATAACCCCCTGTCAGATCTTGTTCAGAGGGTGCGCCTATGTAATCTAAAATTTCTAGAATTGGGAGTTTCTTCTGTCATCTCCAATTGCCATCTTCTCTCCCAGGAATCCACCTCTGCTCTGTCTTGTGTTTCACACTCCAACTTTGCATCTACTTGGCAAATTAGTGATGATGTTGTTTTTCTTGGATTGGACACTGGAGGGTGCTAATGCAATGAGAGCTGAAATTGTTCTAGCAAATTAAAAGGTTCCCCTTTGTTAGTTGTGAAATACTTTTATTCTTTGTTGCAACGTTTAAATGGAAAGACATGAATCGTGGTCCTTACCAGTAGTTGATCCTGCTCGGCATGTGTAGAGCTATAACCAAGAATATCAATGGTGTGTTAAGTCTGTCAGGGATTTACTTCCTGAAGCTTTATCCAAGAAAATCACTCATTTTATGTTCTACATGTTTTTAAGTGTGTCTTTCAAGATTATGGCCTCAGGGTGAAATTTATTTGAAAGTGTGACTTTCTAGTGATAAAACCACTTTATCTGGCAGAACTGTTGAGCCGTACCTTCAGAATCTGCTTTTCTACAAGGTCACTTTTGTTCACCTAAAATAATGTTGCTGGCGAGGCGAGAACCTGATAGCGGTTCATGTGAGGGAGGGAGGAGACACCTCGAACACTGCTAATCGAGTCCCTAGCGTTGCGATCCTCTGGGGACGGACCTGATGGAGCCTCAGCTTACCTTGCAACCACCATCACTGGGCCATGTGTCCCGGCGGATGCGGGATGGGGCCTTTCATCAGCCATCGCCGCTAGGTCAGGCGAAGCATGTTACAAAGCTGCGCCTTAGTTCTGGTGTTTCAAATGCACTCAGACGTTTTTGCCAGGTTAAAGTCGTGTTGGGAAGTCTTACACCAAAGTAGGTATCACCTGTCCACGCTGCTCCAGCTTTCTGCTGAACCACGTCTCCGCTCGCCTCTGCCCTTGGCAGAAAGACACGGGGCCAATGTCAGCTCTGTGTTGTGCATTCTGGCAACTCCATACTCGGCATTAAGGACTGCGAAACTACTGCCTGAGCCAGTTCTCATCCTGGCAGCAGCAGAGGTATGATGCTGGCTAATTAATGCTAATGAGAAGCAGGCTGCAAAGCTGAGTGTGTCCAGCTAATCACCACTGGCCACTCCAACCAGTCTGCTTAAAGCTAACACGGTTCTGGACAGTCCTGCCTGGTTCTGTACCTGCCTTTTCTGACCTGTTAGCTGAATGAAAGCCGGTATTCATAAAATGCGTGAGCAAAACAGAATTGAGTACAAATACACTTTTCTTAGAAATCTTTCTCGTTGGGTATGAGTGTTCTCTGTCTCATTCACATTTACAACTTAAATAGGCTATCCCTCCCTGGAAAACGTTGTTACCTTGCTGTATTATATTGGTCAGGTTTTGTTCTCTCTCAGGTGTTGCAGTTTGTTTACATATGGCTGGTTTAATTTTTCTTTCTTTTAAAAATGCACATAATTTTTCTCCAAATTTCTCCTTGAACTGAAGATGTGTATGAGCCCATGGATATGGAAACCAGAATCCTCTGCCATCCTCTTCTGGTACCAGTTGAGACCTGCTGTTCACCTTGCAAACACATGCGCAACCAGTTTCACACTGAAGTTGCTTGGCTGTTTATCAGAAGCAGCAGAAATGTATCTAGCTGAAAGTTTACACTTCTTTTGCAAAATGAGTTTTAGTAGCTTACTAGAATAGGGTTATAAGGAGATGTGAGTAGAAGAGCTTTTTAAAATCATTGTAATAAGTAGTGGTACTGAAGACTGTGCTTAAGAGGAGATAATGTAGTCTAAGCACACAAAAAAAGATCCGATTGACAGTGTATTTGTCTTGTTTACCAGCTTTTAGGACAAGACTACTTCTTCCATCGCCCCTCCATGCTTACGAGCAGGGAGCCACGGTATGCCCCCGGGCATCATGTCAAGAACTGACACGCTAGCTGTGGTGCCAAAAGGGTTTTCAGTTGTGCATTTTATGTAGGCAGTGTCCTGATTTATCCCAGGGGACCTTTCTCTGGGAGAGGGGGTTAATGGACCTGCCACTAAACCTTCTTGATTGTCTTGAGTTTCAGTGCAGCCAACTGCAGGATGCTGTCTGGAGGTCCAGTGCCACCCCTGCTCTGTGGCCCTGCATGGGGAAGGAGGACGCTTGTTCTCTTGGGGGATGCTCAAGGCCTTCCGATGCTGAACCTTCACATGCTTGTGCAGTATTTCTTGGCTACTCGTAAAGGCTGGGTGAGTGGGGTCTCTGGGGTTTTAATGCCTTTTGGGGAGATGGGGCTGCTGGACTTGAAGTCTCTTAAGAGTCATTCTACCAAGCTCCTTGATGCTAAGAGCTTTGTAGGGTTTCTGCTCATGAACCCCAGTGTGGTATTTGCTCCTGTCCTCTGCACATCAGGTGGGCTCCTGGTGATGGTCTCTCCCAGACCCCTTTCTCACGCCTCTCTGAGCCTCCCCCTTTGGAAAGGGGCAATACTCAATTCGCCTTTATTTTGTTGGTCAGCCTGTGCATGGAGGTGTTTCTCCAGCCATTGCCCTTTTGATGCTTCTCTCTCCCACCCTACAAGGCCACATGGAGCACAGCAGGTCTGCAGAACTTCGGCTGCAAGTGGGTCTGGAGGTCAGCTGCCTGGTTACTGAGCCCCTGGGTCTTGAATGAGTCCCCTTTGTAATTCTTCCGCTTTTTTTCTCATCGGTGCTATATTTACCTCTCAGGTATCCCTGGGCCCTTTAAATCTCCTGGGATCACTGGTGTAAATAGGATTTGCGTGTCCCTGTGAAATGGGCATCACTGGAGGCTCCCTGCCTGGTCTTCTCCAGCCCTTTGTGGGCCAGGGTTGACCAGTCGTCATGAGCGGCCAAACCCGCTTTCTTCTCTGCTATTTTAATTAAAAATGATTGGCATCAGCGGCTCTGCAGCGATGAAAGGGAAATGATGAAACACTGAAGAATTCAGGGCATAAAGTCGATCTCTAAATTTTAATGTACTCATTGCACTTAAACAGTTGATACATTTTATTATTGAGCTTTCAGGTGACCTAATTTCCCTTAGTACTGTACATTTAGCCTTATACATCTGCACCTAATTTGTAAAAAAGGACTTAATGAGAAACTTCAAACAGTTTAAATGTCAATTACAAAGAAAGCGAGGTTTTAAAGTTCCAGTAATCTGTCCATATTGGTCATCGAAACATGATCCCAGGTGGACGTTAATTCAAGACAGATGGCATTCCAAAGGCACAATTACAAAGAGCTTATATATTTTCAACACTAACAAGCTGTCACGCTATGTTGTAGCTACACTTCCAATACTGTATAACCACAATTGCCACTTTATCTGCTGCGGGCTCAGTAATAAAGGAGTTTGATTCCCCACTCTTGATACTGTCAGTGGGATTTTGGGGGAGGTAAACTGGAGAGTGGGGTTGGTCAGTGTGAATATCTTTCATTCCCTCACTCTGTTGGGTAGGGGTTTTGTGTTTTATGAGTTGGGTTTTTGTTTGTTTGTTGTTTTGTTTTGTTGTTGTGTTTGGGTTTTGGGGGGTTGATTGTTTTTTCTTTTTTAAGCTGTTGAAATGCATTTCAGAGAAAGTAGGGGAAATATTGAATATGGGCATAACAAGGCTAGCTCATTGCAGACGTATTTCTGTTTCCTGGCAATGTTAATTAACTTTAGTCTTATCAGCTGCTAGGCAATAGCTATAATAATTTCTTTAAACCTGCAACATCCTGTATGTTTGTATGTTTTCAGTTTTAAAGTTTTCTGAAAGCCATTGGAATAACATTTCTTACTTGGAAGACTGAAGCCCAAGGGACTGATATTGTCCTTACTTGTGGTGGTCTAAGTGGGCAGCAGCTTGGCTGCAGCTTGGCAGGATCCCTACACTCTCTGCGAAAGGCAGTTTGAATTTTTTTTTTAGGTTTTTGAAAGTCCTCTTAGGCCCAGAGGCAGAGGTGAAGGGGCTGGAGAAAGCAGGGTCAAGGTAGGACTTCCATTAGACTGTGATCAGCATGTGATCTAGTTGAAGATGTCCATGCTCATTGCAGGGCGTTGGACTCGATGACCTTTGAAGGTCCCTTCCAATCCAAACCATTCTATGATTCTATGTGGTAGATGGCAAGGTTTGTTGCAGAAGGACTGTTCTTGGTATCTAGTTAGTAGTTGAGATAGGCAATGATCAGCATAACTGAACGATGACAGATAATTGGGCATAATTTCCACAGGTTTTTGTTTGTTTCTTGAAACCATGTCACCAAAAAGGAAGACTTGCATGGCTATGACTAGACAGTGTTTTTGTAGGCTTTAAAACTTGTGCACTGTCAGGATCAATATTAATAACGCTCCCCACGAAGGTTTTTAAGCTTCTCTGGGCACATATCCTCCAAAGAGGTACTGAGAATGAAGAGCCTGTATTTCTGCTAATTTATCTACGTTTCACTGGAAAGTGGAGAAGAAAGCAGAAAGACTAAGATGCTTCATCCTTGGAAGGTTGTTGTAAACATGTTTTTTGAAAGCATCTTACCTGGCTTCCTTTTTGGAGGAGATGCAGGTGCTATTTGAAATATGCAGCTCACCAACAAGTGAATTGGACTCCTGAGCCACGTGTGAAACAAAATGCCAATTTTACCTACAGTTTTACTAGGTTTCCTGGTTTATGCAGTGGCATTTGAATGGCCTGTAGTAATTGTTTTTAGCAGAAAAAAAAAAACAAACAGAAATTAAAAACACAACCCAAAGCTCATTAGCACTGTATTTGGCATGCCATGAATCATTAAATCTTTATATAAATGCAGAAGTAATTTGTAACAAACAAAATCCTTTATTTTTTTTAGAAACACTTCCTTTTGAATTTTTGTTTGGACTACTGAGGTACAGTATGTTTTCCAAATGTCAGATGTTATTACCAGGATAGGGGAGGGACCAATTAATGTTTTAATTAAATATAATGTATAATTCTTTGAGTGTCAGATATGCTTAGTGGTGATAAGTGAATAAAATTAGGTGGAAAACAAAAGACAATAAATAAATGCTTAGGTAGGGTTTTTTAACCTGATTTTTTTTTTTAACCTAAATCTGATGCTAGTGTGTTGCTCTCAAGTGGTTTCTCCTTGGGTTTTCCCAGTGCTTATCGGGGTAACACACTGCAGTCTTTTTATTTAGATCAAGTTTTGCTTTGAGAGTTAACTAATTGTTCAAGCCCAAGTGGGAAACTTTCTTGCACCTGGAAAATTAGGAGAGCAAAAGCAAGAGACATGTCCCCATCCTTTCCCTGGTAGTTCTTCACCTGCGAATTTGAACTGCAAGCGGTAATAAAAGTTTTGTAGACCTCATTTTATGTGAGATCATTAAGCGACAGGAGAATTCGGGACTAGCTGCCCTTCATAATTCAGGACACTGAAAGGTGCCATTTATAAGCTCAGAGTGCCTGCAGGAAGGCAAAACAGGCTTGTAAAACCCGCGCTCCAAACGCGGGAGGGGAACCGGCTTGTGCTGCTGGCTGCGGCCGTGGAGCGGCAACATTGCAAAGGTGGTGGGGATTGGGTTTGAAAAAAAACGGAAAAACACCTGCCTCTGAAAGTTGACGTAACAGCCTGGGTTTTCACACTCCCTGTGTTGATATCTCTTTTTGCCCAAAAAAAAAGCCTCAAAACATCCCGGGGCAATGATCCCGGTAAAAACCTTATCAGCTGTAGTTCTTGCATTATTATCTTTCCTGCCATAGCCCATTGTTTTGCTGAGCTGCTAATTTGGCTGTAAAATCAGCTTCTCCTGACTTCTTAATAGCATTTTGCAAGTGGTGACCTTTGCCCATGATGTGGGCCAGGCATTTTGTAGGGAAAGCTCTTGCCTCCTTATTGCTTGAGAAGGAAGGGAGTAGCAGCGTGCATGACGCTTCAAATGAAGAAAGGTCTTCAACAAAGTGGGTGATACGCCAGCATGCCTGGTCTTCATAAAACTGATTGGTATGGCTCTAAACAGGCAATACAGTCTGCTAAATACAGAATATGCTGCAGCTTTATGGTCCTAGAAAACCTGAGAGGCCCTAGAGCTGCAGCCCAAGGAAACGTTGAGGCCAGTGTTTATTCTTAGAGCAGATACTGCTTTCCCTACGTGCTCCTCTCTCACTCCCCCTCACTACAAGACAGACATTGAGTTGCTGGGGAGAGTACAGAGAAGGGACATGAATCTGGTGAGGGGCCTGGAGCACAAGTCTGATGAGGAGCAGCTGAGGGAACTGGGGCTGTTCAGCCTGGAGAAAAGGAGGCTGAGGGGAGACCTGATCGCTGTCTGCAACCACCTGAAAGGAGGGTGTAGCATGGAGGGGGTTGGTCTCTTCTCCCAGGTAACAAGTGATAGGACAAGAGGAAATGGCCTCAAGTTGCACCAAGGGAGGTTTGGATTGGATATTAGGAAAAAATTCTTCATGGAAAGGGTTGTGAAGCACTGGAACAGGCTGCCCAGGGAAGTGGTGGAGTCACCATCCCTGGAGGTGTCTAAAAGATGTGTAGATGAGGTTCTTAGGGACATGGTTTAGTGCTACAGTTAGGTTATGGTTGGACTCAATGATCTTGAGGGTCTCTTCCAGCCAAAATGATTCTATGATTCTATTCCTTACATGAGAGTTGGAGCAATCATTTGTAAGTTTCTGAGCAAAATACAGCAATTGCTGCCCTGAAATGAGGTATCCGTACCTGTAATATTAAATGGCCAGGGCTGAACTCTTCTGGTCCAGCCAGTGTAAGCCAGCATTCACGGCTTCATTAACGTGCCATGTCTGGAGTTATTTGGGTACCAGATTGCACCATCTGAGCCTAAATTCCAGTGAAGACAAGAGCTGACTGCGTGTCAAGTCTCTTTGCAGTGTCTTTGCTTTATTAATCTGTATTAATTCAGTACCTGTGTCTTTACACACGTCGTTTTCAGCAGCAGCTGGCTATGTGGCGCGGTATCCAAACTGTTGTCCTTCCCTATGTTGAGAGAAGCAGCTGCACTTCAGAAGTGTATTGGTTATTCCGTTTTCTGACGTTGCTTTCGTTGCCTAGATTGACGTGCTCGGGGCCCCAAACACTGCACTGAGTTTAGTGTGACCCCAGGGCCTTTGCAGAGCAGGACTCAACCCTTTATATCCGCTATTAAAAGGCAGTTATGTGACTGTTTACGCTAGAGCCAGCTGCTTTGTTGCCTATGGAAATGCTGGTACTTGACAATTTTTTTTTTTTTTTTTTAATGGTCAAAATGTGATAAACATACCCGAGTACCTTGCTTTTTCTAAATGGTCTGGCTGCCTTCAGCAACCACTCGGCTTTCTGTGGGAGGACGGGAGTCGGGGTTTCCCAGCTCTCTGTAGGGATGTGTCCGAGGCAGCATTCCTGCTACTCCCGTATTTTCTTTGTGAAGGACATAAAATTTCTAGATGGCATGTCATCAATGTATTTTTAATGACATTTTTTGCAGTATTTTTCATTTAAGTTCTCTAATTTGTAGTGCATTTATAGATTTTTGTGGGTTCATTCATTTAGGTTTTATATACGAATGCATGCTTTGCAGGCTTGTTGGGATAAACTTTGACTTATTTTTTGTTAAATCTGTAGCACTACTAACGCACTGAAAGTGCTTTGGGTTGGGTCAGTACCAAATAGTGAGTTTAACATACTGGAAGTATAAAATCTATTTTCTTACTAACTGTTTCTTTTAGAAGTTGATAGATGTGAAAACCATTTCACAGTTAGTTCAACAGGAAAGGAAAAAAAAAAAAACAAAACCAAGAAGCTATTGAGGAAATCTTCCTACTGCTACATGCTGCAATATGTCAGAAACACCATTATGTTATAGTTGCATCATTATCTAAAGGAAAAATTGAGTGTGGGTTTGAAGTTGACAAGTGATGAAAGTAGCCCTGAGGTTGTCAATTAGAAAGCCAAGGCCTGGAATTGATAAGTTAATGGCCAGTTCCCTTCTCACCCCCTCGCTTTTGCTGCCTGCTCCCGCCTCACCCTGCAGCAGCTTTACTGATCCAAACATAAAGGAAAGGCTCCCGTCGGTTTGTGTCCCAAAATTTGTCTCACTAACACGATTCACTTCAATTCTTGGCTAGTTGCAATGTTCTTAGCATGGACAGGTAGTTAATCAGGGACAAATGAGATGTGGCAGGTAGAAGATTCAGCCTCAGAATTATGCCCCCTTTTTGTCTTTTTTGTCTGGTTTGTTTGTTTGTTTAAATGTTGAACTGCTGTTTGAGACCGTCCTCCTGCAGCACACACGGCAAATTGAGCAGTAGTGCGTGATTTAACTTCTACCGTATGTTTGTTTGCAGGTTTTAAACCCTGAAATTTAATGGCAGACAGTTGGAACCCATGTGTTCCTGTTAAAGGCAGAGGGCAACACGTGCGGTTTGTCCTGAGGGGAGATACTGGTTGCCAAAGTTTATGATATAATGTAATATAATATATCGTGTTTCTGTTTTGCTTGGGCAGGAGGGAACTAACATGTTGCCATTTCTCTTAGGGAATGCAAGGGTTTAGATAAATACGTAGATTTTGGAAAATATTATTTAAAAAACAGGATTTATTCAGATTTTAATAATTCTTCATATTCTATGTTGTGAGAACAACAGTAAGCATATGAAAAAAGCTTTAAAGTAAGATCAGAAGTAGAGTATAATTCAAACAGGCATTGTGCAAAGCAAAACATGCAATTCATCTTCAGTTTTTGAAAACTTTATGTACAGTGTGAGCTTTTAGGGCTTGTAAAAGGTGGCACCCCCTCTGCAGCCTGAGGTTTTCTGCTCATGGCACAGCTGCTTCAGTGACAACGGAAATTCAATATTTTTTTCACATAGCCCTGTCTCAACCTAGAGCAGACGAGTAATAATTATGAGTATGAGAAGGCAGTTTAATTTGTAAGAACATGTCGCGTTTTGACCTTTCTGGTGGTTTCACTGTAAGCAGCAAACATCTGTTGAATAGTAAAAAAAATAATAATAATAATTAAAAAAGCAGTTGCTACTTACCTGCCAAAATCAAATGAAATGGGGAGCTCTCAGCATAGACTGCTGCTCTGGAGCCCCTCTCCCCTCCAGCCAGATTTCAAAACATGAAATAAATCTTATTCTAGCTTAATTCACAGGAAAAGAGACATGAGATCGTATTAAACGATTCAGCATTGGATGGTACTTCCTCCTCTGATGTGCTGGCTTTGCCCGAGACCCGTGTGGCAGAGCTTTTGCAGTGCTTCACTGGAGGTTCGGTGCAGAAGAGGTAGTATGTGACTTTCCAAAAGCCCACCTTCCTTTTGTGCCATATTTTGACTTACTTCTTGAGACAGATGTCTCGTAGTATCCATAAATAATAAAAATAGACAATGACATTGAAAATGTACAATGACTTTTTTTCATGAGAGGTTTTGTTTCCTTACACGTTGTGACTGTTGTTTCTGGTGCTACAAGAATGAGCTCCTGTGGTGGCCTGTTTCAAGAGAGGTTATTTCAAGATAAATTAAGAACACTCTATCTAGTTTAGCCTGATCTCTTCAGGTATCATACCTACCAGAAAGTATAATTCCAGGGTTTTCCCCTAAGTTGGTCCTTTCCTTGGATTGCAGTTTTGCCTTTTCAGGAATCTTCTGTGGGTATTTTCTGAATGAGGTTCTGAAAGTTGATGGTGCTGGGTCAGCAGAACTCATCTTCCAGGGGGATAGTCATCTCTTTCTGAACTTTTCTTCCCTTAACCTCTTTCATACGTTTTTATATAGCTGTCAGCCCAGCAAGGTTGTCATGCAGATACATTCATATACCATACGGAGGCCAGTCACACAAATTTTGGTGGAGCCAGTCACTGCTCTGCAAAAGGCAGACCGATGCCAAAAATCTCCATCTCTATTACAGTGGGTTGCTGTGGGATGTTGGTCTTGGCTCTTGTGGTTGGTTTTTTTTCCCCTTCCCCTTTTGTTTTTGCTGCTGGTTAACTGCGTTTTACTCTTTCAGTCTGAGAGTCCCTCTCTTGCCATGTGCTTCTTTACTTTTGTCATGCCTGAAGCACAACAACCTCTTTCAGCTTAGATGAAAATTTGACTCGGGTGCTGCCTGAACACCAGTTTACGTGAGTTACTTTGTCGTGCTTGCACTTGGTACAGCATGGGAAGCACAGGAGTGCTAAACAGTGCTTATCTTTGGGTGAAGGCTATGACACTCTACAGAGAGGTTACAGGTAGAATTGGTCATTTCCACTCCTCCCTCCGCTTTGCCTACGTAAGGAGGAAGAGTCTTATTTTAGGAGGAAAAGTTTCTTACTTCCCAGCAAGGCTGAGTCCACATAAACTCTTAAGCTCTTTAGAAGTTTGATTGCATTGGATCACTTCTGTCTGAAAGTACCGAATCCTAGTGCTAGAGATTTTGATGCTGTAGAGCTTTATAGGGCTAAAAATCAAAGGCTTTTCTCTCCACCCACATACTCTACCTCTTCTGACAAATACAGCCTGAACAGTGCTCCTTCCTCCCCACGTGAGCATTCTCAAGCCCGGAACTCCTGCCCAGCTTCACGTTCATTTATACTCAGAGGAATGCTGAAAATAAAATTACTTACCAAAAAGTAGTTGTGGCATTTCCTAAGTTTTTTTTCATTCTGATATGGAATCTTAGGATATGGAAAAGCTTGTCTAGATTCAATAATTTGAAACATTTGGAACAGATAAAACCCCCTGTCCTCTCCAGTAGAAGAAAAACAAAATAAACCAACCAAACAAACAAAACCAAACCACCACAACCACAGTCCTTGCCCAGAGGCACATTAAGACCAAGAAAGGTGACTTGGCACTCCCAGATTTTTGCATTCCCAGAATAAAACCGAAAATCCCAGCAGCCGCTCTGGCAGATGTAGGGCCGGCACCCGGAAGTCCTGGACTGGACTCTGCAGCCAACTGGAACTGGATTCAGTCTGTCACCCGGGCCTCGGTTCGCAGGGATGACTCGCAAGATCCCCTCCTAATGTCGGCCATAGGGAAAAGGGACGAGATCCTCGTGATGCCCCACTTTTATATGAAGTATCACGTGAATGGGATGGAAAACTCAGTCAGTATCAGTCACCTGTTCCAGTTCGCCCCTCTCGCAGGATGTGAATCCTTAATATCGACCTTGCATTCCATTGCTATGTCTACCAAAACATGTATCTAGCTTTCAGAAAAGTGCAGTTAGTAAGAAAACTTTAGCTGACAGGAAAATTCACTAAAAGAGAAACTTGTTTTTAACAAAACCAGGACAATTTGAAGTGATGTGGACTTCAATTAAGTCAACTTTGTCTTCAAGGTCAGTATCATGATCCAAGACATGTGCTATTAGCACGTTGTTGGCCTGCAAGAACTCAGCATGGGTGTTCCTGAACAATACAAACCAGCAAATTAATATGCTATCAAAGGGCTCAATTTTTTGGCAGCAATAGAGTATTTTTAACAGCTTCTTTGGCCATTTTTGCCTGAAAAAATGGTCTACTAACCTTATAACACAAACAACAAATGGGAGAATCTAAAAAAAGAAAAATGAAGACAGGATGGTTTAGATTTGGTTTTGTAGTGTGTGACTATATAAAATCGCCCATTCATTATGCAATGCTAATGGCAAAATTAAATGGTTTCAAACCAAATGTAAACTTCTGCGGTGAAACCAGCAGTAGTGTGCGCCTTTCCCATAGTGCAGACCTCAAAGATGTTTGGAGGCTTCGACTTCAGAGACTACGATATTCACCCGCTCCCCGATTCATCAGTTGCCATCAGGGTCTGCCGTGTGGAGCGGGACGGCTGCAGGGTGTCTCTGCTCCACGACCATGAAGGGAGTTAGTTTAGAAGAGAAAGACACTGAAGATTTTTAACACATCAGGCATTTCCAGTTTCTTTTTCAGACCACTTTCAGCCTGTTCTACAACTGATAAAAATATTTATTTTCTGGCATTTTTGTAATATGAAATATTTGACATGTAGGTCTTGCTGCTTTCTGCCACTTGTAATGGTAATGTTGGCACCTTGCTTCATTAAAAAAAAAATCATTCTGGAACTAAATGACAGGCAAAGAGCTGAACCCTGCGTCAATGAGATTGCTAAAGACTAAGTCTGATCAAGAAATAAATAACAAAAACAGTTTTCAAAATTTATGCTAAGTGTATTTCTTCTTAAAAATAAATGTATTAAAATGATGTCAAGGCCTAAACTTACTGTAATCCACTTAAATCATTTTTTTAAAAAAGAAACAAAATAGAAACAATGCGTTCATGCTTCCAGTGGGCCAGACCATTGAACTGATGAAAATCACTGCCTGAACTCTGGAAACTTGAGGTGTTTGAAGTACTGAGTTGGCTTTCGAGATCAGTCTTTTCTACAAGTACCAAGAGAATATTTTCTTCAATATATTCAATTAGCTCAGTTAAATGATTAATTCATTCAAAGTTGACCAATTGGGAGTTGATGTAAGCAGAAAAGCTTGTTCTTCTATACCAATCTGTGAATAAAAGGTAATTATAAGAGGATTAGATTTGCTAATAATACAATATTGAAGGATTTCATGACCAAATGCTAGATTGGTGCTAATTCTGGCTAATACAGAGTTATTTTAATAGATCAATTTTTAAATCAAATCACAATTTTCTTTAGTAGTCTAACCTCTTTAAGGCAGTGCTATGCAACTGATAAACCATGTTGCTGCATTGTAAGTTGCATTTCAGTTTCCATCCAAAGAAACATAAATCATAAGTAAGCACAAAGGGATTAGCTAGTAAATAAGAATTGTGCCATACATGATTTTCTAACAAAAACAGTGAATTAATCTGAAAAAATGTATAATGAGGTATAGAAAAGCTTAAATATATACCAGTGGAGCTAATCTGTCCTTCTGGCTAGCAATAAGAAGTGCCAAATTTAGTGTAAAAGCTATATTTAGTTACAAAGCAACATACTTCAGTGGTTACAAACTGAGAATTAACCTTTCTCCAAGAAAATAACTAAAATGTTTAAATGGGAAAACAAGATTCAAATTAATTATTTAACTCAAGGTTTCCCGCTTAGTAGTTTAACTCATCATTTTAAAATAAGTGACTTAAAATATTTCATCCTGCTGAAAGTCATCAATCACTGAGGTACCTACAAGATAAACATAAATGCAAATTTGACATAAGGTTCCAGAAGTTCAGCCAAGAACGTGATGTCAAGAAAATGGGAGGATAAAATTTTCAGTCCTGTCCATAAACATTTAGTATATGGGACACCCCACAATGAAATGTAATTACTTCTTCAGCTCATAGGATCACAAGAAAGATGTTGCTTCAGGCACCAGCAGGATGAGATGTGGAGGACACGATGGAGAGCGTCTCGGTCATCACTCCTTCGCGACGAAGATGGTGAGTCCTGCTGCGGTTGGCCCTTGGTCCTCAAACTTTGAGACAGACACCATTGTGGTTCCTTTCCATCTGCTGCTCATGTCAGAAGCTGTTCCTGTCAACGCTAATTCATAACCTTTCATCAAATTGCTTTGAAAAAACACCGCTTTCTCTTGCTGGCTATTTAAAAGATCAACTTGGCAACGGGTAGGCTGTGGGTTCTTTATATCCATTCCCCCACAAGCAGAGCCTGTGAGCGGTGCTGAGTTTCCAAAAGGTGATCCTTCTCCAGCAGCTTACTTGACAGGACGGTTGGCCGGCTCTTCCTCACCTCCCAGCCGGGATGAATGACCAGAGACAACACAGACATGTGCTTGGTGCAGTGCTGCCAGACCAAGAAGCAAATCTAGGGGTGCTTCAGCGCTGGGCTGTTTGTGTTCCCACTGCTGTGGGCTTGGCTCAGCCTTGCTGGGTAGGAGGTTGTAGTATGGAGGGTGTCGGGCTCTTCTCCCAAGTAACAAGTGATAGGATGAGAGGAAATGGCCTAAAGGTGCGCCAGGAGAGGTTCATATTGGATATGAGAAACAATTTCTTCACTGAAAGGGTTGTCAGGCATTGGAACAGGCTGCCCAGGGAAGCGGTGGAGTCACCATCCCTGGAGGGGTTTGAAAGACACAGAGATGAGGCTCTCAGGGACATGGTTTAGTGCTAGATTTAGGTTATGGTTGGACTTGGTGATCTTAAGGGTCTCCTCCAACCAAAATGATTCTATGATTCTATAACCTCTCATGAACATGGGTTCCTAATCTTCAGCAGGTCCATAAGCCAGCTGTGTAACTTACAAGTATCCCACTAGTAAGTAGAAAAAGAATTTATGGCTGGAAATTTCGCTGGGGCTCATTTCCCCAGCTTCCCCTTCTCCCTGCGGTTATTTCCCAAGGTAACCCTGTATGTTTTGTCTGTATGTCCTGAGCCTCCTGCTAATCACTTCTGTCCTTGACGAGCCCAGAAGAGGATTTTCTCGACCCGCCGCCCAGCCCCCTGCTCGCTGCCAGAGCCACGGGGACGTAGCGATGATGGGTGCGTCACACATGAAAAACCTACATGATGGCGTTCACCTCCCCAAAACTATTAACACGAGCAGGCCGCGGGTGCACCCTGGCCTCCGTTCCTCTCCACATGATCTGCCGTCTCCCTCGTTGGGCCAGAGCGACGAGGCTTTGTGTGTTCATGGAACAACAGCGGCCACCGTAAAGGATGCTGACATAAAGGCTGCATGTTACCTGCCCTGCATGTCTGCCCGGGGCCCAGATTTTTAAATACGTTATTTCTTCGTCGTCCGTTTCAAGTAAAAATCTGGGTTCTGCCATCTCCCCCTGACGTGCATCCACTGCGAAAGATTAGCGCAGTATATAGTTTTTTCCAGACCAGTTTTCAGGACAACTTGGACCTTTGTTTTTCTGTCATGTTTCTAAAACTGGCAGAAGAATAACTTTTTTTTTAAGCCTGCATACACTGCAAGGAGTATTTTAAAATAAAGATTTTTTTTTTTAATCTTTAAGCATGTTTAATGCTTGTATAAGGTGCCAGATTTTAATTACAGTTGGCATTTATAAGCGTGGTGCTGGCAATGGCAACCATATTGCTGAAAAAAGGCATAAATTTTGACACTGGCAATATGGGAACCCAGCATACAAGACTGTAAACCTCATTGCTTTCTGTTTTAATGTACTAGTTTAAGGGAAGAACTTGGTTAATATTTAACTAGAACATTTAGGGTTCGATATAAAGTTGTTCTAATTTCAAACTATTTAGTAATTTAGGTACTATCAAAGATTGGCTTAGGTAATAACTTTCTATTAAACAGCCTTTAAATAAGCGTGCTTAAAGTAGGGAAAATAAGATGCTTCATTACAAGAAATGAGGTTGGCATCTACCAGGTTTTCCATTAAGTTCCAGGTCACAGACAAATAAAGGAAGTATGTTAGGAAAAAAACCTTTTTAAAAATAATTAGGGAGATGTCTGTTTTGTTCACCAGATGGAAAATCAGTAGTTGTGGGTGGTCTGTGCTGGATGGGGCATCTCACAATTGGCAGAACTATGCCTTTAACTTTTAAAGTCCTGGGACAAAATGTGAAAGTAATTGACTGTTCAGAATGCTCTCTCTCTGGATATCTAGCATGCTTTAAAAACCAAGATTTGGTGAGTTTCTGACTTTTTTTTTTTTTGTAAGAATGCTCAAGCTGTTGTGTCTAGTATTAGACCAATTGGGTATATTTTCGGTAGCTGTTTAGTGGGGCTGTTGTCTTTTGTGCTGACGCCTGTGTGTGCCTGGACTTGTGTGCACACAACTGAAATGCCACAGCTTTACAATTCTCCGTTAGCGTGTTGTGCACATGGTTTTCATAATATTGTCAGTGTTTGCCGTGTTCAGGGTATAGGTAAGCTATTGGTTAACATAATTTGTTTCTTTCCTCTAGTTCATTCAATTTTAATGAATTTAAATCTACCCATTTGACAACATACTAAAGAAAACAAAGTTGCGACCTTAATTTCGCAAACAAGAAGAAAATTCCTGGTTTAAAATAATTTAGGCATTTGCAAAACTGTTCAAAATCTGTAGTATTTTTTTAAAATCCAAATAAATAAATCTAAATGTGCATGTGTGAAAAGTACGTGTTCACATATGCATATTAAACACGGTCATTTATGAATGTGTTAGAATCTTCTTGGTGCAGTTTGCAACTTCACTCACCATTTCCGAACTGATACCTTCTAGTTGACAGATTAATTTAAGAAAACAGTATTTCAAATGTGGAAGATGGGTTAGAAATCTTTGTGTTCACGTTAAGAACATCAGATTTTATTATGTGAACTGCGATATGAATGTGTGCTGTTAAGCAGTGACCTCTCGAAGAATGAGGCAGAACCCATTTATGGCATAGGAGGCAATTGCTTTATATTTACCTTACTTTACAGACAATTTTTTTGCAGTTACCTATACAAATGGTCACAAGAGAATTGTATGTGTGTGTTTTATCTATATCGTAGCTTGTGTTAAACCAATCCCCACACTTACTATGTAGAAGCATTCTTGAAGATAAGTGAAGCACTCAACTTAGTGCCTTCTTTGTAAAATCTCTTTTGCTATGCATGACATGTACTCTGTATTTTTTTCCTTGCAGTAAATTATAAAGCTTTTTTTCTTTCCATGAATCTCCTTCTAAGAAAACACATACAGCCTAATAACACTCGCCTTGAGAACCGTGCATTGCCTCCACTACAAAGCCGTGTTTTCATTGAAGAGATAATTATAATTTGGTTTAATGTTCTTGTCAACCCTGAAACACTGTCCCTAAGGAATGCTATTCTGGAGGATGTCTTTTTGAAGAGAGTTGAATGTAGCTAAGAAAACATACCCATAGCCACACACTTTTCTGATAAACCAAGACAGATTTTTTAATACAATATGTGCTCTCTGAAAAGAATTATATGTTTTCAAAGGTGTTTATTTAGAGCTGCATCTTCCTCCACATTTTACTGTTTAAGGAAAATTTGCTTGGATTTACTTATTTTGCTTTCTTCTCTCTCTCCACACCCTCCCCCCCCAATTATATTTATAGACTTTAAATCTATACAAGGACATAAACTCGTCATAATAATTAAAATGCTTTTAGTGTACTTTGAAGCCCAGACTTCAAATGAGTAAAAAAGCCCAAGCTGGAACACAAATGGTTCTTCCCAGGCAACAAACACACTTGGCTGTTGAAATGCTGTAATTTTCTGCTTTACTTAGTAAAAACAGCAATTACTTATTTGTTCCATAACCCCCCCCCAGCACAGATGCTCCTCAGTCTGTCCATTTTCTGAGCGCCGAGCAGGCTGCGTGCGCACGCGTTTTAATGCCACGTGAGTCAAGTTTTTCCCCTTGCCCGCTGTCCCATTAACAGCATTTATTAATATTTGCCACTGCTGCTGGTTTAGCACCAGCCCAGGACCGTGGTGTGCTGGAGGCGGCTGTGAAAGTCTGGTTTAAGCCGATGGCAAACATTTCCAGGTGCGGCTTTGCAAAGCACCGAGCTGACCTTGCACACCAGCGCCAGGACGGGATAAAAGCCGGATGGCCACACCAGTTCAGATTGCAACCCGGTCAAACAAATCTTTAAGATATTTTCCACTGCATTGTCTTTTCCTGGTGGTCCGGTGGTCGTGAACGGTGTCTGGTGCTGCTAAAAGCTGTGTAGTCTGGAGCAAAAAAGGCATTTAGGGAAATTAAATCGCCGTCCGGCTGAAGGCGACGCAAAATTCCCTTTGGCTTCACGCTGCCTGGGATTTCCCCCTTGGGTTTCAAAGACCAGTTAAAGGCTACTAAGCAAGAAAAATGTGGTTATCTGCTGCACCACAAAAAGTACATATGACCCCCCACAAAAAACCCTGAAAAGCTAAGGACAGCACAACTTTCCCTGCTCGTACAGCAAGCGCGCGGCTCTTGGCGGATACAAGGAATTTCGTGGCTCAGCACAATGCAACCCGACTGCTGAATCAGGTGCTTGGGGTCTTAAATTTAATACCTAATTATTTTTAAGAGCTACCATTAAATGAGGAATTTGAGCGAATATGTTAATTATTCAAAAGGCATTTTATTAAGTATTTAATTAGTATAATTCTGAAGAGGTAGTATAAAAGAAGCACAATACCTGGCAAAAGTGTATTATTTGAATCTTCATTACACTCATCTCATCACTAGCAATCTATTTGCTTGCTCTGACGTCAACGAGATTTTTTTTTCTTCTTAGAGGAGGAATTACAAAGTAAGGCCTTAAATTAGCATTGTAAATAATCTCTCTAGAGAAACTTTTCACTGCAAAAACTTCCTCAACAGGCAAGAGTTAAAACATTTCTGGTGCGGCACAGTTTAAAAATATCCTTGAGATTTTTCCCCTCAGGTTTACATATTCAAGCTAGATAGCCACTGTTCGAAGAATAAGCAAATGTTTCTGGCAGAATTAACATTTTATAGTCATGTCAAATATGTTTTGGTTACCTCACCATTTTCCTTTTGTTTTGTAGTGGAAGGAAAAAGTACGAAATCTTAGTCAAAGAATATAGATGCTAAGTGACATGAAAAGAAATGAGAAATGCCAGTTTCACATTGCCCTTTCTTTTAATATATTTGAATTTGTTCCTACAAATGTTATTTTTAGAGTTTATTTTCTTTTAACGAGATATGCTGCATTCCTACCTAATCTTTTTATGCAACTCAGCGCCTAACATTTTGATGGATATTTCTTAACTTAAATCTTGGCTTTGGGGTTGTTTGGGGTTTTTTTTTGTTTTGGTTTGTGTTTTGGTTTTTGTTGGTGGTGGTTTGGGTTGGGTTTTGTTTGTTTGTTGGTTTGGTTTGGTTTGGTTTGATTTGTTTTTTTCCTGAGCAACCCTTTTTTTGTTTTGAACAAACAACTCATAGTGGGATTAAATATTTGACAAAAACATGTAGGACTTTCCCAATATGCCAATATACATTAGTTTTGTAATTATATTTCTTCATTTTTTTCAGGCTATATATTTGATTTCTTAAAAAAAAAATTTTTTTTTTTTTGTTTTAGCTATGGTGATGCTACATATAAATCCATTGCCACGTTAGATGCTGCTACGATCACAGCTAAGGCTCAGTGATCTGTCTGTCAGGCAGGTATCTCTGCTGTTATATGTCCTCACAAATTTCCCTCTCTGAGAAAGACCATGTGGAGAGAGATTTCCAGACGGCCCATTTCGTGCCGTCCTCCTCCCACTGCCCAGAGGAGCCCTTGCCAAGGCAAATGTTTCTGCTCCATTCTTAACACATCCTTAATATTCCACTCACCTTTTCCATGTAATTTTGCAGGTAACAAATTGTTAAATTCTAAATACTCTTGGTGTGTGTTTAAAACCACCTTGATGTTTAACACCAAGTGGTTTTGAAGGCACTTGTATTTCCAGCTTTCACACCCAGATGTTGAGGTGGAAAGGGTGTCCTGGTTTCGGCTGGGTTTGAGTTGATTTTCTTCCCGGTACCTTGGTATAGTGCTGTATTTTGGGTTTGGTATGAGAATGATGTTGATGGCACACTGATGTTTTAGTTGTTGATGAACGGTCAAGGACTTTCCAGCTTCTCATCCTGGCCTGCCAATGAGAAGGTGGGGAGTGCACAGGGGGGCCGGGGGGACACAGCTGGGACAGCTGACCCCAACTGACCAGGGGCATATTCCACACCATATGACGTCATGCTCAGTATATAAAGCCGGGGAAGAAGAAGGAAGGGAGAACTTTTGGAGTGATGGTGTTTGTCTTCCCCAAGTAATTGCTACAGGTGATGTAGCCCAGCTTTCCTGGAGATGGCTGAGCACCTGCCTGCCCATGGGAAGCAGTGAATGAATCGGTTGTTTCACTTTGCTTGCATGCACGGCTTCTGCTTTGTCTCTTAAATTGGCTCTATCTTACCCACAAGTTTTCTCACTTTTACTCTTCTGAGTCTCTCCCCCATCCCGCCAGTAGGGAGTGAGTGAGCGAGTGGCTGCGTGGTACTGAGTTGTCAACTAGTGTTAAACCACAACAGAGAGTAACTGCATGGAAGGCTGTATTGTTGCGTGTTGATGACTAAATCTTGTTTAAGTGGGTAAAGACACCTTTTGACCTCATTTCCTCTGGAAATTCCCATTGATTGCGTATTATTGCCATGGGAGATAAATTGATTCACTAGTATTTTCTTGCCTTTTAAAAGACTGGAGAAAATTTTTGCTGCAGTTCTCTTTTGATAATTTTATTATTATTAACCTTGTTTTCTTTTATGATACTGGCATTCATTCAGCCTCTGTATCTCCCTGCACACTGCATTATTATGAGTCTTTTCTCATATGGGGATACTGCAAAGACATGCAACAGCTCAAGATAGCCTAATTAAGGTTGGAAAATAAAATATTCAGGAGTTAGGAAATGTCAGAATTAAGATAGCTGATGCAATCCTAGTTCACCCTCCTTATATGTTTGCATGATAGCATAGTCTTTTAATTTCAGGATCATACACGATTTTTTCCTCAGGACCCCTGCCTCAGTTAGTGAACAGGATGGACGATGCTGAGTTAATGAGCAGTTATTCAATATTTTGTTTCCTCCTAATTTTTCAATGTGTAGCCCTAGGCCTTATTTACTGCACACTATTGAAACCCTGCTGTGAAGACAGAATTGTTAATTTCCTCATGAGCTTTTCTATGGCACTTATTGCTATAAATATCTGAACGCTTAACAAACATTAACTAATTTATCTTCAGAAAACCCTCAGGATGAAAAGGGCTGGTATTACCACTGTTTTACAAATAGGGAGCTGAGGCATAGGGAGATGAGTGTCATGACTGTCCCATAAATCTGGGTGCTCAGTTATCAGCTTATAGTTAAGGAGGTAGAGATCTGTATTTCAGCATTCAGTTTTGAGGTACCTTGCCATCAGAGCAGAAAAGTAGTGCTACATTAGATAAATAGGCTTTCTCTACTGTTATTAGAAGAGATAGCGAGATGAAACGTGCAGAGAACACATTTATTGCACTAATGGCTTTTATGGGGTGGTGGGGGAGGAGAACAACAGAAGCTCTTCACCTGCACTCTTTTATTTTTGAATGTCCAAATGAATTTAATTTTGTGCCAAGTAGAAACTTTTGAAGAAACTCACAGAGCATCATGTCTGCAACCTCACTAGACTTGAGAAGAGCTGGAAATACTTAGAAGGTACAGTGAGCAGGGAATCACTTAAACCTAGACAAGTGGAAATACTGCAGAATACCATTCCTTAAATCACAGCCTTTTCATTGATTTAGTATCCTTACTGTGGGTTTCAGAAAAATGCTTCCTTCCACTCAAGATTCAGAGTTCTTAGCTATTAGAGTCACTTACCTGAGCTCCTGCTTCCAAAAGTGTTTTGGGATTTGATTTAATTAGGTAGGACCCTTCCAGAAAAGTACAGAAAAAAAAACCAAAACGTTGACAGGAGTGTCCTTTTAGCTTAGAAATTGCTCTGTGATGAGTAACAATGGCATCAGTCCTTATTTTTGAGATGATTCAAGCTTATATTTCCAAAACGCTGCTTTAACTAGTAATGTGTTAAACTATGACTTTCTAGATGAATAGGTAGAGGCATTCTACTTGGTTGAGGGCAGACACCGTTCCTGTCTTTGCTCCAGTTAGTTATCCAAGTAATTGGCATTAATCAAGTATTAGTTAAAGTCAGAAAGTAGTTTTCAGATGAGTCTTCATAAGCTGGCATCAAAGGTCATGGCTGGGGCTTGTTTGTATCATGTCCCTCAGATCCAGTGGATATGTGACTATGCCAACTAGCACCGCTTCTGCAGTGTGTCCCCAGGTAAGGGCGAGACCTTAAAAAAACTTAACATGAACACACATACACACACACAAATATACAGAAAGCTTCCCAAGTTCCTGCAGACAATAATCTTCCTTATCGAGTCATGATTCAGGTCTGTCCCATAAAGCATCTCTGTGGGAATATATTATTGAAGATAGTTTCACAAGCCGTGTGCCCCGAGGGCTGAATTTGGATTCCACAGAAACGCCAGCTTGGCTCTTTGCTAACTTTCTGTTAGTTTACCTCGCAGTCTTACCAGGAGGATTTTAATGTGGTTTTCACTGATTGCTAAGAGGATTTTCTTAGCCTGAAATGACGCCGGACCCCATGTGGTTTGTCAGCGTGGCTTGTGATCAGGAGAGCACCAAGCTGTGATGGGCGTCGCGCAGGTAGGACAGCAGTAGCACACTTATCTATATGCATATGGCACCGAGGTATTAGGCACTGATATGGTGTCAGTGTCCTCTGCGCAGGCATTTTATGCCTGCTCAGTGTGACCTTTGCCACCTTTGTCCCCAGAGTACAGTCGCTGCCCGGTGCGTCCGTGGGGAGGGAGAGGGCCACGCTGCTTCCTCAGCACAGAGATGAGGCAGGCGGACGGGAGCCTTGTGCTCGTAGGACAGAGAGTCAGAAAACAGGACTGCAGGCAGTGGAAGGAAAATGGGGATTGTTGTGCCCTCAGGGCCACTGTCTGCTGTAGCCTTTCGTCATAACGTGAGTATGAGCACCCAGTACAGGTGGATCACAGGAGCTGCAGCCTGCCAAAGTCCCACTGACTTATTGTCTAAACATTGAATTATAGTTGGTGGTACTATGATATTTTTTCTGGGTTTTGGGTGGAATATTTGCAATTAAAGATGCTCAGGTGCACAGGGAGCCATTGCAAGTGATGTGATGCTTTCTGCTGCAGCTCTGCCTCGTCTTCTCTTCTCCTCAGTGCATTGTTTCAGTCCCATTCTCCTTCGGGGGCTTCACATTTGTTGTACTTCAGCCCTCTTGCCTGGCCAGGACTAGCTTTCCTTTTACAACTCAGCATTTTGGGAGGAGGTTTTGGGAATGCATAAGAGAAAATCCCTCTTTCCACACTTTTCCTAGAACTGCTGGGAGACACGGTCACAGAGCAAGAGGTTTGGGGTCTGTAGCTGAGACTTGCCATGGAGCTCCCTCGAGGGGACAGGGTACTGCACAGTCTGGTCTGGCCAAGGGCTGCATGTGGAAGGAGCACAGCAAAACATTTAGATTATTATTGTCTTAAACAGAACAAACCTTCCCTGCTTATGTTGAATTGCAGGTTTTTTCAGAGGTTTTTAACTTGGCTACGTTTGAGTGATTTCTAATAAGCACGACAGAGACATGCATAAAATACAAAAGATTCCCAGTCCTCCTTGCTAAGTTGGAAGTAATTTTTAAAGGAACATTTTTCAGTGTCTTGGTAATTTCAATATGCAGAACCTCACTCTTTGAAATCACCTGTTACTACTGTAAAATTCTCAGGACTTCAGCCTGAAGTGGATGCGTAGCACAGACAATTTGTGTCCCTGCTGTTGGCAGAATTGTGTGCGACTGAAAATGAGGAGTATCTGGCAACTTAGTAATAGACCACAACATGATCCTTACTGCAGATAGTCTACTTCCATGAGGGATGCTCAATGTGGAGAGTAATGTTGCTATGTTAACGGAGAAACAAAACCTTCTGCAGAGTTCATGGAGAAAAAAATCAATACTTTTCCAGTCTGCTTAGGCTGCAAATTCCAGAAACTTAGAAGAAAAGAAGGAATCCAAGCTGTAGGCAAGCAGACATCCCTCTCCAGTGATCAGTGCAGATCTAACTAAATGTGGAGGTTTGAGTTTTTTGTTAAAAAAAAAAAAAGACCAGTGTTGGTAATGCAGACCCCCTGCTACTGGAACACCAGAAGTGTTGGGCTAACAAATTAGCACACAGGAAAACTGCAATTGCAGAAAAACTGGGGTCTTGTCATTGTAGCAATTGTTTACATCTTTCCACAGCAAAAAGGCTGTTTAATCGAGCTACATTACAACCTTGTGTTCAGATAGTGGGCACTCACGTTATTGTCTTTGTGAAGATGAGTTGTCACTTCTCTGATCTAGGTTGCTCTCCCAACAAAGAGGCAGCAAAGCCTTCTGTTTGAAATAGAAGAAATTGGTGCTAGGCTGTGCAACAGTTTCCCTTGTACGAGCTCTGAAGTTTAGCCTTTACTAATTGGTACTGAGATGAAAATTAATCAGCGTGAGGGAAGGGAATTCACAGCCGAGTTCTAATTATTGCAAAGTACGTAAGCAAAACTGCAGTTGGGCTGTGCAAAAGCACGGAATAGGGGTGAAACATTTAGCTGGAGCTTGTTAACTGGGACTGATGTCCTGAAACAGCCCTGTGTGTTTGCTCCTAGCAGCAGCTGGTAGCCAGAGGAAGGTGGTGGCTGTGCATTTTGGAGCTGGCCGTGCTGGTTGAGAATGGCAGTGCTCCCCATCTTACTGCCGCTCCGGGAGAGGCGATTGCTCCCGTAGGGCTGCCTTGGAGAAGTTCGATCCGTGCTAAATGGGCTCGTTGTGCCTGGAGCGGGGTCGGGGTCATTTATTGAACCCCTTCCCACCAGCGTGGTGGCAGAGGCAATCGCATCCGGCCCGGCGGTAATCCCAAGCGCCCCAGGCTGATGCCATCTCAGGTTAGGTTCAGAAGAGGACATCTCCTGCAGCCTTCAATCACCGAAAGCAGTAGGTGTCCTGCTGGCAGAGGTTTCGTGGCTGCTGCTGAGCACAGTGCTCACTGGAAAGCATTTCGTGTTCCTCTTTTCCCTCTCCCTAGCTGAACTGCACAGGCTTTCTTCCCACATGGCTACTCGCTCAATGGCAACAGATACCTAATCAATTTAATAAAAGTGGGATTTTTCCATATGCTCCATAAAGAGCAAATTCATCCACTGGCTGATGTGCTATGTCTCTACTAAGCTCCTGTTCAGATAACATTAGAGCTGATAGAAAAATGTAAAGCAAAATATCCAGAGTTTTGGAAGAAGACACTTTTTTCCTCTTGATATTTGTTGTTTAAAGAAAATTTAAGAATGTTTCATTTTCTTTTTTTGTTTGGTTGGTTGGTTTGGAGGTTTTTGTTTGTGATTCTTTCTTTCTCTCTCTTTCTCTCTTTCTTTCTCTATTTCTTTATTTCTCTTTCTCTCTTTGTCTCTCTTTATTTGTCTCTCTCTTTCTTTTTTCTTTCTCCTCTTTCTTTCTTTCTCTCGTTCTTTCTCTCTCTCTCTCTCTTTCTCTCTTTCTTTGTCTCTCTTTATTTGTCTCTCTCTTTCTTTTTTCTTTCTCCTCTTTCTTTCTTTCTCTTGTTCTTTCTCTCTTTCTCTCTCTCTCTTTCTCTTTCTTTCTCTCTTTCTCTCTCTCTTTCTCTCTCTCTTTCTCTCTTTCTTTCTTTCTTTTTCTTCTTTCCTCCCTCTTCTTCTTAGCCTTCTCTTCCTTTTTCTAGTTGCTTTTGTGAAAATAGAGGACCAGTACAATGAAAACCGTAGACCATGCTGTGCCCATATTCTTTGCCTTCCAATTTTTACTGGGTTAGTGAAATGTCAAAGCTTTGACAGTGGTTTGTTGCTTGTTTGTTTTATTTTATTTTTTTAATTAAGTCTTTCTTATTATGAAAAAAAAATCAACTATCTCTAGTGAGTGCCATCTTCACAGTACTCTTGGTGGTTGTTCCTAAGCGACAGTAAGTGGTGATGTAATCCTGTAGCAGCAGTACATAGGATTGTGTTCTTCTGGTTTGCACAGAGGTCATGGGGAAACATGGTGCTGAACTCGTACCCCTGCACAGTGTGGAATTACTGTTATCACCAACTTTGGCTGTTCTGTAAGGAGCAAAAGCGACCACGACTGAAGCAGTACAGAGCAGGAAAAGATCGCACCTTTTGGAACCTCTTTTCTGGTAGACTTGCAAGGGTTTTATTTGAATCGGCAAATGGCGACAAATGCTGATTTTCACCAAAAACTAAAGGACTTAAAAAACTTGAAAATCTGATGACAGAAATAGAGGTGTCCATCTGATTCTTCAGCATACACTAGTTTCCTCTTCCATTCTGCTCTGGAACCACGGCACTGTCTTTGCTCTGCATATTTAGAGGGACTTAGGCAGGACAAAATAAGAAAGGCTGAACTTGACAAAAGCTATGCTTGGTGATTATCTTTGGCAAACGTAAAGTCTATTGGCAGGTGATTTTTTTTTTTTCTATAAAAAGTAGAAATTAAATCCGACTGTGCCCATTGAAGACTTTTTCCAAAGGAAGAGTTACGGATGAGCTATTCTTCCATGATTGTGCTGGTATCTACAAATAACAACATCACTGCCTGCTTTTTCTCAAAGTGATTGTAATTTGCATAGCATGCTTTTGGGGGTTTCTGCTGCTGCTGAACCTAACTTAATACTCATTAAAGTACTCAGCAAGTCTTATCCAAAGCCTTACAGACCTTCAATGCAGACCCATAAAGTGTGCAGATTTGCACTTACTGGGCAGCTCTAGGTGAAGCATGCTGTGGGAAGAGGAGTTTGGTGAGCATCCTGCTATCACAGACCTGCCACTGCATCAGGGGGAGTTAGGAGAAGATTCCTATCACTGTGGGCAGAGGCAATATATCCTCTGGTAGCAATCCTACCTGCCAGAGCCGCGAATGGGGCTAGGGGCCAGCTCTGATGATCACAGAATCACCGAATGGTTAGTGTTGGAAGCGACCTCTGAAGATCATCTAGTCCAACCCACCTGCTAAAGCAGGTTCACCCAGAGCAGATCACACAGGAATGTGTCCAGGTGGGTTTTGAATGTCTCCAGAGAAGGAGACTCCACAGCCTCCCTGGGCAGCCTGTTCCAGGCTCTGGCACCCTCACTGTGAAGAAGTTTCTCCTCATGTTTAGATGGAACCTCCTGTGCTTCAGTCTGTGCCCGTTGCCCCTCATCCTGTCCTTGGGCACCACTGAACAGAGTCTGGTCCCATCCTCTTGACACCCACCCTTGAGATATTTATAAGCATTGATGAGATCCCCTCTCAGCCTTCTCTTCTCCAGGCTGAACAGCCCCAGCTCTCTCAGTCTCTCCTCATAAGAAAGGTGCTCCAGACCCCTCATCATCTTTGTAGCCCTCCCCTGGACTCTCCTCAGTAATTCCTTGTCCTTCTTAAACTGAGGGGTCCAGAATGACAATGATCATCCTATCCCAGAAGGCTGCCCAAGCCGTGTGAGTGGTTCTGGCATCCCACGGGGGACAGCTGGCGTGGGCTGGTGTGACACCAGGGCTGCCCTTCACATTGTGCCCACAGAGGCACTGGGCTGTGGAGCTGCGCTGCCCACCAGCCCTGCTTCTCAGGAGAGGGGCCCAACGCTTGCTCACCCCCCAGCCTTTCCATCTCGTGTGGAGTCTCCCTGCAACAGGTGAAGTCGTGGTGTTCCTCATGCCTGGAGGAGTCTGAAATAGGACATGGCAGGGCTGTAAGTGCCAGTATGGAGGCAGGAGGTGGCTGCCCCCACCGGCTCCTGCTACTCTAGCTCCTCAGCAGCGCCTGGCTCGCTCCCAGTGGGGTGCATACCCTGCACCTTCAGGGTTGTCTTCTTGCAGCTCACATCCCGCTGGTTGTTTTCCAGGCTGAGAAATGGGGGGTGGCCACAGTGGTCTGCTACCAGGTGTGCGGGTGGACTTGGCCCTTTTCCCTGTGGGTGACAGTGCCTGATCCGGCCACCCCATCCATCTCTCCAGTGCTGGCAACCAGCCCTGGCGCTGCTTTGCTCTGTGTCTCCCCAAAGTGGCTCTCTCAAGCAGCTGTTTTTGCCAGGAGGCATGTGTTGTCCATCAGTCCATCCATCCATCCATGCATGGAGACAACTGGTGAGCAGGGTGATGGTGCAGTAGGGTTTCCGATCTGGACCCATCCCATTCCCCAATGAGCACGGGGGCCATCAGGGCAGCGTTTCAATGGATGTCACAGCTGTGGAGGCTGAGGCCCCCATGGCACTGTGGGGTGTGGGTTGAGGGTAGGAGGACAAGGAGAGCCAGGGGGTCTCTGTGGGGGGACAGGCATGGCCCAGTCCCCCTCTGGCTGGGGCCAAGCAGTCCTGTGGTGTATGCGGGGGAGGTAAAACCATACTGACCCAGTGCTCCCATGGACCTCCTCTGTGGGCCTCTTAAAGAATGCTAGAATGTCCTGAGCTGGAAGGGACCCACAAGGATCATCGAGTCCAGCTCCTGTCCCTGCACAGGACAACCCCACAGGTCACACCATGTGTCTGAGGGCATTGTCCAGTCTCTTCTTGAACACTGTCAGGCTTGGGGCCGTGACACCTCCCTGGGGAGCCTGTTCCAGTGCTCCACCACCCTCTGGGGGAAGAACCTTTTCCTCATGTCCAACCTGAACCTCCCCTGGCACATCTTCCTGCCATTTGCTCAGGTCCCATCCCTGGTCACCAGAGATATCAGCGCCTTCCCCTCCTCCTCCCCTTGTGAGGAAGCTGCAGACCGCAAGAGCCCCACGAAGGCAGAGGACGCTGTGCCGGCCCCACGCACGGAAGGCCGGTCGCGTCCCTCCCCAAACCCGGCGTGCCCCCGCCCGCTCCCGCCAGCCCGGAGGCGACACCCGGCCAGCGGCGGGGACGCGAACCGCCAAACCCCCCGCTAGATGGCAGTGCTGCCCCGGCGGAGCGGCCGGGGGGCGGGGCTAGCGGGGGGCGGGGCGAGGGGCGGGGCGGGGGTGCCGGCGCGGGGGGGGGCGGGGCCTGCCTTCCGCCCCCCCCAACCCCCCCTCTCCGGGGTGGTGCCGCGCACCTGCAGCCGCGGCGGGCGGGGTGCCCGGACCCCTGGGACGCCCGGACCCCAGGGACACCCGGACCCCAGGGACACCGCGCTGTGCTCGCCTCTTCGTCCGCAGAGCTCTCCGGGAGCCCGCCGGTACTCCCCGGCTCTCCGCTCCCCCCGCGGGAGCTGCCCCCATCCCCCCGTGCAGCCCTGCGCTGGGTGTCCTACTGCCATTATAGCAAACAGAATATGTAAAGACATATAAAATATACCCTCGTGTGTATATATATATATATTTATGTTGTATTACCCTTTATAACTACACAATTAATTTATTCTTTGATCCCAGAAGCTTCCTTCCATCACTTTAATGCTATTTTCTAAGGCGTAACTGCTGCAAATAACTTTACTTTTAATAGAGCCTTTATAGTGAAACTCAGATAAATTGTTCCCAGCTAGTCATACGAATAGCAACAATTCAGTACCTCCATCAAGACAGCCACGCTTTTACAACCAGCTAGGAAAACGTTAATAGCGAGACTGGTCCCAGGCTGCTTGATGAAGCAGCAGAGACAAACCATCAAGTGACATTGTCTAAAAGCCATAGGCCTAAATCTCTCGTGCTGTAAATTGAAACACTGCCATTGAATCCAAAGGAATCACACCAGTTTATTACAACAGGGAGTTAGGCTGGAGAATTTTAAATGCAACCGTAGTCACAGAGTATTCAAGGACTTCCTAATTTTCTGTTGGAAAGAAAGAAAGGGAGGAATGAGTCGGTTTCAGCCGTCATCTCCGTGAAATGACGGCTGGTTGTCTGAGGTAGCCCCTGCTTCTGCTGCTGGGTGCGATGCTCAGAGCCTACGTGCAAGAGTGATTCATCTCTGCCCTTCGTAGCTGAGATAACAGCATCGCAAACCCGGCTGTTAAGGTTAACCTGTACACTGCATAAGGACAACAGATGGAAATTCTGGTTTAGAGCCACTGAAAAAAAAAAGAATAATAAAAACATGTTCCAAAGGGAAAAGGAGCTTGTATTTCTGTGTTTGAACCTTTGATCTTCCTTCACATCTGAAGGGAAGAGTAGACCTTTTGCTGAAGACACATGGGTTTGCATCTGTGAAAACACAGCTGTATAGAGCAAAACAAAACTGGTGCAAAACACAATGGTTTTGCTGTGTCAGTTTAGCTGTTGGCATTAAAATGCTTTAGAAATAGTGGTAATTTTGAAGAACCTTTCAGAAAGTCTGTATCTTTACACTATTGTTTGTTGGGATTTTGTGGATTCTAAAGTTGTCGGTAATCAAGAGACAGCTGCTACCTAAATATTTAAAGAGAACTCATGGGAAAGTTTGGCATTCCCTCAACAATTGTATTTTAACGGTTTTCTAAAAAAATACAAATGAAAGCATCAAAATTGACAGGAAAATTCATGCTGGCAAAATAACCTTGATTCAGAGAAAAAGCAATCTGTGTATCATTAATGCTGTAATTCTTAACAGTGTACGTGTGATATACAGCTATTTCATGATAACATGCTGTCTTTCTGGAGTTGCCCCAATGCACCCCCTGAAAGCCCAAGGATGTCGCCCGGTGTCCTCGGTCACATTTGAGCTGCTCTGCAACGCCTGCCTGTCATCTCTTGCCTCCCTGCATTTGCAGTGACACGTCGCTGTCCCAGCAGTGTCCCCAGCAGCCGCACGGCCTCACTGTGTAGCCCAGCATCTACCTGTCCCCTCCAGTGTGTACCTGCCCCCCAGCACCTACCTGTCCCCCCAGAACCTCCCCGTGTCCCCCCCAGCACTGCCCCTGGCTCCCTGTGTCAGGAGCCTGGCAGTGGTGTTCATCTTCTGCCTTAAATCCCTACTCACTCCAGTTGGTTTATTACAAAAGACAAGAGAGGAGCTAGAAATGAGGAAGGCTAAATTTGCAAATGCCAAATGGTTTATTTAAATAGAAAGAAATGTTCTCTTATTCCTTAACCACCTGGTTCCCTTTTTGGGGAGGGAGGGAATCTGTCTCTGGTTTTTAATTGTTGACATCGGCACAACAGCGCTTTGCTCTTAAAATGTATCCGTCCTGGAGCCTTACAATAAATTTTCAAATGTGTTTGGGTTCCTAAACATGCAGCTGGCACTTAATGGGATTTTCAAAAGAGCATAAGCAGGTTAGACATCCTCCCGTCCATTGAAATCAGTGGGATTTAGGTACCTATATTGCTCAGTTGCTTTTGAAAAGCCTGCCAGGTGCCTGTCTGCATCTTCAGCTCCCCTGGAAAATCTGGTCCCCATCTCTCCCCGTGGCCCCCCCAACTCCCACCAGTATTTGTCTCCCATCTCTGTCTCCCGCACTCCAGCGTGCACTGATGCCCGAGTCTCCTCCTTTGTAGTGCCCAACACCAGGGACATCCCTCTCCTTTCTCTCTACCAACTGGCTCTTCAGCTGGTTAAAGGCTCAGTTGAGCAGCTATGAGCGTGCCCGTATTTTTCACATTAGTTTCCCCTCTCCTCCTAATGATTTTTAATTCTTTCCTGGTACCGGTTTGCCTGTGTAAAGCACTTGGGGATAGAAGTCTGGGTGCAAATAGGTGCGCGTGTGAGGGGAGCGGCCCTGTTTTGTTTCTCCGTTACATTTTGTGTGTCTCTAGGCTGAATGTGAGGAGATGGGGAATTAATTTCCCGATCAGCCTGTCTCTCCCGGTCTCCTGGAAGGGCAAAGTGATGAATGGAGTTTGTATTTTAAAGTCAAAAATTTAATATTTTCATTTCTGGCTCGACCACGGCTAGGGGTGACTCGCTGGGTCTCCTCGTACAAGCGGTTCCCCATCTGTAAAATGGATCCCCGGGTCTCCGTTTGCACGGGTATGCAGCACGGGTAATTAATTAGTGTTTGTGCGGCCCTTTGAAAATCCTCGGGCAGAAGGTGCTAGAAGGTGCCGTGGGTTGGCGTGAGGCTGAAGAGGCTCACCCCGGAGCCCGGCCACCCTCAGAGCCCCACGGGGCGAGGGTGGGAGCAGAGGCCTGCCGGCCAGTTCTGCTGCCAGAGACGTTTTCCATTTTCTTCAGTGGAAAAACAAATCGGAAAGGGAGTTATCAGTGCGCACACCTCCTTTCCCGGGAATAACAACAGCTTCGTTAGCAAGCTGACCGAAAGAAAAAAAAAAAAAAAAAAGAGTATTGAAATGTTATTAATAATAATAGTCCGGGTAACAGAGAGACAACAACTCTCGTCTCTGCCTCATGCAGAAAGTTTCCTCTTTGAAGTGGTCACTTCCCTCCTCGCCCCGCCGGGAGAGAAGGGGGAACAATTGTCGAGATCTAAAGCCAGCCAGGAATGCTGAGCTGATGGCTTTCCTGCCTGCCCCCTGCCCGCACCCCTGCCTGCCCGCACCCCTGCCTGCCCGCACCCCTGCCTGCCCATGCCCCTGCCTGCCCATGCCCCTGCCCGCCCCCCTGCCCGCCGGGCTGGGGGTGCCGGGGGCGGCCGGCCCGGGGCTGCACTTCGCGGCGGGGTCGGTGGGTGTCACCACAGCCCCTGGTTTGCCCGCCCGGCGGCGAGGGGGGTGCGGGGGGCTCGGCCGCCCCTCGCCTGGCGTGGGCTGTACCCCCAGGAGGTGAAGACCCGCACCCCACGTAATGCCCGAAAAAGAGACCTTTGCATATAGACACGTCAAGCGTGGGAGAGGGTTTTAAAGGACAGGGTTTTTTCTTGTTTTTCTTTCTTTTTTTTATTTTTTTTTTTTTTTTTAACCGAGGGGGCTGCGGAGTTTTTCCCCCGCGTGGGGAGGGTGCTTTCCTTTTCCTGAGCGTGGCAGGCTGCCTCCGACTTGGGCTGCAAAACCGGCTGTTTGGAAAGGACGCGATACCCATCACGCTCCTTTAGCAACTATGAAAATGCCACCGGTAACAGCGAAAAAGGGCGCTTTTTTTTTTCTTAACCCCTTAACTGCCCTTATGTAGGTGCGTAGGTGTGTAGGTGTCTGCCTGCCATCGGCAGCGAGGGCAAGAAATATTTACATTTTGAAGATCATCAGCGGACATGAGCGAGAGAACTCCTTGTCTGGCTTTGACCAGCGAGTGAGAGGGATGTAATTGGGTATTTGATCTTTTGAAAAATAAGAGCTTGAACCATTTTTTCCTGTGAAGTTTGTTGCATATCTCACGGGTACAGTTTCTTCCCCATCCAGGATTATTTTCCCGGAGGGTTATGATTCCTACCTCATCTTTTTCTTGAAAAAAAAAAAGGAAAAAAAAAGATAAATACTTCTAAACATCTTCCACTGTTATGGGCTGTCCACATTTTGAAATATACTCCCAGTAATTTGCAACTTTTGAAAGCCGGGCATTGTTTCTCTCAACTTATTGAAATGCACAGATATGTTAAATAAGGGAGGGAGAACAACCCCAACCCCAATGACTTCTGTTTCGCTGCATATGCAAAGAAAGGGCAGCTTGACTCTAGGTGTTTGTTAGTCACATCCTCTTGGCCATTGTTTTGCTGTTTGTGCTGGGAATCCAATTTATTTAATGGTAAAAAGCCAGGGGTGGGTTTGGGGTTTTTTTCTTCTACTCATTCTGAGCTGATCTCAGGAAGCAGAAAAAATATTAGCCATGCCAAGGGGTAGCTCCTGAAGAGAGCTCCCGTCGCCTGGTGGGGGGGGGTGAGGATCTCCCAAGTGACCACATGCAAAATACAGTGTTATTACACTTTCTAAGTAATTTTTGGTTGTGTATATATATTTTTTAAAATCTTAAAACCTATCCAGTGGCTAGGTGAAGAAAGCTTGCCCATTATTTCAGATGCTGGGCTGCATGTAACAATACTTCTTTCCTTTTTGTAAGCTTTAGGACATGGTCCTTCAGCTGTTCTGTGTTGCCTTATTTCTTCAAAATCTTATCCCAAGTCCCCAGAAAAGCTGTTTATAGCAACAGGCCTATTTCCAATGTCAAGAAAGGGGGGAGGGGGGGAACATCGTTTTCAAATTAGGAGATTTTTTTTTGGAGGGAAACAGAAACAAATAGGCTCCTTATGAGAAAAGTGTGAGCTGCCTAAATTGAGAAACTGTCCCACCTTCGAAAGCTCCCGAGTCCCAAAATTATTTTATTAAAAAGGACATCGAGGACCAAATTTCTGATGTTGTTATGGCAACAGAAATAGTTGGGTGGCAATGTGTGTATCCAGAACGTCGAGATTGTAAGAAAACGAGTAAAATTAGCACCGTGTTGTATTTGGAAAAACAAATTGAACGGTGGTGGCCAAGTCTTATACTTCTTTTATTCAGCACAATACCCATTTTCATCTGTCCAGCCATCCTGATGGTGCCTTAACGAAGGTGCCAGCAAGGCATTGCAATATTTATTGCCCTTAAATGCGACCTGAGATTTCAGTTTGTTGTTTTTGCCGTTGACACACTGGAAGAAGGATGTTTCCTTATGTTTTATATTTACTCCTTATTCAGTGCCTCCAACGGTGTTTTTTTTTTTTTTTGCTGCCTTTCTCCAGCGACACGTGCTCTAATCCCTTTTTGTCCTTACGCTCCCCACCTCGCCTGATGCAGGACCGTCGGCAATCCCGTAAAAAGAGCCGAACGTGCTCCTCTTAAACGCCTCCGGTATTAAAATTGCACCACCGCTTTCATTTCGCTCTAGTTGAGGGAGCCCTGAAACCGCAGCCTCATCCCCCCCAGTTTAGAAACAGCCAAAGTATTTGGGAAGCGTGCGGGTCCCTACTGTAACACGCTTCAGGGACCTTTTGTACAGCAGCCGAACGGGATGGATTTGCCAAGTTTCAAATTTCAGGGGCAGGCAAGACATTTGTAAGACGGTGTTTTTGTTATTCTGGAAAAGTTCTTTGATTTGCAGGCTTTTTTTTTACCTTTTAATAAAAAGGAGATAAGAGTGTGACATTAAGCAATTTTACAGTATTAGCAGCTCTGGGCTGTAAACAAAGACAAACGAATCCCGCTTACTTTCAGTCTCAGAAGTTTGTTGTCAGTTGTTCCTAAACTGGCGACTCAATCCTACGGGACGTTATTCAAGCAAAACGTGGCTTGAAGTCTCGGAGAGTTGTGCTTGAGTAAGTAGCCTGGGATCAGCCCCTCTGCCTGCTGAAAAAAAAAAAAAACAAAAAACAAAAAACAACTGCTGGTTATCTCCTTTTGAAGATCTTTTCTCTGGTCGCACACTTCATCCTAACGCTTTTTATTTGCTTTGAGACTGCCTCGCTAAAACAGCGTTCGTGATGCAAAAGCTGGAGAGCAAAAGGGAAATGAATGTTTTTTGAGTAAGGCTGGGGGGTTTTTTTCTGTTAGATTTTTTTTTACTTTAAAAAAAGACTGCTCCTCCAAATAAAACAAACCAAAAAGTCTTTTATGGAAGCATCTGATTTTAATTTGATGTGATTTTTGTTTCGAGGTTCCTGAAGAAATTAAAACATATTTCCCCAGCGTTGCAAGCTTCAATTTTCAGCATTTTACAATGTAAGATTACTTGACATTATTTAATTGGACATGAGGGTGTAATACAGGAATTTCCGTTATGTGATGGATTAATTGTTTTCCTAATACTTTAAAGGCTGAGATCCAAACATTTTTCCATTCTATTGCAAAATTAACTGCAATAAATCTGTCAGACCCAATTATTCATTTAAAACATTCCACACTGATTAAATCTGCACATTTGCCTGCGTGCGAATGCGGGCGAGGGAGAGGAGGTGTGTGCGGAGGAGGGGGAGTCCAGGTTCACTCCCTCTCCTTCTTCAAACGGTGGTGGTGTTAGGAACGAGTCCCTTAAATTTAACCTGGAAAATGTGATTAGCTAAATAGTCTAACGAGAGGATGGAGGGTCCGTGGACGGACATCCCTGAGCCTCCCTGCCGTCCCCCCTCCTCCCTGCCAGGTCCGGGCAGGCAGAAGCGTCACGTTTGGATAGTTGATGCTATTTGGAAAGTTCATATTTTACCTCTGACGAGAGGGGGATTCGAGTTGTGTTTTCTTGCGTTTTGGGGGGTTTGTTTTGTTTTTTTTCTTTAGTTTGTTGATGTTTTCAAAGTCTCTAAACAAAGTCAGATGTGTTAACAGTCTTATTAACAATGTTAAAATGGAATTAACAGCTTGTGGATACCTCTGGAGTACAATAGCATGTCAGCCTACCCTGCCCCCTTATAAATCGCGTCCCGCTGTCTTTCTTTTGTTTCGTGCCCAATCACCAAACTAAAGTTTTGTTGAGGCAGAAGGGCAGTTCAAGTGTTCCCGCTCCGGCGCTGGGGTTTCTCCTCGGCCCCGGCGAGGCCCCGCACGAACGGGGAGAGGGAGCGACCCCCAAACCTGCAGGCAGGGGCTTTGCTGACCCGCCTGCCTCCCTGACCTCTACCGTGCTGTTTTGTCAGTTTAAAAGGCTTTGCCGAGGTTGTAGTTTACTTTTATGGGCCTTTCAGCGCGGCTACAAAAGCTTTTGTTTATTTAAGATGTAGTGCGGTTCAGATTTCTATTCATCTTCATAGAACTTCGGTGGCTTCGCCGCTTCCGTAAAGGTTTGTTGCCGAAATGGTGCCGTGCCTGGTCTTAGGCAGCCAACATCAGCTGGGTAACTACAGCAAGTTTGGGGTATTTCAGAAATTATTTGCCTCTGAGAGTGGAAATTTGCACCAACACACGCTGCTGTTTAACTCAATTTCACCATACTTTGGGTTCTATGCTAAGGAAAGACTTACCTTTTACTCTCCTAAGTTTACTTCTTGCAGTTGAACTCCTTAGAAACATCAGCCAGCCAGTTTCAGTGCTAAATGTATAACGCATGTTTAATGAGATCTAATTTTTTTCATGTGGCTAGAATCTCCCTGGGTTAATTCGCATAGAAAATTTATGGAAAATGAGAGGCATTCCCCATAAGGAAAACACTTATATGTTTTGCTTTACGGTAATTCTATTTTCATTCCTTTCATCCAACAGTCTCCAAGTATTTACCATTCCTCCCTGAAGTGTGTAGCGCTACCAAGCAGACACACATTCCAAGCCCTTTTATCGGTTAAAAACCTGCAAGACACAGGCAGGTTGCAGTTTGCCCAAGGACCACAAAACAGTCACAAGCCCCAAGTAGACAAAGCCTGTCGCTTCTGTAGCTGGGTGCAGGCCCCGCGTGCTCCTGGCTGGCCCCACACATTGCCCCCCATCCCACCCCGCTCCGGCTCCCCGGCCCCACAGCCACCGGCCAGACAGGGACAGTGCCACCAGAGATGCGCCTGCCCACGGGGATGCTCAAAAACGGGCAGTCTCCTCGTCCGAAGGCTGCCATCCAGAGCAAATGTTTTCTCTCTGGTAGCCCCACGTGCTGTGCCCTCTCTGACATAATTTGGCCAAGCTGGGCTACGCTCTTCCCCCGTTTTCCCCATGCTCTCCCATCCCTTCAGTTTACACAGCTGTTGTATGAGTGGAGAAGGTGATATCAAACGCGATGCAAACTGATCGGTAGCCCATCGGCCGTCTGACTCCACTGCAGCACACCGAGCACGGCTCGCCCTTGCCACAGCGTGGAAATGTTTCCCCTTTCTGAGGATCGTGTCCCCAAGAAGGTGTGTGGTGATGAGGATTAAGCTCAGTTTATTATTTTCTTACTTAACTGGTGCCAAAATTTGTGCCTGTGTTACACATCTAACAATCAGTGTCTAGTCTTAATGAAAGAACCAGGCTGATAAAAGACTAAATTATAGAGGGATCGAAAGTATGTTATTTATAGTATAGCTCACTTTACCGTGTTGTGAGTATATTATATCTAATAGGCTAGCCAGTCATTTTCTAGCAGTTCAGCTTATTTTAAATGCTCTGTGCCTATTTTTACACTACAAAGGTTTTGTATCAATTTAAAATTCTACAGATAAAAATATATTTTTTCATCTTATTTTAAAGCTCATGAAACTGATCAACAAAGAAAAATTTGTAAGCATGTGCTAATTTATTTATAGAGAAAAAAGCACCCATTTTTGTGCAACATCTGCTGGGGCAACAAACACATCTTTTGTCTGCCTCCTAGGAAATTCATAAATAGATGTAGTGATGGCAAACGTGGATTACAACAGTTATGTCCATACTTTGCATTTGTTGTCATCTCCCAGAAACAGGGCATCTCAAAGTGCCGCAGATAAGCAGTCCTCCCAGGAAGGGTTAGTAGGGATGCTGAGATGAGCTCCGCTGGTCACCCTCCCCACCTCGGTGCTGCGCTCACCATCAGTAATCCCCGTCACCTGGGATATAGCCCACCCATCAATTATAATACATAGCGCTTCTGTTATTATTCCTTTAAATTTTGTTTATACAAGTCTGGTGAGGAGCGGCTGAGGGAGCTGGGGCTGTTCAGCCTGGAGAAAAGGAGGCTGAGGGGAGACCTGATCGCTGTCTGCAACCACCTGAAAGGAGGGTGTAGCATGGAGGGGGTTGGTCTCTTCTCCCAGGTAACAAGTGATAGGACGAGAGGAAATGGCCTCAAGTTGCACCAGGGGAGGTTTAGATTGGATATTAGGAAAAAATTCTTCACGGAAAGGGTTGTCAGGCGTTGGAACAGGCTGCCCAGGGACGTGGTGGAATCACCATCCCTGGAGGTGTTTAAAAGACGTGTAGATGAGGTTCTTAGGGACATGGTTAGTGCCAGAATTGGGTTATAGTTGGACTCCATGATCTTGAGGGTCTCTTCCAACTGAAATGATTCAATGATTCTATGATTTTAGTAGCAGATTGATGGCAATGGAGTAGCCTGTGTGTGGTGTCTGAGGAGCGCAGAGTAGCAGGGCAGTGCTTGATGGCTTACGTTTACGGGACCCCAGAGCCCAACCATTGGAGGTGCTGAGACCTTGCTGGTGGAGTAGTTTTGGCGGAGCGATGGCTCCCTGCTGCTTGCCAGCTTTGGGCCCTGACGTAATTTTGTTTTACAGCGGCTTACTCTAGCGTGCTGGTTTTTCAGACTCCTTGACCTGCACTTTCATTTCTGTGATTATGCAGAGTTCACATTCCTGCTACACATCTACCAAAAGAAGATTTAAGAATAATTGCATTTTCCCCTTTTTTGTTTCTAAGCTTTATAATTTGTAGCAAGTTCCTATAAAATATTTATATTTGGTGGAAAATATTGCCGTCTATTTACTTTTAACATCTGGTAGTTTTGTATGTGAAGCTATGGGGAAGTTCATTGTATGTATCATCTTCTTGGTGACATCTCGGTAATGCCCACAGGAGTCGCATGAGTTTTCTGAAAGGAGAGCTCCACAAACTACACAACAAATTTTTTAAAAAAGTAAAGAATAAGCGAGCTTAGTGCCACTGATTTAAGAGCAGTTTTAAGAGAGAAAATATATTACTTATTTGCTCATCCATTCGGGTCCAAACAATCCTACAAAAATGTACATTGGACCATCAGCAGAAATTGAAGCATAAGAGTAGAGCAGAGCCAAAGGTGTGTTACATTATGAATCCAGAAAAAGGTACCCACATATTCCATATTGCAAATGCAAAAGAAAGATCTACTGAAGGCGAAATCAAGATACTGCAAACAATCTTTCCAGGATTAGGCCTTGAGACAAATGTCTGTATTTGAAGTAAGCTATGATATTACATGGTATTATACTATATTTTATTTAAGTCTGACACTAGTAACTTGTACTTTTGGACGCATTTCCTGCTGACATGTCTGGAGAGCTTCTTCCAGCTGTTGGAGGCAGGCAGGATGGGAAGGAGGACTCAGTTTTAATGAAGAGCGGCTATGCGACAGAGGTGGTGGTCACTCGTTGGCTGGATCAGAGGATGGGGCAGAGTCAAACCCCTTGGAGAAGTCCCTTCCCCAAGACCTTGGAGGAGGCCCATGGATGTCCATGGCAATCTTTCCATTGCCCTCATCTGCAGTAGAAGTGACTTTGTGGCTTTTGGGGCAGGAGGAGAGAGTGTGTGACTTTGACAGGTGCCAGTTTTGGGGTTTCTGTTCCTTCAGGTGAGCTGCATACAGGCTGGGCAGGGTATGTGCCAAGGGCAGAAGTTGCTGAAGATGGGAAGTCCCATCTTTCCTGCAGAGCAAATAGAAGTGCTTTGACCCAGAAAGCACCATCCTGAGTGGTGGGGCACAAAGATGTTTGAGAACCAGACATTGTCTGTGCATGTGGGGTGCTGCCCGCCTGATGTTTAGCCAGGTGGAGGGAGACACTTGGACCACACTTAAAAACCCCTGGGCACCTCACCTGGGTGTTCGTGTGGTCCACCTCTAAACTTAAAACCCACCTGGCTAAGTTATTCTGAGGCAAATATTCTGTGTTCATCTGTCTTGGATGATTTATTTATTTACCTTTTCCGTGCCAGGCAAGTTTTATTGAAGACATCCTGCAGGTTAACTAGTTACAGGTGACTTTAGTTTGAGTGGCTTCTGCCCTCAGAGGGAGGTGCAGCGAGCTGGCCGGAGGCAGGTGTGTTGGGAGATGAGGAGGAAGCATTTCATCCCCAGGTAGAGCTGCCGCAGGGCAGGTGCTGGTGATCGGTGGCTTGGGGAACGAGCCAAGAGAGGCCGTGGGTGCCAGAAGGGGACTCTGGCTTCCCAGATCAACTAAAGAGTCATATCACATCGATTCTTTACTAGCACTGAATTTTTATGAACACATACTCAGATGAGGAAATGCCACCTCAAAGTGTTTGATCTATATAGGTATACCTATAAAGAGATTTTTCCGTGGAGGTATAATACAGTAATTATTTATGTATCAGGCACAAGATGCATTTCGAAGAGATAGTGCCTTTAATTCTATATGCTTTCCTATTGCAAGCTGATTTTTAAATTGGGAAACTTGGGAAAACCTTGTAAATGAGGCTGCCGGTTTATTTATTTATTTGTTTCGTTTCAGCTGAGACAGATGGGATTCTCGGATCATGCACTGTTAAGCCTTCCTTTGGAATTCGCGCCACTGCGGCCACAGAGCCCAGATGGCGCTTAAATCTGTCATTTTTTAACAACCTGACTTTCTTAATTTTATATCCAAACACATTGAGCATTCAAAGTGATTAATTACTGTCCAGATATGTCTGTGCTGCAGCAATTTACTCGTGTGTGCCAAAGATCATTTTGTTTTGGAGTAGGTAGTTTGGTGAGGGCTGAGTGTGTGGCAAGGGACTCACCAGCAGATACCTTACACTGGAGGTACCTTGTTTCCTCACAAATAAGACAGGGCCTTATATAAATTTTTGCTCCAAAACTTCTTACTTTTTTACATGTATAGCTGCCTGGACACTATTTAAATTGACTTTTTAAATGAACTGTAACCAGGACTTATTTTTGGCATAGGGCTTGTATTTCAAGCATCCTCAAAAATCCTGAAAAATCATGCTAGGGCTTATTTTCAGGGTGCGTCTTATTTTCAGGGAAACAGGGTAGCAGTGTGGAACTGTTTGTATCATCCTTCTCCCACAGCAGTGGCTTAACACAACGTTTCCATAAGTAAAACAGAATTTTGGTGCACAGCGGTACATTACAGCTTCCATGTGGGATTTTTTACTACTGCCATATAAGCTTCAGTTTCACCAAATCTTCCATTTCCCATCAAAAGGGATTTTTTTAAAATTTTTTTTTTTTTTTTTTTTTTTAATGCCTGACAAATACCAACATTATCTTTTCAGGATTTTACATCCAGACACTAGTGACGTGGCCAAGATTATAATGGCCAAGTATTTAGTAAAAGACAGCTGAAGGATTTTCTTCAAGAAGCAAAGCTTGTTCCAGAGATTTCAGGAATGAAATGATCAAATTACCATAATTCTTCATAGTCGGATGTTTCTCTGGTGGCTTCTCCTCAATTTTTATTTTAAAGTGGTCATTCTTCTGAGTTTAGATATTATTTTCAAGTCCAACACTGGCATTAATTCATGTATTTGTGGCAGGCTGCTACCAACGCCTCGATTTTTGGAAATGAGGGGAAAAGTGATGCTGCTTGGTCCGTGCAGCTCTAGCTCCAGCTTTGCTGCGGACATCAATATAACCCGTCAAAATCCTTGAACCGCTGCTGCTGTTCCCTTTGACCAAGTGCTGTTAGACAACCACCTGAAGGTTATATTTGGATGCTACTGCATATTGTTTCTTGGGTCACACTGGTTTGGTGCAAGTGGAACTGTGGCTTTCGACAAACCCAGAGAAGTGGGAGCTTCCTCTGTTGTGCTGGGAGCCAGCCGGAGTTTCTAGGGCTTCCTTCCCCTTCGCCAAGGAATTGTAGTGCTCGTGCTACGTTAAACACCAGCAAAGCAAACGTCTAACTCTTTCCATTAGTGGGGTACACTGCATAGTCTTACTTGTTGGCACCACTGTTTCATCTCACCCACCATGCACAAGGCTGCTGAGGACAGGTTCATGGGAAATGAATAACCCAAGACCCGTTTGCGCTTAGCCGAGGAGCAGAAGTTCAGCGATCGTGAATTCTGGTTCTTCTTAAAAACCTCAAGGAAGAGCTATCCCTCACCATATTAACACACTCTAAAGGAAAATTTACTCCTAGAAAAGCAAGATGATATTATTTTTTTTTCCTTCTGCTTTCCTGGAATCTGCATGGAATCAAGTAAGAAGTAATCAGATAATTAGACACCCCTGGCCAAATGTATGCTATAAGGTTTTCAGGAGTACCTTCTACTAAAATGAAAATGTGCTATTCATCGACTTGAATAGCCAAAGTGTAATGCTGGAAGGAGTGACTTCTACAGTGGTGACGTAGCTACATTTTATTGTTGACTTGAAAACAAGTGTCCCACTAGCTGCACCACAGCACAAGCTTAGAAATTGTGCTAATATATATATATATAAGTATTTATAAGCCGAGTTTAGACAAACACAGGTATAAAGTGAATTTGTATCTATAATAAAATGATTGTGTTATATTCATATTGATAAATGTATGTGTGTGTGTGTATAATCAGTCTGAATGAAATTTTGAAATATACTATAGTTTCAATTATTTAACACACTGCGGTAGAAGGCTTTTACTCTGAGAACACTACATCTTGGTACGCACATTTCCCTTGTTAAATTTCAATTGAATTTAGTTACTGTTAGTAATTACTGACTGGTGATCACTGTTGCAAAATTAATAATTAATATGAGACAGCTAATGTACAGGATTGAAAGAAACAAATGCTTTTCTGAGGAAGGAGTTGCGTCAGCACCAAAGCCCAGTGCTGTGTCCCACTGAACATCAGCTCCTTCACATCCAAATTGTCCTCTCGGCTTACAACACAGTCTAGGCGGTCTTACAGTAATTCTGTGAAGTCGTGGCAGTGCTTCGCCGTTTGCATTTGGTTTATGATTTAATAAGGCAGGAGAAGGCTGAGCGGGCTCTGGTTTTTAGGAGGAGGGATTTATTGGCTTTCTGGGAAAGGGAGTTCAGGTTACTGTGTGCTTCATCGCTCCCTGACTGTTGATATTTGTATCTAGCATGACATTTTTTAAACAGGATAAGAGCGCTATAGTTGGGAAGGGTTTTTTCTGTCTTTTCTGGTCTGTACTCTACTTGAGAGGTGTGTACGATGACGCCTTGTGTAGCGTTGCAGTGTTCAGCTAATTTTTATGTAAGTTATAAATCTGAAGTTTATATAAAAAGAAAGGATAAGCCCTTAGCCTGAGCCCCACTATAAAAAATAACCAGTGTACATTGTTAGTATTAAATTAGAATAATCCTGGTTAGTATTTCTTCTTTTTTTTTTTTCTTTGATAAATAATTCAGCCTGGTAGCAACTCTATAAGCTGTTAATAACGAGCATCATAACTTTCCATTAAAGTGAATCTCGGTGATGTGGTGGGGGTTGATCTCTTCACTACGGAGGTCGTGGTCTTTCCTCAGCATGCTCCTGCATATAATAATACCTAAGTTTTGGTAGCCCATTAATGACTGTACTAAGCATCCACACCTCCTAGGTGCCCCTAAAATGTAATAATCAGAGTTTCTTAGCCAACAAAAGTGCAAGTTTGGTGGGGTTTTTTGTTCTTCTTTTGTAAAAAAATATGCAGGGAAATTTACATCTGTAGCTTCAACTCTGTTGTATCTTTCCTATATAAAGCAAAATACCTTAGATTCCACAGGAAGGTCCTGGTTCCAATTTTCTTTATTTCCAGGTAGAGATAGAAAGTGACGCTACCAGGTTTGCACTTTTCACAATACTTCAGGGCAGTTTCAACAAGGAGGAAATTACTGCTGTTGACACTTTATCATTGTATGCTTGATTTTGGCACAGAAATTACTTGGAGTATCTCCACGCCATCTTCCTTAAACCTCGTTAGCCAGAGAATGACCTGGCACTGCTCACCACCAAACTCCTGAGGGTGTGTTCTCCTTGGAGTCTACCCCTTGGGAAATCCAGGGGTCTGATATGACTACTCAGAATATAGAAATCCTTTTGATGAGTAAAAGTTAAACCAGGTTATCTAATGAAAAACCCAAAACACAATCAAAAGGATGAAACTCCCAAGATTCCCATTCCTATTGCCCTTTAAAAAAGAGCACACTTCATCTGATTGCAAATCTATCAGCTTTTATCTAAATCGTATCCAGCGCTCAAGGACTTTCTTCCTAGCAAAATCTGTGGTGTTAGTTCCCGTCTTCACCTGTCCTCTGTCACACAGGATATAGAACTTTAATACAAAAGACTGCAAAACAAGTTGCTATTTTTCTAAAGTGTACCTTTATCGTGAGGTCAAAACGTGGTGAGGAGAAAGGGGTAACCACCCTCCCCAGGGCCTTTCTCTCCCTTTGGGAGCAGTTCTTCCCTACACCCCAAGTGCTGGACTCTTTGGGATGCTGCTCAAATCACAAAAAAAGCTGTCTTTCACAAGTCAGTCTTTTTAACCTCTTCCTAATGAGTTCCCAAGTGTTTTTTGGCCATAGATATTAAAGCTGGTGTGTTCGCGATTTCCCTGGCAAGCTGCCGTTCGTAAAGGGGATATAGTGTTTTCTTGGTCCTTTGCCCAAAGTAATTTTGCAAGGAACTGTAACTGCATTTAGCACATGTCATTCATTGGAGAGAGGTCATTGTAATTGCATTTGATCACAATCAGTTTATGGCTCTTTTATCATGTTTTCATGCTGCATATCTACTCCAACATCATAGCAAAACTTAATGGCTACTGTTTTACTTCTGCGTAAAAACATTTTATGGCCTTTTTGTGCAGCAGACATCAGGTTTCAATCACCGTTGCCCCATAGAGAGAGAAAAAAGTTGGACGAAGAACTATCAAAAGTCTTTTAACTACATAAAATTTTATTTCAGGTCAACTTCCCATAAAAGATATTAAATGTATTTTGTGGTTTATTCTGCACGTTAACAATTTTAGAGGAGCTGCAATATTTTGGGGGAAGCAGTATGAAAGGAGGAGGTTAATTCGCAGAAGATGTTTTACATTTGGGGTAGTTTTCCTTTGTAAAAGATGGATTTGGATGTGGAAGCGGTGGCTGGAGAGTGCTGCTGTCACATTCTCGGAGCAGCTTTAAAAACTCACCGTTCCCTCCACAGAATTCAGATTACTGACCTTCAACAGAGCCTTTTTAATTATTGCTTTGAATTTTTGATGTTCCATTCATAAAACCCAGCACAATTCATGTGCCTTAAATTACAGCTTTTGCTGCCTGAGCACTGCTGAAGTTCCCAGCTGAAAAGTTTAATTAAAAGGGAAACTTTGACATGCTGCTGAGAAGATTAGTTCACATTAGAATGGTGAGATAAAAGAAAATTTACTTCTAATCTAATTAACACCAATTAAAAGATGTAAAATAATTTGCATTGGCCAATTGTTAATTATGCATGAATTTGCCTTTCCTGTCACAAAAAAGCAAACCATGACCCACTTTGTTTTAGGATACCTATAGTGCAATGATATTGCCACAGTCATTTTTCATACAAATTGGCTAAGATGGTAACACTTACTTTGCATCATCCCTGTGCTTTGGTTTGTGCTCAAGATTTTAGTGGAAGGTTATTTCTGCTTAATTGGTCTGTAACTTGACAACTGTATGTAGGAGTGATGGAAATGCAAGTAAAAATTCCAGTTTTACAGAAACCTGTTGTCTGTATGGATATGCTTATTTTCCTTAAAGGTGTGTATGTAATAGTTTGCAGGTGTTAGAAGAGTATGCCTGGCCACTTTTAAGTGTGTGTGTATTTACACATGCTCATATTTATTTTAATTCACACTTCTTTTTGAGATTATGTCTGGGATTATCTGGTAAGAAATATGGTTTTTTTCCATGTGCCTTGCCAGTGCTTTTATGCAGGATGTCATATTATGGTAGAACCCGTGTGGCTAGTGAGCTTCTCAGTTTGCTTCCAGGTGGAAGACTGAAGGTATTTCATCACTGTATGGTAGGTGCTTGCTGCAAGCTTAAAATGTTCTGTATTTTTTTAAGGTGTATTTGTGGTTTTTTCTAATTTCACTTTTGCAGATTTAAAATTTAAACATGAGATGTCTAGTTCAGTATAAAGAAAGGACCCAGGCAAGGCTATGCTGTTCACATTCTGTTAAGCACTTCATTTTTATTGAGGTTATCATATTACTAGATTATTTTATATAAAAATACCATTTTTTTGGTAACACCACCAAATGAACAATATTTACGACATTGGTTGCTGCTTGAGCCCTCAATAACCTGAAGAGAAATGTAATACAAATTTCCTGAATTTGTGTTTACTTTATCATATTTTTTAACTCTTCTACTCACTGTCTGTCTCTACAGCAGATAGTGTAGAAATGATTTGCCTTCAATGTGGCAAGACTGATGGAGTTATGAAGATGTCAGAGCCCTGAACAGCAAAAAGGTTGCATATTTCTAGTAACCAACTACAGAGGCAAAGATGTGCGTGCTTGAGTCTGAAAGAAAGGTTATGTCAACCCGCTTTAGGGAAGTAATATGAAAACGGAATTTTATGGCCAAATTGTGCATTATGGGGACAAAAGAGGACAGGGAACAGGTCAAAGGGAATAGAAATATTTGTGTTACAGTATTGTTTGCAATCAAATGGTATATAGAGTTGTGACAATGTCTTAATTGAATTGCCCTGAATTTGCTCATAATATTAAAAAACCTAAGTAATTCTTTACCACTATAAAAATGTATCCAGTAAGTCTTCTATATGTCTTCTTGCTCATGTTATGCCTTGCTGTGCGGTTCTTTACGCTTTATATTGCCTTTTGTGAAAAGCATCACAAAGGTTCTTTCTAAAGAAAACAAACCAGGAGCTAGAACATAAAGAGTACATTATATATTTGACCAATCACTTTTATGAAGTCTGATGCAAGTCTTTAATCTGAGATCCTTGGAGAATGCTTTAGTTTTTAATATTTGTATGACCTTCTCCAGGGGACTGAAAAATTACTTTGAAGTATCAAAGTGGTGCATGGAGTTTTAGCTGTGTGATTCCCATTAAAGTCAGTAGGAGCCAGGTAGCTAAAACTCAACACAACTATGAAAACATACTCCTTGTGCAGTGTTAAGTAGTAAAGCAATTCTGTGATATGGCAGTGACATTTTACTGCATTTTTCAGCTTTATAGATCCACTCAAAGCTTGTATTTTTACTGGCGTTTTACTGTTCAGCGAAAATAATAAAGGAATATTCAAAAGCAGGTGTAGGCTATTCTAGTAAGAGGCACAGCTGTTGGGAAAAGCTGACGGCTTACATATATATTTTTAATGTAAAATGGTAAAATCTGTTTTGCAAACTCGGAGCTGGTCACCTGCGTGCTAGTTGTACTGGAAGCAGTTGTTCGAGGTGCCTGAAAATACTTCTGCGTACCCTCAACCCAGGGCCAAAACCAGCCCTCAGTGCCCCACGGCACTGGGAAGCAATGGGGTTTTCTCAGCTCTGCCGTGTTCCCGTCCACGGAGGAAGAGGAGCCGGTGCTTCCCAGAGGCACTGACTGGCAAAGCAGCCTTCCAGAAGAGAAGCCTGATCTAATTCGTACAGTTTCTTTCAATTCAAAATACCTCTACATTCGGGCAATGTAGCTACCAAATGGGCATTCGGTCTTTGAACCTCAGCAAAGCCAGAGGGATTGGGGGTTTGGGGGCTTTTTTTGTGCTTTCTCAATTTTTTAATACCAGGTTTGTGGAAACCTCCAACAGGGTAAAATGTTTTTATTTGATGGTGTCTCCCCTATGGACCAGGAAGGCAAGACCTTCAATGGGAACTCCAGCCATTTGTATTTAGAGTTTGTGCTGGATAGGTCTTAAAGGAATCTGTCACTACATCTTAATCAAGCATCGATACCAGCTTCCAGCAGCGTGCTTTTACTTTCAGCTCACAGCAGTAAGATTTTTTGTTTTGTCTGCCAAAGATCTCCATACATAGTATTTTATATGAGCTTCTGATTATACTCCAAACAAGTTTTACCCTGTACAAAACCTATATATATTCTTTTGTGTTGACCATGATAATCTGTCCTACATCTTCTCTAGCAAAGGCAACCCATAAAATCAGAGGTGTCGGTCATCCTCATTAACTGCGTTTCATCTCTTCTGGATTTGTTGCTCTTGATACTTTCTAGCTATAGTGTCTGTCTGACTGAGAGCAGCTGGTTTTTACAGAAAACCTCTGGTCCAGCCAAATTTACACCAAATAAGTAGCCTGGAATGTGAAAAGATAGTGTCTTCTGCAGACAGCTAATGAATTTCTTTTTGAATGACAGATTAGTTTCTGTGTCAGGTTTTCTGAAAGAGTGTGGGAAATCCGCTTTGTGATATTGAGGAAGGAGAAAATGCAGTATCTCCATTCAGTCATGTTCTGAGATACAATTCCACAGAGGTTTGTGCCTAAATTATAAAACCTAATTGCCCTTTTCCAAGCAAAAGAAAGACCATGCTTATGTCTTTTTGGCTCTGGAGCTGTGTGCAGAAATCTGTAGGGTTGTCATACACCAGGGACCCGTTAGAAGTAATGAATAATACACTAATGATGCTTGAGAAATGAGACCATCACAGTCTTTAAACAAAACTCAATTCTGAGTCATCTTTGTCCACTACTTCACAAGAAGAGCAAGCGTTGAGAGGAGCTGGCAATCAGAGCTCCATTCATCTCCTCAAACTTGGGCTTTGCCCATGCTGGCCTTCATCCAGTTTGAAGGACCTTTGGAACCAGCACATCTCTTTTACACATTTCTGCCCTAAGCCAAAACATCGTCTGAAAAAGTCACAACACAATCAAGTTGTTAAGCGTCTATGAAGTTTAATTTACACCAATGTAGGATGAGAAGTCATTTGTTATATTCGTCTTGTCTAAAATCAGAAAGGAGGATTTAAAGCTTCCAAATGTTGCATTTCACGATGATGTCTAGTAGCCATCTGACAATCTGGACAGTCTTCTAATGGTCACCCTACCTGGGCCTGCTGTTCCCTCCTGAGCAAGGACCAGAGCTGTCTACCAGTGCTGCTGGCTGGGACCTGCTCCTCAATGCATTATTAGCTCACAGATGGGGCTTCCCACAGGGGTCCTCCAGGTTGCAAGAGATGGGTAGGATACCTGATGAAGAGTATTGTCACACGAGGTTGTCAAGGAAATAAACTTATAGCTATTCTATCTGTCTCAAAGGCAGCACTGAAAAATCAAAATCAATTACTCCAGTATTTGGGGGCCTGAGTTCATCTCTAACTGACGTGACGTGCTAAGAAGCCTACAATACTCAAAAGACAAATCCAGCCATTAATATCTGACTACAGTTTCTTGGTATGGGTGATGATATGCTGACACGTACATTTTCAACCAAAAATTGTGAAATGCGCATAATGCATCACATTACCTCAATAATGCTGCAACATCTATGCAGCTAGGAAAGTGTATTTATAGTCTTCATGTTACAGCGTATCACATTATATAGCATCAAGTGTTTCATCGTTAACACGATCATTTCAGTTTTTCTCAAGCTGACTGAGCAATTTCCAGAATTAAATAACATGGAAAGATAGCAGGTAGCGTCCATGGTCTAATCTATCCTTAATCCCCAAATTTTTACTGTGTGCGTCTCAGCGCAGTTTGCCAGGAGCTCAAGTGCTACACAGGGTTTTCAGAGAAGAGTAATGGTAATTCATCTTTAATATGGGCAGATAGCTCCCAGAAGCTACAGGCTTCAGCTTATAAAATGACCCAACACAGAGACTGCAGAGATTAAAAATCCTTATCAAAGAGTTTTGCTGCACTTCTGTTTTGAAACAGTACGCTGCACTTGAAAGTCATAGTGCTGACTTCCTTGGGTCCAAAATTTATATGAATTAGATTTCCTGAGCCGCATTGATTTTTTAAAAAAATATATAATATATATAACTTTATATATATAAGTACCATTTTCAAACCTTTTGAGAAGGCCATATTTATGAAATACTGACCTGTACCATAGGATCCAGTCCCAAGGCCAAGCACTTGCTCAGTTTTCCTCCTCTGTTACGCCATGCATGTTTATACTGACCTGGTGGGAAATGTATGGTGGTATTTGTTGCCATATGACAATAGAGGGTAACTTTTCTCATGTGGTTAATCCGAAATGACGTTTCTGTAATTTTTAACAACGTAGCGTATGCCTGCGCATCTGTATTTGCGTATTTAATTCAATTACTAGAAAATTCTTGCCCTTGATTTGCGTAGCAAACATGTCTGAATAACAGAAGAAATAATAGTATCATTACATTCGTTTTATTAGACTTTTTGGGTTTACAGATGTAAATAGGTTATTATTTCATTCATTAGATTATGTTTTTATGATTTATTTCTCTTTAATTGAGAAATATTTTGAAGTGTGCAGAGACTGGATCAAATTTTCATTACATACCTGGTCAGGGACCGATCTAAATGATTCTTTAAACAGTTTGTAAAAAAATGCTCATTGAAGACTTGTTAAGTCATGTGAGAATATGCATTAAATGCTTATCTCTCCTGTGGGTATGTAGGTATCAGCTACTTGGTTTACTATGAGAGGTTTAATGCTTTTCTTCTAATTTCTAATGAACTTTACCACCAGACTACTTGATCATGACTAAGCCTATGAACAATGCAAATGGAATTGCCCCCTGATGGTGAGGAATGGGGCCCAGATGGCCCTTAAAAGGTGATAATTAGGAAATATAGCATATCTGAGTAGCTAGAAAGAGAGAAATTTGTTGAAGACAGTCAATCTGTTTGAAGCAATGGTCTTTTCCTTAATTATATAGATTTTCATTTAGGGCCACTTTAAAGTAAATTTTCCCAGAAAATTTTATTTGCAGCTGGAAACTAGAAACCACCGATTCTGCTTCTCCCTGTTTTAAATTCTCTGTGGAACCTTTTTGACTCACGTTGTCTTCAAAATTTGAGTGGCAGGCTGGCTGTGTATGCTGTGGCAGTATTTTGGGTTGTAGGGAATCTTCTGCTGCAAAATGGCAACAAAATGAGAAGCACCAGGTATAGATATTGGTATGTTGTAAAACATATGTATTACCAGAAGTCAACTGTAAACCCCACTGGATGAGGATTTGCTTCCTTCTAGAAAGATTCGTCACTGTTTTGAGAGTTTCATTGCCTTTTGGGAGTTTCATAAAGCTCAGACTTTTATTTCTCTATTTAACTTTATAACTTTATTAAAAACACTGTGATTTGGAAATATATTGTTGCTTTATATTATAGCTCAGATGCTAATGAAACAGTACCACAGGTCGTTTAAGGCTTTCCATTGTAGCTCTCCTTTTACAGCTGCCTTATGAAACGAGGTTTTATGTTGATTGTATTGGCTGTGTTGTGAGCAAAATGCCCGTGGGGAAGGGACATCCATATTGTTAGCTTCTAGGAGAGTATTATGGAGAAAATAGACAACTTGCTGGTAGTTAATTAATTTTTAATGGTATTAATTTTGTAAACTCTGTACCTGGCAGTGATATGACTCAAGTACATATTGTCATTTCAGAGGATAGGTAGATAGGTATAAAGGTAGAGACATATAACAAGTAGGTGCATATCAAGCATTAATGTTTCGAACGTGAAATCGTGACTTGAATTCAAGAGTTGAATGCAAGCCTGTGACAAGTATTTAGCAGTACAATCTGTTGGGATGGCCTGCTTGCCTCACGCTTACATCTGATTCACCGTGTCAGAAATAATTATCCAAAACGGAGGCATATCTTGCAGACTGTGTTTTGTTGCTGCGAGAGAGGACAGACTTACTGACAAAACAGGGAAGGCCCTCCAGGAGGATTCTTTTGTCCCCTAAAATATTTGATTCTGTCTCATCTTCAGTCCCTTAGGAAATGGTACGATGTTCTGACCCTGTCACGGTGAAGTGAAATACAGGGCTCAGCGGTCACTGTATTGCCAGGGCCCAGAAGTGCTCTGATCATCATCGCCTATATTAACCTCTGCTTTATGTTACGTATTGTCCTTGGTTTGTAAATGCATTTTCCTTGGCTTCTTGTTGGCTGAATTTGGATCATCAAAAGGTCAGGTTTCTCTGTCTTTAAATATCAGACCGTTCCTGGTTTCTCTTCTGCTGGGACATCCTCTTCTTACGAGGAACCAAAAATCAGTGCTAAAGGAAAGCCGGCCTACTGAGAGGGAAGCTACAGGAAAAAAATATTCTTTACAAGATTTCTTTTGATTTTCTTTCTTCCAAGTGTAAAAGCACTCCGATGCATAGAATGATACCTATATTCAGCTATTGCTTCTATGTCTAGAAGGCTTATTGCAGTAAATAAAAGTATTTCCAAGACTTTGAATATGCTTGTAACACCTTGTTTGATATTAAATAATAGTATTGATATGAAGTGTAAGTAAAAAATAGCCCTTGTTGTCAGTTTGCTATAGGTTAGTCTGACGTTATTATAATACATCCATAAATTGCTCCTCAGACTGATAGCAGTTTGAGCTCCCAGATATATATTTTTTTTTAATTAGGAGTTTTGAACCATGAAAACCAAATTTGTGAAACTATTTAACATTTTTTTAAGGAGAGTTTTATTTGCAATTACATAGAAAATGATGTATATTTTTAAGAATAGCTCTGGCTGGCAGTATGTAAATTCAAATTAATATAGTTTTAGGAGAGGTGACTGCTGAAGCAGCAAAAAAGTACCAGCTGTAAGGGGGGGAGGGGGGAATAGTAAATAAACACAGATTTCCTCCTCCCTGCCTCCCACACCACAGCATACTGTAAATAAAAGTATAACTTCAGCAAGGCCTGTGGGTTTCACCACATGCCTGGCCTAGGAGTGGTCCGGACACAGACCCACCGACCGGCATCCACGTCTACAGCCGGATCCAGCCTGCGAGCAAGAGCCATCACAGTGAGCACATCCCTCACGTAGTTTAGGTGATGCCAAGAGTACTGCGATAGCACTGCACGTTTGGATAAAAGCAATTTAACAAACACATTAGAGAGGTTGTGCTGCTTTAGTTCCCCACACATTCAGCTTTATGTCCATCCGAAGCGACCAGCGGATGGACCAGTGGATGGAGTTAGAGGTGTGTAAAGGGAAAGCAAAGGAGACAACTGGTTGATGCCTCCGTGTAAGAAGCTGGTTGCCTGTTTGTCGGGTCCAGAAGCAGCTTTCCTTTTGGCAAGTTTCGTGTGTGTCTTCCAGGAGGCTCCCACTTTTCCTTCCTTCTGCGTGCCCGTGCTCCTTCTCCGGGCAGCCATGCCCCCTTCTCTGCCATAAGGGAAAGTTTGCTGCCACCCCCTTACATCTCCCAAGTCTCCCAACTGCTGCATTTCCTTTTGTTCTGCCTGTTGTAAGCCAAATAAGCAAATCTCATCTGCTAGGCATGGTTGCGCTGCTTCCCGGCATTACTGTAGGGTCAACATTTGGGGTTCCCTTCTGCTTGAACTGGAATATTTGGGTTTATTCCACTGCTCTTTCACAGTTTGTTTAAAAAAATAAAAAAGAGAGACTCTTACTGTCGTTAATGTTGTTTGTTATTCAAAAAGAGTGTTTTTCATCTCTCTATCCACCCCAGCCTACAAAAACCATCCAGAACGTTCCATATTCTATCATTTTACAAGTAATTTATTGCAAGTTTAATTTTACATGGCCGGAAGGAGAAGACAAGAGGTGGAGGGTTACTGCAGGCGCTCTGATGTGATTCAGTGTGCTTGTTCTGTTTATTATAATTGATTGGGAATGGTTAAAGTACCTAACAGCTGCCTGCTATATTGGGCTGATATTTATACGGTACTTTTATATTCTGTCTGAAACCATAAGCACAAAGGGTTTCTAAAGAATTAATATAAAACTTGCTTGTAAAATTCCAAGGTTTATAGCATGATTCTTTCAGTGCAGACCTGTTTGTTTTATGTGGGTGGATGCTACTTAACTCTGCGCGATCCTTTTCCATGCTTCTCTCACACAGGAAAACTCCAGGTTTCAAAAAGTTTAAAACCTTTTATCTTACTGAGACAAGCCTACCCTCTTTTTGTAAGGAAGTTATTCTGAAAGTAGGTGACAGGTATAGATGCAAGATTAACATGGGGTAGATATCCTGAAGTACTTCAAATCCCTTGGGTAACCAGTGGTCACTTTTCCCTAGCACTTGAAACCTTTTGTTTAGGATTAACTCTTTAGTAGCTTGTTTCTTTTCCCTTTCAAACAGGCAGCTTAAGCTTGATCCAGGAGATGGTGCTGGTGCAAACTGCCTCAGGACCATCCTCCCCCCTTCATCCAGCGACCACACTTGCCATGAGATGTGCCTCTCTGGATATTTTCTCCAAAGCTGAATTTATGGTTTCATGTGTTTTTCACCTCACCCTGGGCCCATGGCTCACAGTTTCCTATGGCGCAAATACAACCCCATCTCTGGTTGGAGTGAACCACAAGCCCTTTATTAATATTTCCTTGGGACCTGTGACTGTTGCAAGGCTTCGTATGACCTCCACCCAACCACGTTGGCTGGTCGTCAAAGGGGCACAATAAGCTGGGGGAAAACCTGCCGCTCTTCCTGGGTGTTGGCAAACCTGAGTGTCCCAAACACGTCCTCTGGAGCCTCTCCCACTACTGCTGTGGTTCTTCTCCAATTTCAGTGACTTCCTGGGAGCCGCTATACTTCAGTCTCATAAGTAACATTATACTAATGCCGCCTTCTGCTCTGCACGTATTGATCATTAACTCAACCTGGAGCATGCAAAAGCTGGGAATGGTTGGGATAAACTGAAGGGGTCTGGGCAAAGAGAGCAAGCGTATTAGTCCTGAGTGGGTGGCTTTGCTAAGGGCAAAGGAGGTGTGGTGTGATGTGATGTGAATTTTTTCTGATTCCTTTCTGGCTGCAGGAGGTGGTGGGGATGCCCTGGCCATCTTCACCTCTGGGGAGACTGGTCTTTCCCCAGCCCGCAACCTCCTGGGACTTGCCATGCCTTCAGGCTTGCTGTTGGACTTGGAAGAAGACCTTGCAACAAGTGGGCTGGACTTGCCCCATGACAAACCGAGCCTGGCTGGGGAGCAAGTCTGCTTGGAGCTGCATTAGCTGAGCGTGGCACTGACCATTAGTCCCACCTGGTGCTGTAGAACGTAGAGAATGTAGAGAAAGAAGGATCTATACAGTCTTAAAGAAAAAAGCTGTTCATATAGGTGAATGGAGAAGCATCTTAAGTATGAGATTACAGTAAAATTCAATGGGATTTCAAGTGTAGCTGTCAGCTGGAATTAAACAATCCATCAGTTGCTCTAAGGAAGGAAGGTATTTCAGGAATAGTTGAAGGAAAGCAGAAATTGAGAAGCTTGATTTATTTAGGTGTCAGTATGTTTACTCCACTGCCCTAGCCTGTTTAAAATGCTGCATGAAACATGGTGTGTGCAGAAGGAGATACTGTGGCCTGTGAGAGGACCAGAACTTCGTGTTCTTTTACATCCCAACCTTTCTCTGGAGTCTGTCAAAATGTTTGGTGCTTTTGGTATGTCTTTTTATTGAATCATCTTTAGCTTGTGTCTTTACTTTAGTTTTTCTCTCATGAATGTGATAAAAATAATTTAGTTGCTTAGTTGCCCTGCCTTGGTGTTGTGCCTGCACCTGAGTCTCTAATCTTCTTGAATGAGGTTTTAATGAATCTCCACCTGAAACATTAAAACCCACGAGGTTTTAGTGTGTGTAATAATAATGCAAAAAGTGTTCTGGTTTTGAACTGTGGGGTTCCCACATTTGCAAGCTTTTCTCTGCAATCAGCCAGTCTTGAGGTTTACCTTCTTTTAGAAACGGTCGTGTAGGTCTATGACTCTCAGAAAGGAAGCGTGAACAAAAGACGGCATACCATGTTTTATAATGCTGATAAATCCCAAGGGCACAGTTAGCATACTGAATGTTGACAAAATGAGAAGAGGCAAATGCCCCTATGAGTATGTTTATTTATGCCCATTTTCTTTTCATGGGCTGGATTTAGCTCTAATGAACACATCAGCATGCCAGGAGCATCAGAAGCGCTCTCTGCCTCTACCCACCCCTCACACTCTTGGTCTGGATGTTATTACACAATGTTAAGGATATTCTTTCCCAGACATTTGCAAAAGAATAGGAAGCTTACCTTATTTTCATGTCTATAGCCTGCATCACAGATAACTTGTGCCCTGTTAGAAGGACTTACACTTGAAAATAAGGTTGTGGTTAATCTGCACCCGCAGAAAACCTGTATTAAATAAAGAGGCAGGAGCAGGGTGGGATTAGAGAGAGGAAGAACTAGTTGGTAACACGGAAGGAGCTCTTGGACAAGTGGGCTAGAGTAAGCTCCTCATCACATGCATTCTCCTTATTTTATTTTGGTTTGTATTTGAACAGCTAACCTGTGGATTGCATGCATGAAAATAGGAGACTAGGAATTCACACTTCGGGAAAGGAGCAAAGCTGCCTGCCTTAACACTGTGCTCCGTACTGGGATATAAGGATTGTCTTCACTTTGCAAAGCAGTTTTGAGTTCAGGTAGCTAATATACATCTGCTGTGTTCAGGTAAAAACACAGTGAAGACGAGGCACTTGGGTTTTGTTCTGAGGTCATACCCTGACTCCGCGTGGAGTTAACCTCCTGATAAGAATGAAGTACCTAGTTTCCACTCTCTTTCTACCTGCCAATATCTGCCACGCACAAGTTATTCCAGTGGAGGAAAAAAAAAAAAGGCAGCTGCTTTTTTATCAGGGAGAAGCCTGAGGCGGTGGAATCCTCAGCCTTACAAAAATATAAATGATGAGGCTTTGATTCCTGCAGAAGGTTTAAGGCTGATTATTTTAAGAACCGTTGAAACCTGAAGCCGCAGCCCTCTGATTACAGTCCTAGTCTGTATTTGACATAGTGCAGTAATGATTTCTAACATCTATTTTAGTTTGGATTTAGAGAGAGAGAGGCAACCTACATTGAAGTATATTACCATGCTCTGACTTGTGAGCATTGTGTAGGAGGTTTAAGTCAGATTATTTTAAGAACTCAACAAGCCTGAAACAGCATTTTTATGATTATAGCTTTTTTCCCCCCATCCTTTCCACCCAGAGCAGTAGTGAATTCTAACATCTCTTTTAGCTGGCTTTAGAGCCGGAGCCAGCCTACACTGAATTGGTCTCTTTTGATGCTACAGTATTGACTGAGGGGTGGGACAGATGGAACAAAAATCCTAATTGCCCAAACTTACAATAGGTTCCCAGCAGCAGCCACCACAAAAGAAATGTTAATGCAGTAAAAGGTAAATGGAAGGAAGCTAAACCCAACTTGTGGACAATTCAAAACCTACATCAATTTATTTTAAACTGCTTCCTGCAGTTTGTGAACACCTTCCTTGTCATAGTAGAATTATATTTGTTTTAACATTAGTCACTGCCCTGCAGAAGCCTTACCATGCTTCTGCAATTTGTAAAGTAAACTGGAGAATGTCGTCTGGCATGAGGAACAAATGACTTCCTATGGTCCAGGGCCAATGCTCTCAAAGTTATTTGTTGCAAATGGTCAACTTCCCCTGCATAGTCTTCACAGCTGCAGCTCAACACTATCCTTTCTAGCAGTGAGAGTTGAGGGTATCTGCAAGCACAACAGATGGCAGTAGTATTTTGATGCTTCAGCCATGAAATAAGGGGGCAAAATGTCCTTCTCCATCCATCCATCCATCCATCCATCCATCCATCTTACAAGAATTCTGTTTATGTGTCATTCATCACATACCTATTTATCATGTTTTCTGTTCCGTTTCCATTTTCTGATGCCTCTTAAAATACAGCTCCCATGGATGATGTGGCAATTAAGAGGATGCTATAAACTGGGAAGTGCTTTGCAAGAAGTCTGCGTTCCTGTGCCATGCCATGAAAATCTCCCGCTCATTAAACAGGTTTTAAGAGTTAGTTTCTTTGGCTGACCATCATTACCTATTCTAATAAAGGGTACAGCTGAGGATTGTTAGCTAGTTCTTAGACGTCCACACTAGGGATTAATTCAAGATACAACTTTAAAATGCTTTTTGCTAAAGTGTAAAGAATCTCTAATCACAGAGCAAGCTCCCTTGTCTTAGACCAAATATTTACCCTTCAGGAAGATGGTTCATTCTATAAAGAGGCATCAGACATAAGTAATTAATATGTAATTTTTCTTAACTTTTGTTTGGGATGGTTTTCATAGGCTGTTTGGAGTCCACTGTTGTATGGTTGATGGATACCTTCGATTACACTCTTAGGAGAAGCAAATAAAATTGTCATTTAAAATTAAAGTAAGGTGGGAACTGGTTCGTATTTAACACAGAAGATTTTCATTTTTTCTGCCCTTTTAGTCAAAATAACTGAAGAAAGTTTATAAGGGCCATTCTTGGAAACTAAATCCCGCCATGCCTGGCTCAGTACCTTATTGACTTTGGCAGTCAGGTTTGTCCCCTTGCCTTCTCGTGACCGCACAGGTCACACCAGCAAAGTGTCTCACATGGACAAGCGCTGCAGAGGACAAAGCCCTCAGCCAGTGGGCAAGGAAGAAGAAAGGGATTTATGCAATTGCGTATTTTGACTGGAAACTTTCTTAGTTGCTGTACATACAGCATAAAGGACTACGCCATCATGATAGACTTATAAAGAAAAATGCACCTCTCAGATGCAATTTTGTTTGTCCAGCTGTGGGGTCACGTTGAGTGAGATGGTTGATGTCTCCCTGCTCCTCTGCACCCAGGAGGAGGCCACAGGGTCTCGGAGATGAAGGAAGAGATGCCTTCCCCTTTGCTGGTTATTCATGTGATTGTGCTTACATGGACACACATGTATGACGACCTGTGATGCTTTTATTGCAAAAACCCACCAAAGTTATCTATATGGTTTGACAGCATTCCATGCAACTATATTGTCCTGCGTTTTTTGGAAAGTAAGATGGAGGTTCTGAGTGCGAAAGTCTGACGCAAGTTTGTTCTCTAGGGCTTACCTGTGGGTGCCTTGCCAACAGTAAAAGTGCTAAGTAATGAAGCTTCTAGAAATTCCTGCAGAAGACTGTGCTGCAGCTCCCTGCAGGGCTCCCTCCCTCCATGCCGAGGCACAATGTGTTTGCCCTCTTGGGTTCACCTTGTTACTTCTAAAGCTGTTCCCCAAAAAGCCCCTCTCTGCCCACGTGAAAAACCTGCTGCCCATTTTCACCCAGAAAGCTTTGACAGGGCTGCAGTCAGTCACTGCATCCAATGTTTTGTCTCCATCGCTTTTGTTCTCAAGAACCTTTGGGTTTCCCTCTCCGTCCCCGGCATGGCCTCGCGTGGGGCGGATGGAGGGGTGCAGCCGCCAGCTCCCCCCGTGCAGCTCCGGCTGGGTTCAGTGGCATTTCACTTTTAATTATAAAGTGCTTTTTCCCACCTCTGCCTGATTATTAACCCCTTCTTGGCCTGGCACGTGCACCACCGCTGGGAACGCTGCAAAAACCCCTACCTGGGATCCCCGGGGAGACGCGCCTGGTGCTGTATAGCAGAGGGGTTGTTGACAGAAATGAGGCCCCCATCTCCCTCCCCCCGCTTCCCTCCCGCCTCCTTTTCCAGTTTTGTACGCATATTTGGGTTCTCGTGAGCCCAATTCTTTCCATCCCGTAGCTGTCCATTACCGCGGGGCACTCGGTTTCAGCGCCTGGCAGCGGTGTCGCTCGCTGGTCCCCTCCACGGTAACAATTCAAGGTCTGTATGTTTAGTTATAAAAGTCAAAGGTTAAGTGAGTTGGGAATAAAATGTCACTTAATGCGACAGAAACGCGACAGAACTGAAGCCGCTGATGCTTGTGTTACTCCTGGGGTTTTCTTTTCGCTTGCAGGCTCGGTGTTAAGTAATTTTATTAACTGAGGAGGGGGAAACATTATTTGCTAACATTTTTAGCCTCGTTTCAAAATTTATTGCGTGTTGCTTCATAAGTATTTGAAAGCGGCACAATTGGAAAGGCAATGAAAGTAAAAATGGAACTTTTTTTTTTCTGTTGGAGGTGTTATTTAAAACATTGTATGATTAGTCAAAAAGATTAATTGTTGCTTGTGGCTAAACAGATGATAAATTTAAAAATTATATTATTACAGTGTGTCAGCATAAAAGCTCTGTGTCCCAAGTGTGTCGCCTTTTTATGTTTCTGTTGACAAGGTTCACGTTTTATAGCACACTACCAGAAAGTGTTGACACATATTCAGATCACTGATTAAATGTTTTAAAAACGTGCCACTCAGAAACTAACCCTGATGGTCTTGGAGACAGGCATTTTAGGAGTCTGAATGCATTTCCCTTCATCAGTTAGGCTGTAGCACAGTGAGCAGTATTAATTAACTTTTTTTTTTTTTTTGTAGTTTACTATTTTAAGAACAGAGCTATTTATAATATATTTTCTGGCACGTATTTTTATGGTTGTCTTCAATATGGTGTAAAAATTGGATGTTAAATATATTGGAAAGATACTTAGGCACTGAAATGGGAAGGGGGGGATTATCTTTCTCACATGAAGGTGTTTTCTGCTTTGGAAATTGTTTTGCTTTTGCTCGTTGTTAACACTTGGAATTGTCTGTCTTGAGACCATTGGATGTTGTTAAAAAGCACAAGCCAATGTGTCTGTAATTTCAAGCTGGAGATGATCTCATTATTTTGGAGATTTCACTCATGAACTTTGTTCCAAGTCGTGCAATCTGATGTGCCACCTCGGACGTTTTCTCCTGCAGGGAGTTACCTGGAGGTGGGCAGGCTCCACTCAGGCCCACCCTTCAGGTTTGCTCCACGGCATTACAGAAGAGTCATAGGATAAACACCAAACCCAGTCCTGAAAGTACAGGTTGGGACCCAGGTGTTTTCCCTCCCAGCCCTGCTCACTTCGGCAAATTCAGGTTTCTGTGTATTATAGTGTCTGCCCCCATGTATTCTCTGCCCTCATTAGAAATGCATTGCTTTTCATTGGAGTTATGCTGTGCAGCTCAACTTACTGTTTTCTACTGGGTTTTTGTTTGGGTTGGTGATTTTGTTGTTGTTTTTTAGAGAGAAGGCATTATTGAAATATGAAACATGCCATCTATTAGTGCATTTTCTCAGTGTTCGCCGCTCTGGCCTGCTCTGAGTGGAGCCGTAGTATTTCTGGAGTGAAAAGTTTAGTCAAGGAAGAATATCTGGTTGACAAATTACCTTGCTATTTTATGGGATAGGAATGTTTAAAACACAGTGGGCACATCTTTAATTATCTCTTGGTTCACTGGTAGGTTTTATTGTGCCTATTATTGTCCATCAAACCTATGCATATTATGAGTGCCATCTGTATTCTGTTTCCTTCACTTGGAATACAACTATTCAGAGATATTTTTATTCTGGAAAACACTACTAAAATTTTATGCAAATGAGGAAGCTGACTAGCTGAGTGGAGAAGGATTTTTTAATTGCACTATTTGAAGCCTTTCGCATGCTTCATTTCCAAAAGATTATTCATCACACACACACACACACACAAAAAAAAAAAAGGTAGGGCTTCAACTTCAGTTTCTAGTGAAAACTTCCTGTAAACATTTTAAATAAAAAAATGTTGAAAGGAGACTTTCTCCCATCTTTAGGAATTGAAATAATGTGTTGTGGGGGAGATAAGATCTATTTCCACATCTGTAAGACCTGGAAAGCATTGAATGTATGCTCAAGTAGGGCAGATGAAAGAGTCCTATCATCTCCCTTCTGCTCTTGTGGTGATGTTGTTTGGTCTTGTTTTCCTTCCCCATTACGCCACTGAGGAGCATTTTTTTAGGGGGTGGACTGTGAAACAAACCTGTCTGTGGGGCCGTGGTTCAACCACATGTGGAACAAGACCCTCTGGTCACCACTTCGCCCAGGAGCCACCCTTCTTGTTTTGCTCCTGCCCTCTGGGGGCTGCCACCCTTCTGCTTGTCCTCTCTGCCAGCAGGAAAGGTGAGACAGCTCATACAACACAGGGTGGTAGGCATGTATTAAAGAGAGATAAATCATCATTTTCCTCAAGAAGGTTGTTCAGCCCATCCTTGAGACAGTGGTGAGGAACCGTCCCGGAGGGAGCCGCCTCTTTCTCCACAGACTGCCTAAAAGAACAGATAACTCGCGCAGGTTCGAAATCTGATATTTAGTTGACTAAAGAATTTTGAAAGGCAGACAAGCAAAATCCTGGTTCCATTAAGTCAGTGATTATTTTTAAATTTTTCTGAATTCAGTAGCACCGAGGTAATTCACACAGAGTGTGCTGGAAAATCACGCTCTGGCAATGGGATAAATGGCCGAGTGCAGGGCACCTGGAGCTGAACCTCCCATTCGGTGAAGCGACACAACAAAATGCTGGGTCGGTGGCCTCAGCTTGGGGTTTTCCAAGATAAACAAGAAAGCATTACCTCAGTATTTGCTTAATTTATATTTTTGAAAACTGAAATACCTTCCGAGCACTAACAAATGGAGCCATCACGGCTCTAACAGACATGAAAATGCATCCATCGCTCCACTTACAGTACAAAAAAAGCCTGCACCCAAACTCCCAGTTGGGTATTATTTCCTGGATTTACTACAAAAAGAACAATGCATGTTTATTAAAAACAGAGTGGCTTTTAGCAGCAGCAGTAGCGCCGCGCACAATACACCAAAGCACAACGGGGGCCTTCTCCCAGCAATTGATGTGGAGAAGACCTTTGGCAGAGCAATATGGAAATGCGCATTCAGTGGCTTGATTAATTTGGAGTTTGGAAGCCACCTTCCCGAGATGGATGACAGTGGCTTATTAAATAAATAAATAAGGAGCAAGCTGAAGTCCGCGCCGGCGTTACAGCATCAGATTTATGTCATCTGCGCCGGCAGAAAAGGCCTTTGTGGCCGCTATTGTTCGGGCTGTCAGCGGCGGCCTTGGCAGCGGCCTTTTGTCAGGGCTTGTGTCGGGGGGTAATAACGGGGAGATGACGGCGGTTGGTCCGTTTGATGTAACCCGGTTTTATGGACGACGGGCTTGGCATCCGCACACGCGGGCGGAAGAAAATAAGTGTGCCGGGGCCGGCGGGCCCGTCTGCCCTCGGCTCCCCTCTCCGGCAGCCGGACGGATGGATGGGGGTGATGGCGGCCAGGGTGCCTGCGGGTCCGGCCCGTGGCCTCGGGCTGTCACAGGGCCAGCACAGCTCCCTCCGTGCCCCGAGTACGGGGTGCGTGTGCCTAAAACTATTTGGAAGTAATTAAGAACCGTCTGGTACAAATCGGAATAATGTGGTATGTAATAGTAATCTGGCACACTTGGGGTAGAAGCCTGTTGGAACATTAGAAAAAAAAAAAAATCCTAACTGCTGCAAGACAAGTTATTACATGACATTTTTAGAGGGGTGAAGGGACCCTAATTTCACATCTTTTTAGGGGAAACGATCTGAAGTCCGTGAGTTTTTTACTGAAATCTTTGTGCCTCTTTTCAGCTTGATATTTTTATGTCTTGTCCTAAAAAGTAGGAAACTTACTTTAAAAAAGCAAAATTTTATTCGGAGTGCTGTGTGATTAATTTTCTTCTACAGAAACATAAAAAAAGTTTATGTTGCTCATGTGGAAGTCACTTAGTTCTTCCACATTAAATATGAAAAGTAGATAGATCACCACAAATCATCAAAAAATGCAAGCACACTGGTCTGAAGATGGGAGATAAAAAAGACCATCAGTTTGTGACCAGCTCTTAACACCAACCCACTTCATTATGCTACAAAGCCACTATCCTTGGGTAAAAGTTAAAGAATATTTGGCACCCATTGAAAATACCCATCCAGTCATAACTCTGTGTCTGCAGAAGAGTTTGCATGAGGACTGAACGGTTGCCATTCACACTGGAGGCCTCAATTTCCAATTTGCAAGCAGAATATAAAAGTCATTTAAACTCCACTAATGCAAAATTGAATAACAGGGAATTTATTATAAAAGACTTCTTGAACTGTTTTTCCTACTTTGGCTTTTCTTCAGAGGCAAGTAATTAAAAGTGAACTGAGTTTGACACCAGCGAACTAAGTAATGCAGTGAGAAAGACTCTTCATCTAGAAGCCTTTTTTTTTTTTTTTGGCAGGGGGTTGGGGTTAGAACAAAGTCATCAAATTTCCGACATACTTGTTTTGGGAGTAGATTTTATACAGATATAGATCTTACGATACACAAGTAAAAGACCCACAGTATTTAAAAACAAACAAACCCATCACAAACAAAACTGCAAACCAACCAAAAAATAATCCTGGACAACCTCTTATCTCAGTGCATCTCATGTCACTGCTAACTACAGGCTAAAGAGATTTGCCAGGGTAGAATTACAGCAGAGGAGTTTGCCATGAACTTCACTGAGCAGAATTTAATCTCCTTTGTATAATACAAAATCTGTAAATATACTGGTCATTATTCTGGGTTATGCCCAAATTTCAGTGTTTTTGGAAACAGAGGTGTTAATTCTTTATGTGTACATGTAAAGGAGAAAAGTACTTTCTTGAACCAACTTACTCATTCTGAAATTGGAAGGGGAGCTGAATGTAGAAAAGGAATACATTTTACTGGTTTCAGAAAGGTTAGTATGGTCTCCTTAGCTAGATGTATGGTCTCTTTAGCTAGATGTATACTCCAGCTGGGCCACTTTGCATGGCAATGACAGAACAATGTTTGATAAGGTCAGTGATGTTATTAAGATCACATGGTATTGATATGGCAAGAACTGAGATCTGTGATAAGGTAATTTCATTTAAGAAAATGCACGTTCTGTTCACCTTGATGTGACTGGCTGAGTTCGATGTAAGCAATGCCAATTTGCTTTGAAAAACTGTGTAGATTGGTAAGACAGAACTGCTGTGGTAAGCTAAGAAGATCCATACAACATAAAACATTTAGAATGTAAGGACTGAACACTATAGGTAGCCACGCACATCAATTCAGCCTAAGTCTTGTAACTTCATGTTACTTATTTATAACTTTGGAATGTATTTTATTAGTATTACATAGAAAACATTCTTGCATGACTTTTGATTAACTCCTGCACACACACCATTGGCTTCTTAAACTGGTTGGCGGTTGCCTTGACGCAGTGAGAAATTTGTTGGCAGCTTCGGTGGGGATAACTTTTCATCTGCAGTAACATTCCAGAAACAGAAAGTCCTGTTTCCAAAATGTTGTCTTTACTTCTGTTTGACTTCAGTTGGTGAATTGAGAATTTTGGATATTTCAAAAGAAGCAGACCTCATTTTTCAGGATTTATCTACCTCTAATTTGCCCATATGAAAAAACGGCAACAACAACAAACCAACCAATCCTGAAATTATTTGTGAAGCATCCTTGTGCTCTACATGATGTGACTTCTCGTGATCTCTGGAGCTATTCTTTCATGTCCTCAGTTGCGAGGGTAAATAAATGTTAGACAACATCTTTAAGCACTATTCAAAGTGTTTTAAAGAAATTATGGCATATATCAAATGTAAGGCAACCTATTATGGTTTGGACTGACAAAAAAATAATACACTAAAAAGCTGGAATGCTTCTTGGGGTGAAACAAAGCACATATTTTCACCTTGCCAAAGTATCAAGAAAACTTTCTAACCCACTCAAATATCAGTCATCCAACATCGCTGTAAACATTAATATAGGCCAGCCAACCCCTCTGCTTACCAATATAACTGCTCAACACCTGCACACATTAGAGATTTTACTTGGTTTTGGCAGACATTGAATATAGCATTATCTGAAAGCCTTGTGATTATCATTGGTTTTGCCATGCATTCCCACAGGTAAAAAATGTATTTAAGCAAGATGCTTCTCTTTAAAAATGTACCAGACATTAGCTAATGGCATTTATTTTTTTCCTATTCAGTCATGGAAATCAATGGGGTTTTTATCAGAGCGGGGTTTTTATCAGAGCAGCGTTTTATCAGGAATGCTGGGTATGTGGGTTTCTAAAATGTTCTCCTTTGATAAAATGTTCTTTTGGTTTCTGCTCTGATATTAACTATATGGGTCTGGTGTCCTTCCATCAGTCTTTTCAACTCTCCTTTTTTTCTGTCTATTTGACTGCATTTCCTTGTATACTGTTACATTCTGTAGGATTTACTCCTTTCTTGTTTGCGTGTTCAGAGTTAATAGTTCCAGTTGCATTTGCTGGGGGAGGGCAAGTATTTTTAGGTGAGCATCTGGTCCCACAGGTACTGAGATCACCATTTTAAAGCCTACATACTCAAGCAGCCCTTAGAGTGCAGGCAGACATATTATATATTCCAGGAAACTGAGTTTGCCCCACTAGTTGCATGCAAAAATATAGCAAGGCTGTTACCTTGGCATTTCCTTTGTAGTTCCCTGCACCCCTCTCATTTGGCCATTTTGACTGAATTTTATTAGGAAGAAAAATTTAGCACCTACTAGTTGGTATTAAAATGTTTGGGGTAAAACTGTGTTACAGGTCTGTGATGTTAATGGACTAGAAGCAAAATTAGATTCCAAAACTCCTAGTTGACCCACACATTTAGATACCTGAAGATGCAAATAGCCAAAAATTCATGGATAACAGTGTCTGAGGAAGTAATGACTGCTGTAGGTGTGTACACCAGCTCGTGAAATATAACTCCGAATCAAAAAACTGTGGTCACAACAATAATCTTAGAAGTCCTTCTGCCACTGTTTTGTAATGTGCTGAAGTGTTTTTTTCTTATTTTTGAGCTAAGTTTCTGGATCCTAACCAGATCTTCCAAACAAGAGTGAAAAAGAGAGAAAATCTTTACGGAGTTTGCCCTGACCTATAAAAGCATCGCTCTGCAGGAGTTACAAATGGCTTTTTGGCTAAGTTCAGCAGCTGAAAGGGCCTCTACTTGTTTTGTCTCCAGCTCTGACAATAGCTGTGGAGAAGAATGTCTTCTTTAAAAGTTCTGGGGATCAAGCTGAACCTTCAGCTGCCAGAGCTTCGGCTCTCCTCTTCCCCTGTCCAAAACAAAAGTATGTTAAAGGACCTGATCCTGCTTCCATTGAAATTGATGTAACTTTGTCTCTTTTCAGGTTGGTTTTTTTTTTTGGTAGGCTCCTCTTTTGGGCTGCTGGAAGTATGTTTTATGCTTTTAGGTTAAAACCAGGTTTCATATTTTACAGTACAATATAAAAAACCTGTAAGAAAAGAAGAGAAGATTTAGTTTCTGAAAAAAAAAAAAAAACCTGTTCGAGCGTGATAATAAGCCGTAGGAAGTTGGTGTGTTCTACACAGCTGCAGATGGTGTGAGCTCTCCCGTTCCTTTTTGCAGCTTCTGTGTCAGGGCTGTGGGCAGCGCTCGGGATCAGGCACCTGCAGGCTCTCTGGAGTCAGGTAAGTAAAGCAGTTATTCCGAGGAATAGCTGAGCTGTTAGCAGGTCTCCTTGGGTTTGGGTTTGTTTTGGTTTGTTTTTTCTTTAAAAGGAGTGCTTTGGTGCCCACTGTCTTTCTGATATTCCAGTGCTACCCCACCTGCCTGGGCAGTGAGAGGTGGGCTCAGTCCCACCATCACCCTCAGCGGGTTCAAACACACCACTTAAAAAATGCCCAAGTCATCCGGCCATTTGCTGTTTTGGTAGAGGATCCTCTATTCCTCCTGTTGAAGCTGAGCGACAAAGAAATGCCAAAGGCTTTTTATATGCCCAAAATGTACCTACACCTCAGCCTTCCCCACAACAGCTGTTGTTCTGGAGAACAGCAATCTCTCAGGCAGTGTGGGCAATAGAGGCGACCCAGGCTCCCCCTCCCTGAGACACGCTCATATACACACTGACCTGCTCCTCCTTTTGTCCAGCTGTGTTTTAGGACAGAGAAGTGCCTGTGAGAGTGCACATCCTGGACTGGAGATGTTCTGCCGTAGGGTGAGAGCCCATCAGAGCACATTTTGTACTTTCATCCCTGGTCCTCACAAAGAGCTGCAGAGGACGCTGCAATACATTAAGAAGAGTTAAAAGCCTCCTTAATTGCAATTATCTTAAATTGGCGAGACAGAATCCTTGTGATGTAGCTGTAGCTTTTAAAGTGCAAGTCGTTTGGGTAACTTTGACAGTCGGTAAAGGGAGAGAGGCACATCTGGAGGGCAGGTCCTCCAACCCAAAGATACCAAGCTTGCTTGCTAGATGGCTTGTTCTTTGGAAATATCTGATTCTCTTGATTGATAGCAGGGATCACCTACACAAGTAGTGGTTTAGGTGACTAATGTGAGGTGGGATGAAATCTACTCCTGACCTGGGAAACGATTTAAATGGAAAAAGTCGTGATTCCACTCAAAGGTAGCAGTCCTGAAGGAGCTGGGGAAGCAGAAAAATTATTCTGCAGCCAAAATAAGTCTTGTGGTTAGCTGATGGAAAAAGGAAAGGATGGTCCCAAAAGAGGTGAATTTCCAGAGGACTATACCTCTGAATACATATCTGTGAACTTGTAGAACAGTTACAAAAATACATTATGTTTTGCAGAGGAATGGAAAACAGGCATCAAATTGACAAAATCGAATTAGAGACAATTTGGAGAGAATTATTACAAGATAGTAATGCCATTCTTGCTTTTCATTTTTTGTACTTTTCCATATGGAAAGGACAAGCAGGTATCTTCAGTTTAACAGCTTCTGGTTTTTAGCTTCAAGGGGGAAAAGGACACATAGAGACTTCCACGAGACTTCCCCTGTAGCAACAACCATTTTGAGCAGGGGCTCCGTTTGCTCGATACAATGCAATGTCACGTAGAAATGCTTAAATTACTTCCGAGTGAGCTGGCTCAGGAAGTCGGAGCAACGTAATTGCATTAAGTGCTCTACTCAGGCTAATGTTTTCTCCTGCTTGTACCAGGACAGCTTTGATATGTCTGATGGCATTACATGAGGTGTGTCAACTTGCCTAATGCACAGAGTAATGCACAGCGCCTGAACAACAGGAAGACCAACACAGGTGCTGGGAAAAGAAGCAACTCGCTGCTTCCGACGCTGGCTTATTAAACTCGCTTTCCTACAGCGGAGAAACATCGTGGGTGTGTTTGCAGGTGCTATATAAAATCTACATAATCTATTTCATATAACATCAGGCATAACGTGGGGCCTTAGAGTGGGATTAGATCAGAAAGAAAAAGGAACAAAAGTGGGATCATTGGGCCTCCTAAGGCCCTTTGGGGAACAGAAAACAAGTTTAATAATGTGATGATTGCAGCTCCAAGTTGTCTCCTCGGTGTGACACCATTGTGGGGCTCCCTCGTGTACCTACAAACCGGGGGATTTGCCTGTGCTCCCCAGTGAACGCAGCCTTGGGTGCGCCCGGCACTGCTCCGAAATCACAACTCACCGGGATAAAATGGAGAGCAGCGCAATTCTTTAAGGGCAGAGAAGCCTGGAGATAATGGAGTCATTTAACTGCCTTGCCTGGCTTGATGTATGAAGGTGGATTCATGAGTAGTTTCCCATAACATTTTGCTGGTGGTTTAATCATTACCAAGAGAAAAGCCTAAAGAATGCAGAGAACAGGACACTGGGCTTGTGGGGTTTTTTTCGGGGGTGGTGTTTTCTTCTGTTTTTAAGAAATGCATGTCTTTGATGAGATATGGCTGCAGGCTACCGTTTTACATTTTATGTCGGCTACCTTTTGTCAGCGGCTCATTATTGATGCTGTATTCTGTTTTAATTCACACTTCTCTGCTAATCAATTACAGCGTTTATCCATTAATCAGGTATTCTGACAGGGTCAATAACTGCTTTGCAGTTTTGTGGGATGTTGTGCGTTATCAAGCAAGTAGCAACAGTCGGCGGATTAGTTTAGCGCAGCGTTGTTTTCGCAGGCTGGTGGACATTCAGGGGAGTAAACACCTAGTGAGGCTTCTGGCAGTTACTCGGGTTTTTTGGATTCCTTGTCAAAAACCTCATCTGTTTGCAAAATTCATCCTCGCCGGTGGGTGCGCGGGAGCATGAATGCGTGCGCTCAGGCATGCGAGCCTGCGTGCACCCGTGTGTGCATGCCTTCCCCCATCTGTGTCTGCACAAACAGGCGTAGGTACCCCACGGTCTAAAATATCTACCTCAGAACACATGCCAGTTCAGCTCTACGGCTTGTAACGGTTAGGCTGGTGGTAAATCATCACAAGCATTAAAGTGTTGTTTGTTCGCCTTTTTTTTTTTTTTTTTTCATTTTAGCAAGTGGTGTAGATAACAGAGGGGGCAACATTTAATTGGACGGTTACAGTTTTGGTAGTTAAGTTACCGTCTATAATGATGGTAACAGGTTTCAATTATCTTTTTATGACAGATGTACCAACATTTAATTGTTTCTCGTCAAGTGTGGAAAGAAAAGACACTTCTGTAGATTTTTCAATTCTTCTACATGTCACTTAGCTGTCTGCACCATTGTTTGAGCTCCTTTCTCTCATCCTTTTTGCAGCAATGAGTTGTGTCATTCCCTCATGATCAGCACTTTTGTTGTCTTTGTTTTTTGCTGTACCTCAGAAGTCCATCTTTTCTTTCATCTCCTTCCCATTCATGCATGAGGGAACAGTTGTGCTCTGTTGTGGGGATGTTCCGCTGGATTTCAAACAGTAGGGTTTCTTTTTATTCTCTTCTAAGTAGTACAATGGGGCTGAATGTCTGTTGCAGAATGCACACACTAATATGCCAGGTTATTTGGTTTCTAAGAAGTCAATAAAAATGCTACATTTAGGTTCAGTACTTGGCTTGCTTTTTTTTGCTGTTTGCTTTTCGGTCTTCAGTTATAAATCTGTTTGTTTGTTTCTGGTTATAAAATATAATCCTCGATATTAAATCCAAGCATGGAATCAACAAACACTTAGGAAAAAATGTTACTGGCGATGGTGTATTTTCACACTAGCAGATTTGGCAGACTCTGTCTTCCCTGATAAGGAAGGGAAAACTGCCGCCAAATCTAATTAATGGGGTCTATAATGGGGAAGGAGAGAGAGGGAGAACAGGGCCGGGGGGGAGATGCGATCATGAGTTCATCTTGGCAAAACTTTCTCGTTTTCTTGGAGACTTAGTTGGTCTTTGCATTTAGGAAAAGATAGCTTTTGTTGATTTGATTTTTAAGGACTTTTTTTCTTTGCTTGTGCACATACTCAGTTTATAAACACATTCAAAAGCCATTTCAATGGCAAAAGGCTAAAGACTTAAAAAAACTAGAGATATCTTCAGACACTTTGTTCTCATATTCAGGAACAATCTTCAAAATCCTTCTTAATGAGGTCATAAAAGAAAAAAAATCGAACAAGTGGTACTTGTGTACCTCTCTAGGATGTGTCATCGGGGTCACTTGCCACTAGGTTATCCTATTTAAAAAGGGATTGGGATAGTTCAATCAAGCATTGCATTAAGAGAGAGACTTTGATTAATTCCTTCTCTTCTCTATTGTGCTATAGATAATTTCAGTAAATTTGTGATACTTTCTTCTTAGTCAGTGTTGGGGCTTAACGTTCTCGATGCGTCATGCTGAGTATTAGCATTTATTGGGCCTATTTGGCTCTAGTAAAGAGGAGTGTAGGCTGCAGACAGCCCTCTAATCTTTGACAAGTGAGGCCATTCTTTCAACATTACCGTTATCTCAGGTCATAGAGAGAAAGTGTTCTCTTACAGGTTTGCTGCAGGAGCAAATATGGCATGTAAAAGAAGGGGAAGAAGAAAAAGTAAGTAGGCTGATGATTTATTGCAGATTTGTTTTTTGGAAAATAGAGGTGGCTTTTATGAAGAAAATCACTGTCTCGAATAACTTGTTCGTTTTGTGACACAATGGGAGAGAAGTGAAGAAAGGCAAAGCTGAGCGGTGTTACTAACTTGTGCCGTGGCTGGAGCCTTAAAGTGCAGCAGCACTGCAACTCAGAGCCCAGCTGTGATTGCATTATTTTTATACCTAGTGAAACATAACTTTTATTTTTAAAAAGTTTTTGGTTTTGGTGGGACATTTCCTTTTTCATCTAGTTCTCATTTAAAAAAAAACAAAAGAAGAAGAAGAAGAAAAGAAAAAGAAAGCTAGAAGTACCTGTTTTGAGAATGAAGAAATCATGTACATCCTATTTCTCAACTAAACATGCACTTTTTTCCCCATTAAATGTAAGGTTTTAGAATTTGCATGGTATGTCTTTTATTTATTGTAAAAAAATTATCTCTTTACATTGTTTGCTGTAATCTCCCTTCTCTTCTCTGGCTCATTTTGAAAACGTTTGTGATAGTCGCTCCGGAGACTCAAGGCCCTGTTGGGTATACACATATTTAGGTGCTCTTTAAAAAGTGGATTTTTGACCTGATAGACCGTAACGGCTCCCAGGGAGCCACTATGGTCATTGTGTAAATCCTTCTTAGTTTTCGGTTTACTCACTTGATATACCGTAACGGCTCTTAGGGCCGTTATGGTCTATTGTGGTAATCCAGCTGCTGCACATGCGCGTCAAGCTTTTGTGCCTAAAAATCCTCGGGAAGTTTTGTTGGGAGCGTAGCGGGCACATCCAGAATTGCTTCCTTTCTGGTGGTGGGGGGATGAAATGGCTAAAGTAAAAAGCAATGGCTATTCTTCCTTTTCCTCTCACAGCAGCCAAAAACACTAGGGCACCTGAAAGGCTATCAGCCTGCCAAAAAGTATATTAAAACAAAAAAAAATACTACTGTCATATGCTCAAAATATCATCTGGAAAGACTGTTGTGAATCAAAATGTTCACAAGTGTGAAACAGCCAATTTTTATTTATGCATTTGTTTAATGTATGTCTAAGATGTGTGTCAGGCTTCTGCCCAGTGGGATTTTTGACAACTGAGTTATTGACCCTTGAAAACGGGGAGTTGTAACTGAAAGGCTGATATAGTCGTAACTATAGCAACACTGTCAGTGTTCCTGTAATTATAAACTTTTTTTAAAGTAAAAAAATTAAGAAACCGTTTCTTTTCTTAAAGAAACCTTTATTGCAAACTGATGGTGCCACCACGGGGACAAAATACGTTGATATAATGCATGTCGGTTAGTTACTAAAATAATTAAAGTACCCGGAAAGTATGGGAAAAGAATTAAACATCACTTGCTTGTTTGAATAAGGCCCACTGGCTCGAACTGTCCCTACGAGCCAGTGGCGGCAGACAGCTCCAGCCATCATTTTGTGCTGCGTAAAGCTGATGGAAAGCTCCGTTTGCATCACTTGTGCAACTTTTCACGCCGTGCTGCCTCGGGAGAGCAATGCTTGTGCTGAGGCCGGACGCAGGGATTCAGACATTTATTTGGAATTAATTCTCCGGCGTACGAGGCAGAGCGATTTAGCTCTTGGCACGGGAAGCGGCGGCGGTGGCTCCTGCAGCTGCAGTTTCACGTGGGCTTCGTGGCAGAGAGCGCTGCAGGACGGCTGGCGCTCCGCTCGATGCCACCGGGGTGTCAGAGCCACCGCTACCCTGCGCTACGTCCTCCCTCTGCTAAGAGGTTGCCAGAGGTTGCAGGTCTTTCTCCTGGCACAATGCTGAGCACGCGTCTCCCTTGTGCCACCTTGGCCGCTTCCCATGCTTTTCGTCCAAGTCTTGCTCCGCGGTGGCCATCAGCCGAGGTGGTGCAGGTGGGGCACGTCCAGAAAATGCTGCTGCTGTTCTGGAGTAACCCTTCACCCCTGCGGGGCCACTGCGCTTCTTGTCCAAGTGTGGTTTTCCAGGACTATGTGTGTGCTCGTGTTGGCAGGGGGAGTCGAGAGGGGAGGGAAAGACTGTTGTACTTCCATAGGATCTCCTGAGCAGCAGCCTGCTCACAGAGCCCAAGACTTGACAAGTCAATGAAGCCTTTATTATTGGTTTACATTTTGTTTGCGTTTTTAATCCACCTTCCAACAGGGATAAGAAATGCCCATTATGTATAGGATGTCTGGACCTTAATGTTGAACATGAGCACAGCAAGTTTTTAATACTGCCACAAATGACGGCAAGTCCTCAGTTGCCTTATTCCTTAGAATCCAAACTATTGGTAGTACTATATTTAATCAAGTTCTTTAATTGCTTCTGTTAAACAATCAGTTGCTAAGCTTTCCTTAGCCAGGTTTTAGATAATAGATTTTGTTTTCACATAGCCATCTGTCCCTGTATTAATTGTCCTTTTCCCCTAGCATCCACCCATAATTTTGGCAAACTGGTTCCCAAGGTTGGTCTAAATTCCTTTTGCCTCATTGTCTATTGTTGGACACGGTTACCTTTAGCATTTCACACATTTAATGGATGCCGTTCTGGCTACTGAAGGGAAGTTCAGCCACTTGCACTGCATCACAGGGAGCTGAAGTTACTTTATTTTTATGCAAAGTTAAGTGCTAGGAAAACAAAGTAGAGGCCTAAATTAAAATGATCTCTTGTGTGCAGGAAATCAGTGTGCAGGGCAAGTAAAAATATTTTTCTGCTTTCTCTGTGAAGTAACAGGTCACAAGTTAGAGGGTTTCAGAAGTTGTTCTTCTGGGATCAGCATCAAAGTTGCCATTTCTTTTCCATCCCATGGGCTGAACTGCCGTTTGCTCGGTGTGGTTTACACAGCTTCTTCCCCAGTCTTTGACTGGAAGGCTCCCGAACCAGGCCCTGATTCAGGAAGGTGCTTAGTCAAGTGATATCATTAGAATGCTCAAACTCTTCACATTGTGCTCAGCTACAATCAAGATCCCGCTGTCTCCTTTTTGTTTCCTCCTCCTCCCCTGTACTCCCCACCCTTGACTCCCCCTTCCACTGCTTCATCCTCAAAGACTTAGGCTAGGCTACCCCTGCTTTCCTTAAGTGATGCAGATGGCTGCCCTGAGTTAATGCATTTTCTGTCTCTGATGCTGCGTCAAGAGATTCCTCTCAGTCCCTGGTTTTCATTGATGCCTCCCTCACCACCATCTCCACTGACCTTGTCCTCTTTTTTTTTTTTAAATTACATCCTCACCTTACTCTTTTAATCTTGCTTTTGACCTTTTTTACTTCTGGCTCTCTAAGCGAATACCTACCATAGCTCTCTTTTTGCATCTCTGGTTGATGGTTTGGTTTCTGTTTCACAGTCTCGCCTCCCATCCTTGTGCGTCTCTCCTGCAGCCTTTCCCAGTCCTCCCTGGTCTTCTCCCATGGTGGCTTGGTTAGGGTCATGCCCTGGCGCTGTCTGCCACTTGCACAAAACCCATTCCTCCCTTTGGTGCCCAGGGGCCATCTCACTGAGACTCTATGCATTTGTTGCTTCAGATTTTGTGTCTACACTGCCCAAGTCTTGGGTTTTCCTCACGTCGTCCCTCTGCCAGACCTGGCTTCTTGCAGCCTACAATTACCCTTTAGTTCTCCTCCTCCTGTAGATGCTTTTTGATCTTCTTCTTTACTGGCCCTCAAACGTGAGCAGTCTTACCAAAGTCCTCCATCTTCCCTGTATTCAAAGCCACCCTAATACTCCTTGTGCTGGGTTAAACGTTGGTTTGTTGGTTGCTGGATTCCAAGCAAGGAAAAGGTGTAGAGAGTAATAAAAGTGTATTTTTCATCAAGACATACACATCTAGTTCAGTAACAGAGTAATCAACATAGTGCAGCCTCCTGAAGCTTTATTTGTCTCTCCAGGCTCTTGTATCTTCACTTTTCTGTAATTCAGTCCATCCTGGTCTAGAATCTGTCTTCTGTTCACTTTCTTCATAATAGGGAGAATTTTGAAGACATTAGAAAACAATAAAATGTAATATTTTTAGACTAGTGTATCTAAAATCACATAAGACTTACCTACTGGCTATTTATTTTTCACACTAATATAAGTTCCTGAGGCAGGAATATATGTGCCTACTAATATTTATAACATCCTTTTTGTGGACCAAAATCTATCAACATCCTTGAGATGTTCAAGTCAGCAGGCATGACTGTTATGGTGAGAAAACAATTTACATTAAGGCTACTTAGGACAGGAACAGAGACAATGTACCTTTAAAAGACCCAAAACTATAACTGTATTTGTTAAAAGAAAAAGCAGGATTTCAGGCCAGATTGCACCAGGTTGTTTTGTTGTTTTGTTTTGTTTTTCCTTTTTCTTTGAGTGTGCTGCATGCTGGACTTTATCTTGTAGAGCATCAGGAATGTCCAGCAATGGAACATTTCCTCTGAAGGCTTAGTTGAGTAATTGTTGTAATATACAGTGAAAGAAATTATTTAAACACAGCACTAGCACTGGCAGTGGTGGATAATTATCTTCCAGCTATTCCAAAGCTATTGAAAACAGCAAAAATACATCCCCATTCAGGTTCAGGTACCTAAGATGGGCATAGACACCTTCCCAGGGACATGCCTCTCTCTTTACTGTTTCCACAGGGGACTTGAGTCTGTTTTGCAAAGGGCTCAGCTGTGGTTTCCACAGTCCACCCTGGGCATAGGAATTATGTAGTTTCAGGAACGGCGTGGAGAACACCTCATAGAGATTGGAAAAGATCCTTAAGGTCATCATGGCGAGGGAATGTCCACCCTTGTCCTGCTGCTCCTCAAAAGGGAAGAAAGAAATTAGTTATCCCCCTCCCTTTTGCAGTGCAGTTTAGTGCCTCTGGCTACCACTGTAAATGGCTGGTTTAGCCAAAAAGTCGTCTTTCTTCCCACCTAATTAACACGGTGCTAGAGTATTGATGAAACAGCCCCTAAATTCTCTCTTTGCCCTCCAAACTAATCTGGGCAGGCACAAGGAAAGGAGCATATGAGATTGTTCTCTTTTTTATAGCTAAAAATGTTGCGCTCCAAGAGAAGAAAAGGAAGGAGTGTCACTTGTGTGCAATACCTGGTTGCTTGCTTTGTTCTGGCAGGGACTTGGCAAAGACAGAAAGCAGTGACGTTCAGGGCAGAGCTGCTTTGGCTCCCTGAGACATGTCTTCAGTCTCCAGCAGCTGTCAATCTGCAGGTTCACACCTGTACATGCAAGATACATAGGATGCTCACAGCGTGTGGATGCAGAGTGTGCGATGCAAAGACCACAGGCGTTGCAAAAGCAAGGCACCGGCATCGGTAACTAATGGTGGAACAACCTTCAGTCCAAGTATGTGGAGTCCTGGGGAAACTTCGCATTTCATTTCCACTCTAATAATATTGCTGAAGATGCAGGAAAAGACAGTTTATTCCAGGAAAGTATGAGGAATACTTGAGACTAAATGTTCTGAATTAAAAAAAAAAAGAAAATAAAACACCCACAAAACCAAACAAAAAACAAAACAACAACCAAAACCCACCAACAAACAAACAAACAAAAACAAAACCAGTTTTAGTATTTCTTGGATATATGGAAGATAATTCTTTTTGCCACTTTCCATCATTACGTGCTACTGTTGTGCTATGGCACACTGGGTCTTCTTATACGCCTATATGTGTACATATATGCATATTTATGTATGCACATTTATATGTACATAAATAAATAAATAGAATTTGTAGATATATATGCAGGTAATAAATATATAAACATAAATAAATACATAAATATATAATATATAATATAAATATATAAATATATAATATATAAAAATATTTAAATAAATATATGTAAATATATAAACGTAAGCATGCACATATAGAAATATGAAGTCACCTCTGACTGTTGTGGTTGCAAGCCAGAATCAAACCTTATCTTAAAACCTTATCTTTAAGAGTGGGGATATTCTGCTGTCTGTCCAGTGTCCCACATTTTGTTCTTGCTTGCACTAAGACATTTTCTCCTTTAAATTCAAATGACCCAAAAAAGGAGGAAAGATTTTGCCTGCTGGATGTTTTCTGGAGAAGAGAGTGGATATGCAACAGTTTTTTTCCCAGCGTATCTGATGCTACTCTCTGACAACAAATCTTGCCATTACTGAGATATTAGCTCAACAAAACCGTTATTCAGGAAGTTAAAAATTGAAACCTCCTTGACATTCTTCCTATCAGCAAGGAAACAGATGATGATGAACAAGGGATAATGTGAAACCAAAACCAATGCTTTGAACCGTTGAAACTCCATATATGTAATCTCAACTTTGAGAGAGGTACTTTGTTCTTAATATTAGCATGGAATACTACAAGCTCTGCAGAATTAAAATGTATCTCAATGATATTATTTCACCTTTGTACTGAAGTATATCTAAAATTATACCCAGACAAAAAAAGTAGGCAGATACAGTAGTGGAATATTTTTTTCTCTTTATCCAGTACAGGATAAAAGATGTATGTCATCTAATTATCTTGTTCCCTTAAGTCAGAACCTGTATTCATGACAGAGGTTGTTAGAGAAGACTTTTAAAGGAAAACCAAGTGATGCCTTTACATATTTTCACAGGCAGTCTTTTGACACAAGGTTTTATATCAGTGAGTACGAAGAGTCTGTATCTTGTTCGGGTTTTGTATCGATGTTCAGTGCTGTACTACTTAGAGAAACAGATGCTCATTTAAATGTTATAAAAACTGTAAAATGGAAATAGGCCTAGTCCTGTTTCCCCTTATAGATTTTATTGTCATGTAACCCAGGACTTTCACTCGTCTATTATATATATCAATGTTTCCTTTATTTGTGCAGGTTGCAGGGGAGGCAGTGTATTTTTTCTTCTTCATTATTGAACAGTCTGTGTCAAGAATTTAGAGGAAAAAAAGTCTTCACACTTAATCTGGGGCAGTTTGGACAAATTTCTTCTCTGCTGCACTCCCAAGTGAGCTGTGTGCTCGGTGATCGCTTCTCCTGCCTTTCTCTTCCCTTCCCTCTCGGCCACGTCCAACTCTTCCCTCCCCATGAGACAGCCATCAGGGACAGGACCATCTTCTGAAACTGGATTTTAAGGGCGGGGGGGACCAAAGATGTCGATGTGTGTTGTGATGCAGTGAGGTAGGAAATCCACATTTTACGAAACTGGGGTGTTTTTGGGGAAAGGGGCATCCTGTGAAACAAGGCTGTCAGGGAGGGGAGCAACTTTGACTCTTGAGCTTTGCCTTTTTCTTGTGGTCACTGGCCATGGTAAATACATACTGTAGCAACTGTAACCACACAAATAATCTCACCTGGGAAATACAGATAAGAAACTCCCACAGAGCGTGTAATAAGAGTTCTTGCACTTGCACAGAGCAAGGTGCTCTCAGTGCCCCAAAAAGGGCTTCTAGCTGATAATTCGACCTTTTTTTTTAGTGAAAATAAAATCGTCTTGTTTTGCAGAGAACTTGATTTTCAGCCTGTCTCTCTTCCAGTCCTGATGAGGACGATTTTTTAAACTCAGGTCTGTGTAAGGTACCCACGTCAGTGACTGACTGACCGTCAAATGGGATGGGACTTACTAGGTGGGGGATCTGCGGTGGGTTGCTGGGAGTCATGGTTTTATGACCCATTTCTGACTCTCTTGAGATGTGGTAAATCCGATCTGAAACGTTCTGTGAAATTTTTTAGAGATCATTAAATGATAAAAGTAGCTTAGAAATGGGTTTTTCTATAGCAGGCTTCTGCATTTAATATTAAAATATGTCCCTTGGCCAATGTTTTTTCCACCATCACGCATTCGTAGTATCTGCCCTGGTAGATTGAACATGTTCATGGTCTTTGAGTTTGCCTATACAGGACAGTTCATCCTTGGTAATACAGGCTGTGATGATATGACCAATGCGTTTCTCTACATCAGTTCCCCACCGTGGGCACCCCCAGATGAGGTTTGTCTTCTCCAAGTGTGCTCACCTCCTCAAGGCGCTTAGTGAACCACCTGAGTCAGGAGGAAGGCGATGGCCATGAAACTGTGGAACCGGGTGGCTACAGGGGTGCTGAGCCTGAAAAGGCTGATGGGCGCTAAAATTGCCATTTTAAATTTACTGACCTTGCCAAGGAGATGATTTTGGAGGCCCGCTGCTGAGTTAGGGATTGACGTGCCTGTTTCCGTGTAGTAAAGATATCCTTCAGCTGCCTATGTGGAAGATCAAAATAAATTGACATCTGTCACCTTTTTATCATTAGTTTCGCGATATTTGGAATTTGCTTTAAGCCTGGCTTCCTAAAATTTCATCTTTTTTTTTTTTTTTACTTTTAAAGAAAATATTTGGCCTTGGCTGTTGCAAGGAAAAGCTTGAAAATACGAAGCCAGGGACACAGGAACCAGAAAATAATATTTCATTGTGCACTTTCAAAATGTTGCAATTTTTAATGCAGTCTCGTGATCTGATGTAACGTTTTTCTCAATTTTTTGAGTTCTTGATGTTGTTAGCAAACAAAAAAATGACTAGTGTTCTTAAAAGGGCATACGGAATAATGGGCAGATGCACGATAAATACTGAAGAAAATGTACGTGTTCCATCATCATCTGTACAAAAGCAGTAATACTATTAATTCTTGTGATGTACCAAAAAGGCACAAGAAAAAGAAAAGATGTTGAATAATAAATATTTGCCAGGTGTTTCTTTATAAGAGATCAAGAAAGTTTAGTAGTCTTCATAAGGCTGTTCAATCACACCTCTGCTACTACCCTTGTACGTTTTAACTTTAGATAATTGAACAGGGACATAAAGGCATGAAAATATAGAAATCAGAATTTTGCAGCATTCCCTGATATATTTTGAAACTAATAAATTAAGATCTGTTTTTCAGCTAACTTAATTCTCAAAGGAAATTGGTGCTGTGCTTATTATTGTTATTAGCACAGCTGTCATAGAAAGATTCCCACATTTTGTTAACATTGAATAGTGATAGTGGCATAGAAAATTCATTTGATCTTATATAATGTTTTCATGGTTAACAAGAGTTACATATGACATTTCTGTATGATTAAAAGTACTGGAATTTCATTGCAGTAGGCATTAACTTCTGTGATTGAAGTTAAGGGAGTTGGGGTTTTTTTAATAGCTAATCAAGAGTTTAACTGCCTCTGGGGCATTTTAAGAAAATGTTATACTGTACTTAACGAACATTATACTACAAATAAGAGTGATATTCCTGTAATTAAAACAGTCTGGATATTGCTTAATGAATGTTTTTCTTATCTTAATGTATAGGCAGTAAGGATTCATGTAGTTGCCTTTATTAACCTGTGGAGTTAGTTAAAAAGCTGGTTAAAACAGTAAGGCCATATCGGGTCAATATAAAATGCTTATGTAGGGATTTCATTGCTCTTATAAATCTGACCAGTGAAAAAGTAAACACAGATGCTTGTTTGTGCCATCCTGAGCCTTATTGCAGGGTAGTATTTCTGCCTGTAGACATTGCTAAAGTTAAGTGCTGCCTGGAGCACTGTGGGATTTGCAAGTCGTCTTCTTTATCATCTGTTTAGGAAATATTTTTAAATTTCCACCAGACTGGTATTCAAAAGCAAAGAGCGGTTGTTTTTCAAGTAGCGTAGCTACACTTGCTGTTGAACTAATAGCATTGTGCATTCGTTCTTTCTTCTGTCATGTTACATCAGCTTTGATGTAATTGCAACATTTTTTTTAATGTAATTGTGGTGCATTTTAGTTTTATAGTTCTGTTCTTCAGCAGTTTCACATCTACTAATTGCTTGCTAAATTGTTCTTCACTGCTCCGTTATTTGTCACAGAAGCCATTCTGAATAAGTTCTGTTTAATATAAAATAATTCTTCTACAAGATAATTCTACAAAATAATGCTTGGCTAAACATAAATCATATTTTTGCTTTTCATCTTATTCTGAAAATATGCAGCTGTGGTTTTTTTTCCCACATCTGAGATTGAGGGTCTTTATATTGTTTAAAAGATACTCACCAGCTGGATTGCATCTGCATGCATCTAAGTCTCAATTTTGCACAACTGTGTGTACCAAAACCTGGAAATAGCAGGTTGGCCCATGTATAGCCTAAGAACACATGGCAATGGAACAGTTTCATAATACAAAATTAATCCCCAGTCCTGCAGGCACTTAAGCACACGGTTAATTTTAAGAGTTTGACTAGCCCTTTTGATTTCTCTGGGCTAAGCACATACTCAAGTGAGTTTACAGGAGCAATCTCAAAGTGCAGAGAAGGCTGCAATATTGTTTTGTTTTTCCTAAGCAGTAAAAATGTCTGTGCTTTATTTAGTAGCATAATTTACATACATTTCTAAGTACAGGAATCATCGAGCCGTTTGTGCTTTGACTAAGTGTAGACTGCTGTAAATAGCAAGTCAAGATAAAATATTGACTGTTTAGTGAAAAATTCTCAGAACTATGAAGGGAACCTCACTTTGTAAAATGTCCCCACCACAACTGAAATTACAAAGAAGACAATTTGTCTTAAAAAAAGAGAAATTCTGAACGACCCAAAGTGGGTGACAAATTTCTTATGACTTCTGCAGCACCAGTATATTGACACCTGATTCACTTTCTTCTGCTAAATATTCTCAGGCACATCTTTAGTGTAATTTTATTTTAACTTAGCTGCAAATCAGAACTAATTTCCAGGACTGTACCATGTTCCTTTTCTCTCACGCTGTGCCGATATGGATATCTAACCTGCGCAGGCTCTGCTGAACGTGGTGACTCTGTGTTACAGCAAGGTCATTAACAGGCAAGAATGGCACTTTATTGATCCTGACTTTATCAAGTGCCTGTCTCTCGTTTTACATATAACGCCTTGGCAGGCCGCTCCTAAACAGCTCGGGAGGCTTTGACTGTTTGGGACTCGGGCTGTAATCACAGTAATTAGCGCTGAATTTTCGAATCCTGGTCTGGAGCTTGACCTTGCAGCGTTTAGCCAAGGCACACACAGATGGACCAGCGGCAGGAGCTTGCCAGAGCTCCGCACTGGGGATGCTCCCCATGTCCTGGTGTGGGCAGAAAAGAGGGGAAAAGCATGTTCAGTGAGAAAAGAAATTGTGCCCACACATTTTTGTCAAGTTTTGTGTATGCGTACATAGAGACATGGGTATCTGCGCAGTCGGTGTGTATGAAAACATCAAGGCACAATTAGTAGGATGGAAGTACCTGGTGGTGAGCCGGAGGGGAGAACTGGGAGAGGCAAGAGTGGTTTTGCAGTGACAGAAAGAATCTCCAACTTTTCTGCAGAGGCCACCAGCATGGGTCTGACTCTATAAAAGTGCAACCACTACAGATTTGTGGGGTTTATATATTCCCTTCCTAAGACAGAGTTTGGTGCGGGATGCTCCAGGATGGCTTGTTGGTGATACATGCCTGATCTTCCTCCTGAACTGGAAGGTGCTTGACCCCAGAAGCCATGGTTTTTTCTTTGTTTCTCACAGTTCTGAGCACACTTGGTGCATATTGGTTTGTACACAACAGTGCTAAACCAAAACAAGTCATACATCAATGTCATATATCCAAAGTAATCTCTTCTTACTTCTCAATGCACATCTTAATTTTTTTGGCTTGTTTTATGTGTAGTCCTTTCTAAACCTCTCGATATCCTATTGAATCTCCATCTTTATTGTGGGATGTTTTGATTATTTAAAATGTGTTGTGATTTTCTGTTGCAGCTGTGATTTGCAATTCTGTAAAAAATATGTAATGCAAGACCTTCTGTTCAGAAAATGTATAGCTAAACAAAATTTTCCAAAATCTCTTTAGAGTGTTGTAGATTTAAAAAATAAAACAACATTAGTTAAATGCATGAGAGCACTTAACATTTACTTTTAGAAATGAAAACTTCAAAACGGCTTAGTGTTTATTTATATATCTTTATATTTAGGAAAACACAAAAATTAATTGTTAACTACACCTTCCTTTGGTTAATGTGGCAGAGCAGATGTGTCGCAGACAGACAGAGTGCTTTTCCGCTGCCCTGCGGTGATGTGGGTTTGTTTAAGCAGCAGAAAGCATCCCAAGGAGCCAGAAACTTTGCTGATGGTAAAAGCAAAGCGAGGCGCAGCTCAGCTCGGCAATACTTCGTGGGCATGACGAGTCGTTCAGAGTTATCCACTCTGTAAGGAAGGAAGCAAACCCTCGACTGGATGTCACGTATGCTAAAGCTCCCCAAGACAGGACACCAATTAACCTTGGATGATGGCAAACACACACACAGGGGCTGCCTGAGAGAAGCAGCCTGTTGCCATTAGTAGGAAGCAGCAGCCCTTGTCACCCTGAGCCATTATTTAAATCTCTTTAAAAATTCCCTGATTAAATCGAAGGATGGTAGCACTCTCCTTTTCCTTAAAATCAGACTATTTTTGCTGCTGTGAAAAGAGGAGACGTTAGTAATATGAGAAACCGGTGGTCCTTCTTTTTTTTTTTTTTATCCTCACTGTCTAATTTGGCCGTTTTGAACCGAGAAGAAAAAAACCCTGATCTTCAGTCAAAGCAATTCAAGGCATGGTGGAGCTCAGAGTGAACCAAAACAACAGGGTCAAATGTAGTTGAAAGAACATGGTGGGGTAAATAAAAGGTCTTTTTTTTTTTTTTTACATTTAGTGCTGGTGGGAGGAGAAAGTTTGGTTAACTATTTAACCTATGATAGCCTTTTATCATTTTATGACTTCGGAGTCTGTAATTTTAAGCCTTTGTCAGTACATTCCTGGTTTGTATTCGATCTTTTCCTCAGAAAGGTTCTGGTGTCCAGTTCTATGACTTATATCAATTTACTGGAGACAGGAAGAAATTATAAATAGCAGCCAAAGATACATATTTTCCTAAAATGACTTGCCAGCAACTGTGGATTTTGTACTCAGTTTCCTTTTAAACCCTAAGATGCTTTCTTCCACTCACACGTCTCTGCATCCTGATTTTTTTTTTTTTTAATCGGCGGGGCTCTCCTCCCGCATTTGGTCCCCCTCTCTCTTTTTTGGCTGTAATGCAATGTGTCCTGATCAGTTGGAGCAAGCGCTTGCTAAAGGTCACTGGGTAGCCCTCTCTTGATTTCTCCCTGCTACGGTTTTTCCAGCAGGCAACCGCTCTCGGGAGAGGCTGCCTCCAAGCTGTCCCTTTTGATATCCAAAGCTGGTTGTTACGGGGGTTAAATTTCTTAATTCGCCGAGTGGTTTTTTTGTGAGCGCTTCTTCAGTCCAGCGCGCTCGGTGCCCGCAGCTGGGTGCAGACCGCCCGTCTCCCGACAGATGCCGTGAGAAGCGCTCGGGTTTATTCCATCACCTCCTTCAAACCTGAGGGACGTGGGGGCCAGTTTTGTACCTGTGTATCTCCCGTCAGCCTCGGGGAAATTAATCTCGGCGTTGCATCGGTGCAAGATCATGTCAGCCTTACGGGGGAAAGTTTAAAGTCAGACAAAGCCTCTTCCAGGGTGCTTTGACTGGGGACGGAAAGCTGCTCGTCAAGAGATCTCGAACCAGGAGAGCTGGTGGCTTCTGCCTGCCCTGGCGAGGGGTTAGGTTTGAGGGGGTTCTTAATTAGTTTTTGAAGGGTCAGGGACCTGGCCGTAGTGGGTCTGGAACAAAGGAAGAAATCGAAATGTAAAGCTGAGTGTTTGATATGTTGATAACCCTCCAGTTTTAATTTTAGCATAATTGGATACGGGTTAGTGGCAGTTGTTAGGTAAAAAAGTACCTTCCCAAAAGTTCTGGCTTTATTCTGAAGTAAATATCATAGCTCTTCTCTCTTAACCTAAGTCGTTTTCTTTTTTGTTTTCTTTTTTGTTTTTCTCCTTTTTTCTCTTTTTTTTTCTTTTTTCTTTTTTTCTTTTTTCTTTTTTTTTTTTTTTTCCCAAAAAACAGCCGCTCGGTTTACCTTGGATTTATTTCCACTAGGGAAGCGCTAAGATTCTGAGGACCCGTATTCTGATGGTAAAGCTTGTGACGTGAGCTTTTGTTTTCCAGGCGAGGAAACGTTAGCATTTTTTCACATGTTAACTTTTTAACAATTGCAGGGAATTTCTTTCCCCTGAAAACTGCCATCCTTTTCTTTTTACTCCCCTTTTCTCTCTTCTTGATATTTTTATTTCCCTTTTATATGGAGACTTGTAGATTTTGTCACTTCAAACGTTAGCTGTTCCTCCTCTTTTCTTTCGCTTTACAATACACACTAGGAGATTTTTTTTTTTTGCATATTCCTCCCCTTTCTCTGTGAGATATTGTAGTTGACCAAATTTAAAACACTACAGTATTTAGCATCCCCGCAGTGCCATTTTAAGTATTTGGACCTGGAAAATGCCCCAAGCAATAACTACCTGAATTGCTTTTAATTACACAATATAGCTGCATCATTTTACTTCAGATTCTTTTTGATTGATGCTGTAAGGCAATTGTAACCATGGATGATGGGATTAAGTGCCTCTTGAAGTGACTTTAGCTTCTTGTGGGAACAAAGGGAAAGAAGAGAACACTTAGTCCCTTTTTGAGTGAACAGCCTTTTTTCACTTGCTATATAAAGAAATACAATTAACAAACATTATCCCCAGAGGTGAATTGAAATGTACATGCGGACAATAACCGCTCTTGACTGCAATTAGACATATATGATCCGAGGTATTTTGGCCATTCATTAGTGCTAATTGTTTGAGAAACAAGCCCACAGAACAAATGATTAAAATGTTAGTGCCATAACCAAGATTATTAGCATGTGTGATAAAATGCATGCACCGCAGCTGTACCAATAAAACTCTCCGGCGAGTCGCTTTGATTCGACAAATACTCAGCTCGGCTGCGAGCCCTTCGTATTTGCACAGGGCCTGCTGATGTTTATAACAAACAACTTCTATCTTCTTTTCTTAATTAGAAAGAATTACTATGCAAATGGCGGGGCTTTGTAATTTCGCAGAACTTTCCTTTGTCTTTGGCAGATTATTTGTGTGTGGCTGTGAGCTGCTCCCTAGTAAATTCTACATAGGAAAACCATTCTATTTACTCGGATGGTTTTTTTGCTCACACCAGATAAGCAATTTGTAGGAAATTTTGCTGCATTAGCTGGGTTGTGTTCAGTGGGGTCTTAGGTCTGGGGTCACTTCTGTCCTTGTGCCACAGCACCACAGATACCCAGGACTGTGGTTATTACATCGTTAGTACATGTATACAGCTCAGAAATATACCCTGTGGAGATTATCCAGCTTTTTAAATAGTTTTAATCAAATACCTAAACATGTTCTTTGGAAATACCTGCCAACATTGTGCCAAAGGTAGAAGAAGGAGAGATTTGGCTTATTGAGCAATGGATATTTTTTCATGCATCAGGCAGCTCACAGTGTAGCATCTCTTCCCTGTTTATTTGCATTTGACAAATAAACAGGGAACAGAAGCGCGGGTTAAAGTGCTGATCCTGAAAATCACTTGTGGGAGTGCTTTACTTTGTGAGCTATATGTTGTTGGCTCCAATGGAACTGTACAGGTGTGTGCAGTTAAGTATATGTGTGAGTATGAGCAATGCTGGAATGTGAAAATGCACTTTACAGCAGGGAAATGTGTATAATTTGGGGTAATTTCACTGGTTTGCAGTTGCACTGTATGGCTGCCTTTGCAGAGTGCAATGCCTCTTAGTAATAAAAAAGGTTTTGTTTTCTCCTTCCTGAGGATGAACTATTTGCTGTTGGGTGAAACAGTTCTCAGAGGATCATGAGCAACTTTAACTTGCCAGCTACTTTCACCTATTAAATGAAGACTTTAATAGAGAGTTATGTTTGCTGAAGAAATGTAGTTTCATTTCCAAGACCCAGGAGCATTCAGCGTGCAGCTAGATGCTATGAATGAAAATACGCTGCTGTAAAACAATTTAATGAGCATTACCCAACAGCCTAGTCCTTGTTTTAACTTACAGTGCTTAAAGGAAGAAACATTGTCTTAGCAAATGCACTTGGCTTACATCCATGTTTAGTTTAAAGCACAGTCAAGATTAGTCTGAATCATTAAAATACTTGCAGTCACAAAACATATGTAAGATTTTCTTCCTCTTTATGGCGTGGGGTTAACGATATAATTGAGATTGCAGTGCTGTGTGGGTTTTTTGTCCTAAAAAAAGTAACTGCTGGGGATGTTTTCATTCTATCAAAATAACAGAAGAAGTCAAGATAATCAGGATAGTGTTTCCTACCAGAGTAGCTAGCTGCTAATATGTATAGCACCCTGGGACTTGCCACTGTCCATTTTAAAAAGGTCTATAGGGCAAATGGATTTCTTAATAAATCTGCTTCTTCCTCTGCGTTTCATTTTATTGTAGAACATAAAATATGACTATGCAAGGAAAACGCATGGTGAGAACAGCAGATTTTTTTAAGAATATATGTCAAAATAATAGCATACAAAAACATTTACTGTAGTCTCACCTAAGCATACTTGTCAAAAAATCTTATTTACATTTCTAGACCTCTTTCTTTTGAAAGGAGAAAATTGCTGTGTTGTTCCACTGACTGTACTTTTTTTTTCTGGCTATACCTCTTGAAAAAATTATTATTTCTCAACTTGCTAAAATGTTCCGTAAGACTAATGCTTTGACGAATCACCAGTATATTTTTATAATAATCTGTGTCCTGAGAAACTTGTGGTTTTGGCCCATGTGGCCACCAAGTTGGTTAGCTGAAGAGGAGTTACCAGTAGTCACCAGCTGCTAGTATTTCTAACATTAAGCCTATTAGGTGATGGTGTTTTTAATGGATTACGTCTACTGCTTCTTCAGAGTCAGCTGGGGAAGCTGTACTGCTTCTCCATCTGAACAAAAGTTCATAGACCTCGGTGGTGGCACCTGACTAAATCAGGTCTGCAGGTAGCAACAGTTTTACCTACACACTGCTACGCACCGATGTGCACGGAATTGCGAGCAGAGTTAGTTGCCTTCGCAGGGCTTGCAGCAGTGAGAGGGAAACTGGCTGGTCAATCAGCCCTTGGTTTGATGACAGCCTGGGAGAAATCCTGGGAAATGCGTGATGTGATGGGAGATGCATCTCATCTCAGCATGCTCGGAGATTATGGTGTTAGCATCATCGATGGAGTTTTGAGAGTTTTGGGTGGGTTGGAGGGTTGGTGAGAGGTAGTCATTAAGGGTGCTTCAGGGGCTGCTTGGCTGCAGGCTGGAGTTAACTATTGATGGGATGAGCTCTTTGACTCTTTTGTGCCTTTGGGAGCTACAGGGTTGAAGCCATCAGAGAAACAGAATAGACACTAATCACTTTTGTCCCCTCATATATGTTTAGTGAAGGACTGCAGACTTCTTTACTGACCTCTGTGTCACACTGAAAAAAGATCCTTCTTTTCCCATTTGAGATAAACCACTCTTCCACCTCCTCCTTGCTCTCTCGAAGTGTACTACTGCAAGAAAAAGGGATTAAGTGGATTTAACTAGCAGCCACTTGAGTTGCCACAAGTTGTGTTACCATCCCCACTTCAACATGAGGCGGGGGACATGAAGTAGTTTGTAGGAGAGGGGCAAAGAGGGTACTTAGGAGAAACTCAGTGGATCTCGGTTGCAAGTCTCCAGGCATTGTCAGGACCTCTGTTACCAAAGTCTTGAAGCTTTTGCTGTTAGAGATGAAGAAGACTTATTAATAAGGGTAGCACTGGCACTCGTCTTAAAATAATGCATTGTTTATGCTTAACAGCAAAGCTGCCCCATCGTTTAGGCTGAATTAAGCGTTACCGGGCATATTACAATGAAGAGATTGAGAATGAGTTTTTGTGGGCTTCTAAAGTGGGTCCACTGAGGACATACAGACACCCAGCAGAGGAGGTGGTGGAATAGTTGTCCTTTGCAATTTAGTTTCCTGTGATAAAATGTAATAAGAGCTTTCTTCGTATTTTTAACTCAAGGCTTATATTCAGCTTTTAGGGTGCACACTCTAGGGGAAGAGAGGGGCCTAGAGCACCTTTCTTATGAGGAGAGACTGAGAGAGCTGGGGCTGTTCAGCCTGGAGAAGAGAAGGCTGAGAGGAGATCTCATCAATGCTTATAAATATCTCAAGCATGGGTGTCAAGAGGATGGGACCAGACTCTTTTCAGTGGTGCCCAATGACAGGATGAGGGGCAATGGGCACAGACTGAAGCACAGGAGGTTCCATCTAAACATGAGGAGAAACTTCTTCACAGTGAGGGTGCCAGAGCACTGGAACAGGCTGCCCAGGGAGGCTGTGGAGTCTCCTTCTCTGGAGACATTCAAGACCCCCCTGGACACATTCCTGTGCGATCTGCTCTGGGTGAACCTGCTTTAGCAGGTGGGTTGGACTAGGTGATCTCCAGAGGTCCCTTCCAACCCCAACCATTCTGTGATTCTATGATTCTTTGATGGGGTTAGCTTAGAAAGGCAAGTGTCGTGGTGATCTGTCAATGATACCTCACGTTGGCTCTGATTTAGGTTGACTGAACTAATTTCCAAGCATTTGAGGGGGTTAGAACATAACCCATGTGCGCCTGCAGCCATGTGCAGCAACTTGGGAAGCGTTATTAAGAAGGGCATAGGAAAATGCATGGGTCCCTGACATGATGTGATAATGACATGTTCAGCATGGTGCTAGAAAAGCTTTGCATTATTCAAAGTGCTGAATAATATGCATGATAACACTTAATGGTGTTATATGGTAGGATTATTTTGTGGCATAAATGAGTTGTGCTCTGAGTAAGAAGGCAAAATGTATTATTTCGTCCCCATTTTTGATGTAGCAGAATAGGCCTGGAGGGTACAGCGTGAAATGGGGAGGAACAGGAGCAGGCAAGGATTGTTTGGGGTTTTTTTTGGAACATGAAACACGGTGGCACCCTCTGCAATTTATTTCTCTGTGCTTGTAGTTATGGAGCAAATGAAGCTCCCTACCACACTGGAGGGCAGCCTCCCCCAGCAGCTCCGCTGCCCCCACATGCACCAACCAGGCTGGCACCTGGGGTGGGTTAGCTGGTCCCTCACTGGGAACACTGGGACGGGGTGGAGACCACCACAGACCTGACGCCTGCGGACCACGCGGATGCCACCCACGGGAGGCATGTGGCAGCACAGGCTCACACCTGCACTGAAGTGTGGTGCACAAAGCATTTATAGATTTTAAAAGGTGCCACAGCTGACAACCTGCTGATGATTCTGGTGGGTTTATGAGCTCTGCCGGTGGAAGGCTGTACTATGAATTTGAAGGGTTCTGGGAGGACATGTTGGGATTAGTGTGATTCCACATTACATGGGGTTTTCATTCCTGTTTTCCTCGTTTTCCCATCCCCATCCATTTTGCTTATTTAAAATTTGCATGCAAATATGTTTGTTGATATAACACTAAGGTCACAAAATCAACATCGCAAACCCATGTTTGTTTTAACCAACACCCCTGCTTCATTCACAGCATGTCGTCCAGCTCCTGGAGCAAACCTGGCAGATTGCAGCCCCCTCCCTAAAGCAGTCCCGGTCCGTTCCCAGCAACAACTCCATCCTTTGGGAGAGGCCTATGACAGGGAAAAAACAACCACCACCCTTCTGTATTTAATACTTGCCATAGCACACAGAATGGGCAGCGTAATTAAGTCTGCACAGATAACCTCAGCCCTGGCAGCTCTTCAGTTCTGAGTGTTTAAGTTTGCAACTTCTGTTGAACATAGTAGTTTTAGAGTTTTATACTGTAATTAACTGTAATACTGATACCTCTCTACCTTGGCTCTTCCTAAGGTAAAAAAAAAAACATATGAATAACCCCAAACCAGCCACTGTCTAGGCAGGAATGTTTCCCTTTTGAAATATTGTCAAGTATTCTTTACAGCGTTGTAGCCAAGAGTCTAATTTCAGCAATATCCTTTACAGGGTGGATTCTCCTCTGCCAGCTGGTGTTCCTAAGCTTAGTTATCGCTTTGCATCATCTCACAAGTATGTTCCCAGGCGAGCTGTGCTGTATGTACCTGCGGATGATGAAAAGAAGATACGAAAAATCCCGTCACTAAATGTAGACTGTGCGGTGCTAGACTGTGAAGACGGCGTGGCTCTGAACAGAAAGGTAATTAAAAATTATCGGTGTGATACAATCAGTGCTAAAGAGAACATGTGGAAAAACTTTGTCTTTGCCTTGGGGAAGTGAGAACCAGAGAGACAAAGATAAATCTTGAGATATACAAAGTAATGTAATGGTGATAGGCTTTCTGAAGATGTTAGGAAAATCTGCTTACCCAGAAGGGAAATCGATCCCACGTGAGTGAGTGGGGAAGGAGTTTTAAAAGAATACAGAGCTGGGAGTAAGCTCTCATCAAAGAAGAATGGGAAATACTGTTGTTATTGTTGCATATTTTTAAGGAAAGAGGAGAAAATGGTCTGTGAGAAGAGAAGCAGGAAAGAAAGAGTTAGTTCAGAATCACCAGGTGAGGAGTTTGTTCTTGAAACAAAAGCATCTTCAAATTGTGAGCAAAACAGCATGGGTTTGGGTTTGAGCCTTGTGGTGTTTAGAAAAAATTCCTTACTGAGCTTTTTGGAAGAAGTGCTGTTAGGGGTATTTCTTAAGGAAGGAGAAGTTACAACCAGAGTGCACCAGGGTTTGGAGGGTGGTTTAGATTGAAGGAGCTGCAAGAAAGCAGGCGTGGAGAGCAGCATGGGAAAGAGGTGTGGATGTGTTAAGTACCAGTGCCAAGTTTTTCTTGACACTGAATTGTGAAAGAAGAGAGAATGATCTAACATGCAATACATTCAGTTTTCGTTGCAAGCAGATTTTCTAAATATCTGAAAATAATCATTTAAAAATCTTTCACATCTTAATGTATATGAGAAACTCATGTAAAATTTTCCCAGTGAAAGGTATTTGTGAACAGGAGCATAAGTTTGTCATCATTTTTACATAATTTTTGCTTCATTTTTGCATCACTTTTATGTTTGTCAGTTGTTCTGTCCATTTTACAGTGCTTCAGACTACAGCAAACATTGTTTAGCATTTGAGTCTTGTCCAGAAAGTCTTGAAAATGGGCTTGAAAATTTTCCCATGTCATCTCAAAAATGTGGATGAAATTTTAGTCTTTTCTGTTTCTTGGGAGCTGATGCTTTCCAGAAGGACTCTCTTGGGTAACGCTCTCTTTAACTTTCAGGTCTTTACAGGTATGCTGGAAAGAAAAAAGTTTACAGAGTTGGCATATATCTATTTTAGTTCTGAAAAGTGAAAATAGTGTTGCTGAATGTGCATATGTACTGCTGAAGACAGTTGGAAGACATTTTCCAGTTGCTAAAATTCTGTGTGGAAGAGTAAGACTATATCTGCTGGCACCATGACTTAGTATTGTTTAGGTCATATTTGGGAGGCTGCTGCTGTAAGATGACAGAAGACACAATTGTGTGTTAAACTGTAGTATTTTTTGATGCATCTTAATTATATAAAACAAATCATTTATAGCAGAAGCATCTCTTTGTAATAGAGGATGACAGCAAATGAAAATTTTCTAATCAAGGTGACGAAGTTGCTAGTAGTAATTTCTAAAGGGTGCTAGAATTCTAGCTCTGTTGAAGTGAAGGGCAGTTATGCCACTGGGTATAAGATTTCAAAGAAATTAGGGGGAAAAACTGTAATGGGAATATTAGATGACAGATGAGCCCCTGACTGAGCTTAAATGTAAAAAGGAAGCAGACAGGAGGTAGAAGTGAGGACAGGCGACCAAGGAGCAACACAGAAGTGTTGTCCAGGCATGTGGAGACAGAATGAAGAAGGCCAGAGCTTGGGTGGAATCAAAGCTGGTGAGGGATGAGCAGGACAAGAATGGCTACTATGAGTGCATCAGCAGCAAAAATAAAAAGGAGGGGTGGTAGTCACCACGGTAGGGAAGGATGCAGCTAGAGTCTATTTAAATAAATTGGTCCATGGTACCAGACAGAACACGCTGGAGGTCACTGAGGGAGCTGACTAGAGTCATCCTGAAGCTACTGCCTGTCATCACTGAAAGATCATGGTCACTGGGGGAGGTTCCTGATGCCTGGAGAAAGGCAAACGTAACAATTGTCATCAGAAAGGGTGAGACTGAGGAACTGCGGGCCAATCAACCTCACGGTAGTCTCCAGGAAAGTGATGGTGCTGGTTTTCATGGAAGATATTTCAAGGGCGTAAGGACCCAGCCAGAATAGGCTGATCAGAAGCAAATCACACCTGACATACCTGTTCACCTTCTTTGAACAAATTATTGTCTTGAAGTATTAATATGAGAACTGAATTGATGTTGTCTACCTTTACTTTAGCAGGGCATTTGACACGGTCTGTCGTAGTATCCTGGCCATTGACCTGAGTAAAAATGGACTGGATGGGTGGACTACAGGGCGAGGGGCAGTTTGGCAGGGATCAGGTGGTCCATGCTGAGTGCTGTTTTACACTTACCTCTGCTGGGGCCAATACTGTTTTAACTTCTTCACTAGCAACCTAGTTGATGGGATGTAGTGGACTTTGACCAGATTCATGATGAAACCGAACTGGGGTGCAGTTCATACCTTGGAGGGCACAGCTGCTCTTCTAATGGGGCTTTACAGCTGGAGGAACGACATGACAGAAAGGTAATGAAATCCAACAAAATTAAAAGCAAAGTCCCAGCGCTGGGCTGGGTTAACCCCGTGCACCAATACAGGCTGGGGGTGTGACACCCTGGGGGCAGCTCTGCCGAAAAAGGCCCTGGGTGCTGTTTTACAACAAGCTGAAGGGGTCAGCAGTGAGTGGGCCCTTGCAGCAAAGGTGTCCGACCACCTCCAGAGCTGTGCTGGTGTGGGTGCAGCCAGCAGGTCCAGGACGGGATCCCTGCCCTCCACTTGGCTTTTGAGGGTCTGGGGAGAGGGTGACTGTGCTGAGCTGTGGGCCCTGGGACAAGAGAGGGACTGACCCACAGAATGGAGCCCAGGAAAGGCCACCAAGGCGGTCATGGCGCAGGAGGAGAGGCTGAGGAGCTGGGTTTGTTCGTCCTGGAGAAGAGATGTCTGAGCTGGGCCTTGATGGAGGTTTTGCAGCCTGAGGGGAGCTGGGTGGATGGCAGAGCCAGGCTCTTCTCAGAGAAGCTCGGCAACAAGGCAAGAGCAATGACCACAAGCTGCATGAGGGGAAATGCTGACTGGAGACATGGGGAAAAAAAAATCTTCTCTGCGCAGGTGGTCAAACACTGGAAGAAGTTGTCCAGAGCAATGGTGCATCCTCCCTCTGTGGGGGTATTCGAGCCTTGGCTGGATGAAGCCATGAGCACCCTGGTGTAGAGCAGTTGTTAGTCCTGCTTTGAGGAGGTGGATGGACAAGGTGGTCTCCTGATGTCCTTTCCAACCTGAATTAGACTGTGTGGTTGCATGATCTAGTAGCAAAACATAATTGAAAGTGATTGGAAGACTGAATTTCATTTCTAGATCTGCCGCAGATACTCAGGAAGATTTTGAGACTTAGGTTCTGTGAATGTGAAGCTGAACTTATTAGTGCTCTTGCAGCTTAATTTATTAATGTTTCTGAGGTGTGTGGAGACTGCGTGAAGGATATGTCAAGAACATGCACTAAAGTACAGTATTCAGTGGCCTGTGAAAATGGGTCATCAGAAACAGAAGAAAAAAAATCAGTGGGAAATACAGCAACACTGAGTCTTTCGCTTAATCATTATTCTTAAAACAAATAGTACTTATTAAGTTAACTATTTATTGCTGTGCTTTATATCAATAAAAATGCTACCTATGGCTTTTCTTGAAACTGCTGCCAAAATGTTGGGTTTGGGGAAAATCAGGATCTGGTTGAAGGTTCACAGTGCCTTGGGCCAAACTCACATGTCTACAAAAGGCCTTCACTTGCATCAAGTCCAAGCAGCAAGTTTGAACCACATCTTTACAAGTCTATTTTAACAAGATGCTGTGTGGTTGGTGTTAGGAGTAAATTAGATTTGGAGAGATTAAGAATCTGGAATGTCAGCAGCTCCACTCAATTGCTCACGTAGAGGGAAACAAGGAAGCTGAGCTTCCTATAACTGAAGCTGGTAACATTTGCAAAACTGCATCTCGTTGCAATAGCTGTTTTTGAAGCAGCAGTTGTAAATTTAAAATCTTTAACTATTTTCTATACAGTATTTTCTCTCAAATCAGTTTTGGAGGATTTCCTCCCCTGTGCCCTCCCCTCGCAATTATGTTTTGTAATGGCTCACAGAGATCACCAGAAGAAGGGAGCCCATACCCTAATCTGCATACCATTTTGCTGCCTGCATTTGTTTACCTTCAAGAGCTACAACACTCACCATATTTTCCGCTATCATCTGTTGACTTCTCCTTCTTTTCAATCTTCTTTCTAGTTGACAGTTTGACTACATCAGAAGAAAAAAAAAAAACCAAACCAAACCAAACCAAAACCAAAACCAACCAAACAAACAAAACCAAGAACAAACAAACCAAACCAAAAACTTTCAGCAAGAAGTTCACAAGGACAGAATTTCTAACCTATAAGGGGAACCAGTGGGAAGAAATGGCTAAAAAGAGAAGTTATAATATGCTGGATATGAAGCCTACAAGTAGGGTGAGAGCTGATGCTGGTGTGAGTAGGACACCTGAGGCTTTTGCAACCTCTTTGGAACTGGATAGATCTGTAGGAGCTCTTCAGAAATTCAGAATAGAGAAAATGGTAGGAAGATATCCCAGTGTTGCTGAAAATTTCAGCCTTCTTTTACAGAGTTAGCTTTAGTCTTGCTGAACATAGCCTACTAGTCATGCTGACCTCAAATCCTGTTTGGGTCTCCACACGCTGTTTTTAGAGGTTCAAATGCATAATGTCACACGATGTGGACTGTCAGCTGCCTCTCCAGATGTCTGACTCTGTAAGACATTGGTAGTTTCTACAACAGAAATTTAGGTTTTGGCTGGGGGGAGAATTGAATATTGCTAAAGGGAAATTACTTTCCCTGAGCCACTATTTAGATGAAGACAGGAGTTCTTTCCCACTGATGTACATGTGAAGTTTCTCCAGTGTTGAGAAAAATGTCTGCATTTTAAAGAAATGACTCAGAATTGCTCGCTTGGTGATATTATTAAGTGAATAGTTCAAACAGAAATTATAAAATTATACAATTAGAAATAATACAGGTTGCAATGTTGATAGATTGCAAATGCATCATACTGTAGAGACGTTTTGTGAAATTGTACAAAAAAGGCCTATATCTATTTTAGCTCTTTGCAGGAGAAGGCCTGAATATTTTTTCATTTTAATTGTAAAAAAGAAAAATATTAAAAAGATGGCTGCATCAACGTGCTTGACCAAGTCATATAAGCCAGTAACCTGAAATGCATGTTATGCCATTGAGAAGTCTCTGTGTGGGAGCTGAGCTGTCTGAAGATAGTTCGAGACCTCTCAGCTAAGCCAGCATGTTCTGGTGTAGCTTTCTCTGTAGATCTGCACAACTTGCTGTGCTTCCATGCCAGGTGAACCTATTATCAAGTGGAAAAGTTCCCTCCTACTGTTGGAGGAAGGAAGATTTCCGTGCCAGTGGTTTCATTTTCCAAGGGCAAGAGTGGGCTGAGATTTCGTTGTTAGTTCCCATGGGTCTTGTAAGGTTACCACACCTACAAGAGAGTTTTCTAGAACAGCACTTTTTTTCAGCAGGATACTGTCTTCAGCATCCAGGAGGTGTTAGCTGCCACGTCAGCCTGGCGAGAGACCAGTTGGAGCTGCTACCGTAGTGTTCTGCCTCTTTCTGAGTCCTTGAGAAGAGTTTCAAAGCATTTTGATGACCCCAAGCCAGTGCCATTGGTGGCTTTCTCTTCACTGAGGTCAGTAGGGTGATTTTGAGTAACTGGGAGATATGGCCCCTTACTCTGTAACTCTCTTTAGTGTGCCACCAGGCCAGCCAGGGCACAGTCCCTTCTGCCAAAGACGACCTTTGGAAGTTACCTCAGGCAAATTTTGAAGGGGCTAGGGTTCGGACTTTTATTTCCACGTGGAATGCCAGTGTTATAATTAGAAATCAAAACAAAACTCCGTCTTACTTCCTCCTACCCCCAGCGTTTTTCTATCAGAGGTGTAAAAGCAATCCCTTGGAGTGCACATGTGGCTGTGGAACATCTGGGGGGTCCTCTGACATGAAACAGTTGAAAATATGAAATTTTATTGTTGTTCCTCTGGAACTAAATAGATCTCATTTGTCCAATAAAATTTATTATTATTCAGGGCTGCACTGTAAAAAAAAAAAGTTTAAGTTCCTAAGCCCTTTTTGCTGTGAATTATGATTGTGTCACTTCGTCTCTTTTAGAAAGAAGTTGCTCTCTCCTCCAGCACTTGGGCAAAAGAAGCTGGGGAAGAAGAAGCTTCAGCTCTGTCCTTTCCTCACATCCCTTCCTCAAGAGGGGAAGTGTCAGCCCCTAAGCCTCTTCTGTTCTCTCTGCTCTCCTCTCTAGCAAGGGCAAGTTTGGTTTGGCTAAGAGGATGGATAGGGAAGGACCTATTTTGCTTATCCGCAGCGTGGCCTCTTAGAGTCATAGCATTAATTTGTTCCCACTTAATATCTTGTAGCAGCCACTTAAAAGATCGTTGCTGTGCTGTGCCATGGAAGAAAAAAAAATTCAATTAATTCTTTTGAATCGTCTGGTTTTAAAAATAGGATTAAAGCCTGACCACTTTTCAAACTGTTCCATTATGAATAACGCATACGTAAGAGATGACTCTGGGTTCATTGCAGTTAAGAGCAGATCATCCGCATACATGCTGATTTTATGGAGATTTCGCCTCATGAGAATGCCTCCTCCATCTCTCTAGTGATCTGATCCTGGGGTCAGAACAAACAGCACGCTGGCAAGAGAGCATCCTTGCCTACTATTTTTCTACTAATCTGAGGCCTTCTGACCTTTTTATTCCTTATCACTGATGAGAAGAGGCTCTTGCATATGAAATAACACTTCAAGTAAATTTTGGGGTGGAGATAAATACATGAAATCGGTCAGCATGGCATACAAAAAAAATCCTGGGTTTCCTTATTGAAATGCATTTCCTTATTGGTCTTATTGAAGGCTTTACAGTATCAGTGGAGAAAAGCTGCAGTTGGTTTCTGTAAATCTCTAGCTACCTCAATTAAAATGAACAGTTTTCCTGTATTATGTGATTTTTTTTTTTAATAAAGCCAAGTTGGTTAGGATTTATCAATGCTGCAGATATTTCTCTAGGCTCATAGTGAGAATGTTAGCTAGTACTTCGTAGGCACAGTTGCATGAAACATTGATAACTAGGTTATTTTACCAGGTCTTTGCTTTATTTATAATAAATTAGTACTGTACCTAATTGTATTCCTCCTACAGGGAGAAGGCTTGCTGATAAAGTGTGTAGAGAATTATTAAATGTACACAGGCGCATAGTAGGGTGACTTCTCTTCAAAAGAGGCACAAAATTAAAATGGGAATGCTGCTTTCCCCAGTGGCTTGCCATTATTAAAAGTCTCAGTAGCATGGGAAATTTCTTCTGTAGGAATTGGGGAGTCCAAAAGTCTCTCTGGTTTATTGTAGGGAAGCTGAACTGTACAGTGAAACTCTGCAAGGCCTTTTTGATCCTTGAAGAGTTCTGATGAATATACATTTTTATGAAAGTTGTAAAGTGTTTTCATTTCCTTATTAATCCCACCATGGTCCTGGAAGAACTGCCACTCCTGAGTGGTAACCGTGACAATAAAAGTTTTTGTTGCTATTGTTTTACTCTACAAGCCAATCTTCTTCCTTAAATAAAGATTTGAGGATTCATAAGGACAATCGCAATATTCAGCAATTTTCTTCTTAATGAGCTCAGTAATGCCTGTGTCTCTTCGAGCAGAGCCTTTGAATTGCCAGTTATTTCTTTTCCTCTGATTCAGATGTATCCAATTAATTTTGACTTGGACATGTTCTGATATAACTATTACTGCTGACAGAATGGCATCTAGAAACTTAGGGAAAATGTCTTCGCTCACTATTAACAGGGATTTCAGGCAGGAATACGCTAATAGACCTAGAAAAATGTTTTAAAACATACACTTAATGTTTGTGTGGATTTGGAATTCACAGTATTTCAACTCTTCATGTGTAGTCCACTGTCTGCAGGCACATCAGCACACCTGGGCACTGAAGGCTAATTGCAGGACTAGAATTCATGTATTACTACACATTTCTGGACCCGTTTTCAGCATCTCATCTGTTTTCATAGCAGGAAGGAGCTGGCTGCACAGCCATTGAGCATCTAGCACTTAGTTTGAAGGGAGCCGTTGAGTTCCAAGTGTGCTGCAGAAAGTCAAGCCAATACAAGTTCAGTATACATATGTAGCTTAGAAACAATCTGTTGGATCAAATTTGGGCAGACTTTTGTTTGTATGCAGAGCCATATGTTGGGTTGTGTTGTCAGGGCTGCAATGGTACTGAGGGAGAGGAAACCAGAAAGGTACTGCTCAGATTGCAGTCACAGAGGTTTTCAGCATTCAACACCATTCACTCCAGGTCTCCTTTGCTTTTTTGTTGGCTGTGAGCAGACAGAGGAATATGTTTGTATGTCCAAGTTTCTATTGCAATTATCCTTGAAACTTAGTCTTGATTCTAGGACTCCATTGTGCTTGTAACCAGTAGTCCACCCTGTTTATTCTTTCACGTTGCAAGGGCCACATTTTGTAGACCAAGAGGCAGGCCAAGCATGAGGAAACCCACAGACCTCATTAACAGGGACATGGATAAGAAAGTGGTAGGACACACAACAAATACAGCACTTGTCCTCTTTGATAAACTTTTCTATGAGGTATGTCTATGCTCACAGTTAAGGTAGTGGTCTAGTGGACCTTTGGTCTGATTTAGGTAAGATAGGTAGGTAAGAGAAGGTGGAAATGCACAGTACTTTTCTCAGTGCATTGGTGCCATCAAAGCTGGACCTGTCCCAGGATGGTGAGGAGTAGGGGGAGCCTTAAAGGTACTCAGAAGATTGCAGGCTTATTTTACCAAACTGTTTAAACATTCCCTGTTTACATGGAGTTTAGCTGTATTATTAGGTAGCAAGACAAGGAAGTGTGGCGTGATGCTGGATAAGAGAAAATAATTTTTGATGTCAGATGGAGGAACAGCGTAGCTGTACACACGGAAGTTGCAGGGTGAGGATGCATGTGGTCATGGCTAGGCTTGGGAACCTTGGCAGGTATCAGCTAAAAGCATTATATTTAACCTCTGTTGCCTTTTGTTTCATCTATTATTCTTCTGGAGACGAGAGAAAAGGATCCTAGCACTCAGTGGTGGGAACTAAACCACCAGTGCCTGTGTGGAAGCCTCATTTCCTTCCACTGGAGATGTCCAGGTAGCAAGAGTCCACGGTACTTACAGTGCTGCAGACTCTGCAGTCCGTATTCAGATAACATTTCACAATGAATTAAAGGCATTTGTGTCTAAATGAGTAATTCAGGATTAAGCCCTTCAGAAGTTTGAACTTCTTCCTTCTATACTTCACTAGATATTGAATTGAAGGCATGCGTGCTGTGCTACTTACAGGACACACCACTCCCAAAATACGCATAGAACCATCTAAAACCAGCCTTTTATTTCCACCACAAACTAAGCCCATGCCATGACATCCCATCAACTTAGAGTGGAGTAATTTATCTCTGCTCAACAGAAGACAAAACACACGGATTATGATTACCTAAAGCCCTGGTTTTTACATATTCTCTGAATGACTTTCTTCTCTGAATTGTGAAAAGACTGTATGTTAAACAGTGCTTTATACACCAAGAGAATACACTTCCATGGAACAGGCTGGTACCCAAAATAGCTACAAAAACACATCTCTGACTTACTGAAACTGGAGAGCATCCAGAGCCATGAATTCATTGCGCACTCACACACCAGAATAGAACACAATATGCGGCTCTTGTGATTTTTCTAGTCACTGTTGTAAAAGCCATAATAAACAGGGACAGAGCATTAGGAGGTACATGCATTCGTTTACTCACATCTAAACCTGCATAACTCTGCTGGCTACACAGTGTGCAGCAGGCTCCAGGGGCACAAAAACTCTTAATGTGTCCCCAGGTTGCACATCGCCAATCCCCAGAGTTTGGGCTTCCAACCAAAGAATTATTTTGCAAAGCAGCAAAAAACATGCCTTTTTGGTTTTTTTTTCATTTCGGGCAGGTCGAAACACCTGCATTTGAAAGTTGCTGGTTTGACAGTGCTTTTTATTTATGTATGGAGCATGTGCCCTTGTTAGCATGTCTAAATGCATTGACCGAAGTATACTGTATATCTGTCTCCAAAGACAAATGCATGCATCTCCAAATTCAGCGTACTACAGATTTGGGTGTTAATGTAAGCTGCTTTGCTGAGGTTGCCCATCTTTCCTCTTGGCTACAAATATCACAAGGGAGATTATGATCTGTCTTCTTGTTTATCAGTAAGGAAAGTGATAAGCTGACTGTGGAGTCTGATCAGCACTTTGCATCTTTTCTGAAAGGATAGAGAAAATCTTAGTGTTTTCTGAGTTTGAGTACAGTTTGTATCTTTAGAGCATCTTGGTTGCTCTGAAATGGCTGTTTCAACTCGTGAATGGCTGTGTAACATGTCTACAGCGGATCACTGTAATAGCACTTTTCACCATCCTTCTTTCACAGCAGTGCATTACAGCTACCCTCTCCAGAACAATGTGCTTGCCAGTTATTTCGAGACTGGGAGAAAATAATTGTAAATGTTTTCCTTCATTTCTGATCACAGAGCTCCAGAAGACCATAAATCCTTGTGTTGTTCCTCATTTGGGAGCAAAGAGTTGTTAAGATCCTGGCTGTTCATTTTAGGATCATTATAAACCATGGCTTGCGCATTCTTTCTTCCTTACTTGTTACGTTCTTTTACTAGATTGCCTCAAAATAGCTCCTTCCATGCCACCTTCTGAGGTTTCACAGTACAATTATGCATTAAAAGGGGATATGTTGAACAAATTGGTATTTTCTTCAAGCTTAGTCAGGTTATTTGGTTACATTTTTAACTTTGATTCCACACAGACCCAATCTTCCACTCGTTAGCTAATTATTTTTAAATAGAATAATTTTATATCATAATTTAGTATGCATTTTCTTGAGAAAAAGGGCAAATTAATACATGTAAACATGGGTGAATCTATTTAAATAAACTGTCCACAAAATCCTTACAATATGTAAACAACATTTGTTATGCCTTGGAGATAGCATATGATTGGACTCATGAGACCCTGTTTATCCTACTGAACAGTTTCTTTTATAACTTCAAAGGGAATTTTATATAGTAATGGCGATAGCAGGGTGTTAAGTGTAGCTAGACAGAAATTATACCTCAGCTATTTAGTTAATGCCAATAGGGATTAAATTAGATTTTATAGCTGTTAGTAGAAGTCTGTTTTGTGGCTAACAAGTGGGATTTTTAAATCCTGGAAAGCATAATCCTATTATAAAACTGGCAGCTGAATTAACATTATCTAGGAAGCAAGTCTTCACGGATTAACATTTTTTTGACATTAACAAAGAAAAACTAATGCTACAGGGATATTAGATGCTTTTCCCAAAAGTGGGAAAAAAAGGAAAGTGAATATAGGACAAGATAAATGGCACAAATACTGCAGGAAGGAAAAATGGAGTGAAATATGCATGAGGAATGAAATCTGCCTCAAGTACAAAAGAAATACACCGGGTAGTAAAAGGCTCCACAATTGGTAATTTATATGTTAGCCCACTCACTGATTTACACGTGCCTTGTCACTAATTCACAGTTATCTGACACGAGCGTGGAATAGCCACGAAGGCCTTCTCCTGTCTTGAGGGCTGAGGTCTTTGCATTCCAGCTAAATGCTATAGGAGCCAAGGGCTGGCAGAACTGCAGAAGAAACACTTGTCCCCTTCGTGAACAGGCCCATAAATCTGTTCCACAAAGACCCTGGTGAAGTTCTCCTTACATACCTTGAAGGACAGTTATGGAACAACTATGGTACACAGTGGGACAGGAGATGAGAAGGTCTCTGAACTTTCTTGTCTTGCAATGTCTTATTCTAGGCATTGGTGGACTAAATAGCTATAAGAGAACATGCCATATCATATTTCAATTAAAAAATCTTTGTCCCCATCACAGTTGCAGAGCAAGTCTTTTATTACTTAAAATTGTGAGGTATACATCTCCTGTAAATTTTAAAAGCTCTGCAATTAGAATCTGAGCCCCTTTTCACAGCTGCAGCATTGAAATAATGAAAGTAGTATTTTGTTATGTGGAGGGTTAAGAGAAATCCACTTGATAAACTTACCAGTCACAAAAACATGCTAAACAATTTCTTCCAGAGTTTGCAACATCATGTTCAGTTTTGTTGACCCAGTACAGATTTTACTGTATCTGTTGGCTGCTGTCTTGTCTCACAAATTTCTTCCTTCTTATCAAATAGATGATTTCATCAGTTACTTATGAGAGCTAAACTGAAACAATTCATTCAAACTTTGCCTTCCAACCTCCCAATTTCTCAGTTCAAATAAAGCAGAACTAGATCTGAATCACTGTCAGACTGGAGTTTCGTTATCAGAGATTTAACTGTGGCTTTGCAAACCTAACACATGGCTTCACAGGTTGATTCTTGGTTTGGTGCTTTTGAAATGCTTGATTTTTCCTCCTTGTGGGTTCCTACTTTAACCATTGTTACTTACTGGCTTACATTTTTAGCAAGCATCTTTTCTGCAAGAGCGTGTGTGTATAGCAATCATTGCTGTGATTAAATCTGTTCCCAGAGGTGCAGCTGTGACTGCCTTAAGGGCTTTCTTAAATCATGGTTGCGTAGCATAGACTTTACCTTGCAAAGCATATAGCAACATCTAAGCTGTGGAAATAGTGTGAAATTTCTGAGTTGCCAAACTGTCTTCCTCTGAAGTTAGTGGCATGAGGAAGAACCTTGGCACCATTATATGAGTGAGAAAACTCACACCATTTGGCATCAATAGGACCAAGATTTATCCCCTGTTGTGTGCATGTTGCACCAATGATAATGAACCATAGTGTGAACTGGAAATAGTTGCTTGCCCTCTGTTGTGGCTCTTTTTCAAAAATGTGTCCCCCAAATGCCCTTTTTTTTTTACTCATTAGTTTTCCATACGTAACAGTATGCACCAGTCCATAAGCCTGGTGCTTTAAAGCACACAGGTATCTTTTAGCCATTGCCACAGCCTGCTGAGGTGCTGGGTACCTTTGGAAAAATAGGGGTAGAATGTGCCTGTGATTTCTCACATCAGGAAGGACATAATTTCGATGTCTCTCAGAAGTGCATGGTCCTTAGATAAAGGGTCTGTCTTTCCTTGCCCCTTAAGTAATGAGCAATTCTATAGCATTTTAGAGCTTGTTTCCAATTCAGCTGTTTGGGCCAGTAAGACTTGGGTTGTTTTTAAAACATTTGGCTAGCTCCTCAGCTTGGGTAAATAGGTCTCGCTCTTCATTTTTTATATGGTTGACACAGCAGGTGAAGCAGCTCTCAAATGAGAATTAAGGAAAGATTATGTGGGAAGAGAGTGTTATATGACCAGGGAGCTGCATCCACATCACCTGGCTGGACACTCATCGTCTTCCTCCAGTCTCTGGAAGAGAGAGGTGGAGATTGGAGGGAGTGATATGGTTACTGAGCAGAGCAGTTTTCATCCTCCTGATGACCCTGTGCCTGCCAGGACTGTGAAAGAGCTGACCAAATGGAGAGGGAGGGATGAGGGACGCTTGGCTCTGCCACCCAGCACTCTTGTATCTGAGCATGTATTTTTCTAGAGTAGATGCTTTGTGGAAACTTGTTCACGGCCAGCACGTGGAAAACAGCAGCAGCAGCGCCTGAGCATTGCCAGTCAGGGCACCTGATCTCAGAACATGGCTTCGTGTTGCCAAATTTGCTTATCATCGGTGAGGTACCATGGAAGTGCCGAGAAGAAAAAGAAATGCTGAGAAATGTGACGGTGGGTAGCACAAGTAGCCCTGCACAGACAGACAGGCTCAATTTTGTAGCTAAGGGGAATTCACACGCAGAGCAACCTCTGAGTAGTGCTTGATGTGACTTGACCGAAACTACCAGAAAGAGCAACTGGCTCTTAGCTTGTGTGGGGCAATCTCAATCCCCATGCAGCAGCCGTCACCTCTTCATATGTGCATCTCTTCACAGAGGTCATGCCCTCCTGGGGGTGACAGACATTCCCTGCAGCAAGAGTGACAACACTTTGCCGTAAGGGCAGCCAGCAGGCCGAAAAGGTCTGAAATACCTTCCCTTCCTTTTGTCGTTGAAGCTCTGAACTTTCTCTGTGCTGCTAAGGGAGAGCTAACTCACAAGGACCACCTTTCCAGGCCGGAGGGTCTTGGCAAACAGCCTCCTGAATGGAATAAAAAAAATAATGATAATGCATATTGTGCATATTTAACACGTACCTCTGAGCACTAGAGACCAGGTAGTAGCAGAGGGGGTATCTCTGCGAGCTGGTTGGGACACACTGCAGCTGAAGCTGGAGGTAAGCAGGCTCTTTTCCAATCTGGTCCAGGAGTTGATAAGTGAGTTGGTAAGATGATAATTTGCACAGGGTGTGAGGAAACACCAGTGAAGCAAATGAAGCCCCTCTGAGGGACAGAGCACAAAGGAGCAGCTCCTCAGCTCGAAGTCTTGCCTGGGGTTTCTCACAGGGCTGCCTATAAGCCCTTTTTGACTCTCACTGTTCTAGAAAAGAGGATTTGTGGTACCTTGTAAATGGGCAAGTTACATACAGGCAGCTCCCGACTTGTCAGCCGCTGACTTATTCATACACAGAATTCCGCAAGTGCTTAGTAAAGTTGGTATGTATCGTAAGTCTGCCATGGCTATCAAGTGTGATTCCTTGAGTGAAGCAGAGCATTTATTGAATTGTGTCTTTTTTTGTTCTGTTGATAAATGTATCTGGCAAGGGAAACTAGGACCTCGATTTGAAATAAATTGTTGGAGGGTTTTATGGGCTAACAGAAGTATTGAGCTGGAGGAGCTGTGGTCATCTAGATCCGTCCTCTGACCTGAAATAGCTTGAAGCCTTTCCAAAGTACCCTGATGGATGTTGCTGTAACCAGCTTCGGAGAGTGCCCACAGGTGTCTCTTGGTCCCCCTAATGTCTATTCAGAGTTTGCTAAAAATTTAACTTAAATGTTATTTTCAATGAATGAGATGGATTTTGTTGTCCATAGCCACTTACAGAAAGAAAGGCAAAAAATGGTAACCCTCTCCTGTAAAACATTATTCTGTGTATTGAATAGTTTTAAATGTCTCCTATAGATTTTCTCTTTTCAGTGAAAGTGACTGCATATCCTTCAGTCTTTCTAAAAGGAGGTGCCTGAACATCTCACCAGTTTTCTTGTAAGCTTGTGGACTCTCTCCAAGCTTTTTTTTCATTTTCTGATCCCCTAAACTGGATATTGCAACTGAGCTATTGTAAACGCAACATAAAACAGTGCAATTACTTCCTATTTTATTATATATGGTGGGTTTGTTAATATATTTCCAGAATTGGCTTTGTCTTTTTTGTAATAACAGTGCACTGCTGGCACTCATTCACTTCAACCTACTACTCATAGTGCATTTTCATCTTTGTTTCTGCATCTATGTTGCTGTCTCATATGTGGTCCCACTCTATCTTTTTCACTTGTTACTGTCTATCGAATCTGAGAACGACTTTGCATCTCCCTCCAAATTACATGTTTCTGAAGATACTGAAAATCTATTCTGTCTTGCACTACCCAAGTTGCTAATGAAAATATTGAAATTATGCCCCTTCGCCCTCCAGGAGAGGTGCTCAGTTGAATCCTGATTGCTACATTAGCACGTTTCCTTTGGGGTTGTTACGTGCAGCAGTGTCACCAGATTTCTCACATCTTGACTACACTCCACAGTTTCTCAACACCTCTCTTGAAGCAAGTGGCCAAAGCTGAACATCGCACTGCAGGTGCAGGTTCACCAGTGCTGACTAAAAGGGGACAGTAAGTTCTTAGTCTTCTGGCCATGCTCCTCCTAATGTAGTCATGTGCAGTTTGCCTTGTTTGCAACGAGAGCACACCGTTCACTTGCTGGTCCTCATTCAGGTTGCTGAACTTCCTGGGGCTCCTGTTGGCCCAGTCCTTGAGTTTCTCATGGTGCCTCTGGACTGAAGCTCATGTCCCTTTAGTTTCATGTCATTGGAAAATTTGCTGAGGGTTCATTCTATGTGGTCACTGAGGTTCATGTGGAAGATGCACAACAGAACTTGCCCCAGTATCAAAGCCCGGGATTCTCCACTTGTTACCAGCTGCCAACTAGGAGCCATGGATAACTATCCTTCAAACTCATCTGTCCAGACAATTTCAACCTATCTGATAGTCCATTCTTCTAGCCCATATTTTTTCAGCTTCCAGGTGAAAATGCCATGCTCTCTAAAGTCAGGGTGTATTGCTTCTGCTGCTCTCTCTTTGTCCATGTAGCCAGTCATTTTATCGTAAAGGCCATCAGATTGGTCAGGCAGAGATGTCCTCCTACCTCCAACCCAGACAGACTTACCCATTTTCTTCCCTCATTTGGTTGTCTGTGATCATTGTGATATCATGACTGCAACCCATTCTGTCCTTTTTCTTCTTTATCCAGCTAGAATCAATAGACTTAAGGAACAAGAGACTTTATTCTTATTTCATTATATAGCTTTACAGTGCCAGGTATTTTGAAGTATCCTTAGCACTATAGTATACTTTCTGATCATTAAAATTTTAGGTGCCTTGAGTTGAATTTAGACACCTGCATCTGCAAATGCAATTCCCAGCCACACTGCTAATCCCTGCATATTCTCTGATTGCTCAAAATCTGCTTTTGTGCATCCCTAGAAATGTTTCTGTCCTCTTCTCACAGCTTGTTGCCTCTCTTATGCCAAGGCTATAAGAAAGATGTCTTCTGTCTAAGGCCCTTGAGCAGACGGGATGAAAGCTTGCCTAGCTAACTCTGACAGGAGACACATGCAAAACACAGTAACCATGGCTGTTGTATTTTAAAATGGTTAGAATAGGAAAGAAGAAATAATGGTCATGTCCATGGTGACATAGGTAAGAGGCTCACTGGGAGCTGATGGATCAGGGTCAGAGGAGAAGCCAGAACAGGGGAATGTCATGGTGGCGCTTGGTCAAGGAGAGGCTGTGGACAAAGTTTTCTTTAGACAACTCAAACAATTCACTCAAATTCTTTCTGACTCTTATGGAGGACTTTAACCATGCTAGTATCTACTGAAAGGGCAGCATGATGGGAGACAAGAAATCCAGGTTTATGGAGTGTATGGAAAACAATTTATTGATGCAGGTGCTGATCAAGCTAACTAGAGGAGGTGCTTTGCTGAACTCCTGAATGAGAATGAACTGTCAATCCATGGCAGCCTTGACTGCAGGAGCTGTGAGATGCTGGAATTTAAGATCCTGAAAGCAGTGAGGAAGGCAAGGACACAAGACTTCGGCCAGTAGGCAGGACTGATCCTGTGACAGACTACCTCTGAAGGTAAGTGAGCTCATAAAGGCCGATGACAACCTGCTCAAAGGGCAAGAAAATCATCTGAAGTGCAGGAGAACAGGCAGGTGTGGCAGGAGGCCAGCTTGCCAAATGGGAAACACTTGATTTAACTCAAATGCCAAAGGGAAGCATACAGGAAATGGAAACAGGACTGGGCTACCAAGGAGGAATAGAGAAGTAGTACCTGGGCATGTAAGGACAGAATGAGAAAGGTCAAAGCCTGTCTGGAATCAAAACTGCTGAGGGGCCTGGGGGGCAGCTACAACACTCATCAAAAACATAAGACCAGGGAAAATGTGGGTCTACTATGGAGTGGTGACCTTTGCTGCAGAAAATGCATAAAGCTGAGGTGTTCAATGCTTTCTTTGCTTCAGGCTTTACAGAGTCTGCTCTCAGGCTTCCTGATCATCTTTGTGTCTAGAAGCGAAACCTGGAGGAGAGACATGTTACATGCAGTAGAGGAGGATGGAGTTAGGGTTTCTTTGAATAAGCTGGTCTGTGGGACCAGGCAGGACACACTGGATGCTGCTGAGGGAGCTGACTAGTGTCACCATGAAGCTGCTGTCTGTCATCATTGAAAGGTTGTGGTGCCCAGGGAAAGGCAAATGTCACAGCCGTCATCAGAAAGGGTGAGAGTGAGGAACTGCGTGCCTATCAACGTCACGGTAGTCTCCAGGAAAGTGATGGTGCTGGTTTTCAGGGAAGATATTTCAAGGACCTAGCCAGAATGGGTTGATCAGGAGCAAATCATGCCTGACAAACCTGATTAGCCTTCTATTTTGAGATTACTGGCAGTTTGGATGAGGAACGAACAGTGAACATCTTTTACCTTTAAATTAGTAAGGCTTTTGACATAGTGTCCCATGACATCCTGGTTGCCAGCTGGAGGAGAAGTGGACCATAAAGGCAAACTGCCTGGGCTGTAGAGGTCAAAGAATAGTGCTCGATAGTTCAGAGACTTACTGGTGTTTGGTTAAAAGCAGCATTTTGTAGATATCGTGTTAGCATTTTAATCAGCAACGTGGGTGATTGCATGGAGTGCACGCTCAGCAGGTTTGCAGGCGATACCATTTTGCAGGGGAATGGCTGGACAGCAGGACTGCCCCTTAGAGAGACTTCTGCAATCTGGAGGAAGGCGTTGGCAAGAACAAAAGTCCCAGCGCTGGGCTGGGTTAACCCCGTGCACCAATACAGGCTGGGGGTGTGACACCCTGGGGGCAGCTCTGCCGAAAAAGGCCCTGGGTGCTGTTTTACAACAAGCTGAAGGGGTCAGCAGTGAGTGGGCCCTTGCAGCAAAGGTGTCCGACCACCTCCAGAGCTGTGCTGGTGCGGGTGCAGCCAGCAGGTCCAGGACGGGATCCCCGCCCTCCACTTGGCTTTTGAGGGTCTGGGGAGAGGGTGACTGTGCTGAGCTGTGGGCCCTGGGACAAGAGAGGGACTGACCCACAGAATGGAGCCCAGGAAAGGCCACCAAGGCGGTCATGGCGCAGGAGGAGAGGCTGAGGAGCTGGGTTTGTTCGTCCTGGAGAAGAGATGTCTGAGCTGGGCCTTGATGGAGGTTTTGCAGCCTGAGGGGAGCTGGGTGGATGGCAGAGCCAGGCTCTTCTCGAAGAAGCTCGGCAACAAGGCAAGAGCAATGACCACAAGCTGCATGAGGGGAAATGCTGACTGGAGACAAGGGGAAAAAAAAATCTTCTCTGCGCAGGTGGTCAAACACTGGAAGAAGTTGTCCAGAGCAATGGTGCATCCTCCCTCTGTGGGGGTATTCGAGCCTTGGCTGGATGAAGCCATGAGCACCCTGGTGTAGAGCAGTTGTTAGTCCTGCTTTGAGGAGGTGGATGGACAAGGCGGTCTCCTGATGTCCCTTCCAACCTGAATTAGACTGTGTGGTTGCAAGATTTTCCTAGTGGTTAGAAAATCTGTCCAGGAAGCAGGGAGCAGATGTCTGTTTGTCCCTAGCTGGAGTGACGACAGCACCCTGCTTGCTAAATAAAACTCTGATACACCATCTGTATGCTCACACCTCTGTGGCAGACATCCTCTGCCTTGTTTTAAATAAGTAGGTATTAACTGGGCCAGAGAGCGAATCTAGGCCTGTAGCTGACTTTCTAGCTCAGTGATTAGGGCATGAACCTAAGAGCAGAGAGACCTGGATTTCTGTCTTTGCTCCAGGGAGACCTTATGCATTTTAGCCTATGGCTTTTTTTTTTTTTTCAGACATCACAATGCATGTATCCCTATGTGCTTCTAGTCCTAGTTTACTAATCTAATCAAGAAATCAGATCCTCAACAGGCATGAAACTGGTACCAACAAAGGTACCACTATACTACTAGGGAAATTTTCATTTATGTTTTGTCTTAACAGCTTCCCACCTCAATGGCCAACTCTTTCTGTTTAAAAATCTTGAAACAATTCACATAGTTTTTACTGCTTTTCTAGTTGCAAGTGGAAAATCATATATTTTATTTACAACTGCTGACAGCTATTTTCCCTCCCTCTATTCTCTTTCCTCACCTGTTCCAGTTTGAAAACCAAATCAAGAAAGTACCTCCTCTTGTTAGAAGTGCCTGGATAGAAACTGCAAAGGTCAGGAGAAAAAAAACCAATATGTTAGAGGTGGCTGAATCCAGTAGCCCATCAAAGCCAGTTCTGCCATCAGGGAGACTAAGCAGCTGTTGCCAATAGGCACATGCGTCCACATATTTCCACATATATGTATGTGTGTATGTATACTTTCTGACTGCACTAAATAAACTGAGTGGATGGCCACTTGGCTCAGCACAGTCAGAAAGTAGTGGCTTTGCCAACATTCACAAAAACACAGCGCTCATACCCACATGGACAGTATGATGGGCAAATCCTGTTCCCAGTCCTGCATACGGTCCCTCTATATAGTAGTATACATACACACACAATGTCTGTATAATATATATCTATATACACATAATACAGACCTCTCATATCTGGCCTTAGACAGTCAGCGTATTGTGTAATTGGCCTCAGATCCCCTGATCTCTTCAGTCTGTGTCATGTGGACCTATGAAGCATGGAAGTTCATGGCCCCACTGCAGTTGCTATTAGACTTCTTTTCATTAAACATGCACACGCAGATGCAGAGGGACGTGCACACACTGGAGCACTCCAGGAGCTGGCCTGACACAATCCATCCCATTGCTGGCCCCAGATCCCATTAACAGTTCAACTTGCCATTAGCCTGAGAATTACCGCTTCTTATTGCCCATAGCCGTATATACTGTTAGTAAATTAAAGGCGAGGTTTCTCCAAGTCAGAGATTAGTGATAAGAAACTTGCTGTCACTGTTTTTTTCAATAGGAACTGGGTGTTAAACTGTTATCCAAACCCTATTTATCTACACATGCTTGAGCATCCTATAGAATTAGGAAGAAGACTTCACAGAACTGATACACATTTGATTTGCAATCAAAAATGCAAAGTGCTGTATCACTTACCTGCGCTGACCCACATGTGAAGGTCTGTACGTGCAGCATGTTTTACCGATCCTTTCGTAGAAGCTGGAGGAGGAGGAGCAGCTCAACTGGGTTAAGCGCAGTAGATGGTATAGATAGGAGCTTTTGGCTACCCTGCTGCTCTTGCAGTTGATTAGCTCTTTTCAGTAATTATGCATTTCCATCAGGGGTGCAATGGTTATCACCTCTGGTAATGAGATTACTCCCATTTCATACAAGTGTAATGTTCTGCTTGTTCCCTTTTGGCACTTTACACGTTTCCTTGACTCGCGCTTTCAAGGCTTACGAAGGTTGCTCACCATATTCTCTCCTATGGACCCACCGAACCGTGCAAACGGGTTCCACAGCATTTGTCAGTCTTGTGATAGCAACCTATAGGCCTGCCAAGGTGGCCTCACAGCACGTACAGTAAAGAGCTTGCTTTGCAGTAAACGCAGTGAACTAGTTCAGTTTTTTTGTTGCTTTTTTTTTTTTCGAAGTGGCTGAAGTAGGCTGTCACAGAATGGGAATTACGTGTTTTCACTTACGTGAGGTATCTCTGTAACCTATGACATGCATCCGCAAACCCCCAAAACATGGTTTTGCATCCCATTCACCACAGAAGGAAAACTAGATAAGGCACTATCCTTTCATTAAAATATTGAAAAACTTGCAAACTTTGCTGAGACTCCCTAAATGCAAGGTACTTATTCCCCAAAGCGGTGTTAAAAATCATTATTGCCAATTATAGGACAAGCCAGAGAAGTGGATGCTAGTCTTACATCTGACTTATACAAGTAAATTGTCCATTCTTGTGGTGCTGAGTAATTACGCTGGAAATTTCTTAAACGGGAAGAAAGAGAGATAGACCAGTAAAGGACTAATAAATCATTGAAGAAGATACAAAATTGCAATGCATGCTTCTGGAGCTTAACAAAGAGGAAAGAGTAGGCAGTGAAACATTACACTGCACGGACCTGCAGATTCCAGGCATTCCTTTTGATGGAGCCTCTGAAGGAAGGATAGAGGCTATGTAACCCTCTTGAGACAGCTTTACAGATCTGACCTAAACAAAAGTATTTTTTTCTAAACTACTCCTTTCATTTTCCTCCTCCTCATGTCAGGGCTCCAGCAGAGTTTTGTAAGCAGTCCAAGGGCTGTCTTGGCAGCATCTACCTCCCTGCCTTTGGGGACTGACTCCAGGTCATAGATCAGAGGGAAGGTATACTTCATAGAGTGCCTTGGCACTAGCACACCTCCTTTCATAGTTATTTTTTTCCCCTTCCAGAGTATGGCAGGAAAAGGGCAACACTGTAGGCTACCAATCAACCACTTCCTTAAAATAAAGCCCATCATCACAGTATCTTTCATGTAGGCATCCCAGGGAGTAAGCTGTGTGATGCGAAGAAGGGCATCTGGTTTTCGCCCTGTTCTGGAAATTGAGTACGTAAATGCATTCTTTTTGCCAAGACATATAAATATAAGTGCTTGAGCAGCAGCCTTGGAGTGCAGAGACATCCTAGACTCTCCATTTGGTTCCAGGAGCCATGTGACAAGTGCCTTTAATGCGTTTTACATTAAAACTTGTCATGGTTTAGCCCTAGCCAGCAACTAGGACCACGCGGCCACTCACTCATCACCACCTCCCCCACCCCCAGTGGAATGGGGAGGAGAATCAGGAAATAAAAGGTAAAACTCGTGGGCTGGGATAAAAACAGTTCAACAGAACAGCAGAGATAAACAGTAATAACAATAAAAGAACATACAAAGTGAGGGAATGCACAATACAGTCGCTCACCAATCTGGAAAAACAATGCCCAGCCCACTCCCAAGCAGTGATCCCCTGTGCAGCAATCGCAAACACCAGTCCTGTACAGCTGATCCCAGAAGAGCAGAGATCCAGGCATCAGTTCACGCTTGAACACAGTCACATTGAACAACTGGTCATGGTCTCAAACAGCTGATCCTGGCAGAAAAGATCATCCCAGTCTTGAACAAGCGATCCTGCGAAAAGAGCAAACCAGAAAAACCTGCTTCAACTATGGACCATGAGCTAATGGTAGGGAATATCTCATTGACCAACCTGGATGTCAATCTAGGTGCTGTCCTGTTCAATCCCAGCAAGACCACCACAAATTGATCCAAGATCCCAACAGATAAACTGTGAAATTTGCCTGATGCGTGAAGCTGCCAGGTTTCCAAAAGGAAAGGCCCTGGTCAGGAGAGTAGAAAGCAATTCTACCTCTGCAGAAAACCTCTCCTATCACTTTGGAAGAAGGTCTTCATCCTGAAGGTGCTGCTAAAACCAAGCACTTCCGAGCAATTGTGTTTAGGGGGAAAGAGATTAGAGGTGCCTTCTTTAGGAACGGGAGGGCCCGAGCCTCCCACGCCGAGAGCAGGCACAAAGGAGCTGTCAGGCGAAGCCTGCCGCTCAAGGGAACCGTCTCCTCCCTTCCTGCTTTTCCATATATCCTTTCTTGCCCACGGCCTTTGCTTTCAATGTGCTAAAATGAGACAGGGTGGTGCTCAATCCAGTTGCTTTCTTTGGGCTTTAGAGAGTCAGGCTTTTGGAGGCCGGGCACCAGCTGTGAAGTTAAATTGATAAGATCTACATTTCAACAGAATAAGACATATAATTCACCCTTGAAAAGTCAGAGGCCTTATTTCTGAGAAACTACTACTTAAGAGAAGATTTGACTATACTCTTTAATTCAATCTAATCTACCCAGCCTAATTATAAGCTCATTTCTACTCTAGTTTAGAAGAACAGTAATATGAAAAATCATACAAAATTTGGGATCTTTTTCAGCATTGCATGAGGTCACTAAGCTTGGGTCATGTAAGTGCTGTGAAGGCAACACCATGGAGTTTTCATTGAAAGGGTTTGATAAGTGACTTATATTGTTGCAGAGGGAAATGCTCTTGGAAAATCTCTCTATTGAACCCGTTACTTGATGTAAAGTGGTAGCTGCAATAATAAGAAAAAAATCACATCTAATTTCCTGGAAAAGTGGGAAGTGGAGAGACTATATTTTAATAGTAGTCATATTGTTAACTCTTTCAGATTCCAATATATTTCAGTGATCTCTAAACACAGCTGTACAGTACAAGTGCCAGTGCTGGCACAAGGAGCATCTGAGAAAGTTCCCCGTTGTGCCAAGACTGTGACATTGCGTTCTGCTGGAGATCTCTTTGGCTCCGTTTCATGCATACCTAGCAGATTTAGCAGATTGTGAAAATGAATGTTTTCCATTCTCATGGCTGATTTTTGCATGCATCTGTTCACTCATCTAAACCTTAGTTACATGCTGCTATGAGAATGAAAGGCTATAATTTTTTCCTTGGAAATTGGGATTGTTTCATGCACCACAATTACTGCCTAAGGATCCTGCACAGAAATTGTGAAACACTTGTCTTACTAATGTCTTAGAAAAAATCGTAGCTACAGGGATGTATTTTTTTCTCCTTCTACATGCATATCTGGGCTGCACGTTATAGGAATTATGTGCATAAATCAAGAGAAAAGCAGTCCCCCTAGAACGGAAAATACCTGTTGGCAGGTACCAAAAGATAAATATTTAAACATGGCATTTGCATATGACATTAATAAACCCACACTGATTATGTCACAAATGCTGTATTGTAATTTGTGGTGCTTACTTCATATACCAGGTTGCAAGTTACTGTGAGCGCTCAGAGTTTGCCAAATTGTTTGAATATTGTGGCTGTGCTATATTACAGGGCTTACACAGGCATTTATATGCTGAATATTCCTCTTTTTATTTTTTGGGAAAAAATGGCCTGGCTATTAGCTCAATACAATGAGCTTGAATAGGGTCAGGAAAGAAAGCCGATGTATGTGACACTCCAGAATTAACAATGTTTACACTCTCACTTTTTAAAAATTGCATTTCTGGCATGTTAGCTTTTTATACTGTAATTTCACTGTAGGTGTTTACCATTCTAAATACCCTTTAAGATTATTTTTTATCCACAAAGGAGGGGTTTAAATGGCTTAACCACATTCTCCTGAGAGATCTAGGTGAAGACAAAGACTGAGATTCAGATGACTCAGCCCACCCAACCCCTGCAATGTTTCTAGTAAATAGCACAAGTCTCTTGTTTTTTTCAAAATTATTTGTGCTGTGCAGATTTGTATTCTCTTTGTTGCAGCAATGTACTTTCTGAGCCTTGTCCCTGTGCCACCAAAATTAACACGCACCATCTAAAAGGTAAAGACAAGGATACAAAGGCAAAAAAGCCATCAGGAGAAGAATTGTGCCCCACAGTACTCTTAAAACACTTGCTTCTTGTGCATCCAAAGCACCCATTAAACCTTTATATCACTCTTCAGAGACTGTCATTTCTTTTTCCACAGCATAAAGTTTACTGGTTCTTCTCTTTTCTAAGGCATCCTCTTTGCTGAGTGGTTACACAAAAGGAACAGAGCTAAAAAGTGAGTCACATTAGTCATGCTGCGTAAGGTCCCGTGAAGTGTATTTCCAATTATTGCTAATTTATTCACGGGTAAATTGTTGCACGGTGAGGGGGCGAGCAGTAGGGGTGGGTGCAGAGCCACGCCGGCCCAGCGGGCGCCCGGTGGAGCCCATCATGCAAAGGCTGTCATGGTTGCTGCATCTCCCGGGGGCTGGCTTCAAAATGCACCACACACGTGCAGGGACACTCTGCCATCTCACAGAAGGAAGGAAGAAGGGTTGGGTTTTGCTGTCCCCCTGCTCCTCCATGCGCTTTCCGGGGACCCTGGCTGCACGCAGGAGCTGAGCTAGACCTGAGCATTCCTGGTCAGGGGAACGTCATGTCTGCCTGCATAGCTGGGTCCTACCCAGGGGCTGGAGCCTGGTGCTTCTCCTGTGAGGCCAAGGTGCTTCCTGCTCATCTGTTCCACCTAAAACTGCATGTCCCTTGTGGTTTGGGGGTATTTTGTGGAGGGGAAAGAGAGCACTGTGACACAAGGCTACCATGTGGCAGTACTGCGGTTAGCCTCCAGAGTCCTGCAAGGTCTCTGGGGGACCACAGATGACCAAGAAAGCTTTGCTATCTGCAGCTGTGTGCTATAACTGGCGCTCTGTAGTCCAGGGAGCTCATAGTAGAGCACTTCCCTCCTGCCTTGTGCTCATACACAATGTTGGTTCTCTAGCTTTGTCACCAGCACGAATTTCAAACCGTCGCACATCTGGCACTGCTCAGCTCTCCATTATCTTCTCTCCAACGTCCATGGCTCCAGTAAGGACACAGAGAAGAATTTGTATTTCATTTTCAAGACACTGTCCTCTGCAAACTGGTACATCCGCAAGCCATGTTCTGGCAAGCCAGGGTATGAAATGTCCCCACTCATGCGATGGAGCAACTGATCAATGCATTTTTAATCCAACTGAAAAGCTCACGTGTGGTCTTCTTAGCTAGCATGACCAGAGCACTGGATAGAGACACTTTTGCAACTGATAGCTATACAGCCTTGTGGATGATAGCAGCTGGTTTGGTTTTAGTGACAAGCAGCGTGTTTCTGGCTGGGGGACGTAGCTGACCAGGGGAGCCAAGTCCATCTGGGCCCTTCCCCAAGGGCTGCTCTCCCTGCTACGACTAAAGGGTATTTCCCTGTCGAGCTTGCCAGCCTTTCTCTTCAAAGGAGCGAGCTACTAATTTTTACATGCTGTGTCTTAGTGAACCTTAAGGGATCCTCTCAAAGGCTGAGGATATTTTCAATGGAGTTTAGCCATACTGCTTTAGAAGTCTCATTTAGCCCATCCAAACCTCTAAGTCAGAGACACTTAAACTATTGTTCTGTTGCAATTTCCTCTGTTTCAGTGGTCACAGTGGTACTCGCAGAGCCAGAAAGACTGTGTTTACCTTCTGGGATAGGAAGAAACACAGCAAAACAGGTGGAGTTTGGTGGTCTACGGATTGGAACTAATCCTGGTCTCTCTTGTGCCACTCATTTAAAAATTGCATTCTGTTGAATTCAAAGGAAAATCAGGACACAACATGTTTCTTCAAGGAAATGAAGTGTCTGTAGTCTTTTAAGACCCTGCACGCTAGGTAATAAATATCTTCAGTAAGAATAACCAGTCTTATTTTTACCAATTTCTATTTAACTTATGATGCTTTGCAAAATTTTCCTGCGCGTTTCTAATATGTGCGTGCAAACCTATTGTGAAATTACAGGTACTGGGTTTGGGCAGAAGGTTGTAAAGTGTTTACATTTGTGAAGATTTTTTTTAAACTGAAGTGCTACTGTATTCTCCGCTTATCTAATATTTTACATAATGGAGTTGTAAGTTTGCTTGCCTTCCTCTTTTTTTTTCCATTATAAAATGTAAGGGCTGAGAAGCAATTAGAAATGGCGATTTTTCTTTTGGCAACTAAAAACTGTTAATAGTCGGAAAGTTATGTTTGCGGCATAAACCGCTAATAAAATTCGCCTCTTCCTGCCAAAATCAGAGAGTCCAATTTTCAACATCTCCCCAGTCTCTTTCTCTGCACGAGCCGTTCGCACCGAACGGGCTGCACTTCTGGCTGTTTTGCTTGTGCACTCTGTCAAAAAATATTTTCTGCATCTCTAATTTCATCAAGATATGCTTGACTGTGAGCGTCAGCATCACCGAGCACTAGTGTTTAATTCGAAATTCTCTGTGTCTGTGGCTGCGGCAGCCAAACAACTGAAATATCAGTGAGGAACCAGACCACCAAGGTGCTGCAGTTTGTTGGCATGTTTGTGCGATTAAATGGGAAATGCCGCTCTTGTGTGACTGCCTGTGCTCAAGCCGTGCTCCATGGATGGCATAGCATCTATTTCTAATGTTTGTATCGGCAAAAGGCTATATGTAAAAACCCTGCATTTGCTTGTTGTTTTATGTAGGTGTGTGCCATATTTTGAGAAATAAAAAATACCCTTTTTTTGCCCTTTTTTCTTCCCCCATTAGTCATAGTAACACATTTTCAAATAGCAGTCTGCAGTGATAATTATCTCATTTGTACAATTTCTAAGGTAATTCTTACACTGAGATGCAGTCTACAGCATAAAGGCTTCAGTAGTCCTAAAGTCAGACGTGGGTAGGATGACAAAGGTTATAAAGAGCTAAGACTTGAAGAAAATAGATGGAAAAAAATTGGGATGTCTGCCTGCCTCTTAAATATGGATTGTTTTTAGGAACATCAGTCAGTTTTTAAATGAAGCCGTATTGTTCGTGTTTGATGTGCCCTCACTTTCATTGTTAATTGTGATACACCTTGGACGTAATGATGGTACTGTGATTATCTTCTGCCCTGGCTGTTTTATTGTCCTGCACAGATAGTTTTTCTTGAGCACTGGTACAGCAGGAGAGGTAGATGCCTGGGATATTGAGTAAATGACGTGAAGGCACCACTCTTCTAACCCAGGTGGCTTTTGGATGTGCTGTTTTAGAGCGAGGGGGCACGGGTTGAGAGCATGCAGCTGTCTGGACCCTCAGAGGTATGGGGTACAGCTGGGCTGGTGTGGCCCAGGATAGAAAACAGGCCAGTGAACTCGATTCACATCATGTATAAATCTAACCATTGCTGATCTTCCCCTGAATATATTTAGCAAGGGAATTGGGTTTAGTGGGTGATTGTTTTGGATGATGAGCTATTCATTACATCTGTTTTCCTTGACTGTTGATGTGAAATAATTGACAGATGAAATGTGAGAGGATAATTTCGTGTTTCACACCAGTGGCTCCATTTTATTTCGTACCCTTATCACATGATGGGGAAAGACTAGTGTCACATGAATCCTTTGCCCAACTGAATGGTGAATCAGCAGGTCAATGACGAGGTCATACCAAGACCTCCCGAAAAGCTCTTTGTTGTTGTTTTGGTTGGATTTTGTGTAGACTTCTGAATAGATTTCATGATGCAGCATGCTGTTTAAGTACTTGTCCTTCGGTTCAGATCTTTTCCTGGTTGGCACTGTCAAAGATATTAAGTCTCTGACAGCAACAGTACTTGGTGACAGTCTCTCTTCTGGCAGGTTCAGCAGAATCACCAGTGGTTGACTGGACATGGACACTGGCCTGTGCTTTCAACCCAGGGATAATATCTTTGTCTTGGTGCTGAACAGTGCTTACATGAGCTTGTGTGACACCTTGTTAGGGTAAACAGGGTGCCTGGGCTCTGCCTGCATCAGGAAAACCTAATAAATAATGGGATTTAATCAGAAGGGAAGGGCTAGACACAAGCAAAACAAAACCTGTGTTAGGTTTCATCCTGGTAGACAGGCCTGAAACATCCTTAACCGCTTGTTTTGCTTCTCTGGTAGCTTCAGATGCCACAGGCTCATAACAGAGGGCAGTCCTGTGTGCTATGAAATCAAATGACTGATCCAAACCATAGCAGGTGCTCATAGTGGAAATGAGACCTTAGTCACTGGGAACGGTTCCCTGGTGCAGCCACCAGCGCTCATGCACTGGCATCCAGGAGAGGAGTTTGCAAATTAAAGGTGAAGAAATCCTTCCCTTTCCCTGTTATAGATGGGAAATTAATTTTTGCATTGTAATCCTACAGCTGCCCAGAGGTCTATAAAACAGTCTGTCCCACGTTTGTCTAGTTACGCTTGACACCAGAAGGATAGCAGCACTCCCTTCTGCCGCCCCCACGATGGGAGAGGACGGGGGCCTTGGAGCACGGCTGCTAACGTGAGCACAACCTTCGTGACAGCATCCTGGCATTCAGAGTGCTAATCCTTCCCGTATTTCCGAGGTGCCTGTCAGTAGGGTTTTCTGATGGACCGATGCTCTGGGTATAGAGCTGATTTCTAGCTTACAGAGGGCTCCGCATGATACCCCCCTGGCAAACTCCTAGCACAAGATAAATAATTGTTTTGAGCTTCTGCCTTCTCTCAATGGTACTATTCTTGTGACCGTTCCCAGCCCCGATGCTTGGTCTCCCGGCCAGCAGGTGCGGGCAGCTCAGCGAGGGTGGTCCGGGCTCGGCGTGCACTGCGAGACTGTATCCTGTGTTTCTCAATAACAGCCTCTCCAACTGGCGGATGAGCCCCAGAGGGAGTCCTAGACAGTCCCACGTTGGGCAGAAGAAGTTGGCAGCGACACAGGGGCCTCAAGGATGGAGCTTATAAAGCCGGGAAAAAGTCCCCTCCTGCGGCGCAATGCTCTGTGCCAAGGCCATCATCCTTCCAGCCAAAGCAGGCTGGACGGGTCTCCCGTAAGAGCCTGTCAGCCCCTTTCATTAGGCAGCCGGAGGGGCTGCCGCTGAGAGATGCACGGTGCCTCCTTCCACCCCACGCTTACTCCCCGCCAGCCAGGGAAACAAGAGGCCGGGATTAGAAATCAAACTCTACAGTTTCTGCATGACTGTGCAGGGCATATTAGCATTAGACCCCCCCCCCTTTTTTTTTTTTTAATATTATCTGTTTAGGGTTTTTTTCCCAGCATCAGTGGTTTTGTTCTCACCCCCCTACCCCCCATCCCCTCCCCGCTTCCTGCCAGAGGCATGGGTACACGGGGGATTGTTCTGCACCGAGCAGAGGCCTGGATGTGGGTTTCAGGGTTTTGTCCATCTCATTACAGCGAATGCATCACCTGCATGACTCAGTCATTCTTCGGCTGCCTGGGGAGAGAGGCCTTCAAGAGCAGTTGCAACAATAATCCTGTCTCATTACGGCACACGGCACTGCCGCTGTGAAAGTAGGCAAGCTAGCAGATCTCCTTCTTAGAAAATACCAGTCTAGCCGTGTGGAAAAACTACCTTCTATTACTGGGTAGTCAACGCTATATTGTGGACTTCTGAGGATGGGGTGATTTAAATCACAGTAATTAAAATGAAAAAGTGATGCCAGGACAGTGCAATACCAGATTCCTTCATCTGATATCTAGCATGGAAAAAGAAATTGCAAAAATATCTGTTGATAAGAAAAAAAAATCTAAATAGATTCTGCAGCCCGAGGGAATACTAAATACTAAAAAGCAAATGTACAAACCCCTCATATGTCTCTGTATTTCTCTGATGAGATTTTCCTCTGCATTTGGGGAAAGATGCTCAGACTGGGCGCATTCAGTGGGCCCTACTTCAAGTCACTAGCTCAGTTTGCCACTGTCATGGTCTTCTGTGCTTCTCCAAACCACAGCCCGTTCTCTGGAGTTTCCTTCATGCCCGCACTTCTTCTAGTGAACGTCCACCCTTCAAGTACAAGAGCTAGAATAGGTTTAGGTAAAGGTTTAGTAAATCCCTTCTGTAAGGAGGAGCTGCGAGCTGTCGCCGGAGGCTCTTCCTCTCAATCCATCTCTTTCTATAAATCCATTTAGGGCCACTGGGAGCTGTACCCCTCTGCCACAGCCTTTGTCCTGCCGTAACCACCATCATGGGGCAGCGTGAAGCTGCTCCCCCCTGCCCACCCTGCGGCCCCAGCTTCCCCGGTGCCTTTTCCCTTTGTCTGCTCCTGGGGCACGGCCGAGCAGCTCCTGGGGCTGTGTGGGATCCTCCGTCCAGGGTCGTCCCGGAGCCGGAGTTCGGCTCAGCTCCCGCTCCCGCACAGGGGGCAGAACGGCACCGCCATATTTTAGAGGATTCTCTGCAGGAACCTCCTCCCAAACAGCAGATGTCCTTGCCAAAGAAGGGTAGTCAAGCTTATGCTTTCTGTAAGAAAGATGTTTCCTGAATTATTAGATTTTTTTTCTCTCCGACTCTCTATATTAAAATATTTCTGTTAAAAAAAAAGGAGAATGTATTACTTCGCACATGTGGCTGTGTAGTTTAAATATAATTAAAGGGAAACTAGTCTTTTTTCCTCCTGCTAAAGAGTTGCATTTATACATTTTAATACGAAGATATGCTCGGTAGGGAGCAGGAGCCTATCATTGGCTCCTACTGCAGGCAACACAAACTGCAAATCTAAAAGAAAGGACTACGGCACAGAAAGGAGGAAGCAAATTTTAGATGCAGAGGGAGAATACAAGTATTTAGACCATATCTGTAGCTATAAAGCTAGAGATAAAAGGCTTTTTCCTTTATATTTTCTTTTTATTGTTTTTTATAGTGCAGTACAATACAAACATTACAACCTGGCTGACTCCTGCAGAGATGCCAGGCACTAGCATCGTGTCCAAAAATTAGCTTTATACATATGCTAAATTAAAGATTGGCAGCCGCAGCAGCACAAATCCCATATTGGCAGCAGTTTGCAAATCCCACGTTGGCAGTCTTCTCCACATGAAAGAAGAGAGGAAATACAAAGGGCAAAAAGCCCAAGAGACTTTCTCTAGCGAATAGCAGTGAGTGGAACATAGAGACTATCCGCAGGGAAAAAAAAATATCCAGATTACTGACAATAAAAGAATAAAGCTGGATATGTGACGAACTCAAACAAGGGACTATTTACACCTTTTGGAGAAAGAGCCATTAGTAAGCAAACATTATTTGGTAGGAAGGGTGGGAGTTCAGCGCGGGCAGAGGACGGCACTAGCCCCTGTGGGGGCTGGAACCAAGAAGGCTGGGTTCTTCTCCATTTAAATCAGTTAAATTAGGCTATTGGTAAACATATTGGTCCTAAAGCATGTAGGATTATTTGAGTTCTCCTTTATAGATTGTATATTTTGATCTATCTGCAGAAAATAAATTTTTAATTGCGTTTTTTATGAACCAACCAAATTAATTGTCTTTGGTTTTAATTCATTAATCTGAACATCTGTATTTTCATATTACTTCTGTTCGTAACTGCGTTCAAGGTGCGTTTTACACCAACGAGTAGTTTCTCTTACATGTATGGTTGGCAGCTGTTCCTTCTAGGTCTGCCCAGTTAGGATGGATTACTTAGCTCCTTCAACCTCCCCGCCTGTGTTATTTTGGCTGGCATTGCTTCCTTCTTGAGAAGTTACTGCATCTGGTAATTTACCATAAGCAGTAAATCCTTCCAATGCTTTGGCTTTTGCCTGGATTTTAGAAGTTGTGGGTCCTGTTTTCAGGATAGATACCTGGGCTTGAACCGAGATACGCAGCAGCAAGTGACTATGTGAAAGTAAAAGAAAAGGAAGAGCCACAAGTTAAGAGAAATCAACTAATTTTTAGTTCTAATGCTTGGCTGTATCAAAAGGTGGGTCCCAAGGCAGATGTGCAGAGAAGTATAATTTGAATTTTCCCAGAGCTTTTGGGTTTGTTTAAAGTCCCTATAAGCACTGAAGTACTTCATGATCTTCCAAATCTTTGGTCTAGCACAAGACATGATTTTTTTCCCCTTCCCCAGAAAGGAATTCACAGTGAATCAAAGAGCAGTGAAAGATAAAAGTTTAATTCCCTTCCGTCTGCGTGCTGCCTATCAGATGTCACCACTCCTGTAGCCACCTCCTTCCCAAGCCAGTCAGTCCCAGGCTGGCACTGCAGGATCTGATGCTCTGCTGAGTCGGTGGATGCGGCTGCATTCAGGCACCTCCACTGAGCAGGACAGGCCACGTGGGACACTGGTTTTACCAGTGTGGGACACGTGTCTGGCGCACGGCGTCCCCTGCCCCGTTGCATTTGGCTTGCCCACCCCCTGCAGTGTGGGGCACTGGCCACCACGCCAGATGACCTGCCAGGTGAACTCCGTACCATTTTCAGGATGCCGTTGGCTTTTCAGTGGCTCCCAAGCTGCAGAAGCACGTGCCGGGGGACAGCAAAGACCCTGCAAGTGGGAGCAGGGCTGTGCTCAGAGTCCCCAGCCTCAAGTACCATCTCCTGTGCCATCCAGGCCGGGTATAGGGAGAGGCTGCAGGTGGAGCTGGGCTTACAGAGCCCTCCAGTGTCTGTCCTGCAGGATGGGGCAAGGACAGGACATCCAGCAGCAGCACAGAGAGGGCTCAGTAGTGGAGCAAGAGATTTAGGTTGAGAAGGATCACGTTCATAGCTGATGAACCCCCTTGCAAAGGGGGAACAAAAACTCTTTGAGTGTCATGGCCCCTGGAAGCTGGTGATTTCTCAGCTTTCTCTGCTGTGTTACCAAATGTTCAGGGCTGCAGAGTGAAAGCTAGAAAAGCTCTGGGCCCTCACTTCCTGCAGGTGGTGGACACATGTGTTGTCAAAGCAGTCTTTGCTTGCATTGGGCTTTCCACCTGCATCAGGAGGTGAGATCTAAAGGCTGGACATGGGATTTTGAGGAGGAGAAAGTGTTGTTCAGTATTATTCATTAGCTGACCTCTGCTAATCATGTCCTGGACAAAGGCCCTTAACGTTGTCCACTGAGGCACCCACTGAAGCCTGGCTGTGCTCCACGCTCGTGGTGGCTTTCTCTGCCAAGTCTGATTTTGCACATTCACTCTGTTGAGTCTTCTTACACCACCGCAGCCCTGGTTTTGTTCCCAGGCTTTCTCTAGAGCCTGTAGGACCAGCTGTGTCCTTGACTTGTCTGGCTTTGGCTGCAGATGCCAAGATGCTTCAAACAAGAAAAATTATCAAGTGGCACGTTCCAAGCAAATCAAAAAGCAGCTCTGTTTCACACGATGTATAGTTAGGCTCTTTTCCCTCTTGATAGTGTGGAAATGAACATCAGTCTGAAAAGCAATAGAGCATGTTCATGAAATAATCCAATCAAGGACTATTAAACACAAAGATACTGCCTCTCATTCCAGGGATCCCTGATCCAGAGTAGGTAGGTTAGAAGGGAGCAGTTTCTTTCTTCATACTCCTGGGAGCAGAGAAATTTTGACAAATTCAGTAGAAAAGGAATGGATCAAGACCAGGTTCCAAAGTACAAGAGAGTGAGGAGAGGGAGCGTAGATTGACTTTTTGGTGATCACTCTGACCATTTGAAGGCACCACACAGATCGGAGGATGTGACTTGGGGTCATGCTCTTCTAGACTGACGCTTGCGAGTCTTTGCTCATGCCAAGCGTACCCTTATTCTGCGATTGCATACTGTGCCTGTAATGCATTAAACCATAAGAGCAAAGATCTGCACAGGTTTCTCTGGAAAAGCTTGCTGTGCTGGGAACGCCTTTTATTATCTCAAGTTCAGGTTTGATTTTTATAAATCCTGATGCATTAGATGAAGTTCAGAGTATGATCTGTGATTATGTATGGGCTTTGCTGTTATGAAATTCTTGACTCTCACAAAATCAATACCATGTGATTCATGACCATTAATCCTAGGGAGGACAAACCAGTAAGGAGAAAGGTATTAGACCCTGGAAAGTTTAGGCCCTGTGCCAGGGCCAGGACTGTTTGAGCATCTGCAAGGCGGAGACAGCCATGTAGTATATGTGTATGTGAGAGAACGGAGCTGCAAAGGTTACCTTTTCACGCAGTTCTTCTTAGTGTGCCCAGAAAAAATGTGAAAAAAAGGGCCTCTAAACATGGCTTTCACACTGAGATACATGGAATGAAGACAATTTCTGGACTTCTTGGGAAACCGATGCTTCAACGAGGTTCCCTCCAGTCATCTCTTTTCCATCTATGGTGTGGTCATTAACCTCTTCTGGAAAGACCTGAGTTGCCCTCAGTCAGAGGATGACTGCTTCTCCAGGGAACCTCCTCTTGCATTTGCAGTTGTATCTGTGTCCTTGTCTGGATGCAGGCAAGCTCCTTGCAGTGCTGAGCTTGAACTTCTGTCATTACCCTTGACCGTTACATAGGCTTAGCTCAGAGCTTTCTCTTGACAGTCTGCTGCTCCAGCGTCCTAAAATACCCACACGGCATGTGCGTGGCGATGTCCTGAGCTCCCCCTGGTTGCCCGTACGTGGTTGCTGCTGCCTTCACAGCCCAAGCACATTCGATGCCCTGACCAAATGCTGGTGTTCCCAGGGAACACCACTGTTTGCATGCAGTATCCATTGTGTTTGGCTGGGACCACCAGCTCAGCCCAAACACTGGTGATCGGCAGCCCCGTACTACTGTTTGGTGTGGTTGACTTGGGCTGTGGTGTCTCAGGAGCAACTGTGTCAGTTCAGGTGTTTTGCAGTGGGCAGCAAAGTCATGCCAGCTTCCTCATGAGTCTTCATGGACCTGCACGTAAAGGAGAGCAACCACATCCAGGGGACAACCAGGCATAGTTTTGGAGCACTAGGTGTGGAAGGGGGATGAGAAGGGACATATGAAAAGTCCATGGTTAGCTGAGGGAAGTCCAGTCATTTTTATGTGCACGGCCTCTGATCTGGGCTAAAGTTACCCTTCCAGAAAGTATGAATAACCCTCACCTGCCAGAGGGACCGTACACTGTGTCAGTGCTTTGTATCGTGTGGTCAAAATTATTGTAAAATCTGGAATTAGGTGCTTTAACTATGAGACACACTTTCCCACTGACAACAGCTTTATTTCTTTTAACTTCTTCGTGGTACTTATCCCAAATGCTAGAGATATTTCTCTTTTACTGCGTTCAAGAACTTACCACTTTCAGTGGAGTGTTAACATGCTTAAATTATTTGTAGATGGCTTGTGTCGTTATCACAGTTAAGCCAAACAATACGTATTTATCTCTTTTAATTTACTTTTTATTTTTCTTCTGCTTGCTTCCGTGCAAACTTATTTCTATTTATTATGGCCTTTCTGATGACAGAGTGCCCAGAATTAGAAATACAGACTGATGATGCTGTTGCTGCCAAGCTGCACAGAGATGGAGGTGACACGATACGGCTCCGTTGGCTGCTTTTTCACGACTGCGCTGTCACACGGCACATCCCTCTCTCATTTGCCGTCCCCTGGTTAGCCACACTACCGCTTCAGCTTTATCTTTCTCACTGACGGTCTGTGGCTTTGAATTTGGTTGTTATCCTTAGCTCTTTTGTATTTAGTTCTCATCCTCTCACACTGCATTTGATTTTTTTCATGTTAGGGTCACCGGCAAGTTTTTGTTGGGGTGATGTTCCCGTTTTCTTCTAGACCATGAGCATAGATGCAAATTAGAACAACAAAAAAAATTCTAACATGAGTACCCTGCACACTTTTTCTTAGCTTGACCTGATTATTTTACTGTTTATTTCGGCTTATGATCTGCTTAACAATCTTTTCAGCAGTGCATCTTTTTCCCCTTGAATATTAATTTCGAGCGCTTCCGTCTCAGAGATAAAATATATAAATTGCACTGAAATTATGAGAAAGTCTTGAACAAGAAAATGCTGCTGTAATGCATAATCATTTCAATTGTCCTCCTGACTCCACTTTTTATTCAATTATATCACAATGGCATGAGCACATATCTCAAAAAGCTGAAATGAGTTGGAATTGTGACCGTCTACTCCTCCCCCATGTCCTGTCAGTTTCTTCATCCCAGATTAGTGTCTGTTGGCTTGGGAAGCAAAGAGGGAGCAGATGGACCACAAAATGAGATTCTGTAACCTTCTTACCCAATAGATCTGCTTTCTGCATGTATTCAGACATATTTACTTACTGTAGTGACAATTATCAGTTTTATTTCTTTTAAGAAAACCAAACAACTTCAGTTCAGTATGAAAGAGAGCAAACTAAATTGTCTTCTGGCACTGTTACCATCCATATAATTTTAAAGCAATTAGGAGATATGTGGCTGGATTCCGATCTGCATTATACCTGAATATGCCCATTGAATCTATAGACATGCTTAGGTATAAGGGGACAGACACAGTGTGTACAGTCTGTGGAACCTAGATAACTTTTTATTGTTCATAAAGGTCAGAAGAGCACAGTTGTGTATTTCCCTGGATATTTTGTTTGAATATACTATTTGGATGGTCAGATGAAGCATCTTTTTACTTGCAAATGAAGGGAGTTGGATACAAAAGTAACCAAATAATAATAACTTCAAAGCTTCAAAATGCATTAAATAAAGAATTCAGTTTACTCAGAAACTTGCATGATTCCTGTGCCTCATTTGAGACACACTTATTCGGAGCACTGGGTGTATTTTCAGTCAGAGGAGATAAACGTAGTTGGCCGTCATTTGGTTAAGGTATAGCTGTGAATGAAAGCTTCTCCCAGCTCCCAGCCATGCAACGTGTCAGTGTAACCCTACCTGCAGCTCGTCCTGAAGATCCTCCGTTGTCAGCGTGATACCCTTATGGCAGCAAAAGTCTAGAGTTTGACCTTTCATATTTGCAAAACGTTGCATGTCTCTTCTGGGCTGGCAGCCACGGCCCCCAAAAAGACTGAGGCAGGACTGATCTTGCCTGTTGCCGCTCTCTCAGAAGAAGGTGCTTCGTCTCAACTAGCTGCTGAGGCTGCCTGCACGTTCAGCCGAGGGAGCTGGCTGCCTCCAAAGAACAAATCATCTCTGTGCCTTAGGCAGCTAGTCTAGGAGAAGAAAAATCTCTTTCCAGATATATCAACCTCCCAGCTATTGACTGTAAAGAAAGCTCTAGAAAAAAAAACTTAGAGCAGACACCTAACTTTTAGATGACCCAGGCTGGATGTGAAGAATCCAAATATATTGTGACAATATTTTTGGCTAAATTTATTGTGACAGGCTCCTGTGCTAAAATAAGTGCCTTCATTCTCACGCTGAGCAAATGGGACTTGTCCAACGAGTATGTGACACACATATGGCCACGCACTGGAAACACTGGGTATCTTCCTTAGGAGGAGAAAGGAGCGTGTCAAACCTAGCGATTAGGACCTGGAGTTTTAGGAGTTTTAGGTAATGGGGAAAATAAAACCGAGAGGTAGAGAAGTGTGTACAAGAATTGCCTGGCTGCCGTACATGTGCGAGTGTGTTGCCAAGAGCTGCAGGTGTTCAATCAGACTGCTTTTATTTGAGGTGCCTAACGTGGATTTTGAAACTACCACGTAGGCAACCCGGCTTGAAAATTGACCTTAATTTCTTCTAATTGCATGTCTTATTCTTCATTATTTTTCTTGTTAGAGATGGAATTTTGAAAGGCGATTCACTAGAGCAGCTATTTTTGACTCATCGCTGACTTTGTCTTGCTTCTTGTTATTTAATGGGTTCCAGTGGCCATATGCTGCGGAGAATCCTGGAACAAAGTGAGTAAACTGGGAGGCATTGCTCGGAAGGATAAATTTCACAGTTGGAAACACTCTTAACACTAAGCCTTCTAACCATTTTTTCCAGAAATCTCAAGCTCGATTGCCATGATATCTGAACATGGCATTAGCTACTCTAATGAGGAAAATAATTGATATGCTACGGAAATTAGGTCTAATTAGATCTTGTTAAGATAAATATCTCAGTTCAGCTGAAAACTTGAAGAGATACATTTTGCAGCATTCCGGATTATAAATATGACCCTTGTTCTTTACCCTCCTCTGCATCTTGGGTTACTACTGGTAGAACTGAATGCGAAAAGCCTCCTTATCAGAATTGCTGCAGTCTTTACCCGCTTGACATGGAATAAGTAACAAAGATGCTAGATAGTTTAAATCTTACATAACTTAAAACTCATTCATTTTTTACATTGGCCTTAGACAAAGATCCTAATTTCAGAACCGTGCAACAAAATGCCCCCTGTCTATTCATTTTCTTCAATTAAAGAAATACATTAATGTTCATATAGTTTCAGATCCACAGCAAATAATGCTCTTTGATGCTCTTTAACGCTGTTTTCATTGACTTTAGAACAACATGTGTGCTGTCATATCAATAACATTTCAACAGAGGGCAAATATTGAACGCAAGCTATAACAAAAGCAAAATTTATTTGAAATTTTAAAGGAAAAAGAAGAAAAAGAGCCCAAAATATGTATGGTGGGCCAGTATTTAGGCCAGGAACATGACTTATACTCAGATGTATACCTTGCAAGGTGCTGCCAAGCAGTGGGCTGAATTAATCTTCCCCCTTCACTAGTGGACGTGCTGTTGGGACTCAAAGCAGGATGAACCCTTATTGGCAGCTGCCTCATTTTCTTCCAGCTTGCACAAAACACAGATCCAAAATCTTTACTGTCTTGATGGGCTTGAATTTCCAGCTCGCGCACTGACACTCCTTTCTCAGTGCAAAAGAGAGGGGAATCAATGTTCTCTCATAATTTTAGTTTGATATTTTCTCATTTTCACAGAATAAGCTATTTAAAATGAGCCCTCTAAAAGTCTGCCTTCGGATATTAATTTGTAGCCCCTGAGCTAGTGACCTACAAGCCCTAAAACCACTGTATGCATCGTGTAACATCACAGGCCATTAAAAAAAAAAAAAAAAGTCACACGTTAAGGAGCCAATTTCCATTATTTGCTGCAATTCCTTTGCCGTCAGCCTGGCAGAGCTGGCAGCTTTAGCCAACTGCTCCCGTTCCCTGCAGCCACCAGTTTGTCTTCAGGGAGCTGGGGGGTGCCGGGGAGTGACTCTGCAGAGTGATGGGGACAACTCCTTGGTGCATCAGTGCTGCTGGGAACCCAAAGGCGTGAGGATACCAGCCTGGGCCAGGGGGATTTGTCCATAAGGACCACCGCTTCAGGAGGCACGTTCACCAAGTGTTCCACAAGGATGAGGGCAGAAAGCACAAAAGCTGCTTCTAAGCAAATCCAGTCCCTCTGCAAAAATAAGTGATAATCCACCTCTGTGTCTGATTCTTGGCGAGTCTTGAGGAAGGGGAAAGGTAAATGACCTGATGTTTGCAGTCATGGTTCCTAGCAGCTTTGCAATGTCTCTGTGTCTTGATGTATACCTCTGTCCACTGACATTTTTTTGTACTAAATGAGTGCGGGGGAAACCGTGGCAAGCTAGTGTATAATTTTTCTGGATGAAGGTGAAAAATAAGTGAGTAAAACAAGATGACTCTTCTTATGACCTTTAAATATTAATAAATTAAATACCTTTGCATTACTCATTTTCTATTATTAATGTATTTATTTTATTCTTGGTGTGTGGGGTCATTACCACTTTCTGCTTCTTCCATTTCAGAAAATGCTTACAAGCATTGTAAAGATTCCCAAACGCACCATGTATAGAAGTACATACACAGTCACTGGGTGAAGCACCATGCAAACCAGCAGCAGATGTAAGAGATTTCAGTGGGACTCTATTGCAATGATTTCACTATTTAAGTCACAGAGCACCAAGGCAGCAGTTTTGGGTTTTTGGTTTTGTTGGTTTGTTGGGTTTTTTTTTAAATCTGTTTACTCTTTTTGTGACAAACCTAATGATTACAGAAATGAGAAATCAGCCTGCAAACAGTCCAAATTTAAATAAAATCACCCCCACACTAGACTATAACAGTGGCAGATGGACAGAGGAAGAAAGTGTATATAGTCATATTTTTTGCCATTATAGTATGGACCCTTTCAGATTGCAGCAAGCAACTTGCCATCTGCAAATCTGAGTCTTTCCTTTTCTGCTGAGGCACTGATTCAAGAATCATGATTTCTGAAGTTCGAGTTAAAGTATTAAGCGGTTTATCTCTCATTTTAAAGGCATACTGATCTCATCGTTTTACTTCAAACACATGGGAAAGGCATCCTGAAAATTTCCCCCCTGGATTTCTCCTTAAGACAAAACCCAAAGCCACTGGCTCACTCTTAGGTATGCGGTGAGGTAATGGGTTGCACACATGAATAGCTTTTTGTCAAATGGTCTCTTATTGTTGTTGTTCTCCCAGCTTTTGTTTGATTTACTCTATGGGCAAATGATTTGCTCTGTGCCTATATGATATGTAGGTCACACTGAGCACCTTCCTGACTGCAGTACCCATACTCAACAGCAGCAATGGGGGTTTGGTTTTAATGTTGCCCCTCTGAAGAGATAAAAATCTGATCACTACATAAATGTCATTGATTTTTAAGGGCCAGGTCTTCACGTGGATGGCTGCTGATTTAGTGGGAGTGTCAATTTAGTACAGATTTGCAAACAAAATCTGGGTACATTTTTAAAACCCCTCGGTGTGTCAACCCACTGTTGTTTTCCATAGTTTTACCTTAGTGAGAGTTTTCAAAGTGATGCTGAGAATGTGACCATCGCAGAGGTCAGACAAACATATGCAAGTTGCAGCCTACCACGTTTTCTGATGCTTTCACATTGTGGGCAGGGAGTTACTTAATATAAGGGTCAGGACTCCCATAAAGGTTTAACTTTTTTTTTCCCTCTGTGTAGCCAGCAGTAACCAAAAAAATGTCTTTTAGGGATGAAAGCCTATTTTGAAATTGTCTAAGAAGAAGAGGATGCAATTTGATTCTGGCAATTCCCTTTCAAGAGGTGCTGCAGTATGCTTTGCATCGCAGTGTTTCTAATTTTCACCAAATCAGGGTCCCTCTCTGTGAGGCAAAAAGAGGAAAGGTTTCTTTTGTTAATCATACATGCAAGAGCCATGTGCAAAATAAAGTATTAAATACAGTAATTACAGTAATTTTTGTTAAAATATTTCTACACAATAAACCTGTGGCTTTGAAACCTCCACCAGAAGCAAAAGAAAAACAATCCGTAATGAAAAAATTGAAATCAGAAGCTGCTAATAACACTAAAGGGAGCCCAGAAGCCAAATTAATGTTTCTACAAAGAAATACTTTCCTACACCAGGCAAATTCCTAGTAAGACTCTTACCTGGGTCTTTGTATATAGGATTCAGATTTCATTTTGAAGCATGCTTTTTACAAACTGTTTAGTGTTCATATGTCATTACCACTGTTGGGCCAGATTGCACCTGGCATCGATATAAACAAAGCTTTGGCAAGATTTCTTTCCTTTGGGATGGAGACATCTGATTTTCAAGCTGAAAACATGTCAGTGTTGCAAGACACTCCAAATAGCCTGTTTTACCAGTGCAGTAAATTAACCCGCCTGGTGTAGTGTTAAATGCTTTACAAACATCGACTGAAGGCAAGGGAGGGAAACAGCAAAAAACAAACAAAAACATTTCAATAACTTGTTTGACTAGGGGCAAAGGGAGGGGCTGATCCTTGGGAGGCAGGACCGCAGAAGAACAAATTTTCCGAATTTTGTCCTGTATTCAATCCAGAGAGTGTGCCGTGGTGTGAAAAGACACAGAAGGTAGAGAGCAAGTTATACTGATGACAGAAAAGGCTTTTCTGTATTTGAAAACCAGATTAGGATAAGAGCAAACAGTGACTCTAACTCATCATCTCCTTGTCTACAGGAGGAAGGATTTTTGAAAGCTATTGCATGCAAGAGGTTTGCCTTTAATGCCGCAAACCGCTGGTGGACAAAGACTGCGTAGGCAAAACAGAGGATAAAATATTAGGCTATCCCCTTTGCTTCCTCATTGTTCAGGATGAAAAAGCTGAGCTGAACTTCTGGGCACGCAGAATGGGCTGAATGAAAGCTCTCGTCGCTAGATCCCGCATTTGTGCTAAGCCTGAATGGTCTAGAGGACAATGGGGTTCAACCTGCCTGTGGCTCTGCAGCGATTCTGCAATATAGATGTGAAACTAGAATAGCCGGAAAGTAGGTCCACATGCGTATGGTGACGAACAGCGACCTGTCCTGAGAAACACAGACAGAAGCAGTGTTCTTGAGTGTATATATTTATATAGCTGTAACACTGAAGCCATTTTGCTACTCGTCTCGCTATTTTAATTATCTGGATAGCTGTCTATTTACAAACATGCATGTAAGTGGGCTAGAATAATTAATTAATATTCTTAAGCATTCATAAAATGTGATGAAGTTTAGGTTAGGGTGGATGATAATTCCTGAGAGGATTACATTTCTGTTAAGTGTAGGTTTATATTAGTGAGATCAGCATGATTGATTCTTGCTTGGCCAGCGATAGAGGACTCAGCTTCCATACTGGCAGAGATTATATCTGGTCAACAGGAAAGGAAAACTGGCCAAGAAACTGCCAACACAGAATGTGAAGCTGTGAAACCTGGTCAAGAAGAAATAAAGCCAAATAAGCAACAGATGAAAAATTATCTTGAAGCAAAGACCAAATCACTCAGTTGTAAATGAGAATTGTATTGGAAAAGGTAATGCCAAGAGCATGGAGGGACATAGGAATTTTTTAAAAATATTAATAAATAAACTGGAATGATTAACACCAGTAATTTTTTTTAAATGGACCTTAACATTTTTCAAGAAAATGTAAAACAAGTAGTCAATTTTAATACGCACAAAGACTTCTGACAAACAGCAGAGAGGACTTTTAAACCTTGTGAATCTTTTGGGAGAGAATGCCACAGGTCCCAGTACAAGAGAGTTGTGGGAATACTGGAGAGGGTCCAGCAAGGAGCCACAAAGATGATGAAGGGATTGGAGCTGGTGTCCTGTGAGGAGAGACTGAGAGAGCTGGGACAGTTCAGCCTGGAGCAGAGAAGGCTCAGGGGGATCTCATCAATGTATATAAATACCTAAAGGGAGGGTGCAAAGAGGAGGGACCCAGGCTCTGCTCAGTGATGCCCAGTGACAGGACCAGAGGCAATGGACACAAACTGAAACACGGGAGGTTCCCTCAAAACATCAGGAAACTTTTTCTCTGTGAGGGTGACGGAGCGCTGGCACAGGTTGCCCAGGGAGGCCATGGAGTCTTCATCCTTGGAAATATTCAAAAGCTGCCTGGAGATGGTCTTGGGCAACCAGCTCTAGCAAGGGTTTAGAGTAGATGGCCTCCAGGGGACTCTTGCAACCTCAGCCGTTCTGTGATTCTGCAATTCTGTCTAAATCCCACTGGGGAAGGTGGATGAGGAACCAGAAAAGAAAGACACTTTGGTAAGATTCACACTTTACAATGCTTTTCTGGTACTGTTGTACCTGGTACAGCACCCTCAGATGTTGAAGTAGTCTGGTGGTCTCAAGAGGGACAACAGACTTATTCCTGCACCCATGCTGCAGGAATCTACTGCCTCTGAAGAGGAGACTTCCTAGGAAGGTTATTGACCATTGCATGCCACATGAAAGAGTTGGGAGAGAAACGGGTAGGGAACTCACCAACAAATAAAGCAGAACAGCACTGATGTTGTTTATTTTACCCTCAGAAAATAAGTGAGGTTCTCTAGATGTAGAGCAAACCCTGGAAAAGTAGTGTAAGGACCACCTTGGACTGTACTGACCACAGCCCCACCCCAAGCAAAACCAAAGACACTTTAACCAGCAGAGGACATGAATGATCTGCTGTGTCCAGCAGCATAACCACACACCAACAGAAGCACCACAAACACACTGGTGGGGACGGTTCCTCAGTGCCCGGCTGGAATGAGCAAATGGAGCTTCTGGAGGCTGCAGGGACGGCTGCCGAATGGACATGATGCTCGGTGGCAGGCTGGCAGCGGGGGGAGCAACCACTGCCAAGTCCCACCAGGGTCAGCCTGCACCTGATGCAGGTGATGGGACTGAGGACTCTGGCTGGAGAAAACATCTCTGAGCACTGCGGGGGGAAAACTGCCTTCTGGTCTCAATATAAAACACGTTATTACTGAGGCAATCAAAAAGCGTAAACAGGTTTAGCAAGTAAAGCAGAACAGCTTCCCTTAAAAATACTTTGTTAGGTAAGTAGGACATGTTTTCATGAATCTCTATTGGCATTCCTCCATCCAGATCAAGAAGGAGATTCATATCAAGTCAAAGGGACAAAAAAATGCTGAATATGTATTTAATCAACACAGTTACCCAACAATAAAGCGAGTTGGGATGTTGTAAACAAAAATGCTATTTTAATAGCTGTCAAACTTGTGAATACTGGATTCCATTTAAAACTGTTGGTTTAAAATTAGTATAATAACACCAAAGCAGCAGTACTGTATGAATGCAATTATACTGCTATAAAATCCTGATTGTCCATGTAACTCATTCACACAAGAAAATAAACTATACTGCTATCAGCACCTTGGGAAACAAATGTATTCCAAAGCTTCGCATCAACTTAATGGTATTGGTGTTAACTAAATTCCAAGTAATTAAATTGGTACAAAAGGCAGGGTCCAGGCTGGCCCCAGCATTTATTACATGTGTTAAGAAATGGTCCAAAGCTGAACTCATCTTATTACTCTTTTACTGACATTGCACTTGGCAGAGTCATTGTTCAAAAAGTGAGAGAAAATAACCGATAAGCCAGACATGAAGAATTTGAGCTTAAAGCCTGACAGACTGCTTGAAGTGGATGAAATCCATGTTGGATTTGGACTTCGACAGATCTAACAGTAGGTGATGGAAACACAGGTGAAGGAGCCCACATTTTCAGGCCTGGAAAAATGATATGAAGGGAGCAACCTAAGCGAAGGCAAAAGTTGTATTAGTTGAGTAATCAATGATTTAATGTGGTGCCCTGCTTCCAGATGCCCTGGTCAGCTATGCTGAGGTAACATTATGGGCAAGTACGTACAGATGTAAGAATTTGGGCTCATAGTGATGGCTGTTTTGGGATACAAGCACTTGATTGAATCCTACCTGCTACTCTCCTCATTAGCACAAAATAAGTGAAATGATGGGTGCTTAGCTGCTTGGCTCTGGTGGGAAAAAAAACCAAAACCATCTCAGGAAGCTCCTCTTTCCATGTTCCTTGTCGTCATCCTTTGCAACCCCCTTGCTTGCATGGATGCGATTGTTTGTATGGCCATGCTGTAAACGGGACTGCTGAAATGGTCTGAAAAAAAATTCTGCTCCTCCACTCAGAAATAAAATAAACCTGAGTTTTCAAATGTAATTGATTCGGTGATCCAGTTTGCATCTTGTTTGGAGAAACAGTTGCACTGGAAATGCTTGCATGGAGAAAAAAATGGGGCACGGAGTGGGAATAAGCAGAAGAGGGTAGGAACTGCTTATATCTTGCAGAAATAAACATACGTTGATTTATCCTTTTTTTTGAGAATATGCACCAATCTTACTTTAAACTTGACAGATATCCCAGAAGCCACACTGAGGAGCACCTTCTCAGTCAGCCCAGCATTAAAAATAGTTGGTTGCATCAGGAAAAAAATACAGTTGAAGAAAAACTTAGGGAAAGAAATGCCACAAGGTCCAGTAGTTTGTTCCACTGCAATCAGCGATATCTAAATGAGGAACTTGAAAAGGTTCTGAAGAACACCAATAAACAATTAAGTTTTCTTCTCTGTGTGTCTATAGAGACGTGTATGGTATTGTACCAGTATGATACATCTGTCAGTGATGTACAAATACCATACTACAACCATAGGATTGACATAGGGGAGATTTGACCTAGAAAATAACCACTTCCTCAGGTCCCACTTTCAAACTGGAGAAAAATCTCAGTTCCTTTAACACTGATCTTAGGTCTAGGCAGGGAGAAATCCACATTGTCAGATTTGGTTTAGACAACAGAAAACAACTGAAGTAATTCCTAAAAAGTCCTCGCTCCTTGCCATGAGTACATGAGTCATAGAGTTGATGTTATTTTATGTGAGATCTCAGTCTCTGCCTCAGCAAGTCACAGCCGATGCGGGGACACGGGGGATGTGGCATTCTGGTGCTGTTTCCCCTCTCCCACCTCCAGGGTGTGGGGGTGGATAGAAGGGGGTGCAGTTGCTTTTGTACTGCTGCCCATCCTTTCGGGGGCTCTGCCAAGAGGGAGCAGCTAGCTGTGATGGGCTTCGGCACATCATTAGCAACATCTGAGAAAATATTGCCTACAGGAGGTGCTAAAACCTGCATTTGGAGTGGAGTGGGATGTTTGGGTTCCTTGACTCACCCGAGGCACCCATCCAAGTGGGATCTCTTATCACAAGGAAGCCTTTCTGGTAGAGAAAGAAGAAGGATTTCTAGCAAAATCCAGCACAGTGAGGTGGGTCTGTGTTAAAGTAAGCACTGGCAGAGAAATACATGTGTAAAACGAGTTTGCTTTGCAGGAATGCAAGAGTTTTGTCAATTTAGTGCAAAGCTTGTTAGATCAAACTTTCCTGTGTTGCCTGTTCTGGTGGAGAGCTATATATTCAGCGCTCCGGGCATCTACCGCTTTCAAGCATATAAAGTGAAGAAGATCTAAAATTGCTTTCATGCTCTCCTAACATTATTGTCCCATGGAAGCAATTACTGCAGTTATAGGCTACTCCTACAAAGCTAAGTGCATCTGACCCAAGGAGAGATCCCTGGTGCCCTCGCTTAGTGGGGCACAGAATCACAGAATCACAGAATCACAGAATCACAGAATGTTAGGGATTGGAAGGGACCTCAAAAGATCATCTAGTCCAATCCCCCTGCCAGAGCAGGAAAACTTAGGTGAGGTTACACAGGAAGGCGTCCAGGCGGGTTTTGAATGTCTCCAGAGAAGGAGAATCCACAACCCCCCTGGGCAGCCCGTTCCAGTGCTCTGTCACCCTCACTGAGAAGAAGTTTCTTCTCACATTTAAGTGGAACCTCTTGTGTTCCAGCTTGAACCCATTACCCCTTGTCTTACTGTTGGTTGTCACCGAGAAGAGCCTGGCTCCATCCTCGTGACACCCACCCTTTATATATTTATAAACATTAATGAGGTCACCCCTCAGTCTCCTCTTCTCCAAGCTAAAGAGACCCAGCTCCCTCAGCCTTTCCTCATAAGGGAGATGCTCCACTCCCTTAATCATCTTCGTGGCCCTGCGCTGGACTCTCTCCAGCAGTTCCCTGTCCTTCTTGAGAGGGACTCATGTCCACATTGTCCACATGTCCTTCTTGAGAGGGGCTCATGTCCACATTGCATAGGGACAAACCTCTAGAGCAGGCTGCAGTGATGGATACGTAGCACGTGGGTCTGGGTCTCCCCATGACACACAGTGGGGCTTTGACGGAAGTACAGTGCAATTGTTTTTCTGCGTGATTTTTCTCCAGTTCCAGCAGCTGAAATAATACTAGGACCAGATGATCCTTGTGGTCCCTTCCAACCTAGTATTCTGTGATTCTGTGATTCTATGAGTCTATGAATACGAGGAGTGTGCCATATCAATGTGGGGGTTTTTAACCCTCAGCTACGTGTTCCATGCCCTGGGGCATTGCAAAATGTCACGTTTGAGTGTTTGAAGGTGCCCGGGCCTTGCTGGAGGAGCATCACAGGACTGAGCAGGGGGCAGGCAGCTGAATGTGGTGCAGTCCTGCCCATACTTCTCTTTGGGTGTGACACGTGCAGAGACCCATCTCTAAAACCACACTGTTGTTTTGGTATGGAGGAAATAATGATTCACTCCCTCAAAGGAGAGTCTGGATGTAAATGAGCCGTTGTGCCTTGTGGGCAGTTGAGGTCCAAGAACATCAGGTGAAGTTGGGAGCTAAGTTATCTGACGGTGTAGATTTTCTCAGAGGGTCCATAAACAGAAACTGGGACAAATTACTTGATCTCACAAGGGACCATGGGACTTTATGAGAAAATCTCTGCTTTAAAAAGCTGCCTGTGAGATGAGAAGGTTTAAGTCCCTCTAGACAACACAAGAACCCACCTGGTGGGTGGACTTCCTGGGGATGTCTTGCTCAGTGTATGACACCTGAGTGACCAGGGAGTGTCATAAATCCTGAGGCAAACCCGTTGCAGGGAAACATATGCATCTACAAGGTGACACCACTTAACTTTAAAATATAAGTTGAAAAGGATGCGATGAGAACTTGTTAGCACAAGTATGATTTTACTGTGGGCATAACCTGTAAACACTTGGACTTGGGGAATTCTGTGTGATTTTGATCACGTTACAAAATATTAATTTGCTAGTTAACTAATGCAGATAAAGGACTTTATGAAAAGCGAGATAAGAGCTGTTAATCTGTATTTGCGCAATACAAAAAGACATGCACAGTTGTTGCAAGTTCTGTCTTTGAAACACCTAGTTTTACTGAGACTGTGGGCAGACTGGGAAAAGTTTCTTCCAGAAAAGAGGAAAGATGAAGGAAACCGTGGCACAGCTGACCTGATTTTTCTTAATGCCTTCTGCATTCCTGGGGGCTTCTGAGCAGCTTGGGGCAAATGTTGGCTCCTTCAGCACAAGCAGGCACAAGCCTCTGGCCAGTTGTTTTCTTTCTGATAAACTTCTATTTGCCTCCTTTAGCTTGCCTTTAAGTTTCCATACTGTTTAACTTTTACCTTGTTTGGCTTTAATGGTTTTTTTTCAAATAATTTATTAAATAATTGAGGCAGTAATTAAACAGTGCTTCTGATGGTACTCATTTGCCAATCTTCAAAATGTACGAGACATGTCTCACTTAGAATCACCACACCTGAAATTAGCTGCTGAACAGGGACTGATAATTCGCTAAAGCAGATGTACTTTTGACCGACAGCAATGTATTTCATTATCAGCATTAATAAAAAGATAAATTTTTAAAAAGAAAAACTGGATGCCTAGAGGTACACATTTTCCATAATAATTTATTACATTTTGCCAAGAAAATACACCTTAAACTGGAATATTTTTAAATAAAAAATGTCCATAACATACAGCTAAGTTCATGTGCTGGATGAAAGAAATGTATAGCCTTTTTGATTTTTTTTTAAATTGATACATCAGATTTAATGTTTTATGGTCTCACTCCATCATGCAGCAGCAGCTCATTCGGACTGGCCAGGAAGACTAATTAACACTAATGCTTCTAAAGAATTTTCATTTGTGATGCTAATCTGTCACAAAACCAAAAGCATCCTCAGAAAGGCAGGGAAAGTAAAGAGACTACATCTTGCAGCCAGCTTAAATTAGTGTTAGCTTGATTTGTCTTAATTGAAAGGTTGTTTACATCTCTTTTGTAAGTGTTTATAAAAGTTGGCAGACAGAAGAATAGCTGCCTACGTACATGAACAAAATTTTCTTTTATTGAAGCTGTTGTATATAGTACTGTCATTAAAAAACCTTTTGAAATATTTCTGTACACAGTCTTAAGGTATAAGCCTGTCTCTGTGTTTATGTATACACACACAGCCCCCCTATGCTGTATTATTTTTGCTACAGAGATATTTTTGCTAAGTCCTCATATTACATGAATATTTCTATGTGCCAATTCATTCTAGAAGCCTTCTGGCCTCTATTTAAATTCCTCTGAGAGGAAAAGTCAGAAAAATATCTTAAACACACCTTGTGAAAATGTCTTGCTCCTGCACTAATATACACATCCTCAGCTACCCCGGCTCAGCAGAAACGTCATGCTCACATAGCTGAGCACCCGTGAAGCTTTGTGGGGTTTCATGAGCCCTGGGTCCTGGATTGCTGGCTGAATGGACCTCAGGTTCTTCTGGTTAACCACGTTCACAGCATCTCAAGCCAGGCCATCGCCCTGTCATAATATGTGGAAATTGTCCAACTCTGATGAGACTGGATAAACCCCACCTAATATCTTCAGGATCCATGTTGGCCACGTTGGTAGAGGAGGAAGAGGCTTGCTAAGCTTACATGGCAGCAAGCAGCTCCCAGCTATTCGTAAACAGCTTTAAGAGATCTTGTCCTTTAAAAATACAGGGTAAATATTGTCGATAGATGCACTAACGCATTCCTAGACATTAAATAAAACTTCTAGGAAAATGGGCAAAGAAATTAAGATTCCTCAGCAGAGCATAATTAAATTGCAGCTTAGTTCATAATGCCGACCACCAAAGTTTGCTTCATTTAAGTGTTGCTAGACCATGTACTGCCTGTAAAGACAATTAGCAGAGCAGGGAGAAAAGCAGCAGATGCTAGAGATGCACAGAGTTGGATGACTCATTATGGCATGAAGAATCTCCCTCAGAAAAGTGAAAAGGTTGGTATAACAAAAGAAAAGGCTTGGATAGACCAAATAATTATTAGTGGAAGAATCCAACAATTTCATGAAAGACTAGCGGGAAAATCAGAATCTTGCAGTGCTCTCAAGCTCTTGCTTGAACTGCAGAGGAGAAATACTGACATACAGGATGGAGACCTTATTGTCCCTCCTCCTCCTCCCCACTCCTGTCCCTCCTTTCCTTTAGAATTACGTGGTGGGTTTGGCGTGTTCCCTGTTGAAGCAAAAGAAAATGTTTTAAAACTTCCTAAGTCTTCAAAACTTCCCAACTGATTATCTGCTCCAAGGTAACCAAAAGAAATTATGTAATAACAGTTTCCTGAAGGCTTTGCGATGTATGCCTATTTTACAGCAGTTTTTCAGCCTAACAAGATTAACTAGAAATAGGTATTTGCCATTTCAAAGATTTATTCTCACAAGTACCTGATGCATGTAAGGTAGAAGGCAAGTCTCATGAACCAGGCACCTCCTGTTCTCAGAAACACTCTGCTGTTATGGTTCTCTTTGTTTCCTTAAATGTAATTTGTCTTTTCTCTTGCCAATCCCATTTGTGAATTTGAAACTAAATGAGGTATCATTCTGTATGTCACCGAAGGAGACAAAGCATGTAAAAAATGTCAGGCTTTCCCTCTGCATAAATTCAGTTTTACCCAAAAAATGCTGGGGGTACATAATATATGTGTGCTTTTGCAGAATCTTATTTGAGAGATGCATTCATAGGGTATGCACTAATATAAGTGGCAAAAGATTCAGCAATGTCGAGTCCTGTGAACAAACTGCTCCAGGAAGTAACATTAACACATAATTGTATGTTTTTACCATGTCAGACCTGTCACAAAGAATAACTTGAATTGTGATTATAGTAATTATTTTTTCCTCTGCCATTTGAAACATGCAAACTTATTATGGCAATGAGGACAGTAGATTCTGGCCTGCCATTTTAGCACATCATATATTTACATTTCCATATGAAGAATTATTAACAAAAGATGTTAACAGGATGAGATCCATACATAAACATACCTTTAAAGTACTTTTAATATCTTTTATTACATTAAGACCCAAAGGTCTTGAGCAAAAAAAAAGGGGGGAGGGGAGAGGGGTAAGACTAGGCAATAAAGATAAAGCAAAACACATTTCGTCCCCAAAGTCAGGCAGGTCTAGAAATCACAGCACTGGAAAGCTGGTTTGTAGGGTATTGTACCACTTTGAAAAGAAAGAAGAAAATGTCATTTTTCCATCTGCTGTTGCACCCCCCAAAATTCTGTTAATCTGACCATCTTTCCCTCATTATTGGTGTATTATCACTGTGTCTAGGGTGAGTGGGTGGCTGAACTTCCAGCTTTATGGCACTCCTTCTGTTTTGAAGCAGAAATTTCTATGTCTTGACATATAACTTAAAGAAAAAAAAAAAAAAGAAAGAAGGATAGTGATTCAGCTGGCAGGTGGCTATGATAATACAGTTACCAGAGGCACCTATTTAGGTGCAGTTGTACTGTGTAGTTTTTATAAATAAGCCCGAGGGGCTCCTTCTTCGCTGCCACCCCCTTCCCCGAGTCTCGCGCTCTGCCTGCCTGATCCCATCCGACAGTAGAGCTGATACCGCACTAATCCTCGCAAGTTTGGGACTAATGAACTAACTGCTGGGCTGCCGCCACGGAGCTTGGTCCCAAACTATACTGTACTTCACACTCGATTTATTCTCCAGATGGCGAGACTGCGCGGCCCTGCCGCGAGGGACCACCTCTTCCACTGGAGTGTAAAAGTGGACGGATGTTGTTTTCTTTACAGATTTGATAATTCAGAGCTCAGAACTCATGAGGATGGTTAGTTATTAGGTTTAATGGGTGCCAACTTGCATATTCCCGTCTTTAATTTCCATGTCTGGGTGGCGGTGGATTTGTCGGTGATGCTGCGTCACTGAAACCTTTATCTTCTCCAGTTGGCGTAGCTGTGCGTGGTAATGAACACCTTCCCGTGTCCTCCTCTGAGTCAAACAGAAGGGATGCAAAAGTAGCCACCCTGGCCAATGTTTTTTTCCCCAGTGGGTTTTCTAGCACACATTGCAAATTCAGCATATTTTAATAATATCACTGTTTACCACTGTTGTCTTTCTCTGTTGTTCAGTTTGATAAAGAACCCAGCCCATGTGGGACCCAATGGGGATACAACCATCCCAAGCTACCTGGGGATGGAATTGTTTACTTGCCGACTAGATTTATTTCTTTATTAGCTATTCATACATGACGGAGTGTTATCCGATGTTGTAGTTCTCGTGTGAAGAACAGAGTAAATAATTTCTTTCACCATTCTTTAAAAATTCTAGTTGGACCGTTCTTGGTAGGGACTTCACGTAGTGTTTGGAAAACATGTTTATTCTTGCATCTACTGCTATAAAGAAATTATTGTATCAAGGACTACTTTTTTCTTTACTATTATGATGTTGAACTAGTTTACCTAGCTTAAAATTTTAGCTTTTGCGTGAATCCCACTGTAAGAATAGCATCTACATTTCACTGCGTAATGAGGCAGAAAGGGCTCTTCCTTTCCTCCATGTTTTTAGAACATTTAGTCAGAGATTTTAGCACATTTTTTATTTACCCATGAAATGTTTTATTGGAAGCCGGGTTGGGAACTTGATATACCCCTGTCACCCCTGTTTGATTGCGGGGTGACAATAAAACCGTGGCAGATGTATTGTTAACCCTCTCTCCCCCCTCTTTCCCCGTTAGCCCCTCCCTCTCCCCCCTTCCCACTAAGGACAGGCGATTGGGAGGGAAAGAAGGACAGAGAGAAGAGAGTTGGAAAAATTAAAAATGTTTTACTAATGCTACTAATAAAAATAGAGAAAATAATACAAAATATACAAAACCAATCTGGAAAGTCCCGGCAGCTGCTCCGGCAGGTGTAGGGCCGGCACCCGAAGTCCTGGACTGGACTCTGCAGCCAACCGGAGCTGGATTCAGTCTGTCACTCGGCCTCAGTTCGCAGGGACAACTCACAAGGTCCTCTCCCAATGTCGGCCAAAAGGAAAAAGGGACAAGATCCTCGTGATCTCCCACTTTTATATGAAGTATGACATGAATGGGATGGAATATTTAGTTGGTCAATTTTCAGTTCACCTCCTGCTTGCACATCTCGCGGGATGCATCATTATCAATGACCTTGCATTCCATTGCAATGTCTACCAAAACATGTATCTAGCTTTCAGGAAAACTGCAGTTATTTAGAGGGCTTTAGCTGACAGGGGAATTCACTAAAAGAGAAACTTGGTTTTTAACAAAACCAGGACAACCCCACTAATATCACTGGGAATTTCTCTGTTGTAGGAAGGGTGGGCACCGAGTCAAACGCCTCACGAGCTCTGACTTTGGCTACCAGGTCCTCTCAGTTTGTTCCGCAATTAAAAAAGTAAATTAAATCCTGACGTAGAAACTCTAGTGACTAGAAGTATTTTATCGTGGAAAGGAAACGTTTCCATTCCTGGGGTATCTAGGCAGACAGATATAAATGTAGTGGTTCTAAGAAAATGCATCAGTTCTCAACCCAACAGATGGCATGGGTGTGTTAACAAACATAGCAACATATTTTCTATTAAAATATGGGAAAAAACAACACCCCCCCCCCCATGTTTGTTGGTTGGTATGAATTCAGTGAAGTTGTTGGTTATTTTTGGGATACGTACCAGAGGGCTGCACATTTAGTTTATGTAAATTGATAACAGCAACAGCCTGTTAATAAGTGTTTTGTATGGAAATATACCTAGAAAGACGCGATCTGTCTTTTTTGGGAAGGGAGTTTGCAGCCTGAGCAGAAAAATCGCTAATGAGAGGGTCTACTGCTCATTATTGTAATCTGAAAAAAATTGTAATGAATTTAGCTGTAAATTTGCTAGATATGTGCCTTCAGTCGGAACTAGATGCTGCCTTAGTGGATAATTTGGGGAGATCTTTCTTTTGCAAATTGGATCAGTATATACTGAAACAGTGATAATCTGACTTTAAGTAAAAGCATGAATTGGTTTGGAGCATGTTTTTAAGCTACCCTTCTGCATCATATCCAGAAACTTTCGGCCCAGCCCTAGAAACCCATTACCCCCCGGCTGGAGAAGGGATTTGTATCACCCGGTAATGGCATCATATGGTTCGGTTTACCTAATTCGGAAGGACTATTTCAGACGGCTGCGCGCCGGAGCTGTCTTCCAGCTGAACGTGTTTGTAGTAAACTGCATGCATCTTTGTGTGGCTTTCCTAATGGCCCCAGTCAGAGCCCATTCACAGCAGTTCGAACATTTTCGGCTCGTATTTTCCAGAGATTACCTCCGAACGTGCCCCTCGATGGCGGCGCAGGGCTGCGGACACGTGCGCCGCGTTCCCGTCTGGCCGATTACGGGGCATATGCTCCCAGCCTCCGGAGGAGCGCAGCTCGTAGCCCCAAGCCGAAGGCTGCTTGCTTCAGGTTTCATTAACTTTCTGCTTCGTTATTCCTTTCCTTTTAACCGGTTAGAGCCATCAGTTGCTTTTTTTCTCCAAACTTAGCCTAATTATCGGGGGGTCCCAGCCCTGTAAATCAGTACACCGCAGGGCTGTCGCAAGCTGGCCTGGGAGCCCCTGTTCTGATGGGAGCTGACAACTGTAAGCTACTGTTCCCTCGCACTGTCTAACTCAGACCACATTGGGAAACCGCCTCTGCCCCTCTCGCCGGCAGAGATTTGCATCCGTCTGGTTTAAATCTACTGTCATGTGCCGTCTCACTGATTGGTATTACCCTGGATATTAACTTTGATGATTCCTTTTTTTTCCCTTCCCCTTGAGTTTGCCTGTTTTCTTGAAAAGCATCTCTATTCAGCGACTGCATATTGTTAAAAGTTGTTCCTGAACCTCCCCATGAGTCAGGAGCTTTAAAGTTTTATTAGCCCCATAAAAACTCTTCACAAATGAAATTACTTTTGATAAGTGTGCATTTTGACAATGCGAATTTGTTAGGGGCTGTTGGCGAGTGGTAGAAATTTGGGGTTGAAACTGCAATTGGCAGGAACGGGGAGCCCAGCGCCTTCCTTCCCCCTCCACTCTTCTTCTCCAGGCCAAGAAAAGTGTTTCATTTCAGAAAAGTAGTTTTTCGTACAAATCAAATAGTAAAGAGATTTGTAAATTTACATTCCCAAAAATTAGTGAACAGCCATCGGAAGCATGTGTCCTTGGAGATTTATTTTGTGCTGGCACTATAGCTTTTTACATGGCTCAAGAAAAATCCACAAGTTGCTTTGGCATTGTTTTCTCATGTGAGTTGTGAACTGTCCTATGGGCTTTAATAGGCTTTGGATACATGGAGAAAACATAGACTGATATAGCAAAACCAGAGAAGTGGATGTACATCTGTGCTAGTGACATTCATGCCGTTTTACTATAACACAGGCAATATGGAGATGAATTACAAAAATGAATTGTTTTATGCAAATGTATTAACATCCCATTTCTGTGAGTGCAGCTGTTTAGTGCAACATGTGATTAGTAGAAATAATTGTGTTTGTTAGACATGTTCAGTAATAGCGGACACAAAAGTCATGTTTTCTACAAGTGGTGGTGTGGAAATACTTGGACATATAACCTGAGCATTTTATTTACTAGTTATAAAGAAATGAGGAAGGTAAAATTGCGAGCTGCTGATGATGACTGCTTCAATAAAAGTCTAAGGGTGACAGACATTTTGGGGACACCAATATACTGTCTGTCTAGCTTTTTCCCCACATCGTTTCAAAAGTTTTCTGCTCAGTGCACTTTTCTGTCAATAGAAAATAAGTTTTCTTTTCCTTTTCTTGTGCCTTTAAACACATATACATCGCAGACAGAAGCAAGACTGACAGTTGTGAAAACCCTTGAAGAGTTTGACTTTGGCCATGCTGAAAAGTGTGTGAGGATAAACTCTGTGTCCAGTGGTCTTGCAGAAGAAGATCTAGAGGTGCTTTTGCAGTCCAAGACCCTTCCTTCAAGCATGATGCTGCCAAAGGTTGAAAATGTTGAAGAAATAAGATGGGTGAGTACCAACAACACAGTAGCTTTTGACTGAAGCTGTTGGGCCAAGTTCACACAAGCATAGAGATTAATGACTCTGAGTTATGAGGAAAGCTGCAAATACCATATTGTGTTGTTGCTTGGCTATGGTAATTGTGAAATGCATCCATTTAAGTGTGTGTAAGACGTGCTATACAAAAAGCATACATGGAACACCTTGCATTTATAAAGAAAACAGATTTATTTCTCCCACAGTCAGCAAAGAACCAATATTGATGTCAGAATATATCATAAAAAATAGAATACCTGACTCTTCTCTAACTATCCTAACAAACAAAATGAGTGTCTCTGTCCATAACCCTTAGTTACATGTGTTGTAAGCAGGAGTTGTGGAAACCATGTTAGCGACATACGAAAAAATGGGTTGGGGGGAAGGTCACTCCTGGGGGCAACTGGAGGAACAAACAGGAAGCTTTTAACTAGTGTTTTTAATTAGCACAGATATTATTTCCTGAACAGTTCTCTATTTCTTCCTTTTTAATTGCTGACAGGTGTGTTTGTGTTTCACGACTGACTTTTCAGCCAATAAAATCCTGAAATGTAAATGGTTGGCATGTCAAATTACTTAAGAAAACTTTGAAATAGGCCTAATTATGCTATAATTGTTTTAATTGTCAAGAAAAGGGGGACGTTTGTTTAGATAGACCATTATTTCTGTAACATAGCAGTAAAGGAATAATGCATAATTATTCACTTATATGTTTTTGCAAACCACTAGCCGAGCAACTAGCACGCGTGCAAGCTGTGATGAAAGGCAGGCAGACGCATTAGGATCTATTTTAATCTCAGCATCTAACCTTGATCAAACCCTCAAGATCAGGCGTGAGCGCACAACTGAGCAAACACGTTGGGGACGTGACGAGCCCCGTCCGTTCCGTGGCTCTACCCCTTTGGCCTCCGCCGCTCGCAGTGGAAAGGACACCGTCCCCTTCCACCAACGTTTAATTAAATTAACCAGAATATACCTCTCAGGGTTTACAGCCGTGTAAGTGTTAGACGTAACTTGTCAGTAATGAATATTCATGCTTCCAAAATGGCAGGGCCCTGGCTGCCACCACGCAGGTTTTGCGGGGAGGTGGGACGCAGGGGGCTCTTTGTCCCCTCGTCCCCTTCCACCTTCCCTCTCGCCAACTTTGATTTCCTTCGCGGGAAACAAGCCAGCCCCCAAAACTTCTGCCTCGCCGCCCACCTTGTGCTCCCCTCTCACTTTGCCCAACCTTTGCACACAAAGAGAGCGCTCCGCTTAGCACCGCTGCCTTCTTTACCCCAATCCTCCCAAAATTCACCCCGGCGTGATTTTTCAGCCTCCCAGAAGCTGTTTATTTCCCCCACACACACCCCACTACCCCACAAGCCTCCCCCCTTCATTTTTATTTATGTGCAGCAAAAAACCTGGAGGCTGATGCACAACTAAAAGATGGGCTTACTTGTTTTCTTTTGTGTGAGAATCTCTTGCTTTCCTTTTGTCCCTAGTGTGGGTACTTGTTTGACTGGCATGGCTTATTGGACTATAACAAGCGTAACTCTCCCTCCTTTGTGGCGGGACAATTCTCCCACAAATCCCGACCAGTGTGCATTCTTCCCGACACACTATTGGGTGTGCACTGGAATTGAAAGAATTGCTGAGGCCTTGCTACTTCATCCCCTCCCCAAGCTTTGTGGGTTTTTTTCCCTCCGCCTTCTTTTTTTTTTTTTTTTCCTCCCCTTTCTCCCTGAAATGAACACTTTAGCGGGCCGGAAACATTTAATCGTCTCCTTTGAAAAAAAAAAAAAAAAAAAAAATTAATTGAAACTTCTCCACTCGTTACCTTTTGTATTGGTGCGCATTGCATTTTTTTTAAAAGGGAGAGGAAGGGAGACAATATTTAATTAAATGTGCTTTTGTTTGTTTGTTTACCTTCAAAACAAAAGATAGGAAAAAATCCCAGGAGTGTGACTTTTAGAATATTTTAAAATAAAAGAAGAGCTCTGCTGCTTTAAATTGCACCTAAAATATAAACATGGTAGCACTTTTTACACTTTTTTTCACTTAAAAAATAAAAACCAGGAGTCTCAAGAATATATGCTGATGCAATTTTATTACCTCATTGTCTGCATGAAGTTTGCTGTTTTCTGTCACTGTAGTACCTGCCATACTGTATCCTCACAAATGTGAAATGCATTGATTTTTTTTTCTTCCTTGCACATTTTTTGGTGGAATTCTCTTCTCCAAAGAAAAGTTAGTGAGAGGGCCATGGTGACGATGCAAAGCAGGGTTGGGAAGGGCAGAAGAAAGCTGTGATTTATTTTGGCCTAATTGTAAAGTTACTGCAAATTGCTGGAAAGCTTTTTTTCAAGATCTGGGTGATTAGATTTTCCTTCTTTTGGGGAGGGGCGGTGGGGGGAAGCTAAAAGGGGAAATAACACCTCTAATCCAGCTTCTGGTAAATAGGCTGCCAGCTTTTAAAATGAGTTTCCTTTCTATTAGTCAGAATATTATGCTAAGCCTTAAGCATTAGTTTTTTATGTTGCCATAGCAGCCTTATTCCTGCAGGGTTGTGACCTGCGATGATTACAGTACAAAGCTTATAGGGTCTTGAAACCCCCTTTGAAGATGAAAAGTCTTTGATGGTTTATATTTATGCAAATCTCTTAGATATGATTTACCCAACTGAGACTGAATGGAGAGATGATTAAAATTCCCTTTCCTTTGATATCCATTAATAGTAGAATATTCCTTAAATTTAAAATATATGCATATGTTATTTTTGTCTTTATTTACTAACATATTTTTGCCACACCTGCGTTATGTTTATCTCTGCACAAATTATGCAATCTGGACAGACATAATAGATTTACAATATAGGGCTGAGGGTTTTTTCCCCCCCTTTTTTTTTTCTTTTTTTCTTTTTTTTTTTTTTTCCCTTTTGAAAGGGGAAAAATCTGTGCAAGAGCTTTTGTATGTTTCCAGATGATAGATTTTGGAATTTGGGCTACCCCACTGGCAGCTCAGAGCTAGCTGTGAACTGGTCTCATGGAAAAAATTGGCAAGCTTTGGTCTTCAAAGAATTAAACTTCCTTTTTAAGGCCTTCCTAGGTAAGCTAAAAAATTATGAAGAAAAGCCTATTGAACAAAAGGGTAACGGTGCCGTAATGAATAATACGGATGCCACTTAGAAGGCCGGGGAGCACTTCCAGTGATGGCAGTGCTGGACCTGAAACAAAACCGGACCTCAGGTACAGCAGCACTTCATTGTTTTCCAGGGCCCATGGATTTGCATTTCACTAAGCCAGGGTGAGAGGTGCTAAGCCTGGATTTTTTTTTTTTTTTCTTGCAAACCAGCCTCCAAACTTAGAAATGTATGGGAATGCTGCAGCTTCAAATTGCAAGCCTTGTTAAAAACTGGTTTAATTTTTTTAATTATAAGGTTTTAGGGTGGGGAGGGTTGTTGTTACAGCCAGGTGAAAGTTTAATGTGTTATATATACATGTAGGCTGTTCTTTTTTTTTCCTCTCTCTTTTCTCTCCGATAGCTCATTCTGTCAAGTTTTAGTTTTCAGATAAATTCTCACATCACCTAAAAGGCCGAACACTTGTAGAACCAATGAATTTTATCCCTTTTGTGGAAACTGCAGTGGGCTTGCTCAATTTTAAGGTAAGCAGGTCTTGAAGTGTTCATGTTTTGCCATCTCAGCAAACTAGGATGAGCAGAATACTCCCCAGTCTCCTCCTAATTGCAGCAAGGAAGAGAGGTTAAAAAACACTGAACATATTTTTCCATCCCCTGAAACATCTGTATATTTATGTTTGCATACCAAAGACCTTCATAAATTCAAAATATTTCAGTGACAGAACAGTTCCAGATAGCCCATGCCAAATAACAAAATCTCTCTGCATTGCTGTTATCACTTTTAATACACTTGGAGTAAAAACGTGCTTCTCCAAAGATTTGAAATACCCACAGTGTTGCAATACACTTGGCTATTTAGTAGCTGTTGAACTGGACTTTCGTATAATGTTTAATTAGAAAAAAGAATAATCATCACTTCCATATTGCTAAATTGGTATCTTTATAATGGTTTCTACTGATAACTTTACAACGAAATTTCATGTTATAGTATTTTTTGTGTATATGATGGAGTGTTTAATGCTAAGGTTAGAAGTATAATTAACTTGGAAAATAGGCAATATCTGAAGAACGTGCTCCTTTCTTAGGGTCATTTTAGATCAAATCTTTTTTTTAAAGTGCATTTTAATATAAATCACTCCCCAGCCTTCACTGTCAAGTCCAGGTTTGTCAGAAAGGCAAGGCAGGGTGGTAACGAAAATGGAAGATCTCGTGCCTGCGCCAGGAATTCAGCGTTCCCCTCCCAAGCTCTAAGGGAAAAGTTTGGGACCGGCTGAAGACACACGCATCAGAAGTACCTCCAGAAATACCGGCGGCCCTCGCAGGCAGCCTGCTCATTTGATACAGCCATTTATCTTACAACACACGCTAGCGTATCTGGGAACGTAATAAAGCAGTAACCGAATAGACACGCTCCTCTTCCATGTGCATACACAGAATTAAATCATATTTGAAACCGGCTGAGGTTTTTTTATTCACCTACAGTATTTTATAGTGGAATTTTTAATATTGCAGCTCCTGATGTTGGCAGGAGAGTTGCCTTTTAAAGCACTCTGATTAAGAATAATTTCTTGTTGCACCAGCTGCCATAGAAGAACACCCACCAGTATAGCTTGTAATTACATCTCTCTCTCTCTGTGTACCTTAGCCTTAGAACTATTAATATTATCCAAACATCGATATAAAATAGTAATATTTTGGAAATGCACTTCTTCATAGAATAGCTACGGCAGCAAATTTTTCCTTGCTTTTATTGTAATGCTTTTCTGCAGCACTTGTTGCATTTTTAACTTCCTCACCTACTTCTTAGTTATATGTAGCAGAAGGCTTTAAATTAGCAATCCTATAAGGAATCCTTATATCCTATAAGGAATTCACAACCATTTTAAACAGTTCAAATTATTTATTTAATAAAAGAGATTCTGATTTTTTTTTTTCTCGTGCAGATATATTACATGGCAAACTAGTCAAATTTAATACTTCTTGTTTGGTTTTAAGCAATATTTGATGAATGTTTTGTTTCATATTATTACATAAATATCTGAAGTACTGATCCCAGTAATAACCCGATGTCAATCAAATGGTGGGGAATCTGCTACGATGTCCTGTATTTACACAGCCTAGGCATAGAGGTGCTTAGGGAAAGATAATGTTTTCTCTTTCGCTGAGTCATTTTAAAGCCCTATGCACAGTCAAACCCCTGCGATGGCGTTGCTTAATAGGAGCAATTTTAGCTGAAGGGTTTTGGTAGCACAGAGTTGCTGTAATATCCTCTTAGTCTCTCTGCATCCTGCATTTCTGTAGAAATTAATGCTCTGTTCTCATTTGAAGGCTGTCTGTGAAGAAGCACTGAGAACGGGATCCCAGGTTGGCTTTCATTTGGACGCAGTCGTCTTTGGAGGAGAGGATTTCCGTGCCAGCATAGGTTGTTACCTGTCTGTTTACTATAAATGTTAATGTCTGGCTTTTGCATAGGAGGAGCCCGATGTGACTTATGGCCATTGCTTTTCCGACAGCAATTATGAAAGGAATGTCAACGCTGGATTCTGAATTGTACATTTTCACTATTCTCCTGAATTTTTTTCAGTGCAGAATGTATCCCTGGGAAATTAAAACATGGTCCCTGTGCGTTACAGTGCGCTGACACTTTCTTGTGCTTCTTGCCATGCAGTACCAAAAATGAATGGAAAACCAAACCAAAATAAAACAAAAAAACTGTTGAGTCACTGAAATAGTATAAAAATATGATATCCATAAGAAACATGCACATGCTTTTAAGAACTGCATTTAAAGTCCTAAAATTCCGGTGTCTGCTTTGTCGTGGTTTTACAGACAATTGTCTGTCAGGCTTTAGACATCATGCACAAATAGTCTCCTGATACATTTTGTTTTCATAAATTTACTTTAAATATGGCCCATGTCGAGAGGCACATATTCATGTGAAAGCCCTATCAGTCTTCCTCAAAAATAAAAAGTATTTCAAAATAGCTTTTATGAGGGGCCACTTACCACCTTATTAATGTGATTCACTTTAAAGATAATAGTGCAGAGCTATCAACATTTACATTAAAAGTAAGTATGTTAATGTAAAAAATAGCATTGCTTTACTAAAATAATACAGACTGGAAAACCTTGTGTAAATAGTGACCCTAAGTAAAGGGAACATACTATTATTATTATTGTTTTATTTTTTCGCATCGGCCTTCACATGAGCACATTGCTTAACTGGTGCCCTGTGAGCACATGAAGTCTCATGAATACTTTTGCTTCTTCTCAGAAGTCATCTACCGTCATTTTTCATCCAAATACTAAAGCTTAAATATTCAGCTCAGGACATCAGTTGTGACAAGAATCACAACCAGGGCAAGTGCAATTCTATTCTCAGTGTGAATTTTTTAACCATTTAGTTGTACCCAGTATGTCAATTTGTATAAAGCTTCTTTTGCTGTAATGCTTCTCACTGTACGTACAGTAAATACTGTAGTCAAATAATTACTTCATGTTAGTCCCAACTTCACAGTCCTTAGCAGCCAAAACTCCCACTGACTTCAGGCTTACAACTTCTGATACAAACCGAATCAAAATCTGAATTTTATAACCTAGTGTTTAGAGATTTTTTTGTTTTGCTAAAGCAACTTTTGGGTTTTTCCTCATATGAGTATTATTTTGACAATATAGCCTTGCAACCCCTCTTTTGTCTTCTAAATTGGTTAAATGAAATCTCGAAGTTTTCCTTTTTTTTTACGTAGGAAATATTTAAATAGAAAGGTTTCAAACACTCTTGTCAGCTTTTCTTTGTTTTCATTGTTTTCGTAGGTGCGACAAGCAGTAAGGAAACCCACGATATTCTATATGCCAGGCAAAAAATAATAGTCACAGCAAAGGCATTTGGCCTTCAAGCAGTAGACCTTGTTTACATCGATTTCCGAGATGAAGAGGGGCTCCGCAAGCAATCAAGAGAAGGTGCCTTGATGGGATTCACTGGTATGGCTTTCTGCCGGTGTCTCAAAATAATGCATAGCTTCTTCAGTTTAAATATATTGCTACATTTACTGCCACTCAGACGAATAACTTCGGTTTTATTTCAGGTCATTTCTTGAAAAACTCAGTAACACCAAGCTCTTCTATGTTTATTAGGACCTCTAAAATCGGGGCTGGACATTTTGCCTGAAAAGTCACAGCCTGCTTTTTAAAACCGCACCCCATGAAGCGTGTGACTATTTTTGCAGAGAAGTTGGAGCAGAGGCCGTGCAGTGATTCCTCTCGTCACAGAGCGGGGGAAAGGCAACACTGTGCTCTGCCACGGCCACTCTACAATTGCTTTGTAAAATATTTGGATCCCTTTCTCTTTTTTTTTTTTTTTTTAATGGCAGTTGATTAAAAAACCACTTTTTTTAGGCGAAGGAGTTGAGAAGCAAATCTCATATGCTAACTGCTAGGGGAAAGGGATTTTTTTTTAATTATTTTCTTTGATTTGTTTTTCATCTCCTGGCTCCCCTCCCAGTAAATGCTGGTGAAACCCACGGGTACTGGCAGACAGCAAGAGCAGCAGGCTCCTTGCCCCAGCGTCCTGTCCGGCGGCCTGTTACCCTCTGATAGCTGGACCAGGTCACTTGGACACCCTGGTGGGACAGTGCAGCCTCCAAAGATTGGGGTTTTGCAACAGAAATCAGCCATTTCGCACATGCGTTAGAGAGTTCTAGCATACAGGACCAACATTTTATGTTATTTGTCTCTGACCATCATTCAGGATATACACACAACAATAACAAAAACCCCACCTCTTGGGTTTTTGTCACTAAGGGCATGGTTCTAGCTGATGTCATCTAGCAAACTACATTTTTACAGTTAGTGGTCTATGATCTTAAAGCACCGAGCAAAATAATCTAATAAACCAAGTGTTCTTTTAAGTCATCTCGACATGCCGGTAAAATAGAGATCGATGCTCTTCAGCACAAACTCTGCCTTACTGTCTGCTGAGCTTCAACATTTGCAAAACCGAATCTTGTTTTGGAGGCAAAACAGTTAGCTCCTCACAGCTACATTATCCACGTCCATGTGGACTTCCACCCTTCAGTCATCTGTGATTGAAGTTGGGAAGATAATAGAGATCCTGAATGGTAGCACCTGCTGATGGCCACCTAATCCCAACCAATATTTCCTAGCTTAAGGAAAGGCTTGATTTTTGAAAAAGCGTAAGCATCTGAACCTCCTGTTGACAGAAGATGGAGCTGCAGATGCTTAGCACCTTTGAGAGCACTCCTTTTGAATGCTTAATGTGTATTTAAATACTTAACTCAGGCTGCCAATTTAGGAAATTTAGAAGTGCTCAGCATAAACCATGTTGATGGTGGTTTGGACTCCACTGACTTTATGGTGGAAGTTGTCTGACATCAGGACAGGGTACAGATAGGAGACAAATTAAAAGGTCATGTGTGGCAATTTATGGGGTAAAGTGAATCATTAACTTGGCCATAGAGATGTCTCGCCTTATCGTATGAGGAGTAAAGATCTTTAAAAGGTACAGACTTCCCTAAGATGAACTCACAGCTCCCGCTCTTTGCCTCCTGCCTTTCCGCAACTGCCATCAACACATTTCCAAAATCCAGCAAACAGCCTGACAACTCGTCCAACCATAATTAGAGATGGGGCAATATTGACTTTCCTGATTTGGTGGGGGAAACAAAACAAAACAAAAACAAACCAAAAACAAAAACAAAGCAAAAAAAACCCCACCACAACCGACCATAAAAAAAAAACCCAAACAAACAACAACAAACAACCTGTTTAAGCCAAAATAGCATTTTTGGTAAAAAAGAAAAAGAAAATGAGGTTGATCCAAAATGTATCACTTTTTAGAATCTTTGTTGCTTGTTGTGATTAAAATAAAATGTCATTTCAAAACTAAAAACAAAACCATTTTGTTCCAAAACTATAGAAATTAAACATTTTAACATTTGCAATTTAGTATTCATCATGGAAAATTACAAACCGGTCTTAGCTTAATCCATGACCTTGTATAAAGCAGAAGTCTGCAGATCGTATTTGGCACTGGCAGTCTGATAATGTGAGAGTAAAATACTGAAATGTCACCTTAATAACAAGTTAAAAACATGCAACTCTTGTGATTTTAAAACATTTACAATACCTTCCTGCTACTTTTACACAAAGAATTAAAATCATTGAAGTCAACAGGGCTAAAACGAACCGAGATTTCTAAATTGCTCTCTTAGCTGGAGAAAACACATTTATTTGCATGCATAGGACCAAATTCACCACCCTCAAAACTAATGCAAATCTAGAATATTCAGCAAAGTTATATGTCCATAGATTTTCCGATATTCAGATTTAGACCAGCAGAATTTGCCCTAATCTAATCAAATATGTTCACTCAAGATTAAACAAGTGAAATAATATAACGAAGAATTTACCAGCTTTTTACTTACTATTGTGACCCTCATTGGTTATTGTAGCAAATTTTTCTTTTCCAGTTATCTTATAAGCAGCTTGTTTTTCCTTCAGTGAGTCTGTTTATATAAAATCAAATGTTTTCAAAAGTAATTTAGACAAGTAATAGCTCTTTTATATGTATGTTTTAATATATTTATGTTTTTTATTTATGTATACATATTTTTTTAATATGGGAGGAGAGGGTATTTATATACCCACACACTCACACATACACACCTGGCACTGTGTTTTATAATACCGCAATGTGTGGACTCAAAGTCGGTGTGTTGCTTATATAAAATGGTTATCAGGTTTAGGAATATTTATGTAAAAAATTAAGTAAACTTTGCCATAAGCTTTAACACCTGACTTAGTCATTATAGAAAGTCCTGTGCTACATGCTGAGAAGCCAGATATAAATACGAAACACTATAGGTTTCCTCTCTTTTGTGGAGAACTAAAATGACACCATCATACAGTTACCTAAAAGACTTGACAGGTATTGATTTAAAGCACGATATATCAAGTGGTACTGTAAAAAGGATTTCATGGTCATAAATTTTAATGTCTTCCAATTTTGCACTCTCTCAGTAACTTGTCAATAACAACAATTCCGTTTAAAATATGTGCTTCATTCCTGCATGGCATTAAGTCTGTTATACAGTTATTTGGATACATAATCTGTGACAAAAATCAACTGAGTGCAATAAATCAAAAGTTAGATCCTGTTCTCTGTAAAATGGTCAGCAGTGTTTTAATGATTAAAAGTATAGCTTGCTGCTATAGATGTCTTTATCGAAAGCAAATCTTTTTTATGAAAATGTTTTACAGTTTAAAAAATCACGTATAAATATTTGTATTTTTGTTATAATTATAGACTGACTGCAAGTGTAGATTAAAATATATTCTACATTTTTCCCAGAAAGTTAAGCTCCTTAGGATTTTGCAGGAATTATTTGTACACCCTTCAATTTTAGAATTAGTACTTTATCCAAGGAGAATTTGTTGTATTACAAATAAGGAACATCATAATCTTATTAAAGGTGACATTTGATTAAATTGACTAAAAAACATTTTATTACACCTCATGTAAAACACATTAGTTAAGGAAATTCTCTCTATGTAATTTATTTCAAAAAATATAGTTCTTACTGAGTTTAAAACTTTTAATTATTTTAAGCTATTTTTTAAATAGTTACCATATTGAAATTTCAAACTGAATATTTGAATGCCCTGAAGTTCATAAACCAAAATTTGTTTGATGGAAAATAAAATAAAATTGAGTTACTCATGGCGTTTGAGTAAAGAAATGTAGCAACACTAAAAAGCTACTATTTCTTTGCTCATTAAATTAAGTAGATTGTGCTGCTGCATCCCCCGATTTTGTTTATACTCTGGGTTATCCCTCAGACCCACTGCAGTCTGATCGAAGTAATCCCAGGCTTTGTCGTTTGGTCAGTTTGTCGTTGGTTTGTTGGTTTGTTTTGTTTTTTTTTTTTATCAGAGGTAATTTCATTTAAAATAGGTGTATCTTCTTACAGCCCTTCTTACACCAAGCGAGGGGCTGATTCCTAACGTACGGCTGGCTTAATGTCAGCGGGAAGATCGGAGCGGACCCCCCTGGTGCGCAGGAAACCTCCTTAGGTCCTGACGCTTCAAACTTTTCCTCGCGTGCAAAAACTCTGTCTGCAGCGTGGGGCGGGACGGGGCGGCCGTGGGACCCGCCGTGGGTGCTGGCTTCGTGGCAGGTTTGCAAGCTCGGGCTCATCCCCAAACCCCATTTTGTTATCTGGCAGGGAGGAGAGTCGTTCATTCTACGGGAAACTGGGACTTACGGTAGCCTCTCTTTATTAAAACACTTTGAAACCCAAGAAACCACGCTGGCCTCTGGAATTCCCTTAGAAATGAACTCATAATGTCAGATGTTACACTTTTAAAACTGTCAAACAAATTAGACGTGTATTTGTTTTAAGGTAGCTAAATACAATAACAGATTGAAGCGGATTATGTGGTTGTCTATTCACATTTGAAAATCTCCAGTAAAAAAAGGCAACATCTGCTTTTATTTTCTTAACATAAGTTTATACAATAAAGGATTTTTTTAAAAAAGTGCTTCATAAAACTTCAGGGCACTGCTGGTAGTTGTTTAATATATCGGTGACTAAATAAATATTGCAACCTACCTGCAGCTGCTAACTATGGCAACAACAGTTTAAACAACATTGAGGATTTTATGATGCTAAACCAATACTGAGAATTTAGGGCATGATTCTTAGGTGCCTGTTAACTTTTCAGTCCTACAAATCTCTCGCTACCTACTTCAGATCTCGTTTTCTGGATACATTTTAATATAACTTATTTTATATGCAGCTGGAGCTGTTATTTATATAGTAAAATTCAGTGATACATTATACTTAAGTGTTATTGACTGCCCGAGACAAACAATTGCACCTGAAAAGACTGAGAGAAGATCTATGGATTGAAATGGGAGGGAGGAGAAAGAATCGTGGCTTCCTTCAAACAATATTGAATGCAAGCATAGCTCAAGATATTTTTATTCTTAAAAAAAAAAAATGGCAAAAGCCTACCTGCCTGTTGTCCAGTTTGAAAAATAGAAGAAACCAAGTAAAATAATTAGTTAAAGAGCATGAAAGTCTGCAAGGCATATGAGAGCCTCAAGTGGTTGGAACATTTTGCTTGAACATCTGTTTGTCGATGCATGATTCTGGTGTTATTAATCTTCTTTGTAGGTAAGCAGGTGATTCACCCCAACCAAATTGCTGTTGTCCAGGAACAGTTCTCTCCGAGCCCTGAAAAAATAAAGTGGGCACAAGAACTGATTTCTGCTTTTGAAGAGCATCAGCGATTAGGCAAGGTAAATATTTTGTTAATATGCCATAGTACAAACCAAATTTAAATTATTTTTGAGATTGAGAAAGCTTGGTGGTGACTCTTTGAATTTATCTTGTGAAGTGTGCTGTAACTGAAAGTAGTGCTGGTGAAATCTGTGTCTGGATAGACTATAGAGTTTGTATTTATTATAAATGTGTCACTTCCCAATATTTTTACAAATAGACCAGCTATCTTTTTCTCCCCCTCCTGTTTTAACTTTAATTCTTTGAGCACGCAGCCTTTTGAGTACCTGCATATATATATCTACATGGTAGGTGAATTAAAACCGCTTCTCCATTATACCGCAGAATCACGGTGCTACTGTCATAGGAAAATATTTGCAATGAAAAGGCAGGTAGCCTGGCAGGCGACTCGGACTGCTTGTGCAGGCATCACTTATGGAAAGAAATAAACAGATTAGGAAGTCTTGGTTTTCTAAAATGTCTCTGTGGTGGTAAACCTGTTCCATTTTTGTGGGGTTTGATCCCACAAAATTCGCTCACTGGTAGTGAGTGAATTTACTTTTGAGCAGGACTGCTTGCAGATTGTGACTCTTAATCATTAAAAATGGGAATGTTTTATGTGCGTTTGTACCAATTGCTGGAACTGAAATTTGGATAGAGGAGAAAGCAAATTAACACTAGAATATGATTGTTCCTAATTTAGTGCATCATTGAGTCTCACGTTTCCTGCTCTGTGGGTTTCTGCTATGTAAATATTGCGGTGGTGATGCACAATCTGTCTCCACTTTGTGCCAGTAATACTTAAATTAGGGGTCGCCTGAAGGAAGATTTTATGCTAGTTGCGGCATTGTCAGTTAATTATCTTAAAGGTTATTTGCTATAATCCAGTTTGCCTCTTTTTGAAAGAAAAAAAAAAAAAGTTGCAGCTAAATATGTTTATCTTAGTTGCAGCCAAGCCTGGGCTAGTTAAAAAGCAAAATCCCAATGTCAGAACAGGGAGTGCAGATGAACGGGAATGGTTTGTGTGTGCTTGTGTGGCATTTGAGTGGGAGACAAATCTCTGCAGTAGTGAAGTTCATATAAAAGACTGTGCATAGGGTCTCACTTTCTCCAGTGCCATATAAAGGTTTTTCTGTACATTTCTTCATTTTCTGGCGGGTAGAAATAGATCGGAGCGTGTGCCTTCCCCGTTCCCCGTTATTTCTGGTACCATAGGTGTTGTGCACTAGAAATGCTGGAAAGGTGAAAGCAGAAATGCTGCTTTCGTCTCAGGGTAAAAGTATGACAAGGTATTAGCTATTGCTCTGCCCTTTTCTTTGCTGGGCTATCGCATCCCTTCTGGGGTACCTGGGTGTTTCGATTACACCCTTTACTAAGATATTTGGGTGCTGTCCTGAGCAGTTATTTCAGGGTCACTATGAGGATACTATATGCCTATATCCCTTTGTTCTGTTCCCTCGATTTTGAAATGCAGCTGTCTTCATGCAAACGATTTAGAAACAGAAAACATATCACTGGCTTTGCCCATTATTCCAATTTTCAAAGCTTGGCTCTCTTACAGAAGGCATCATTATAAACATACTGCTGCTGCAAATGTGTAGGCAGGTAGATGCCGAAAGAAAAGAGTCGAACCACAAACCAAATATTGTTTATGTTTTTGATGTGTATAATACTACTCATTCAGCTGAGTTTAGTGTCAGAAACTCATCTACGGAATACCCCTGTCATATGAACAATTGACGAGGAGACTGGACTAAATTTAACTCTAGTCGCAGTATCACACAATCATGAAGCCAAATGTTTAATGTTGAAGAATTCTGTATTAGGCAAGCATTAGTGTTTGGATTGGTTTTGAAGCTTTTATTTTACTGATATAATGCTGGTTTCTAGCTTATATCAGCCATTCAAGGGGGTTTTGTTTAGGTTTTAGAGATATTATTCTTTTTTAACAAATGCTTTTAAAATAGGTTATAAGCTTCTGTAATCAGCTGCAATAACAGATTTGCTGAAGGTTTGTGGTTTGAGCTATTTATTTAACCAACCAGGTTGCATTCTTCATGTATTTTTGCATGTAGCCGTCTACGAGTAAAAAAGGACTGACATGTTAATATGTGAACTTATGCATCTTGTATCGCTGCCGTATTGCCGGGATTCATAGGAAAATCAGAAAAATAGTTTTCCATGTAGTGTTGCAAACTTCTTAATTTGAGTTTGCAATTTGGTATTATAAATGTGTCAGTAAGAAGAGCTTGGACAGTCTCATTACTTAATTTTTTTTCCAAAGCAAACATGTCTCACTGAGGGAGCCTCTTGCTCCGCGTCCTAGCGACATGCTAAAATGTAATAACTCTTCCCCTACCACCTCCTGACAAATACTCCACACAGCGGTTTTAGTAATCCTCGTGTCCTAATGAAACACCTCTTCTGTTTTCCTTCTCCCTTTATTATATTAAAGTGTTCATGTCAGTAAGACTAAAAATATAGCTGTGGTTAGTATGGTTGAGACTTGCATGGTTTTGCCATGTTATTAATCAAAGTTGAAAGCCTGGAAAAAATAAATGTGAGAGATCTGTGTGGCTGTTTGTGTGGTAGGTAAGTTCCTGGTCTGCAGTCTCTGGGATCATAGTTTGCTGTTAGTTGGGCTTAAAGTTTGGTGCCTTTAGTCCACAATATTTTATATTAAAATACAGTAATAAGCTTTTATCATCTATTCCAGTTTGAGAGCTACAACTACTAATAATCTTTCTTTGAGAGAAAGCCGAACCAGACTACTTCATCCTGGAGACTGAAATGCTTTGACATAGTAGCCCCCAAATGTGAGTGCTGAGGTCAGGAAAAATTAGGATCTCGGATGAGCACTGTGGAGATGCTGTGGCAGTGTCCAAACAGAAGGAAAATAGACAGCTAACCAGCTAGCCAAAAGTATTTGGGCTTGCCTTACGGAGATAGTCCTGCTTGAGCGGTTGTTTTGGTTTGGCTTCTCAGTTGTTTTGGTTGTGGGGTTGGTTTTTTTTTCACATATCTTATCTGACTGAAAAATAGCTTGTCTAGGAAATAAGTGGTAGCATTGCGTTTTGGACAATTAGAAGATAAATGTTGAAAAAGTACATTTTGTATTTTATACAACTGTTTATTAAGTGCTCTCTTTTGTCTAGAACTTTGAGATCTAAAACTGAAAAGTGCTTAAAAAGTAAAGTATTCTTTCTGCATCATTTCAATATTTTTCCAGTAGAATCGCATTACTAAGGGATGTGTTTTTCAAAATTTAAGAATTCATCCTGAAGAAAGCAGGGGTGGCTGTTGGGCAAATCTACATACAAGATAAATGTCAGAGCATGCTCAAAAATGAAAAAGAAGGGTAAAAAGAATGTACTGCATTATACAGGGAAATGATCTTATAAATCCAGATTGAGTCCGAAGGGGAGAGTTAGTGGGAGAAGCTGATAGCCTATTTCAAGAAAAAGATCTGACTTCTATTAATGAAGGTATAATAGTTTTTGCTATGTAAGCAACTCCTGCGTTTACATTACCTATACACTGGATACGGAAATATAATCTCTTCTATATGTAGTTAGTGTTTATATATTACGAGGAAGTAAGACATTGAAAACATTGTTTTGAGCCACTTGACTTGCAAATACATCAGGCACAATATCATTATCTAACAGAATCTTCCTGAATCATCTGTTTATTAAATAAAAAACAGACAGAAAGAAAAACAGAAAAGAGATTGCTTATGCAATTATCTCATGTACTAATTTATAAATGCTTTCAAAGCATTTGCACATTAAACTAGGGAATAGGGAGCTAAATACAGTCAGCAAAGTCACCTGTCAGGTAAGGATAATTTAGAGTTAAGGTTCGTAATTCACAAACCCAAGCTGTAATAGGGGTTGGATATTTTAGATCCCACGGGGCAAAACAGAAGAAATACCTGTACATGCCACATACGAATGCAGAGAGTGCTTGTTAGAAGATCTGTGGCATATGTTTCTTGCATTATACTCTGTGCCATTGTATATCATGTACCCGGCAGCTGAGGAATAATACATATGAACTCCAGCAATTTGACAAACTGTACGGCTTCTTTTATGGACCTTTCCAGGATTATGAAAAATCTTAGGAACGCATTTATTTACACAGCATCTACTCAACAAAGGAATGGAAATTTCCAGCAGTGGCTCCCTTATAATGCTCTTTGTTTAGGAAAAGCTACCCCACGCCACTGTATCTTGGAGACGATGCGCCGTCCGTGCTTGGGCCAGATCCAGCTCCCACCGCCGCCCGGGGAGGTCTCTGCCCACTGCCCTCCCTCTCCCGGCCGTGCCAGGGAAGGCTCCCCATGCACAGCCCCAGCCATGAGGGATCCGTCCCAGCCCCATCTGTCCCACGGGTGCTGGGGGAGCAGGACTGTGCCCTGGGGGCGGCGGGCTCCCCCCGGGCTGCGTCCTGGGAGGGATGTGCTGGAGCATCCCTCTGTCGCGAGGCGGTGTGGGACTCCATCAACCCGCAGGGATTACATCGCACTTTATAGGGCATTATATCTCAGGATTTTACGCAGAGCTGGGGGTGAGGGAGCAGCCCAGCTCCCTGCTCCCCTCGCCCAGGTCGGACTGCAAGCAGAGCTTCGAGGTGCCACCAGCGAAGCCAGATCCCATCCCGGGGTGATGCTGGCAGCACAGGGTACCCCTGCGTACGCTGGGCTGCAGCGCTGTCAGCCCTCGTTCCAAGGACGCAGGGCATTTGCTGCCGTTTATGTTAATCAGGCAATGTATATTCCTCATGCAGCAGAGTGGGGGACTCCGGGATTTGTCATAAATTGCCACCTTTTATGAGCTTTGGCCTTAAGAAGTATAGGCTCAGGTGCGTCTCTATGCAAAGATGGAGAGCGCTGGTGGGATTTAAGTGTGGGCCACTGTTGCATAGTTCATTTTTTTTAAAAAGTGGCCTTGTGAAATTTTAACGTGTAAATTGATGTATAAATAGAGATCAAGAGAGCTCATGTAAGTACTTCAAGTTTCTCTATACAATCTTATTATTTGAAAAAGACCATAGAAATATGTTTTGTGTCACAGTTGAAGGCTTTTCTCTTAGAACGATCCATCTGGGGGCAAATTTTGAACCTTTACAATGGAGCAGAAGGGTCTGTATTAGTTAATTGCTTGTGCTATACTGGTTCCTAGACTGGCACAATCAGTCCTGAGGGAGTTATGCCAGGTGGGGAGAGAAGGAGACAGATTTTACTACGCGGGGCTGCAAAAGCTCCTAAGCAGGGCAGAAACTCATATAAAACATTTTCTTGCCAGCTACACACACACACACACACTCCCCGGCAGGCAATCAGTGGCTCTTAATCTGTTTTCCTCCACTCATTAAATCCCTGTGTCCAAAACATGGGGGAAGAGGGACTCGAATGGAGGTTTGACATTTCCCGCAGGGAAATGTCCATCACCTTTCCACCTGGAGGTAGCTCCAGAAGGAGGTGGCTCATGTCCTGGGGGACATGAGCCCTGCAGGGGGCAGGGTATGTCGCCCCTCTGGGTTCCTTCTCAGCCAGGCACAACCCCTCTGTCCTTGCCAGCTCAAGGAGGTGCCTGCGGTGTCTCGGCGAGACAGGGCGAGTGCCTTTGCTTTTGGAAGGGCTGTGCCGCACCACTGTGTTCCCAATGCACGGGATGCTTTTTGTGGGCGCAGGGCGGGGGACACCCATGGCTGCAGACACCTGCCCGCCGTCGTGCCAAAACCTGCTCTGCACCAAGCAACCCACCCAGGTAACTACCCACCTTCCAAATCCCTCTTTAAAAAGCATTAACAAGCGCTCATGGGCCTCGTTTCAATTTCCAAAGCAGGATCTAACCAGAGATATAATGTCCTGACCAGATGGCTCTTTTTAAGGCTTACTGAGGGAATTCAGAAGCCTGTACGGCCAAAATATTGTTTCAGTTAATTTAGGTAGCAGCAGTCTTGCTGCCTCTTCACTCGTCTGTGTGCTAGCCAGCTTTTTCAGAGACCTGGAGAAGCTCTGTGCAAAACCTCCATCAGCTGAAACAGAGAACGGCAGTAAAAAATGGCTGTTCAATCCTATTCAGAAAACGAGTCTGAAATTAGAAAAAATATAGACTACAAAAATAACGGTAATTCCATTCTTGTTGGCAGAACAAGCTTCACTGTTATTACTTTTCTTGCCTGCATTGTATTTTATAGCTACCTTCCCCTTCAGTATCAAATGCCTTTTGTGTGTCCTATAATAATTTATTTACAGATTAAATTTTCTAATCTATATTTAACTAATTGCTTTCATGACTATAAACCTCAAGTTAATTCTAAATGACTTAATTAAGGGCATCTGAGGATACTGAAGTCTTAATATTAGTTACTTTTCATTTTTCCATATAATAACCATGATGCTCACTGGGGGAAAAAATGCCTGGTTGGATAGGATGTTTGTCCGGGAAGCTGCTTTTGTGCTATAAAATAAAGATTTGCTTGGCAGCAGCAAGTACACTCTCTAGGATTCTTCCGTTCCCGATACATTATAAGATGGAGGATGGAAACCAGTGGAGAATATTCCTGATATTCCTGATTTCTAGGACCCTCTTCTCTTTCTTTAATTTTATTCTTTCCTACTCTAGAGGAACACATAGGAAGGCAACAACCACAATGAGACAGAAACAAAAGAAAACCTAAAGACAGCAACAATAAAAACAAAACAAAACAAAAAAGATACCACCCTGTGTCTGCCTTTCATAAACAGGCTGTTTGCCCAGTGAGAGGTGGAGACTTTGGTGGCTTAGAGTTGCTGGATCTGGACCAAGCCGGATCCCTTGGCCCATCCTAGCCTAAATGGCTGTCCCCAGTGGTTCAGGCAACATGGTGGGGCTGTAAGTGGGAAAAACAGCTTTTCTGGCTCATACAGCAGGGCAAGACACTTATCCATAGGCTGGGAACAATAATGTCAGGTGGAGGAGAAGTAAAGGACCTTGTAGGTCCCTGTTCTTCGTATTTCCAGCCTCACCGTGGACTCGAGGGATAACAAAGTCCTTCCTACCTGTTGAGCTTTAGAAAGGGCTTTTTCTGTCAGAGTTCTTGTACTGTTGCTAGGGAGTTATTTGAGGTAAAAAATTAATCTCTGTTTCATGTCGTTGATCTTTCTTTCTCGACCTTTTGTGTCCTTCCATCTGCTCCTGGAGGTAGACGCCTGTCTCATACAAACAGGCCTACTTCTGGCATTACAAACTGGTTTATCCTGTGAACTAACTACTCTGGTGGAAGTTTACACTGCTGAAAAGAAAAAAATTAAAAAAAAAAAAAAAGGTAGTGGTATTTGAAATTTTCTTTGTATCAACAACATGGATACAAAAACTTGCTGGTGTAGATACTTTTGCAGAATTCCCTCCCCATCCATCCCTTCCTTCAGCAGATCACAGAGACCCACTGAGCATCTCCTCTTGCCAAAAAGTCACTTTGACAAACCTTTTCAGGCATCATTTGCTTTCCCCAAAGATTTTGTGTATACGTGCCTTTCCTCTCATAATGTTGCTACAAAAAAAAGGGGCGAATGCCAAAGGGTTCAAAGGAGAGGGTATAAAAATATGTAAACCGAAAAGCTGTTTGTATAGCTTGCTGTGCGTGGAGACTTCAGTTTGTCATACGTGACTACATGAGTTATTTGGGCATTTCCTACTTACTGCAAAGATGCTAAAAGAAGGCCATAGTTGTGTGTCAACCTGATTTGGAGGCAGTCTGATCAGAAAGGAATGCTAGACATTATCTTGCTATAGCCTGAAGAATGTGCTCGGTTGACCCAGATATCATGGAACACCTCCTAGCAGCTCACTAACCTTTGGAAATTCATCACTAAAAGGTGAAATAATGACCCAGCTCTTTATGGTGGCTCTTTGGCTACAACTTGCAGAAGAAAAAAATTAATTAAACCTGCAATCAGCACCATCACAGCTGTTAGCTTATTTCTTACTCTTGACTTCCCCAAAAATATGGCTTCAACCTTCTGTTTCAAGGGAAAGTCATTCCTTTGTAGTCAGGATAATCACTCCTCCCTCAGGCACAGACCCAACACCATTTGCTGCGACCAGGACTCTCTTCTCTTTTGTTCATTACCTGTAAGCAAATCCCAGCGTTCTTTTTAAGCCCCAAAGCAAAGATTTCCAAATTTCCTCTGCAGGGGGTCACTTAAACAATGTGTGTTTTCATTTAATCCCAAGGCAATTATCTTCCTGAATGCCGTGCTTTTTAGAGGGACCCTTTGCCATCCACCTGCTTCCTTCCCTCCTCAGAAGAGCAAAGCCGCCCTTCATCTAGAGCACAACACTCTTGTTTCCTTCTAACAGTTGATATTGTGCAGGATTAGAGATAATGTTCTCAGACCCAAGCAGATTTTAGTGGGTTTATTCCATGTATTTTTGTGGTCTCCAAAAAGTCATAACTAGACCTTTGGGATTTAGAAGTGGGCAAGCCACTGAATTACCATGGAACAAATTGATGTTTCTTAGATAACTGAGATGTTTCTTGCATCTGTGGACTTGAGGATGTTTGTCTATACATGTTCTCCATTTCCCCTCGAGGAGGTACACAAGGTTTGCACTGGCCAGCTGGCATCGCCCCTCCTGCTCGTTTCCATTTACCCTGGCATCTGCCTGCGAGTGCTGGTGCAGGTCACGGGGGTTGGAAGGGGACTTTCGTAATTACTTATTTGGACAATGGCTGTATTCACACACAGCCTCTGGCCCAGGTTACCAGAGCTGCATGGGAGCTCTGCTTGATTCACAACATCTCCTAATGATGAAAGGGGTGGAGGAGAGAAGGGTGGCTGGCTCACTGGTCTCCCTACGCCCAATTTCCCTGGGTCCTAGATTGACGTCTGCTCAGAACACAGACAACTAGGGCGAGGAGATAACTTGACTGCCACACACTCGTTGCAGGGGTTTGGTCTGCAAAGGAAAGTATTGCTAGCTAAACCATTTAGAAAAGTGATTGACGAAAAACGAGACAGTATTTCTAGCCTGGTGATGGCAGAGTGCCGTCAAAGGATCTCCCCTCACTCATGAGTTTCCTTGTCTTCTGAGCAACAGTCAGCTAACTAGTGGCAGAGATTTTTTGGCAGTTCCATAAGCATTAGAAAACCCCTATCTTAGACCTATACTTAATTCAGTATTCAGCAGCAAGTGCCTTCTTGTCGGTATTGCAATTTGATGGAATGTGACCTTGACTTGCTTTTTCTTTTCTTCTGATGGCCTGGGTACCCAGAGTCCTCCCCATGCCAAAGCCAGGATCCCTTAGCACCTCCAACCCTGCCATCTAAATCGCCTGACTAGATTCTCAAAGTAAACTGCTTTTGAAACAGTTGACTGTCTCTACGTAGTGGCCCAGGGCAGCCCATACATTGACACACACAACAAATGAATATAGCGCTATTGGTTATATTATTTCATGTGATGCAAAACAAATGATTTCTTTTTCTACTATAGACAAGCCACTGGCTTAATTTAGTCTTTATAAACTTATTTAAGAAAGGCCTGGCCACTGTCACATGGAACTTAAAGTTGTTGGCTACATGTATGATGAGATCTGGTAGAACAGGGCATCAAATCAAAGGCTTATTAGCAAAGGCTTGCTGATGATCAAGGTATTTAATAACAACAGCAGTGGCTCCCAAAACAGATTGCAGAGCCCTCACAAGCAGTGCTCACATTTGAAATCCCATCTTCAATAGATCAGGAAGCTGGTAGACTTTTTGGAACTTATAGGACTTATTTGGTACTTTGAAATGTACATACTTGCTATGCCTTAGGTAAGCAAATCCTCACATTCAATACCAATACAGGTGATTAATAAATTCCAGTGGCTTAAGAACTGAGGGTCTGCAGTAACTGAGCTCATTGCAGTCATCGAGATGGACGTGGATAGAGGCACAGATAACCACAGATGGAGCGAATGCTGAGGAAAAAGCCTCAAGCATTCCCAGGTGCACAAGTACATGTAGTTCTTCCATCTTGTCAGCCGAAGGGGGACTAGCTTGTCTGATCACTGTCCCACATGTCCCAAAACAATTATTATTTTACTTTAATTAAGTCATGTACATTAATCCACAGCTCAGAGAGAATTGTGTCACATAACTGTGAGGTGCCTTAAATGTTCTGTATCATGATAGTTTTAGCCAGCTTCTCTTGTTAACCTGGTGGTACATAAGGAAACAAAAGACGGTGGGAGTAAAACCCCACATAACATTGTATATTACATCAAAAGGTTTCAGGACAGATGACAAAGTATGAAACTTTACTTTCCCTGATCTTCTGGAAAAACGTGAAGGGTACCTCTCTTGCAATCCTGTCCATCCCCTGTCAAAGTCAACACAATTCTACCATCCAGGATAAAAACTAGCAAGAGAATTGGCTGTATCATTTCTTCCCCTTTCCTGGTTCCACCAGAACATATTGATCCCCAGACAACACAGAAATCATGGACTCTGAATCCCACCCATTTAACTTCTAGAAATGTAAAATGCCTCTTGCAATAAAAAAATTATGCTCTGTTTATGAGATGGTCGTATATATTTACCAAGCTCTTAACTACCCCCAAAAGTTTCACAGAGCAAATGTTGCTGGATGCTGCCACACATAGACACACACAAAAAGAGGAGGTCTTCATGTTCCAGGAAGCACTGCATTGGTGTATTCAGCTTTTGGCCATAGCAAATAACACACCAGCACTGAGACTCTTTCTGTGCCTTGATACATGCCATTTCTTATAGGTAAAGGAAATTTTTAAGGGTGACATATAGATATGACAAGAGCCATGTCCAGGATCCATGGCTACACATGGCCAGAGTTGTCTTCTAAGTTGTCAAAGAAGAGCCCTCAACTATATGTTGAACTTGGCTAAATCTGAGTTGGTTTTGATAGTGCCTGCATTATCCAAAAGGAGTTTCGTAAGGTACAAGCATAAGCTCTGCCAAACTGATATGTTAGAGGATTCGGTTCTGCATCTCTTCAGTCTCTCCACAGCCACCTGGAAATTTATGGCGTTAGGTATTCCTACTGCCCACCTTGCTTTGTTCCTCCTTTTTCATAAGCCCAAATCTTCAGCTCCTGACCTTTGAAAATGACTGTTCTCTGTCAACTCTGCCCTATCGCTTCTCTTGTCTGTACGCTAGATCTTTGTATCACTTGGGGCTGACCATGCTCAATTCTCATTTTTCCAAGACTATCTTTTTTTGCTCTTCCCTTCTGGAAAAAAAAAAAAAAAAAAAACAACAACACACCAAACAAACAAAACAAAACAAACAAAGAAACAAACAAAAAACAACAGCTTTCTATAATTTTTAAGTCCCTTCCAGCTGTTTTCTGTGTTTGCCAAAAGCCTTCTCTGTTCCATTCTCAAAGGACTTTAGGACATACCGAAATTCAAAGTAGAGCTGTTAAGACCTTACTCAGCATGGCCCATATCTTGCATACATAGCTGTTACATTTTTTAAAATGTTACTAGTGTTTTAACGGAGCATTAAATGTCATTTATTGCATTCAAATGCTACATGGTTCCTGCGGGACGCAGCAAATTGCACACTGCTGGTCCTGCATCATTCAGCCCGGAGAAGGTGGTTTGATACGAGAGATGGAAATGGGGAAATGACAACCTGGGGGGCTCTGGGGGCAGCTGCAATAACCAGGTGCAGAGAAGCGGAGCTGGATGGGCCTGCAGCCTTCTTGGTGCTCTGCTCTCACTGAGCTATCCAGAAGAAAACACCTTTGAGTCTTTCGTCGCTTGTCAGTGAACTGGGAAGGGCTCTTAGCGAGTCCACATGATGACCCACGTGGGAAGCACTGCCTGTTAGCTTGCTTTCTTGATTTCTCCCCGATAGTCTGCCCCAACACAGGCATACAGCCATCAGGCTGAGGGAAGCCAAAGGTTGTGCAAACACAGACCCCTCTGCCCTGTTGTGCTGCCTTCACAGCTCTATGGAGCAGGCCAGCCCAAGTGCCCTTACAGCTCACATACCTACAGGCTGCTGAGAGCCCAAGTCACCCTGTTTCTCACAGGGCTTCACCCTTAGCACGTTCACCGTGTTGCTGCATGAAGGATGGCACTGCATAAGGACAGCAGAATGTGTGTTGAAGATGTCCCTGCTCATTGCAGAGGGGTTGGACTAGATGACCTTTGAAGGTCCCTTCCATCCCAGACTATTCTATGGTTCTGTGTGCTGCCTCACATAAAACAGGAGCAATGTCTTTGGCCTGCGGAGCCCCCATTCCTCGGAAGGGCCGCACTTCCAGCCTGCTACCCGGTGAGTGCCGCAGTTGTCCTTCATTCCCCGACTTCTCATCCCACCCAAGTTACTTACACCCATGCATCATCACCCGAAGGCTAGAATAGAATCATAGAATGATAGAATGTCCTGAGTTGGAAGGGACCCACAAGGATCATCGAGTCCAGCTGCTGTCCCTGCACAGGACAACCCCACAGGTCACACCATGTGTCTGAGGGCTTGTCCAGTCTCTTCTTGAACACTGTCAGGCTTGGGGCCGTGACACCTCCCTGGGGAGCCTGTTCCAGTGCTCCACCACCCTCTGGGGGAAGAACCTTTTCCTCATGTCCAACCTAAACCTCCCCGGCACATGTTCCTGACATTCCCTGGGGTCCAGCCACTGGTTGCCAGAGAGATTGGCTCCTGCCCCTCCTCCTCCCCTGGTGAGGCAGCTGTAGCCACCATGAGGTCTCCCCTCAGTCTCCTCCAGGCTGGACAGACCAAGTGACTTCAGCCGCCTCCACCGCCTGCTGCTTCTCCCAGCATCTCTGTCAGCCTTTACCTGGAGGGCCTGTCTCTTCCCAGGGCAGGTCTGACACGTTTGACTTGCCTGATGGCAGCGCCCTTCTGCATGTTTCTGAAAAGGCTCCCGCTGAATGATTGATACGGTTACACAGTGAGCAAGAACCACAGCCACCGAACGCGATGGATGCAAACCCCAGCCTGGCACCACACACCCGCCATCGCTCCCATTGGCGCTGCAAGCTTCCCAAAGAGCGGACCTTTGGGCCCACCATTGACCCACTGGAAAACTAAGTACAGGCTGGAAGTGTGAGATCGTTTAGAAAATTAGCCAAAAAGAAAATTTAGATCTATGACTAAATTAATCTCCAGATTAACGCTATCAAAGCAAATGGTGTTTATAGAAAGTCTTGTTTTCTTTATATTAATGTGAGAGAAAATCAAAAGAATGCTAAAGGCAAATTTCATCTAGCAGAACTGGAAAAGAGAGCATGGGGACAAAGCTATAATTACCGGTATTTCCTATCTGTTGAAACCTGTGGGTGGAAAGAGAGGCAGTGAATAGAGTATATTCAATGGCATTAAAATCGGTTTCTTTTTCTGGACTTTAGCTCAACCCTGCAAATTAGCAGGGAGAAAATAAGCCTCAGAGTGAACAGGCAGAGAAGCCAATTTCTTCATGTTACTCTTTGCTGTTAGGAAAAAAAAAAAAGCAGCTTTTTTTTCCTTCAAGAATTCAAATTCCTTGCAACCCAAACTACAGCTGCATGCTGACAAGAAGAGATCTCAAGTGCAGATCTCAAGTGGTTCAGTGTTCATGTGTCCACACACACAGTTATCCTGGTTTGCTTTCTAAACATGTTATTTTAATGAAGAGAGGACAGGCATGTTGTTTCATTAACTCCTGCTTTCTGAAGAAGACTTCCTGACCCAGACTGATCATGCTCCAGCTTAGGCATCTGCAGAGATACCTGACTTCAGAGCATCCTGTGTCCAGTCAGTGGAAGGAATAAGACCCTCCCCATCATGACTCGGACCACCAGAGATTGGAATTGCCATTTCTAGGCACCCACCTCTTTCTGCAAACTACTGCAGGTACTTAATATAACCGTGCTCCTAAATCAGCCATTTCACAAAACTAGGAAGGATGATTCCAGACCTTAACATACCTCTACTTATCACTGTCATCCCACATGCAAATTTCTCTTAAAAGAGAAGAAAAAAAAAAACACTATTATTTGACTGAATGCTTATAGAAAAATAGGCACAATTAAAACATGTTTTTCTTACAGTGAAAAAAATGTATCTTGCAGTTTTAGATTGCTGTGTAACCTGAATTATTCTGAAGAAATCCTATGTCATAAAATGTTTACTTGGTTCCCAATTTATGTGCATAACCATTAATAAATGGAATGGTTTGAGGCTGCATTTTCTGTAAAGCTTTAAAAGTGTAAGTGAAAATGGCTGAGTTGTTAAGATAAAAATTGGTGTAGTATTATGAATTATAATAGTAATACTAATGTTGTTGTTTTTGTTGCTGGGATAATATAGAGTTGATTTGTTGCTCTGTAAACAAGAAATTCAATGTGAAGCATATATCCTTGGGTATCTGTCAGTCCCATTATTCTCCAAAGCCATCTAAAATACTGCAAGCTATAGTAGGAAATCCTACTTAGAATAAAATAATATTTTTAACTATTAGGTTTTTAATGGTTTTAATACAGTCTGTTCTTACATGCAACAATATTGATTTGTATTAGATTACTGTTTAAGGTAGATTTTTGTCTTATTTGTTCTAGAATGTGATTTAGTATTTAATTAATACTGCTTCAGTCATGCTAGATGGGGAGCAACACATTTCTTAAACAGTTTTGTAAAGGGGTTACATTTTCACTTTACTTATTCGAGTCATCTGTTTAATGGTTATCAACCCTTAAATGAAAACCAGAAAACAATAAACAGCTTGTTCTCCTCTGCATTTCTCTCGCTATGCATGCACAGCCACACGTGCCGCTATCGTCCGTACCCCGTTCTTGGTGAGCCTCGCTCACTGTCAAATCCAAGGCCAGCCTGTGATCCCGTATTGATTGCAGCACGACATTAAAAGGGTGTGCAGCACTTCACAGAGACACCCAACGCAACACTGGGGCCAGGCCCTCAGTTCTGAATTCTTCAGGGAAGGGGTTGCACCTTTGTATGCATTTTTTTTCGAGAATGTGTCAAAGTACGGTCAGAATTACAAATAAGATCTACTGAACTTTGGTGTGTTTTATCTTCAAAACCCTATCTCAGGAACACATGTGTGGACTAAAGCATTCAAAGGAACAGGGCTGGTTTGGCCGTACTTAGAACATGTGTCTTCTGTTTAAGATTTAACTGCAATTCATAGTTAATTATTTTAAACTTATCACCATGGTACCAACCTCTGAAACCTGCCTTGGCTCCCAGATTGCCACTGCTGAGGCACACTGGCTACTTCTGCATCTGCTTGGGGAAATTCCCTATATGCAGGGGTCAGGTGGGCTTTACCTGCGCTCCAGAACAGATTTGGGCAATATAACCATGCCAGCCACTTGTTTTTTCCAGCTTTCACCCCAGCCTCTGGCTCTAAGCACAGGCCCAGACCAACTTCAGCACCAGAGACCTGATGGAGAGGTCCAGCAGCACAGCCTCAACACACCCCCAAGTCATGAAAACTTCCCTCCACCCCCTACAAATGCCCATTGCTGGTTCCTTCTGGCTTTGCCCTCTGTCCGCAGACAGTTCACGCCAGCCCTGCCGCTCGACGGTGATGCTGGACGTGGGGACCAGAGCTCCCCCCCCAGCACGGTGTCCGCCAGCCCCTCCGGCTGGCACACACGGCTCCGCTGCTCTTGGTCCCCGATGTTTGCCAGCCAGAGAGGCTGAAACAGGCAGGATACACGCTGGGCTTCTCCTTTCTCTGTTTTGCCTGCTCTTTTCTCTCTCTTTTTGCCTGCCTTTTGGAGCACTCAGCACCCACCACATTTCTTTAAATGCATTTGCCCCGTCTCGGTTAGTTTGTTTCCTAAAACTCATTCAGGATTCCTGTAGGAGATGATGTTTCTTGGCGAACGGGTGTGTTTTTAAAGTGGAAGACATGCCAGCTACGATTTCTAGAGGTCTTCCCAGTAAGTTTATATTCTCTCTTTTCCAGGGAGCGTTTACTTTCCATGGGAGCATGATCGACATGCCATTACTGAAGCAGGCACAGAACATTGTTACGCTTGCCACAGCCATCAAGAAAAAATGAGCTGGTAAATGAAGCTCTCGCCATGGGGCCTCAGTAGCTGTTTTAAAAGATGACTATAATACTTGGGGGGAAAAAAAATTAAAGATGTCAAGCTTAAGCAGAAATTCATTTCCATTTTGCAGATCTGTCATAATTTGCTTGCCAGAATTGCTAATTACTAAAACTATTCCCTACTCAAACCACTGCTCCCTCCTGCATGGCCCATGTACTACTCATAGCCTGCAATGAAGTTACATCACTGACTGTGTGACATCATGATAATTACTATGAATGCAGGATTATGACTTCACTGAAGGAGAAAGGCAAAATGTAAGATGTGAGCTCTGCTAAAAGAGCAGGTGAAAACTGAGTCAATCGCTTCTATTTGTATCTACGCTTCTTCCCTCTCTGGTACAGAAAGGGCAAAGCCTTGAATAATTACACATCGGTTGAAATAATTGCAATGAAAATCGTTACCCCGTGCGGGCCTCGCCTCCCCCTTCCTTTCTGTAAGCGTGCAACAGCCATTAAAAATATTGCTCCGACAATGCGGGACTCTTGACTTTCTTCTCTTCTTTTTTCGCGGTCGCTATTCAGAGCATTTCCTCCTGGAAGCGTCCAGCCCGGGAAGGGTTGGACGGCAATAAACTTGTAGTTTTCGGGGACACAATGCAGCAGAACTTGTGCATATGGTCTCGAGTCAGATTTACATCACATTAGGGATACGGCTACAGGTCATGTGGGCCGTGTGGTTAACGGGCTTAGTAAAGCTGTTTTGAAGAGGTTAACCCAGCTTGTAGTAAGGGTAAATAAACATAACAACCAGGCATTGTCCTCTATTCAGCATGTACTCTTATATGGAGGGCTAAAGGGTATTGAAGCTGCAGAGGATCAACTTGTGGTTGCCAGAGGACTCCAATGAAGTTTGAAACACCAACAATCAGAGATTTTGTTTCTGTTCCTCATTAAATCATGAGCTTTTGTGCTCAGACTATGAACGACTGTTCTTTAAGAAATTAACAGAATGGGAAGTTTTAAACCATGCACCAACCTTTTCATGACCTACACAGCAGCAACGCTGCTGCACTTAGACAAACACCGCGGGGAAGGCTGTTCTGTTTATTTAAATTTGTAACTAGAAAACAGTTGTTTTTTAGTTTCATTTTTCACCGCCTCCATGGCCATTTTACGTATGGAGTCACAGTGGCTTATTCCTCCCATCTGCTCGCTTAGCATGTTTCCCCTCCGTCTCCGAGCAGCGATTTTAAACATTTTGGGTTATTTTTGGTTCAATTAAGGAGAGAGGAAGGGATGCGGGGAGAGGAAGGGATGCGGCGCGGGGCGGGTGGGTGGAAACTGCCGACAAACCCGCATGGAAGCAGCGGGGAAAGGCAGCGCGGGGGTGGTGGGAGCGCTTCGCCCCGGCCCCCCCCACCCCGGGAACGGCGGGGACACGGCGGGGCTCGGCCCGGGGAGCGGGACAGGGAGTGCCCCCCATCCCAGGAACGGTGGGGCTCGGCCCGGGGAGCGGCCCCCCCACCCTCGCAGCGATGCCGGGACGGGACGGGCGGCGGAGGGCGGCAGAGCCCCCCCCGCGGCTCCTCCACGGAGTTTGGGGACGAGCAGCGCGGGCCGACACCCCCCGCCCCCCCGCCCCTCCAGCCGGGTCCCTTCCGAGAGCGCTGCGCTGGGTGATCCCTTACAGCGCAGGGACCTCCGGGCTAATCTGATTAATTAAAGACTACCTGCTTATATTTGCGCCTCGCAGCTCCCCCCCCGCCTCCTCCGTACCTCCCCCCCTTCCACATTTCAGGGCACCCTCCGTTATTAATTCTTGGCTGACTAAATTATGGGTAACACTATTAAAACATTATCAGAACTAATGAGAAACAATTACTTAGAAGATGAGCGGGGGCAAACCGGAGCTGGGCACATGTGTAGTTATCCCCGCAGATTACGTTAATAAATCATCAGGTGCAAGGCAAGACGGAGGCGAGGCCTGGCGCAGGGAACGGAAAATGAGATTTATGAGATATAGTCTTTTTTTTTTATTTTTTTGCATAATTTTTTCATTAATCTCAATAGGACCCGTGTGGCGTAGATTGTTTTATTCCCTTAATACCGCGCCGGGGGGAGGAGGGGGGGAAGGGGGACAGGGAGAGAAGCGGATTTCAAAAAATAATGTCTTCATTGTTTTACTGAAGTCTTAATGACAACGTGTGACAAGCCCGCGGGAGCTGCGCGGCCGCGGAGGCAGCGCGGGGGGCGGCGCATCCGCACCCCACCCGCCGCCTTCGCTCCCGCCTTCAATCCAGGCAATGATAATAATAATAACAATAATAATAATAATAATAACAATAATAATGTCTCTTGAGGTGTTTTCCGCAGCTGACTGCTTAAGTAACTTCATTTCTTGACCCGTACGCGGAGAAATCAAATATGCAAATAAAATGTTGGATATATTCAGATTTCTCCTTAAATTTCCCCGACACTCCCCCTCCCCAGCGGAATATCCTGCTTCCATTTAACAGTCTTAACGATTTTCGCTTTATAAGAAATAAAATCCGATTTATTTGCCTTTTCGTTTACTTTAGGGAGCTTTCCATGTTTTCCGGCTTTATTCTTCTCCTCTTTCTTTCTTTTTTCTTTCTCTCTTTTTCTTTCCCGCCTGGTGCTAGGCAAGCAATTGATGAAACAAAACAGATTATAAGATTAGCGGCAGGATTTTGTGCATATTAATGATAGGGAAGGGCACCGAATGGGTTTGTAATTGCAGATCTTGCGCTTGGGATTGGGAACTGTAGCCCTGCTACAGCAAAGACCCCCCTGTGAGGTTTTCACATTGGAACTTAGGGGAAAAGTGAAAAAGTAATTACCAGAGCACAACATTGAAATGTTAAAGCACTTATTCTTTCTTTCAGCGTTCTGTTTTAAAGGGGGAAAACGGGCAAAATGGAAAATAAATTACTTTCAAATAAGTAGGTTAGCACCTGAATGCTGGTGCGCATTTTCTCCTCTTCTTTTTTTTTTTCCTCCTTTTTTTTTTTTTTTTTTTTCCGAATTCTAGCAATTATTTAGCAGGGCATTTGCTTCTGAACCTGCCATCCAAGCAGCAGAAACGGGGGAAGGGAGGGCAGGGAGACCTCGGCGACACAGGGGCACTCCGCCTGTGAGGTTGGAAGCAAATATCGCCAGAAAAGCTGTTCAAAGCTGCGGTTTCAAATATAGAGGGATTTTTTTTGTTGCTTTTCTTTTTCCTTTCTTTTGGTTTTGTTTTGAAATCGGGGCTTAAAAGGCAAAGATTGTTTTGGTTTCCTCTTCGACACAAACATCAAACGGTATTTTAGCAAAGGATGCATTTCACAACCACAAATCCCTTCCAGGAACGGCGTGTTCCCTGCAATATCGCGAAGTAACCTGACACTGAATTTTAACTCTTATTAAAGGTCTCTCCTTGTTTCTTGGGCTGGTTCAGTCCTCCTCTGAGCTTACTTTTCCTAAAATCTGAATTTGTGTGTTTAAAACGCAGTGCTCCTGTCCTGGCTTTTCTAATCATTCTCTCCTGTGATTAACAGCAAAAGATGGTTTAGGTTTAATGGTACCTACTCGCGCGTATTGTTTTAATTCTGCTTTCAACGGAAAATAAATGTATCTGGTGGAAATTAGGCTTTGAAAACTTTTTTTTACGACCCAATAAAACGGAGTATCTGCTCCTCAGGCAGTAATTTCTGATTTCGAAAGGAGTTGGGAGGGAGGTGGAGGGGGCAAAAACGAAAACAAAAAATCAAACCCAACTTTGTATTTCGTCCATCCCATCGCTCCAAGCCTCTCTTCTCCTACCTTCACCTCCCTCAGGTTCAGAGCATGGCAAAGCCCCGAGAAGGGGCTATTTTTAACTACTACTTCAAAGATTAAAAAGAAGGGGAGAAGGGAATAAACACCCGTGAAGGCTGCATATTCTTTTCTATTTTTGCCACGGGGCTTGGGAGGTGTGCACCCCGCTCCCCGGGGGAGCCGGGGCAGAGGGGAGCCCCGGCGGGGCGGGCAGGACTCCGGGCCGTTTTGGGGTGCTGGTATTTGCCCTTGATGGGAGAGGGGGGGTTCCCCGTGGGGTCGAGAGGCTCCCAGCAGCCCCCGGCACAGTGGGAGGGGACCCCCGCAGCGCCCCACACCCCCGCGAATGAATGGGTGAGTGGATGAATGGACAGACGGAGGAGTCGCCCCTGGCCCCGCGGGGACCGGGACAGCCCCGCGCCGTTCTGTGGTGCTACCAGGAGCCCGGGACATGGCAGGGAAGGAGAAAGGGAAGGGAAGGGAAGGAGAAAGGGAAGGGAAGGGAAGGGAAGGGAAGGGAAGGGAAGGGAAGGGAAGGGAAGGGAAGGGAAGGGAAGGGAAGGGAAGGGAAGGGAAGGGAAGGGAAGGGAAGGGAAGGGAAGGGAAGGGAAGGGAAGGAGGAAGGAGTGCCTTAATTGCACCCCTTACACCACTACCAGAATGCTTTCTTCTGGCCACCCCCATGACCGCCAGCACCCCTTCGGCCAAGACCCGGTGTCACCTGTGGAAAGGCCACCTACGGGGTTGTACACACAGACACCAGCCCAGCACCAGTGGTGCCTGCAAGGGCCAGCAAAGAAATTAATGCCCTCCATATCCTTTACCCCTTCCTTCCCCCGCACAGCGCCCACTGGGTCTCCTTGTCCCCTGAGTGCACCCCAGGGCTCCCTTCACCACCCAGCAGTGGGCGTCCCTCACTGGGAACAGGACGGGGGCCTTTCCTCTGCATAACCAGGGGTAGAGGGAGTGGGATGCTGAACAGAAATGTCCTGCATATGCTCATACAGCAAGCAGGGGAGAGATCAGGTATCCTGACTATGTTTGGGGCTATTGCTTCCCGAATGAGGTCTGGAGCTCCCAAACCAGTGACAGCAAAGCCAATACTGTGAGGTGTTGCTGAGACTGATGTCTTCAGAAATGCAAGAGGTTCAATCCCTAGAGCCGTGGTAGGTGCCCACTGCCTTCTGGCATCATTTTGAGCTGATCATCCTGGTGAAAATAAGAAGTGCTGAATGCCTACACTACGTTTTTGGGCCTCTGAAATTTAAAGTGTGGCTCTGCATAGCTTTGGGTTTTATGCTAATGTTATTGAAGTTGTGATATCAAACACACACACACACAACAGTTAGGAGTTTTTCAAAGTGAAGCTTGCTGGAGGTAAAAACTTTGTCCCTGTGTGAGACATACCTGCAATAGCCTAAAAATTAATGGGAGATACGTTCATGCTGCTAGGAAGACCTGGTCTAGGCTTCCTGATACCTGACTTCATTCCTGGCTCGCTGTTGGAGTAGCCCATAATGTATAGCAGTGTTTGTGCAGGTCTGGTACACTATAGGATGCCACTGGAAACACTTCATGTCCAGTTCTACGTAAAAACACAGCTTAGATGCAGTCGATAATGCATGTATCACTGCAAATCTGACCATCATTGGCAGCCCTGCCTCCAGTTTTGTCACCAAGAGGCCCATGGTTGGATAATATGGAATTAAATACTTGCAAGAGAAGGGAAACAGGTGGCAAAGGATGTGCAAAGGCTGTCCAGTTATATCACTGGTGTTGCTGTGTGAGAGCACAGATGGGAGAACAAAATCACTTCCACTCTCTTCAAGCACAAATGCTTGGGCCATCACTAAAGGGTTTGTGTTTTACTTGTAAAATACTGAAAGCAGGTCCCTCAGATCTGTGGTACTTGCTCAGAGTGCAGGAAAGAGCTGTGGTCTTTGCCCACAAGATGCTTCAGAAGGAGCTTGCCTGGCAGAGACTGCCCATCCCTGCCTGCCCAGCGGCAGTGCTGTCATCCCACCTCAGCACTGGGGTGACTGCTGGAGTACAAGCAAAAGCCTACCTGCTCATTTGAAAGTGTTCAGGCACTTCCAGCTCCACACCATGATGCTGTACTCAGAGACTGCTTAAAATATATAGTCGATAGAGACATCTATTCCTTCCTTTACAGTCAAATCTTGGCGGGGGGAAAAAAACAACCAACCAACCAACCAAAAAACATCCCCAGGCACAAACCAGTCCCTCCTGAAAGAAACAGCCAGTCCTGTATTAATGTCAAAATCTCTACTGGTGCAGTTCTAAGATTTTGCAAGGACTTAAAAAAATCCAGAGGGGAACTGTATTAACTGACTTCACCATACAGATGAACAGGTGTCTAAGTTTTTGTTGACTCTTTAGGATATGTCCAATTTACAGAAAAAGTCACACAGTCAGTTCAGTATACATGTAAATATGTGTCTACATTGTAGCCATATTAGGCAATTCTTTCTTTAGTGTTTATTCATAGCACTTGTTAAATGATATGATATGTGAGGGTGATATGTACAGTGCAAGTTTGCTGTCAAAGCCTAGGGAAAGGAGTGTGTTTTTGTGCCTAGGTTTTCCTGAAGCACGCACGTTCCCAAGTATAGGCAGACGGAGAAAATTGGAAGGCTGTCCCATTTCACATGGAGGAGAGATGTAAAGCGCTGTGCTCGGTTCCTGGCCTTGCTCCCCCCTTACTGACATCAGCTTGTGTCAGGTTTACCAGAAAATCCTGCTGCTGTAACACTCCATATGGGGGGGAAGGATAATAAACTTTTTTTTAATTGCTTCCCTGGCTATAAATTAGCATGCATTGGGCTATTTTTTTTTTCTGTGAACAAAAGCACAATTGACGGTGAGGCTTAGGGAAAGTAGGGAGGGAGCTCTGAGCCCCAAGGATCCCCTGTGTATTGAACCTGAGCAGAGGGAGGCCTTGTCTGTGCCCAGAAGTGGAAGGGCACTGAGAAATACAACAATAGGGATTTTTATGTCTCACTGACTGTTTTTGCAGCTGCATCTTCCCCCCACTCCTCCTCTCTCTCCCCCCACCTCCATCATTTCAAGTGAGAACCGAGTATGAAAATAGAAGCCATGGCTTTCCCCTCTGCCACAGCCAAAGTGCATAAAACCGGGCCAGAGATCATCACAGGTCTGAGGTTAGTTTGTTATAACTCAGTGTTATAGGCAAAAGCAGAAATCGTTTTGTGCTTCTACACCATATTTTGTTCTTGTTGTCACAGATGTAAGGACAGGACTGAAGCCCACTGACTGACTTATGGGTTCAACATGATTGTCTTTGCATCCCCCAGTGGCGTTTGAGGAGGAGCTGGCGGAACCCACTGAATTCTTCCTTTGCAGCTCCCGCTCCATGCACACCTCCCATTCAACCCTAGAATATCTGATACACCATCTCTTCCCATAGTAAAATCTTGTGCAAGGTGATTTTTCTCCGGAGCTGTTTGTGCAAGCCCTTATGCTACTGGTCCTCTGATGCATCCAGTTACTGACCTGAACAAAGAGCCGACTGCAAGTAAGAAGTAGACAGGCAGAGAAACACAGATTGGAGAGCAAATGTTAACAGAGACGTGGCCTAAGAGGTGGGAAAATACTTGTGGAGAGTGTCTGAGAAATGGCTGAGGGATGCAGACGGAGATGCATGCCTGTCCTCTCATATGCTGCAGCGGAATCATCTCTTGTTCTCGGTATCCATAGGCAGAAGGATAGGCAGAAATCAGTTTAATTTGCAGCAAAGAAAGTGCGAACTTCTTCACTATTTGTAAACCAAAAAATATATAAAATTGAAAACTAGTTGCACAAAGAGATAAGTCACTAAAGGAAAGGGACGAGGTTTCTTTAGAGCAGGCTAGGTAAGCATTTGCCATCAGGCCTTCATGAGGGGGGTGGACTAGGTGAACCCTTTCTAATACATTTTATGTTATAGTCATTTTTTTAATGCTAGGAAATCCACAGAGATGCAACAAAAAAGGGAGAAAGTGGAACCTTAGAAAATGAACAAGGGACAAATAGTCCTGCAGCTACACTTTGTCAAGATGTGTTTGGACCTTAGTTTCCTGCCTAAACGTGTACAGCAATGGACAGTTTCCCCCTTTCCTTCTTTCTTTCTTTCCTTCGTTCCTTCTTTTCTTCCTTCGAGGAAGGCCTACAGCACTGCTATTTAGAGAGGTGAAGTCTCTATATTTTCATGTGGACTCTTCCTGACTTCTTCAATGTTCTTCTCATCTCAAGGCACCTTTGCCTCAGACTGTGGTGGGCTGGAAAACCCAGGTTAGGGTCTTGGAACAGGCAGGTACTCCGCCTCACCCACCACACGTTCACTTGCGGAGATGGTCTGTCTCCTGAGGTACTTTACACTTACGAGGAGCCACGTGTGAAGGACCCTCTCCCATGAGCGTGTCAAACCCAGTAAACGCAGGAAATCCCAGCAGATGCTGAAGCTGTGACTGGGCAAGATGGGTTTCCTAACGGGTACTGAATACATTTCATTTCTCAGCAAAGTGGCAATGAATCCAGAGTGCCAATGCTTTCATGTTAAGGCACGCTCCTCCTACTGCCATTTGGGTTCTGACAATGTTTATATCCTTTTAAACTTTTTTGTTTTTTTGTTAGCATCTTACTTCAAAATAAATTTACCCCAGATGCAATAACATTTCCAAGAAGCAAATAATTTCTTTCTCATTATATTATAGAATGTAGCATTTGCAAAAATCATTAAAAGCCTCGCATTTGAACAAATTTCAGGCTAGTGTCCTGTTATCCAAGGCTGTCAGGTATTATTTTGGGTGATTTTTAAATTGGTGTGTTCTCTGCTGTTAGTATTAGAATTGTACAAAACCTCTTGTTTACAGAGCTGTGAAATGCTTTAAAGGCATCAATTGAAATGACAAGGTGTTGTCCAAATTGAAATTTATTTCCTCCGAAACAGTGTCCTGAACATCCAGGTGGTAATAAATATTTTTCAACCATGTACAAACTGTGAATTGTATTTTAAATTAAATCTCCGCATTAAAATCTGCATTGCTGAACCTCCCACTGGCAGCCACTGTTGTCCTGAAAAGTGACATCTTCCCTGGCACTGGCGGGATGAGAGTTCTCACATGGACATTACCGAATTATTTCCTATCACTCTTTGGATATTGAAACTTTATAGCAACATATATCTAAAAAATACAAAGGATGCAAGGTGTGTGAGGAATACAGGAAGGGGCTGCCTCAGCTTTTGTGGGGATAGGTGTTTTTGTCCTGACACACGAGGGTGGAAACTGTTTTACAAACCTCTATTAAAGCAGCATATTGCTGATGTCACAAATTATGTCATTTTTCAGCAAGCTGTTAGGTAGCAGCAGGATACTTAGAGGTCCCAATCTGAGTTCACAGCTTGAAGCCTCGTCATCCATTGAAGTCAAGGAAATACTTCAGTCCCCTGGCCCTCTGTTTACAAATAATATATCAAGAATCAGGATGCCCACAAATGAACTTTCAGGCACTGAGCTAAAGTAGAAGGGTTTGCGTGTATACATTTTATATATACATACATACTATACGTACATGAGTATGTGCATGCATGCATTTGTGTGTAGTACAACTGAAGTCTGCAGTTTGCCATCAGATTTTCTGTAAAGAAGCATTTATCATTCTTCCTTGCTATGTAGAACTGATCCTTCATAACAAATTCTGCAGCCATTTCACACACAGAACCCCTACCACAGTTAGAGATATCTGCATAGAAAAGCGTACAAAGTACTCCCATTCATTTCTCCTTCTTAAAATAGTGAGGCTTTTTTAATATCTCATGCTTATATAATATAAAAGAGCTCTGATTTTTAAAGATATACATAAGAAGAGATTTATCTACAATGGAGTTGAGTGGATTGTGAGAAATAAAATAACAGCATTGTCTAAACACGTACCAATTAGTGCAACAAAACAGCTAATTGGAGGTTCTCCTCATCTCCTGGATGAACCATAGTTACACGTATATGTGTATTTCCCCCCACCCAGAGTGGAATATACCATCGTGTTCTTCTGATAATGCATGTATGTCTGGGATACAACAGCCTATGTTAGAAGACATAAAATACATAGCATGTGACCTGAGGTTGTGAAACAACCCAAAAGAAGGAATTAAATTCAAAGGTAATGGTGCCAGACTCATCAGTGGATGCTTTTACCTCCCCACGTGTTAGAGGGAGCCAAAGACGTAGTGTCAAGGCACAGCTTTGAATTTCCTGACTTTTGTGAGTCTATTAACATCACTTCTCTAACAGAATGAGGGTACTGGCAGAGAGATGGTTTAGATGGCCAAACAAGACGTTTTTATCCCCACGCCGTCTCCTGAAAATTATTCCAATATTTTGCTACTTATTTACTGACACCGTTGGCTGTAACTTTCTCTAGTGGAAATTATATTACAGGGTTGTGGATTAGCTTTTGCTCTATAGTGTATCCCTGACTTAATTACCGCTGAAGCTATCCCCCACTATCTGCACAATAAATGCTGTTGCTTACAGAAACATGATTACAGGATTAGAGTTATTGGGCCCTCGCCCAGACGAACACGGTGACACAGCATAGCACTGGCACCTCTGAAAGCTACACTGACCTCAGGCATCTCTACATCAAAGGCCACGGCCACAATCTGAGCTTCATTAGCTTTCAAGGCTGAAGTTACAGGAGCACCACTTCCTCAGCCACTAATGGGAAACACTCTCCCCCATTTGCTGTTGAGGTGTTAAAAGTTCCTCTTAACATCGGTTACTGAGATACAGCTTCACTGGTATCCCAGTAAAATAAAAATGACTTGTGGAGTGGGAGCTGAGTTCAAGCTGGAAGGCTGGGTTGGACATCCCATACTCACGCAAAGGGCGTTCCCCGGTGCAGGGATGCTTCGGGGTGCGGACTGCAGGGGGGAGCACACCCCAAATCCCAGGCTGGGAGCTATAAGGAAATTCTCGCGGCTCCTGAAGGGTTTCATATGGCTGTAACCAACTGTTTGAGGTAGCTGAAGGACGCTCTGGTTTTCATTTGTAGGATGTGATGCAGATGATTATGCAGACAGGGAGAGCTTGGCAGCTAGCTGCACCTCGGAGCACGTGCATTGTCAGGTCTGCCCTCACAGTGAGAAAGCTGTGAATTGTGGTGGTAACTCCTCTAGCTCACCTGGTTGATCTGCACCTACAAGGAGGAGACTTCGGAGGTAACATTTAATCCCACAGAGGGGAAAGATAGTCAGAGAGAGAACTACGAGGTGCCAAAGCACTAGGTAGGATCAGGTTGAATTTTGGCTTCTAGGGTACACTACCTATGTGGAAATCTCTCTCAAGCTCAGTGTACCTCAGTTCCTCTTCACACAGCTGGAACATTAGAATTTCCTCTGTCTTGTCTATTTGGACGATGCACTCTGCAACACAGCTCACCTGTTACTGTGTTTGTACAGTCCATCAAAGCCCTTAGGGGCTTACAGTCATTACCCTTATTGAATAGTAATATACAAAGGACGAGGCTACATTATCGACTTCCACAGAAAAAACAAGCTAAGTGGCTAGGTGTTGTGGAAGAAGGCCCAAAGTTTCATGGCTCTCTATCCAGAAGGGAGAGAAGAAATATTTGTTTCATGAAAATACTTGGGAATGGTAGGACATCGTCTACCACAGTAAGCATAGAGAACCAGGAACTGGCTTTACATGGGAATGAAATAATTGAAATACATCACTTGTATTAAAAGACCTCAATAAGACCAAAAAAAAAAAAAAAGGAAAGGAAAACAGAAAAGAGGTAGAGAGTTTGCACTGGAAGGCATGCTTTTCTTTCTTCAGTCCAACTGGCCTTCTCTAGTACTTTGACTATGGGATTGTCATTTCTATTTTCTAAGCTGGTGCTGAGTAAAGTGGCTTTGCCCATGAGTCTGCAGGCTGGGCCAGCTGGATAAGGTGCGCTGGTCAGGTGCTGCCAGGGATAAAGCTAAGGAATGATAAGGCTGGACTCTGGAGCTAAGCCGCTCCTTCTCTTCAGGAGGTAGGAGACTTGCCCAGGTCTGAGTTGCTCCTTGAGGCTGGAAGATTTAGTGGGCTCAGATATTAGCAGGATCACATGTCAGCTCCAGAGTTTTCTGCAGCTTGCACGTTTGATAAAGCTCAGAAGCTTGCTGCAGCTGGCAAGTTTAACTTAATCTCTTGGGTTTGTTCTGCCCTAAGCAGCCTGTTCATGTTGTCAGAGCTGATTTCAGTTTCCCAAGCTTTAGGCTGGGTTAGGAACTAAGGCAAGATTAGAAATCAGAGTAAGAAGAATTCAGCTGATTTTCAGCTAAGCACCTTTTCACCACAAACAGAGATTTACATAAAAGGCATTTATTTCCTAGAAGTTGTCACTGGATTTCCTTTTAAATTAAATTACCATCATTCAAAGAAATAGGAAATTCCTCCTTGTGTGTACATTTTTCATGAATTACTGATTCTTTCCAGGCTTTGCTTTTGCCACATGCCCAGGGCAGTGACCCCCAGCTCAGGCACTGCAACAGCTCTGACCAGCGATGGTTTAAGTACCGCAGCAGCCACCGCTGCTACAGCAGAAATCCAAGCCTTTCGCTTTGCAAACTTGGGAAGTATGTGGTGTTAATTAGAAGCACTCACTCCTTTTACTGAATAAGATCAGGGGTGGTGTGTAGGCACAGAGTGACCCAGGGAGGGTAAAGAAGGCTTTTCTCCCTGTCAGCAGCTGCAGCCTTTACTAGCATTTCATATGACAGAGATGCAGCTCTACAGTCATTTTCTTAACTTTCATCTTAATTTTCATTTCCATTATTTTCTCACCTGTGTTCCACTTTGTGCCAGGGCAGCGTGTGAAGAATGGTAGGGTAAGTGGACACGAGAAGGGATGACAGTGGTGTTGTGGTCCAAGCAAGAGCATTGCTCTTTAGACGTGATGCGCACCAGTCTTCAGTATGACTCTCCTGTTGCTGCTAGTGGTTATTGCCGTACCGATTTCAAGGTGCTCAGGGCTTTGTGGGAGGGTCTAATCCAAGACACAGAAAGGTTGACAGGAATTTCAGACTGAAGGGAGCTCAGAAAATGCAAGGTTTAAAAGATTCAGAAATGCAGATTTCTAAGATTGTTTCTAAATAAGAAAATAAAATGGAGGGGAAAAAAACCAAACCAAAACAAAACAGCTTCTCTCTTCCTGTGGCTTGCCAGCATGCTTTGATGGAAAACAGGGAGGTGATCTTGGGAACACTCGTTCCAGCCTCCTGTTCATAAGTAGCAGGAAGGCCTGTCAAACCTGTCAAACTCCTTGAGCTCCTGGGGTTTACAGACTTCTCTCAGCTACCCCAAGCAAAACCACAATCCCATAAAGAAGCCTTTTCAGTAAAACCTTCTGCCATTTGCCTGAAGCCAACAAATCACTCATTAAAAAAAAAAATCTATTTATCGTTTGGAAACATCCCTTCCCCCCGTGCTCGCTCTCTCCTGGTGAAGCCCCAAGCGATGGCCTTGCAGAAGCAGTTTTCTGCAGGAACCTGCCACCTCAGGGTATGTCAGAGCCCAAAATCTGCAGTTTGTACAGAGACCAACATCTGGCTGGTCTAAGAAGAGTGTGGCTTGGGTAAGGACTGCAGAAAAGACCACCTGGCTTCAGTCAGAGCTCAAGGTCACTGTAGGATGGCTTGCGTTCATTCCCATCCCTTGCTTCTTGGTGGACTTTTCTGAGTTAATTCACCCCATCTAGCTGCCAAGGCGCACACCCCACACTGTTTGCTAAGAGGTTTAGAAGAGACATCCAGGATGTCTGGTCTTTGCCCTTCCTTTCATTCCCTTCCTTGCTGCATCCTTTCCCTGCAAGCTGCTGTGAAAACCAAAGCTCCCAGTTCTCTGCCACCAGTCCCAGCCTTTGTCCTCGTGCTGCACTCACTGGTGCCAGTTTCCAGACTCATCCCCATCCCTGTCCCACCAGCTGATGGAAAGCTGCAGCAGCACTGATCCAAAGCTCCAGTTGGCCACAGCATGAGCCTCTACAGTTCTTGGGACCAGCACTGGGTTATGGTGTCTCGTACAGTGACAGAAAAAATGTAGCCCCAAAGGAAGAGGGCAGATGCGAAGCAGCAGCCACTTTTGGAGGCATCATTTGATTTATTGGAATAGAGTTGCAGGGGCACATTCTCCCCTGGGTGATATGCCTGACCATGGGTTTGTCAGCTATTTTTCCACATCATTTTGGGCTTGTACCAACTGGCATATGTCTTTGGCAATTATCTGACTAGATGTATGTCAAATCATATTGTTTGATTTATAGGTGGCAGATCAGAGGAAAAGACAGCATTGCTGAGAATAACAGGATCCTACTCAAAGACCATCACGGCAGAACCATAGCAACACCATAATAAATAAAACAGTGATTACTCAATGGGAGCAAAAAGTGGCAACTTCAAGCTGCAATTTATTCACAATATGGGAGACGCGCTCTGGCAAGAGTAAAGCAGTCATCAATACATGCATCATAAGGGCAGAAGTGTAGCAGAAGCAAAAGTCTGTTGACAACTCAGTAAACAATGATATCATGAAGACTGAAGCAAAACTTAGAACATACCCTGAAATACAGGTTTTGGATGCTGGCACTTAGCCTATGCTATGAGCTGAAATCTTGTTTCATTTTACATCTATTTTAACTTAGCATGCAAAAATCCACCTATGACCAGCACATTCAACACTTGAAAAACCCAAACCAGATTTAAGGCCTAGTTTCCAAGATGTATTCATGTATGTCAAAGACTATTTTTTTCTACCTCCTTAGAAATAGCTAAAGACTATTCAGTAGAGGCTGCAGTGGTCATACTATGTGAGAAGAAAGAAAGAAAGAAAGAAAGAAAGAAAGAAAGAAAGAAAGAAAGAAAGAAAGAAAGAAAGAAAGAAAGAAAGAAAGAAAGAAAGAAAGAAAGAAAGAAAGAAAGAAAGAAAGAAAGAAAGAAAGAAAGAAAGAAAGAAAGAAAGAAAGAAAGAAAGAAAGAAAGAGAGAGAGAGAAAGAGAGAAAGAGAGAGAGAGAGAAAGAGAGAGAGAGAGAGAAAGAGAGAAAGAAAGAGAGAAAGAGAGAAAGAAAGAGAGAGAAAGAGAGAAAGAGAGAAAGAGAGAGAGAAAGAGAGAAAGAGAGAAAGAGAGAGAGAAAGAGAGAAAGAAAGAAAGAGAGAGAGAAAGAGAGAAAGAGAGAAAGAGAGAGAGAAAGAGAGAAAGAGAGAAAGAGAGAAAGAGAGAAAGAAAGAGAGAAAGAAAGAAAGAGAGAAAGAAAGAGAGAAAGAAAGAAAGAAAGAAAGAAAGAAAAAGAAAGAAAGAGAGAGAGAAAGAGAGAAAGAAAGAGAGAAAGAGAGAGAAAGAGAGAAAGAGAGAGAGAAAGAGAGAGAGAGAGAGAAAGAGAGAAAAAGAGAAGAGAAGAGAAAGAGAAAGAAAGAAAGAGAGAAAAAGAAAGAAAGAAAGAAAGAGAGAAACAGAGAGAGAAAGAAAGAGAGAAAGAGAGAAAGAGAGAAAGAGAGAGAGAAAGAGAGAGAGAGAGAAAGAGAGAAAGAGAGAAAGAAAGAGAGAAAGAAAGAGAGAAAGAAAGAGAGAAAGAAAGAAAGAAAGAAAGAAAGAAAGAAAGAAAGAAAGAAAGAAAGAAAGAAAGAAAGAAAGAAAGAAAGAAAGGAAGGAGAGAAAGAGAGAAAGAAAGAGAGAGTACATGGACAATATTAGACTTGTTTTTCTCCAGAGTGCAAAATAAGAAAACAAAGCAAAAGGGAGAGAAGAATAATCTGAGACACTTCCTTAGGACCTTGAGCTTAGGACCTAGAGCTACTGACTCCACAAGAAGCCAAGCAGAATGACAGAAAACATTAATTAATCTCTATTTTGTTAACCAAGTTCCCATGAATTGGGAACACGATACATGTTTCAAGATAAGATTCAGCCACAACCATGGATTTTGTCCAGAAGTGGTGCATATTCCTATATGTTGAAAAACAGATACAACTACTATACTTGCTGATTTTATATATGTACATATGTGAAAGTATATTAATGTAGCAAGAACAACTGACAGGAATAGTTAAGAAGCGCTATAAAAATTGTCGCCCATCTTGAATCTCTTTCTCGTAATGTTTCACGCTTTTCTAATTTAAGAACATCCTTTGTAGTTCAGGATGAATAATGGCCATCAAGCCAGAAATCCTCTTTCCAAGGGTGTGTGTGCTGGATGCCTAAAGAAAAGGATAAGTGCATATGCTGACACTTCCAATGCGCTTCTACAGCTCACTCACCTTCTCTGTCTGTCAAGGACACCGAGGTACCCCAGCTCGTTGCACTGTCTCAGACCCTGCACTGACAATCATCTGTATTTTGCAAGGACTAGGGTCCTTACAAAAAGTGCGCAAAACTAACGATTAGGACAAACTATCCATTTATCTGTGACCTGAGCAAGTAAGATGAGTAGTCACCAAGACACATTTGTGTGGAAGTCTGTGCTTTGGATGTTAAGTCACGTTTTTTAGTATATCCAGGCTTGAAAAGCAACAGGGGAAAGTTGGAAAAGCTTTCATAGTTAAGATAAAAATGAGAAATGTCCTCTAAACTGTATTTATGAGAAAAAAAAATACCCAGTACTTTGCCTCAGGTTTATGCATGATGTACTAAAACTGAGGAGGGACATACAAGTGGATTAGGGGGAAGCAGAACGGATCTCAGGACTGTTCACTTCATTTAGGAAAGAGTTGACAGGATACACAAACCTGATGCATGCTTGAGGCAGCCGTGTTGGCTCCTGCTCCACTGGAAAGAGAAACATTTGCCACATGGAAGCAGAAAACATTGGCAGGAAAATAACTTTAATTTGCAAACTTGAAAAGGAGTATTGAAAGCAGGAAAAAAGAAAAGAGGAGGAGGGGAATAACATTCACCTGGACTCTCTGATTTTGCCTTCAGGCTCTGACCCTACGATGAGTATGTTTGAAAGTAATTGATTGGTGAAAGTGAGCTTAAAGGTAATTTCTGAATGCAAGACAGGGAAAAAGCGTGCGCACCTGTCACCTGTGGGCCAGGATGAGGATGAGCCAGGACCCCCTGGAGAAAGGCAGTGTGGCTCTCCCATACCAGTTACCAGCACAGAGACCCGGCTGGTGTTGTAGATGTATGCAGCATGCGTATGTTATTACACACATATATACCGGGAAAAGACAGTGAAGGATGCCCCAGCTGTAGCATGCATTCTACAAATTCTTGTCCTTCTACATTTCTCCTGGTTTGGACTTCGTGTCAGCTTAGGACCCAGGAGAAAGACAAAAAACCATATATATACGTAGCCAGTGCCGTGAGGCACAAAACCTTGTGAGACATTTTGTCTCATCTACAGCCTTCCACGCCTGTTGTCATTTGCCTCCAGAGCCTAATGGAAACCTGCCCTGGATGGTATGTTTGTTGTTATTGTTTCAATTTCCTTGCCTTTTATTTATTTCCCTTGCCTCTCAAGAGCTGGTCAGAGGTCCCATTACTTCCTGCTGACCAGGGAAGGCTATGAGAACAAGTAGTTATAGTGGATTAAAATATACACACTATCACAAGAAAAACAGAAGGAAGGGAGCGGGGGACTTGCTTAGCAAAGGGTGATGGAAGTCGTGGGACAGAGAGCTGCCAGAAATACTGAAGTGGGTTTTTATGTCCAGACTTGTTTTAGACTTGATCTCTGCAAGGAACAGACCTTCTGAATTCTTCCCGTGACAGTACTGCAACTTGAACCTGGATATATTGAATCAGTTCAATGTTTCCTTTAGATGTGAAATAAAAGTTTGTTTGACAAAAATGCAAATCATCATTTGTGGCAGTGTGGATTCCTCCTGCCTGTACTGATGGAGGAGCCAGTCAGTGTTACAGCAGAAAGAGAAGAGCTTGCACACAATATGATTCCCCTCTGCAGCAAAGGTGCTACTTTGGCCATTGTCTCCAAGAAAGACAAGATTTTTGCTAAAATAATGGACATCATTAGCCCCCCCCATCTCTAGGGCAAATTAACCCTGTGGTCCATGCTTGACCTAGGCTACAGCAGATTGTATCTGCTGTATTTGGAAATTTTCCTTTCCAGCATCTGTTAAAAAATTACTAGCAGGTGCTGAAAATTGTGGCCTCCAACCCAGAGACCTGGAGCCAAAATACCAGAGGGGAAAAAGTCACTTCTTGACAACCGCCTGACTCCGGGGTTGGATGAGCCAGAGAGACAATCTGCTGCTATGGGAGATGCCAGATCAGAGGAGGGAAGTGGTAGCACCTCATGCAATTAGTCTAATTTTTTTTTTTTTTTTTGAAGCTACAAGTGGCAAGGGCCAATTCCTTGCCTCTGTGAAGTTATAAGCCTGGTGATCCCCTCTGGTGCTATAAAAGAGTTAGGCCAGCTTGCAGATGATCAAAAAGGTTAGGCTACCTGTGTACCACCCAGAATAACAAACTGAAGTCATTTAACATTTGCTATATAAATGACACACTGCTATGTATATATATCCCAGTGAACACAGGAGACTAAATTCTTGCATGCCATGTAATTACACACACACTCATGTAAAAATGAGCTGATATAAAATAAATATGCATCTAGCTGTGCCTATGCCTGTTCCAGTCTCCACTACAGGGCTATTGCGTTGCCAATGTGTTGACATAAAAATGCAGTTTTATGGATTACATCTAAATAGAAATGTGTGAAAAGGGATTTTGTTTTGGCTACAGCCCAGTCTCTTAATATAATTATAATTACTATTTTTACTACTACTGCTACTACTACTACCACAGTGAATTGGGAGCCCCCTTGGTTCTACCCGTGGTACAAATAGCAAGAACAAACCTGACCTAAAAAACAGGGGAGCTGAAAGAGGGGTAGAGGCAACGTGACTTCTCCAAGCTGGAGTAACAAGACAGGAAGTGGATGTAGGATTTACAGCTCTTAAGTTCTAGTCCTTGGTGTGGCCTGGGCGCTCTCTGCCATGATTTCATACATGGCTTTCTCAGGGAAGATGAGGGCGGGTGGGAAATACTTTACTGATGCAATGAGGAGAGTGGTTTTTGTTAACATTAGGATAGCTCTGTTCCGCCTTTTGCAGCAGAGACGGAGAAACCATCTGTGCAGGTTGTCCTGGGTAGCCAGGGCTGGTGGCCGGTGGCCATGGCCATGGTGGCTGCTGCTGGACAGTTTCCCGATGACACTGCCACCACCACGGTGGCAGCCATGCAGCAGGGATAGCAGCTTGCTCGGGTTGCAGATGTGATGTCAAATGTGTGGAGGTGGGAGCTGAGCCAGCGTCTCTTTTCCCTTTCTTTTTTCACCTGCCCGCCTTTATTATGGGCATAGCACAAGTCATCGTGCGGTGTTCCAGCCTGAAAATCAGAAATACATCTCTCCTGTTCACTCCTTGACAGTTCATCAATGTAGAAGAGTTTTCTAAAAATCTCTGCCAGGATAAAGAAATGCACTTTCAAGTGCCGTTTAGGTGTTTCCCAGATCTCTTGTCACTTCATGCCAGGGTCTGCCGGGTGCTTTATGAAAAAGCCTCTAAAAGTGCCACTTTCTTTCTGATGCTGACCTTAAACAGGACAGGTACACAGTCCGTGCAGCCGGGAAGCATCCCCACCACGACTGTTGCTCTTTACAAGCCATGCTTGCTCAGAGGTAGCTATTTTCTGCCAGCTCAGGGGCTCAAAAAATGAAATAAAATAAAATAAAATGAAACTGTCCCCCACCTCAGAAAGAAATATTTTGAGGGGAAGGGGCAGAAAATGCAGCGTGAGCCTACCCAGCAAACAGCAGTGGGCTCAGGAGGACTGGGAAAGCTATTTGCCAGGAGGCCAAATGGTTTGCCTGCATCTCTGGGAAAAGAGATGTTATTTGGTGCTTGAAATCATTTAAAGAAAACAAAGGATGACTGCTACATGCCTGCCCACGATAGTCTGAAGCACTACGCTGTTGTGGGATATTTCTGCCAACCAAATGGCAGCGAAATACCAGTGCATAGAGCAGGGTGAGCTGGTTGCACACAGGGGTGCCTGCGGGACCAGCCTCCAACAGCTCGGCGCGCACTCGCTAACGCATCGAACCCCGAGGAAGAGAGGACGTCGTTCTCATTACCTCCATTTTGTAGATGTTGAAGAGGAGGTTGGGGAGATTTGCCAGCCAAGGGGGTCTGTCAGGGACGAGATGAGTGGTTATGGGTCCCAGCTCTCAGCCTCATGTGTAGACTGTACCTCTTGGGGCAGATTTGGGGGAAGATTTTTATTTCTCTGACAGAGGAGAGAAAAAAAATATCTTCCAGCTTCCACTAAGGGAATTATGCCATGTTGATTTGTCTTAAGGGCGCTGTTAGGATTAGCCAAGTTAGAAATCCATACTGTCAATTAAAATTTAATATTGTCCCAAAGAGACCCAAAAGAAAATAGGCTTTTGCAAGGAAGAATAACCAAGTTTGCACAACAGTGATCAGCCACATGAAGCATCATTTAGAAATAAGTTCTTTAAATGATCCTGCTCTGCTTTTGGTGAGTGTCCATGTAGGCATACACATCAAGTTATTTGCATGTATACAAACAAAAACTCCCCACACTTTGGTTTACGCTACCCCCGAATACTGCTCTAGTTCCAGACTTTCTCTTTCCAGCCATCCAGCATCAATCCTGCACGGAGCGCCTTTGACTTCAGGAGGATTGTGAATATTTTCTACCTCTTCACTGTCTTTCAAAGGCAGCCACAACCACAAAAGTTAAACCTCAGGGAAGGCGGGGGGAGAAAATCTCTGCATGCACAAGCAGAGCCCCACCTGCCAGTTATCTGCCGTCCTTTGTGCTTTGAAGAGGCATCTCACCTCTTAGAAGGGAAACAAGTTTGTCGCGGAGGGAGACGTGGTTAGTAATTCTGTCTGTGCTTCCCTCACCTCCTCTGAGCTCAGGATGCCGTGGGCCCAGCACTCCCTCCTGTGCTGCACAAAGAGGGAGCCAGTTCTGAACCAGACCAACTCCCTGGCATCCCTGGTGTACCCACGTACCCACATTTCCCAAACCAGCCTTTTAAAATGTAGGGCTGGTGGCTGAAGAGATGGTTAGCCAGCAGTAGCTGGGCTGTGACAGAAATGTGAGTTTATAACCTGGCAACAGAGATTTGGCTCTGAAATGTAATATATCCCATTAAAATCTCTGCGCTCAAAGGCAGACTCGAGGTTTAAATAATCTTTGATTGCAAGATAATGTCCTGAGTGTATTTCAGCTTTACTGAAGTTTAGTATACGATCTGTTTCTGGCCCTTCTCAGCTATAGGAGATATTCTCCCATCACCCTGCTTGCTGCTTTAATGGCACCTCTGTTACTAACACCTGGTGGAGAGGCAGGAGCCTCTCTTGGCAAACTAACCCTGCACAGTCTTAGGAGTGAAAATCTGAATATGTATAGAGCACATGAAGTCATCATTAATGCATAGCACGTCCCCTCTGGTCATTTAAATAAATTATTGACACCACCACCACCAAGAAATGAACCAGGTGCCACTCCAATGGCTGAGACACTATAGGTAAGTGTAAATTATCAGAGTGCTTCAAAATTTTGAAACCCTTCAAAAACAAAAGAATAATCACACAGCGTTGGTTGTAAATATGTGTGCGTGTACATACATGTCTGTGTATGTACATGTGCATGTATGCACACCTTAATGTTTGCACACCATAATGTTGTGACTTTAATAATTTGTTTTAAATGGTGGGTAAAGGATCTCTATAGCATCTACATATGTATATCCACGTTTCACACTTGCTGTGCCAATTCTTATTGCCATATAGTCTATAAATTGCTTCTGGAAAAGTGTAATCCTGGTTTTACCTCTGTATTTTAAAAATCATTTCCCCATGTATTATCTCTTCACAGCTTTATACATTTACGCTTTTACTCTCCAAATGACTTGACTAGAATGCTATATCCCTGAACAGAAATATATTCCCCCCTGCTATTTTTCTGCAGGAGCCTGGTTCATTCAGAAACAAGGAAAAAAATACGAATGATTGTTTTTAAATTCCACAACGTGCAGAGCTCAGACAAGCCACAGATGCAAATGTGGAAAGCAAATCTACTGCTGGCTTTAGGAAATGGCTGGGTTCACTGCGCTTGTAAGCAAGCACCTTTATTTAGGCATGATTGTAAGCTGCCATTTTGATATAATCCCTGGGTTTCTGGACCAGGTATGCTGTAGCTGGCATGACAAATCTACTGTACCTTGCTGTAATACCCAGCCATCAATCAAGCACCGTCCGCCAGAGCCAGCAGCCACGGACAAGTCTGCACATCCACATCACTGTTCCTTTTGTCATCAGGGAGCACCAGGGCCCCATGACAGCCCAGCAAATGATACCGCTGCCCTCTGTGAGTTGGGAACTTGGTGTTGGCGTGGGGGATCCTGAGCTGGAAGGTGTCACGCCACGTCGAAGCGTGGGCACTGCCTCAAGTGGTGCACGAGTGGATATGGGGTCTTTTTCTCAGGAGGTGAAGGTGGCTCTCTTTGAAGGAGCTGACAGAAGGTATACAAAAATGCACATCCCTCTCCCCTGGGAAGGTCACAGGGGCTGCCTGGGGACCAGCGCAGGTTCTCTGCACATTCGTGGCCTTTCGCCGTTACCCCCACATCCGGGCTGGTTCTGTCCCTGCCCAGCCAGAGGATGGGACACTTGTTCCTCCCCACCCCTGTCCCTGCTGGTTTGTCAGACGCACAGGTCCTTTGGGGAGAGGGGAAGCTGCAAGTGATGCTTCTGGCAGGACAGCAGGTAAGATAGGCTTGACCTGTACAGGAAAGCATGATTTGGCCACATCTTTGCTGAAGCTCAGAGAATAATTTTTTTTTTTAAATAAAATCCTCCACACACCCTCTTCTAATTTGATTTAGATCCAATAAATGAGTATTGTAGAATTCTTAGTTCCTCAATAAATGGGCAGCTCAGAAAAGGAGGCAGCAGTGCCTTGACTCCTAGGAAACTCAAGACTCCTCTTCAAGTGGCAAAGTAATAAAAAGAAAGCAAACACTACAAAACAAGCCATTCGTATAAAGCCATATCTGTCGTTAAAGGGGACTTTGCTGTCACCCTGCACCCTGGGGTCTGTGTGGTGACAAGGAGTTGGTTGACTTCTTGGAGAGCTTAAGGGAGAAGGCGGCTGAATGCCAGCAGCGTCGCCTTCCTTTCAAGGTTGATTTTTCTTTCCCCTTATATCCTGGAAAAATCCCTGTGGATTTTACTTTCCTAATGAGCATGATCTGAGGGTATTTGGATGATATCAGTGTCCATGTGGAGGGGAGGTTTGGGAGCCAGGTGTGTGTATGTGCATGTGTTATCTGTCTGTAGCAGGTTTTTAGTTGCAGTTGCAGAAATGGTCTTTCCTTGGGGAGGGCAAAAAGCAGAACTGGAGCAGACAAAAGGCAGATAAACTCACACTTTACAGTGACTTAAAAAACAACTAATATTGCTCCATTTAAATGACTATAAAATGCTGCTAAATGCTTCATTTGCCAGCTCATGAACATCTTGGAGAACTGGGGCTGTTCACCTCCCTGTTTCACTACCCCACTGGAAGAGCTCTGTGCCCCTGTTTCGTGTATATTTGGGCTTAAGATCTTCGCATTCCCCCTGCTTTCTGCTTGAGAGCAGCCTGGTGCAGGATTGCATCCACCCAGCCCAAAGCTTCACCTCCGTGTACTCTCTGGCAGGCTCTCACCCCTGGGAAGGTCCCGGCTGTCATCTGTGAGCGTTAAACCCCACAAGTACATTTCCAGCAATCAGGGTAGGTTAAGGTCACTCCTGGCTTATATTTCTCTGACCTCTGCATGATGCACCAAATGGCAAACACATCTGGCATATAAACATTGCCAACTAGAGAACAGAAATGTTAAGTCCTGGTGAAGTAAATGGGGAAAGAGAGGAAGATTTTGGTCAAATCCAAGGCAGATTGCTCTGAGCTCTCAGTTGGATGATGGCGCAGCATAAAATAAACCAAGGTTCCCAGGGATTGCATGAGGAACAGTTTCAAGGGGGACTTTTTTCTGTGCTAGAGGAGAGGAGAAAAAAAGATCCAAGGGCTGTCTCCAACAGTGAGGCACTCTTGGGCATGGCTGTTGAAGCCAGCGGTTGGTGCTGCTCTGGCTCTCCACCAGCAAACTTGGAATCTGAAAGGCTGTTCTGGGCCAAGCCTGCCTCCCTGTCCTGCAAGAAATGAGAACATAAAAGCCTAAAGAAAGCCACCTACAAGAGGATCTGGGCTGGGGTGAAGTCAAGGCAGCAAGCCACTACGCTTGGCTTGGCCTGGCCCTCAGTGAGCTGGGGCTGGGACCACATCTGCGCCTAAGCCTGGACTGGATTCTATTGGTTTGTGCTTGGTTATGATTTTAAAAGAGAGGTTTTATGCTACCACAGAGAGCCTGCATTTTTGTGGATTCAAATATTCCTTAATTAGGTGTTGTCTCTTAGCAGAATGAAAAGAGGTCTTTTATTTCATTTTACTTTGCCATTTTCATTTACTCTTGTTTGTGTTTAATAACTAGGTAGGGGAATGTTAAACAGCTACTGTAAAATATTTTGTAGCACAGCTGCGACTATCTGCTGTCCAGATTGGTGATGATGGGGGCTTGGGGAGACCCTTCCAGATTTGGGAGAGGCAAGAGCTGACTGGCTTTGTGCTGTTGAACCTCCTTTCCTTGCCTGTTTCCCAGAGGAGACAGCTTTCTTCCTCCTTATTAAAGATGAAAAGGGTCGGCTCTGAGAGGGTGCAGCCCACAATAAATGTATATTAACTCCCTGCCAGCCATTAACAGAGCCAGCTTCAGCGGGTGCTGGGTTCCTAGTCCAAGTGGGCATAGTGGAGAGGTGCGGGCAGGGCAGGCAGGGCCAGGCAGGAGAAGTAGGAACGGGCAGGACAAGCCCAGGCAAACACAAGCAGGGACGGGCAGGAGCAGTTCTCGCCGGACAGGACGGGCGGCGGGGGGGGCCGGAGCCGGGGACCGGGGGTGGCCTCGGGACAGCGGCAGCGCCCCCCACCCACCCAAACGGCGTTCGCGCTATAAAACACGCCCCGGCTGGGAATCTGCCCCCGGTTCCATAAAACCCCACGGGCAGGGGCTGGACACGCTCCCGGCCGCAGGCAGGTGCCGGTGTTGTTGCCCACCTGTGCTTCTCGGGGCCGCGCACACCGGGAGCGCGCACCGGGGCAGCTGGCCGGCAAATTCAGGCTGGGACGAAAAGGATTGTTGTGGGGTCTTTTCCTTCCTCCCTTCTTTCCTTCTTTCCCTCCCTCCCTCCCTCCTTCTCTCACCGCCTACGAGCAAGTCACCCAGGGGATCCGACATGTTGACTCCCCCAGTTTGCACCCAGCCCAGATTTCTCCCCGGCACCTCCTCAGCTGTGCAAAGCCCAGGGCTGGCCCACCGTTTCCGTTCCCACGCCCTAAAATAACAACTCACAAACGTCCCCGCTCCGTGGCCCTGCGTGGGCACCGCCCGTGGACAGAACTGCCCCGGAGGGAGAGGGCAGGAGCACCCCAAACTTGGCCGCTCTCCCAGATCCGAGCCTAAGCGGGAAGGGGAGAAGGTAGCAGAACTCCCAACCCTACCCCCCCCCACTCCTCGAAAAGCCTTTCCTTCTTTAAAGTTCGGGCTCTGTCCTACTTCCTCCTGCCCCGCAGGAAGAGAGCTCCTGAGCTGGAAACGCTCTCCACCGCCGCGCAACCTCCGCGGCCGCTCACCGCCTCCCAGGTGCTACCGTGGGAAAACACCCATTTATCGCAACTCGGGGCCGAACTCGTCCTGCTCGGCTTTTCGGGCGGCTGGTTTCGAGCAAGAGAGATTGGATATGTTTGATATATGCGCCTAGCCACCTTAATATTAAAAACATGTAGCAATTAAAAACACGCCGTGCGCCGGCTGCTCTGCGCAAGTAAAGCACCTCTTCCCCCCGATCCGATTTTTTTTTTTTTTGCGCTATTTGTGTGAATTTGAGAACCTACCGAACTCCCCGGCACTTGCCCGTTTCCCACTTGCCCCCTCACCCCTCCTACCGCGTGTTTTATCACCCGTATCGAACGGCCTCGCAGCCGCCCCAGCGTCTCTGCCGTGTCCCGGCACTGGGGTGGAAGTGGACGCACGACGGCCCCCACCCTGCATGCCACCGCCCCCTCCCCGCTTCGGTCCTTGCAGCCGGGCGAGTCTCCGTGCCCCGCTCGTCCACGGCCCGGGCCGGGGCCGACGGAGACCCGCCGCCCCCGACGAAGTGCCCGATGGCAAGTGAGGGACAGCTCTGCCGCGGGTGACATCTGCACCCTCCCTTGCACTTGCCTTGTCCCGGGCCCGGGCTCTTGCCGCAACGAGGGTGGAAATTAAGGATCAACTCCCCCCGGGCGGTAGGAGCCGACCCAGGCACGCACCCGCGGGGATGGTCGTCCCGTTCACCTCGGCGGGTTTCCGTGGGAAAGGACCGAGTCGACAGTGGGGCGGAGGGGTGGGGGAGTCGCTTTGCAGGTGAACAGCCGAAATGTGGACCGAGAGTAGCGTTGTCGCCAGGGCCGAGAGACGGTACGCTCCCCGCGTGGGGCTATATACAGCCTTACCCGCTCCCTCGGCCTTGGATTTTCCCGTGGGCACCTGCCTCGGTGCCCACCCGCGACTGACCGGGGCGGGTGAGCCCGGGAGTTTGCAGGTGTGCTGTCCACCCTAACGGGCCTTCAGCCCGAACCACCCTAGCCATTGGAGGGAGGGGAGCGGGCGGCTGACAGCCCCAAAACCGTCCCCGCTCCCCGAACTGCAACCCGCCTGGCGGACGCTCTGCAGGGAGCTAGCCCAACCTGTGGAGGCTGCAAAGCCCCACTGCCCCCGGGGCTTCCCGGTGTCCCTGCTCCTCACCGCGCCGGCGGGCCCGGCAAAGGGCTCGGCCTGGGTGCGTAGCGACGTGGATGCGGCGGCTTGTGCGGTGAGAGAGAGCGGACGGGGCTGTCGCCTGGGGGCAGCCGTGGGGCGCCCCACGCGTGGAGCCGCCTCCCTGTGGGGAGCCGCAATGGCGAGGCGCTGGCTAAGGGGAGAAGCGAGGAGGCCTGGCTGGTTATGGGGGAGTTCTTCTTCTCCCACTCCCACTGGGGTCGCGTTCACTCCACGTCGGAGGCGGCTTTCCCTGCCCCCTACCCATTCCTTTCCTGCCCTGAAACTCCCGAAACGAAAACTTCCTATCTGCCCCCTCCGCCTCCTGCAGCGCCGAGCCCCGCTGGTCCCCCCCAACACACCCACGCATACCCACGCCCTGCCCGACTCCGTGCAGCCGACTCGCAGCTGCAGCCCTTATTTCGTGCCCTTCGAGCCACCGAGCCTCTCCCTTTTGTCCTGCCTGCGGATGACCCATTTCCTCCCTCTCCCCCTTCCCCTTTTCCCCCCCATTCGGCCCCGTCCTTCGTCCCACCCTCCCGTCCCTCCACCCTCCTGCCGGCCGCACGCCCCGGGGGCCGTGGCGGTCCCCGCTCCTCCGTCCCGCACCCGGCTGCGCGCAGCGGGGTCGGCGGCCCGGGGCGGGGCGGCAGGGGGGAGCGGGGGTGCACGGAGAATCGGCGCCTCGTCCGCGCTGTATTTGTTTTCCTTTCCCCCCTGAACGCTAGATTAAGACGTGAAGATTACACTTTTATTGTGGCGGCCGAATAATACCACGAGTCAACACACACAGCAAACAAAAGTGCTTGTAGTACACGGCCAACCCCGCTGGGAAACGGGCTGCGGGCTGCTGCAAAAATCAAGCTCTTCAGTGCTAATTACAAATAAATGATGATGTGCTCACTAAGTAATTGATTTAATGAAGTTCCTATGAAACTATTAAAACCGGGTAGAGGTCAGGCTGGAGACGCCCCAGAGCGCCCATTGTGGGATGTTTAACTCCGCCAGTCTCCTCGGAAAGACATCGGGGCTAATAGGTGAAGTCACAGCTGGTTCGGGCTGACTTTTGCAGCACCGGCACTGGCCTCCCCAAACTCGCCAAGCGGCCCGCACCGCAAGTTTGGGGAGGCGAGTTCCCCTGGCACACTCCCGGCCCACTGCCTCCACCCTCACCCCTCCCCGCATTCCCTCTTCCGGGGGGCGGCTGTTCGCCCCCTCGGCAGCCTGGAGCCCCCCGGCGCGGTGCACCCCCCCGCTCCCTCCCTGGGTGCCCATCCCCGTCCCGTCGGGGCTGCGCTGGGTACTCACTCGTTCGGCCCGGCCACCTCGCCTGCACCTCAACCAGGCGCCTCCGCGGTTCTCCCCAGCCTAATTAAAGAGGGGGGAAGTGGAGCTCTGAACTTGTGTCTACCACTACAGGGCGGCTGTAATTCCACCCCCCCAAGTCCCGACTTCCCCCCCCGCACACTCACACACACACTTCTTGAAGAAACTTAAGCTAGGATGCCAGGTAGGGTGCTTGGGAGATTTTGGCAAGGTGCCTGGAAGGGGATGCGTGCCCATTTTTCCTTGAAGGGTTTTCTTGTTCGAAAGGCCATTTGAAGCGCTTTAGACGGGCTCGCCGTGTGAAAGGAGGAGGAGGAGGAGGAGAGAGGGAATACAGACATTAAAAAAAAAAAAAAAAAAAGAGAAAAGAAGAAGAAAATCCGTCTATTGGATTTCCCAGCCCCATGCTCGGCTCTCTCCCTCCTGGGGCAGAGCGGAGTGGAGGTGGCCCCTCGCCTCCCCCCCCATTTAGGGGGCCTCTAAGCCGACCCCAGCTCTGAGCGCGCTTTGAGGATGGTGGGTCCCCGCTGACCCCCGGGGATCCCACCCCGCTCCGCCTGCCAAAGGACTCTTCTGTGCCCCCTTCCTTTTAACGCCAGTGCTTTTGGCGGGTTGTAAATGAGTTGGGGAGAGAAGCCGAGCCGCCCCCCAATTTTCGCCCAGCTGTTGGCATTTGCTGAGTGGGGAGGCGATGCCCCCCACGGGCAACGCCCCTCTCGGCTCCCAGTGCTTTCCGGGGTGGGGGGGGGGGGCAAGCTACCCACCAGGGCTCAAACAGCGCCCCCGACGGCCGGGGCAAGAGGGGCGCAGGGACGGGGCCCGGGAACGGCTTCTCCCCGAAATACGAGGTGCCTCCGTCCTCCCCGCGGAGCGGGGAGCAGCAAGTCCCTAAATATGGGAAGACAGATGAGGGGTGAGGTGCCCCGTCGGTTGTCTTCAAGCCCTTTTGTCCCTCTCCTTGTGGCTTCCGGAGGCTCTGCCCTCGCCCACACCGCTACCCGCTGTACAAGTCGGGGGTGTCCGAGACGGGGCCGGGTGCATTTGGGGGGGGCGGGGGAGGGCCGCAAATGCAAGCGACAGGCAGGTACCTGCGTGCGGCCGGGGTACAGCCGGGAAGGTGCACTGGCAAACGCCACGGCTCCCCACGCAGGCACGCGTGGGCTCGCACACGGGACAGCCGCGGGACCAAATAGCCTGAGACGGCTCCTCGCGTTCGCTTGCAGGGTTTTGGGGAGGGCTGCTTTTTCTTTTTTTTTTTTTTTCTCTCTCTTTTTTTTTTTTTTTTTAGAAAACGATTAATTTGAAACAAATTAAGCTCTCCCGCCTCTTGTTTGCCAAACAGGCGGTTGGCAATGTGCAAACAGGCTTTCACCTCGGCGCGGTGCCCCCGCTGCCCTCCCTGCCGCCCGGCCTCCAGCGCCGGCCACCTCATCCTCCTCTGCCCCTGCCCCACCGCCTCCCTCCCCTCCTGGCCCTGCAACACCGCCGGGTTACTATCTCCCCGTTGCCCTTAATGAACGATCCGGGATTCTCTTCAGCCTCGAAATAAGAAGTGACACATGCACCACTAAACCAACGTGTGGGGAAAGCTCGCGGCTGAGAGGTGCTATTGACGGGAGCGCTGCGAAGAGACAAAGCTGGGGGCTAGTGGAATCAGATGCAGTCCTTAATTAACACCATCTTAAATAGTCCAACAGGCGCTGAAGACAAAGTTGAAGAAAGACTTTAAGGCTGAGTGCCCCTCGACAAGCTCTTTTTTTTTCCCTCGTGTCATTCAATATTTAATGCACTGTGCTTGTAATGCTACTACTGGTGCTCCTTTCTCAGCAAGTACATTATTTTTTCACGGTGCCCATGGCCAGGGAAAACCCTTTAGGCAAAGAAAATCAAAATGTTTGTTGTTTTGGATGACTTATAACTCTTGTTTAACACAAGCACTTTCAAGAAAGTATAACAGGCGCAGCCTCTAAAGCAAACAACGAAATCCTTGTGACAGAGTCGGACACAAAAAGCACATTGTGTTACGGACTATCCCTTTTCTCTCCTGCTAGATGGGTGCCTGTCTGAGGCTGAACACCACGATGCCATTTTACTTTTGAACTATTGTTTTTGAGTTATGCCATGTGGTCAAAAGGAGAAGAAGGGAGGTTGTTTCCAAGCTCATAAGACAAACGAGTTGCCTTTCATTGAACTACCCCAGAGCTCCTTTAAAACGAGGTTTAAATGTCACCTCCATGTTTTTAATGGACACAGGGCTTCAGGGGCGACCCTTCAAAGCGCCTTCGTAATAAACGACCCTTATTAAATATGTCTCTGCCTGGGAAAATCACTTGGCAAAGGAGGAAAAGAAAAAAGGGCGGGGGGGCGGAGCGGGAGGGGGGGTGGGGAAGGAGAGACACGGCGCTGCCGGAGGAGCTCCAGCCGGGGCCGGGACGGAGCGGAGGAGCGGTCCCGCTCCGGGTGCCTGCGGCCGGGCGGGGCGGGGGGAGGAAGGGGGGTACACCCGCCTTCACCCCTCGTCCCAAACTCCCTTTCCTCCCTCCGCGCCCCCCCCGAAAAAAAAAAAAAAAAAAAAAAAAAGAAGAGGCTGAGTGAAAGGTTGGGGTGTTTTCCTCCTGACTTCTTTTTGTCCTTAGGAGAGCGGCGTCTGCGAGTCTGAGCTGGGAAGTTACTGATTTGCAGGCTGCATGTTAAGGCAGCCCATGTAAGTAATTTCTGCGGGCATCCCGGCAAAGGAGAACAAATCGTTGACAAAGGCGAGCCCTTTCAATTCAGCACCGTCGTTAGGGAAACCAAAAAGTATTCTTCCTATAATAAGTTCCACTTCAAAGGATTTCTCATTCAACGGTGACTGCTTCGCACTTTTATTAAGTCCGGGCTTTTTCACTTGGCGGAATCATCTGTTTGGTTATTTTTCATCGTGTTTATTTTTCACCATTCACACAGTACTTGTATTAAATAAACAAAGAACAATCACTCTGCAAATAAAAGTGCTTAGGTAGGGGGAAAAAAAAGAAAAAGAGGAGAGCAGAGAGAGCAGAGGATGAGCTGGAGCTTCTTCTCCGCGTGTTTGTTTGTTTGTTTATCTGCTGAAGTTGGGGGGGGTCCTAAAAAAGAGGAGGGGAGGGGGGATTGGGAGAGAGGCCAACAAAAAAAATATGAGACGTTCTGATGAAGTGAAAATTGACTGCGCTAACACGGCATGAAACTAAAGGTCAATGCAACTGTATCTTAATAGAGTGTCTCGAATCGAGGTGGACTATTTTAAATGCAGCTTGCTTTTGCTGCGCTCATTGCCATAGCAATCCTAACGCTCCATGTTGATGTACCATAAAAGCAGTAGTTTGAATTTCAAAGAACCTGCCTTTGAACTTCTCCCTGCCTGATTAGGCACTTGCGTGGTGTGTGTGTGAATGCGGGAGCGTGGTTGTGTGTGCCGGCGGGACGCGGGATGCGGGGGGGAGCGGGGCCAGCCCCCCGCAGGGGTTTGGGTGTCCGAGCCAGGGGGGAGCGTGCGTGTGTGTGTGTGTGTGCGCCAGCACACTCTCTAGCCGCTCCTGGTCTACTCTACCTGGAAATATTCTTTCCGGGGGGGTGTTGACAGTCCATCCTTCCCAGCGCTTCATAAGTCCTGGGCGACATCTCTAGAAGCAGGAAAAGCGCGAGGGGGAAAAAACAAAAACAAACAAACAAACAAACAACAACGAAAATCCTCGGTTCTCCACTACCACCCCCGAAAAACAAAGCAACAGCCTGCCCTGGGTGGAGGGTCCCCCTGCGCCCCGTACCCCCCGCCCATGGGGTGTGTGCCTGTTAGGGGGCGCAGCACCGCCGTTCTCCGCCGAGGGCTCTCCCGCTTGTCCCCCACACACCTCCCCGCAATGCCATTTCCCACACTCCCGAAATTTTTTAGCCCCTTCAAACTTCTCCACCGCCGCCCTAGACTTTAAAGGGCCGAGCGCCAGCAATAGTTTGTGGCGAGATGTCTCCCAGCCTCGACTACAAAGGTAGATGATTTAAACAGTGTTTGCTAGGACCACGTTTCGCCTACGAAAAGATGAAGTCTTTGATGATGGCCAACTCGGTGTCAATAAGTGGCTTTCTTTGAGCCATATTCAGATGGGAACGTCTTGCTTGCCAATTGCCATAGAAATCTTAACACACCATGAAGATTGTCCAAGCGCCAAGCCTTCCGTTCTGGGCTAAATTACTTTGAAGTGGGGCAGGACGTGCACTGGTCAATGTTAACTCTATAGGGCGGGCAGGGAACACTAGGAGAGGGAGGCTGGAGCGGGGGAAGCAGAAAATAAGAAGGGGAAACTTGTTTTAGACACTCTATACAAGGTTCTGCTCATTGTCAGATATCTTTTATCTTTTATATTTCCCATGAATGATTCATGTCTCGGTGGCTTTGTGTCGCCCTCCTTTTCACAAGAAACTTCATTAGGGAGCTATAAGTTTTCCCATTGATTGGAGCCCTCATTTATGAGTGTTTTTCTGCTTCGTATGTTGGTTATTGTCATTCTGCTTGAAACAACTCTTTGCAACCTGTTTCACCTTTACCACATTTAACAAAACTGACTTAAAAAACACTCTAACCTTTTGGTGAAACTGTTCTTGACATTTTGACCAGTCATTTTCGAGCACTGGTAAATTACAAGGGGGAAAATCATCGTGGGCTCGTTTTATCTATCTTATTTCATTTAAAAAAAATAAAATAGAAAAATGAGACAAAAAGAAAAAAGACAACGAAAAAAATAATAATCCTGGAGAATGCTGACACACGACTCTGCTCGGAATTTTTCCAACAGCGGCTTTCACTCAGTTTTCCTCTCGAAACGAGAAACGTGTGTGTTCTTACTCAAGTCCGGAAAACTTTTTTCTTTTTTTTTTAATTCCAGTAGTCTCCTGGCGTTATTGCTCGCCTGACCTGACTCGGAGTTTCACAATAATCTTCTGGCATACGGTTTTGCCACTATGTCTTCTACTGAAGACTAGCGCTATTTAACTCACTAGTATCTGCAAGAAGAGACTGCCAAGAAGATGACTTTTTTTTTTCCCCAAGAGAAATAGTAACAATTTAAATAATTGAATTTGATACTTTGATTATGTGTCCTTGAGAGAGATTAAGAATATCGTGCGTATAAATGCCTGGCTTCTGTCTGTGTTTTATCTGTCTGTCTGTCTGTCCCTTTCTTTCCCATGTGCATGGAAAGGCAGTAGCGAAGCTCCTAGTTGCTTCATCATGGGGGAGCAACCCCCCAATCCTGCACACTCCCCCCCGTCCCCCGCCATCAGCCCCCCTGACTTCCAGGGGCAAACACGCAGGGGAGCAACGGCGGCAGCCGCGGGGAGCGGGGGCAGGGATGGCTCTGCCCAGAGCATCCTCTCTCTGCCTGGCTGCCAAACAAAATGCAAATCCGAAGGAGAACCGGGTTTACCCACACGTTTTGCTGAGAAAAGTCGGGGGTATCTCAGCCACCCCCAATCTCCCGGTGATGCTCCTGCCGCTCTGTGAGGCTGTGACTGTATCTGACTCTACCTACTGACCCTCGCGGCGGGGTGGGGGTGAGTGTTTTGGTCTGTGTCTGCCTCTCGTCTATCAGTAAGGCACATGCAATACATAGAAATAATATTTTTTATTAATTTGCATGATAATTTTTTTTTTTGCTTTTATGGGGTTTACAGAGATGAAAAATTGAAATTAGTATTATTTTATTTAGGAGGTATCATGTGTCATAAAATTGATGGGCAAGTGTGTGACCCTACGTGTAGCAAGTACATAAAAATAGTGATATATCCCCCGAGCTATACTTTATAAACCCTGCCATGTAGTAATGTATAGTGCAATCTGTTGTTGAAAAAAATGCATAAATTAAAAAGTTCGTTTATAAATCAGCACCAAAATATCTCTAATAAGATTACATTACATAAATTATTATTTAAAAAGTCCATATCTTACTTTATTATTTTTCTATTTATTCAAGTGGGCTTTGAAAAACGAATAAAAAGCAAATCGAATGAACTTTAAAAAATTATTTTCTATTAAAGTTTTCTGTTTGTTTTTAAAGTAACGCTTGCTTCTTCAGATCCAACACAACAATATGAAGACAACGTTTAAAGGCTTCCAGAGTGACAGCACCATGCACTGTACTAATAATATAATATCTCTATGAACTATATATATATATATCAGCACCAACACACCGCACGGAGGACATGCAGGAAGAGTCTGTTTCACATTACATCGTTCATTCAAGTAAGCTAAAAAATAGAATGATTTTTTTTGTACAAACCACAGCATCATAAACAACAATCTATCACCAAAATTAATAAGAAAATTCTTTGGTGTGCTCTGTACTCTTCCAGGAAAAAAAGAAAAAAAAAAAAAGGTTGATGTCAGAAAATAAATTAATTCGACTGTACAAAATAATCGCGTTCACATACACGTTATTAACAATGACAAGACGACATCCACCATTCACGGCACACAAAACACATTTCCACAAGCCCTGGGGGAGGGGAGGGAGGCTACCGCTTCTCCTCTCGGGGTCTCTGAGGAGGAATTAGTGCTCTTTAGTTTATTCGCACCCCGCTCCTGACGGACGGGAGAGGGGCCGGGGTCCCCCCTAACCCGCAGCCCTTCGGCCGCTGGGCTGGGCCGCCTGGGGGGCGGGGGGAGCAGGCACCCCAACCCCAGACCGCTCTGCCACCCCCCTCTTTTTCCCAGCAGCTCTGGTTCCCTCCTCCCAGGTGACTCTGCCCGGCCACCGCAGGGGGGTGGTGAAAAGGAAGAGGGCGCGCAGGCACCGGCTCAGCTGAAAGGAGCGAATAAACTTTAAAAAAAATTACTTGTGTGTATAAAATAATAATAATAAAAATAATCCCCTCAGCCCCGCGCTCCCCTCCCCTCCGGCGCTCGCCGGGCCCGGGGGGTTGTTCCCCCCATCCACGAATGGACTGTACAAGTGGCTGGAGAGAGCAAGAGGGTTAGGGTTACATCCTCTGTGAGACGAACTTAAAAAAAAAATAATAAAGAGAGTAAAAATAATACCAACCCCAAGAAAATGGAAAATCACTGTCAGTTTTCATGTGTGTTTTTATAGGAAAAAAACCCAAAACCCCCCCCCAAAAAAACCCAACAAAATGTATCACAGTATCGCAGTTGTCAAATAGCAGCGGGTTTCTTTTATGCTCTGGCTACGTTTTAGGAGCCATACCCGTACAAACCATGGAGGAGTGGTAAGGCAGTGCTGCATCTTTTGTCTTTCCTTCCCTAAATCGTTTACAGATGGTTACGGCTAAGGGAGAAAGAAAAAGGGCTGGAGAGAAAATGCCGGGTGCAGGTGAGATCCCACGACTCGGGAGAGAAACCAACATTTACAAAAGAGCTGAACTGCAAGGGTTGTGGGGGGGAATGCATTTATTTGATTTTATTTTAGAGGATTCGTAACCTGTCCTCGACTGGCTGGAGCTTCAGCAGGTGCTGCTTTACCATTAGGAGGCCGCTGCAAACCTAGGGCTTTACCCAGGCTGAAGGGGAGGCGCTGGGGTGGCAGCTGAAGTATTTAAGAGCTGCTCCAGGAAACGTGAGGGCTCTGCCAGCTCGCAGCCTTCTCCCGGCTCTCTCTCTTGTCAAGAGCAGTGCGGCATGGTCGGGGGGGAGCCGGGCACCTATCTCTCTTGGCACCATCCTCCTGCAAAGCGTGTTGCTCGGGTTGCTGAGATGGCCCAGTTTGGCGTTATTAATGCTTTTTCTTACAAAAAGAAAAGGAAAAAAAAAGGTCCGAGTCTCTTTAATTAAATTAGTTACCGTACAAACACCATAGGGTTTCGTACACGGAATAAATAGCGCAAGTAAAACCTGATGGCACTTCCACGCCAGCCCCCCGTGCCAGGCGGCTGCTGCTGCAGCCTGGGCCAGCGCGGCGGGGCCGGGGCCGCCGGCGGCACGGCACGGCCCTAGGGAGCGGTTCTGCCCCCCGAGGTCCTGTGGGGCTCGTCCCCCTCGGAGGCCGGGGAGGTGTCGCGGCTGGAGGGGGTGCGGGGCCGGCGGGGAGCCCCCCCGGCCTGGCAGACGTACCACTCGCTGAGGTTGGTGACTGGCGGGGAGAGGGCAGCGGCGCGGCCGCGGGGCGGCTCAGCGGCCGGGTCGGCCTCGGGGGGCAGCGGCCCGTCGGGGGGCCCCGCCGCCGCGTAGGCCTGGGAGCCCGGCGGCGGGGAGGGCGGCGGGGACTTGCAGTGGATCTTCATGTGCTTCCGCAGGGAGCTGGGGTGGGTGTAGGACTTGTCGCAGCCGCGGATCTTGCAGTAGTAGGGCTTGTCGGAGGTGTGGACATGGGAGTGCTTCTTGCGGTCGCTGCTGTTGGCAAACTTCCTCTCGCAGCCGTCGAACTCGCACTTGAAGGGCTTCTCCCCTGTCGGGACACAGCAATGGCACCGTTACCGGCGGGCGTTGGCACGGCCCTGCCCGCACCCTGCCCGCCGCACCTCCGCCCGGCGCAGCCCCTCCGCAGCGTGGCCAGTGGGGGCGAGCAGCAGGGCAAAGCCTCCCCTTCCCTCCTTCTCCTTCCCTCTCTCTGTTCCCCCTCCCGCCCCGCGACAGTCGCGACATAGCCAAGGCCTCCCGTTTTCCCCGGTGACGTGTCTCTGGCGGCCTCCACACCCGAAGCCCCGGGCTGGCGGCGGCAGGGCCCTGCCTTGTTTGCCCTCTGCAGCGCTCCCCTCGCACACGAGAAACCTTCATTACCGCTCTAATGACCAAGCCCAAACAAAACCGCTCAATGGCTTCGCCTGCGAGGGCTGGCGTTCGCCGGCAGCCTGGCTCGCCTGGCACATCTCCTGCGTAATCCTTTCCCAATGGGGTACTATGCTGGGGGAATAATTAGTTTGGGGAAAATAAAAGTAACACCTGTTTAAGCGTCCCGATATAAAGAGGCAGCACTCCGTACTGAGAACCTGCAGGTTTGTGGGGGGACCAGCCCGGACACTAGTGATGACAGCAGCGGGCTGCTGTTACCGCAGCTGTTTACCTCAGGCTAATCTGGGTCTAAAAAATCTCCGGTCGATCTATTTTAAGAGCTTTACGCAATACTTAACATTTAAAGGGGTTGCGAAAATGAGCCCGGGGCGGGTTCGCCTGGCGTACCTTTCACACACGCCCTCTCCCCCCGACTCCTGACATACCATACCCTGGGACATGTATGTTCTGGTACATATAGCCCTGCCCCAGATAGACCCTTCCCCATAGTTCCCGAACAGGGATGAGTAAATGCCTATTGCTGAGCGGTCAGAGAAAAAAAAAAAAGTGCCGGATTCCTGTACTGCACACAGACTGGAGTTTCTTACAGCAACTTTTTCTATCCCTGTCATGCTACACGCGAGCCCGGAGCAGACAGAACTGCAAAGATGCACAAATAATCTTTGTCACGGCAATTGCGACTCTTGAGTTTAAAAAATACGTTGATTTAAGCATGGCTGATGCGTATTTTCAGATCTGTTTTGCTCTGAATGCTCAAAAGTAGCAGCCCAGCAGCTGTCCCGGTGGACTTTTTTTAATATTCACCAGGCGATTTTTACTGCTCCTTCCGTTTGTAAAATCTGATCATGTTTAACAGAATAATAACGGGAAAAAAAATGTTTTTGTTTTTTAAAAATAGCTATTTCTCGGCTGTTACTATAGAAACGTGTGCCTCCGCAGCCTATTTACATGTCAACTTTTTCTATAAAAATCAGATCAGCTACCAGCGAAGTGGTAGCACTAGAAAGAGTGAGTTTATCCTCTAAAATAATAATAATAATAATAATAATAATGATAATAATAATAATAATAATAATAATAATAATAATAATAATAATAATAATAATAATAATATTTTTTTTAAAAAAAAAAGAAGGTAAGGAAACTTATCTCGTGGGTTTTAAAGTGAAGTTTTCACGTGCACGGAGACCCCCCACACGCTCCCATTCCCACCGAGACAAATCTCGGGTCACTTCATTTGGGTTTTTTTGTTGTTATTGCTGTGTTTTTTGTTTTCCCTCAGAAACAAAGCGAATCTACCGGACGGTGTGGCCGTTTTCGATCTGTATTAGCCCAAGGATGGAGGCTCACATCCTGCTGCCGGCAGCAGCCCGCAAAGCCCCCCAGGCTTAGCCCCCCTGAGAGGTGCTCAGAGCTGCCAGAACAAACCACGTCCCCGTTGTCGGGGCTTCAGGGAAGTGTCTTTCCCCGTAGGCTCACGCGTGGACATCCTCTCGGGGGCTGTGCACCCCTCGGGGGCCGGGGGAGAGGGGTTCCCTCTCCCCCGGCCCCCGAGGGGTGCACAGCCCCCGAGCAGCTCCTCCTTGCCAGCCTCCGGATCGCGACGATCCAATTCCACACAAATCCAGAAGCGAGGAAAGTCCCGAAGTGTCCCTGGCACGCTGACGAGGGCATCACGTCAGAGTTTAACCATTTGTAGGTGGCTTCAACCCAAGGAAGGGGGCGAAATGCCGGGCGCCGTCCCCTGACTCGTCCCGGTAGCAGCAGTGTCGGCGGTGGGACACACATACACGAAGGGGCTCTGGGGTCACATTTGTGAGGGTGAGTACGAGGGGGTGGGGGAATCGTCCAGGGGAAGCTGGGCGATCCTGAGCACCGTCTCCAGCAAAGGGGCAGCGATTTTTCGAGGGAAGGGGGGACGGTCCCCGTCGCCATTAGGATGAACGTTAGGTAGGGACAGCGATTTGTCCCCAAAATGGTGCTGGAGCCGCAGGGCGCGATGTGCAACTCCCGGGATGATGCTTTCGAGGAAAAGGGGGAAAACACCAAGCAAGTAAATGCCTTCTGAATTACCGACATTCTCTTCTTCCTGCAGGATTGCCAGAAACTTGCAAAATCCCCAAATGATACAATTGCGGTGTTATTATTCTCACCTCTTCCCCAAAATTGCCCATAATAAACGAATAGTTAGTAAATATCGGCTGCTCCCAGACTGCACATCACTAAACTAAAGTTGAGACGGCAAAATTACAGTAATTAATCTGGTAAGGACATGCAGAAGGTTTGGGACCCCTCGTCCACCCAAGCGCTGTGCATGGGGAAAGACTCACGTCCCCTTGGCATTCCTGTGGGCCGAGCTGTCAGACGATGGGAGCTATTGCCCCCCAACTTGAGCCCCGAGGGCTCCTTTGTTGCAACAGCCCCTTCTGCGTGGAGATAGCCTTCTCCCGTGGGTTCATGCGTGGGCACTTTCTCGGGGAATATTCACTACACAACCCCCGGAGAGCTGCGGTTCGCCCCCCGACTGCAAACTCCTCCAAATTTCCTTTGCAAAGGGCCATGTCCCACGCAGGGCCTTGGGGCACTGCTCGACCACAGCTCAGAGCTGCAAGCTTTGTCTGATACATATTTAGGTTATCGGGGTAGGGTCCTTTTGCCGCTGAATCCCTCTACCCCCCTCAACCCTCCTCCGGACTCGCTCTTTTGCCACCCTTGGAGCTGGGATGGGGAAGGAGTTGCGGAACCCAGACAAGTCCGCGGTAAAGTCTTGTTTTCCAAATCAAGACAGATGGGGACGGCTAGATGACAAAAACACGGGCCTCCAGCATTTAACTCATTCCGCCATTAACACAACAACAACAACTCTTCAAAAAATGTGTCATCCCCCCCGCAGGAGACATCTCCCCCCTCCCCCCGGCTCTGGGCGCAGACAGCTAGGCATCCTCAGGTCTCCGCAGCTACACATGGGCTCATGCCTGATATATACTGGAGATAAAAATCTATAATCCTTTCCGCCATGGGCCATTTGGTTTTACATCGGAACAACACGTTGCACGGTCGCCGCTTTTCTCTTCCCGAGCAGCACACAATAAATCAAGAAAGCAATTACGGCAACTCCACTTCCTTAAGTGTCCTCCGAGGAATAATATTTGTCTACTACTATAAATCCCGGCTTGGTTCGTTTTCGGCAAGAGTTTTTACACCCAGATCGAAATGCGTGTTTCAGGGGTGGCAAGAAAGGAAGAGAAAGGGAAAAATAAATGGAAAATCGAACAAAAAAAAAAAAAAAAGAAAAAAGAAAGAAAGAAAGAAAAAGAAAGAAAGGGAAAAAGGCACTCAAAGGCTCAAACACACCCTAAGCCCTTCCAGGAGCTCCGCACCGGGCCGGGCCTGTCCCCCGGGGCATCCACCGGGGGTGCCGCTCCCTCCTCCAGCAGCTCCCGCTCCGCGAAGCCCCGCCAGGCAGCCGGGGCTGCTTTGAAGTTTCCTCCTCAGATCCACAAAGAGAGAGAAGCGTCCTCCGGCAAGCGCCTTCCCCGCCCTGCGCCCTCCTCCCCGGCTCCGCAGGCACCGCCGGAGGCGGGAGCAGCCCGGGTAACACCGGCAGCTTCGGCAGCGGGGTCAGTGCCGGTAGCCCCGGCGGCAGGGGCAGCCCCGGTAGTCCTGGCAGTGTCGGTAACCCCGGCAGCGGGGCACAACCGGCAGCATCGATAGCCCCGTAGTAGCGCCAGCCCCGGCAGCGGAGGTAGCTCCGGCAGCGGGGGCAGCCCGGTAGCGCCGGCAGCCCCGAGCGCCGCGCCGCCGCCGCCCGCAGCGCAGGGGAACTGCGCCCCCAAGAGCCCCTGCGGCCCCATCTCCACCGGGCCAAACGCCCCCCGCCCGGCTCCGTCCTCGCCGGTAGAACCGGCAGGAAAAGCAGAACAACTGTCCTTCGCGGGGGGGAGGCACCGCGCAGCTCTCCCCAGCCGCGGGGTGAGCCCCCACGGGGTGCCCCAGGCAGGGTCGGTGGGAGCTGAGCCGTGCGGGTGCGCATCCTCTCCTCGCTGTTCCGCAGGGGTTGCTGTTTACCTCCCCCTGGACACTGCGTTATTTATTAATCGGTGTATTTATCCGCTGGTGCCGGGGTGTGGGGAGGTGGGTGGCAGAGGGGGTGGGGAGGGAGCTGCCCAAGGTGCGGGGGGTGGGGGGGGCGGAGGAACACGTGTGTGCAGGGCAGAGGGGCCGGGTGCATGTGTGCGGCTGTCTGTCTGTGCGTGGCTGTCTGTGCGTGGCCCGTGTGCTGCCGAATTACTTATTCATGAAAAAGTCACATGTTCGGCGATGCGTAGCAGAGGAGGAAAAGAGGTGGAAATGGGAAAAAAAAAAAAAAAAGGAAGAAAAGACTTAGAGAGGCGGCGAGGGGGGGAGGGGGAGCACCCACCTGTATGAGTCCGCTTGTGGATCTTGAGGTTTTCGGAGCGGGCGAAGACCTTCCCGCAGCCGGGGAAGGGGCAGGGGAAGGGCTTTTCTCCCGTGTGCACTCGGATGTGGTTGATGAGTTTGTATTTCGCTTTGAAGGGCTTGCCTTCGCGGGGACACTCCTCCCAATAGCACACGTGGCTGCTCTGCTCGGGCCCGCCGACGTGCTCCACGGTGACATGGCTCACCAGCTCCTGCATCGTGCTGAAAGTTTTAGAGCAAGGCTTCCTAGCGCCCGGTGTCGGAGGCGGAGGCGGAGGAGGAGGCTCCCGGTCGATCCACTTGCAGATCAGCTCTTGCTTGATGGGCTGCCGCATGTACCGCAAGAAAGCTCCGGCCGCAGCCGCCGCCGCCCCGACGTGGGCATGGTGATGGTGGTGATGATGGTGGTGGTGGTGGGGATGGGGGTGGTGCGGGTGCCCGTGGCCGGCCGCCGCCGCCGCTGCCAGGTTGAGGTTGACGGAGCCGTAGCCTTGCAACGCCGAGGAGGAGGCGGCAGCGGCCCCGTAGTGCGCCTCGGCGCGTCCGTAGAGCTCCCCGGCGGCGGCCGCCAGCCCCAAGCGCATCTGCCCGTTGAGCGGCGGGTGGCGGCCGGCGGGCGCGCCCTGCTCGCCGGGCGGCGGCGGCGGGAAGGCGGCGTGCGCGCCGTCGGCCGTCCCGTAAGTGCCGGCGGCCGAGATGAAGACGCCGTGGGGCGGCGGGTGCGGGAGGTGGGGGGAGCTGGCGGGCGGGTGCTGCTCGCCCAGCGCCCCATGCACGGCGGCGGCGGCGGGCAGCTCCCGCCGCAGGAGGAAGTCCCGGCCCGCCGCGCCCCCCGACGGGTAGCCCGGGAGGGCGGCGGCGGGCGGCGCGTAGGCGGCGGCGGTGGTGGCGGCGGCGGCGGTGGCGGCGGCAGCGGCGGCGGTGGTGGTGGCGGCGGGCGCGGCGAAGGCAGCGGCGGCGGCGGTGAGCGCCTCGGGCGTGAGCTTGAGGGCGGCGGGCTGCGCCATGTGCTCGGGTCCGAGCGGTGTGAGGGCGCCGCCAGGGTCGCCACCCGCGTCCCCGGGGTGGAGGTGGGCCGCGTGGTGGGGGTGGACGTGGTGGTTCCCCAGCCCCGGGAAGCCTGTCATGTTCTGGTGAGGATGGGGCTGAGCCGCTGCCAAATCCGCTAATCTCAGTGTCGGGTTCCTCTTGCTCAAAGGGGGCTCCATAACGACACAGCCAAGCCCATCTACGCTCGCTGTTGTTATTTTTTTCCCTCTACCCGCCTTCAAAAACATGTATATATTAAGCGGCTCTTTAACTTCTTTTGTCTGCGCTCCTAACTCCGCGCATCCCCGGCCCCGCTCTGGCCGCCCGCGATTGGCAGAGCCCTCACCACACTTCAGCGGCGCGGTGGGAAATACGGCTTGGACACGGCACCGGAGGGATTGGACGGATCCCGATGATTGGCAGCGGCTGGGGCGCCGCGATTGGCTCCCTTTCAGGCCGCCGGCGCAGCAGGGATCCGCCCCCGCAGCCCCCCACATCCCCCCCCCCCGTCCGCGCCGCCCCCCGAAGTTGCACTTGCAAAACTTCGCGCGGGGCCCGACGGGGCGCACCCGCTGCCCACCCCCCCCGCCGGCAGCGGGCAGCAGCGGGCAGCAGCTGCCGCTCCCCCGGCGCTGGACGGGGCACCCTGCTCGGAGGCGCTGCGCCGCCGTGTTTACGTTTGCGGGGCTGCGGGATTTCTCTCCATGGCTGAGAGCAGCCCACGAGCAGGGCTGCTGCCGGGCTCTGCACTCGGCTTCCTTTTCTTTTCTTCCCTTTTTTTTTTTTGGCCGTCATTCATTCATCGATGAGGCGGGAAAGCACGCCCTGATGCAACGCACACACCCCCACACCCACGCGAGGCCGAGGCTGTGTGTACTCGTGCCCAAGGCGGGCGACTGAAGGCAATACTAGGGGAAGGCAGCCAACGTTTTCCTAAAAAGAAGGCGGCAGCGGGGGAAGCAGGAGGGATTCCTTTCGTTTAGAAAATAAGTGAGTAAGCAGCCTGGGGAAAGCTGCAGCACATATTAGGAAGAAGTTTTGGAAGCCCATGCTCGCCACTTGCTTTTGGGGCTTCCTCCTCCCGAGGTGCCCCGCAGGCCCTTCCCAGGGCGCCCCGTCGGGACAGCCGCCCCATGCCTCTCGGGGGGCCACCAGTCGTACCCCAGGCAGCTGTCTCCATCTCAAACCTAATTCGACAATGGCAAAATATGGATGAAATCGCTCCGGTTACACAGACCCTCGACACTTTTGGGATGCCAGGGAGGGAGAGGGGCGGTAAGGCTGGAAAAGGGGGAGTCTCCATCTGGGGGATGTCTGCCAGGAGCTGCTGCCCTCGACGGAAAAAGCAGGGAGAGTGGCGGGTCCCCTAAAGGCGGGGAGGGGAGAGCGATGGGAGCGTCCCTGGAATGCGGAGTGTGTTGGTCCTCGAAAGTGAAGTGCTTTGTGAAGCGCCAAAACTGCACAAAGGAGGATGCTGCCGTTTGGGGATGCCGAAAAGGCAGGGCCGGGACTCTCCCTGCCGACCGAAGAGGGGCAAAAGAGCATGGCCGTGACTTTCCTCTGGAGCTGCGGGAGGAGAGGTGGCCTTTATTGATATGTCATCTGCTTTCCTTAGGCTGCTGGTCCCCCTGGGAACGCCTGGTGCTCCGGCGCTCTTCAGAAAGTGCAGGCAGGCTGCCTGCCCTTCCCTGCCAGCGGAGCAGCGAGGAACGCTACTCCGCCACGCCAGGAGAGGAAACGGGGCGGGGGATGCCAGCGGACACCCCTCCGCACACACCTCCTGGCCTTCCCCGGCCACCTAATCCCCTTGACCAAAGCACGTCTGCGTATCCTCGCCTCTGCCCTTTGCCGAGCTACGTTCAAAGGAAGCCCCGTGCTGGTTCGGCATTTCCTGGGCCAGGCTCCAACTCTCCTCTCCTCCCTCCCCCCGCTACTCACGTGAGGAAAACTCGCAGGATTTGGCCCACTGCTTGCCAAAACTGGGGGTAGGGACTGTAGAGCAGGAGCTGGCCCGGCGGGGAGTCCCGGCTTCCTCCACCGCAAGGAGGACCGAGAGCCGCCTGTATCCCCCCCCTCCCAGGAGCCGAACCGATGCTCCAGGCTCGCTTGGCCGTGGTGGGGGTGTCAGTGATGCTGCAAGGCAAGAGAATAAATAATCTTCGGGTTTTAAAAGGGGCTGCTCGATGGTTTTATTGCACAGTAAAAACTTCTCCTCGCAAACTAGCCTATACATGTATTTATATACGTATGCTTTATATACTTGCATCTAAACAGTGTCGCCCCCGCTCCCCAAATTCCCGGCAGGTTTCTGGACCGATGTCACTATACGTAATAGTTCGATATGGGATGCTGTGGAGGTGAACAACAGTATCGAGGCTACGCGGTACCTTGCGCACGCCTCCTCGTCCCGCTCTTGTTAAAAGCAGCGTGATACGTATCTGTCATCGATTTAATATGTCTTAATTCAAATATATCCCCCCAATCAGCTTCTTTTTATGAGGGGCTATAAAACAAAGAAAATATTTTATAGCTGGGTAATAGGCAACTGACCTGAGACTGTGGGGAGGGAGGGTTTGGCTGAGACTCACGTGGAAATTCGCCCATTTTTAGGACGCCGGGAAGCGAAGGTGACTGCCCGGGCCGGGTTGTTTTTTGGACGATGCCAGCACCAAGACAGCCGCGAAGATTTTAGAACCCATTAACTCACCGACCCCAGCTCAGGCCCAGGCTGCCGCAGCGCTGGGGGGCTGCGACGGAGGGAGGCGGGTGGTGCTTCCCCCCCCCGCCCCAAACCGCCAGCAGCGCCCGTCGGGGGTCGGCCCCGCGCCCCGCTCCCGCGGCGGAGCCGGCTGCAGAGCCCCCCCGCAGTGCCCCGCTGGCCGGCAAACGTGCCAAGGGACACCGGGGGAGGCGGGGTAAAAGCCTGGAAGCCCTCAGATATATTTCGTAAACGTTCCTCTAGAAACCGAGCTCGGGCTATTGGCTTTAGGGGAGGTTTTTAGCTGTAAAATGTGCTGTAGGCTGCATTATGTAAATGTATGCTAATGATCATGAACACCATTTGCAAACAATGGTTTTTAATGTACGTCTTATTGATAGTTAGGGAGCGGAGAGCAATATTTTATAACGTGTAAAACATTCTTCTGGGGAAGCATTAGCAAGTGAGCGCGATTGCCTCTGCAACACCTCCGGATTTCCCCAAATCTGCTGAAATAGCTCACCAGCAGCCCGAACCTTCGCGGGTGGCTTTCGTCGCTCGTGGGGCTGCCTTGCTTCGTGGGGGAGCCTATGGCGCGGTTACCTCCGCGGCCACGCGTGACCGGCGCTGGGTTCCGCCAGCAGCGGGCGGGAGCGCCCCGAGTCACATCCCCGCCATCGCCGAAACGGACGGGGAGTAACTCCGGTACCTCCGTCGCCGTCCCGGCAGGGGGATAGCACGGAGGCACCGGGACCCCGGGCGGGAGAGTGGGGAGGGGTCGTGGCTGCCCAGGGGCACGAAAGGGAGAGGAGCGATTTGGCGGCGAGGCTCCCCTCCTCTCTGGAGGGGATCAGTGGATGGATTATTTTATACCTTTAAAAATAAACTTCTGATGAGCTAAATAAACGCTCCCTTCTCTTCGCCTGATACACCCCAAGCTGGAGCCCGAGGGCCGGGACACGGCCCCGTGAGGGTGCCGGCACCGTGCCCGCCGTCGGGGCTGCCGAGACCGGGACCCGCTGCACACTTGAGACGAGGACTTACGGGCAAAAGTTTCGGAGCTGCCATTTTCAGTGCGCGCCTCGCCAGGGAAAGAGGGCTCCATCCGCGCATCTTCCCTTCAGGCATTTGCTCAAATACGGACAAAATAAGGACAAAAATTTCTATCTTTCAATCCCTGTATAGAGTATAGATGTATATCTATACCTATACAGGGAGAGGAAGAGGCGAAGAGATAGAGGCAGCCTCAGGAAACCCAGGCCAAATTTTGCTCTGTGCTCTCTCCCTCCTTCTCCTCTCTCTGTAGCTGAACGTCACCGTTGGAAGAAGCTGTTGAGATAAATCAAATAGTGACACTTTGACGGCTTTACTTGTATAAGCAATATGGTTACCATATGGCATTGTTATTTATGAATGACAGCATAAATTGCATTACAAAGTCCATCGCGCTTTATTGGGAAGCTTCTCCCCTGACTCTAAAATTTATATGGGCATCGCCAGACTTAAAAAGGTACATCTAATAAAACTCGGTGGTGCTGCGGCTGACCCCATTTTGGGGGCGTTGCGCCAGGTCTGCGCCGGCTGCGGAGCGAGGCGCGCAAAGTACGCGGCGTTGCGCGTCCCTCAGCCGCAGCTGGGCAGGGCAGAAGCACCGCCTGCCGCTCGGTCGAGGTTCCCGTCCTGGAAACCGCTGCTACGCTGCTCCTCGCCCCCTCCACCCCACGGCATCACCGCCGAGGGGGGGGGTTTATACGGAAACTTATTTTATATATATGTAAGTGCAACTGAGAGGACAATAAATATTAACGGCACGAAAGCGAGGTGCTCCTTCCTGCTGCCCCCGCCCTGCCTAGTGGTTAAAAAAAAAAAAGCATTAAAAAGTTACAGCTTTGGCTGAGATTTTCATTATTTCCCCTTTTTCTTTTACATTACACTGCCGGTAGAGCCTGACAAAGAACTTTTGTCCTGAAGTGTGTTTTACAGAGGGAGGCTACAGCACAACACATGTGGTCTTCACGGGTCATAGGTCGAACGGCCTAGAAGTGCCTCGGATCGGCACCATCAAAGGTAACCTGCAACTTAATATCCTGTTGATGAGCTTGTTGAATTTATGAGTGTCTGTGATACAGACAACGGTGCAAGTGATTCCGCTCAATTGGCCTCTTCTTCCCGAGCTACGGGCCGGCTGCACGCCCTCTCCCCGCTCCTCGTCCAGTTACTCGGGGGAGAAGCAAAGCTTGGATTTAGGGGGGAAAAACCCCTTTTTCCTCCCCGGCCGGCCCTTAAGCCTCTCCTTTCCCAGCCAGGCTGCCGCCAGCCGCAGCCTCCCGCGGACAGAGCCCCCGGCCCCGCCGCAGCCTGCGCCCCTGCCGCGGCACCCTCGTCTGCCCGGGGAAGGGGCGGGGGGGGTGCGGACCGGACTCCCCATCACCCCCGGCCTGGGGGTGGTGACACCTCCCCGGTCTAGAAGGGGAGGGCGACATTTGCAGTCCAGGGGAAACAAGAAATTTCTCTCGTTCGTCCCTACGTCTCCCCACAGCTCCCTCCGCATCAGCAGCCGGCAAGAATTAAGAGCAGAGCAGTTTTAAAGAAAATTGCGGAAAACTTACGAAGAGGGGAATGCTTTCCCGGGAAGGCTGACGTTTGCTCTGAAGGTCTGGCACCTCCAGAAACCTGTTGAAAAACTTCTTTCAATAAACCAGTTTAGCACCGACTTTGGGTAACCACTTGGTTTCCTCCCTCGAAAGCTGTCGTGAGCCGAAGGCTGCGTTTCTGGCGATGGCCCGGCAAGCGAGTGCGGGGCTGGCTGCTCCTCTGCCCTCCCTCCCTCTCTCGCTCCCTTCCCTTGTTACCCGGTGACACGGGGGAAAGGGGGTTTTGCGGTTCGGAGGGAAATAAAGCGCTTCTTAGGAGGGACGGCGACGTGACTTTGAACTTGGATCAGCTCCTCTGTTTCCTGCAGAGAGAGTAGGGCTGGAGCCCTGAAAGAATAGCAGAGCGCGGCCAGCCCGCGGGGGCTCCGGCTGGAATTCACCGTGTCTCCCCCGCAAAGCGCCCCGGTGCCGGCGCCGCTGAGCGGGCAGAGCGCGGGGCGAGGGGAGGGGAGGCAGGGCAGGGAAAAAAGGAAAAGAAGGAAAGGAATGGAAAGGAAAGAAAAGGGGGGGGGGGGGGGGAAGGGGGGGAAGGAGAGAGCAAGGAAATAAAAGAAAAAAATTTAAAAAGAAGGAAAGAAAAAAGAGAAAATAATTAAGAAAGTGAAGAAAGGGATAAGAGAGGAAGAAAAAGAACGAAATGAAAGGATGGAATGAGAGAATGGAGGGAAAGGGGAAATGAAGGAAAGGAGGGAGGGAAGGAAGAAGAAAGGAATGGAGAGAGGAAGGAAAAATAGAAAAGGAATACAAAGGAAGAAAAGGGATGAAAGGGGTTGAAAAGGAAAGCAAGGTGAAGAGAGAAGGAGAGGGAGAAGGAAAGAGGAGGAAAGAGGAGGAAAGAGGAGGAAAGAGGAGGAAAGGAAAGGGAAGGAAAGGGAAGGAAAGGGAAGGAAAGGAAAGGAAAGGAAAGGAAAGGAAAGGAAAGGAAAGGAAAGGAAAGGAAAGGAAAGGAAAGGAAAGGAAAGGAAAGGAAAGGAAAGGAAAGGAAAGGAAAGGAAAGGAAAGGTTGAGAAGGAAGAAAAAAGAACGAGGTGAAAATCCAGAAGGTGCGTATTTGTATGAACATTCACCCTGTGGCTGGATTTTTTTTTAATTCAAAACAGTATTTTTAACTGAAAATTTTCCTGGACATTTTTACTTCCTTTCTAATCTCAGATGTAATATTTTATTTGAAATATTTTAAAAAATAAATAAAACTGTATTCAAGGGTCTAGGTGTCCGTATGCTTTTTTTTCACTGATCTGGAGGCAGACGATACAGAACACCAAGCCTTCCTCTCCAACTTGGGCTCTCGAAATCCCCAGTAGCAGTGGAGGACACTTCCCAGACCTCTGCCTCGAAACCTTTCAGGGAAGGAAAATAGAATTTGTTCGCGGTCTGTCCCTGGGAGCCTGGGGGGTCAGGACAAGGACAGCATATGCTACCAAGCTGCAGCCTGGGAAGGCAATATCTCGGGAGCAGACTCTCCTGTCTCCAAAGACAGGACCGAGTGACGGCGTGGTGAAGAGGAGAGGGCTGTTGGCATCAGAGATGCAGCTCTGCATTAATATTCAGTTTAACTTCTAATGCCAATTTCGGATTTCTAACCCTTCTAGGAATCCCACTTCTTCCCAAATTAAATCCCCGCCTCGTTGAAAGAGTTATGTCCGGTACTGACACATTTCAGCTACTTTCAACAGGCTCGGTAATATTTTAACTATTTAGTGACACCGATGGGTAAACCTTATTTCAATAATCCTAGCTGGTGGGCAACGTTACTTTTTCCTTCCTTCCCTCCTTCCCTCCTTCCCTCCTTCCCTCCTTCCCTCCTTCCTTCCTTCCTTCCTTCCTTCCTTCCTTCCTTCCTTCCTTCCTTCCTTCCTTCCTTCCTTCCTTCCTTCCTTCCTTCCTTCCTTCCTTCCTTCCATCCATTCATCCATCCATCCATTCACCCATCCATCTATCCACCGCCGTAAAAATCCTGCTCAGACGATGGGTCCAGGTTTGAGCATGCCTGTGCCTTATGGGGGATGTAATGCTGTGAGGAGTCCCAGGAATGTCACTGGGAGAATTTCAAAAAGCACCACCAAAACACACAAACCCTTATATTTTGGGTTGCTTCTCCACCAAGTATAGAACCGATGGGGATCGCGACGCAAGGTTAAGTGCAGGACGGTTAAGACGACAAATGTTATGTTGGTTTTTAATTTTTACAAAGCCTTATTTATTGGTGAGCTGCTGGCCCCGAGATGATTATTTTTCAGCCACTACAAAACAAACCGAAGCAGGGGCCAGACACGTATTTACTGGAGGGGGAGGGGAAGGGGACTTGTTTGCTCTGTGTGTGTGTGCGGGTGTGGGTGTGTGTGCTGGCTGTATGTTTTTTGATTCCTGCCATGTAAGAATCCGGTTTCCAAATAACAATGGCAGGGTGGGTTTTGGGGTTTGTGCTTTGCGTTTGGGATTTTTTTTCGGTTTTGTTGTTGTTTCTTTTTCAGGAGAAAAGACAAGGAAAACTCCTAAAGCATCTGCTCTCGGGTGCACATTCACAACACATGCAGATCTACTCTTCTGCTCCCGCACAAGTGGTTTAAAAGCTCGAACAACCAGGGCGACGGTGTGTTCTTTTTTATAATTTTTTTTTTTCTTCTCCTAGCCGCGGTCGCCCCGCCAACGTGACTTTTATTTGATTCCCCCCTTGCTCCCTTTATCGATCATGGGTTTAATTTGCTTTAGCCGAAAAGGGGGAAGCGGTTGCAGGATGGGCGAGCCCCTCCCTCCCTCAGCCACCACCTAAAAAAAAAAAAAAGAAAAAGAAAGGCAGCCCCCCCCAGCCCCCTGACCATGTTTTAAGCCACTCGCTTTGTTTGTTTGCCTCCCGAGGCAGGATCGCATGGCCAAGAGCACATCGATATTTTCCGTGCGTGTGGCTCGCCGCGCCTCTTCCCCCGCCACGCCACCCCTTCCCCTCGCCGCGGGGGAGGCGGGGGGGCGACCAACCCCCCCACAAAAAAAAAAAAAAAAAAAAGAAAAAAAGAAGCCGCCGGCGGTGCCGGGCTGAAGACGGCCACCGGCGCCGAGCGGGGCCGGGACCGTGCGTGCGGCGGCGGGCGGGGACCGGGCGGCCGCGGGGCGAGCGGCGGCGGCGCGGCGGGGCGCGGGGCGGGCGGCGGGGTGGGCAGGGCGCGGGGCGGCCGCGCCGCCATTAGCCGGTGGCCGGGGACGCCCGGATGGACGGGGCGGCTCGGGCCAATGAGCGGGCGCCGGGAGAGCGGCCGGGCGGCGGGTAAAGGCGGTGTTGGGAGAGGAGCCGCCAGTGCTGGGCGGGGGGGAGAGGGAGAGAGGCCGGGGGAGGGAGGGAAGAAAAAGAGGGGGAGTGAGGGGCGGGGGGAAAAATAAAAAGCCGCCGCCTCAGCAGCGCCCACCGAAATAAACAGAGGAGCGAGAGGTAGCGGAGGCGCGGGAGGAGCTGGGCTGCAACTCCGCCGCCCCAGCAGCGCCGCTCCGGCCCCGGTGCTCCGCGGCCCCTTCCCGCCCCCCTCCTCTCCTCCCCACCCCCACCGCCGCCCTTATTGTTTTTAATCCGCCTCCGGCACCCCCCGTCTCCCCCACCTCCCCTCCCCGGCGCGGGGCGCCCCCCGGGTCCCTTCGCTCCGTGGGAACCCGCGGCTGCAAGTTTTTCTCCGCGAGAGACAGCGCTAATGCCCGGCGGAGGATAAACGAAAGAAGGAGCCCGGGGGCGGCGGGGGGCCCGAGGCGGCGGTGAGGGCCGCGGCCCACGCGGGGAGCGGCGCGGAGCCGGGCGGGCGGGGGTCGGCGGCGCTGACATCCCGGTGGCGGCTGAGGGGGGGCGGCGGCGTGTGTGTGCGTGTGTGTGTGCGTGTGTGTGTGCGTGCGTGTGTGCCGCAGGGAACGGCGAGGCGAGCCTTGCCCCCCCCCCCGTCCCCAGTTCTGTCCCTCCCCTGCTCCCCCTCCCCTCCCCTGCCCGCCCCCGTCTCAGCTCCTTTAATACACTTTGGTTCTCCGCTCGCCTTTGGACTCTGCTCTGCCTGGCTCCGGATACGGCTCCGGCGGCGGCAGCGGCGGCAGCGGGCCGGTGCGGGCGCAGGCGGCGGCGGCGGAGGCGGGGTACGCGGCGGCTGCCGGGGGGAAGCGGCGCGGAGCGGCGGCGGCCCCGCGCCCGGCCGGGCGGGCGGCGGCAGCCCGGCGGCGGTAGCGGGGCGGCGGCGGCAGCGGCGTCCCCGGAGCGGCGCGGACCATGCTGCTGGACGCCGGCCCGCAGTTCCCAGCCCTCGGCGTGGGCACCTTCGCCCGGCACCACCACTCGGCCGCGGCGGAGATGCAGGACCGGGAGCTGAGCCTGGCGGCGCAGAACAGCTTCGTGGACTCGGCGGCGGCGCACATGGGCGCCTTCAAGCTCAACGCCGGGGCCCACGACCTCTCTCCCGGGCAGAGCTCGGCGTTCACCTCGCAGGCGCCCGGCTACCCCGCCGCCGCCCTGGGGCCCCACGCCGCCCACGTCGGCTCCTACTCCGGGGCGCCCTTCAACTCCACCCGGGACTTCTTGTTTCGCAGCCGCGGCTTCGGGGACTCGTCGCCGGCCGGCGGGCAGCACGGCATCTTCGGCCCTGCGGCCGGCAGCCTGCACCACCCGCACACGGACGCTCAGAGCCACCTCCTCTTCCCGGGCATCCACGACCAGCACGGCCCCCACGCCTCCCAAAACGTCCTCAACGGACAGATGCGCTTGGGCTTGCCGGGGGAGGTGTTCGCCCGGTCGGATCAGTACCGCCAGGTCTCCAGCCCCAGGACTGACCCTTATTCGGCGGCTCAGCTGCACAACCAGTACGGCCCCATGAATATGAATATGGGCATGAACATGGCAGCCCACCACCACCACCACCCAGGTGCCTTTTTCCGCTACATGCGGCAGCAGTGCATCAAGCAAGAGCTCATCTGCAAGTGGATCGACCCTGAGCAGCTGAACAACCCAAAAAAAAGTTGCAATAAAACTTTCAGCACCATGCACGAGTTGGTCACTCACGTCTCGGTGGAGCACGTTGGGGGACCCGAGCAGAGCAACCATGTCTGCTACTGGGAGGAGTGTCCCCGGGAAGGCAAGCCCTTCAAAGCGAAATACAAACTGGTCAATCATATCCGAGTGCACACGGGCGAGAAACCCTTCCCCTGCCCCTTCCCTGGCTGCGGAAAAGTTTTCGCCAGATCAGAAAACCTCAAAATTCACAAAAGGACGCACACAGGTAATTCGGGTTTCTTTCGGCAGATTATCCCCCTCTGCCCGTGCCTATATTTGTATTTATAAACAGATAAAAACTCAGACAGAGAGATGTGAAATGATTAGAGTGATAAAATAAGGATCCCGTTTGATATTTTTTTCCCACTCCATCACACGGCTACGTTTGCTTTGGTTTTCTTCCCCGCAAGCATCACCCCCCCCTTCCCAGATTTTGAAAGGATATTTACTGTTTTCTTTAATTTGCGAGTGAATGATGTAGATTCTTGCCGAGGCTCGGCGGGGTCTTTCTGCAGAAACGCAAAATACAGCGCGAACTAAATTCTGCAGTCCCGCGAAAAAACGGACAGACGTGTGTGTGTGTATATATACATTAAACGTCTTACACATTTGCAACGCGCTAGGTATTGGCATGTAACTTCAGCGCTTGTAAGCGCTTGTTTCATGTATGGATACTACGAGAGAGAAACTATACAAATATGTGCCAGACCCGTCATTAGTCAAAAATCCCGTTGGAAGTGGCAAAATCTCTCTTTCTGGGAATGCTTTCCATTAAATTTAAATGGTGTGAGCAAGGCAATAAAATTTTCTCATTTAAAAAAAAAAGTGTTTTTAAAGTCTCACTCGAGGTGATTTAAGGTGCCTTTGCAACAGTTTATTAAATTATGTAATGGGGAACAGAGGATTTGAGGCTCAGAAACTTCCACCTAAATCAGGTAGAAGAGGGGCGAAGGAGCCCAGGCTTATCCCGATGGAAAATCGCCTGAGCCGAAGGGTAACAAAAATAAACGCATCCTCCTGCCTCATCTATTATTCATTTACTACTCCTGCCGGCTCGAACCGTGCCAGACTATTTCATAAAAGACAGCCAAATATTTTAGCGACTTCCACTCCAAATATTTACCCGGAGAAAGGCTAAAAGTCTCGAGGCCTATTGTTTTCTCAAGTGCTAAGCCCGATGCGAGGTGCGAGACGAGCTTTAACAAGGTTTAAAATTTGAGAGATGTATTTGCATGAGATGCCCGAGCTGAAGTCATTGTGTCTGAGCGGATGTCTTCAAGAAACAATTTAGGTGCTAATGGAATTTAATGTTAAATGCTTCCCCCTCCAAAGGCGGGGGGATGTGAAGTTCTCACCTCCAAATTACTCTCCGGCATTTGGAGTCCTGGCAGCCGGGCAAGAGGAATCCCTATGAAAATTAAATGAAGTATTTTACAGACGTTTAGTTTTCCCAGCGGATGTGCGTTTATCTCGAATATCCATACACGAAACAATCTGCCCGGCCTTAAATCTCTCGGTAATGGTTTCCAGTTTAACAGGATAGCGGATTTGGTATCGAGGCGAAACGGCTCGATGCTTTTTTTTTTTTTTTTAATCGCCTTTCTTCTTCAATCTCTTTCGGGGCCGGCTGTGTGTCGGCACCCGTCGAAATAACGGGCTGGGGGTACCCCAGGGGGGTTGGTAGGAGAATCAGGCGGGGGACGGGCACTGTCTCGCTGCAGGACAACGCGGGAGCGGCGCGGCCCTTCACCGTCGCGGTGCCGGGGCACAATCGGCCTCTTGCTTTGCGAAGCTGTTGAGCAAAGTGGCTGGGAGAGGGAGGCCCAGAGAGGAGCGGGGAAAAGGGGGGAAAGCCCGAGGGAGCCAGGCGCGGGGCTGCGCAGGCTTTGCGCGGTGGCGGCCGCGCTCACCCCGCCGCTCTCTTGCAGGGGAGAAGCCCTTCCAGTGCGAATTTGAAGGCTGCGACAGGCGCTTCGCCAACAGCAGCGACCGCAAGAAGCACATGCACGTCCACACTTCGGACAAGCCCTACCTGTGCAAGATGTGCGACAAGTCCTACACCCACCCCAGCTCCCTTCGGAAGCACATGAAGGTACCCGGCCCCGCAACCGGCGGCGGGAGGCGGGAGGGCGGCCGCCCTGCACCGGGCGCCCCGTCGGGGCGGCGGGCGGCGGGAGCTGGGCCCGGGGGCGGCGGGCCGGGCCGGCGGCGGGGGGCGCGCCCGGGGGGCCTCCCCGTCCCCCCTCCACCCGGCCGTGTTGCCTTTGCCCCCCAGGTGCACGAGTCATCCCCGCAAGGCTCCGAGTCCTCCCCGGCCGCCAGCTCCGGCTACGAGTCCTCCACCCCCCCGGGGCTGGTGTCCCCCAGCGCCGAGTCGCAGAGCACCAGCAACCTCTCCCCGGCGGCGGCGGCGGCGGCGGCGGCAGCGGCGGCGGCCGTGTCCGCCGTGCACCGGGGCGGAGGCGGCGGCGGCAGCGGTGGCGGTGGCGGCGGCGGCCACAGTGGCCTCTCCTCCAACTTCAACGAGTGGTACGTGTAGGGCCCCGCCGGACTGCTCTGCACGGCCCCGCCGCGCCCTCCCCGCCTCGGCAGCGGCGGCAGCGGCGGGCAGGAGGGAGCGAGCCTGCCGGAGACGCACCGGGAGATGCCGCCGCACCCGCCGGCAGCGAAATGACGGCCGAGCAGGATGGGGACGGGAGGCGTTTATCTCCCCACACCCCTCCTGCCTTCGGGTCTTTTTTTGTTGGATTTCTTTTTCTTTATGAAAACATGTTGAACCAGAAAAAAATTATAAAATTACGTGCTGAAAAACATAAGAGAATGAGTACATAAATAGAGGAACGGAAAGGGGAGAGTGACAGGGGAAAATAACCACAAACGCCACCAACACACCACCCAGCAAAAAGCTTCCCAAGCCGGCGGAAAGAAACTCTCCCTCTGGAGTCTCCAGACAAAAGATCAGAGACACGAACTCCTCCGGCCCCTGCGCTTCCCCGCCCGGAGCAACCAGCGCCCTCCCGCCCCACGAACTGTGTACATAGCGGCCCTCTCCTTCCTCAGGCGAGGTGGGGAACGAAGTTTTCCTGGATTCTTGGTGTATAGAAGTTCGTCCAGTTTGTAAACCGCGGATTGGTCCCCTTCTTCTTCTTTTTTTTTTTTAAATTTTGTTTTTGATCGTCTTTCTTTTTTCCCCTCTTCCTCCCTCCCAGAGAAACTGATGGACATCTTTTCTTTTCTCCCTCTCCCCCTCCCCACCTTCCTCTCTCCTCCTTTTTTAGTTCACTCCTTTTAAAAAAGTAACGTGGAAGAAAAAATGGTTTCTTTTGTAATTGTGATATCTTGAATATTGTGTTCCTTTTAAAGAGGCAACTTGATTGTAAACTGCATTTCAACTATAGACTGGGGAAGAAATACCGTGCCAAAGTCTCCATTCTGTTACTCACAGACACACACATGAACAACAACGCTTGTGAATGTATTTTTTCTGTTAGCTGGGTTTACATGTGATGTTTTAGTGCTTTTGCAAGTTCAATTTGTTAGTTCCTGTTCGGAAGATTGTGAGGAAAAATAAACGTCGTGCCGTTAGCTTTTCCGTAATAACACCCTTCCTCCTGTAAATACCTGTTACCATATTTATCCATTTGTAATTAAATTATGGTATTAACTTGCTACAGAGGAAACAGTATTTATAAAGAATGTTTCTTAACTATAAATATGTACAATTGTGAGCATAAACTGTTTCAGATTTTTTATTTGAAGGTTTAAGTGGTTTCATCATTTCTTGTGATATGTTTTGAGAGTAATGCATACAGAAATATAATAAAACGTGTTGAAACTGCACGAAGCTGTTTACTTTTTATGCCAAGGGCTCTTTGAAACCTGCGCTTGCGCATGCGAGGGGCTGAGTGGCGGCTGCAAAACAAATGCTTTTAAAAAATACTCCGGTTCCTGAAACAGGAGGATTTCTTCCAGCTGGGCTCCCCGTCCAGAAAATAAAATGGAAAGGGGAAAAAAAAAAAAAGGAAAGAAAAAAAAAATTGGAAGCCTACAGGCTAAAAAAAAAAAAAGGGAGGGTGTCAGCGTTTGCATCTTCCTCAACTGACTTGCAAGGCAGGATCTTCTTTAGGGAGACCTTTACACGGCAAGACCTCAGCTCCCTTCGCCTTCTGTCTTGCTCGTGTGTGTGGCTAGGGAGCTCATTGCTCCACAGGGTGACAAAGTGGGGCGCTTCGGGACGAAGGTGTCGGGGCAACGGCCAGGCGCTGGGCTCTGCGCAGGGCTGCTTTGAGCCATAAATCCCGGCCTTCTGAGCCTTCCCGTGTTCTTGGTAGCCTCCGTTTAGCCCTGGAAAGGAGAAAGTGGCGATGAGAGCTCACATTTCTTTTCAATATTATTTTTCTCTCTTTTTATTTTTTTTTCTTTCCCCTTTTTCTTTCATAGCCCAGGGAGCGATTTAGGTTGTCAGATGTGTTCAGCGAGGGACCGCCGGGCGATGCCCTTCCCGGGGTGCTGTCCCAGCGCTGCGCTCCGCGGGCATCGTCGGGACCCGGCCGGCGGAGCCGCTCGTTTGGGGCCGGCAAGCAGCGGATTTCCGAGCACAACCTGCTGCATCGGGACACCCAAGACGAGTGTGACAGCAGCCGGGAAATGGTGGAAAAAGCTCGGCCTTGCCAAGCCACCGAAATACGCCCTGCGAAGAGGCAGCTCTGTGAGCCGGGCTCCGAGCGCCCTGCGGTGGCTGTGCTGCCTTCAGCGGCAGCTTGTGCAGGCACGGAGAGCCCTTTGCTCCTCACACCCGGCCGACACCATCGCCACCCCCTCGGCCAGTCGTCAGTTTGGGTTTTTCGGGCTTCGTCCCCCGTGTTCAAGTAGCGATAGAGGTGTTACGAGCCGGCGCGGGGGAGATAGGTGGGAGATGGGGGTACCCTGGGCCCTCCTCGCTTCTGGGGTGAGGTGGGGGTTATCTGCACCCTGGGGGAGGGGAGGAGGGAGGGAAGGACTCCCCCGTCCCGCCGCTGCCAACGAAGTTTAGATGAGGAGCGGAGACGGAGCTTCCTCTGCGGCCGCGCCCCTCCCAGTGCGGCCGTCCCCGCGCACACGGCAGGCTCCACGGGTAATCAGACGGCTATTAAAACCTAATTTATGTTCGGTAATAATATTACGCCAAAAATATTTATTAAAATCATTGGCATATGCCGCCTGCCCCTTGGAGAGATCCGTGGGAAACGCAGCCGAGCTGCGAGGGTCCCTCTTTGTCCTGCCGGCATCCTCGCCGCCGAAAAACCAAGAGGGGGTCCCGCTTCAGAGCCCGGCGTGTGCTGCCAACCCCTGCCAGCCACTGGCTGCCCAAATCCCCTCAGGCCCGTGGGAGGAAGGGCAGTCCTGCCCAAAGGCAGAGAACCACGCTCCGGGGTCCCCTCGCCGGCTCTGCCCCGGCCGGCGAGAAGCGCCCCGGAGCTGGGCTCCCCCTTCTCCGTCCCGTTGAAGCCGTTCTGGCTTTCGGGCAGCCTCAGAGGTTCCTCCTCTCCGACCCCCATGTAGGTGCTAGCACTGATGGCGGCGATGCGCAGAGCAGGCGTCCCCCCTCCGCCCAAAGCTCAGGCCGTGTGGTGGCAGGGGCAGCCTCGCTCCCTCCGGGCAGGGATGTCGCTCCTCCGAAAGGCCTGGGGAAGGGGCGGCGGCGGCCGTGGCCGTGAGCAAGTCCCCTCTTGCCTGTCCTCCATGGGCTGGCCCTGAACTTGACCCTGGCTTTGGTACAACCAGACCGCAGCCCCGCTCTGTCCGCCTCCCCCGCGCCCTGACCCCGGCCCGGTCCTGCCACGCTTAAGGGGCAGCGGTAATTCATCGGGTACAGGGGCTGGGGTTTTTCTGGGGGAGGAGGGCAGCCAAGACCCGCCTCACAGCCCTGTGTGCGGGTGGCCCGGGCTCAGGGACTCCTGGCCCTGGAATCTTCCTCTGCGCCCCTTCTGCCCTCTCTCCTTCCTCCACCTCATCCCCTTCACCCCAATTTCCACCCCCCCCCCCCCCTTCTCCATCTGTCTCCTTTCGTCTTCCACACCAAGCCTGAGCTTTCCAAACCTCCCTGCCCCAGCCCTGAAGGCAACCTGGAGACCAACCTGGAGGGAAGCCGGGGGCTCCCTCGGCAGCCCTGACCCTCACCCGACCCCTCACCCCCCCATGCCCAGCCGCAGCGGGCGGCGTGCCCCGGCCGGCGGCCCTCACGCCCCGACAGGGCTGCCCCGACGGCTCCCGGGTCTCCCAGGCCCCGCGTACCCCTCCCCCGCCGGCGGGCAGCGAGGGGCACGGCGCTGTGCCCGGCTGCGGCAGCCCCGCTTGGCCGGCTCTCCTCCCGCGGCGTGACTCTTCGTGAAAGTAAAAACCAGCGTGGAATGGTGGGTTTCATTTTTATTGTTAGTATTATTATCAATCATAAATTTCTCTCCTAACTCTGCCTGGAGACCCCCTGAAAAGATAGAGTGATTTCCCTGGGAATTGCTCTCCCCTCATGCACTCCTCCCAAGCCAAAAAAATTGAGGCTCCATCCATAAACCAAGTTGTGCTCTGCCCCAGGCACCCGCAATGGGAGAGCCCAACGCTCTGCCCTACCTTTACCTGCCCCCGGTGCCTGTGCCGAATGAAATCCTCTTCTGCACCTGGTTTGGCTGCTCTGGTGTCTTTGTGTTGCAGCCGGTGGTGACAAAAAAAAAAATCAAATCCGAAGGCAAACCAACCTCCCATCAAACAAACAGAGATGACAACAGCCCAGACCCAAATAAAATAAAATACGGCAGCTCTCGCCCGAACCCAGGCGCGGAGCGGCTGCAGAGCTCAGAGGTGCCGGTGCCGGTACCGGTACCGGCGGGGCCCCGCAGCGGGCAGCGGGCTGCCCCTGCCCGACCAAGCCCCCGCTGCGGGCAGCCGGGGGGCAACAACCGGGCTGCAGCCGCTCCGCTTGGCTCTGGCCAGACCTTCCCAAACCCCTAACAGCCTTTTAAGTTTCCTCTTTGTTTTCAGAAACTCGTACACGTTTCCTGCCCGCTATGAAGACATAACAGGCTCCCCCATACTTCTCCCCAGCCACGCGTGCACGCTAAACGTGCTCGCGGGCACAGTGAGGTACGTATATTTTTCATCTCCATGCATGGTTGATGCGGTTTTTTTGTTTGGTTGGTTTTGGTTTTGTTGTGGGTTTTTTTTTTTTTAATCTCGTGGGTCGCTTTTTTCCTCTTTTTTTTTTTTCCTTTTTTTTTCCTTTCTTTTTCCCCGAGCCAGACGGCTGGGGCAAGAGCCGCATTTTACCGGCAGAGCAAGCAAAAACTATTGTCCCACCCTGCAGGGTACGGTGTCCCCTTCCCTCCCAAACTGCAATTCCTCCCCAGTGCTTTGGGTTTTCTCTCCATATTTTTTTTTTTTTTTTTTTTTTTTTTTTTTTTTTTTTCCCGGTCAGGCTGGAGGGTTTCTCTGCCTTTAATACTTGGGTGTAAAGAAAAGAAGAAAAGAGAAGGAGAAAGGAGGACCTTCGCCAGAGGTTTACATGTCTTTATTTAATAATACTTCAAAGTGGCTGCCCTACTGCTGTCCCGAGGAGAGGAAGCGCGGCACTAAACGAACCGCCGATCCCACTTCCTCGCAGGGCAGGAAACATGAGCAGGTTGCCCCGCGTCCCTCGCCCGTGGCCCCACGCGCTTTTCAATGACACCCGCAGGGGGAAACGGCAGGGCCGAGCGGCGGGACCCGGCGCGGAGCGGTCGCGCCTCCGTCGGCCCCCACGCCGCGCCGCTGCCCCACGCGCGGGAGACAGCTGTTGTGTCCCGGAGGGAGAAGGACGCGCTTTTGGTGTTAAAAAGAACATAATCGGCAACAGGAGCGGGGGAGGAGGGGGGAGGACGGGCACGAAGTAACTCAAGCGCCAGGAAGTGATGGAGCGCGTGTTTTACACGCGCGGCGCCGCTCCTCGCGGAGGGCTGGGGGCGGCCGTGGGGTCCGCGGGGGTCTTGGGGTGCCCAGCCCGGGGCAGGCGGGGTTGGCTGCCGCGGGACGGGGCTGTCCCGGCACGGCGCCGGGGGGCTCCGCCGAACGCGGGTGTCGTGGGGACGTCGCGCTGCCGCAGGTCCGTGGGTGGCCGCGGTGTCCCGTGGGCCCGGGGGCAGTCTCCCGGCCCGGCCCGGAGGGGCGGCGGAGTTCGACCCGACCCGCTGCCCGGCGAGCGAGGTTGGCCGCGGAGCCCCCGCAGGAAATGGGGTCTGATGCGTGTGTGTGCGCGCCCGTGTGCGTGGGTTTGGTCTGGATCTCGATATAAAGCAGTTTGCAGCGGAAAGAAAAAAAAAAAGAAAGAGTAATTTTCCTTCCAACTTTTTTTTCCTTTCCTTTTTTTTTTTTTTTCCTTCTTCCTACAGCACTAATTCCTCTGTGTGGGCAAACAGCCGTTCTCCTTTGATTCTTAGTCACAGCCCCTAGATTAAATCCCGGTTTTAATGAGAGCCGTGGCTGTGGCCGCATTAGGTGATGATAGTTACGAAGACGATCTGACCTGTTTTGATGAAGACGATCTGACCTGTAGGGAGAGAGAGAAAGGTCAGCCACATGCAGTGGCCAGATTTCTGCTCGTTCCCGGCACATGCTGCTACAATATTGATCCGTGGAGAAAGATAAACATAAAAGCTAGATCCTATGTCCTGAATACTAATGAACGTGGCTTTCAGATTTTAGTTGTTGTTGACTTCTTATTTTCACCGTAAACATTTGCTGACTTCTGTGGGGCACTTTCCCCCAGTTTTCTTCTATTTTGTTTTATTTTGTCTTATTTTAATTTGCCTTATTTTATCCTATTTTGTTTATTTTTTCCTAATCACTGAATCTCCCTCTCGTTGGAAATCTTTGCAGCAAGTTTACTTCCCCCAGCAGCCAAGGCGCAACCCCCAGAAAGCCACCGCCTGCATCTCGTTTCCATGAGACGGCGCAGCGAAAGCAACCGCTGCTGAAAACGGGGAAAGCTCTTGTGAAAGGCAATATCTCGACCTGGGATCCACCTTTCGGATTTCTGCTTCATTACTCGCTCCATTCCTTCGCAGCTCAATGCTGTAGATGACACCGAAGTTGTGGGTTTTTTCTCCTCCTCTCCTGGATCGTGCGTCAAAACCAGCGGTTAAGCTGGACGAGAGCTCTGTCTTCCCCAGTTTCCCAGCTGTTCCCAGGCTAGATACACCTACGGTAGGCAAGGAGAGAGGGAAAAATGCCGTTGCCTCGGGGAGAAAGGCATTGCAGAGGCGCTTTCGCTTTGCCCGTGCAGCGCAGCCTGGCCAGGCAGGCGGAGGAGGCTCTTTTCGGAGGGTTTTTGTTGCGATGGTAAATGGTTAAAGATCACTCGCTGCCCCGGCTGCCTCTTGGATTTTTTTTTCCCCTCTCCCTTCGAGATGGTCAAACTTAGCTGTAAAACGGGGAAAGCGGTCAATGAAATAGCTGTGCCTAAACACGCCTTTCAAGTTTCTGTTGTTTCGCGGACGACGTAGAGTAAGCACCATCGACTATATAGGGGCAATTAACTACATCAGGCTGACATTTAAGAAAATGAGGGAGATATTAAACTCCTAATTCCCGTCATTACAAATAATTTTCATGAAGGGAACTTCTGAAAGATTTTGTTTTCTCCCTTACACTTTCCAGTCCATTTTTTAACCCCTGGGTGATTTACTACGTAAGTAATTTTAGAGGATACAGTTTACAGCTTGAGTTATTAGACTGAACACCTCTGGCTGACACCACAACACCTTTTTTTTTCTGCCTGCAGCTGTGAGTCACAACCCCATTTTCATACCAAACTGCTGCACATTCCTTTACAATATAGACTTCCTTCTTGTGAAGATCAAACACGCTCCAGCCAACGTGTTTATTTTAAAATACAGGAAAATTAAAACTAAACATGGACTTAAAAGAAAAACAAATACATTATTTCTTTCCCTACTGTCCCTCCTACTAAATTAAAATAAAATTAGGACGGGACGGCGTGGACTACTCCAATAAAATAATGCAGTGACAGAGCCAAACCAGTTGATTTCTACTAGAACAGGCACGGATCCTTCTGTTCGCTGTTATTTATTTATGTATTATTGTGGCTATGGTTTTAATTATATGCGGGAATGTCAGGCCAAGATGCTGTAACCGTAGCCTCCCTTTAACACACTTTTCCTATTTGTTTAATGCTAGCGCTACAAGGCTGGAACAGGCACCATAAGGAAAATTATTTCAATATTCTGTTTAAGAGCTTATAACAGGGAATCCCGGAATTACAGGAAAACATGCAGGCCTGCTCCGTGAAGGTGCCCGGCAGGACCAGGCAGATTTCATGCTCCCCGGCAGATTTCGGGGTGTGCGGACAGAGGGAGTTGCGGGAGGGAGACATGTCCAGAGCAATTTCTACTCGGCAAAGCGGGGTTTTATAAGCCTCCTTGCTGCTCAGCGGCACAGACACTGGGATGGTTTTAAATTTTGAGCAGGGTTAAGGTAGATTTAAACTCTGCTCCTCCTGGTTACCCTGTCTACCCCTCCAGTGACTCCACTTGGGTATGAGACAGGGGCTTCCCTGCAAGTACTTCTTCTATCCCCTGTTCATTTTGCCCCAGGGGAGGGTACCCGATCGAGCTCGCGTTTCCCGTCAGCTCCCCCCACTCCTTCAGTCTTGCCCCACGTCGTCGGAGTGATGAGTTAGGCAGGGAGACGGGGACATACCTGCCCGCATTTATTTATCTTTGGTAGGCAGACAGTCGAAAAAGATTATTTTACAGAAGAAAAAAGATAAATAAAAGAAAGAAAAAACAAAGCGAAGGATCATTCGCTTTAGGAAACAGATCAAATAACTCCCCCTGTCTCCCTTTCAAATTATCCCCGATCCTTGTGGCTCCGAAGCGCTGAGCTAAGGAGGCGGCGAGCTCTCTCCGTGCCTCTGCTTGGGTGGAGCAGGACCATCGCCTGCCAAACGGGTCGCCTGCACGTCCCCTGGGTCCCTGGGCACACCCCTCCCCGAGCCAAGGGCTGTCTGACCGCCTGCCGTCGCGGCCCGACGTGCGCCCAAAAAGTTAAGGCGAGAGCGAGGGCTCTTCCCCGCTGGAGAGCTCTCCCGTGCCAGCAAGTATCGCCACTGCCCGAACCCAGTGCCGAGGCATCCGCTGCCTGCCCGCACCTGCCCGAGCGCTGCCCGCCGTGCGCACCCACTGCCCGCCCGTCCCCGCGGCCGTTTCTTGCGCGCTGCCTGCTCTCCCTGGCGCACCGCGGGGGCGACAGCGCCGGGACGCGCAGCAACGGGGAGCGGGGATTTCACCGATTTGGACAAACTACGCTCGCCCAAGGCAGAAGGCTGCGGGTTCCTCTCCGTCTCCAACACTCCCCCCTCCAAAAAAACGTGCCGAGGTTATCGTTTTCAGCTCTTAAATAAAAGTTTGGCAAAGACAGCGAAGAAATCCGCGGAGGTCCCGTTCTACCGCGGAGGCTGCTGGAGCCGCCCGAATGCGCTTGCTAACGTGGTTCCCCTGGTGGGGTATCCCGCGGATCCCGGCGAGAGGCTGCGGAGAGCCCTCCGCACGCGTCTGGCCAGGGTGAACCCCCCCAAGCCCAGAGGGCAACGCCGCAGTAATCCCGGACGGTACGTGCGTCGTGGGTGCCTGGGGCTCGCTCGGCCCCCTGAGCACGGCGGCCCGCTTGGCTCCCCCACCCCTCCGTGAGCCTCTTCCATGGGCACCCCGTCGCGGGTCGGACCCTGCACCGCCCTTCGCGCTTTCTGCACAGCAGCGGCACGGGCGCTCCCAGGAATTTGGGGTGTCTGTTGCAGATGGGCTGTCGGTCCTGGAGTGGGGGCCGGATTCGATTCTGCCTCCTGTTTCACCCGGCCCGTGCCTTTCCTTTTACGGGTTTATAACAAACTGGCGTGATACCCCCACGTCTCTCCTTGTCAAAGTGCTTCGTGCGTACAGATCTGGTAGAGATGCGCTGGGAAACTGCCCGCTCCGCTCGGAGAGTCTGATGCTCAGACACAGCGGCCAACACATGCCGGCTGCCTCAGGAAAACTAGGAACCTAACCCTTCTAGGCGGAGTTTCAACAAAAAGGGGGAGCTGCGTCTAACTAAAAGCATCGACAATTCACTGAGAGAAGGGGAACCCGGGTTCAAGTTGTGCTCTTGCAGCTGAAAGGGGTTTGACTGGCAAGCCCTTCGGGCTGCTCCCGCTCGCCCTGAGGCGTCATTGCTTCTGCGGTAGTGGGGTGAATGAATGGTAAAAGGCAGAGACGGCTCTTGCCCCGAAACCCGATGAACGCAATTTTGCAGCGGGACGAGGAGCTTATTTTTTTGCCAGTTTGTTTCCTCTGAGGAAGCGCTGAAAGCGGATCCCCTCGGCAGGTCACGACGGGGATGGGAGTCCTGGCACTTCCAGGCTTTGGTCACCGAGCCCGGGGACACGCAGCCCCGCAGGCACGGGACCAGTCCCCGCAGAGTGCCCAGATTCTGCGGCGAGGAGCGCAGGGCGCGCCCTTCGCCGCGTCGCGCCTCTTTCTGCCACAACGGAGCCTCCCCCGGCGCGGCCGCCGGTTCCATCCCCTGCTTCTCCCGCGGCGGGGACAGCGGTGTCCTCCCTCCCCACCTCCGCCGTGCAACATGCCGCCCTGAATTTCGCTGACGGGCGAGACGCGGGACTCCCACCCGCAGTGTCACAGAGTGATGGATGCCTGAACCCGCTCCTGTTCCGGGGCACCGGGGCGTTTCGGGTCGCGTTTCCCCGTGACCGGCATCCCGGCGTTTCGGCAAACACCCACCCGTGGCGGCCTTTAAATGCCCGCCACGCTGGGGACGCGCGGGGCTCTCGGGCTTTCGGGAAGGCTGCTCCCGCCGCCGGGGTGACCCCGGCAGCGAGGGACGAAATTCCCGGGGGCTGCCCCAGCGCCAGCTCTCGGGAGGGACACACGGAGCACACGCACACACACACTGTGCCATCACGTTGTGAAATGTGCCTGCCGGGCTCCGGAGCCTCCGGGTAATCTCCACCGGTTAATCCCGGCTGCTTGCCCACTCCAGCTCTCGCAGCCGGAAGAATATGAGCAAGCAGGGCTGCGGCTCCCTCCCGGTCCCTGGCACCCCCCAGAGTCCCCTCCGCAATGCTGGGAACTCCTCGGGGAGCATGGCTCCCGCCACACCCCCAGGCGGGGTCCCGTACGCGCCGTCGGAAGAAGCAGCGGGAAATAAACCCTAGGGAGGTCCCGACGGGGCTCTGCGGGAGCCGCCGCGGTGCCCCCCCGCCCCACGGGGCTGGGAGGTGGGGCTGGGGGGGAGAATGTTTGCAAACACCGCGCCGAGAAGCAGCGCGGATCGGGCAGCGGCGGGGACTGCCGGAGTGGAGATGCCGGGGGCTCAGCCCCGCTGCCCAGGCACGGTCAGATTGAGAGGCTGGCCCGGTGACTAGAGCTCGGGACCATGGAAACCCAAATATTTATAGTATAACTGTAAAGCAGTAGCTGTCTTTGTCCCGCTATTTAGTTTTTGGGGGTGACAGACAACATTCACGAGCTCTTCCACATTAGTGCCCTTTAATTTTGCTTTCCACAGCTCATGTTTTCCAGGCTTTCTAAAGGCGCTCCCGCAGTCTGCGAGCTCTGCGCAGCCCAGCCCACCCCTCCGGCTCCTGCTTGCTGGCCCTGCCCGACCCGCACGTATTAAAACACCCACGGAAACCCACACAAGTAAATTAAAGCACGATGCTCCACTGCACAAAAGGCACTGTAAAATGTATAGGTAACCTGGCCTTGGAACAGTTACACGGAAGAACCCATTTTGTCTATGCAGTGGCAACATTTTCTTTCCAGTGAAGGGAGTAACAACCAGAAGGGACAGAAGAAGAAGTGGAGGTACAAAGAAAGAATTTTGGGGTCAGATTCTTGCTTCCCAGGCAAAACCAGCCAACAACCACTACCAGCCAAAACAAATCTTACGTATTTTATTTGCCTTCCGTGGACTTGTATATTTAGCACACCTTTTATTGTTCCACTGCGCTTCCAGAAAGTTGTTTGAAAGTTTGAAATCACAGGCTGCAGCGTGAGATTTTGGCAACCTCTCTTCTGCTACAGCTGTAAAAGGAGATGTAGCCTCCAGCAGAATTCATTCATACATCCCACCACTTATGCCAAATATTAAGTGACTAAATCAGCTGTTGGGGTAGTTCCTTGTGCAGCCAAAATGACCAACTCCCATGTGCAGTCCACTAGAGATATCAACACTTAAGACAGGCTGACGCTGATGTACCAAAAGACCAACCAACTACATTAAGCAATTATTACATCACATACAGCTCATACCAGTTGTGCTATTACCATAGAAGAGCGAAAGCTATATGAGAGAATGAAACAGCAAAAAATCTGGTTTTACCTGAAGTTACAGGTTTGAGCACTGAAATTAATGGATATCTTAATCCTTCATCCTAATTTCTGCAGGAGATGAAGCAATAGGAGTCATGTAGGGATTGTTGTCTTTAAAATATGCTCCTTTAATATCCTCAAATAATAATCCTTAAATGCATTGCTTCTTGCCTTCATGGGGTTTAAGTGGATTTTAAATAATTCCTAGACCTTGCGCAGTCCCTCTATGGATAAATACCTTTTATCCTCTGTACCTGCATGTGTTTTGCTAAGCAAGTCTCATGGTGGGGTGTATTAGAAATATCCAGATGGGCAACACCAACATCTGTGGTACCATCAGGAGCTGCTGAAGAGATAACTGCAGTGTCAAGAGGCTGCGGTGGGGAATGAGTAGCAAGAACGGATGAACTTTAGGAGCAAACAGACCATTTTAATTCAATATTCCAGAATGGGAAAGATAAATAGAGACACCCCAGCAGAACTGTTTTCAAAGACTGGTTTATATGAAATCTCAATAGTGTTATGGGCATATCCCATTTGCTTGAGAACATTTACTTTTCTGTTGGTTATTTGAGAGTCGTCGATGTTTGCTCAGCTGACCCATCCTGATTTCTTGCCCTTTGCTGCTCATAGGCACCTTTTGTCACTGCATGCCTACATGCTTTATATCCAGCCTCCATACAGATTAGAGTTGTCTCTTGAGCGAGCTGGACAAAATGAAACTTCCAGGTTTATTTCAGCTGATTTGAACTGCTGCCAAAGCAAGGGCCACACTCGGTATCTCAGTGACTGAGTTTTAAAAATCTCATGGGCATAGACCTAGTTAAGAACAGTACACTTAATTGCCATTTATTTCCAGAAGGTATTTCTGCATCTTCTTAAGGTTGAATTTTATGAAGACTCACCTCATCAAATTCTAGCTCCAAGCTGTGGTTTGGTTTTACACATGTCTGTGAGGCAGCTTGTCTTTTACAAAAAAAAAAAGACCCAATGGTGCTCACCCAATGAATGCTTGATTGTGATGGTTGCGAAAATGACCTGGAGTTTAGTAGAGAAGTAGACAATCAACTTTTTTTTTTTTTTCCCAGGATATGTCTCAGTAAAATGCAAATATTTCTATAAAACGAAGACATTTGATCTCTTTCAGAAATCTGTATAAAATACTGAATTTTATAAAACTAATTCAGTTCCATGCAAGATTGTCCTTTGAGACATATCGTCACTCCCAGTATGTAAAAGAAAACTAGATTTTAGGTTTCTGTATCAACAAAACAAACAAATGAGTGAACAAATACAAACCTTCAACCTGTTCCTCCAGGTATATGCTGAAACTATACCAAATACTGTGAGAAGTGGTCCTGCTTGCTAGGTTTGTGGGTATCCTTCAGGGAGGAATCCAGATACTACTTGGGCATGAAGAGTGACTGGCTTTCTCTCCCCAGGAGGTGGTTTCGTCAGGTCAGGATTAAGGAAAGTAGCAGGATTGTCAATCTAACATCTTCCAAGAACAGTAGATTCACACCCCCAAAACTATAAATAATGAAAAATGTGTGTTAACTGCAGCATATGAGCAGAAAACCTACTATGTGCCCCTAGGAAAAAAAAAAATCATCTATTTGGGAAAAATAAAAAGCATATGCTGAAGCTGTTATCATATAAACACATGCCTAGAACATGAACTTTTCCAGCATGCAAATAAATTGACTTGTCACTCAACATAGTTTCTATATACTGAAATTTAAAGTAATTAGAGGACAGCTGCTGGGCTCCATTCAGAAATATTTGTTTTATTTTTATACCACTCAGGATATTTTCTATATTTTCAGAGGTATTAGATTTCAGCTTGCTACAGTTAATGTAACAGAAAATTCTGTAGTCATTATTGACTGCAACTGCCAACATACAATTTGGGAATTAAAGTCGAATGTGGAAAACTGGAGATGGATATTGAAAACAGTTTGTGCTCATGCTTTACTGTACAACTGATGGTTAGAACTGAGTTGATTTTTGAGGAGTTACAAGGGGAAGTGTAAGTTGGTTTCAAAGAAAAGCAAATGTCCACAGACTTAACACTGTGTCTGCCATCAGTGATACAAGGAGACTGAGTTGGTCTGTGAGTTGAGGCTGGTTTGGTCTGACAGCAACAGAGAACTGGAATTGAAAGTTTATTACAATAGATTTAGTAATAAGTGATGACATTAAATATACCCTCTTGCATGAGTTTGACTACTCTTTTCTCATTAGGTCCAGACTTTTCTCATTACTAAATTGGCTTATACAGTCCAAAAGTGTTCTCACTTTCTCTGTGGGCTGAAGCAAAATGCTGTAGGGGACTCTACTGAAATCTCAGTGCAAGAGGAACCTGCTTGTTTCTATTGAGGATGGCATCATCTCGTAATTTGGTTTAAAAAAGACCTGAGCATCTGCCTTTCCAGTGACATTTGACTCATAGAATTTTCTAGAACACTGAGGAGACCAAAGAAATTCCACCTAGATGTCCCTGTAATTGGAGAAAGTTTTAACTTTTTATTGCCAAGGAGGTGGAGGCAGTGGGTGGCTGTTGTCCTGCTGGTAGCCAGAGCTCAGTATTTTCCCTGTCCTCTTCCCAGGGACCTCTTGGGTGCCCTATTCTGAGTGTCTCCTAACTAGAAGGATATAATTAGTAGTACTCATCTGGCAGCATCTCACTCCACTGATCCTACAGAGAAGACTGCTAATAGAAAAATCATGAGGCTTTGGAGGCAGAGTCATGGTCCCCAGGCATGCTGTGCCATGAACCTGTTTTGCTGTGTGAGGTTTCCCCCTGGAAATTCAACAACGCTTACACTGGAGAGACGCCCAGTCATCTGTCAGGAACATGGGTGATCAGTCACTTAAGAGCTGGAGACCACCTGCAGTGCAATAATACAACCCTTCTCCTCTGATGGCAGCAGATAATCCCTATGAAGCCACTGGACCCATGGAGTTGGGTTAAATCTCCTCCTCTCAAAGACACAGTGAACCTCAAAGGTATCAATTATTTGGGAATCTGTTAGAACATTTTAAAGGATTTCCAGTATTTTCTTTCTGGTGTCTTAAATTTGACTCTCTTTAAGCTAAACAAACTAAATTTTAATTTATATAAATTTGTTTTTTAAAGTATGAAATAGTACCATCCTACAGAACCAGTTATAGCTACACCTCATGGATATGAGCAGAGAGCAGAAGCAGCGCAGTCAGGGGCACAGATTGCCTTTCTTTCTGTACTTTAAGGTATAAGCATTATGGGTAGCCTGGATGCCCAATTCATGCAGAACAATATGAAATTATCAACCTTTGATAGAATTGACAAATAATATCAGCCCCCTGATTTGTTGCAGTGAGGCCTTTTGACTCTACTGCTTTGAGATTGAACAAGAGACCCCGATATGAAGCCTGGGGCCTCATGGCTGTATGGCATGGGATGGGATACATGAATGGTAGAGTATCTTACACCCTGATTTACTGATGCAATATTTCAGTTTTAAGGTCTGTAGGCTCAATCCCATAGTCTCTGCATTTCACAGGCTTTTGGGAACACTGATGAGAAAATGCACATTGTTGTGGATCATAAGGCAGTCCACATATAACCTGGCTCATGTCAGAAATCTGACATGTACTGTGTATACTTAGCTTGTTCATATAGACTTTATACAGCAAACACAGCAGCAAATGATTACTGGTGTCTATTATACTTAAGGTTGCCAAATATTTTCAATTTAATCTTCTTTCCTGTTTTGATGTGATCAATTTTCTTAAAGAAATATTCTGTGGCTTCAAATTTCCTCTCTGCGGTTTTTGCCCCTGAATGATTTTCCTAGGTCTTTTTTTATAATGTTCTTTCATCCACTTTTGAAGTGGTGATGGTTAAAAAAAGAAAAAAAAAAAAGGAAAAAAATGTTTTCTACATAGACTAAACCTCCCCAACCATGAGAGTCACAGCAAAGTTAACATGGACATAACCTGCATCAAAGGCCAGTGTCCTCCAGTCAGATTTTGATTAATTTTTCACTAATTTTGTAGTAGGAACCTTTCATTTTGTGGGGGAAAAAAAAAAAAAAAAAGAGAGATTTGACTGGAAAGGCAGATACTTCGCATAGGTTGTCCTCAGTCCAAAGCCTCCAGATATATTATGCTCATTAAGTGTCCCATTCCTCTGTCTGCGTTTTTGTTTCTAAGAAGGAGAGCTTGTACCCTCTTTAGGATGAATAACTTGGAAAGAAGGAATTTACAAGCTCCACAAGTTTATTGGTTCCAGATTTCTTTCCTTGCCCCCCCTTCACACATAATTTGAGATGCCTTTTCCTTAAAGGTTTAGATAAATAAGTTGAAAATATTAATGCATTATAAAGGTCAAAAGTCAGCCAACTTCAAGAATTATTACAGCAAGATTTGCGTGATCTATATCCATCTCAAAAAACATAACATCAAGGACAACTACAAACTTGCTCCAGCATTTCAATCTGGTTTCTGAGTTGCCTAAAGAGTTTGTATCATGTTTAATTATTTGCTCAAACATGAACCAGAGAGAAAAGATTTTACCATTTTATCAAAAATGAACACAAAACACCCCTTATCTGGTAGGCAAGGCATACACAATATTGAATTAACAGTGCCTTGTCACAATGACACTAGTATTTTCAGGTATGTTCTCAGCCATCTAGAGACTGGGCTTAGTCCCCGCCCCCCCCAAAAAAATCTACTACTTGTCACAGTGGCATAAACAATTCCAGGAAAATAAATAGATTGCTCCATATATAGCAAACTAGATGAAAACAAACAAACAAACAACCAAATCAAAACCCAGTGAAGTTAACTTGTGACAATGGCTGCTGGGTATATATTTCTAGTTAAGTTTGTCTCTATGGATCAGTTCTGTTAAGCTGAAACTACACACCAGTTATATAGACCAGGGCAGGCTGGGAGGGACTTTGCCATCTCTTTCAAATTAGAAGGATGGCTACTCTTCCCTCTTCTCAGTTCTTCTTCTCCAGGTCAGCTAATCTGGGCCAACTGTAAGGAATTAATTAATTCTCCCTATTGCGCTGCAACTGAGGCGCTGGCCTGCAATGTGGCTGTTTTAAAGGGTGATTAAGCTCAAATTTCTCTTTAACCCTTATTTTCTAAGAAAGTGATAGTCAGGACGGATAAATGCTCAGTATGGCAGTGGCTAAAACCAAAACTAAACTAAGGTAAACTGAACTTTGTTTTGGGCTGAGTCTGGGAATTAAAATTGCTCCATGTTTTCTCAGCCTTTAGCAGAACTAAATCCTAACTCCCAATATGCTTGAGAAAGGTCTGATGGAGAGCAGCAGCAGGAGGGAGAAGCAGACCAGCTGCTAAAACCAGGAAGGGTGAAGAGTATTATTTTCCACGGCAGACATCACCTGGCAGTTACCACGGGTATCAACTGATAGTTAGGTACTGGAATGTGGTGGTAAAAACCTTCCTCTGTGGTTAAGACTGCTTTTTTCAAACACACCACAAAAGTTGACATTAGTGGACAAATTTGTCTCAGATCATCTGTAGGCACATCTGCCCAGGAAGCTTCCTTTAACCAAGTCTGAGATTAAAAACAATTGTTTGTCTTCTGTAGCGCCTCGTGCTAAGACTCACTGTCTTGAACAAAAAGAAGCCAGTATGGCTTTTCAATATGGATTTCTATATTTGCCCACTCCACAGCAGTAGTACTAGGATATTATTTAACTGCAGTTTTTCATTTTTTCTGGTATCATCATTCAGATCTTCCAAGAATCATTTAACATTCTTCTATACCTATTAGAAAAGCAATTGCAGGCTGGGGAACATTGCAGACTTTGGATATATTTTCTCAGATATTGTTCGCATTACCTGTGAGTGAGGACTGAGAAAGAGGCATCTGTCTCTTCCTCAACCCTGTTTACACCTGAGTGGAATTACATTTCCTGTTTGTATGTTTTATTTTTTAATCACTTTTCCCCCTTCTCAACAATTAGTAAAAGCAAAATTACTTCTGTGAAGCAAAACCAGTGTAGCCTATGTAAGGAAAGGACACAACTCTATACATAGCAGGCTTTGAAGAAAAGCTAATTCAATCAAATAATTTACAAAATAATAAATGAAAGACAATGCAGCTTGGACTATATTATTGATAGAGGGATCAACTATTCTCCCTCACAACTTTTATCAACATCTTCACAGCACCTTAAAAATCTCAAAACCCTTACATTGCATCTACAAAGTTTACTGCAAGGTGTAGTAAGGTGTGTGTGGGGGAAATGAAGCCATTAAAGAAAATCCACTCCTTGTGTAATCTAGTGAGGCAGGAGCTCCCCTTCTTCCAAAACCCAGTGTCCTTGGAGATCATGTAGCATTTGGTGCCAAAAGTTTTATGGTCACCAAACCCCACCTGGCAATGGGTTTTGGACCTCAGCATTGGCAGTGGGAGCAGGGTGAACTGGCCACTCTGTCTCTAAATGCAACACAATTCTGACAACCCTTGCATGATCCAGAAAGGTTTCTTATTGCTTCCTGAGTAGGTTTCACAGGCAGATTAGGTGCCTGGCCACATAAGGATGTTTAAAAAAAAAAAGAGGAGCGAAATGCTTAAAATTAAATGCTTAAATTTATTTAAAAGACGATCTACTAGATCCCTGATAGTGATCAGGGTGCTCCTCACAGCTGAGTCAGAAAGCTGTGCTTTAGCCCCCACCCCTTGTTAGGGCTTCAGCAGCCTCATTTACTCTGAATTGAGAATTTGAATTTGTTTCCAGAGAGAGTCTGAGTGATAAAGAGGAAATTTTAGGTGAGATAGGCTGAGAGCTGTTGCAGGGTCGAGGGCTGCATCGTGATTCTCCTGGGGAGTCTTGTAAGTGGAGAGCAGCTGAGTGGGGGCCACATCCTCTACCCCTCGGTTGCAGCAGAGGCAGGAATGCCAGAGTTATGAGGCCAAAAGGAAGGCAGGCAAGAAGAAACATCAAATAAAAGCCTAGGGGGTAGGGCAGTCAGCCAGCACAGGCAAGCCACCTAGCCAAATACATAAATAATCCTGGGAAGCCAGAGCAGAACTCAGTAACTCCCCAGTGCCTGCAAACCCGTGGTTAAGGAGCTGAGACTGGACCTTTTGAAGCAAAGGACAACCCATAGCCTGGTGTCCCACCACTTTGACTATGGCTTTGTGCGGCACTACATGCTCTTGCGTGCCATAAGCATATCCAAGGATCACCTAGCACACTGGTGACATCAGGAGAAGCATACAATATGTTTTGCGGTTAGGGTTTTTTATACATGACTTTTTAGATTAAGGCACGTTAATCACATCCAAATCCTATGCTGAAGTGCTTTTCTGAACCTCACCTGGCTACATGTATACTGGTAGTGTACACACACATATTTGGAGTACATGTTTGGAGACATTATAAATCAGGAGCATGTCTTGGGCAAGAGGCTGCAAGCCCTGGTGTGACATCTATGTCCCATTCTCATCCATGAAAGATGATGTTCCAGTTTGTGTGCTACTCCAGGCCATGGTTCCCTCTGTAGGGAAACAGAGGTCAGCTTATGGTAGCTTCTCCAACTGGATAGGATTACAGCCAAACTATAGGCTGAAATCATCACCCTAGATCAGGGAAGTGCTCTGGACACCCCCTGCAGAAGACAGCCTCCAGCCATCCTGACCACCTTGCATAGAGATCCAGATGAAGAGCAATTCTTTACTGAAATCACATACTTGTGCCATTTTTCTCTCCAGCGCAGTGGTGCGGTAACTAATTCCAGTTTTGCTGTATTGTATTGTATATCTGACAAGCAAAGGCCAAATATACTTGAGGAAGCAGAGCCAAGAGAGCATATTTAGCCTCCATACTGAGTTTCCTTGATTCAGCAAACTTACTGTCTTTAATTTAATGTGGTGTTAAATATGGAACCTACTCAGCTAAGCACATGGTGCATTAACATCTGAGTAGGGGTAAGCAGTAGATTGTAGGTACCCAAAAATGTCTTGTCACAGACACACTGTAATTTATGGTAGGGAGTAAATACAACTGTAGTACATTAAAATATTCATTCTAGAGTTGGAGTGGAGGGTTATTATTTCTTTTATTTAAAGTAATATGGATAAATGTCAATATTTCATATCTACCTCTTATAGATGGATGCACTTAAATAAAATTAATTTCCAGAAAGGTTGAAGATCCCACTGCTTTTAACTCCAACAAGTCAGTAGCTGTGGTCTTCAGACTTTAGCCAGGCATATACTGAAAGGCAACCAAATGTTTACATTCAAGATGTATTTCCAAATATGCCAAGTTTAGTATCTTTTCCTGTAATGACATTGTGTCACAAAAAGGAAAGAATATCCATGTGATGAAAAAAGAAAAATTACTGAAATGGCAATTAGCATATTTATCTGCCGCAAGAGCATGATATATCTCTGAATAGGTGTCCCAGAAAAGAGGTAGGGGCAAAAATGTAAAACCAGCAATACAATACTCTGTCACCAACAGGAAACTACTTTCTCACTAACTGTGAGAAAGTTTGCAAAAGCTATTAAGAGATCAAATGTGGAAAGTTCTAAGAAAAACACAATGTAAGCATATTTTATGAAACAAAGATTATATTGCCATAGTGTCTGTAAAAATCGTAATACTTTGAAAAAAATATTTTAGATGCATTAACTTAGGCCTTCAACAAGTTTGTAAATAAATTCAGAGGCTTATGCAGGCTACAAAACCTCTGTATAATGGCAGCGATAAGTGTATTGGAAAAAAAAAGCCATCATTTTCTGCAGTAATACAATATTGGCTTGTGCCATGTTCTGATGCTATTTCGTGTGGGGCACACTCACTGAAGTTAATTGGAATTATGAGGGATTATTGGAAGGATGTGGCCCAAATGAGATCTATAGGGAGACTTACAAAGCGGAAAAGGTCATTTGTAAATCAATCAGAGGTGAGACACATTTAATTCTCTATGTAAGCAACATGAAGTTACCTCGTGTAACACCATTCAGGTCCAGAGGAGCAGCAATAGTGGGCAAGTCTGCTGACAAGAGTAAGATCTTAGCAGAGACTGACACAGACAAGTGTGAAAAACACTGCATAGTAGGTTTTTAAATTGATGCCTACCGAACAGTAATGCGCTAGAGCATGAGAGTCACAATCTAGCCCTGTAAGATGTTACAAATAAATACGACCCTTCTCTTGTTTTCCACCTGAGTTGGTGGTCAGAGCGCTCAGCGTTTCAGAGAAGCACCTGGCACCCCACATGGCTGCACCCTGAGCACAAGGTCTGCTATGGGGGATGTAACCCAGCTCTGCCCCACAGCCCTGAACGTGGTCCTCGGGAGACACAGCCATTCCCACGCAGGTGAGATCTGTGGCAGCCTGCTCTTTCTCAACGCGACTGAAGAACAATTTCCTTTTCTGCACAGGATACAATTTTCAAGGCTTGGCAGGTCAGCCAAATCCCAGCTGATCACCTCTGGATCACCCACAGATACTTTTCAATGAAGAAGTATCCTGTCAAATGTTATCTTCTCAACTCCCAGACCTTTTGTCCACAGGATAGGAGAAAAAAAGCTTAGCTTGCAATTTTCTTCAGTAAAGAAGTATTTTTTACTGTCTTGAGCCTCAAAGATTGCTGAGTGTCTTGATAAAAAATCCAATAAAAATTGCTTCTGAGCAGACTGTGAGAACACAGATTTTTGAGTGGAATAGACCAGGAAGTTGTATGGACTAAAAGATAGTGATAACATGAGCTCTGCTCATATAGCTCTGCTAAATCATCTGTAATAACTCGTTATTGACATTTGGTTTTTGAAAAAGTATTTTCTTGTCCACAGTAGGCTAGAAGTATAGACCACAAATAATGTTTGGAAACACAATGCTATTCCTTACGTAATGCAAATAAGAACAGGTGAGGAAATAAGACATCTAGGTTTAGAGAAGACTATAGTGAACTCAAAATTCTTAAGAAAAAGTCAGTTGATCTCAGTCAGCTTCTCAGATAGAAGACCTTAAGCCATCAGAATACACACAAAATTTAGGATTTGTGCACAGAAGCTATGAGGGATGTGATCTTCAGCCTTTGTGAGGGTTTGGTTCCTAGGTTATGAGTACCATGGTTTCAGAGAGAATGAAATACACATATCACACCAGTAGTTGAAGTTTGAAGAACAAGGTGAAAAAAAGTGGAAAAGAAAACAGACATCAAAAGAAACTGCAGTTCCATATAGTAGAAAACTACTTGGACACACGGGAACCACCTGTATAGTCATGTCTGTGAACATAATCACAATGACGAAAAAGACAATTTGACTTTTTTTTTCCCCAAGCTTCCAATCAGAAGGTTCAGTACCCAGTCTGTGTGGGAAACTGCAGTTGTTTTGGGTTGGTTATTTTCAGGTGACACTGATGGTTGCTATTGCTACTCGTCGTTTAGCGTTGTTGTGATAAACAGGCATTTAGTGGGGTACAGCAGGAGCAGGGCTGCCCCACGAGGGGAATGGGAGTAGGGTGCTGCGGGGACCCCAGGGCTGGCTGTGACCCCAATGGGTGCCGTCCCATGGGCAGAGCCAGAGTGGTAACAAGGCCACGAAAAGCCCCTTGACACTTTTGGGAAGCCCAGCAGACAAGCTCCCACTGTGCTTGGCCCAGCCCTGGCCAGAGACAGGGCAGAGATGGGGCCAGGATTGGGCATGGCTGAGCCAAAACAGGGTCCAGCACCCTGGGTGTGGGCATTGTGCATGGAGGTCCCTGGGAAGCCCACTGGGGACAGTAAGGCTTGATGGTGCCCTCAGGGACCTGACACAGAAGGCACAAGATAAACTAGTGCCATTAGTCTGCTCGGGAATTTGAAGCATTTTGGGTGAAGGTGCATTTTGGGGCAGTTAACTGAGCAGAGATGTGCCATGCTGTCATCTTCTCCACTCAAGCACTTGCTAGCACAGCCCGCAAGAATTGCAGAAAGGGCAGTTGTAGGTGGCTGAGCACAAGGAAACAGCTTGTAGTCCTTTGACTTCCCTTGTGATTAGGAAAGCAGGATCTCGTACATCATCTCCAAATAATGAATACACTATGTCATCACTGAAATAACGAAGGCCGATATTCCTCACCAGCACAGCAATGCAGGCAAGCTCCAGGTTTTGGCTGGTTGCTCCAGTTCCCAGTCAGAGGACACTCCACTGCAGCTGTGCAACCCAACACCCAATTCTGTGTGCGGATCTACGCTTTTGAAAACTCAGTCCAGATTTCTTTTCACTCTGAGGCTTCATGAGCTGTGGCCGTGTTTTCAAATACCGAACACACTGACTGCATTTTGGAAGTGTCTCACTGTAAACACTCAATGAGTTTTTCTTGCCAACTTTGTTGTTACAAAATTACAAACAACATGGAAATGAAAACAGGTCAAAACAATTACAAACATGCAATTTCTGTTAAGAATCCATTTCTCATTGTATGAACTCATTTTTTGGGAAGTATGCCAAAGTATTGTTTCGAATTTATGTCCATCTCTACCAATGCGGGATTACAAATATGAAAAAGATGCAAGAGCTTATTGAAGGCAAAAGAATGTGGAGATAAAGATAACCTTTTGCTTAAGCTCCTATGCTGTATTTGGTATCTGTGTCTGTTACTGGTTATATGAGATATTCTGGACATTTTAAATTCAAATTCCTATAGAGGTGTCATAAAATGGCTGGTATTAAAAATCCCAACAATCCAAGTAATGCATGTCCAACAGGTAACAAAGATACCATTTAATGGCACATCCATTAGCAAAAGCCCTCATTAGAGGCTGGTACTGCCTTGTTTCTTGCAGCTGCAAATTCATCATCTGATCTGGCGTTGCACCGTATGAATGTAGAGACCGTGGTTTGACCAGTTCACATTCCTTCCTAGATTAAAACTTACCAATGTTAAATCTTCCAAACAGGGCACTCAATATTTCTCAACAGAGCAGAGGTCCTTCAGTGGCTCTGGACTACTTTTGAGTTCTCCTACACCCTTTATATATATATACACATTAATTTATTCTGAAGTGTCCCTAAACTCTTAAAAAATATTTTATCTAAATACGATATGATGCCAGTAAAAAGACTAATATACTAAAATATCTCTGTTTTCAGAAGCTAAAAACAACAAAAATACCTGCTAACACATCTTTCCTGTGGTTGCTTTAGGCAACTTGGGAGCAAGTTTAATTGGAGTGTTGTAAATTAGAGTGACTCTATTGTAACAGTTGAGTTATTGTATCAACGTAATTGGTATAAAAACTTTTTGCTCCCTTCCGAATAATTTTTTGGAAGAGAAACTACTGTTACTACAACAACTGGTAGTAGAAGTAGAGGAGGAGGTGGAGTAATCAGATGGTTTAGACTATGCATTATGAACTCCTGTAGAAGAAAAAATTAGACTACAAGAGACTACTTGTGTGATAGCATTATTTGCAGAAGGCTGCTGTTAGCAGCACAACATTAAACACGGCTGTAGTAACCTTCAAATTCTGATGTAAGAAAAGTTCCATTTTCCTTGAGAACTGTTTCTATTATATAAGCATGACGCTACAGAATGCCCTGGGGACAACATCACAGTCTCACTTGCACCTTTCTCAGATAAAAAAATGCTTGTCCCTGTTGTTCAGGAACCTATCATGATTCTGCCAACGGCAAATACATTTAAGCAAAGTGACTGGTGCTGTGGTTTGAGGCGTAAAACGGTTGCAAAACATGTATCTGCCTCTTCCCACAGTTATAAAAGGTCTCCATGCCAAACAGGAATATCTCAGAGGGCAGTGGGCAGAGGGATTTGAGCTGAGGTCTCTTGCTGCAGCATGAAAGGATGGAGGCCATTGTGGCTGGACCACGGCAACACGGAGCTGTGTCCGCTTCCAGACGCACCCCGAGGAGCTGCACTGTCACCTGCTGCTGAGCTGCTCCTGCAGGTTCCCTGTCGCTCACATCTCCCAGGTATATGGGATCCATCCTGTAACTCTCAGCCCCACGCGAGCCTGGGTGTGGGGCTCGTGGGGTCCCAGCAGCTGGTCCTCTGAGAGGGGATGTTTCAAGGAGCAAGGTGTTCTCTTGTGTTTATCAATATATCAGTCTGCAGCACTTACTCCGCAGCTGCATGCACTATATCAAGCAAAATAATATAACTGATTTATGTAACACATTTAAGTAGCAATTTGGTATTTCCTACAGGCTTTCTTGTCAGAACCTTTAACTGATTTCTACTTCATTTTCTCCATCCACAAAATAAAGCTATGGTATTGACCTGAGTTGTTTCTTGTGAGCGTTAAACAGCTAGCATTTATATAATATTTTAAAATGTTACATGCTGTTTTGGTTAATAAGTCACAATTTATATTAGCAAGGGCATGATGAAAACCAGCCAAGCCTCTACTGTACAAGAGTATTGTACTGTACACCTGCGCAGCAAGCACTGAACATGTTTTATGCACTTCACAAAATGTTAATATTTTGCTTTTATAAGCTGCATTTGCTTTGGCCACAGTGAGTTTTGTTTTATTATCCTGCTTGTATTTTGAAATTAATAAACGAGTCTCAAAACAGGTTTAAAACCTGCTTTAAAGGAGTAGCTCAGTGGTAAAAAACAGAGCCTCTGTCTCCTTATATCTTCTGCGGCATTCAGCCTCTTCCCTGAGGTGTTGGACTTCAGACACGTTTTATTAACATTCTGGAGTTGTACCCTCCTGACTAACCAGCCATTAGCTGGCTCACTGATCCTTAACTGCAGATCACTCTCTCTCTTATATAGGCTGCATTTCCCTTAGGTTCCAAAATAATTAGTCTCCTGGCTATGGATGTGATTTCCGTTTAAAGGAATGCAGAAGCAGCACCTCAGCCACTGCTGGTGAGCATCCTTATTCATGCTATGCTCCTTCTCTGGTTGATATTCATAGAGCACCAGATTCTAATTCTACTTAATAATTAGGCTAATACCAGACATACTTACATTTGCCTTCCAGCGCAATTTTCGGCATAGTAAGCAGGGAGTTGCATGCACAGAGCTCCCATAGCAACATGTTATTGTTAACCAAAGTTGCGTACCACAGCTCCATGCGCTAAAAATCCACCAAGGACCAATTCAGCTGTCAGATACACAGGGGCAACTCCCACGAGATGTCAGTGGAAGGTTCAGAGGGCAGAATAATCTTATAAATATATAGCAGTGTCTTATGGTAATCGTCACCCAGAGCACTGCTAGGTCGATGTTGTGAGCTGGCCTGTTTTGGACCACAGAGTTAAAACTCCACACTCTCCCTTTTGTCAGAACTGAGCCTAAGGGCATCATCATTACAAAATATTTGAATATTATTCCTCAAAATGTGCTCTACTGTAAGGTGCAATACCTGTATACTAAGGAAGTTCAACAGAAAGCACTGTGTGTCTGGAAGTGTCACTTTGGAGAACCGAAATGGAGAAAACCTGCTCTTTATTTCAGAACACAGAAGAAATACTGCAAGTGATGTCAGAAGGAGACAAGCTCAATGCAAATATTCACCAAATAATATAATAAAAATATTTTATTCTGTAGCATACACTGCCAACCTTTTCATTTAAGAAAGGGGATGAAAAAGCAATAAAAAAAGCTGTGCCTGAAGAAGTCAGTTATTGCATAGAATCAAAAAGACCTAGTGGACTTTCCCTAAATATTTAAAAGTCTAAAACTTCACTAATTTGTTTGGTTGTCTTTTAATCATATTGTGCCTTCTGTTTAGTGGCCTTCAATTTATTGGATGTATCAAAAGCAATCACGGAGGATAGATATATGGGAAGTGACTTTTGCTTCTCATACTTACTGCACTCTGTAATTTTAGACACTCTAAGAATATGTTTTAACTCAGGTTACCAGATATCATGAACCAATGAGAATGCAACACGAATAAGCAAAGAGTGACACCCCCCCCGAAAGTACTGAGTGATATAAGTTCCCTCTGCTCCCATACACGGAGGTGTAAGGACTGCTCCCCTCCTCATGCCTCTGTAGGCACGTTTGTACCTTACTAAGGGTAGGCAGGACTAGGCACAACCTGTTCCCCTGCCCAGATTCCTGTGAGTCAGTGTGGCTCTGTGCTGTTGCATGTCTAATTGTATCTGCCATTTTCAGGTGCCTTTTTGTATCCCAGTCAATCACAGCTGTAAATGCTGTAATTCAGACACTTTACCTTACTTGCAAATAGAGCAATGTAACTCAAATGTGTAAACATGGCCTTACTTTTGCAAAAGTAAACCAGAAAATAATATTTTATTTTGGAGACAGAAGCAATTCTCTGTCTTTCTGTTGTTTTCCAGTCAAGCATATGAAGCCTGGGAGGGAGTCGTCTTAGCTTCCTGGGAGGGGAGTACTTGGGCAATCCGCATATTTACTTTCTTCCCCCTTTATTTTATTAAGCTCCATCTTCCTTGATAAGCAATTTTAAGATGTCCATATCAAGCATTTCCTTTGATCTGTCTTCCTGGTAATTAAATTGCATGCCTTTAAATTGCCATAATTTAAAATAATCCTAATTAAGACAATTTTCCCAAACTTCAAATACTGGTTTTGAATTCTAGTGTGAAGAGAATGAATAATGATTCCCTGTGTATTCACTTTAACACTGTCTACTTTTCCCGTACAAGGAAATCGATTTTCTCACCTGTCATGTTAACTAAGGGGACAATCCAGTAAATTCTTACTTCTGCAAGTAGGTCTTAGTCACACAGCAATTCACTGGAACTAATTACAGGAAGATTTGCTTATGTGAATAAGGATGTCCAGGATAAGATCATTTGGAGAAGTGTGCAAGTGTGTGTGTGCATTGAGTAAGCATAAGCCTGTGCATTTCACATTGATGCTTTAGAAGATGTCCTGTGTGAAACAGTAACTGCAGTTCACATAGAATGTGGAAATGAAGATTTTAATAGCTTGAAATAAAAATAATTATCATGGGTACACAAATATCTGCAATGAATTGCTTTTGATCTGTATTTGAGTAATTTATGATCAGATGATCTGGCTGTACCTATTTCAACTCTTGGATTCTACTTGTATCTCATAAAACGTATCTGAAAATAAGTGGTACTTTATTTTAACCTATTATAAACATCATTGTATGTTGCATTCTTATGATGCATATAGAGTCCTAAGATGTAAGAAAGCTTATGAACACCTGTGACAGTCAAGAGATGGTCGAAATATATAACCTGAACGTTCAGCTAGTAATAGTCTACAGAGGCTGTGAAGCAATTATACGTTACTGTGTTTACCTCAGCCTTTTATATTTACATATTGGAAAGCATGCTGGAGAGTTTAATTTTGAGGTCATCACAAGTAAAAGTTCTTTTAGAAAACCAAGCCATGGAATATTATAGGGGAAAAAAAATCAAAAAGTCTTTTCTTCAAATGGAAATATAGAAAATGACATGTTTAAACAGAATTTTATTTTCTTCTACTCAAATGATGAAGTGGCTTTTGTGAAGAAAGGCTTTCATCTTATACATGCAGTACTCCATCACAATATAATTACCCTAATTTGTATTCCACTGTAGAAATAGGCTTTTTCAGCTTAAACAAATTAAGCAACAATCACTAAGCATACATGACCAGCATTCTTTCAAATAACATGTTATCAGCTCTGGCTACAGCTTTATCTTGATAAAATGGAAATCCTGTTTTATTTTCCTACTTTTCCCCCCAGGATTATGCCTGTCAGATCGCCTAGAGAGGCACTGTGATTCACTGGCTGGAGCAAGGGACAGAGCATCCAGGGATTATTTCCTACAGCCTCACTAAAGCATTATGTGATCTGGGTCAAATCCTGGCTGCCTTTGGGCCTCTATTTAGGAAAAAGCCTAAGTACACACTTAACTCCAAACATGTGAATAACCCGGCCACACTCAGAGGATCTTTTAAACAGCTACATGTGCTCCCTGCTGCACAGAGGCTCTTCTGCTGCTCTTCTCTTCTGGCTTCGATTGATATTACCTGTCCTCAAGGATAGAATCATAGAATAGTTTAGGTTGGAAGGGACCTTCAAAGGCCACCTAGTCCAACCCCCTGCAATGAGCAGGGACATCTTCAACTAGATCAGGTTGCTCAGAGCCCCGTCCAGCCTGGCCTGGAATGTCTCCAGGGATGGGGCATCTACCACCTCTCTGGGCAACCTGGGCCAGTGTTTCACCACCCTCATTGTAAAAAATTTCTTCCTCATGTCTAGCCTGATTCTCCCCTCCTTTACTTTAAAAGCATTACCCCTTGTTCTGTCACAACAGGCCCTGCTAAAAAGTCTGTCCCCATCTTTCTTATAGGCCCCTTTTAAGGCTGCAATAAGGTCTCCCTGGAGCCTTCTCTTCTCCATGCTGAACAACCCAACTCTCCCAGCCTGTCCTCACAGCAGAGCTGTTCCAGCCCTCTGAACATCTTGGTGGCCTCCTCTGGCCCCTCTCCAACAGGTCCATGTCTTTCCTGTACTGGGGGCTTCAGAGCTGGACACACTCCAGGTGGGGTCTCACCAGAGCAGAGTAGAGTGGCACACAGGACAAACTCTACTCCAACGTGTATTTATGTTATTTGTCATTTAGCTGCATAACTACAGCTATCCCTGCTCTTTGTACACATTCTTCTGATTAGTAATCAAATTCTGACCTGGTGGATTCCTACCATTGAGACTTTGCCTCCATCACCTTCTCCTCCTCAGTCCTCCCAGGTATAACCTGATGGGGAGTATAATGGGCAGTCCAAAATGCTGGACAGGAGCCAAGGTCAGAGCATCAACCGACTCTGTCCCAGCAGCGAGGGGATGACTCCTGTCTCCACTGTAGCATCGCTGCTGTCCAGACAATGGGCAGAAGCAGTGGTGGGAGGTGCTGCTCTGAAAGGGATTTGAAGGACCAGCAGTGTCACAAGAAAACCAGGGTCTCTTTTTCCCCACTGCTGGATCTGGAGGAGATGAAGTCTTACTGGCGCCCAACCTCCAAGGTGCAGCTGAGGGAACAGTGTCTGGCTCTACATGGGCTTGCTAAGATCCTTAAAGAAAAAAAAAAAAAAGGAGAAATGGGGAGAGGCAATGAGGCCACACCTGAACCGTGGTAGGAGGAGTGGAAGAAGTAACCTGTCTGCTCATGAGGCAGTAGTGACCAGAATTTGGATGTTTCCCCAAGCAATAAAAGAGATGCTGCCTTCAGATCTTCCTTCAGCCCTAATAGAGGCTGATCCACCAAGCAGAAATCTTTCCAAAGTAGGTAGGTGCCAGAAGGAACAAGGCAAATAGGAAGAGAATGTATCTACCTCCAAAAGGAGTGGGAACCATCACTGCTCCTCCTGAAGTGCTGGAGAAACAAAATTCACAAATGTTTGTTGGATAGTGTTTTATCAGCACATTCGTTGTGAACTCCTCTGGCACAGCTGAGATCAGCTGTCAGAAACATGGGAATTCACAGTGGTGGCTGGGGATTGCCACCTTCCCTGGCCCTCTCCCATCTCCCTCTCTTTCCCAGCCATCCCTTGCAGGACTTTCCTTTCCTCCTACAATCCCCACAGCCTGTCAGAGAGGAGCGACCATGCGGCTGCTCCATGAGTGAAGGTGAGCTGAGGGTGACCATAGCACAGACAGGGCAGTGCCCTCACTGTTAGGTGACAGTCCTACCATGTCTGGGCAGGGCAAACAGACTAAGGGTTATGATCGCAAGAGGTCCCATCAACAGTCCAGCACTCTTCAGACAAAAGCAACGTGACAAGTCAGGCTCAAGATCGACCCAGGAAATCCAAACAATTCAGGAGCAGTGAGGAATAGGACTGGGCAGGGGCAAATGTATGATGCAGCTCAGACCGGCAAATGGGCTGAAATGGGGCTCCTGAGCATGGACAGAGTGTGTGGGTTGAGGTCCCAAGTGAGTCCGGTCAGGGCTATTAGGGTTTATGGCTGCACTCGGGTCCCAGCATCATGGTGTGACCTCGCACCTCACAACACCCCGGGTTTTGAGGGGTATTTGCTGTGAAAAGCTCTGATTTTGGCCAATTCAACTGGTTCCCAGGAGTGCCCCTCAGGTCTGTAACCCAGCCAGCTAATGAGGTATTGAAGCCTCTCCTGAACTGGTTTAGAGTATTTTAGGGCTTGACAGCCCAGACAGCCATCGTGCAAATCTTTGTTAGCTCTGACATGTTTTTTTTAATCGAAGGTATTACAAATTTTGTTTTAATCTTTGGGGTTACTCTTAATGTCTTAGGAAGGATCCAAAGCTGTTTAAAATTCTATTGACTTTACAAGCAGGCAATACATTTCAAACTACTAGTCAAGCCCATTGTCACTCCTTGTGAACAACACCACAGAGAAGAGGCTCAGCAAAATTTTTGTCCATGTACTAGAGTTCTTCAATGCACTTCAGACACAGCAAATGCTCCAGACCTCTCTGATTTTACTTCCCCAGTTCCTGGACAGATGACTGTCCAGTCATGCAGAACCTCTGGAGTGAGCAGAAGTTCTAGCAGTTGTATGATTATGCTAGCTCCTTGGTCCTACAAGTGTGACAACTCCAGGAGTTCCCCAGCAAGGCTCCAAGCCAAAACTAATTTCTGTGCAATGAGGTGAACAACAGTACGAGTTTATATTTGCTCAGACCTGTGAAGCCATCATGCTCACCTGGTTCTGCAACATCCTTCTCCTCAAGGCTTTTGAGGACCTTTATATTGGTGCAGTCTGAGTCCTCCCCAGCCCACAAGACTCTTTCAGTACTTCTTTAGAGTTGTATTTACCTTCAGGCTACACTGGAATACATTTTTGGGTTCATTTTGCACTCTCTCTGTGAATTTCACATTCTCATCCTTTTCCTCCTTTAAGATCTCTCTCCAGTTGTCTCAATCTCTGCCACTTTGATGCAGTCCTGCAGAACCCTTCAGTCCACAAAAACACAGGAAAACCACAATTCCCACAGAGACATCACGCCACCGTGTCAAAGCAGTTGTGATTCCTGTGCTAATCTCATAAGAAATTTCATTAAGCGGTATCACTTTGTCACATCCAAGTGCGATGCCCTCCCGAAATGTGCACGTGCACTCCTTGATAACTGCTGCCATTTAGGGCTGCATCTCATGAGCTGCTTGAAATGCTCTGCAAGTTGCTCTGCTTCCCAGCCTTCACCCACCCTCCCTGCCACAGCCTCTGTGCAGACTCCAGCTTAACTCCTAGTTTTTACATCATGCTTCTGTCAACAGGCTTTTAACATCCTGAGGATGTGAAAAAGTTAAAAGTTATGTTTGATCCAAATAATCAGACTAGAAGAAGCCAGACATGGACTGCAAGACAAAGGGACTCTCACTCTGCTAATGTGGGGGCTCCTACATGTTTCCCCCATCAGAACTGCATTGCAGTGAGCAGCTTTGTCAGGGTGTTGAGGCACTGAGTGCATCAATAGGTTGTGATTGCCATGACCAGGCACACCTGGGGCCTCCATCCACATCGCCTGGCTATGGCTTGGAATGTCCATTTACGCTCAGGCCTGAAACTCCAGCCTTGTTTTAAGCTATACTGTTGGAGGCGTCCTTGTCTCCAGTCCTATCTCTGTTCCTGTCTTCACCTCGGTCTATCATCACAGCTTTGTCTCCAGCCCTGTCTCTTGCTGCTCCCCCTGACAGGAGTCCCAGGATAGACCTATATCTGAGTCATCGTCTTGCCTTCAACAGTTTGGGACCATCAATGGACCTTGACACCAGCATCCAGATCTGCCCACCCTGTTCAGGTCCTGTGGGGCTGTGCGTTGGTGATAAGGGATCCTTGAGACAAACCTGCCTCTGCTCTGGGGCTCCTCCAGGGTGGCTGCGGGCAGTTCAGGTTGCTTCCAAAGAGCCCTGTGGTCTGGATGGCTGGTGAAAGGGAAGGGTTGAGCTGATCACCAGGAGGAAGCTGGGGTGAGGCTGGAGCTGTCAGTGAGGCTGGGCAAGGGTGAGACAATCAAACCATCTCTGAATAGTCCCTTGGCTGGGAGCAGGGCTTGGGGGCTGAAAACGGGGGTTCCTACAGCAGCCTTTAAGGCTGGGAAAGGGATCAAATCACCCCTGAGGCTATACCGTGGTGGGTGAAGGCTCAGAACTTCCATGAGGAGATCCCAAAGGTGTCAAGTCACCCTAGAGGCCAGCTGGAGAGGGGAACCCAGTCTCTCTGGTGGAGCCTGTGTGGCTGGGCAGGTGTGAAATCAAGGTATCTCAGAGCAGGCATCCTCAGGATGGGGATGGAGGTACCCATGAGGCCAGGGGTTCGGGATGCCCCTGAGCAGTCTAGGAAGCTGAGGAGAGGAACTGGACCACACTGGGGAGAGGAATTGGACCACCCTGAGAAGCACTGAAGGCTGGTGGTCAGAGGGGCTGAGGTGACACCTACGAGAAACCACAGAGGTCTGGGGATTTCAAGCCCTCCCTGACCAGCCTCAACAGCTGGAGTGATCCAGGCTGTCCCAAGGCAGCCTCAAAAACTGTGTGGTTGCAGAGGGTCAGGTTGTACTTGGGTGGCCAAGGGGATCAAGATGTCCCAGAGTAAGGCAACCTGGCTTGGGGATTAAGCCACCCCTGAGGCTGGATCGAGCACCCCTAAGAATGGGCGGGGTTGATTGGGGTTGTCCCTAAGGAGCTTCTGAGGCCAGGGAGGCTGTTTAGGATTTTCCTGAGGAGACCTGATGTCTAGGGAAGGTGAATGATGCTGACTGGGAGGTTCACGCTCTTGGAGAAACAGAGGCCACGTGGCATGCACGGGCTTCAAACCACTCCTGAGACCAGTAGGCCAAGATAAGGATTAAGCCACCCCTGAATGAAACTTGTGTGTGGTAAGGTCACCCCTGAGGAGCCCTAGAAGGGGAAGGGTGTTCTTGCCACCCCTGAAAAGCCCCAGTGAGCCCCAAAGCCTGGACAGCTGGGCATGGAGTTTAAGTCAAGGTGCCCCAGAGGAGCAGTGAGCTGGTAGCTTGGACTCCATCCTGGTTCCCCACTGTCCATGGCTGGGCTTTGGGGCTTCTCTGGGGTGTCTGACAATCCCCTGGCCTCTGACTCTTGACTCTCTTAGGTGAATCCAGCATGAAGGATCTTTCCTCATAGTCAAGATTTTTCTGTAGGCACTTACTAGAGAGATGTATGAAGATATTGACTTGGCAGACTCTGAGGCTGAATTTCTGTCTCCACAGTGCGTTGAGCAGAATGCTGATAGAAGCAAAGGCTGTTTACAGAATATATAACAGATACTTCAAAGAGTTTTTCTAGCTTTGAGTTCTGCAGTCACAGGCTTTTGTGCATAATACATTTCATGTTCTATAAACCTGATACAGTATATTCCTTATTAGATAAAGGCAGAAGGATTACAATTACTCCAGTTTTCTCCCTGGGTTACATCTTAAAATTAGGTGATAATGCAACAGCTTATGATTCCTGTCTAAATTTGGAGTTATGTTAAAATTCAAAGGTTACCTTCTGTTGTAAAGAAGGGATTGACGAAATTCTCAGCATTGAAAGCCATAGTTCCCAGGATCCCTTCAAAAGAATGAGATAATAAGTTGCCCAGTATTCCAGTCTCTTACAAACATGCTTAACTTTGTGTATGTTAATAGCTTTAGTAACTGAGACAGGAGCATATATTGAGAGTTATGGCATTACGAGTGTGCTTACAGACATGCAGAACGAGGGTCTTTGTTTTTTATCCAAACTCATATATCCTTCAATTGTTCTAGCGATTTTATTTCTGCAATTTCATTTTTGTATATCGACAATTTCTTTAGCAATGGTCATCTATGTTAACCTCTCTTTGGTTTTTGAAATGTTCAACAGTAATTGTGTATAATCTTGATCCATTAGATATCTTCTTTTTCATACAAAACCAACATTTTCTCTTTCATGTGCAGTAGCCACTTAAATTTAGAATAGGCAAAAAGATCATTAGTAAAACTTGTCAGTCCAAATCAAATCATACTAAAAGCAGAAAACTTCACGTGCAAACGGGAAAAGATTAGCATTCTTGAGATTTTTTTTCCCCAGTCCCTTCCATATGCAAGGGGTTTTGCTGTAGCTTCACTGGGAAGCATGCTTGCGTTAGGCCATTTCTCACTGTATCGAGCTCTTTATGCGCGCAGCTGGCTGCGAAGTTTCTCTTTGCTGCGATGTCTCTGTGTAATCCCAGCCAGTTTCCCTTTGCAGCTGTGGGGGGCCTCCTTTGATGTGCCTCTGTAGGTGGCTGCCGATCCCTCAACCGGGGCCTGCAAACAGAATCTCTTCTGTAGAGGAAAAGAAAACACCCCGGTGATGCCATGTGACTGTTTGCTTTATGCATGCAGGAGGAACTGACGTCAAGTGCGTCAGGATATTGTTCTAATGCAATAACATGATGTTGTGGTGTGTATCTCTTGTGCATCTGATCCAGCTAATGCAGTGCCTGTGGTGAAGGACAATGCGGTCTGTACCTCCCTTCTGCTCTCGGTCTCTTTTACTTTCAAGACTCTCCATCTGTAGCGAAAAAAATTTACAGTGTCTGCTTGTGACTATCAATTGCAAATATGGTGACCTCATTTAGACATATTAAGAACAGTTTTCTTGCATTGTTCCCACCTGTGCAGTTGTAGGCACTGCTAATACAGCAGAGCAAATGCATAAACATGCAACAGAAGTGACCCAATGTTGAATTTATTTTTGCTACTCACTTGGGAGGAAAGGGAGAGAAGTCATTTCACATACCTTTGGCACGCAGCAGAGATTCTTTCTCTCACAGCTTTTACCTCTTTTCACTTTGAACATAAGTACTGATACAACAGTCATGTTAAAAATAATAAAACCAGGCCAAATTTTTCAACATTATGTGTAAATGCAAGAAGGAACCTGTGTTCCACTGAGAGGACCATGCAGCAAGAGTCCTACGAATATACCCCAAGTTCACATTTGGATGAACGCAGTTGTCCAGCAGTTTTTCTCCTCCCCTGTGCCTCCCTACAGCATGGGAATATGCCAGTTGTTCTGGGACATCCTGGCTCTCACTGCAGGATGTGAATACACTCTGAGCCTGAGAGAATATAGCATCATGGAATAGTTTGGGTTGGAAGGGACATTCAAAGGTCATCTAGTCCAACCCCCTGCAATGAGCAGGGACATCTTCAACTAGATCAGGTTGCTCAGAGCCCCGTCCAACCTAGTCTTGAATGTTTCCAGAGATGGAGCATCTACCACCTCTGTGGGCAACCTGTGCCAGTGTTTCACCACCCTCATTGTAGAAAATCTCTTTCTCATGTCTAGTCTGAATCTTCCCTCTTTTAGTTTAAAACCATCACCCCTTGTCCTGTTGCAACAGGCCCTGCTAAAAAGTCTGTCCCCATCTTTCTTATAGGTCCCTTTTAAGGCCGCAATATGGTCTCCCCGGAGCCTTCTCTTCTCCAGGCTGAACAACCCCCGCTCTCTCAGCCTGTCCTCACAGCAGAGCTGTCCCAGCCCTCTGATCGTTTCTGTGGCCTCCTCTGGCCCCTCTCCAACAGGTCCATGTCTTTCCTGTACTGGGGGCTCCAGAGCTGGACAAAGGACTCCAGGTGGGGTCTCACCAGAGCGGAGCAGAGGGGCAGGGTCACCTCCCTCGACCCTTTTGATGCAGCCCAGGATACAACCAGCCTTCTGGGCTGCAAGTGCACATTGCTGGCTCATGTCCAGTCTTTCATCCACCAGTAGCCCCAAGTCCTTCTCCGCAAGGCTGCTCTCAATCCCTTCATCCTCCAGCCTGTAGTGACATGGGGGGCTGCCCCGACCCCTGTGCAGGACCTTGCACTTGGCCTTGTTGAACCTCATGAAGTTCACATGGGCTCACTTCTTGAGCTTGTCCAGGTTGCTCTGGATGGCATCCTGTCCTTCAGGTGTGTCAACCACACCACTCAGCTGGGTGCCAACTTGCTGAGGGTGTGCTCAATCCCACCGTCTACCTCGTTGAGGAAGATATTAAACAGCACTGCTCCTAGTATAGGACCTGCTTACTGAGGACTATAAAGGCACAGGATAAAAATGTAAGGGTTGATGTGATGTGTGAGCTGAGGGAGTGATGTACTCTCTAAAACCTCTCTAACAATGGTTAAGGCAGTCACACAATCATCTGACTGTATAGGAAATGTCCTCTTACTCTGCTTGTGGATCTACCCTGTGTCTAAAGTCTGAGGGATTTATTCCTAATATGACTATGGATATTGCCCATATACATTTTCCATAAGGAAGTCATTTTTGCTATCTTCTAGCCCTATTTAGATCTTGTGGCAAAGCACATCTTGCAAACTGCCTATGACATACTCCCTTCCTTAGCTTAAGAATAATTGTCCTCCAGCTTCAGAAATAGCAGTGTTGCTCTGCTATTGTAGGGAGGACAAAGAGAAGGCTCAGGTTTACCCTCCTTTCTGACGTCACCATTGTTTTAATAATGCTAATTAAAGAAAAAAACCTGTTGTTCCTTTGCCTTGTGGACACTGATTTGAACATCTTGGATCACATCTTTTTTATACTTCGGTGTTGTGGGCAGCTTTACACCTCTGTTGTTTTGCAACAGAAGTCCAAGATGGTAACAGTGATGCTTCTTAGGCACCTTCCCCACAGTAAAACTCTCAAAGCATTTCCAGGGATGAGTGACAATTTACTTAGGGATTGGCACAAGTCTGTCACCTCCACCAGCTGAGATCCAGGATACCTCCAGCAGACAACTGGAGCACAGCTGCACAGGTCATTTTGGAAGAGGCTGACACAGAGCATCATGTGCCAGAGAACCGAGCAGTAAGTAGTTCACGCAGATGATCAGAGGATCAGCGGCATCCCTCTCCTGTCACTCCTCATGCCAGCCTCATTTGCCTTTCATAGTGCAGGGGCTTGGACTGGGCTCTGCTGGCAGTTAGTTACACTTTTCACCTTCACCACCAGGGCAACCCAGAGTGTGGATGAATCTTCTGTTTTCACTGATAAGCCTGTGCTGCTGTAACTCTTAGCAGATGCAGTTGCACAGATGCAGATAGCCCTATGTGTGCATGCCCTTATACTGTCACAGACCCAAGTTCCACACACAAGCCTGCACTTACAAAATCAGCTATGCACACAAATGCAGCTCAACGCACAGGAGAGATGCATGTACACAAAACAGTTTGAGACCTACAAAACCATGCAATCCCCAAGGGACATGCCCTTCTGCAGGCACAAATGCGAGCCCAAAGGCACACATGAGGAACAGAATCATAGGATCATTTTTGTTGGAAGAGACAGTCAAGGTCATTGAGTTCAACCATAACCTAACTCTGGCACTAAACCATCTCCCTAAGCACCTCATCTACATGTCTTTTAAATGCATCCAGAGATGGTGACTCTACCACTACCCTGGGCGGCCTGGTCCAATGCCCAACAACCCTTTCAGTGAATAAATTTTTCCACATACACAATCTAAACCTCCCCCTGCTTCAACTTGAGGCTATTTCCTCTTGTCTTATTGCTCGTTACTTGGGACACCAACCCCCTCCGTGCTACACCCTCCTTTCAGGTGGTTGCAGACAGCGATCAGGTCTCCCCTCAGCCTCCTTTTCTCCAGGCCGAACAGCCCCAGTTCCCTCAGCCGCTCCTCATCAGACTTGTGCTCCAGGCCCCTCACCAGCTTTGTCGCCCTTCTCTGAACTCTCCCCAGCACCTCAATGTCTGTCACTACAAGTGAGGGGGGGGTAAGAGGAGCACGTAGGGAAAGCAGTTCACATCAGGCGGCGCACACAAACGCAGCTGCCGAGGCACACCTCTAGAGGCACGCGCCAGCTCTGTTGCAAGCACCGCGAGACGAGCCCAAGCGCCAGCCCTCAGCGCGCGCTTCCAGAGGTGCGCGCAGGTGCGCTCCCGGCTCCACGCCCCGAGGGGCACGCGCAAGCGCTGACCCCGCTGAAGGCACCCAACGGCGGGCGCGGGCGCGGGCACGGGCACACGCGCGGGCGCGGGCACGGGCGCAGCCCCGCAGGCGCGCACGCGGGAGCGGGCAGCAGCGCAGACCGCGCTGCACGCGGCCGGGCTGCACGCGCACTGGCGGGCGGCCAGCTGCCCGAGACCCGCCGGCACGGGCTGCCCGGTCCCGCGCGCCCCGCCCCCTCCCCGGGCACGTGGCCGCGCTCGCTCCCAGGCGGCCGCGGCGGCCGCTCTGATTGGCTGCGGGCGGCCAGCTGCCCGAGACCCGCCGGCACGGGCTGCCCGGTCCCGCGCGCCCCGCCCCCTCCCCGGGCACGTGGCCGCGCTCGCTCCCAGGCGGCCGCGGCGGCCGCTCTGATTGGCTGCGGGCGGCCCGGCCCTCCGCCGCGAAAAGGTGAAAGGGCGGCCGGGCAGCGGTGGGCGAACATGGCGGCGGCGCTGCGCCGGGGGGCTGCGGGCGGCCCGCGGGGGCTCCGAGCGCTGATGAGGGTGAGTAGCCGCGCCGGCCGAGGTGGGGGCTGGGAGCGTGGCTTCCTCCTGTTCCGTGCGTGGTGCTCGGCGCCGAGGCGGCTAAGGGTGCCTGTGTGTAAAGGTTCGTGGCGAGTTCCCCTCCGCTGTGGGGGGCTCCCGGCGGGTGCTGTTCCCTGCGTGTGGGGCCGGCGGGGCTGCCGTCCCCGCTGAGGAGGGCTGCGGCAGGGGCTGTCGCTGGTTGCCTCCCCTCCTGCCCGGGCTGGGCGAGGGGCTGCTTAGGAGCGTGTGTGACCGGTCGGGGGGCTGCGGCACTGACAGGTTGCCGGCTGGGGAGCGGGGCGTCGGGAGTGCTGCTGCTTCGGTTCCCGGGGGGCTGGTGCCGGGGGGAGGCGGCCGGGCGGTGCTGCGGCGGCGGCGGGTGTCGTGACGCCGTGAGAGCCGGGTCTTGGGTTCGGCTGCCGAGGGCTTGCGGCATCCCAGAGTCTGTTCCTCGGTGCATCCCATCCGCGTGTTGCCGGGAGTGTGGTTTTTGGCGGTTTTTATTGTTTTATTTATTTATTTTAACGGAGAGGGTTATGTGCTACTCTGTGCTTGCTTCTGTCTTCTCCCGCTGTTAAACAGCAGCTCCTCAAAACTCAAGGGTGGAGTGTGGTTTTGTACTACTTTTAAGAGTAAAATCTTGGCTTATAGGAGAAGGCTACTGCTCTGTGAAACTGTGACTCTTTCCTTCCTCCCTTTACCCTAGGTGCTTATGGGTCTTTCAGCTGTCATGTAAAGCTTTGGTGTGCTTTTTTTTATTCTTCTTACTTTCAATGGATATGTGATGAACTCATTGTGGAACTGATCTCATGTTTTTGGTGAAGGCTTCAAACTTCTAGAAAGCTTTATTCCTTAAGCTATGGGGTAACTTCACTGAGGCAGTTGCTGTGTTTTCTTCTCTATTACTTCTACAGATTGTGTTAAAATAAAGGAGATTATTTAGAAGTAGAAGCAGCATTGTTGCACAGTGTTGTTTAACAGTTGAATGACAGTTGTATGTGGGGAAAATGAGTGCAAAATGCTTCTAATTGCTTGCCATAGGAAGTATTTATTTTTTTTCCCTGGGAAAGAAAATATCTGTGGAAATCTGCAAGTTCCACTGGGGAAAAGAGGATTGTCTTGCAGAGAACTTTTTCTCTGCCATCTCTGCCCTAAGATGTTGTTACCTGTGCACCCACTATTTTTAAGTCAAGGATGTTATTTGTACAGAGGGAGCTCCTTGCTCTCTTATGTGAGATTATTTTTAGCATGTTGTTATTCCAGGAAAATGTTTTTCCCCTTGTTTGAGCACAGAAACATTAGGCTGATGAGGCAGCAAAATTGGTATCATCTGCTGTTAAGGAAAGGAATTAAAATGGTCTCTAGTCTGAGGAGATGGATGTAGACTTAAACTTCTGGAGTTCAGTGATTATTTCTAGTATGTAAACTACATATTTTAGTACTGACAGATGCTCTTAAAGCATACTACAGGTAGAGACTTCTGGTTTTCTCCTTGCTACCAGGAGTAGCTGTTTGGATTCTGTAGGCAAAGGATGCTGTGCCATCTGCTATGGGCAAATCTTAGTTCTAGATGAAAAAGTTGAGATTATTAAAGTTCATACAGAGTAAAAAATGTCAGGCATGTTCTGAAGCACTATTTGTTTTAATTTTCTTGTTGTTCTGCCTGCCCCAAACTTGCCTTGGTGATTCCTGCATTGTTGTTACAGTGCTGGGGTCTATTTCACAGGCATTGGCCTTGCTGGAGCTGTTTAAGCTGCTGCTGTGGGAAACTGTTCCAACCTTCTGCGGCTGCTAGGTCTCTATCATGGGCCATTCCTTTTGGGCTTCTGTCTCCCTCCAACTTGTGCCAGCACTGCTGCTTGAGTATCTAAGTGGATAAGCTGGACTGAAATCTGGCTGAGAACACATTTTTCCCATTCCTTGTGAGTGTCTTTTCAGCTGGGTGTATTTCCCGGTCTGGTTTGCTATGTGGCTATACAAACTTTTGGGACTGGCACAAGGGAGACAGTACTTGTATGTTGGAATGATGTAGTTCTAGGAAAATAGCCTTGGGTAGATGGGTGTTTCCTTGCTTGTAGTTTGTGTGCTGTGTTGGCAAAAACCTTACCAGATTCTCAAACCTGGTAAGAGTGAAAGAACTGTTATGTATAGTGCAGTGTACCTTGTGGAATTTGTACTACATCTTTGTTTGCAGTTGGCTTTGGGAATATCTACTTACAGTGACAAGTGCTTGGCTGTTCAGCACTCTGAGACAATACAAAGGAAGGAAAAGTGCTTCATTAGAGGGAAAAAAAACCCCAAGAAGCATTGTTTGCTGTTCTGTTTACAAGATTTTTACAATCTTGTATTAATAAGCTACATTTTTCAGCCTTATAGATTAAAATTCTTGCAGAGACTTGAAGTTCCTCTGTAATTAAAATATGGAAAAAATTACATTTTCTTTATGTGCATAGTTATTTGGGAATGTTTAGAGCTGTTGGGAAACACTGCAAATATAAAGGGATTATTCTCATGGTGTGTTAAACTTAAATCTCTGAAAGTGTAGGGGTAAAAATCTTAGTAGTATTGCTAATGGAAGACACAAGGAAGAGGTAGAATTTATGGCTAGTGAAAATAAGTATGCTACTCTAGCTGTTACAACTGGGCATTGCTTACTGTATTTTCTAGTAATGCTAAAATCTGTATTTCTTCCCATATTAGACTTCTTAAAGTGAATGTTGGTATTTGATGCTTTTCCTGCCTGAAATCTGGAACTCTGCATCTCCTTTTCATCAGAGACTTTATAACTATTACAGCTCTTCAGGTTTGACCTCAGTTTGGCTACTGAGCAATTAATAGATAAAGCAGGATGCGTTTCCAAAATAAACTACTAACGCTGTTTTTTGAGGATTCAGTAGAGGTGGGAAACTGTGAGCCGAACTGAGAAGTCCAGAGTTGAGCTCTCATGAATGAATAGTCTGTGTTCTTGGGCTTTCAAGAGTCAAAAGCTTTATCAAATTGAAGTGACAAGCCATGACAAAACTAGATTATACCTGATGACTCTTCTACCCTTTTCGAGTTTGTGCAAGATATGAAAAAGTTACTAGGTCAAGCTGAGAACTGTTGGGCTCTGTTGTGAGAACCTTATAATGTAAGGTATAATACCTAGAGCGTATGTGGTTTTGGGGGAGCTGCCAATTCAGAATCTAGCTTGAGGGTTAGATTGGCTTGGCTGGATTGGTGGTTTGAGAGTTCTTTGGAGAAGTTTTGGTATAGTGCTTAACAAACCTGCATATAGCAGGAGCTTGGGAGCCCAGGGTAGGACACTTGAGTAGCTGTTGATTTGGAGAGGGCAATTTAGCAGTGTTCCATTGTGGCCATTGTTTATTTTTAAAGTACTTAGTCAATTGATCATAGGGTCTGGGAGCAGACCACTAAAGAGACTTTTTGGAGTAAGCTCTTAAACCTTAGTGAATATTGGTACAGATACATAACAAAACCACACAAGTCCTTCTTTCCAAAACTTTGAATTAGAGTTGGAATTTCACATCTGAGTTGAGCAATATGCTTGATCTGTTTTAGGAAGTTACCCATATGTATTCAATTCAGGGCTGAACCTGGTTCTGTAAGTGATTCTAGTGTGTGTATGAGGAGGTAGTTAAGTTTTTAAACATAGCTGTATAATTAGTTTAGGCTATTACAAGATTTTTATGTGAAATCTGTCTGATTCTGTAGTGTAAAAAGAGCTGAGTGTGGTTTAATGCTTTTCCAGTTTTTAATTGCTCAGTAACTTTCTTTCTGTATAAACAGTTGGAACGGTGCCTTTTTCAGGACAGCACATGACTAAGATTCTGAAACTTAATGCTAACTGATTTTACCATCATAGCCTTTCCTTCCAGTTTCCACCTGTGGCATAACTTTCCTGGCTTTGCATACACATTGCCAACTGAATTTGTATAAAACATGTTTACAAGAAAGTTCAGAAGTTTTTTTGTCCCTTGCCCTGCTTCCTGTGCCCTGCCCCCCCCAGCTAACTACAAGTATTTAGATTAGCCCCACTGACCCTTAACAACCACTTTCTTCAATGAATAATATTAACTTGGTGGAGATTTTTTTGGTGTCCTTTATGACCTCCTTCAGACTATTTGTGGTCCCACAAGCACTTCTATCAGTAGTGTTTGAGAGGGGTTCAATCTACTTGACTGAGTGTACTCTGGAGCAGGAGAGTATGCTCTGCTGCTTCTGCTATAGCTGTTCTCGCTCTTCTCTCCCACAGGATCTAGTGATAACACAGTCACTGAAGGTGTTAACAGTCCTGCTGTAGACTTGGGATAATGATCAGCCAGTAGGTCTGGTTGCAGCTGGCAGAATTTGGTCCTTAACTATATCTTCCCTCTTTCATGCCTGAAATAGTTTGTACTGTTGCATCCTTAGATAAATAATAAAATACCCCTGAAAAAATGGAGCTTCCAGTGGTTTTGAGTCTAGCACACCAAGTAATTTGCATTTCAGGTTATTCTGGGTTTTGTTTTTGGAGAGTAAGTGGAAAAAAAATGAAGGAAAACAAAGCACCAAACCAAAAAAACTGAGTCGGAGATAACCCAGTGTGTGGAAGAAGGTGGAACAACTGCTTTCTGTTTTTTTTGTTCCAGAATAATTAAGCTTATCTGAATTGTTACAGAATAATTAAGTTTATCTGGATTCCCTGGGACAGTGTATGCTATGTCTGCCACCAGTGATTGGCATCTAAATGGTCTGTGAAGCTGTGGCAGCTTTCTACTTAGGAAGCTTGGTCTGAGGTGCTATGAGGTAGTGTGCTCCAAGGCTTCCTTTAGTTCTGTATTACAGGACTTGTATTGAAATAGATTTTTTTTTTTCTTTATAATGTTGTAATATTGGCTGCATTACAAATGCAGTGCCCTTTTTGGTCCTGGGCTGGTTTCTGTTTTTTGTCATGCAACATGAAAAGTATCTTCAAACTAGATCAGGTGAGAGGGCTGTGTAGGGAGCTTCTCATTCCAGTTACTGATATGCTGGTACTTCAGAGCCAGTGTGAGTTTACTGTGAACTTAAGATAATTGGTAACTTGATAAAATTCTGTGTTTACTGTTGTTGTAGAAGGAGCAGCTAAATTATCTATTTAACCTGTTCATATGAGCATATGTCCTTTTGGTGTCCTTCCTTGTGTAGTCAGTCTTCTGTCATTTTCAGTCTTTCCTCATGGGAGAGCCTTTACTTTGTACTAAATTTCTTCCTTAGCTTTCTGCAACTTCTGAAAAATCTTTCAGACAGAATTGATGGGTTCTGAGTTCTGGCAGTTGCCAGTCATTGCTGTTTTGTGCTTCCTACTAGGTGATATTCAGTATGGAAGCATTTTATGGTCTTTTTGATTCTAACTGGGTAAGCAAGTGTAGTTTTCCCCCAAGTTATCTTTATCTGTATTGGTACAATTTTGGTGTGGGATCATTTATCTGATTATTTTTGCTTATTGTTAGCTCTAACTGCCATTATGTTGTGAAATGCCTTACCTGTCTGGATCTCCTCCTTGAAACTTGCAAATTTGCTGTATCATCTGTTATGTTCTCTTTGAAATGACATATGTATGCTTGCTTTCCTGACATATCATGCAAAATTGTTGAATTATAGGAGCTAAGTCTTTGTACAAGTTGGTTCAGAGCAGAAGCCTTTAGAGTAAAATGGTTCTTTTCCTCATACTGTCAGGAATTGTGATGGGGGAGACTGGGGTAGCCAAATTAGCATCTAAAATCTGTTCTGTTTGCTTTCTGTACTGGCCCAGTCTGTTATGTGCTTTATTCCCCACAGGTCCCCAGCAGTTAAGGCCTCTCCCTATCCCCAGTGTGTACGGACACACGCATGTTCTTCTTGGTAGATATTTCTTGGAACAAGAAGGAAAGATGTTACAGTGAAGAGTTTATTAAAAATCATTTGTATGTCAGCTAATGAGTTAGTATCTAGAGCTTTTTAATTGTTTTTTTAGTTTGTTGGGTCTGTGCTTCAGGGAGGGTAGATCTTTTAAGCTTTCATCCACTGGGTGGGGGAATGGAAGGATACAGAAAAGTTTCCTCAAGATGTCAGTATATAAACTGCTTTTATCTTGGAGGAATACTGTAGCAGGAGGAAAATGTTTAACTCTCCCTTTCTTCTGCAGTGTGAAATGCAGCGTTCAAGATGGTGCCTTATAACTTCACATAAGCTATATTCATCTCTGTATGATCCAAATGAAAAGGTATGTAGTATGGTGTATGTTTTCTCTTTAACATTTTACTGTTCCACTGACATTTGGCTTTTAAAACTATCCTTTTCCCTGTGCTGCTACTAGTGGTGGTAGTTCTCCTAGTATAACCTTGTACAGTCACTGGTTTAATAGCATGTTTTTCTTCCTTTTTTAAACCAAAAGGGAAGTTGCTTTTGCAGCATACTTGTCAAGATTAGATACTATTTCAGGTGCATACTTTAAAAGGTTAGATATGTGATTGTGATTTTGGGAAAGTTACATACTGGCCTGAACATATTATAATTATGAAATGACTTAATATTTAGCATGATGTGGGAGGTATAGGTCTGTTAAAACATCTTGAAGCTAGGCTAGCCAAAAACTTTTCATAGAAACAAAAGCGTGCAGTAGTGGTGGCAGTAAGATGGTCTGACATGGGGGTGAGAACTTTAGAGTTTGGATAAAGATGGGCCTTTAAGGCCTGCAGAGAATAATAAATCCTCATCCTGGGACTTGTGCAGTAGCAATCTCAATTTACAGTTACTAGCCAAGAAAAACTTTTCTTGTGAGAGATTGTCTTGGCACAGCCTCTGAAGTAACACACTTGGAAAAATGTGGCTGAAGATATGCTAGTATTGAAGGGTAAGAATGCTGACAATTCAGGGCTAATAGGCTTGTCCTTATATACCAGTGTGGAAGCAATTAACCATTAGTGAAATAGTATTAGAGAACAGGGTAAAAACATGTGCCTAGATCTGTGGCTTAAAAAGTAGTCTTCTGAAGAAATCTGTATTAAAGTCCTTGCTTAATCAAGACCCTCTTCCTTTTCTAAAGGTGTAGTTATGTTTGGACAATGTCATTAGGTATTTGGTTTCTCTTAACTAGGAGCTATGTCATTCCAACCAGTGGCTGCTACAGATAGTTTAAGCTCTTTTCTAATTTTTCCCTTCACTGCCATTTCCACTGTCTTTGTAATGACAAGACTTTCATATCAGACCTTTTTCAGCTAATTAGTGGAAATGACATTAAAAAAGGAATTGCAGAATGGCTGGGGTTGGAAGGGGCCTCTGGAAATCATCTAGTCCAACCCACCTGCTAAAGCAGGTTCACCCAGAGCAGATTGCACAGGAATGTGTCCAGGTGGGTTTTGAATGTCTCCAGAGAAGGAGACTCCACAACCTCTCTGGGCAGCCTGTTCCAGTGCTCTGGCACCCTCACAGTAAAGAAGTTTCTCCTCATATTCAGATGGAACCTCCTGTGTTTCAGTCTGTGCTCATTGCCCCTTATCCTATTGTTGGGTACCACTGAGTCTAGCCCCATCCTGTGACACCTACCCTTAAGATATTTATAATCATTAGATGGATAGGGAATATATTATAAACTTAAGATATTTGTTTAAATGCTACAAGTAATTTTAAAGCAGTATGTCTTGGTTTTTTATTTGCTAGACTTAAGACTTGTCTTTAACAGCAGGAGGAAGAGCTTAGTCTCTTCCTGTTAGTGTCTTTATTGCAGAATTAGAAAATTAGAAAGAATGTCAAATACTAACTTGATACTGAGAGTCTTGTCTTGTGCTGTGACCATACTTGATTAATAAAACAACTCTTGTATACCAAGAACTAAGTTGATGAAGTATTTGAGTTAAAACTCAAAGCTTTTCCATGCCACGTATTTGGGAGCTTTTTAAAATTTTCCCGTCAAGTCTGTATGTCTAAAAAACTTCAGGTACTTAGAATGCTGAAATTTGGATTTGGGAATGATTTGTGTGAGCACATTGGAAACCTTTCATTTTTTTTACTGGGTTTCAGACCAGGTCCTCAGCTAAAAAAGCTCTCCAAACAAATTGCTAGCTTCTGTGCTGTTCTTACAGTATTTGTACCTCTAATTGAGCTTGCTTAAGAAAGTTCAAGATCTGTCTTTTGAGTGAAGTGTGGGTGTACCTATACAGTAGGCAGTGGTATGCATTCCTCAGTGGTTCTGGCTGAATATACTATATAAACTTGCTGCAGCTCTTACCTGGAGAGTATTATCACTTAATTTCTGTATGTTCTTATGTGGTAATGTGTTTAAACTGATCATGTGATGCTCAGCCCTGGCTTCGAAGATGTAAATTTAGTCAAAGGCTCTCTGTTTAGAGTGGGAGAGCAAACAATGTGCACCCTGGTCTGTCCATAGCAATTCTTGTTGGGATTTTGCAGTGTTCCTTCCTTTCCTTTTACACCTGTTTCCTTCCCTAAATTAACTGATGACTTGGGTGTAACAAACACTTTCTTTGTTGCAGTGGCAATACTTTTTCTCCCCCTTTGTCCATATGAAAAACACCTGTTTGGTGTAGGGGAGGGAGAATAGCTATTTGAATGTCTTATAGCTTAATAAACCAAATTAGGTTTAATCTGCAGGCTGCCCCAAAAGGGAAAGTCCTGCTGGTTCCCTATTCTGGTTTTTGATTTGGAGTGTGGGTGGCAGAGTAGGACTGTTCAATTAGTGTGGTGACCTGATGTGTCCTGAAGCTGCATCCCTGTGAGGTCTGATGCTTGGATAGCAGTGGGGGTAAGTGTGTAAAGCAGGATTGTCCCTTTCAGTGGCAGCCTGTGTTTGCAACCAAGCAGGTACTGTATCAAAGTGTGCCTGTATATTTTGAAGCAAGGCTAGTGGCAGCAATAACCCTCACTCCCAGCAATGAGATTTTTATGCTGAGCAACTCTGTTCCTCCACCACTTTTTCTTAATGGGAAGTTTTTGTCTAGGTTGTGAGGCTTATTGACTTCTGACAGCTTGTGATCTCCTTCCAGGTGTGATAGGAGTATTGAAGGTATATTGACAGCATTAAGTGCATTCCAGTGTGAAAGGTGACAGTGAATTTCAGGGGTGTACTAAATTTGATTTGCTGTTCTATTGTACTTTGGTTGCTACTTAATATTGGGTGTGCAGCAGTGTCATGATGACAAGGCAAGCTTTTGCCAGGTTCCTCACAATAGGCTCAGCTACAAGGAGGGGCCAGGCTGACAACTCAACAAGCATGCCTGTACAGAGTGGAAATGTTTCTTTTGCCTTTTGTGCCCTAGGCAGAGAGGGACCTCTCCTTTCTATGATTGGAATTCCTTTTAAAAATTTCCCATGGCAGATGAGTACTGGATTCCAGGTCATCTGTGCTGGTTAGAGGCACTGACCACAGGCACCTGCTAGCATTCCCCAAGTAGAGGTAAAGTCAGCTAGGTTTAGATTTTATACAGGTGCTTTCCCAAAGCTGGTTTGGGAGCTTCCACAGGGGTACTGCAGTGTGAGAAGTACAGCAATGGTAACTTCCAACAGAAGGATGGTAACATCAGCATGGATGTTTGCTCTGTGTCTAGCAGAACATAGGTGAAAGATTTTAAAACATGGTCTTTAGAGTACTGCCATGATGTGGGATCCTTCCCTTTGTGTAGTCTTTAAAAAAAAATGGAGACCTGGGAAGCATGGTAAGCATGCCTCCTTTGAATTATCATCTGTATATTGAAAAATATGCAACTTAGGCACTTCAATGGTAGAGGCTGTTGGTGTGTGTTTGGCAGTGCTTATGAATGTCTGTTCCCTGGACCTGACTGTCCCCTAGAGCCTCTGCAGGGTTCTAGTTTCTGCACAATGCGTGATAAGGAGATACAGGGAATGCTGGTGTGACTACTCAACACCTTTTTCTTCTGAACCTGTGTATGTGCTAGGTAGCTCTAGAATAGCTTACCTTTTATGCTATATTACCATTGTTAAATCAGCAGAACCCTTCTAAAAGTAGGTGATCTCAGAGTTACAAGCTCATGAATAAACTGGAGTTTCAGTGGAAGTGGAAGAGAAAATACATGTTTCTGGAGGGAGAGAAATTTGTGTTTTGTCTCTCAAGATCCTTATCTATCTTTTCCTTTCAGACTTTTGAAAAACTCCTTATTGCCAACAGAGGAGAGATTGCATGCAGAGTAAGTATGTAATGTGTTAAGTTTCTTCTTTTTGTAGTTAATTCTTGAACTATTGGTGTTTTGAATGTTGATAATTGTCACTTCTTACATGGTAGGTCATCAAAACATGTAAGAAGATGGGGATTAAAACAGTTGCCATACACAGTGATGTTGATGCCAATGCGGTAAGTACTACTTGAAATCAAAAGGTAGATGAGATTCTTAGTAATTCAGTAAGACTTGCAACTGTTATACAGGCTCATTGATTACCATGGTGGGCATGTTGGCAATTCTCAAGTGTCCTTGTATATGCCCTTTTTTTCCATGTGCTTGACAGGAGGAGAGATAGTGAGGCAGTGGGGAGGATTGGGCAAGTGTTTAACATGTTTGTGTGAACTCTTCTGTGTTTTGCTCATGTAAATGCTTATCTTGATTTTTTTTTCCCCCATGGATTAAGCTGGATAGTAACACCTGGTAGATATGTGCACCAAGTGTAAGAGTGGCAGTGCAACCTGTTTTGCTTTGCTAATGTACATGAAAAAGGCAATGAAAAGTGAATCTTAGGAGATGGTATAGAACTTGGTATAAGTTGTTCCTGTGCCTGGTGAATATAACTCATTACTCCACAGAAGAATGCCTTCTTAGTAAGTGTGCTGAACAGGCCTATTGGAACTGTTCTATTTGAGGATGTTGAGGTGCCTTGTATATTCAGCAGCATGGCAGGAAGGTGGTGAAACAGCTATCTTGACAAGTAAGGTACTTTTCTAGCTCCTCACTTATTTTCAGGTCATGCAGGCTCTGCTCTATTTTAGAAATATTTTAGGTCACTCGTAGCAAGAATAGGAAGATAACTTCCTTTGATGTAACATAAAGTATAGTCATACTTATGTATGCTTGTTAAATAGAGAGAACATCATATTATTTCTTGTCTACAAGATCTGCTACAGGAGAAAGGACATGCATATGGGGCACCCAGTTCTAGGATAGTTTGAAATCTGGAAGGGAGTTAAAACCCTGTGTTGTGACTTAATGCAAGTTGTCCCTCAGACAAGCTCTCAGGAGAAAAATGTTTGTGCAGGACAGGACTTGTGAATATAGGTGAGAGGTTGCTCAACATTGAAAAACTGAAGCGTGGTTGATGGAGAAAGTAGTTAGACAATAGGGGGTTTTAGAGCTAGGTGAAAGGTGAGAACTGTTGGGAGTTTTGGACTTTGACAGTGCTTCTGTCAGAGTCCTTTTGTGGTTCTATTCCTACATGACCAGCTCAGTTCATATAAATAGGCTGTAGGTAGAGTAGGGGGACTGAAACTTGATTTTCTGAGATGGGACAAATGCCCTACTACTGGATTTTTGTGCCAAGTAATTCTTTCTGAGGTGAGTGAAAAGTATGCTTTGGATTTTAACTGGTAGCCATAACTGGGAGAGTATAGTAGCTTGTATATGCTCAGTGGACTGTGAAATGAATTCTTAATGGATGGGTGTTGGACATAATGATAAATACTAATTCTTTTGGAAGCCAAGGGTTAAGTGGATATGCATACAAACTACTCTGATCTATGATCCCTCTGGCAAAACTGAAGCATGCTGATGGGTGCTTGCATTCCATCTTATGTATATGGTATCTGCTGTTAGGATAAATGGATTAGCTCTTTAGCAGCACTGCACAGCCTTGTTTGCTGGCATGAATTCATTCTGAAAATAGATTTAAAAAGCTGTTTAGAAGAGAAAATATGTTCTTTTGCCAGTCCATAATGGGCTTGAGAAAACAAATTGGTCTTCAGCATGTCTGGGAGGCTTTGTTTATTGTATGGACTGTGCTGTGAGCTGGACAATATGAAGAAAGTCTGGAAGCAGTAAGTAAAACCCAAGGTTGAAGAAGTTAATGAGGGAGTAAGAATGTCAGGAAAAAGTACAACTCATGACCTTAGGGAAGGAAGTATAAATAGTGCATTAAAAAGAGGAAACAAAATAGCTGCTCTGCTTCAATCTACACTGTGGTCTTAACTTTAAAATACAAATAGGGTCTTTACTTTGTAATAGTTTGTAGGAGAAAGGAAATACAAGCTAGTATGTCAGAAGTGAATTAATATACTCTTATCAGTTCACAAAGATAACACTAAATGGGTTAGATTTGATGCTGATGTTTTGGGTTCATGGACTAGAGATGAGGCTCTAACAAACACTGTGGGGTGAAATAGTGTCTGCTTAGCTCTTTAGATCCTTACTTGAAGACTGATCAAACCCATCTGTATGAGATGAAGCATTAGCCGTGTGCATGAAGAAGCTCAAGATATTGGAAAGAAAATTATAGACTACTTGAAACACTGTTCTGTGTGCTTAAAATAGGGCAGTGGTGTTAAATCTAAGCAACATATGTATAATTAGACCAAAGACTAGCTTATGTCTACCATAAATCCTTTAATTGCTCTTTGGGTGCTTGCACTGGGAAATAGTTTAACTAATGTCATCTGTCTTAATGACTTGGATATCTCCAGTTGTTCATTATTTGTGGAAATGACCTATCCATTGCAGTGATGTGTGTGACTGCCAGTTTGAATGATTTTTGATAGATGAGTCTGGAGGCCAAGTTCTTTGACGGTGTTACTGTAGAGTAACAAACTGTTTGCACCTTGTTGTTTGTGTTCAGGTTTCATTGACAGCTGCTATCTTGGTTATACCAGTGGTAGCAAAACCTCAGCTGCTCTGAATTCAAACTTGGGAGCTGATGCAACCTGTCAAATGATCCTCTGTCCTCATGTAGCTGGGAGAAACCTGTTTGCTTAGTGGTGGTATGCTATAAAAGAGTTGTGAATAGCCTTTTGATTTTATGCTTGATGGAATTAAGCAAGGCATCCCTTGCTTGTTCAAGACTTGTATTGCATAGGCAGCTACCCTGATGGTGATAGTCATTGAGCCCAAGTCAGAAATAAATGTAGAGGCATGCAGTTGAGCTAGTTACCCATCTCAAAGCTGTTTGTCTTCGCTAAAAATAGTGGACCTGATTTTAAGTGAGTAGATAGGAATGCTTTACAAATATTTTTGATTAAAGTGTTTAGAAATAGCATTAATTGGTGTAGGTAAGTTTTCTCTTTAGAACTTAATCTTTGAGATGTAGTAATAGCCTGTTTTTATATTACTTGTCATCTGTGCAACTTCTTGGTGAAATACGGGTAGTCTGATACTCTTAACAATTTATTTTTACAAGTAACTGTAAAAGGAGGGCAAACCAGACAGTCTGTTACATCTGTCTTTCTGTCATACTGGTTGAAAGCAGAACTGAAATAGAAGTGAAACAGGGTTCCTTGAGTGTGCTCACTAAATATTTAAGGAGAAAAAGGCCAATCACAAGATATTGAGCAATTCAGGTTCTTCAGTGCTAGCTTCTAGTTTTATTCCCATCCAGTGTCATATGCATAACTCACCCAAGCAGGCATTTTCACTGATGCTTGTGTAGCAGTGATATACATAGTCTTAAAATTGTTGGTCTTCAACTAAAGATACTATAAGACTTAGTGAATAATCTTATCCTATAACTTTATTTTGGGAAAAACCCCTTTTTTGTTGAATATTCAACTTTCATTTTTTTCAATGTTAAAGTTCTCTGAAATCTTTGCAGTTTACAGTGCTGAATGAAGGTGAAGGGAATAGCTGAAATACATAGAGGCTTTCAATGAGCCTACTTTTTTTTCTTTAGACTTGATTTCTATAGAACACCATGCCAAATGTCTTGAGTATGCCGTTAGAGCAATATTCATTTTGACATACCTCGTTAATATATAAAATTAGTAACTAGACTATTACAGTACAAAGAATGTTTCATTTCCAGAAATTAAAATTTTGCTTTTATGAGTAGAAAGCACAGAAAGGACTGTTTATAAATTTGGAATGTGGCAAAAGTTGAACAACCTGCTGAGAGTCAAAGCTTACCCAAAGAAGGAAAATATAAAGAGCAAAATACTGTTTTGTATTCTTAATTTGAAAAATTGCCAAAGATGTGAACGATTTCTATAGGTTAAAACTACTAAGGTAATAGGGAACATTAAAAATCTTTAAAAGGAGGTGAGTGACTTCAGAATACTTGTGTATTAATGCAAAGTTACAGGTAGCTGGCAATGGTATTAGTTTCCATTTATCTTTGTGGAGGTAGGAGGGGATATGAACTGTGAAAAAAAGATTATGTCTGAAGTTATGCTATGGAAGAGAATTTTTCTCCTTTAACAAGTGTCCTGAAATAAATTGTGGTGGTAGGGGAAAACAGCCTGACAAAATGGCTACTGAGAGACCCATAGAGCATGGAGTTTGTGGTGTGAAGTATGTTGAGAAAAATAGGTCATAATGGAAATGGATGCTTTTTTAGTGTCTTGAAAATCCTGGCTAATACTTTTTATTACATGTTATTTGAGGAAAGTGGAGGAAATAAATTATATACTGTTCAAAATACCTTTTTTTAGCTTCAGAGCTCAGCTTGCAAAGCACTAATTCTTTACACTTGGATAGGTGAAGTGGGGAAGGACCAATAGAAATTGGATTTTTTTAAATTAAAACATCTGGTGGAGTTATTTTTGGGATGAGAGAACAAGCAAAGAAGTTTTGGCTGAACAAGAGTAATCGAATGTACTTTTTTTTTCCCCCTGAACTGATTGGAATAGAGAGTTAAGATGAAAGAACCTCCTCAACCATAAATGTAACACTGATGGTGCAAACATTGTCAAGGAAAGCTAGAGAACTATTGTAATGCCTAATGTAATCAGCTAAAAGTATGATAAATGAAGAACAAGCTTTCACTAATTGGATCTGAACAAAAGAAGGTATAGCATAAAGCAGTGAGTGAGATATAATTTTATTTGGCATTTTTTAACACAGCAGGGATTCTATAGCCATACAAAGCAATGAACTATAAATGACTGAAAAAATCCCATGGGAAAGTAATGTAAGGTACTAAAACTTCACGGAGTAGTGGACAGTTATACTTCAATGTAGGTTTTTTCTGTTGGTTGTTTAATACTTCAGGTGTTATTGTATTAAATTGCCTTAAGCATAGATATCTCCAAATGTTTAACTTTTGTAGATCATCTTATTCTGCTGCATAATATAAACCAAAAATGATGCAAAGGCTTTTATTGGTATAAAAGTAATTGCATAGCATTGAGCTGTTTTCCAGAAACTGTAATCTGACTGACAGAAAACAGAAAAAAAAATTAAATTACCTAGAAACAGAAGATATCTTCCTTTCCGAACTTCTTTTTAACATTAGAGTCTAAGGCAGTATTTAAGAAGGAAGGTGGGGGAAAATGTGGTTTAGGGAGACTGCAAAGCTGATTAAGCTTGTAAGCTTCTATGCTAAATGTGTATTGAGCTGAATGAATTTGAGTGAAGTTGAGCTTTTGCCTGAAACAAACTTTGAATTTTGCTGAAGACTTCCCAGTACCTCAATGGGATGGTGTCAGGTTCTTTTGTTAAGAAAACTAGTTGGCAGAAAGAAATATTGTGGAGGAATTTGGCATTTATATTTTAATCTAAAAAAACTTAATTATATTCAAAAATGGAAGTTTATCCAAAACTGAATTTTCTTTACTTGTAACTAACTTACAGATACAGACATCTTAAAATTTGTCTGAACTCTCATTTACTCACTTTCTTTTGTGGTTTACTGTAAATAATGCAAAGCTTTCTTCTGTAATCTGCTAAAAAACTAGGAATTCAGTTATTTTGACAACTCATTGCCTCCCAATGCCACTTCAGGAGTTTATGCTCATATAACCTGAGATCTAGTTCAAGTACCAATATGAAAAGGGAAACTCTCTAATATTTTAATTCCTCATTTAAATACATGATTCCCAGACTGTCTATAGAGTATATAGAATGGACTCTTTGCCTCCAGGTAGTGTCTGGAGAAATTCACTCCTCATGGGTGGTGTTGTTTCCAAGGGGTGCAGAATAGGAATGTGCCAGATTGTGCCAAGGAAACATTAGGGTCAGTTTTGCAGTTGTTTTGCTTTTCAATGCATTTACCTATTGTTTCAAAACCAAGACAGCATGTTGCTTGTTTGTTCACAGGAGATGGTGGAGGTGATATTACTATTCTGTCCCCTTGCCCTATCACATGCCCTATCACTGAACAGTTTTATGTAAAGTGTGAGATGTAAGTGGTGGTTGTCCTGTGAAGGCTTGGGTACCTCTGTGGAAGGAGTGTGCTTTTGTTCAAAATTGTTTTTTGCTTGCCAAGTGTAGTCTGCTTTCTCTTAAACTTTATCTTTATTGCTTCTAAGCTGACTGGATTGGTGGAGGGTGCTACTGATGAGGAAATAACCAAATTTTCATTGGCTGTGAGGAGCAATGTGGGCTTGATCCACAACTTTGAAAGTTCGGGAGCTTATCAGAGCTCTTAGTCTTAAAGTTATAGCCTGTTTTCTAGAGACTGGCTGTTTTTATTCAGTGGTAGGATGATGTCAAATGCATATATGACCTTTGGAATGGGGACAAATACTCAGACTTTTGTGTAGTTTGGCTAAGCCGAGATGTCACTTGTGCTGGATTTTGGTTGAAGCTGTAGCATTGAGTGGGAGAGGAAGAGTGCAGAATAGAATGCTTTAAGTATCATGCTGCAAGATCTTTTGAGGACACTTCCTTGAGAGTGGGAAGTATGTGATGGAAAAGGAGTTGAATGCAGATCTTTTGACCTTTGTGGGAGTGTTATTTCACTACTGAACTCATGTATATGAAGGATTGATACATGGATTAAAGCTTCTTTATTGGCATGAAGCTCATTTGGGGAAGGTGGTAGTTGTCAGCAGATGTACTGACTTGTCCTTGGGGCAGGAAAATGTGGAAGCCCAGTCAGAAGTTGTTGTGACTTAAATGTGCAGGTGCTCAGTGCTGTGGAGAATGAATCAGTGGTTCTGTGGGTGCTGATGACTGTTGGCACCAGTAGGTAGTGTAGAGTGCAATGGTTTATGCTGGTGATGTGATGTCCTTGCTGCCTGCCTTGTAGCATCTCTGGTTGTATTCTGGTGCTTTGGACTCGGTGCCTGCTAGTGGTGGTTTGATGTGCTTGCTGGACTGCATCTTTTGGTTGTTTTGCCTGGAAGATATCAGTTTCATGTGCTTTGAGACAAATGTGTATTGGAGGCAAATATGTTTTAGGTGGAGATGACAGATTAAGTGCTCCTGATTTGAACTTAAATGGTAAGGAAATGCTAATGTGTAAGCTTGCCTGAAGCAGCTCTGACTGCTTGCATGGTACTGCCCCTCCAGGCCCTTTCTTGCTCTGGCACTTTTCTGATGTTGTGCTGAGTTGTTCCAGTGCTCTGAACACACCAGACACCTTATTTGTGAAGTTGATTAACATTTTCTTTGACTTAGTATGCTAAGTGGAATGTCTGACAGATGCTGTAGACATGTATAGAAGCAAGATGAGTTGGGAATAGGTCAGCCATTGGTTCAACTGACTCCTGTTGCCTTACTGGCTGCAGGGCTCTGGCATTGTACCCAGAGTTCTGGGGTTTGGAGAGATGTACAGGTACCTTGGTGATCAACCTTAAAGTCTAAGCAAGAGGCTGAACAGGGCTGAAGTCACTAGGTGGCTTCACTTCTTCTGAAGACTTGACTCCCTTGGGTCGCAGGGGAAGAGCAGGGAGCTCCTTCCTTTGAAGCCAGGAGAAACCAAGTGGGGGTATGTTTGTAGCCCATTTTGCTTGTGTTAATCTCTAGATTTTTTTTCCAGAGGTGGTGGTGCAAAGTGCTATATGTAGTAGTTTTTTCTGCAATTAAATATTGTCAGTGTGAGCAAAAAAAAAGATATGACTTTACTCTGTGAGAGGTGATGCAGCAGCATGGTTTCCTGCTGCCTCACCCCCTTGGAGACAGAAGGTCCTTGGACCCCTTCACCTTTGAGGTGTCCTTTTTTTTTTTTCACCTTTGAGTGTCCTCTCTTTTTCCTGACTTCATCTTTCACCCAGGTCCTCAGCAGCAATTGCTTCATTGTGCAGATTCACATTTGTTACTCCTGCAGTTGATATCGTCCCAGCTGTGCTATTTATTAGTGATGTGGTTGTAGACATTTAGGGATGATCTGTTTTCAGGCAGTATTCATGAGCAATGCTATTTGGTAATACTATCTCATTTCTTGTCTGTGTGAGTGTAAACAATGGTCAGCAGGCCCTGGGCTGAATTTCCTTTTGCTATTAGGATGACTTCTAGACAGAGAGACCTGAGGCAGATTTTCTGTGAATAGTGTTCAGAAGTGCATGGGAAAAGGCTTTTAGAACTGATCTACAACTGCCCTGACTACTAAGAGTAGTTCTCTCACCTTACCTTCCTGTCTTTTGTGTACCTGTACCATTTCCATTGACATTACTATATGTACAGGCTTTTGTTAAATGGATCCAGGCTGCTTATCTGAGAACACTGAGGGGGAAAAAAATGTGTGGATCAGTAAGCTGATGTGACTCCCTGCATAGGTTAATGAATGTCAGAGCTAATGCCATCAGGACACGTGGTTGGGGACCAGGAGAAAGGACAGTACCTGATTAACCTCTTGAGGGGCAATGTAGATTTAGTGCCTGAAGTCAGTATGACCCTGTGTCCCTGATATCTGTTGTTTTCCCTGCTTCATTTTCCCCACATACCCCAGTGGTGGCGGAGTATGTGATGGGATTATGTAAGGAGCCAAATTGGGAAGTGGAGCCATTTTATAAAAGATCTTTGTAAGGAGGGTTGTATGTAGAGCCAAGTACTCTCCTTGATTGTTGGCTATATAGCTTAACAAACAGCTACAGGGTGTTGTGGGTTCTGTGGCTGACAGGCTGTGGTTCTGTAGATGGGATCCTGGTACTCTTTTTCTAGAAGGAGGTGCTAAACAAGAAATTACATATGAAGTGTCTGAAAAATGGAAAAACTCAAGACTGGAGACATGAAACAAAGTGAAGGTGTGGTAGGGAGAAGGAAAGTTTTTGGTATGTAAGTAATGGGTATGGATGCATATGTCACTTCTATGGGTGTTGTGGTTTTAAGTTGTACTCTTTTCCTTATTAAAGTAGGAGAGATGTGTTTTACTTGCAGCAGTGTAGCACTATAATTTGAAAAGGGTAAGTTTGAGAGACCCTTTTACTTATTACTTCTGAATTGTCTGTAGCAACTAACATTCTTTGATAGTTGTTTTGAACACATGGTGATGTTTAACAAAACAAACCATAGGTCTGTCTTCCAAACTTGTCTAGTTCAGGAGGAGGAGAGAGTCAGGAGTAGAATCATCATTTAAAGGTCATCTCTGAATACTTAATTCTTACTGTGAAATTAGTGTGACAAAATTTGTCAATTCAATTTCTTAGAACAAATGGACAGACTCTTCAAAGTTGAATTTGGAGGTATACAGGCCTGTGTTAAACTAAGCTGTTAAGCAGAGGCACAAAAATATTGAAATCTAAGTTTTATGAAAAAATTCTTTTAATTCTTAAGCCATTGCTTCATATAGAAACTTTTTTACTTTCTTGGAGACAAGATGCTCTAGATAACTAGAAAGTAACTGCCATTTTCCCCCAATAAGAAACTTCCATATTGTGTGGTGTGTTGTGTTTTTTTTTTTTGAATTAGCATGCCTGCATACCTGTGGATGTTATTCTACTGCCCAGACTGATCATGTCTTGCAATTAAAAATTTCCCTAAAATTGAGTTTATTGCTATGGAGGGCTTGATTGAAACTCAGGTTTCTGTCATAGGTTAACAGGAAGCACTTGTGAGTATGCATGACTAAGCCAGGACTGTGAAAAATCAGTTTATGTAGAAGTTGATCTGAATTTATTTCTTGCTGGTAATAGGCATTAAAATATGAAACTGTATGGTAGAAGTTTATTCTTATTCTTTTCTGGAACTCTTTTAATGTTAGGTATTCTTTATCTTCAAATATCACTTTTTGTAATAATACAGATGTCTTAATCTATGCTAATGCCTGTCCTAGAAACCCTGTTAAGGAAATCATAAATTTGTTTTGTATCCCTTTGCTTTTTTTTTGTAGTTTTAGACTATGATTGGATACCCTGGCTCTCTTGAAGTGCATGCAGCTCTCAGTGCAATGACCACTCATTGAGCTTGGATCCCACAATACCAACTGTTGGAGAGGGGCTCTTTGGGAGAAGAATGTGAATGGAAGATGAGGCAACTGCATGGGATTACATAGGGATAAGATCCCAGTTAGCAATGTGGGATGCTGGTGATAGCAGTTGGCTTGTGGTGTAGCATAAAACAGGTATGACCAGGTGATCTTCCAGCTCTTGTTAGTTGCCACTTTTTGACAGATTCTTATCTGTTATAGGTGCTTTCTCAAAGGTCAGGTGACCTGCCTTAGTATAGGCATTATGGTGATATTTCTTTACCTTAGCACTAGTTGTCTCTTCAGAATGGGGGGAAAAATCCCCTGTCTGTTAAGTTTTTCCTGTTGAGTGGCTTCATTTTTCATGTGGTAACACAGTGTATTACTTTTTTGGATGTGTGAAACTGAGTGCTTGGTATTTGGACTATTCCTTTCTAATGTTCTGTCGTTATGCTCAGTAGTAGAGATCTTGAAGGATGTTGTTAAAGGGCCTGTGTTAAGTTCTGGTCACATGAATGGCTAGTTAATGAAAATCTGTATGTCTTGGTACTGACTTAAATAAAATGTTAGAATTGTTTTCAGCAGTGCAGGTGTATCTGACTGTCATTTCTATTAGGAATTAATTTCCCCCACTGGATTAAGACAGTAGTGGAATGCCAAAGGTAACATCATTGAAGCTTTCCTTTCTAGTAATCTAGAGAATACAATGTATATACTCTCAGGAATGCTTTTGTTTTTGTATTGTTTCTCACTAATATGGATATATAAACATCTGTGGGTAACTCTGATCCTGTTTTGCAGCATGTGTGCTTATAAGGGAGTGGGTACATGTGCATGGTGAAAATGGCAGCTTGGTGAATACTAGAGAGCTCCTCTGTGCTGTAACCAGACCTTGGTGGGGACCCAGCATCGAGCTGGGATTCTATGCATTTAGCAAGATGTCGGAGGAGCTTAAAACTTGTTTGTATAGTACAATTTCTTTTAACAAAACTTTTAATGATGTTTGTTCCTAAGTGGTATCAGCACCCAATTCCCAAAGGGCACTTCAGAAGTAATATTAGTTAAATATCGGGGGCTGGTTTCTCATGATACTCCCTGCAGAAGATATCCTGTGGTCTCATTTTCCTTATGTCATATTGTAAGTTTGAAAGAAAAGGAGTTTTGAGTGAATGAATGTGTTAATGTTACATCTTGCCAACAGTCATGAGTTAACATTTAAAATACACAGAAGGAATGAGGCTGCAGTCCATGTCTTGGGCTGTAGTAAATGTCTGGTGCTTCTCCCTGGGACTAGGGGCTGGGGATGCTCACAGGTGTGAGGTGTGTTCTGGTCCAGGTGCTGAGTTGCAGATGAAGGAGCTGTATGGAGGAGATGAGCTGACTGCAGGATTGGGAAGGACAGACAGACGGACACGTTCATTGCGGAGGACATGCAGAGCTGAGAGTTTTGCAAGTGGCTGTGCTTGAGTAAAGATAGAGACCCTCAATATAGGGAAGGTGGTGGCTTCTGCCACTAAATCACATTGTGGTGGGTGTCTGCCACAAACCTGATTGAGGACAGGAGGAAATGGAGGAAACATCATGATTTATCTTAGAGTTTATTTCGGAGAAGAGCTGACATAATAGGTGTACTGTGTGGGCTGGCTGCTGGGGACTGCATCTACTTGCTCTTTCAGATTATTTTTTTTTTCTTAAAAGGCTTTTCCTGGACATAAAGTTGGTTGTATTGCCCGGCTGATGCTTGTGCTCTGTGGAGGTGAGAAGCTGGTACTTTGTGCTGGAGACTGACAGGAGTCCAGTCTCCAGCTTTAAAAAAGGAAGGAAAAAAAAAAGGGGGGAAAAAAAGGCAAGCTGTGATAAGTTAAGTCCTGTGACATTCCTGTATCATTATGGCCCTGGCAGGGCTGCTGCTGCTGGCTGTGGTGAAGCCTTGGTGCTGGAAGCCTGCCTGGCTTGACCTGCATGGTGGCTCTTCTGAGACCACTCACTCAATGAAAAGATTTCTGAATGCCTGTGAAGGTGGGTGAATTAGTCCTGCTTGCTTGGATGTTTTTTAGGGCCTGAAAACCTTGTGTACGTGGGATGGAAGGGACAGTGGTTGAGGAGTTGCCTTTTGGCCCTGTTGCCATATAAGTGTCCTGAACCTTTCTTTTTGTGAGGGGAAGTGGACTGCAGAATGGCTGGGCTTGGCCAGTGACCTGCTGCTGGGATATGAGAAACTGTAGCCGTTTTGTTTCTTCTTTTACCCTTTCTACAAGGTACTGCTTTTCTTGTAACTTGAAGATTGAAACTTTGAACTATTTATGTATTTGCTTGTGGTGTTTACCTTGTTTAAGCATAGTGACATTTCTGTGAACTGTGGAAACCGTTAACATCTCCTACTTTTGGTTTGAGAGGCCATTTTTTGTGCTGTGTGTAATACTTGATAAATTCAGTGGTTGGTGGTTTTTTATTCAGTAATTAAAGTGCTGAATTCAAAGCTTTAATTTTACAAGACCATAGTATTAATATGGATTTTGCTATTGTAATTATTGTCATTTTAATGATAAAGATCTTACATGTATTTTAGATCAATGTTAGCTTTTATTTTGATAAAACAAGCATATGTAGAGGATCTGTAACTACATTAAATATGTCACTATTTTCTGTAAACATAAATTTGTGACTATAATGTGGGGGAGATTTTAGCTGTATGAATGTTTGGTAATAACCTGAATTTTAATGAGAAATCTGATTTTATTTTCCTTATACAGTTACAGTAGAAGTGTAACTTGTATTTAATTTCTACTTGCTGAATGCTTGAAGTTTTTAGAGTCAGCATAATCCATGGGTTAAATTGAGCCTGAAGTTTTGTCATGTGCTTCTTGTTCAGTATCTGCAGAGCTCAAGATTGACAGAAACTTGTATGTTGTGAACTCTGCAGTAGTGATACTTGTTGACAGCAGTTTCCTATGTATTTTTTCTTTAGAGGAAATACTGTAATTCTACTGCAGGTTAACTTCAGTAACTTAAAAGAAAGATGTAGTTTTTGTCTTAATGTGTCCAACTCAGTATTCCCCCAATACTAAAGTTTATTTCTGTACCAGTTTTGTTTTATGCAGAAAATTTTCTTCTGCAACTTAGCTAATAAATGTGTTTTTCTGTATGAATTAGTTCTGAAAGCTAATTTTTTAAAATTAGGCTAATGAGATTCAAGGAATGACATTACTGTGTTAAAAGATGTTTCTGTAAAGCAGTGGTCGTAGCCCTAACATACAGAAATTAAAAGTTTTATTTGAAGATATGCCTTTTTAAGTCTTCAATTACTGGAGTGTTATACATTTCCATTGGCTGAACTAAAGTGTACAGTCACAATTTTCTGTTCTCAGATTTCTGGGAGTGAAGCTAACACATCAACTATTGTTCTGAATGCATTTTGTAGACAGGCATGCATACCTATGGATTATGTGCAACAATATTCTTTTCTGCAGAATAAATTTGAATTGTATGACTTCAAGCAGCTAAGCCAAAAGTGGCCTTCTCAAGGCACAAATAGTCACATCATTTCCTCTTTAAAAAATTAGAGGTCTGGTAAGTCTGGGATGAAGGTGGCTGTTTTTAAGTCAAAATGAAAACTTAACACCTTTCTCTATGAAATTCACTATTGAATGATGTTTCTAAAATTTTGTAACTTTGAAGCTTGTTTGGAGTAACATTTTCTGGTCCGAGTTGCTCCCTTCCTTTCTGTCTTAAGTGTTCTACTTCTTTAAACTAAACCAGCAATTTTAGTGATTTGTTCCCTCTTAGCAGCCCTTTTCTAAATCTAGGAAGGAGAGCACTGAGGCTGTATACGGTGGGGAAAAAAACCTTGCTTTTTTTTGCTCAGATTTTGCCCAACTTTGATGTGCCAGAGATAACAGGTTGCTTTATTTTCAGACTCTCTGCTTCTTGAATGGAAACATGCTTCAAGTTCTAGTGTCCATGCGTGTGGTGTTTAACTTTTCTGGGCCAAATTATTGTAGAATTTCTCATCTATTATACTTAGAATGATAGGTAAGGTTGATAAGCCAACCTTAATGTAAATTGTGCTGAAGAGGTGGGGGGTGTTGGTCGCAGACTTGGGAGTGAGAAATCTGTGTGCATGTATAGACTAAGCTGGCTTTTGTTAGGGTGGGTGTTTTAACAGGAAGCTTGCAAAGAGCTCTTGGTGTTTGAACTCTGTTAGAGATCTGCAGCTGTTCTGAAAGGTAGACTTTCAAACAGTGTATGTGTCAGGTATGTAGTGCAGCTACACGTAATGACTTCAGGGCTTTTATGGCACTTTGCATTTCTGTTATCTGCATTTACATATATTTTAGAACATGTCCTCTGAGTTTCTTCTTGGAAAATGTTATACTAACATTATCTGAACAGGAGCCTGTAAGTTGCTGCCTATCCTGTGTAGTCCCAGAGGAGAACACTTTGAAATGGTACAAGGGTTTCATTGTGAGCCTATGATCGTATTTCAAACAGTCTGGGGCAGCGGAGGTGCAAGGAAGTGTGAGGGTTTCTGCCAAGTTCAGCTCAGTTGTGTGGGCAGCAGGTGATGGATGCTGAACCAGTGTGCCTGCTGCAGTATCATCTGTATGTGCAAGAGAGCACTCTGCTGCTCTGGCTTGCATTGGGTGTTTAAAGTGTCTTCAACCAGAAAAAAATACAGTGGAATGGTAGAATGTGCATCTTTGTACTTTCTCTATTTTGCTGTCTGCTCTTTTGTGTGTGTGGTTCTATTTTTGGTCCTTAGTTTTGACTGGTTTTCTTCTTCCTGGCAGTAACTAGCAGAGCTACATGTGGTGGTTGAATTCCCTCACATTTTTTCCCTGTGTTCTTTGAGTACTGTTTTCTTTTCTCCTTCCTCTATTCCTTCAGGGACTGATCATGTTGTTCAATGTGTGGTGTGTCATTGTGCAAGTTTACTGATGGTGAATGATCTTCCTTGGGCAAGAAGACGGAGAGTGTTACAAACCTAGGAAATTGTGGTATGTGTTGTTCCCTTCCCATTCCCTAGCATAAGAAACTCCTAGATTCTGCACTAAGTAACATTTCTCTATTGGAGGTTGCTTATTTGTGTCTGATTGGACTAAAAGAGCTGGAAGGATGATAGTAATTTGGAAGAATTTTTTCTGAGAAAGCAGCTCTTACCAAGTCTGTTTTTCTTCTTGAGTAGTGGTGTGGTTTTTCTTGTTTCTGTGGTTTGTGGTTTTTAAGGTTGACTATTTGTTGAAGCAGGAACATTGCTTTTATGAATATCTGCTTTCTGTCATGGAAAAAAAACTTTGCCTATGACAATGAGTTTCAAAGCTAGCATGATTTCTTTGAGAGCTCTGAATGCATTTGTATTGTTTCAGCTGTAAGGATGCTTAAATCATGAAACTGAACTCTGAAACTTTAGATGGGTTTATTTTCTTTTTGAATTAATCAAACTTATCTGTCCTTTTCCTCCCTTCCAAAGACCTAGATTTTTTTCACACTTGAACCTTCAAGATGAATTGCCTTGCTTTCAGCATGTCCTTTTCTGCCAACCTGTGTACATGTGGTAAACTGTGTGAATATTTGACATTTACTGTGTTAAAACAAAAAGCCAACAAAATTCATGAAAATCTCCGAGCTGTATCTTACCCAGGTGGCCTGCTGTTTGAAATATGACTCCTGGTGTGTATTGTATTCTTAGCCCTAGGATTCAGTAATGAGATTGAGTGGTATCTTGCGTGAGCACTTCTGCATGATTGACAGTGAGGTGATGTGAATCATCATTTATCAGGATATTATCATGCCTACCCTTGATAATTTCTCCCTGCTGTCTGGGGAGGTGGTAAAGACAGATAGGACTTTGTGATGTCAAAGTAATTAGTGTGTGTTGGTTTCCAGCTGAACAAACTGGAAACTAATGATCAGGTAAATGAAGATGAAGTGCATTAGTGTAAGGATGAAGGTGCAAGGACCTTGGGGAAGAGCTTATCAAAATTTCATAGGGGTTATTTGAATATCTTACAATTTGTGCGGTTGCAAGCAATATTTAAAACTACTAAAGGATACTTCTGCAACAGTCTATTTACATGTCCTTTGTTGATATCTCTTCTAGTGAGAGGGTCAGCACTAGGGTTAAGGACATCAGACTCTGCTGAAAGGAATGGGAACTCCTTATGATTTTCATAAAATCTGAGTAGTGAATTTCCAGCTAATGGCAGCAATTTTGAGTTAAATGATGTTAAAGAGTCCCACTGTACACAGAAAAGACTGGATTTTCCTGTGAGTCTTCCCATTTTAAAAGGGAGAAATCAGCATAATTTGGCTTCTATATATTTGGCACGACTGGCTTTATATTATTAAAATGTTTTAATGTTGCTTGGTACATATTTACATATCTTAAAATATGTGGACTTTGCAATATAATCGGTGATGCTGCAGCAGTCTTAGCAAGCATGGTAGTTTTTTGGTGCAAGTCTGAAAATTTTATGCATGGGTCATTACTGAAATATTTTTATAACCTGAAAAAGCCTTGTGCGTAGGTGTGTACAGCTATGCCAATGTTTCAAATGATGCTTAATGCATAAGACCAGCTGAGTATAATTGTCATACCAACAGCAAATGATCTGAGGGTTTCTGTAGTTATTATTGTATGTAATTAGATATTGCTAATTGTAATTAACTGAAGAGCTATCTGTTTTACATGCTTGCTTTTTAATTATTAAAATGATGATTTACTCATTGTAATTTATCAGTGATCTTATATTAATATGCCAGTCTTTTGGATACCTCCAAGAACAACATACCTGTGACAAAAAGTTTTACAATTGAAGCCTCATGGCAAAACTGTTCTTTTGGCTAACTTTTATGTATACAGCTTTCCTTTTTTTTTAAATTTCAGTTGCTGCTTTAGTGAAAGTGAGTGGGCTATAGAATCCCTGGCAGGAATTTGTCTGTATTAATATGGCTCATCAGAGACATTATATTTAATTGGAGAGCCTGTGGTATAGTCGCAGGAGGCTGAAGGGAATTATTTAGCATTAGCAATGGCTCGTCTGGGAGTTGTGCACTAATCAAGGAGCTTGTGTGTTAACTGTAGGGATGATGGGAGTTATGACGATTATGACATGTGAGCACATGTCTGTATGAGAACTGGACAGGCAATGAGTTAATCAAGAAATATATTAAATGGCTCCCATGCTGCTTCATTATTACTCTGTAGAGTGTCTGTCAGTTTGTGTACTTTACCTGCAAAAACATCTATTCATTGGATTTTGTTTTATTTTTTGTTAAAGTTAATACTGGGTTTCTAACAAGGAACCTCTTTTCCCTTTATTTTTGAAGTTAATATGTGCTTTTAAGTACTATGTTGAAAAAGAATATGTGAATACTTAGTCTAAGAAAATTAATTTAAACATGTACCTCTCCAATTGTTACTCTTTTGTCAAATGTTTGCTTTCAGGAAATATGAATTATTTCCCACTTTGGACTAAATGTTTTTAACATCTTTAAACTTTTACATAACTTGTTAAATAGAAAATTTATTTTTAATGTTAGCAACTGATCTTCAAGGAAATAAAAATGCTAATCTTTTTCACTGTCAGGATGCTCCAAACCTTGCAAAGAAAAAAACCAAACCCAGCACCCTTTAACTGTAGTGCATGGACTATTTATATGCCAGGTAAATGCATTCTGTACCCAGTGTTGTTAGAGGCATCCATTTCATATTGATCATGAACTTATCAGTTATGCTGGAAAAATCCATGGTTAGAAGAAATAGAACTAATAAACAAAACTCTATGTGAAGCCATAAACCAATTAAATTATGTGTGTAGGCAAACTTATCCCAGAGCTACTGGACAGGTGAGCATCTGTACTCTTTCTGCTATTGTAAGCACTGCCAAAGGTAATAAAACTTTCTACTAAACTGTGACCTTCATGTATTAACTTAATTAAAGCAGTATCATGGCTAGTACCCAAAGTGTTAACCTGTAGGAGGTTGTTATTGAAATCCATTATTTGTGGAGTCAGTATTAGTGGTCAGCAGCAGCACAAGTAAAACTGCAAGTAAGACCCTCCCTTGGGTGCTGTGAGCTCAGCAGGTTAAACTGTCAAAGCTTCTTAGAGGATGGATAGTTAAACCCCCTGGAGTTATAGGTAAACCAATCATTGGCTGTCAGCAGGAAATATGACTTTATTTAGCAGGTTGGATGGGGGGGGAAAAAACCCCAAACCTAAATGCTAATAGGAAAGAGGATTTAGAAGGAACTGTTGTGTGTGTTGTGCTGCTATGCAGAGTCTCTGCAATTTGGAAAAACTTTTCTTTTTTCTAGGCTCTTTAAAAACAAGAATCTATTTGTATAAAAGGTTACTGCAATATCTTAGACTCTATAGGAGGTTGAGCTAACCTCTTAGATTTGTGAATACTATATAGTAGGTGAAGAATGTAAAAGTTTGTACCTTTCTTAAAAATGGGAATACTTGTCACCTTACAGAAATAGGTTGTTTCTTTCCTTTGGTGTTGTGCAGGTGTTTCCTGTATAAAACCATTTTTACTACACTAAATATCATTAACATTGATCCAGTGCATTATATAAAAGATCTAAATATGTATTTATTATAACTTATAGGTCATAAGTATTTATGATACTGTAATTGAACTAGTCTGATAGTGATATTTCCCACATTTTCTAGTCTTTAGTTTAGTCATCAAAGGAGAAGATGAAGAGTGCTTTACTTCATACTTCTTAAATTATTGCATCTAAAAAGGAAATCCCAGCAGTGACAGCTTGTTATAGAAGGGTGTAAAATAAATGTGGGAGAAGACCCGACGTTTTATTGATCCAATTTTGTTTATCGAAACAGGACTGTGCTTAAACCCTTGGTGGGTGGAACTTCATAGTTGCCTGCGAAAGATGTTCTTTTAATACATCAAGACTTATTTCCTCAATACAGTGCACTGTTTTCAGACTAAATCTGCTTGGTGTGCTGAAATAATATTGTCATAGGATTAAAGGGTTACAGTACAGACTAAGGTTCTGCTTTTTGTCCTTGAATTACCTTCATATCGAAAAGTGTGTATCATAGGAAATAATCTTGGAGGTAGAAATGTTATCAGGGAAAATACTGAATAATCTAAAAAGCAAATTAAGGATTTTCCTGGTGTCATGTTAAAATGAAATCTTAATTTGAGATGTAACTGTGACAGAAATCTGAGAAATGAGAAATACTTTTGGCTGTAAGGAAAAAAAAACAACAAAAACTTCTTAAATATTTTTGATCTGGGAAAGGATGGGACCATGTGAAGTCTGGCATCAGGACTGGATGGTTGGATTGTCCAGTGCTGGTATTAGTTGTGTGAATCGTATTTAGACAGTGCAGGTTTACTTGTCTGTTCCTGCCCATTTGTTAAACTGTGCATCGTCCTTACAGATTTGTTGAGCCAGCTGGTTGCCCATACAACTATTTTTCAATTGTATGGATATACTGTTAACAGCAGAAATGTACTTCTTTGCTTAATGTATCGGTAATATGTTCAGCATTGTAGAATATAAATGTATAAATTTTATGTACGGATGGCATGGCAGTTAGTACAGTACAATGAACTATGTTAAATAACTTTTTAAGGACATTACACCATAGGCTGAAACTGAGAAATAACTACTTTTTCTGCTGTCTGTCTTCTGCCCTGTTTAAGATTTTCTGTGCAGCAACAATAGTCTTTTGCCATGTCTAGCAGCCAACTCTGGAACTCTTCATCCTGCAACTTAGTTCTGCTGATCTGTGTGTCTGTCTTTTTTTTTTTTTGGAGGTGTTTGGCCCTGGCTGTTACCAAGTTTGATCATCCTTTATGGAATACATTTTTTTCCCCATGTAATTCTTTATCTACTTGCTTTTGGGGCTTTTCTGCAATTGCTTTTATCTAGTACTATGCAAAATCTGTTTAAACTTTGACTAGAAAGTTGCAAATACTGACAGGCTCTCTTATCCTTTTTTAATGTGAGGGCTAGCAGTTTGTGTTTTATAGCAAATGCTTCTTTGTGCTTATTATGTTTGTGACAGGAGCAAGTGGCTGTCAAACAGATGGCACACAAGTGATTATGCTTCTGGCATGGGTAGGGATGATTTCTTGCTAGAAATCACCTTTTTTTTAAAAAAGGTAAGTCTATTCTGAGAACGTAACAAGTAGATTTTGTGGTATTTCTGTCATACTGTGTTCTGTGGGCACCCACAGCAAGCATGCTTGGTGTTTTTTCTGTTACACAGTTTTTATAGTCTTGACATCTGCCTCTTGGAATCTCAAAGCTGCCTTGTCTTTCAAAATAAAACTTTTGAGAGCAGAAAACTTAGGATGGGTTTTAGGTAGAAGAATATCTTCTTCAAAGGTATCCTGTAAAACAATTACCTTTCTGACAGTGCGTTAAAATTTAATTTTCCTGTAGAATTAACATTTAAAAAAAAACCCCTAAAAGCATATTTTTAGAAGAAATCTGAATATTCGCATTAGTGGAATTTTGAAGGAAAAACGCTCACTTTTGTGAACATTATGTAATGGAGTATTTAATAAGGCATTTGTAAGTATTAAATACTCCATTCATCTTAAAACAATCTTATGCTGGGCATGATGATAATTTTGAGGTTTCATGACTGAATTTTTGTGGTTTATTATAGGTGCTGCTATAGTACTTAACTTCAATGGAAAAACTCCACTCACTGGGTACCCAAAAGTGGTTAAGGGCTGTAAAGGGTACATATACATATACACACGTGTATATATCTTTTTCTATGATACATATGTATTGCATAGACGGAAAATTTTCTGCATTTTAGAAAACTTTCACTGAAAGTTTTTCATCATTAAGGTATTCTGCATTTACCCCCAACCTATTTTAGGAATTTTCTTTTATGTATTATTTGACATTTTACATCTGTTTCGTATTATGTCTAAATTTCTCTAGGTCCAAAATATTTCTGCAAGGACTCTGTGCTCTCCTGTCCCCTCTCATTCATTCACTGTATTGGATCCAATGGTCATATGGTGGGGAGATAGTTTAACTGGCTGATCTGACAGAAGGTTAATTTCCCCTCCCCTTAGATTACTCTTCCACTGGGAAAAATCTGTTCAGTTCATTGATCTTTCAGCAGTGTTATAATTGCTAGAGCTGAATGTGGAAGAGAGTTAGGGCTGGGATAATCCTTTGGTAACTTGTATTTGCATAAAGTGAGGCTTATTATGAAACTTCATGTCTCAAATATATAGCTCATTTTGGGCAAGAAGTTAATCCATATTGGGAAAAACTTAATTTACTGTACAGTCTGTATCTTGTATTTCTGATTTTTTTTAATGTTAGTCGTCTTCTGTTCCAGAATATGCTACCTTGAGCTGATGTCCATACTTCTCTCACCTTTCTTTTAAATGGTATTGCATAGTTGAAACACCAGGTAGCTGTGGACTCACCTTGCTGTTGCTGTTCTCTCAGCTCTGGAACTGGTTTCAGGGATCCCTGATTTTAATTACCATCTTTGGATGCTGGAAGCAAATTCTGCAGAGCATCTCTCTGTAGGCAGGAAGATTGAGATTAGAGGGGAACCTTGTCTGAATGGTTGTGCACTGTGTTTATCCATCTGGAAGAGGAACTCGATCTGAATTAAGCTGAAAATGCTAGATAGGAGCATGCTGCCAATGCATATGGTGTGTTGCTTTGTAATGTGGCTTGAGTTTAAGCTACTTTTTCTGTATCACATGTTTTCTGGGATATCTAGCTACTATATGAAGTTTTGTAGTTGCTGGCTACTCTTGCTACTGCCTGATACTGCATTTTAGACCTCCTTAACTAGTTTTCCGGTCTCCCATGTCTTACCCATTTAGAAGGCAAAACAAAGTAACATGCAAATACATTCCATGGTGAGCTTATTTTTGGAAGAGGCAGGGAAAAGAAACTGCATGAGAAAGATCTGACCTATTGCTTTGCTAATGTGCTTAGAAAGCTGAGATTCTATTAGTGAAAGGCTGACATGTGGGTGCAGATGTGTTTGAAATGCAGAGAGGCTACTAAAACCACTGTAGGATGCTGCTGTTTTGTTAACATCACAAAAAAACTTCATTTTTTTCCTAAAACACTTAAAGCTCAGAATTGCATACACTGTGAAGATGAAACTCTAGCATCTATTCAGGGCATAGTGGACCGATCTGAATGTGAAGAATTGCTCAACTCTTGCAACAGGTGGAGACTCTTGCTTTGGTAAACAGATTTAGTTAAGTATCTTCCCCAAGTTGCTAGTGTATGCTCTGAAGTAAGGTTCTCCTGTTTCTCCTGGACACTTGCTCTAGAATCTAGAGCCTAGATGTACGCCAAAGTGGTCTGCAGAGGTATCAGTGCAGTTGCTAACTTTGAGTCTTCACAGCACACCCTAAATCGGCAAAGGTTGTTTTGAATGGTTGTGCTGCCTCTACTCTTCACTTGGGTGAAGAAACTCATAGGTGCTGCACCTGTCAAAGGGAGCCATGAGTGGAAGGACACAAGGGTGATACTTTTCCCTCAAGATTGTGAGAAGTGTTTTGCTATTGGTGCAATGAGTTGAAGAATGGGATGTTTTTTTCCCCTCCTAATTCTTCTACTGCTCTTAATCCTGCAGTTCATCCAAAGATAGATTAGTAAACAAGGTTACTATTGATCTCCCTTTTCCCACTTTTTCAGTTACACTGCTAAAGATTGTTTGTGGTTGGTGTTGACTAAAGCATGTGGAAGGCTGTGATACAAACTAACACCTTAATTCTGCTAAATTATCATAACAAATTACTCTCATTGGCTGTTTAAAAAAAGGTAGACTCTTACAGTTGTCTGCTACAACTTTAAGCAGGCTCTCTTCTCAAAAAGAAAAGCTGCTTGAACTTGAAAAAAATTAAACAACCTTTTATTGCACTTGTTGGTTATCTGCAGATAAGCTTTTAGGCTAAAGGAGCCTTGTTCCAAGAACAATTGCATTCTGAACAGAAGACTGTAGAGACAAGCTTTCCTAGAAGAGGTCTAAGAACATTCTATAGAGACTAAAGTTCTGAGAGAATGTGTTGTAGAGACAAAACAATACATTTGATTTTCAATGTCTGGCCAAAAAAACCCCACCACCCTGTTTTAGTCAGCTTAATTGTAGTGTCTTCCCAACATTCCACTGCTCAGATCTGGCTAAACTTCAGTTCTGTGGTCTTAAGTTTGTATGAGGCACTACATTACTAGATCCTGGTCTTTACTGTTTTGGAGTGTGAAACACAGTAAGCACTTGCAATAAAATTCTGATGGAAAAGCCTTTCCTATCAGTGTTGTAGAATGTGCTTCACCGGGAGGTTATCTGCCAAAGAATATGCATATAGGAGAAGGCTTTAAGAAAAGCCATTCTGGAAGAGTGTTCCAGATAAGAATCTAGAGAATGTCTTTGGGACTCTGGAGGCATTTCCTTGCTTGTCCCAGCAAATAGAACTCAGTTGCAGAGTATCGCTGGGTGACAGCTTTAGCTTGGTCTGTTTTTCACAGTACTGGTGATCGGTCTCTAGATACAGTGGGGGAGCCATTTCCTGTTGGTGAGGTCTTTGTCAAGTAGAATTGCATGTCTTTTCAGCAGACAACAAAGTCCCAGAGCTTCATTCGTAGGAGAGAGAATTTTGAGATTTTTTCTTTTTTAAACATTACAAGAATTCATGTTTATAAGTGAGAATGCAAACAATAAAAATATCTATGTTGGAAAGTTTATTCTCTTAGTCTTTGTTAGAAACCTAGTCTTCCTTGCCTGATAGGTATCTCTTTTAAAGACTGTTCAGTTCAACCTGGATCCTTCCATTTTAATTTTATTTGAAATCTGTGGATTTTTGAGGCTACTGGTTAGTGAGGCTATTGCTGTTTTCAAGTTTTGACCAGCTGGCAAACTGAAGAGTAGGAGAGGGGAGTAGTATGCTGATTTTTTTTTTTCTTGTGTGGTGTCTGCTAACCCAGGATCTAATCCTGTAGATGCTAACGGATGGGCTGTTTTGAGGGTCATTGTAGACTTGGAGGGGACTGTAAGTAAATACCCTTTAACAAACCATATGTTTAAAGGCCACTGAGGAATTGTTTTACCTTAGTCCTCACGTAACTATTTGTGGGCCATCAAATTAAAAATTATAGATTCAAAACGGGCTTGCAGAGAAATCTACTTATGCTGACTGTAGGTTGACTTGTTTGTTTGCGTAAATCTCTAGGTTTTGAAATGCTGAGTAAAAATAAATATGGAAAATATGGGATAGTTATGCTACTTACAGCTTTCACAGTTCTGCTTTTCACATGATTTAGAAATGTTTCCATTAATTTTTAGGGTTAAATGCTGTAATTGTGTGGCAGTATTTCTTTGCAGATGGCACTTTAAAGGCTGTATGAATCACATACTCACTATGTGCACAGGTTTATTGCATTATTGGTATGTGTATCTTAGTGTGAAGCTGCTAAAGACACTGCAGTCAGATGAAAGATGTGTTTTGGCAAAGTGGTAAATTTGAACTTTTTTTGCATCCATTTTATTTTTTTAAGACTGTCACAAGCTTTTTGTTTTTGTCTCTTTTGGCAGTGGTGGTGGCAAGATTTGATGTGGTTGGTTTCTTTTAGCTACCTTACAAAGGATTTACTCATTAGCCCTATTTTATGGGTTGAGATAATTGTGATTTGTCTTGCTGAGCGATATTATGCAGTTTGGGCCAATTAAGAGAATCCACTTACACCAATGGATGTTGTTCCAATGTGCAATATTGATTTGAGCTATAAAAGGAGAATGGCTTGTTTGATTAGACTTCTTTGTCTAAACAATGCTCAAGATCTTATCTAGTGTACTAAACAGAAGCATTCTCTTCACTGAGCTTTTTCATAATCGTTTCCTAGGTTTAACATTGTGTATACAGATACAAATTTCTCTATATGTAAATTTTGTAACAATACGAAAGAATTGGAGGGAAAAAATGGGTTTTGTAATTCAGTGTACCTGTCTGCTGCAAAAACATCAACTTCTGTTGAGACCTGGGGATGTGTAGAGTGACCTGCTCTGAAAAACTGGGACACTGGGGAATCCCAGACATTTACTTCCCTGAAGATGGAGGAATTGGGCGAGTGTGTGTGTATATGTGTTAATTAGGCATTTACAGTGAAGTAAATGGCATCTGTCACATGACAAGCATCAAACTGCCCAAGTATATAAAATCATCTGTGGAAACTATGCAGGTGATATTAAGTGCTCTGTTAGGAAACATGTAGATGTGTGTGTTTTGTGTGTAGGGTTTTTTGGTTCCTCTTTGGCATCTGACATCAGCCTTTAATTTTGGAATTAGTAGATGAGGATAAAACAAATTAGGGAGAAAAGTACTTCTATCATGAATCGGATACATAAGAATGTAAATCTCTGGAGCTGCTGAATAATTATAATTCTAGGGATCTGTAAATTATCTCAGCATCTTTAATTGTTTTATAGATTGCGTATGCACTGAAAAAGTGTTAGTTCTTTGCCTTAAAATACTCATACATTCTTTTTCCATACCAAGAAAACTTTTCTGTGTTGAAATGCTGAGGGGCATGTGTTTGTAAATGTGTCTTGTTTATAATATAGATCTCAACTAGCAGTCTGCAGCACCTGAATTGCTCTTGGAGAAGGTTACCTTGATTATGCTGTGTTAAACAGAATGTCTGTAGGAGTGCTATTTATGTTTTAGGTAGTTAGCTATTCATTTTGATGTCTTGAAATGATGGTTTGAGATACAGGTTTAAGGGAATAATTGAGTAAATTCAGGGTATGGTTGGGCAAGAGAGTGTGCTGTTGTCAAATGAATACATGTGTCACCCTCCAGAGTAAAGGAGAGCTAGCATAATCTAGGTAGTTTGGGTACTTAGTAGCTCTGATTCAGTGCAGTCCTTCTAAATCGGGTTATCTCCTGGAAAGCGGATATTGACTATTTTTGTGGTGCTTATCTAAAATGTTGGGCTATGAGCATATTTCCCGTTTGGAATATAATGCCAAGCCCTGGCACCAAACCTGGTTTACAAATCCTACTGAAATACTGAAACCTAATGTAAGCGAAGGACCTCCCAAACCAATGACTGCTACTGTGATTACCCCTTATTGCCCTCCCAGCTCTGAGAGCTGCTACAGCCTGGAGCGGTGCTTGGAATCAGGGCTGGCCGAAAAAGGCTGGCTGGTCAGCCCTGATGGACTCCAGCCTTTACTTGCCCATTTGCTGGGAACGTGGTGGAGAAACACAAAGCTGGTCCTGTGTGAAGATCTGGCAGCATTTACTGATTTATTTGGCTTCTGGACCTAAACTAGCTTTGGAAACAGGTGGCCATTTTTGTGTGGTTTGCTTATGAATTAATTGTTGGACTTGAGCTAGTTCTTGTATCTGTATGTGGTCATGAAGAGCTGTGCAATAAAATAATTGTTTTACTTCAAATTGTGTCCAGTTGTCTTTGTACCTTAATCTAAGAGGGGTTACACTATTAAAGAGTATTCATTCTAGTATTCTTCTACTAGGGCTCATTGTTAAATCCGCAGTAGTGTTAGTAGCTTATTTGCCATAGGTGCAGAGCTGAGGAGGCTGTGATGGGCTGGTTGGGTGTTTGGAAATCCAAACCCAAATCAGTAACAAAGATGAGGCATCTGATTCTCTGTAATAGGTCAAAATTTAGTCTGTAGTATTTTGAATTAGGTGGATTCAGTAGGTTTTGGTGACTATTGTCTTATTTCTGTTGTTGCTGCAATATAATTAGGCCTTATGAAATATACTACTACAAATATACAACTTTTACAGAAATTAAGCTTGAACATAAATAAGATGTCTTCATGTTTTCTAGTTGTTTGTATTCTCTAACATAACAGGTCCTTGTAGCTGCTTGAAATGTATCTTTTGAGGCACACGTAGCCCAATACGGTTAAAATTTGCAGTATAAACCATTCATCACTTTTAAGGTTTGTCTGCTTTTCCAGCCTTTGTTATCCATTGTTATCGCTGCTTGAGCTTGCAGGGTCAGTTCTAATATTTATGAAGGAATTGCATTTCAAGAACCTTCTGGGACTTGCTTCTTTGTTTTTTTGACATTGTTTTTGTAAACTAAAACAGAAAAAGAAGTTACACTTCTGAAGTTTTATCTATAGTAAATTAGGGAGAAGTTTTGAATACCTAGGACTGTGTGATTTAAGTCAAGCACTTAAGCAACAGTTGAATTTGAAAACAAATATATTTGAAACTTGTAATGCTTGAGGAAAGGGAGTTGCTAGATTCTTTGGTCTGTCTAGAAATGTTGCATTATAAGTCAGCTTATGCAGAGGAAAAGATTTACTGAATTGTGGTGTGAATTATGTGCCACTTTGTAGTGTAGATTCAAATGATGGCTTTTGTTATGTTTGCTAGTAATTATGGTTAGAGTAATTGTTTCTATATACTGTGAATTCTGTGGTGTGTTTGTTATGGTATTTGGCCCATTCTTCATGAACTACAGTGTATTGCGAAAAATTAAATGCTTAGAGTGGAATTGTCATCATGAATTACTAAGAAACAGGTCTCTATTTCCAGATTACATGTGCACTGGTTTAATCATGGAGGTTTTAAACTAGTGGGGAGGAATGGAGAAGTCTTTCTTACCCTTGAGAGATTTACTTAGTGTTTCTGTGGCATTGTATCAGGTAATAAGGTGATATGGCTGCTTTGTTATATCAACATGTGGTATATTAGGGTGTATGCAGGGCTGAACTGGAGAAGGCAGTAAGGACTTACAGTGAGGTAAGGAGAAATGGATTTGCCAGGTTACAGGGGAATATGGGAAGAGTTGAAACACCAAGGAGTTGAAGTAACAACAAAGCGTTTCAGAAGTGGGGAGAAAATGGTGGGGGAAAAATGCATAAGGCTGTTAATGTGGATAAAATAAATGGGTTTGCAGTATCTTTTATGGCTACTTTTGGTACTAGTAGGACTGTTGGTGTCTCAGTGTGAGAAGTGTGTGGGTGTGGGGTTTTTTCCTTGATACCTAAAAATCTAACTATCTTGAGTCCTTTCCTCTAAGGAAGCATTTAGTTTTATAAAACATATGTGCTTACCTGTGCTTAAGCTTAAATAACCTTGTTTAGACATGTAAACCACACTGGAATTCCAAGCAACAACTTTAAGCATATAAATTGATCATGCAAATAAGGGTATCCAAAGGCCATGTTGTTTATTTTATTTAGTGCTCTGGGAAGGATGACAGGCTAATCTTGATAGCATTTGGTCAAAATAGATTACTGACTTAAGTTGCCGAGGTGTACTTACTAAAAAGCATTAAAATCCTGCTTCATGATTGTGCTAGTGCTTAGGGGTTTTTGGTTTTGCTTTGTGTTTAATGCGAGGCTAATGCTATAGTGGTAAAATTCACCATTAAGTCACTGTTGTGACTTTACAGAAGCAATAATTTAAATGTGAAATGCTGTGCAATTCCAGGAGGTTAAGTGAACTCTCAAATCCTCAAGTATACAGCAAATTCAGAAACTATTTAAGAGATGCCCCCAGAAAGGAACCTGGAACTAAGTGGCAAGTTAATTTTCCTTCCCAGTGGTAGGATTAACTTTTGCAAAGTTCAGAAAAAAGTCAAAGAGAAAATTAAAATATTTAGGTAGGTTTGTTATACTTAAATATTTTTCTCATTGTATTATTCAAAATGTTGTTTGACTACTGCTTGTCACTTTTTTCTAGATTTTTTTTTTCTGGCCTTGTTTCTACTGAGTGAGGCAATAGTATATGTGGGCAACAGTACTTCTAACCTTAGTTTGTCATACTTGACAGCCTTCCTGCTATTTAGAAATAAAATTCCTTTTCACAAAGAACAAAATTCTGTGTTTATAAACTAAAGTTTTAAAATTCACATATGTGGATACTCCTTTTTTCTAGAAGAATACCCTTTTTAAACAGTGTATTCTCAGTTTCAAATGCTGAAGGTATCAAATATTCCATAAAAAACTTTTAAAACTGGTAAGCATTAGAAATGTCAAACTTTCAATATAAACAAGTCTTACTGACACACAGCTAATATAATCTTAGTATGAGCAACGGCATGCTTTCTTACATACTGAAAGGGAGCTTACAAAAGGAGAGCAGAATGGGGAAAAACTGTTTTTTCTGTGGTTGGTGTGCATCTTTAAAGGAAAAGTAGTCTAAACTCTGAAAACATGTTGAAGACCAATCTAAACTTTTATAACTTTTTCTTCAAGGTAAGTGTGTATGAGTTGTAAGTAGACCTCTAACTTTGAACCTACCTTCTGACTTCAAACCTAGCTATTTTTTTTGTTCCTGGTAAAATGCTGGAAATGTTCATCCCTTTTTTTATAGTTCAGATTTGACTAAAAAATGTTTGGCAAATGCATATAAATGAGGATACGATGGATTAGGAATCAAACATGAGCCTGCTTAAATAATTCTCAAGATTCTCTGGTTCATGTGTAGTGATATTGAACTCTTTAGTCATAGGCTTTAATTTGTGCATGGTGCTGACCTGATGCTGTGCAGGGACACTCACTGCATCCCTTCATTCAATTCTCTCTAATTATCCCCAACTTCCTGGGGAGCCTGCTTAGAACTGGTCATGAATGTTTGTTATTAAGTATTAAGATATTAGACTACCCTGGTTACATGTAACAAAGTAGTTTTTGGTCTGCATTTACATATAGATGATCAGTATAGGAAGCTGAAATTATACTTGTCATGATTTTATTTAATCAAATTCAAAATAGTATGTTGAAATAATAAAACATTTTGTCAGTGACTTAAGCTTAGAGTTAAATGAAATGCAATTTAATGTTATTGTGTGAGTTCTTGTATGTCAATGTTAGTAATTTCAGTGTGTGTTTTAGAGTGGTTATGGTATGTAAATTACCTTTGAAACAATCAGATTTGTGTGCGTATTTCAGGATGATGGCAATTATTTTCTCTGGGAGCATCTGTTAATGCAGAATATTGCCTCTTCAGGTTCATGTGAAAATGGCGGATGAAGCTGTCTGTGTTGGCCCAGCTCCCACTAGCAAAAGCTACCTCAACATGGATGCCATCATGGAAGTCATTAAGGAAACCAGGGCCCAAGCTGTGAGTCTGAATGAGTCTATCTGCTGCAGCTGTTTCATATATAGAAAGCAGAGAAGCTGGAGTTTGTATTTTTTTTTTCTAAAAGGTGTGGGGGGGAAGTGATTGAATATGCTATTCCAGTTAGTTCATGTCACATGAGTTAAATGCGTCCGGAATAGCTACTGGAAATCAAAGGCTTTGTAGCATCTGGCAGCACTGGTCGCTGATCCTGCAGGTGGCTGCTGGATTCAGCTTTCACACCAGGGAGCAGCTTCAGTTCGTTTCCAAATTTGCTGGGGGGAAAAAAAAATCCCAATTAGTTTTGAGCACTAACCCTTTATATGCCATAATGGCTTTTTTGAACGTTTTACAAAGTATCCAAAAAGGCTTTTGCTTAAACTTTCTTTGAATCACTTTCTAAATTCTAGACATGTTATTTGCAGGAAGGTAAGGTAAATGGTGCATCCCATAATTTGTTTCAGAATGTTTACAAAATGCATGTTGGCTTAAATCTGTAGATATGGGCTGTTCTGCCTTTTCTCCTTCCAAGTTGGCCAGAGATCCAAAGCTTAACAGGAGTCGGTTGGGAAAACTAATGTGTAGTCATGTTCACATGCTTAATGTTCTTTGTTCTGTCAGTGAAATGTATTATTCAAAGCTACTGTACACAGAGTATTTATTAAAATAAAATTTGAGTGTATATGAGCAACACTAATTACCCTGGAACAGTTTGGATCAGCATCGTGAATTCTTTCAAAGGTGATGTTTTGGTATGGTGCTTTCAGGGGCCAAACACTTTGCTATAAAGTTAACTGTTTCTTTCCCTCTGAGTTTCTGAATATGGAACCCAGTTGTTTAGGCCCTTTAAGACAGGGGAATAAAATGGCTTACATTTTGTCAGAGTGCCTTGGATCAAGAATCTTGTGTAAATTGCCCCTCATGAGTAGTTATTCCAGATTTTGGGTTCAGTGTGAGCAGCTGAGGTGGCATGGGGGAATGGGGGGGGGGGTGTGGCTGGGGCTCAGGGGGCAGTGACCGCTGTTCTCCAGTGGGGGTGCCTCCTGGCTGGGGCCCCTCTGAGCGCTGCGGTGGTCAGTGCCAGGGACATTCTGGGGTGAAGGAGAGAATCACAGAATGGTTGGGGTTGGAAGGGGCCTCTGGAGATCATCTTGTCCAGCCCACCTGCTATAGCAGGTTCACCCAGAGCAGATCACACAGGAATGTGTCCAGGTGGGTCTTGAATGTCTCCAGAGAAGGAGACTCCACAGCCTCTCTGGGCAGCCTGTTCCATCCAGTGCTCTGGCACCCTCACAGTAAAGAAGTTTCTCCTCATGTTTAGATGGAACCTCCTGTGCTGTAGCCTGTGCCCATTGCCCCTCATCCTATTGTTGGGCACCACTGGTGGGTCCCATCTTCTTTACATCTACCCTTGAGATATTTATAAACATTGAGATCCCCTCTCAGCCTTCTCTTCTCCAGGCTGAACAGACCCAGTGGGTGAGTGCATCTATGGGAGTCTGCAATGACATAAATGTGACAAAATGGAATTTTGCCTTCTGCTTTTTTTTAAATTCCAAAGGAAAAGTGTATCCATTGCTTTGCAAACAGTGCTTTTCTCCCTTACTCAAGCAAGGAATGAGTTTCAGAAATTGCAGTTTAACCAGTGAGTCTTTACAGCTCAACTTCAGACAAATCAGTGTGTTAAAAGACAATTTCTTTAGATATTTAACTAATCTAAATGTTTACTGGTCCACTTTGCCTTTCCCAGTGCATGAAAAGGTACTAACAAATTTGGTGTCTACCTTCAGAACTTAATCAGCTTGAGGTTTGTTTTTTTTTTTCCAGGTACACCCAGGATATGGATTTCTTTCAGAAAATAAAGAATTTGCTAGACGTTTGGTAAGTTATGTCTATTTGCTTGTCTGTGAATGATGTATGAGGTGGCACATAAGTCATTTCAAGGTATCAAAGGAATCAAGATATCAATTCAAGGCAGATCTAAAAGATACCTTAAGATAGGGGACCTCTATGCTTTTTGTTCATGTGGATTTCTTGCATTTTCAGAGTGTAATTGTTGCCTGTGTTTTGTGAATAGTGGAGGTGCCTGTTTGTAAGAACTTTATCAATAGTGTAAACCTTTTGGCATTTTCACTTGTGCCTGTACTGTTTATGAGACTGCTCTGTAAAACTGGGTCACTGAAATGATCTAGGTTAAAAGTATCTGTTTTTAAGTGATCATTTTGGTGATTCATAGCACAGCTGGTGAACAGCTGTATCAGCAGCCTTGAGAAGGTGCTGAACTGCACTTTCAGGATGAGAATAGAAAGCTGTTTTAAAAACTGGCTTCTCTGCTGGAGGTCGTGTATTGTGGAACCGCGGTCTCTGAAAGAACTAAAGAGTCAAGAGGGTGCTGTTTTCACTTCATGTCTGAATTTATAAAAATTATCACTCGCAACTTCTTCAGTGTGGGTTTTGTATATCACAGAAACTGATAATATGGCCTTTAAACTGATTATTATTTTCCACAAACTTTAATGCAGCTGCTTATAAATTGGAGCAGTGTTAGGAGAAAGTTAGACACACAATGTTTGGGCAAAGTGCTGAGTGGGTGCTGTATGTGTAGTCACTGTGGATCTTGTGTCTTTGTCTATTTGTTTCACTGATAGTAAGGACAAGTAGATATTCAAAATTTCCAGGGAAGAGCTGTTATGGCTACCAACTTTGTTATGGAGTAAATGAACCATATAGCTGAAAAAACCATGGTGTTTTACAGGCAGTAAGATAAATTTATTGTTGGTTTTGGAAGTAGTTTGCACCTTCTTTAATTCAGGGTAAAACCACAGATGAGGAATATGATTCTATAAAATGATAGCTCTTTTCTTAGCATTTGTGGAATAACTCCTGTTTCCACACCTCTTCCTTGTCTATGTACCTTTTGGCTCAAATTCTAATTGTATTATAGACCTTCAGTATTTAGTTGGCTTAGTGTTAGAGAATATCACTTGCTCATCAAGGAGATTATTTGGGAATGAAATATGAAATTTTATACATATCAGTTGCTGTGCTTTTTAAAAAGCCCTCGAACAAAAACAAGTGCAGGTTCTGTGTGATGCTGAATGCACCCTGCTGGTTGCTGAGTGGTGGTGATGTTGAAGTTGAAAGGAATTCTAAACACTTGGCATTTGCCAGGGTTTACCATATCTGTGGTAATCTCTTAACATGATATTTTTGTGCAGTTTAGCACCTTGCTTTTATCACTGTTCTGCTTAATGTACCAGAGCCTCTTTTTAGAGGGAAGATTTGGGGGTTAATTTATAACAAACTGTGTTCCCACTGGATTTGACCAGCAGGATAACTGGCTTTAGTTGGCAGTTCCCATTTTTTAAAAATAAAAAAATCAATGAAACGGAAGTGCTTACTTGTGCTATTTTGCTGCCAAAGCTTGAAATTTGATAGTTATTACTCTAAACTGGGCTCATTTCCTAATAATCTAGTTATTATTTGGTGACACAAATTACAATATTGGTGATTTGACAATCTGGAACACTTTTTTTGGCAGGATTAAGCAGAAATGAAGGAAGTACAACCATTCCTGTAGATCCCTTCTCACTTCCTATTTCTCATCTTTTCACTCAAATTCTTGGAACAGTGAATTCCTGAAATAAGGTGGTGATGAGAAACATGTTCAAGTTTGGGTTGGTGCTACTGTCTCCAAATAGCTTTTAATTATGTTTCAGAAACCTGGTGCATTCTGTTATCTAAAAATATAATAAAACAAGGTAGTTCTAATTTGCTTTTTGAAATGCACTATTTAAAGTCTCAATTAAGACATTATCATGCTTCCCTGCATGTCAGTGGCTCTAGAATATCAAACACCTAGTGAGAATTGGTGAAACAATCTGCCTTTATCACTGAAGGCTGCTTATTTTTGAGACACCCTGATAAATATATTTAGGAGGAAAACTTGCCTGCCATTTCTTTTCTTTATTAAAGCCTGTAAAAAATGTTATATGCCTGTTGTGAAGTTGCCACAGATGTGTTTTTGTTTCATTTTTTTCCCTATCCCTTTCTGGGCACATACACTATTTTTTCTTTTGCACTAAATGTAGTGAAGAAACTTGTGAATCCTGGGCTTATTCCCTGGTGTGCATCTGTACTTTTAAAACTAGCTAGATTTAGAAATGGAGAAATATATTAAACTTTCTAAACTTGCCAAATCTGTCTGTAAGAGCAGTAATGAACTCAAAGCTTTGTCTTAACACATGGAGGGTAAGTTCATATGTAATCCCACTGTGTATGATTTGAACAAAAATGTGTCTTTGTTCATTATTGCCTAAATGACTCATGGAGTAGCACACAGCTAGAGACAGTCCTTCTGAAGAATTTGATGGACATATTTAGAGTACTGACAATCACTAGTCCTTCTTTTCTAGAAACTTAATTTTGTTCTCTTAGAATGGGGGACAGCACAAGTAAATGATCTGTTTCCAAAACAAAATTTCCAAAAAGCAATCAGTGGGTACACATCTGGTATGTTGTTCGCCATGATCCAATAAAGTTGGTGCATTCAATCCCCTCTTCATGTGCATGTATTCTGATTGCTGTTGATGGCTGACAGAAAAGGGATCCATGACATTTATATCAAGTGAATCTGTTAAAGATTTCCTAAACCCTGAAGTCAATTTTTTTAAAGACTGTTTTAATTATGACATATTTTGGAAAAAAGGTAATATTGATAACATTATTATGGAGAATAACAAAATATGGAGTTGTGCAAGTGAATGCTGTTCCTTAGAATCTTTGCATTCTTATTTTAATTCAGAAATTTGAGCTATCCCATTTGGAACTCTTGCAGTGCCTTATAAAAATGATCTGTACATTGAAATTGTAAAATTCAGTACTTGTAGTTTATGCATACAAATATATTTGTATGTAGGCAGTTTGCTTCCTTCAAGGAATAATTCCATAATAGTCAGTGTGTAGACATGCATCTAAAGATGCAATTAATCTATTGCCATGTTGAGGAAAAACAACACAACCACACACCCAAACAAAACAAACACTCCCCCAAACAACAAAACAACAACCAAAACACAAGGCACACACAACCCCCCCAAATTAATCTTTTGCCAGATGCTATGCAGAGCTGCAAGAACGATTTGATATTTCATGTTTTAGAAGAATGTTAATGGCCTCTGTATTAAGGTTAGCTTGCTTAATGTTTCCTGTTACATAAAATTAATGCAGACCCTTTCTGAGATACTCATCACTTCTGTTGTCTGCAGCAGGCCTTTGAAATTTAGCAAGAAGAAAGCCCTGAGACTAAGGTGAGCCTTTTGGTTGGCCTGTCATTGAAAGATACACTTTTCTGAAATTGTTTTCCTTTCCTTGCTTGCAAATCTCCAGGGCAGCTGTTGTGGTGGGGGGATGAAAATGCCAAGTCAGGTCTCCTTGCATGTCCAGTACTTTGGGATTTGGCCAATGGTCAGAGTGACTCTTTATTTCCTCCTTTTCTTAACCTGGGTGAAGAAGAGAATGGGGGAGAAAAGAGAGAAATCAAGTGTGTGACTGGATTGCACAGTCATTCTGGAGTCAGCTGTTCTTCCTGTAGTCTAGCTGATGTTAGCAGCAAGTAGGAGTCCTACTCCTATAGTTGAGGTGTACATGTTCTTGTTTCCTGATAATGATTAGAAGCTTAAACCTTGATGCACAGCAGCTTGGTGTTGCAGTTGCTCATAATGGGATCAGTTTTCTCCTTTTTAATTGAAAGAAAAATGTAAATGAACTTGCCCTTCCCCCTCTTCCACAAAAGTCCCTTGGGAAGCTACTGTTAAAAAAAAATCAGCTAAATGAACACTATTCTTTTGCAAATTCTAGTATGAAAAATACTAGTTTCCAGAATCTGTATCTTCAGAGTATTTTGGTTTCTTTTACATATCTGTATGGTAGAGTTCCTGCTTTCATAGATGGTGTATTGTGGTGTATTTTTCCCAGGAAACCTACAGAATTTGTGCATAAAATAATATCAAAATGATAAAATTAAGGTTACAAATGCAACCTTTAATCTGGAATATTCTCCTTTTGAATGCAACCTTGACAATACTATTCTGACAGTTTCTTGATGCAAAAAAGTGTCAGCCACTGCCGAAATCTCCCTATTGCAATAGAAGGCATAAACATGGTGGGACAAAAGGATTCAATTTTGGAATAAGATATGGACTTTTTTGGAGTTCTTAGTGGGACCTGTTTTTTATACACCTTTTGTGCCCTTTTAGCAACTACTGTTTGTCATGACTAAGGGGAGAACAAAGCAGCCAGCACCGCTTCTTTTTACCTTTGAAGCTAGATTAACATTCTTGGTGGAATTAAAAAACCCCAACAATGTATTGTCTGAAATAAATGGGCAAACAATGTATATGGAAATGGTTGATCACATGTTTGTAAATGGCTGTATGCTTACAATGGAAAAGGTAAAACAGCATAGGTCATCTTCTGTCAGGGCACATGCATCTGACCTGTGAAGAACTTCATACAGGTGGATCCACAGCCCTACCCACAGCCAATTATGGCATTGTCACCTTTTAAAATGTGAACTCTCAATGGCAGCACTGTTTTCTTACAATGGCTGTGCATGGCTTTGTTATCTGTAAGCAGATTGTGAGGTTCCTTTATCATGATTCAATGGACATTATATTTTTGGGAAGTATTTGGTATGATTCTCATGCTGTTCCCACATGCATTGGCTTCCTACCTGGCAGTTCAGGTGACTAGTTAGCATTTGGGCTTTCTAGATTGCAAAGTGGTTGGAAAAAAGGCAGATTTGGAAGCTTGTGCCAAGAAGCTGCTTATGGCAGAGGTGGTATTCTTGAAGGAGTGGAGCAGACGGAACTGTTAATGTGGGTTTCTTACTGTCCTGCAATGCTTAGTGTGTCATTGCCTACCAAAGCGGCTAAGTGGCTGTCACTACTGCCTGTGGTGGCTTAAGGTGCTCTGTCTGGAGACTGCGACCCTCGTGGGTGATAAAGGTTGGGCAATGTATGTGTCTAGGTGAACAGGTCACCAGTTTGTCCTCCAAAAAAGCTCTGACTGTGAGTATGTAATGTTGATGAGTGACCTCTCAATGTTCTGAGGCAGAATGCTTCTAAATCTTGTATTCTCTTATTTAATCACAAGTAAACTTTTTTCATAGAAAAAACCCATCTGAATCTGCAGTGTTAGGTTGTGTGAAATCCATGGGAGGGACAAACAACGCATGTATTAAATACTGGGCAATATTTGTCAGACATTACTAGTTCTCTACTAGTGCATATGAACTAGAAAAATGAAATTGAATCATCTGAACTATCTGCTTAGACACTTCCTAATGTGAAAGTCAGAAGGCTGTATTACTCCTTTACTGCTGAAAACTTCATAGACCTTTGCTAAAAGCGTATGATGGCTTATGTTGTGTCATCAATTTGATTGCCTGTGCTACAGAACAAATTGATGCCTGTTCTACTCTATTGCAACTTCTGAAACTCTCTCTTGATTAACTGCTGTATATAGCTAGAGTACTTTTTTTTTTCAAGTGCAGGCTTATGTCTCAAATCCAAACCGACAACAACGAAGTCTCAGGGTGCATATTCATGGGTCTTGTGGATATACATGTGTATAACCTATATGCATGTATTGAAAGATGCAGGGTGGTGTTTTCGCTAAGATTTGTGTGATTTGTGACAAAAGCACTCTTTTTGAGCCTTTTGCTTGAACCTCGTAATCTTAGTGTGTTTTTTTTTTTCTTGATCTCCTGATTAGGCAACTTCCTCTGACATGGCAGTCTTGACCTATTTGTATTTGTTTTTCACTTAGAGTAAGCCTTTATTTTTAACTTGTTTTTTAAAGCTATATATTTTCCTAAAGTGGTTTAGGTTGAAAGCTTTAACATGTGCAACTGTTCTTAGAAAAAACACAAACACTCTTGGTTTAAATAGTAGTATCTGGCAACTTGAGACTCTCAGTGGATGAACTGTGGGATTCCATGACTTCTGGAATGATTTAATGCAGTGCATATGATTAAATAATATATTAGTCTTTTGCTTATCTGGCCTATCATAAGTCATTTAATATTTCCCATTGCTTCCAATAGCAGCACTTTGGCACATTTATTAGGCTGCGTGGTTGTGCAGATGAATGGATTTGTGGAATCCTGATTTGTAAAAATACATTTTCTTAATGTGCAGTGTTACTGTAATAGCACTTATTTCCAGGCTTACAGGAGTCGCTTGTGTTGCTTCTGAAATGCTTGGTTCTGTCCTCTTCACTGTTGCCATGTCTGGTTGTGAGAGTAAAAACTTCTTGCTTTGTTTCCACAATTCTAATTTTACTAACAACTATACATGTGTGTTTTTCCTCATTGCAATAACAAAAGGCTTGCAAGTGTAATGCTATATCATATTTTTTTACACAGGTATTGTTTCCTTTCACTTTCTGCCTTTTTATTCTACTATTGATTTGCAATGATGCAGACAAGCCTGTCTGGTTATGACAAACTCTATTCTGGGCTAAGGTTATTTGTTAATTTGTCCTATTCTTGTATAATTGATGTAAGCTAGGGTGGTAACCTTGCAGATGTGATGTCCTCCTCTGTTTCCAAATCAGTTTTAAATGTCCCATTAATAACAGTGGAGTTGGATTGGACCTGAACAGTTAAGAGATGATATGCCTTTAAAATAAGAACCCCTGTGGCCCTGTGGATTTTAATTTACTTTTGTGGCAAGGCAGATAAAGCTTCAACTTAGAATTCAACAAAAACCTATGCTTTCTTAATAATCACTTCTGTTTTCTGCCTGCATTTTAAGAGTGTATTTCATAGTGATGGATCATCTGTGTTCAGTAGTTTTACATTGCAGATTGAATGCTTAAGGGTTTCCATATGTTCTTCCTAAAACATGCATATCAAGAAAAAGAATTTTAACTTTAAAGATGAATGCAACTCAGTGGTGGGATTTTTTTTGGTGTACTGCTACAGAGTTGAAATATTGAAACAACGATGTGTCTGAAAGAGCTGTTTTCCCTCCCAATTCTGACTGCTTTATCCTCTGCTCTCTTCTGTAGTTGAAAACAAATTGCAGCGAGTTACAAATTTTCTACTGAAGTTACTATTTACTAGCCAAGAAAGGTATCTTCTAACAGCATACTGTATTTTTAGACAAAGGGCTTTGGTTGACAGTGGTGTTACATGAGGAGGGATATTAACATACTAAATGTCTTCAGTCCTAAGGCTAGGAGGTAGTTTTGAAGGAAGGGGAAAAGTTTCTCTACTTGTAGAAGTGTTTAGTTTGGAGACACTTATGTTACAGTAAGTGATACTATGTATATGTGTCATCTGTTTTGGTGACTCTAAGAATGAAGATGCTATTCTGAGTCTCTGTTCCTAATTTACACCCATCTTTAGCTGCTTTTCTGGTTTGAGTTTTAGGCGAGTTAATGTCTTCTGGTACATTTTGGTCAGATTCTGATACTTGACGCAAATGGTTTTACTGAGAGCAGGAATGAGCTTCATGAATGGAGGTTCCTGACTGGCAAATCTTTCAAAGGCATTTGAATGATTTCCACATTAGTTGTGGAAGAAGATGCTAGCTGAAAGGTTTTTGATAAACATGCTTATAAAGATAAGCTATTATCCTGGACTGGGCAGACTTTTTTTTTTTGAGAGTTTTGTTTTTCATGGTGTATATTTTGACTGTAATCTTATTTCAGGAAGTATTTTCTTGAAGCTAGTACTGAAGATCATGTTGAGTTATTAGGAGTTCTTAAAATTTTGTAAATTTAGGGTTTATTTTATGCAGCTGTTTGATTCCTTTTGTGTTGTTGTATCTGTCTTGATTAAGACTTTTCTATAGGTATTTTAGTATTATACTTGTGCAGTATGTTGTGTTGCTGCTGTAAAGTGCTCAAATACTGTGAATAGTTTCTACAGCAACAAGACTTAAACTACTTGTTTGTTCAGTATATACCACTTGTTTCAAATTGCTTCCTGGGCAGGAGGAGGTTGTCCAGCCTCTCTGGGGTTGTTTTCTGTGGTATCTGAGAACTGTTCCAGTTACCTCTGCATGTTGAGGCCATGACTGTTAATATGCCAGATACAATTGGTTGCTGAAAGTGCATTGAAACATGGGAAAAGTTCAATTTTATTTGTTACTGTTCCATAGATCCACCAGTTATAGCAACAGTGGAAGCTGTAAAAGATACAGGGCAAGCTATTTTTGGGCATGACAGTTAAATAAGGTTTCACAGTATTGGAACTGTTCAGTGTCACTTCTTAGCTGTTCTGTTAGTATCTGCTGTGTTGTTCCAATATCTTCAAGCTGGTTGCATATTTTTACTATATGGTTGTAGAATGCATAATTCAGTTGGACCTGGTTTTTACTTTAGATATCAAATACAGTTGTATTTCACAGAATGGCTGAGGCTGGAAGGGACCTCTGGAGGCCATCTGGTCCAAGCACTCTGCACAAGCAAGGCCACCTAGAGCTGGTTGCCAGGGCTGTGTCCAGATGGCTTTTGAGTATCTCCAAAGATGGAGACTCCACAACCTCCCTGAGCAACCTGTGCCAGTGCTCAGTCACCCTCATAGTGAAAAAGTGTTTCCTGATGTTCAGAGGGAACCTCCTGTGTTTCAGGTTGTCTCTGGTCCTGTTGCTGAGTACCACTGAGCAGAGCCTGGCTCCCTCCTCTTTGCACCTTCTCTTGAGGTATTTATGTGTATTGAGGTCTTCCTGAGCTTTTGCTTCTCCAGGCTGAACAGTTCCAGCACTCTCAGCCTTTATTTGTTGACAGATGCTCAAACAAACAAATCTATGAACACATAACATAAGCACTATTTGATAGTAACTTACCTGTTTGTCACTTTTTGTCAACAAAAGCTATTAGCTAGTGCAACAGGAATGATAACCCACAGGTTAGAGTAAGTATTTAGTAGATTACTTACAGCTGCATAACTTTGTGTAGTGGTTTATTTTGCAAATATTTAAAATAGTTCTTTGGAACTTAAAGACTTCACATTTATTATGAATGCATTTGCCTTTTTATTTTCTTTAAATCTATTTGAAGGTTAGTTTACAAACAAACTTTGTCTGTTTGCACAGCATGTTTCATTCATTTCTATTTCAGACTGAATGATAGTGATCAATAGCACTGGTAAGTTAGAGTACTGGATTGACTGAACAATTCCTGCTAGAGTTGTTACATGTCTCTTTGGGGAAAATAGTTACCATACTTAGCAGTTGGATTGTCTTCAGTGATGAAGTTTTGAGTTAACACAATTATTACAATCGACTTCCAGAAGTTAGGGTGCTGTAGTTTGTGTAGAACCTGGCATCATCTTCTTTGCTCCCTGAACACCCACCCATGCATTCAGCTCCTGAGGGTCAGGTTACCAGCCTGTGGTCTGGCTGCTGTTCTGACTGTGACCAAGGTGGCCCAAGAGATTCCTGCTCCCGGGGACTTGTTGCTGTCTGTCCTCATGCGGGGTTAGTGCCCCCTTTGAATGTGCTGGAGTGACTGTATGTGTAGTCATGTTGTAGCCCTGTTCTGTTAAAATTATCTTTGTTTAAATACATCCCTCTCCCCTGTTTCCAACTTTCCTGTTAAAGTCTTAAAGCTAATACAGGTGATTCTAGCAGAATCAAGTTAAGAAGTTTTTTCCTGACTCAAAATGGAGGCAAAGCCAAAGGGATGGTAGTTTGGGAGTGGGGTGTAGGGAGTAAAAGGTAGAAAAAAGCAACTGAAGTTGATAACCTTTTAACCTGTGTATTGCTGAATTAGTATGTGATGGAAACCTTTCTGAAAGGGATTTAGGTACTTAATTTAGGCTGGTTTAGGTACCTAATTTAGGTTTTGAAAAACAATTCGGTATGCTGTCTATATGCTTATCAAAAAATGTTACGTAATAGAAGCCTTTCAGGAACTTAATTAACCAAATAATCTTTCAATAATTTCCTTCATTCCCAAAGGTGGGGGTGGTATGGGGAATGGTTTTTACCAAATATTGTCTCTCCCCATTCTTCAGCATATAAGTTTACAGTTGCTTCTTATAGCATTGCTAGTCTGAATTATAAAAAGCTTTGAAACTTGGAGCGACTGTATATTTGGTGGGTCTTTTATTGCATAGATTTTATCAAGGCAAAGGTGCTGTTTTTTGACTGTGCAGGCCAATACTGTTTGGAGGAGAATTTTCTCAGAGTCTGCACCCCTCTGAGCACAGTAGGAAGGGAAGAATTGCTACAAGTTGACTTCCTAACACTAGGGCTCGTTGATAGGAAATCATGTTTTATTTGACACCATTAATTTTGTAAACTTAGATATTTATGCAGGTCAGGATGTGTGTATGACTTTTTTATTGACCTCTTGGGTGGTTTCATGGAACTTATATTAAATAAGGCTGCTATCAGTGATTGCAGATTCTTGATTTGGTATTTCACATGCTTGTCCATCTTAATTTTTACATTGTGTAAGAAGTGTATACCTACTGAACAGTGTACCACTGTTTAGAGTTGTGTTCTTTAATTGATACTGAATTATGGCATTCAGTACACACAGGGTTAAGTGGAAAGGTTGCAGCAATATCTAGTGAGCTTTTTTCCTTTAATGTGCTCATTAGCAGTGGCAAGTCCAGGTTTTAGCACATGTCAGTAATTTACATTTCATTGCTGAGTGGCTGCCCTTGTTCAAGATTTGTTTCTAAGCCTGATGAATATACTTGTGTTGGGAATAAACTGAGTAGAAGAATTGAAAGCCAAATACCCTGCCAGGCTTTTCAATGGGTACTGAAGTTTCCAGTGGGTCACTGATTAGTAATGCTTGGAGCAGCAGGAAAATGCAAAGATAATGTCTAGAAAGGTTACTTCAGGTGGGTTTTACCATCAAACCCTTCTTGCTTTGTAAGTACCTTTATGGTCATTCTTGTCAAAATTACTCCCTTTGCAGATCTTCTCTTATTATGAGAATGTTGGTACATTAGATAAACATCTTAACCAGGTTACTTATTCAGAGGTGGCACAGGAAAGTAATACTTGTCCAATAAGTCCTAGAAACAAATGATCTTACAGGCTGTACAGTTTCCTGCTATCAGATTACGATGACAGGGATCTCTGACTGTTCTAGCTCCTTTTTCTTTTCTCTGACTTGTCTTGGCTTGAAGGTGTGTGTGGTTCATTGCTGTAATGGCAAATATACATGTGTTGGGATGCAGTAGCGCTGTGGTTGGCAGCTGAGATGCGGGACAAAGGTTGCTAGCTTTTGGGGGAAAATTGATGCTTTCATGTGGCAAGAGCTTAGTTTGGTAATAATCATATGATTAACTAAATGTATTCTTGATAGTGATAGTCTTGCTATTTTCCAAGCTGCTCTTTTTTTCAGAGCACTACGTGGAAACTTACACTGTGAAATTATACTTTCCTTTTTAGAGAGTCCTGCATATATTTTCTGTCTGAAAGGGTAGGTATTGCTAAATTTACATATGTACACGAACAACTAAGCATTTTTATTCCAGATGCCTGTTAGGATCATACTGACATGTTCTTCAGAACTCTAGCGAAAGAGTACTGGTGCTTACTCTTTCCCACTCTCTCTCTAAGGTATTGTGAACACTGTTTATATTCAAGCTACTTATTATACAGTTTGGGTATGGGGAATGCATAAAACATTTAGAATCGGGGGAAAAAAACAGGAAAAGATATTCCAGAACATTCTTGTGAATAAAACCTGCCAGTTCATTGTGTAAAGAACTTGTGAACCCTTTTATTAGCCTATCTGAACATTAGGTGGATATATTTAAATGAGAATGTTTGCAGAAAGTAAAGTAACTTGAATGTTTTTCACATGCTAGAAATATTTTCATAGCTGCCTTGGTCAAATTTGGAATTCCTATTGTTAATTTGCAAAATAACTACCTCTTGGATTGTCTGGGAAGAGTAATGTGTTTATCACTTTGCTATCACGTAGGAGTCTGAAGTAATTCAGAACTTCAGTTGATTGAGACTGACAAGAGCTAGTAGCTTATGAGCTAACAGGTTGCAACATATCTATAGATGTTGCTGGAAAGACATTTTGATTATGAGCCAAGACATTTTTCGTGGTTCATAATAAAAAACTGGGGAAAACCATGTTTTTTCTGGATAAACTTGTCTGGGGTATTTGCCTTGTGGTTAGGACACTTGCTGCATGTTTTTTACTCTCTCAAGCTGGAGAAACTCTTAGCAAAGCATGGAAGAGACACGGAGACCAGCAGAAAAGCTGTCAAGAGGATACCTGAGTGGACCTTGTACATGAGCAGAGAGAACACTTTACACTTCAAACTTAGAATGGTTTTGGCTTTTTTTTTTACTGGCAACTGTCATGAAATATTTGCAGCTTCACATCTTAGTGGTGGGCTGTGGTTCTGAATGGATCAAATAGAGAAGGGGTGAAGAGTACTGCTTTCAGTTACCTTTCCCTCTTGCAGATTTACAGAGGGTCTGGCTTGTGGGCCGGAGGCTTAGTCTCTACTAAATAGGTCCTCCAGCTCTGACCTCCTGCTGCCCGGCTGAATGTGCTTCCTGGTGGCCATTGTGTGTGACATGGCCCTTGTCATTTCACTAAGATTAACTTGTATTATTAAGGCACTGTCTACTGGATGTAGTTGTGTGCAGGGTTGTGCCTTTCCTAAAGGCAGGTGAACTCTTTGCTTTCTGGATCTTGTGGCTTTTTGGCATTTTGATCTTTTTCTTGATTGAGCAAGAGTTGTGGTTCATAGCTACCTGTGAGCTGGTAGAAATGGTTTATAACTGTGGATGCTGGGGCAAAGCTGTTACTGTACCAAAGGTAGCTCTGAGTAGATTAATGAATATTTCATCTTTGGAACAAGATCTGACCTCAATGTAAAAAATGTTCATACTTTGGTTTTTTGGGGAGTTTTGTTCTCATAGTCTAAACTTGGAATTGGCTTTTTATGCAGTGAGAGGCAAATTCTTGACAGCCAAATTAGTGTAGTCTGTAACCATGTCTGTCTTCAAGGAGACTTTTGGTAGCTGACATCTATTGAATTCAACACCGGTGCAGCCCATACTGCAGTGTTCAAAGGATACTTCTCAAGTTGCTCAATTTAAGTAATAGGTATTGTGACATATATGGCTCTTCAGACATTAATTTTTGTGTCCAAAACTTGATCAAAACTTTCTAGTGTCTAGGAGGAAACTAGTATACATGAGTTTCTGCATCTTTTAGGAAGCTAGAGAATAGCATCTGTAAGAGATACTGCAATCTCTTGTTTTATTTCAGTGTATATTTTTGTTCCACTTGCAGAAAGAACATCTTAAAGTGATATCCAACTGAAACACTCAAATTTTCCAAGACTGTTACTTTTATTCATGGATTGTTTTAATAATCTGGTAAATAATTCCCACAGCAGCCATATTATATGACTGCAGCATCTTTTGGCAAATGGCTGTCTGTCTTTGTAGTGGGCTACCCAAAATACTGTGTGAGCTTTTGCATGTACAAAAGCTGGGAGTGTATATGTATATGTCTGTATATGTAGAGCATGCTGCTCAGCACAGAAGGGCTGCTCAGGAATCCAATGTGTAAATTTGCTTTTCAAAGGCAGATGTACTGCAGGGTGGTGCTTTCACCTGTCCCTTCCAGATAAGTTCAGCTTAATTTGCCCTGGCTAGAATTTAGAATAAGTTTACTTGCCCAGTTTTTTGGGTGAGGTGTCCTGCTGGTGGTATTAAATTCAAAGGCACCATGCTAAAATAACATCAAGCTTTTTAAAAGCAGGTTACCCAGAAGATGATAATGCCCAAGTGAAGATTGTATTAATTTTGGTCTTGTATGTGTAGGCATTGACACAGTTTTGCGTTATGTACTTTCTTGGTTCTTTCCATGGGACTCTTGACTTATAGGCTCAGTATTTCTTTGTGTTCACTTTTCAGTGTTTGGCTTCAAACAATATTCAGATCTTGCACTGAGCACATGTATATTTAATTTAGCTAGAAACTTCATTAATTTCTAGCATATTTGTAAGTTTTATACATGTTAATGCATTTCTTCTCAAAACATCTTGCTGCTTTTTATCTCTTCCTGATCAGTTCATGTCCTGCTTCTTCCTTGCATGTTCTTTTCTTTCTGCATTTAAGAATGTCTTGGCTCTTTCATCTAGAAAGTATAGGAGACTCAGGAGATAAGTGGCCTTATTTTCAGTAATTTCCAACTTCAAGGAGCAATTTCTGGTTGGAAATCACTTGTTGGACCCTGTGTCCAGTGGGTAGAGTGTGCTCTGGTTATAATGAGTTTCCATAGTACCTTACAGCTCAACTCTCAAATTTCCTTGAAGGTTGTGCAACTTGAGGTTTTTCAGTGGCTTATGGTCTGAAATATGGGCAACCTATTCATGAGAATAGTAGAGGCATTATTTATGATATATTGAGCATGACACAGCATGGCTTCCATTCAGGGTTTGGAGTTATTGGTTCAAGTCTTCCGGCTTCTGTATGAAGCTCCTTTTCACCTCTTTAAATAACAATTACAGTATTCAAGATATCTTAATTTCACTGAAAATTCTAGACTTTTGCAGATGCTTAGAGAAATTCTTGTGCAAGAAATGCTTGGAGTGGAAGACTTGAGTCCAAGATTTAGAATTTGACAACAGTATATTTAAGTAATAGTATTTATTAAGAGTGGATAAAGGGCACTCTGAATTTTGCTTTGATTTAGGCTAGTTCTGCCCATCCCCTATACCAAAAAAGTGTGTATAGCAAATAAAATGAAATTAAAACAAGTGTTTTATCTACAAGATTTTGTTGTACTTCAGATGTTAGTATTAAGTTAAGTTGTGTGGTAGATTATAGTTGTATGTTTTTTGACAGCTTTTTTATATGTAGTTATTTCCAACTATACAAAACACTTTTTTAGTCATTTCAGAGCTTGATAACTTCAGGGTTCATTGCCCCTGTACATTTTTCAAATTATTAGCTTCCTAATGCATACAGCTTTAATTTACCCCCTACTGATATCCTTAAATGGGTTTTCAAGAATTTTGAAAGTGGGCTACTATAGCTGTATGTCAGTGTTGGTCCTGACTGACATAGAATTTCCTAAGTAACCTCCACAATTAAAAGGATGGGAGGTTCAAACAGCTCCCATGGCAAGAAGCTAAAGATTCTCTTGAAAATAAACTTGTATTTGGTTTCCTAGAGTGTGTTTGCTCTGCTTATTTCTGGTGATTTGCCTGTTGCTTTTTTGAGTGCTTTTCTTCCTGAGTGTAACTGTGTTAAGTACAGTATCTGTTCTTGTAATGTCAAATACTTAATTCTAAAACCTTTGCTTTTGTTTAAAAAATAACCTGCTACACTGTGTACCATAAAGCACAAGAAGAATCTGTAAGGGACAGCTTAAAGAATTGAGTACAAATATCCATGGGAGTGATGTTACAATATATTTGCTTATTATGTTTTGTCTATAATACAGGCTATTGTTTTAACTTCAAGTGCCAGAAAACCATGAGATTTTTTCTTTGCATTTACAATTGGAATTTTCCATCACAACCTTATATTGTAGTAAGGATAAATGACCTATATGTTCATGCATGAACTGAAGTCTGTACCACTTTGAATGATTTAGCATTCTTCTACCACATTTCTGTGGAAAAAAGATTTGTTCACGAGAACTTCAATGCCAGGCATTCTTCTCTCGCAGTTAAAACCAAATGTTATCTTCCCTTTTCCCCTTGACTCTGTATTCTGGGTTTCTGGTGTGGTGGTGTGTGGGGTTTTTTTGTTTGTTTTTTTAAGTTTCTGACTCCTATATAATTAGCAGAAATGCACAGATCCATTTTCTTAGTTGATGTTCCACAGAACTGGAGACTAGGAAATTTGTGGCCAGAACTTAAAACCGGGGAAAGAGCAGCAGAAGTGTGGGGAAGGGGAGGAAGTACTTGTCTGCATATTAAGATTCAAGTCCAGATAATTTGTGTGAAGTCTGCATTATGGTTTGGTGCAGGAACTATTTCCTACTGAATATGATTCAATGAATGAATATTTGTAATGCCAAGTACTCTCAGTATGTGTAATGGCTCATCAGTCTTGATACACAATGTAGTCATTGCAATTGCATCTAAAAAGTAATGGAAGAAAACACCTTATTCAAATGTTATTCCCTTTTAAGGAGTTTATAGTGTAATGTTTGTATCTTGTTCTGTTAGTGTAATAGGATCTGATGATCAGATTCCATTCTAGGAATGACAAACCTTCCTACAATATTTGGACAAGAAAGCTACTACAGGGATAAGTTAAGGGAGTTGAAATGGAGATTGTCTAGCTCCTTCTTTCACCGATTTCAATGATTAGATTTCAGCATGGATAAAGCTTTCTAAGTCATGTTTCTGTGATGGTTGAATGCCATTGCTAAAATGAGTGAAGTAAAATTAGTATTATTAAGAATTGCATTTAACTTCTGAGTTTTCTTTGGTTGCTTACTCTTCTATTTGATGATAAGATGTCTTTTGACCTTGTATTCCCATAAATGAAATGAGAAGATGGCTGGAGTTTGGCCTTTGTTACTGTCTTACAGCCTGAAGTTTCACATGCACATTGGACCATATTCTGAAGATTACAGTTAAAACTACATGGATCATAGTTAATGTAGTAACTTTGTTAATTATGCCAAAATCAAGCTTGATCAGGTATACTGTGCAATTGCAAACTAAAGTCCTCCATTTACAGTAATTTTTTGGCAGAAACCTTGTTTAAAATGTGAGCAACAAGAGCCAAGAATGTTCTAACTTCAAATATTTAAATATTTGATTCATTATAAGCTTAAGAGACTACTTAATGTAGCTTTTACTTGGTTTTTCTTAAAAGATAAGCTCTTGATATTCATAAAAACCTACAGGATTAGGGGCCTGGTCTCTGGACTGTAGTCCTTAAAATTAGAGGGCACAGTTGCGTGGGAAAGAGTGACAATATTGATCCTGTTTTTTTTATTTTTGGGACTTCCACTTTCTATACATAATATTTTTGAATTCTTTTGAAATGTATTTATATTCAGAGTAAAAGCATTATTTATTCCAGACATGAGTTAATGAGTTCCTTATTTTTACATTTCTTTTCTGTATTGAAAGCCTTGGGAGCCAGGATCTTTGTTCTTAAGAAAAACAATCTTAAGCATCAGCTATAATTCATAAGCTGTTTTCTGTATGTGTCTTCTGTCGATTGGCTTTTTTTGTAGCTGGTATATCCAGCTCTCTTGTCAGTACTCATTTAGTTTTGATTTTGTTTTTGAATTTCTAATTTGTTGAAGAGGTGAGCATCAATTTTATACACAGGCTAATAAATACACTCTTCAGATTGTGGTGTTCAAAATACACACAGGCTGAAATTTTGGCATGGGGAAGGAATAAATTTAGCTTGCCTCTGAGCAGTTAATGAAATACTGTGTTAGGATAATGCAGAGAGATCATCATGGCACCACATTTAAAATAACTGAGTATTTTCTACTAAAAGTGATGATTCTTAGTTGCTTTAAAACAACTTTGCCAAGCAAATCCTTTACATTCATGATATCATGTTTATATCCATTCCAGATTTTGTTGTGCTTTGCTGAAGACTCAAGTAATGCCCTAAGGATGAGGCTTGTGGAAAGAGTTCTGCTAATGCAGTGTGTGGTGTGGCTTTTTTTTTTTTTTGGAATAGCTCTGAAACTCATCAGTCTCTAATTTGGAGTAGGTCACTCCCACCCTTCACCTGAAAAAAGGTGTGTACTTGTTTGGGAACTGAGAAAAGATCTTTTAACAAGTGGTGAACAGGCAATGTCAATCATTCTAGATATCTCAGTGGTAGGAACAATTACTTTTTAGGAAAATGTAGAGTGTGCACAGCAAATACCTTTCTGTTCTAGCCTTTCTTCTTTCTGGAACTCCAGACTCAATGTCTCAAGTGCTGCTGTGGCTCCTGCTGCAAGTGGTACCTGGGCTGCTCCTGCCAGGCAAGGAATGGGAACCACGATACCATCTTCTGTTTTGTGGGTATTTGTGCAAAGGTGCGGATTCATCACCTCCGTAAGCCGAAGTTTTCCTGCTGTTGCAAGGAGGTGTTTGCACTGGTTGCATGTTCCTGCCATCTCCCTTGTGCTGGGACTATTTGTGTAGTCATCTAGAGCAAGCTAAAAAGTAATCTGGAAAGAGAAGTTAGTGCTAGCACCAGCAAAATGCAGTGGAATGAGTGTGAAAAATGAAAAGCCTGGAAGTCAAGACCCCGTTCTTTTGTGGCAGAATGTGCACTAGATCGACTCAGTTATCATGGTACAGCACTTCTAGCTGTTGGCAACTAAGTTTCCTACTCATGCCCTCTTTGGACCCATCAGAACAAACCTCTTGCTGCTACTTGTTATATTGTTAGCAGGTGCTGACAAGAGAGTCACATCATATTGGGGTTAGAGCTGCTCTGGTATCCTGTGTTTGTTCCCTGTGTGCATTTGCACTGTGGTCTCTCCTTGGCTGCAGGAGGTGGCAGATTCTGAACAGGGAAAAGGTGTGTTTAAAGCGATATGTCCATTACAGATGTCCTATACAATGTTGATGGGTATAAAAACAGGATAAGAAACATTTTGTAACTTAATCTGGAGCATTAAATATGCCAAAGTCACTTTCTTTAAATGTAGCCTTTTGTTTATACCTATTGTTGCTTTTTCACTGCTAATCTGAGTATATTCTGCCTTTAATGTAAGGATTTTTTTTCTATAGCTTTGAGGACCATCATCCAGTCACACATGCTCTTCAACATCCACTTAATGAATGAAAATCCTGTTTGCTGAGAATTCCCAAGTCATTCTAGCCCAGCAGAGGTTGGACTTCTTGAATTCTGTTGCATTTTCATATGACTTGGCTAAAATAATAAATAGAAAGTTTTGCAGGGTACTGTGCTTTTGTTTACTGTCTTAAGCACTCCTGAGACATCAATTTGCATTAAAAAAAGTTGACTAGTCTCAGCTTACCCAAGTTTCTCTCCCCCATTGCCATCCCCGAAACTCTGGGGACCTTTGAGAAGAAAGAAATGTCAACTTTTCAGAATGATTGCCATTATTTAATAGGCTGATTTCTTCTACAGGCTAAAATTTTGAAATTTAGGCCCTCATCCTGCAACTGTTTAAGCATGCTTAATTTCAAGCACATGCTTATTTACAGAATCCAGATTTGTTTATCTAATTACTTTACAGCACCAGTGAAGCCAGACTGTCCAACTCTCAGGCCCATCTGTTGGGAGGGGGAGGGAGGAACTTGGTTGTGTATGTTCCAAAAAGCTGTTCCACCGTTAGCTCCCACATGAAATTTGTCTTTCAGAGCCAGAGGTGGTATTTTTCAAGAGTACATGGTAGATGTTTTTGTCACAGTATGTTATTTTGAGCTCAGAATGTTTGTGGTTCATGGGGAGCAGGGCCATGAGGGGATCTCATGGATTGCTTTATGATATGCACCTATAAATCCTCTAGTAGTACATATTGATACATATTATTGGTTTGTTTTATGTATGACACTGGGATAGTGAGAGGTGGTTATCCCAAAGCTGTAGTGTCATGTGTTGTAATACTGCTATTCCATCACATTTTGTTAACAGTGGAATTTGGCATATTTAAATTGATTTATTTCCTTATACTACCCAAGAAGTATAATATACACATACTTCTAAAAGTTTGAAACTTCTATAATATTTAGTGGTGTATGCAATCATGTGTAGGTTTTTGTTTTACTTTTAAACTGAAAGCAAAGGGCCAAATCTGCTCGTTTGACTCATGCAAGAATATAAGAGAATAAGAACAATTTGGAAAATCTGAATTTGTATATATGTGTCTCATTACTTAATAAAATCAATAACATTGTTATCTTTTAAGTTTGGCTACAAAAGCACCTGAGCGTTTTTCTTAATTTTATTTGAACATCCACATTTAAGAGGACAACACAATCACACACACCTCTGCCCATAAAACCCCATGTAAACTTCCTCATGTTAGTTGAACATACATAGCTCTCCCTATGATTTCTATTTAAGTACCCAAGACTGAGTGTTAGAACATACAGAAAAAATGTAGAATTTTCTTAGAATACTTTCCAAAGGGGGGGAAAAGAAATGATTTTTTCATGTACTTAAACAGAGTGTATTTGACTTCTTTCCAGTGGGCAGCTGTAAGAACTAGTTATCTTTCATTAGAGTAATTAGCCCATAGTTTTCTCCAAGGAACTATGTGTAAGATTTAAACAGGAACATCTTCTATTAGTAATTACTACATGCATCATTTTACAAATAAGTAGTGAAGGAAATACATATTTTACTATTGCTGTGTTGTCTGATGTTATCCCATATGTATGCTAGTGCTTTCTCAACCGATGAAAGGGTATCACAGAAATACTATTTCAGCACCCTCCCTCCCATAGGCTGTAGCTGCTTCTCCCAAGTGTTTCCACACCAGTGCTGGTGCAAGGTGTTCCCTCTTGTCCCTGCTTGCCCCTAGCTGTATCTGCCCAGCACTGTGCTGTATCCTGTGGTGACCACGGAATGTAATTGGATGAGCTTGTCTTTCAGAGGTGGGAACCTTTGGGTGAGATTTCATTTGTTTGAAAACAATTATTTCCTTGACCTAATGGGCATCACTTGTGTCTACAAAACTTAGGGGACAGCATGCTGTAGTACAGATGTAGAAACAAATGGCTGGAGGCAGCAGCACCACCAGTTATTGAAGAAGAAAGATCAGTATGAAAAGGCACTGCTTTCTCTTAAAGAAACAAATGTGGCATTCAGTAGGAAGATCCATATTACTTTATATCAGACAATCTAAGAGGGTTGTCTTTGGTTTTTAACAAGGATTATGCCAAACTCTCTATACTGTTCCTGTAACCTTCCTCACCTGGCCAGAGGTGATAATTTTCCTGATATTCTTCACTTAAGGCTATAGAGCAGATGAGTTTGGAAGGGATCTCTGGAGTCCTAGTCCCTCTCAAAGCAGGATCAACTGTAACAGGTTACTTATTCCAAACCCAACCGGATATGGCCCTATCTCCAAGGACAGACTTCTCAGCCTTTCTGGACTACCCATTCCTGTGTTTGACCACCTACTTCCCAATATCCCTTGTTGTTATACATTGCAGCCGCCTCCTGTGTCAGTCACCTCATCACCATTGCTGTGGCAGTACCTCTGTAACCTGCAGTTCTGGCCTCTTAGTGATTCTCTGCCACAGACATCTCTGGCTACAAGTGTAATTTTCAGTCATCCTGCCTATACCTTTTCTGTATGCTTTTCCTATGTACTCCATTATATGTCTGGTGACAGTGTATTTGTTGACAATTGTCACTACTGCCACTATCCGTCCTAGGGACTGTCCCTCAAAATTGTCTAAGTGCTGGTTTTAGCTGATATGTTTCCTAAACTGATGGCTGTGCATGTCCTTGAGGTGCAAGAGATGTGAGGAATTGAGACCTATGATGGGGCTAGTGTTTTTTTTGGGACACTACTCTGTGACATAACCTATGGGACAGCTTCCTGTCCTTGAGATTATATAAAAGCTTTAATCTTGAGCAACTGTTGCCCCAGTCCTATCCTTCCTTTTTTTTTTTTTTTTTTAAACTGTAAGGTCAGTATATGGTGGCTTTGGTAGAAGGCATTGTGTTGGTTCAGTTAGTTAAATCTGGTTTGGGAGAGAAAACAAACCAACCCAAAGAAATTTGTGCATATGCATGTTTTTGTTGCTGATATGATTGATTCACTGTTTGTTTAGCTCTTAACTAATGTTTATTAATGTGATTGACAGATTGGTATTTATTTACCTATTTACCATATGATGTTGGTTTTTTGAATGTCAGAAATTAAATCTAGTACTGTTTAATGGCACTCTTCTTGTGGGAAAGTAACTCCAGTCTACTAACAAGATGCAGATGCCTCCAATTTTCTGAAGTGAACTCACTGGTCTGCTCTGCATCTTGTGTAGTTTCTGGCATCTATAAACTCTCTGAAAGTCTTCAAAACAGTATTTATCAAATGTTTGAGGATGGCTACATCTACTGAAGAAATACTACCTTGATATGAGTGATGGCAGATCTTTGGCAGGAGGTAAATTGGTTGCCTTCATGTGAGGGCAGGGAGGATGCTAAACTACGCCAACCAGCTGAGCAAAAAGGAGCTCTAGGTGGGTAGAATGGAGTTTTGCATGTTAGAATTTGCTTAGGGTAGTGGACTTTGCAGCCTTGTTTTTATGAAGAGTGTTGCTTATTCAGTGTCTGTCTTGTACAGTGTTTGGAAAATGACACTTTTCAATGTAGTTTCTCAGTGTGCAGAGTGGTTATCAGGGTCTAGGGTCACTTATCTTCCTGGCTATCAATACCAAGGTTCCTGATGCTTAACTCGTCAGTGAACTCAGAGTGGTGTGAGCTTTTAGACAGTCATCTTAAGTTTTAATTTGATTTCTGAATATGTAATGTAAATGTAATGATTGTCACTTTGAAAATGTTGTGGAATGTCTGAATAAGAGATGTTTTTGAATGTTAATTTCTTTCTCTACTGGTTCTGATTTATTATTAAGGGTTTCTCCCCCCTCCCTGCATACAATTAATGCTCTGACTGTGAGCTCAGTATAACATCTCAATAACACAGTGATAATTTTTCCTTACTTGTTGACTTCTAAATGTAATCTCATGTCTCTTTTTTTTTTCCCCTTGAAAAAACACAAGCTAAGGTATTGCAAAGTATAGTTGCTAATCAGGCTATACACTTGTGTTCCATATTCATTTGCAAAGCTTCATATGCATCTGTAGGACAGGAGAAATGCTACACCTGTATAAAGAATGTCTTTTTGCCTATGCATTTTCTTTATCTGTTCTAACAGTCAGGCTTTTGAACTGTTCATGTTATTCAGTTTGTGTTGCTGAACTTTCAGTTTAATAGTTTGTTATAGAAAATTTTATGTTTATAAACTTGAGTCCTTTGTATTGTGAGGTATTGGTTTAGCTAGAAGCATGCTCCCCTGTTTTTCCTTCTCATCATTCTGTCCTGCTTTTTCTCAATGAGTGCCTGGTTTTTGGTTAGAGTGGTGTATATTATGTATTAAACATCTCAATGGGCATTCTCTGCCAAGCTGAAGACTTTTATTCCAGACTGAAAACCAAATGGCCTAGAAAATAAAGTGCTGCTAGCTTTCTGTACTGAATTCAGTGCAGTAATTCCAAATGCTTTTTTCACTCCAAGCAGATTAAAAATACCATGTAGGTTGAATCCTGATTTTAAAAAATGGTGTAAGTTAAATGGTATAGTACTCTTGAAGAATAAATTGTACTGAATTGTATTCTGAAATAAAGCAGCTTAATAGTGGTATTTGGCTATTTGACTGTCGCTCAAATTTATTTTTTAATGGATAACATGAAGTACTATGTAGCACATCAAGCAAAGAATCTTTCTTACCTTACATGTTCAGAATGGCTTTGTGCACCACTGGCACATTACATTTTGAACTAAGAGTTTGTATTAATGATTAAACAAATGCTGCTTTTACATCAGGCAGAATCTTGTGTGGTCATGTAACTGGTAGAACTTTTTTGTATTTCATGAAAAATAAAATGGTCTTCATGAGGCTAGATGATTGGGAAGACTAAGATTACACTTGTTAGTGTTTGCCATTTCCTTTGTGCATACCTGATTTCTTCTCTTTATCTTCGTGTAATCAGCAGCTATATCCATTTCCAGGATCTAATTGAACGTAATGAAGAAAGAGGTTGGGCTGTTAAGCTTCCACATTCTCTGCTCTTTGTGCTGCTCCTGATGCTAAAAAGAGATGAGTTAACATAAACCTGAGCAGGCTGTTTAACCTTCTTTCTCTTCTGGAACCGTAGATGCAATAACATTTGCAGCTGAAAAGGCTCATTCGCAGTTTCTAATGTTTAAGGATGCAAATGAAGCATTTTGTCTTTCCTGTCGCCTGGAGGTGTTAGCAAGGAAACAGAAAGAGGTTTCTAGGATTAGTTCCACAGATTTCTTTTATCATGTAAAAATCAAGGGTGGTTTCAATGCCACGAAGTGAAGAAAAGCAATATGGAAACCATCCAGGGAAAATTCTTAAGTTTAGTTTTTTCTCCCTAAATTTTCTGGGTATTCATTACTACTGATACAGTCGAATACTCCAACTTTTTGCAACATAGCAAGGCTAAGTTCCTGTGCATTGGGTGGTGTGTGTGGGGGAATGTTTTATAGGTGACGAAACAAGTAATTGTTGACAGTGGCATGTCATACAAACTACTGTATGTTCAAGTTTTGTAGTTTTCATTTGAGAAATGCTTCTAAAAACTTGAATAAGTCAATATTGCATTTGGGTTCTGGACAAAGACATAAAATAATATGTAGACCATCTAAAGCTTTAAACTGTTTTGAAATGAAATCATAAAATAAAACTTGAGCTTGATAATCAGATCCAAAGGGAAAACTTACAAGTATAGAGCACCAGAGGTACTTTTTGTGCATCTCACAGTGTCTGGTAGATTTGAGTCCTTGGAAAAAGCTGCTTCTGTGCTGCTTTTCACTTGCAAAGATATGACCTGGAGGCTGAACACTATTTTTTTCACTTAAGTATAAGTATACACTGTAAAATGTTTGGTTAATGAACCTTTTAAAATTCTAAAATGCAGAATTAAATCAATGCAAGCACATTTATCCTTTGTGTGTATACGTTATGATAGTATGACTTCACAGCTTGTATCTTGTTATGGAAGATGTCTGCACGTATGTCTGGTACAGTTTTGACTTTGTCAACTTATTACTTCTATGGAATCAAAGAGGAGATGACTTTAAACTTAAATGGTATTTTCTATGCAGCGGTTGTGCTCGAGGTGATACTATCTAGATTTATTCTGGTTGTTCCCTGGTGTTTATGCAGTAGGTCATGCACCTCTTTGGAGAGGTGCACACTTTTTTGGAATGGTGGAGTTAAGTAGCCATAGCTTGTTTATACTGGTTCAGGAGCTGTGCCTTTTGTTTAAGCTGAGCTTTAGAGTAGTGTAACAAATTTTCCCACCCCCAAATATTTGAATATACATACACATTTTGAAAAACATAAATATACCTATCTATATATGACAAAGATATATGCTGTTTTCTGCATTCTATTCCTGGCCTGCTTTAGAGAAGGCACTTTTGTGGCTTGGATATGGCGTGTTTTCATTTGGTCCTTCTGAAGTTCGTCTGGTCATACTGGTGGAACTTAAATATAGTACAAGATTTTTCTGATAACTGACTAATGTATTTTTGTAGCTCTGCATTGTTTAAACTATGCTTGGGACACCAGTGTGAACAGATTCACACCAGGATTAAATACATCACATGTATTTCTTAGGATGGCTTAAGGGAATTTAATACATCTCCTTCACCATGCCAGAGATTAAACACAGAAGCTGGCATCTGTGTTTTACTTCCAAGTAAATGAGTGTATTTTGGTTTTCAGTTTTTTTAGTATTGTTGCCCAGCAATCATCCTTTTTTTCTCGAGGTAGTGGTTGTAAAAATGCTTTAGTGTTCTATAATTTCAGTTTTAATAAGTGAGACAAACTTCTTGCAGCTGTGCTCAATTTTAGGTAAGGCTTTTCTATTCTGCTAGATTTTCCTTTTCTAAAGGAACACTTCCAATGTATTGCTTTCTCTTACAGTATGTACTCCTATTTGAGACAGTGAGTACAGATATTTAAAATGGCACAGTATAATGTCTCAGGTGGTGATACAACTTGCCTGGTGGGTCTGGCTTTTAAAATGCAGAGTGTTTTGGAGCCAAGTAATGGTAAGTTATTTCAAGTAGAACTTGGAACAAGTAAGGAGGTCTGGCAGGCTGAGCAGCTTAGTTTTTTACCTCCTTCTAGCAGGTAGCACTGGGCTTTCTGTTTCCCAATCACTAACCTCTTAGTTCCCAGTCTACCTGTCTGCTGCTTATGCAGCTCAAGGTGATTGTAGTCTTCCATCTCCTTCCCAAACCCTCAAACAAAAAAGCCAGACCTCTAGAAAGAGCTACACTACCCAAAGGCAGGTATAGTCAGAGAAAAGTAGGATGCTACAGCCCTTTCCCCTCTAGCATATTTATCCATCTGCTTATAACACATACTGTATTCACTTAAGAGGTGCTATGCTGTTCTGTTGTAAGCCTGTACAGAAGGCTGTAGTTTGCTTTTCTTCAGTGTTGGCTCACTTTTAAAAAAACCCTTGTCCTAATGGGGGATGCTGCTGTAACTCTTAAGTATTGTCTTTTCTCTCTTGTATATATACATATGTGTGTATTCTGAAGATCCTTTGGCTTGAAAAGTTCTACTTATTTAATTCTAATCAAGTTTGGAGAAACTCTTGTTAGCTGAACTGCTGGAGGGTTACCACCTTTGATCTATGAAAATACCCAGGCATGTTGCTGTTTCAGGCATTTCCAGGTTAAAATAAGCTTGCGTAGAATGAAATTCTTGTTTTGTTAATACTAAATGTGCAGGTTGATGCCTGGGTTGATCACTGGCTACTCCTGTATGTTATTTATTCTGAACCTTCAGGATATAAGCAACAGGGTCCAGTTGTTTGAGCTGATTATTTCTGTGCATCTAGCAGAAAGCTCCAGGGCATTCTTCCACCTCCACCATGTGCTCTTGTAGAATATTTTACCAGTCAAGTATTTCCTAGGTTACTGAGTGGATGCTTCTTATAATACATTCTTATAGTATATTTCTTAGGGAGATTCCTTCCCAGTGTTGAATGGCCAGTTCCTATATTGTGAGGTGATCTATTACTTCCATACCTATTTCAATAGATGTCAGCGTGGTGTTGTGTGGGTGTCTTTTTTTTTTTTCTTCTCTGGTAGGACTCCCAGTCCTTGTCTCTTTTGATGTTTCATCTGGCCACTTCAACTGGACTCTTCTATTCTTGGTTATTTTCTAGGTTGTTTAAACCTCTGGACCTTCCTCTTGCTGTGAGCTCTGCTTCTCAGCCCTGCATTTAGCCCATGTAACTTAGCTGGGCTCAAATGCCTCTATTAGAATCATCCTTGAGCTGTGCTGTGTATCTGCTCTGCTTTGTACATGGCTGCAGGCACCTGCCTGTACAGATCTGTTTCCTCCTGGTGAACTGTGAGTCCCTGCCGTAGATGGGAGACTGTATTTGTGGAAGATTCAAATTTTTCTGGAACTCAGATATTGTTTGTGATGATCAGACTACTTCTGCCCCTTTCCTTCCCCATTGGATCTGACTCCTTGACTGGCTGTATGTCAAGAGAGCAGAGAAATTAAGGCAGTCCTTCCACAGTACAACAGTGAAAAAACTTAACAGCTGAATGTGAGTATTTTATGGAAACCTTTTCCAGATTTCCCTGTGCAGAAAACTTGAGGATTGGGATAAAACTCTGTTGAAAACCAGACTGATGATAACAGTTTCTACTGCTTGGAGTTCTTGTTTGTGGATATTCCCTCAATCTCATTCACCAATAAGTTCTTAAGTGTGGTAAGTTGTTACCACACTTGCTGGTCTTACTGTTATGTCACTGCAACAGAATCTTGCTTCTACTTCTCTTCTACCCCTAAATTGTTCCACTGCTTGACAGTGCATCTGAAAGAGCTGGTTCATGCAGTGGCTTTGCTCCAAACTTCAGCCATTCTGTGATTCAGTGCTCCTCAGAGAAGCAAGAACATGCTTTATTTTAAAACAAACCTTCAAACAGAAATGTGGACTTGGCCACAAAATCAGGCTGAATGGCAGCATGCAGTCCCTACCCCTGCACACCTGAACTGAGGATGTGCCTATGTGCTTTCTCCCAAAAGAAGGTTCTTGTTCCCAATTGCATGCTCCAGCAGTTTGTGGTCCTTCTCCAATGCCCATTTAGCTGCTCTGTTTAGCTAGTTTTAACTCATGAAAGCAATGCAAAACACTGCTTGCAGAAAAGAAATCTAGGCTGTCATCTGCCATGTTGGTCAGCTAGGTCGAATGAGCGCCAGAGCATGCCCTGGAGAAGAGGGGTGGATAGGACTGGGAAGGGATGTACAGAACAGAAAGCAGAGAATGGGTGGAAAGTAACAAGACTAGCTCAGTTACTTCTCTGGTCACTCCTAAGAGATGGCAGGCTCTGAGCCTACCCAGCCAGTGGTGCTGCAGTTAAGCCCTTCTAAGTAAATTACTGTTACTGTCATCCAATAAGTAGCACCCCAAGTTTGGGTGGTCTTGAAAACATATGTGAGTCTGAGAACATATAATTCAGTGTCTGTATGCAACAGATTGTGTTCTCCTGTAAATTTCATGGCCTTATTTAAAACCATCTCTGTGTTTACATAAGAAAGTTTGTTTTCTATGAGGTAGAGTGACTACAGCTGCTCCTGAGATCTCTCTATCCTCTCAGCCATTTCTTCCTCAGAGATGGGAAACAGTTTCCTTCAACTAACCATTTTAGGTACCACAGAATGAACAAGTACAAAGCTTGCATTATTGCAATTGCTTCTGGGTGGTAAGATAATTATAGGAACTCTTGCAGCTGGGCACTTGGAGTGTCTTCTGTCACCTCAGCATGGTGTAAGTGAAAGAATCCCCTTCCCAAATGATCCTGAAAGATAAAACATGAGGTTCTTCAAAGCTGTAGTTTTGTACATGGCATATGTCCTTATTGGTTGTAGCTGCTCATGTTAAGCTGGTGTTACATGCAGATTCACATATCTTGGCTCAAATGAGGACACCAAAAAGTGCATTTAACTGTACATAACTAACATTGTAAAAGATGGAGGAAAAGTCTTAGTATCCCTTGTCTTGTCTAAAGCTGGCTTGGAACTGTTGAGTCATTTCCTGCACCACTGAGAGACCTGGCAGTGAGTTGGCTGGTTTGCCACATATTCATAAGCCCACAGAAGAGTATATGTTGCTAGGGAGGCTAGTATGTATAAGTTTATTATGCAGTTTTCTCTCCTTCATGTTTTTTATCTTTAGTTCTGCTTATGCTGTCACTGAGGCTGAATCTGCTACTGACTGTATAATACAGTAACTGTGAATGTCTGCATTCATAACTTCCAGGAGGAGATGCAACGGGATCTCCTTTTCTAGGATCAGTCTCTTTGGTTGCCTCAGGTCCGTAAGAATTTGTCATATGAACAGGTACTTTCCAAATGTTGAGAGTGTGGTATTAATATTTACACTAGCATAGGTGAGTTTGCCCTGCTCTGGTCCCAGAGCAGTCAGACATGGTTGACAGACTGGGAAGGTCACATACAGCTTAACCACAGATTTCCCAAACAGATTTTCCAGATCTTGCTTTTGCTTGTCCTACTTCAGAATTGTTTAATTTTTGCATATTCGGGGTCTTGTGTTCCCTGAAGGTAAATTAAGGCCTTTATCTGGCTTAAAAAAAGAGCTACTTGTGATTCTTATGGGATTACAATTAAACTATTGCTGCTTTCAAAAATAGAAGGGTGTTGGGGAAAATTTGCCAATATCCACCCTATAGTCAAAGAACTAACTTTCTTGGCATGGAATTTATTCTGAAATTATTTTATAAAATATTCCTTATTGTTTGTCTGTACCTTTGACTATACAAAGTAGAACAGTGATACAGAGGTATCACAGCTATGTTTTTAAAGAAAATGCTGGTGTAGTGTGTGTGTGGTTTTTTTTGAAACTCGACATGTTCTGTGGCCAGATAATTAGTCTTCAAGGCTGGAGTGGAGTATGCTGTATGCTGATGAACTTGTGAAGGACTAACAACTTTTGGCAGAACTTGTTTGATATGCAGTGTGTAAGCTTGTGTCTGTATAGCAGAGGTTCTAGTGCTTGCTGCTACCCTGGCAAATCCATGTGGGCAGACTGCCAGCAGGCACTGAGGTTTGTTTTTTTTTTGCACAGTTTCACCACTTCTGTGTGTTTCATAAACTAAAGATGCTAATGGATGAGTGCTGATAAACCTTTGTGGGAGCTGATGTTGTTACTGTCACATTCTTTATGGTCTACTTTTTCTTTTCAGTATTGGGCACTAAAATTTTGAACAGATCCTCTAGTACATCACATGTAAGTATTGGCAATGAAGATGCTGTGGCACTTTTCTGGTGATGAGCTGACAAGCCTTTTGGCAGAGTGCTCCAGCAAGCAGCTTTGAGGTCTTAAATTATTGTAGCCAGACTTGTAAGAGTTTGTCCAGTAGGTGCCTTTAACTGACAGTCTTTTCTTGTATCACTAAATTTAGTTTTAAGTCACATCAGAGAATGCACACTCTTTCTTTGTAAGAGATGGTGTGACGTGTTGACTGGAAACCAGTAGATTCATGTGCCAAATATACTGGATGCAGTAGATTCATTTCTTGAAATGGCCTGGTGTGTTCCCTCTCAGCTGGTTCATTAATCTTTCCTGAATGGTGGTGTCCTCTTATCCAACTGCCTGCTTGGGTGGGAGCAGGGAATGATCTGGGCACTTTCAAAGTCCATGCCAGAAGGCAATGAGAAGAGACAGCAAGTCAAGTAAGATGTCTTCTAGGTGCCTTTGACTGGAAAGCAAAAGTTTTGGACCCGCTATCTTGATGACATCTGGAAATCCTATGTTTTTGATGGTAGACTTTGAGAAGAAGGTGGTGAGAGGAAGCAATGTATGGTGAAACTTGGAAGTGGCATTGACCAGGATGCAGATGCCACAATGTTATGATAAACTGTAGAAACAAAGTATTTTTGAGTTTAGGAGTGATACAAGAAGGGCAGCATAATCTGCAGTTGCCAAGTGTGCATGTGTACCTTTTCCACAAAGCCTTTTGAGATTGGAATATAGTCTGACAGAAGGGATCTCTGCCCTACCTGCAGACACCTATTTAAAACTCTTGTTAAGAGGGAATGAAGTATAAATTTTCAGGTTGTAATCTGCTGTTCCTGAAACAGTCAGCTCCAAACTTTCACTGATTTTGAACATCAATTCCATTATTTGTTTCCTTTCTCCTTTAAAGAGTGAATTCCTTTAGTGTTTAGATCCTTTGGTACTATAATACAAACAGACCTGCACCCTCATGTTGGTCTTCCTTTCCCTTCCTTCTACTGCAGTCTTCCCAACTTTGTGTTTGTAAGACATCTATTCATCAAATCAATATTACTGAGTTGCTGAGCTAACAAGCCTACTGTAGTAGAGAAGAGGTGGGCTGGGATTAAAAACCCAGATGGTTCATTGTGAGTTGAAGCTAGCAAGCCTTTGTAGCTAAACTGATGCTCTGCAGTTGGGTTGGGTGTCTTTGCACTGAGTTTCCTGCTGCGTCTGTAATAGTTACCTGGTCTTTTCTGTGTTATCTGTAGCACCCTGTTAGCTAGGATGTTAGGGAGTTGTCTACGCAGAGCTTCTGGTATTACACTATTCCTGCTGGGAAGCTGCTGACAGTGGAAACAGTGGCCCCCAAGCATGTTGGGAGCTCTCAGCTTTTGTAAGATCATGAACAGGACATTGTTCTACAACTTAAAAACCCCATATTTTTCCGATGTCTGTTCTGTGGTTATGTGCTGCCATCACATAAATACACAAAGCTTCAGGAAATTTTTTTGTTAGTGACTGTAACTGTCTGGCAGCCCTAACATATGCAGTACAAGTATATATCAGACAAAATACTGAGGCATTAACCCTGATATAAGAAATTGAAGGTTTGCCATTATGTTAGTATAGGTATTAAGTAAACTGCCCACTGGCTGGAAACAAGTTTTTTTAAGCATTTTCCAACTCTTAGAACTGGTCAAAAAAAAATTCAGTGGAACAGTTGTAAAAAGTTGTGCAAGACTAGTATGTCTGCTGTTTTTTTCCTGTGGTACAAAAGACATTAAGTTGCCTGAAACATGCATGTGCTCTCTGATACATCAATAACTTTCAGTGAAGCAGTTCTGATAGAATTGCCTTTAGCTCAGTATAGTACTGACCCTGGAGAAGTTTGAAAAAATGTCATTGTGCTTGATCACTGAAGTCTGTTTCTGGCATAGAGAAACAGGAGGGGGAAAAATGCAATTCAGTGTTCTACTTACATATCGAAGTATTGAAGTATTTTATGTTAACCTGTTTCTGCATTAGTATTGCAAAGGAGTTGCCAGAAAGAACTGGGGAAACATAATTTCACTTATGACCTTATTTTCAAGATCTTTAAATACATTGAGTAAGGGACTGTACTTTTCATTTCGATGTTTCAAGGTTTGGTTTTAGGAATACCTAATGGAGTTTTCAACTGCATTAGAGTTTGGCAAGTGTCTTTGTAAATCACTTGTGACTGTTTAAATGGTGAGTTAACCAGCCTTTCTTCTCAAGGGATATTTCTGATTTTCAGGCTGTAGTATTTCTACTTTTAAGCTATTTTTTTGACCTGGCTTTGATTTATACAAATGCTAATTTTAGTGGCTTTGAATCTGTGTGTATATGTAGTTTCACAAGGTCATACACATTTTTGATGAACTGGCTGAAATGCTGCTTATATATTACTAAGTTGTTACATAAGCAGATCACTGTGTCTTTTAAATGTTGTTTCATTAATTAGCTCAAAAAGGGGGAAAAAATAGCCATGCCTGTGTAAGGTTGATTTTTAGTTTCATCTCCTGTAGTTATGTTTGTCTTTGCAGGCATCAGAAGGTGTCACCTTCATTGGACCTGACACCCATGCTATTCAAGCTATGGGAGACAAGATTGAAAGCAAATTGTTAGCCAAGAATGCAAAGGTCAACACTATCCCTGGCTTTGATGGAGTAGTCAAGGTGAGAAATCATTTAATTACTGTCTACCCACTGTAGGAAGTGTCTAAATAGAAGTACACCTATTGAAGATCTGATCCAGAATATAATTATAATTGCAAGTTCTCTTTCAATAAGATGTAATTAGAAATGGGTACAGATTTTTACTAGTGAGAGAGCTTTGGAGAAGAAAATGTCCTTTATAATTGATATATAAAGGTTTACTTCTGTGGAGTCTCTAAAAAAGTTGTGCTTTAAATTTAACATCAAGGCAGGTAAATGCATTTAATATCATGTGGATTTGACTGTCTGTGTATCTTTACATTTCTCAGGTCCTCTCGTTGGCCAAGATCTTGGCAGCCCTAAATTAACAGTAAAGTTCGTTACACTGTGTGAAGTTTCATTTTATGGTCTATGTTAATGGTGTAGATTTCAATGTGTTGCAAAAGTTGAGGTGAGGGTGAGGGGAAGTTGGTGGCTCTTTGAATCTACAGATAGTGTTCTTCCTGGGGTTTTAGAAGGAATGATTTCCAATAGTTTTCTAAAAAATAGTTTGTTTCTTTGTTTGTTTCTTTATATTTGTTAAGGTGAAATGAACTATGTCTTGGTTTTGGTTTATTTTCTGCTATAGTGATTAAGTATTCGGTGCTCATAAGCTTTCCTGTGTGTCCTTGTATTTTGTCTGTGTTAATGTAGGAAAAGAAGCTTTTTTCCTTTAAAACCTTTGTATACACCTAAAACTTTGTATTATAAAACGCTGACCTCCTGGGTTGGAATTTTTTTGTTGACATGTCAAGTTAATTTTTTTCAAATAAAATTTGAGTAAAACATTGAGATTCAGGAAAAAGTGAAAAGTTTGTTTCAATAATATAGTTGAAGGGAAAGCTTTTCAGGTTTGATTTATGACAATTAATATTGACCTCCAATCATCATAAATCTTATTTACATGGTAAAATAAGAAATGTCAAGATAATTCAGAACAACTGAATATATTGATGAAATACAGTCTGTATTCCAAAGGAGCAATGTACACCAGAGCAATGATGTTCAGCACTGTGTCAGCTGAGTTAGATTTTTTTAAACTCTGTGAGGGGAAAAAAACCCAAACCCAACTAAATGAGAGCGCCCCTTTGCACTCTATTTACCTAAGCCTCCACAAAATTGTTTGTTCTGATGAGGATGCCTGGAGAACTTGGCTAGTGAGACAAAATGATAAAATGAAATTGCTGAGGTCAAAAAGCACAACAATTCTTCAGTACTCATGATGGAAATGCTTGATGTGTGTAATGTCTGGCAGTGGGATATACTGCAACAGGTAAAAGTGCAAAGAATTTTCTCTCTTCTGGAGGGCTCCATATGAGTGGTGGATGGTGTTTGTGGCTATGCTGAAGTCTGGCAGTGATAAGTTGAACGCAGCATTCCTTCAGGTGTTTGAATGTTTTAGCAGTCATTGTGTATGTGTTCCTTTAGCACTCTGATTGAACAGCAGCCAAGCTATTGTGCATAAGATTCTCTGTCTGTCCTGTGTATTCTTCTAGAAATCCTGAAAACAAGTTGTAGAAAAACATCTAATTAGGAGAACTTTGAAATAATCATCTAAACTCCACAAGAATTTTTCTAATGTAGAATCAACTATTCAAAATGCTGGTTTTATCACTGTATCAAATTAAAACATATGTAAGGGTCTGTTCTGCTAATATAGAAAACCCCCCCAAACTGGCAAAGTAAGGTAGTGGTTAATGAAGAGAGAGCCATATAACCAGTGAAACTGAGCTACTTACCTGTGTGTTCTTGTTTGAGACCTTTAATTGCACTGTTTAGCAGTTATCTGAAGTTCCTGACACAAAATGAAAGAAAGTGATCTGTTTGGCAGTTGGCTTTATGCAGCAATAGTCCTAATGCCAAATGAACCTGAACATAGGACTGAATTGATAACTCCAGTCCTCAGCTATTGAAATGAACTAAAAAGTAGTTGCCTAATTCTAAAGTGCCCATATCATACCAATTTCACATAGCTCAGCCTTGCACTAGTTCCAATCAATATTCTTCAGATACTTTGAAAAAATACAAAATTAAGAAAAATCCTGCAGTGTACTCATCTAATAAAAGGAGTCCACAGACACTGCCAGTGTTGTAGATGTCATCAGAAAGGGGAGGAGAAAATTGCAGGTTAACCAGTGCTTTGGTTACCAGTTCTAGGAAAAAAACCTTTTGATAATTGATTCTTGCTATGGATCTAAATATGTGCCTGTGTTTGTCCTCTGATCTCCTTCCTGTGATAATGTGTCTCTTGCTTGGATGAATACCCAAGTAATTAGGTCATAGAGGATGCCTGATCTCTGGTTAGAGCTCGATGTACTATTTTGCCAATTCAGACTAAGATAAGAAAGGCAAAGCTGCGTGATACCAGGTACAATCACAAGAGCAGCACACAAGGAACTGGAGACTGTATAGTATTTCTGCAATTCTGTGGGAGACCTGTTTTGGTCACAGTTATGAAGTGCTTAATCTTTGAGGGTTTTATTCTTGAGAAATAAAAATTTTAGAGGTCCTAGGAAGGAGTTAAGTGTCTGTCTGATACTTGAGTTGATTATAAGTGGCTTCATCTTTGCAGAAAAGTCTAATAAAGCTGGAAGAAGCCTGCATTCATGCCTCTGATGCCAGAAATTAAGAAAGATCAGTTGCATGTGTTCTTTGTGGCTGAACAGTTAAAGCAAACATAGAGTAATAGCTTCTAGTGCTTCGTTATTCAACTCAGGACTGCACTGAAAAATCTTTGTTACTTGCAGAGTTGTCTTTATCCAGCACTGGTTAGTGCTGCAGATACATAGGTCCTTCATGAATAAAGGCTGTTTTCCCCCTTATGTTGCTTATTACTTATAGTAGACACTGGCTTTGCTAAGCTTTTGTAATAACATCTTGGAGAAGTTGCATGTAGAAAAATTTCCAGTGAATAGGAATTTGAGAAGGAAGCCTTTCAATGTTATACTTAAGGACCTGGAAGGATTGAAGAGGAGGATGCTTGGTGTAACAGACACAGCTAAATATTTGCATATAGGCAAATGCTGTAGTAAATATGAAACTGAGAATGGGAAGACATGGAGTGGGAGTAGAGAGGGGTAGATTGAGAAGAAAGTTAGTTTGTCATCCCTGGTGCAGTTTCCCAGTTGGTTGGGCAAGAGTCTACCTATGTAAAGAGCCTGAGTCTTGATGCTGTCAGCTAGAGAGCCAACAAAGTATTCAGAGGTGGTTAATTTCAAAATCTGCAAGTACAATTAGTGTCCTAAAACCTGATTGGGGCAGATAGTGGTAAATAGTCTTAATCGAAAGAATGCGTTAATCCATGTGAGCAATGTCTGAAGTTAGAGCAGAGATGTATTGTATGTAAATGACTAAAGAGGAATAAGCGACAGGAAGAAAGTGGAGGCTGAGAAATGAGTACAAGGTGTCATGGTGAAAAACAGGCAAAAGAATGGCAAGGGAAGAAAGTGTGTGTGGTGTTCTGTTTAACATTGTTTCACCATGTACAGTGGATTTGTTTTTTTATGGCTGGGGGAACACTGAATGTAAACACAGAAGATGAGTGTGCCTGGGTATCTGAGTTTCACTGATGTCAGACATGTTGAAGGCTTTCAGCAAGGCTATGAACTTACTGTGTTTAAGTTTCAGGCACCTGTTTTGGCTGTATTCTTGCACTGCGGTATTGAGACTGGTATTAAATGATCCCTATATTGCTGGAGTGGTGGCTGGAGACAAGATGTGAGCTGGAGGTTCTCTAAGCCCAACACCCTTAGCTGTGAAAACCATTATGTAGTTCTTCATAATTAATACAATGTTTTACAGCTCTAGGAGTCTCTTCAACAGCTTCATCTTGGCATTCCTCTACATCAGAATAGTTTCACTTTTTTGTCTCCACCTGCTGGTACCTGGCAGAGAGGCATATATGTGAAATTAAGAGATTAGAAATTCTTATGCTAGACTGAGTATTTTACATCTTTTTAACTTCGTGAAATCAGCCATTTGTAAAAACACTATGACATCATTTTATAACTCATGATTTTTATAAGCTTGTACCATTACTTGAGCATTTTTATTTGTACATTAAAAGGTGGTGCTGAAGTTATGTATTTCTTTACAGTCTGCAGTTTATTTTGGGAAAATGGTAGTGTAGCTAATGTGTTTTTGAAGGAAATAGCAGTAAGTCATTGAAGACTTTTGCTTTTAAAAAATAGCTCAAAATGCTTTTAGTACCAATGTGGTTTCCTGTATTTTGCACATATAGACTTGTGTGTTATGCAGAGTCATAGAATTCTGGGTTTTTGTCCCCCTATGGCAAATGCTGTGTATCTGTCATAAGTTCTTTGTACTAAAAATCTAAAATAACTGTCCTAACTTCTAATGAGTGCTTAAACTGCTTCTGTATTTATGGAAGCTGCAAGTGAAATGCATGATACTAAAACATAGTTTCTTAGGGAAAAAGATCAAAAGACTTAAAATTTCAATGTCAGTCATTTAATTTTTTGTTCAGTATTTTTTTAATTTCAGGAGCGCTCTTCGAAGGCTAAAGAATTTGAATATGCTTTCTTGTTTGGGTTCTAAGATATTAGAACTGTAAACCAAACAGATGTTAAAATAGTGTAAATTAATAACTGTGCTGGGCAGATGACTTCAATCTATTCAAGCCAGAACTGAGACAATTAGCGCTGCTGACACAATACCGCTTATTACTTCAAGTTGTTGTATGCGTGTGTAAAAATACAGTGGCAGGGAAAAGTTCCCCTGTAATGACTTGCAGCTTGTCTTCCCGTGGACTGCGACTTATCAGCCACTTGTTTGCAGGTAACTAAGTGGAAAAAAAATCACCCTGTTTGCTTCCCCCCTCTTAATTCTATTTTGCAAATATATGAGTAAATTTGCAAGAGAAAAGAAATGTAAAAGTTTCCTTCTCCACTATAATCGTGGCTCTTCATCAGTCATCACTCTTCCTGCATTTTGTTCAAGAGGCTCTAATTGTCTGCATTTGGCAGGTTTAACACTTCCTGACAGAGAGGCTATTAAGGGGAAGTATTCTCGCATAACTGTCACAGGCAGGAACAAAGAACCTTCAAACTCAATGTGTGGAAACCACTAACGTTCTTAAATGACCCTTTTCATGCATTTTATCCCTTTAAGCTAAAATTTGGAGGGTGCAGGGTCATGGAAAGCAGCAAGGTGTAATAAAACAGTAAACCCTGATTTTTTTTTTAAGAGGGGGATGGGTGCAAGGCTTTTTGCTAGATTTCTCTTGACTTAAAAACAATTGTTATTTGGAAAAATCTCATTAACAGATGTGACTGGAGTAAAGAGACTTAAAACTGATGTTGTTTTCAGGACTGCTTTGAACTTAACAAGCACCGATTTGTGGAGCAGACTAGCTAATGAAAGGAAATTAAATTTTCTGACAACTTCCCCTGCCAGCCCACTTATTCTTCATGGGGCTGTTACTAGGTACTGAAGACTTTTAAAGAGGATTTTGTTTTATTATCAGACATAAATGAACCAGGTATGAACATTTCTTGTGTATTTTTTTAAGTTCTGACCTGGGTGCTTTTAAAACGGATTGCCTTGAAAGCTTTAAAAATATCAGGTTTCATTTTAATGTTCATAAGTCAGCCCCCATAGTTTCAGACACACTTAGCAGCTGGTGGTTTCCAGACATTACTGCCTTCCATACAAATGTTTTAATGCATGTCATGAAAGAGTATAAATATTAGCAAATTTGGATGGAATTTTCAAACTTAACCCATGCCACTGTAACTTAACTCTTTTCCTTTCAAGTATTGCATAATGGAATTATATTGTTATCAGTAGAAGAAACCACAATTAAGTACTGCAAGAAAAGAGATTTGGTTATTAAGAAGGAAACAATTAAAGTATTTTGTTTTATATTCTCTGGGTTTCCTAATACATTTTTCTGTACCAGGCTATAGTGGTAGGAGTCAGCTGAAGCAATAGGTGGCATCAACAAAGGGATTTTTCTAATTTTCATACACTAGTAATGTGTGGGACTCATTTTAAAGGGAAACAATTATGTGAATTTTTTTCATTTCAGGTGCAGTTTAAAGTGATGCATTTAAGGTTTATTCTGTCTTTAGAACGAAATACTTACAAAAGTGAAATGCTTATATTCTTTCTTCTGTAAACCAAAAAAAGTCTTTAAAGTAGTTCTTCAAGTTTTCTGAACCTGAATCACTCCCAAACAATAGAGAATCAACTCCCCCTACTGACAACAAGCAAGAAAACACAAGAAATACCTGTGAGGACAGAAACAAGCTGGCAGTGGACAAACTTTAATGATCTGATTTATGATCCATTATTGACTGTAAACTTCTACATTCTAGCATTAAATTCCTACAACTGCAGAAAATAATTTTGCGATCCTGGTTGTGTTTCCTGTCAGCTGATTCCCTGTTGCTTTGAGTTTTTCTCAGTATACTAATGATGAGGTAGAATTTACATTCCACTTATGGTATTAATTTTACATTCCTCTGGCTGAAAAGGGTCAGAAGGTTGTAAAATCAAACATTAAATGAATCAGAGGAGACAGTAGTGCAATATATGACTGCCCTCAGGACACAGTGCAGTGGCTGATGGGATTAACGTTGGGTCTCATTTCCTGCTTTTACAGGATGCAGATGAAGCTGTCAGAATTGCAAGGGAAATTGGTAAGTTCTTAAATTAGCTATGGTGGGATTTGTGTGCCTCTCAGCAGACATGGTTGACTAAATTGAATGTGTAATAAGTAATCCCTATAGAACAAATAATGTTTTAATAGTTTTTAAGTTCCCTGTTGCCTATAGGGCTGGAAGAATCTAGACATTAACACCCTGTCTCTTAAATCATCACATTTTATCTTTACAAACTGGACTTTACAGAACAAGTGCAGCCACCATTTGTGGAATGTGTGTAATATGCAGTAATGAATGGCTCACTAAAGGAGTTATTTCAAAGTATATCTGCAATTGGACGTGATAGTCAGAAGTTAGGCATGGCACATTTCTCTTTATATGGAGGCTGACACCAGTGATGTTACAATCTTCATTCTTCATCACTGTGTAGACAGCAATTAGCTTGAATATCATCCAGACCACCAGGCTTTTTTCTGTGCTTTCTGGAATAAAGTTACTATTCAGCATCTGAATATCTCGCAGAATGGTGAAAAGAGCAACCAGCAAACTGTCTGGGACTCGTTTTGGTTAAGGTTAAGTGTAATATGTGTTTAATGAGTTTTGGCTTTTATTTACTAAAGCTTAATATTGGGGAAAATATTTAACCATATGTTTGAAATTACACATGTTCTTAAATGCTTTCTAGAAGAAGAATCCAATGCAGTAAGATATTTTTCTTAGGGCTTTTTTGCATTTTAATTTTGAGACATTAGCCACAAGAAGCTATTTAGGTTCATCACAGGTACATAATTCAAAGGATGTATCTACATTTGAAGCTTCTCTTACTGCTCTAGCTACAAATACGTCTCACCTGTGTCAAAAGCTATAGCTGTGCCTCATCTGCCAAATAGATATTGGGACTTGCACTGCTGCAGAGGACTTTACATCAGCATAGCAGTCCTCTACTTCTAGTTTAAGTTGGGGTTCTTACTCTGCACTGGTTAACTACCCTGAAACCCCTCAGAGTAGTTTTGGCTGGCTTTTAGGCTGACACAACTGAAGTCATCAACCTTTATGTCCCTGTTGGGGTAGCAAGTGATTACTGATCACTGTCCTGGGAGCAGAAAAAAAATGAATAGTTTATCAACCAAACTGGAACATTTAGAAGAGAACTGCAAATTGGTTTTAGTCCTTAACGTCATAATACTATGTATACCTTTTTATTTCAGTTCAGTTACACTTCAATAGTCTTTTTTGTTCTTTTAAAGATTTCCTGCAAGTATTTTTAAAGAAGTTTTGACTAAGTTGGAAGGCATACCCTTTAAAATGTATTCTTGATTTTCTTCTGAGCTCTTCTGGTGTTCTGTTGACTAGTTCCTGTCTTTGATATCAGTAGCACTTTGGAGGTCATTATATCAAGTCAGTCTTAAATCTGTAGATATTAAAGCCAATTACAGACAACTGGGTGGTATTTTATCTAGATAGCAAATTCTTAAACCATTTTGATACAAAAAAAAGGTTTGTACTATGATGCCATATACTGAAAGAAAAATGTCCTTTCTAGCCTTTTCCCCACCCATGTTTTGACCAGTTGATCAGTTTAACCAAACTTTTGTCTAATTGTGACCACTGATTGGAATAAAACACAATGATTCGTAATTTCAAAGTATCTAAAATGGGATGAAATTGAAATCTCTTAAGTAAAGGCACTTGATATGCAATTGGACACTTTCAGATTATTTTTAATTTCACTTATCCAGAGCCTCAGTCTTCCAAGAATGCTTAATTACAAAAAAAAAGTTGTGGGTCATTGCTTCAAGCTCTGAAACATGGTCTAATGTTCTCTTGCTGCCTGCATTTTTTTTCCTGCTTCTCCCTGCTATGTTCTGGCCAAAGATCCAGCAGTAGTGGAGCATGGCAATTCAGGGTTGAGATGCTGCCTTTACCTGTTTCAGTGGGTGTTATTGATGGATACCAAGTTTGTAAGTACGGGAGTAAAGTTTGTAATGATGGGAGTAAAACCTACCATTTGCTGTTCGTTTGAGATGTGCTCTCCCAAGTTGTCAAGAGAGAATGTGACAAAGCTACTAGGCTAAATCAAACTGGAAGTAGTTCAGGCACCAATTGCTTTATAGGCTCTTTTGTCTCTTCTCGATTTGTCTGTGTGGGCTGTTCTCTTGTGATCTTGTCTGTAGTGCTTAATCACATCAGCTCTTTTTCCATGCTACTTTTAAGTCTGTCTGTAAGTTGTGCATTAAGAGCTGCTTGATTTCTGAAGCATTGATGAAAATCCAGGAAGTTTTACTCCTCAGCTTGTTTGAAAGAATTGAACAACTATGAAGTGTGGGCAGTTAAAACTAAATGAAAGTCTATACAAAACTGAAGAGGTAAAACCCATGTTTTTATCATATTTCATTTGACACAGCTTTGGTTAACACTAGCTTTTCAATAATACATACTGAAAATAATCTGGTGTTGTCACGTGCAATATTGCTCAAACTCATATTGTACCATGCATTCTGTGGTCTATTACCTGCAACTTTATAAAAATGGTTAAAGGACATCTAAAATAATGGTGGCAAAGAGTGGGAACTAAGAGCTGTGGGACATCAGAAGTTGGTTTACTCCTTTTACCATTTTGATTCTCAGAATAGTAACCACCCTGGAAACAAAGCAGGTCTAAATTAGTAGTACCTGTTTAACAGCAAATGTTTGCCTGATCTTTGAATTTGTCAGCTTTTTACCTTTCTGCCTTCTAAGATATTTTTAGACCTATCCTTCAGATGTCACAAATGTAAAACTGTAGAACAAGAGTAGTTTTTATTCTTCATGGAATTTTAATTTCATGTGATTTTGTGTCTAATTTGAGAGAAGGGGTGAAAACCTAACACCTACTCAAAATGTGCCCACTTTGAGACTCTTCATTGCTGTTGTTGTGGGTCTTTATAAATGCTATTAGGAATTGTTTTCCTCTCCGTTCCCACAAGTAATCCAACCAATCCATGTGAGCACACTGCATCAATCTTGATTGCTGCTGAATGGTACAGAAGTGGTTAGGAGAATGATGAGTAACACATCCTGATCCTAGCATCCTGTACTCAACAAGTATGCAAAACTTAGATTCTACAAAGCCTTCCTTGTCTGAGCACACATCAGTCTTTGGTGTTTGCCAAAGAACTGCTGTTTAGCTTAGTTCAGTGCCCCAGAGAGCAAGTAGTGTGTAAAAAAGCATATTTGAGCAAAAGTTCAAGTCCCTTTATTTTCAGGGAACTGGCTAATCTTCATCCTAGCTTGTAGAGGTGCTTTGCAAAGAAATTTTCCTGTTAACCTAAAAAAGCTATATATATCTTTTCAAAACAGGCCTTACTGACATTTATTTTTTAAAAAATATTGTCTCTCTCTGGAGTCCTTAACTGCCTTGCATACAAGTGTGGTCAACATGTAATCACTATACATAAAAGGTAGAGGGAGAAGCCAAGTGTTCTGCACTTGATGAGTGATACCAGTCACCCTTGTATCCTGTCTGATAGTTTAACCATGTGAGTTGTGATATGTGAACTTCTATATTCTGTAACCTGTAAAGACTCACTGAGGCTCACTGCCAGCATGCTTATTTTGCTATTGAAATAAAAGAACAGTAAATTAGGACTGTACTCTGCTTATAGAATTAAAATCAGTGAGCCATTCAAGAGACTATTGTTAGACTGAAGTTGTTAGCATAATTGATTTTTTTCAAGTACAGGTAACACTGAATAAGATAGATTAGGTGATGGAAATTGCTGCAGTGAGTTTGCCATAATAAGGCTTAAAACAATGCTTATTTTAGAATTTCAGACTTTAAGCCTCTGGAGTTGGAGAGAGTCTGTAGCTGGCGATAGTGTTGCCAGAGGTGTAAGATCACTAGTGTTACCCAGTTAAATATCATTTCTTGCATGAAAATCATATGAGATGTGCTTTTTGCTTCATTTCAAGATAGCTAGTGACTTGTCTGGGAGCCTGGAAAGCAGCTACAGCACGGATAAATTGTACTTGTGTGGATATTGCATATACTGCATTTCATGAAAATGAGTTGAACTTCACTGTTTGCATGCAATCTAGAGTTATTTTACGCATGCGCTTTTATCTCTGGGATTTTAGAGGCCTTGAAAATACTTATAGTTCTGGATCAAACCCATTTGTTACCTTGTGAGTTATCCCGTACCCCTTCGTGTGCAACATCAGGAAAATGTAGGAGACGCTCTGGCAAGCTTGTTTAATAGAATTGTAGAATAGTTCAGGTTGGAAGGGACCTTCCAAGGTCACGTAGTCCACCCCTGTGCAATGAGCAGGGACGTCTTCAACTAGATCAGGTTGCTCAGAGCCCCATCCAGCCTGGCCTTGAATGTCTCCAGGGATGGGGCATCTACCACCTCTCTGGGCAACCTGGGCCAGGGTCTTACCACCCTCATTAAAAAAAAAAAAATTTGCACAGCTGTGTTTTATCTTACCCTTATACCTCGTAACTAGAGATGAATTTAGACTCTAAGGCATGAATATTTATAGCCTTTTGGTCATCACTGCCTAGAGGAACTTGATTTGTGCTCTACAAATGCTTATCTATTACCTTTCTGCAGCTTTTAGCCATACGAATGCTGTGTAGCATGGGCTTCCACATGAAGTCTAATAACAGGCTATGCTGGAAACTATTTTTTTGATGTCTTTGTTAATTTAATGTTCTACTTTTACTAGTGCTGCTTTCTTGCCTTCCAGTCAACACTAGTTTTTATTATGCTTGTATTATGCCTTTTTTGTGTGTGTCCACTTCAGTCTTTTTAAGTAAAAGTAAAAGGTTTTCCAGATCTTGCTGGTTTTAATTATCTTCTTCTGATCCTCGTTTCAGTCAAATGACTTTGGGAGGAGGTGGCCATACTGTATCACTCACTTGACAGAGCAAGAGTAGATCTACATTCCAGAAAGAAATTGTAAACATTAGTTACACATATGATATACTTGACTGTTTCTATTTGGAACTTTTCTGTCCCCAGATCAAAGCCTTTTATATATAGAATGTATGTTCAGTTTACCGTGGACTCTTCTTCTCAGACAGCATCAGCTGGTCTGATATCTGGCTTAATGTTATGATTTTCCTTTAACATATTGGAGACCAAAGGCTTGAAGAATTTTCTGCTGTCCTAGAAATGTCAAACTTCCTGATCAGATCCTTAGTTTCCAAATTTCTGTGTGTTCATGTTGGAGAAAGGTAAAGTTTGCTGATATGAATAAGAAATTGTTTTAGGAAGTTGCTTTGAATTAAAATATTGTACTACAAGATAATAGATAATTACCATATCTGCTTTTAAACAGCATAATTTGTTAATGTACTTTTCTGGCTTTTTGAAAACTAAGGCTTTGACTCATGCCCTTAAGGTATCTTGTTCTGAGAGTAAAATATTACTAGTTATGCACAATGTCAGATTTGTGCAGTTTATTTTTTCTTACTACATGTCAGTTTGGGGAAAATCCTTTTTTATTGAAAAAAGTATAGTAATCTGCTTTCTGTGATACTTGTTACTTAAAACAGTTGTGCTGCTCAGATATTGAGGTGCTCTGTTATTTAAAATGTACTGCACTAGAAGTGTTAAGATACAGGTTTACTTACTGAATGTTCATGAAGATCTCCTGCTTATTTTTCCTAGTAATCTTTTTAAGAATTTTATCATACCTATAGCTTATTTCAGCAGTAAAAAAGGAAAAAAAAGTTGTTCCTAAAGAAATGCGAGCTTAAAAAGGTCAAATGCCTTTATTCATAAATCACTTTGTTACTTGAAAATAATTCATTCAGTGCTTTTTTTTTTTTGGTATAAATGGAGAAGACAACCTTTCTTGGCTTCAGAAATCACTGCACTGACAGCTAAGTCCTGAAAAGGAAAATCTCTCCTCTCCCTCCAAAGTGTTTTAATAAACGAAGTTATTGTCTCCTGGCATTATTGGACATGTGGTCAGTTGTCATGTTCCTCTGACCAACTGAACAAAGTTTGAACTTCTGTCTAATTGTTCCCCGCTGTTAGGCTACCCTGTCATGATCAAGGCCTCAGCAGGTGGTGGTGGGAAAGGCATGAGAATCGCTTGGGATGATGAAGAGACCAGGTGAGATGCTGTCCAGACGCTTGCCTTGATGAATGCTGCAGTTACTGAAGTCCCATTAAGCCACTGTGAGCTGACAGTTGAGCAGATATGAAATGTTAAACAGCGAAATTGGATATTATTTGGTTTTCTCTTTTGTGTAGTGAGTGGTAGACTTTAGGAGTTTGCATGTGTCTAATTAAAATTAATTTTTGCATAAACCTTACAGAACACGGTCTATTAATCTGAGCAAAAAAACCCCAACACTTAAAACTGCCTTTAGTCTAATGACAAACTGTAAATAACATTTTGCTGTATGCCTTTCAGAATGCTGATGTATTAATTGTCTGTGTGTTAGGTAGAATACTTATTGGCCCTGATTCTCAAACATTAATGTGTGCCATTAGTTCTGTTAAAGTTGATGAAATTGATTGTGTGTGGAAACACATATGGTGTTTCCAGAATGTGCTCTAATAAATTGTGTACTTCTGTGTTTAAAATATTTGTCTCAGCAAACTATTGTGCTTTTGCCTGTTTGAAACAAAGTTTGTTTAAACACAGACATTTTCATGTCTCATAATGGTTGTCTGAATCCAGAACGCTTCAAGATGCTTTGTTATTGATTTGAACTTTTACAATTCATTCTCTGCTGATATTCTGGTGATGAGGAGCCTGGTTTCAACCCCATGTGCCACTGATGTTACAGAAAAATGCATTTTGTGATTTTTTTTTTAGACTTGTAGCAAAAAGCATGTTTGATCCAAAATTAGATAACCTATTAATGTTTTCCTTTCCACATGGAGAGCACAGCACATACTGTAATCAATCCAAAGTACAACTTAAATTTTTATCAGTTTAATTTAGTCACCTGCAAGATTTCCCTGTCATATTTTTGTGTTCCCTATTAAACTTTTGTTTATCAAAACCTAAAAGCTGGAAAAAAAAAAAGAACAATAACTGGCTAGCAGTTAAATTTTAAATGCAAAGAAAACATGAAGTGGCTTTTTTTGGTACCATGCTATCTCTAGTCCATTTATATTGAAGTCTAAATAGGAAAACAAGATTTTGCACATTAGAACAAAGATCTAGAATAACCTGCTTTTTTACAATGATGCTTTGTTCCCACTGCTTTAGAATCCAAGATTACTGCCTTGATCTTGTTCAGGCAGCAATTGCTTATGTTGCGCTTGAAAGGGAGGCATTCATTTCTTGTTTTGCTCAGGAAGGAACCAGAGGAGCTCAATTAAAGTAACTGTTTTTAAAAATTGAAAACTGGATCTAAAATCATGATTACTAATTTGTTTTGGAGAAAAGTTGTGGTTACTGTTTAGAAAGTCACCTGATAGAGCTGATTGGTATCAACGGAAGCCAGATAGAGATGTTCTTTTTTTGTATACTTGCATACAAAATTAATGTAGTGATATTATTTTGACTCAGTGATTATTTTTTTTAGTTATATTAGTTTGAGGTACTTGCTTTGGTTGTGGAAAGCTTTTGAAATACCATTTATCTCCCTATTTGCAAGCGGTGCTCCTACAGTAATCCTTTCAGTTATGAAAGCTTTTTCTTTACAGTGTAATTTTATACAGTAATATCTAAAAAGTGCTAAAAGAAAAAATACATAGACTGAGTCACAGATCAACACTTGTTACTGAAACTAATATCAAGGAGAAATACTTATTTGAACATTTACAGGTAAGCAGCAATGAAGACAAAATTAAGTTGGCAAAGCGCTTGTTGCAGGGAGATGAAAGTGAGAGAAAGAGAACTGAAGATAAAACTGATTTGCATTTACATATGGAATAGAGCATTGGGGTTTCTCTTGCAGTGTCTTGAAGAAAGATCTGTGAAGTTATAAAAGATTTGTTATACATTTTCATTAATTGCATTATAGAACTAAGATTGTTCCTTTATATCTGTCTGAAGAACATTCGACTGAGTTCTGAGGGTGACTCAACTTATTACGTTTTGTCAGTATCTGATAGTTTTAATATCTCACGAAGAGTTGTTGACATCATGTATTGTCTTCTGCATCCAAATCCATGTAATCCTAAAAATAAAATAATTTTCAGCTGTTGGCAGACTCTGAGAAGCCAGTATCTGAATGGCTTCTGGTATTTCAGGGTTCATAGATGCAAGATGTGTGAAGAATTGTTGATAATATTTTGATTTGTAAACTTTTTCATGTGGGATTAATTCCAAATACTATTTGAAAAAAAAAAGCCTAATAGACTAATTTTGTTTGAAACATACTTTTGGATTATCAGGATAGCTAATTTCTTGTTTGAACTGGCTATGCATAATATTAAAAAGGCTTACATGTATTGTGTGGTGTTTATAAAAAACCTATGTGAATGACTTTGCTGCTGCTACGGAATTATGGTAACTTAATGGTGCTTTATCTTCCACATCTCTTAAATATCCCCAGTGATGAAAATTTTGTTAGATTCTCTAAATATTATTCTAGCTATAGCTTAGATTTCAGTAAATTTCAGCTAGTATTTCTAGCTAGAAGTACTGGAATAGTTTTACCTCTGTTAGGATGTTGTTTGTTTTTTTTCTTGAAATAGCTCTTCATGTGCATGTGACTGTGGTGGCTGCCGTGTTGCCCCCTGCTTCTTTATCTGGATAGGGCTGCTGTTGTGTTTCTTCAGATATGAGTCCCTCCTAACTCACTTCTATTGCTGCTTTTCAAAATTTCAGTCATGTGGAATTTTGTGTACAGTTCAAGCCACAAACCCATGTCTGAAATTAAAATCTGTTCTCTCTCCAGTTGTCTCAACTGCTGTGACTTTTCTCAAATATTGTGTGCTTAGTGGGTATTTTGAAAACGTTCAACAAGGCAGCTTCCAGCAATGGATATTTAGAAAGATGAAAGATTCTGCCTTTTAATTTATAAGAACAGAAAAATATAAGTTGTCCTCTTAAATTTTCTTGATGCTTATACTAGTGTTATGAACTGGCATATAAACAAACATACATACAAAGTCAAACATCTATTCTCAAATTCCAAGAACCCCCTTATAATTTCTCTTCTGTGGTCCAATGGTACCATGCTGTGTTTACTTCCACTGTTCCACAATTGTTGCTCTTTGTGGTGGTACAACAGGATCAGCGTTGGATTTGAAGCCTGTTGCTTAGACCTTTGCTCAGTTGGGCCTTGCAAACCTCCAAGGATTGAGATTTTGCATCCTCTTTAAACAGCCTGCCCAGTTTCTTAGTTCTTTCCACTATTCCTGCCCCTTATATCCAGTTGGAAATTCCTCACTTCAATTTGACTACTGTCCTGTGTTTCTGCTGTGTGCTGCCATAAAGAGGTTGACTCCATTGTCTTAGTAAACTTCTCTTTAAGTACTGAAAGGCTGCTATTGGATGTCCACTAAAGCCTCATCATTCAGGTTCAAGCCTGGTTGACTGTGCTGGTCCTGGTGCACTCTGACCATCTTACTTGAGTTTATCAACATCTTTGAGTACTAGGAGTGTCCAAAACTGGATGCAGTATTTCAATTGTGGTCTAACAGGTGCTGAATAAAGGAAAATAATTGCTGTGGTTGGTCTACTGGCTATGCTGCAGGTGATACAGCCAACTATTCCATTAGCCTTCATTACTCTCAGGGTGTACTTTTCACTAGTGTCACAGGCTGTTATCCACCAGGACCTCCAAATCATCTTAGGCAGCCAGTCAGTTCCACAGCCTGTACTGATGCAGGAGAGGGGGGGTTAGTCTGTGCTAGGTATGGGACTCTGCATTTGTTCTTGTAGAAACTCATAAGCTGCTTGTGAGCTGATTCTGCCAAGCTGTCTAGGTCTCTCTGAAATGATGACCTTGTTTTGGTGAGGTCCAGACTGGTGGTGCTGCATTCCAGGTCAATGATAGAGGTTAAACTGATTCCTTTGTATGGGATTTCAGGTAGAGAATGAGCTGCTACCTTTGAGCCCAATGATCTGGCCAGTTTTTCACCCATCTAGTTGCACACCTATGTAGACTGTAACACTCTATCTTGGTGGTGTGGTTTAGTCCCAGCTGCCAAGTTAGGACCATGTGCCACTTGCTCATTTTCCCTACCCCTCCCTCCCCTTAGTGGGACAGGGAGGAGAGTCGGGAACCAAAGGGTGAAACTCGGAATAAAAACAGTTTAACAGAGCAGCAAAGGAAAAGAAAACAATAACAATAAAATAATATACAAAGTGAGGGATACACAATACAATCACTTACCAACCTGGAAAACTGATGCCCAGCCTGCTCCCAAGCAGTGATTGAGAGTACTGGTTGTGTACAGCTGATCCTGGAAGAAACAAACTCTGGACCACAGCTTGTGCTTGAACACAATTGTGCCACACCCCCAATCTGGGAACAACAGAGCTGGGACAGCACTGGGACAGTCTCCCCAGGGAGATGTCACAGGCCCAAGCCTGATGGTGTTCAAGAAAAGACTGGACAATGCCCTCAGACACATGGTATGAACTGTGAGGTTGTCCTGTGCAAGGACAGGAGTTGGACTCTGATCCTCGTAGGTCCCTTCCAACTCAGGACATTCTATGATTCCCCAAGCAATGAGTTTCATCCCTGGCCTGTTCCACCCAGTTTTATACTCAGCATGTCACTGTATGGTATGGAATATCCCTTTGGCTAGTTTGGATCAGCTGTCCTGACTGTGTCCCCTTCCAGCTTCCTGGGAAAATTAACCCTATCCTAGCTGAACCAGCACACTTGGAAACAATGGTGCTGTGGGAGACCATTAAGGTCTTGCTAAAGTTGAGGGAGGTGATATCTACTGTTGTCATGTAATTCATAGTGTAGTAATAAAAGACAAGTAGGTTGGTCAAGTGTGATACTATTGGTAAATTCAGTCTGTTCTCAGTCCCTTTCTCATACCTAGAAATAGCTTTTAGGAGGTCTTTATCTATGACTCTTCCCCAGAATTAAAGTGAGGCAAATCACCTTGTAGTTCTCCTGATTCTTTCATGCTGTTCTCCAAGATCAGTGCAATATTTGTCTTCCTCTAGTCACCAGGAATCTCTCCCATCCTCCAAAGCCTTTCCAAGATGGCAGAGCAGTCCCACAGTGACATAAACTACCTCTATTAGCATCCTGCCTGTTCTAACAGACTTGTATGAGTTGATTTCTCATGAGATCCTTGATTCTATCATCTGCTACTGGTAATTCTTCTTCAACTCATCTAACATCTGTGGTGAGAAGTCCCCAGCATCCATCAAACTTGTGGTCTTCTGTACTGGTTTTCCAGCAGATGTCAGGGAGGTTAGTTTGCTGTTTAAAAACAAAACCCAAAGAAAACCCAAAACAAACCTAAACCACTAACAAACAAAAAAAAACCTACTCTTCCCTATCCCAAACAATCCACAGTCCAAAAAACCCAAACCAAAACCACACAAACACTCAAGGTCTTAGAGACTTTGAATTGCTTAAAGAAGAATTTGTTCACTTGATTAGCTTGAGCCAGGTGAATTGTTACCAAGTTTGCACTGCAGTGTTACCTTTAGTGACCTCTTCCTTGATAGAGACCTGCTGTCCTGCCCCTTGATCTAGTGTGAGTGGTTGGTACTTGCAGGCTGTGAAGATGGCCCTGTGAGTGGGAGATTAGTGAATCACAGAATCACTTAAGTTGGAAGAGGCCCTTAAGATCGAGTCCAACCATAACCCGGCACTAAGTCATGTCCCTAAGAACATGGTGTTTGGAGTGTGGTCTGTACAGAGCTCCTGCTCAGCAATCCTCTGACCAAGGTGCCTCTTTACTTTGAGTCATAGCATAGAGGTATCAACGATGGTCTTCATGTAGGTGAGGTACATCAGCCTGAATGATTGTCTTGTCAAAATCAGGGCTTGATTAGGCTCCAGACAGCATCTTGCTTGTGTGGTAAACTGTACCCAGGCCCAGACAGGGGCAGTTAGTTCAGGTGTCCTTGTCCCCAAGGCCCCCTGCACTTCTCTTCTGGGGTCAGTGAGGGCAGGAAAGTTTTGGACTTGATTGCACATATCGATACAGTTGTTCTGTGTGGGTTATGTCTGCCCTGCATTGGGGCCCCATAGGGCTGTTGCTTGGTGAAAGGATAGTGCTTCAAATAAAAATTCTCTTCAACTCTAAATGGGTTGTGGGGTTTTTTTTATTATTCATAAGGAGACTCAGTAGACGAGGTTCTTAGGGATGTGGTTTAGTGCTAGGGTTAGGTTAGGTCATGGTTGGACTTGATGATCCTGAGGGTCTCTTCCAACTGAAATGATTTTATGATTCTATTATTCTATGAACCAGTTTCATCTCTATTTGCTTAGTATGATCTCCTCCTTAGGGAAGGTGAAGTGTGTTTATGGTAATTTTTATCACTAAACAAATGCAACTGCACAGATTTGTAAGCTGCAAACAAGGTCAGAATACCTGAGATAGTAATTCCTCTTTTACATAATTTAAAAAGATTTACAGGTGTATGGATTAGATAATTAGGCACCTAACTCTTTTTTTAAGAAGTATTTTGGTTTAGATTTCTAATTAGCACATACTTCAATGAAGGAAAAATAGTCAATTGTGCATAAAACTGTCTAATAGAATGTTTACAAAAGGAAACAAAGCCTTTCATATAGGAGGTAAAATAGCTCTAAATCTGTTTCAGTAAGCTCAAACACCACGTATAACCATTTGTTACCTCACTTTATTTTTCTTAGACAGATCAGGTAGTGTACAGGATCACAAATTTGATGTCATTTTTTGCTAAGTCATACAATATATTGAAGTCAAATATGAGTTTAGTATTGTATATTCAATATGATCTCTCAAAATTATAGCATATGTTATTCCACAATCTTGAAAGAAGGTACAGAAATACCCTTAAACATATTTATCTTTATACTGTGTATTTACCTATCTCATGGTTTGGTTGTCTAGGTTTTGTTGGAACTGAGCGCGATTCAAGAGATGGAAAGCACGGAAATTCAATTCATTTGTGCTGTAGTTCTTGTTCAGGGCACAAATATCAGGGCTGTTGCATTTCAGTAGTCAGTCTCACAGAAACTTATCCCAAACTTCCCATATGTGTCAACGTAAATGGGACTACCAAGCCTGTAGAAAACTTTGGAGCCTTTGGGTCCCTGCATTATGGTACATTTTACACTGAGAAAGCTGCATGTGGAGTTGTTTGTGAGCAGTTATGCTCTGTAGGAGTAATCTGTCTGCTGTGAAAAATAATAAATATAGTGTCTTACAGTCTTTATTTGTTTGAGTAATTACCTATGTAAGAGAAAAAACAGGGGAAAGCATACAAAATGCACACTATAACACTCAGTTATACTTTAATGGAGGGAAAACTAGTAGTACAGCTGGTATGCTCTGTAGAGCCAAGTATTGCATCTTCAGGTTCTGTGTTCAGTGATTGAATTTACAAGGTCTGCAATATTATATCTGCAGTTCTTTCATCTAATTAATGTGCAACTAACCTCTGCTATTCTTGAGTGTTAAGAGTGCTGTGTACCTTAAATAATGGTGAGCTTCGCCTTTACTTCTGTATAACAAGTACTTTGCAACTGATGGTTTTTAAAATATGATTACTTTATTACTTTTGCAGAAGAAAATGCCGACAAAGAAAATTCACACAGATAATTGTTGGACGTGCCTGGACTTTTTAAACACACTGAAATTCTCTGTGCTTTGAGAGGTTTTTTTTTCCTGTCTTTGTGAGAAAAGAAAGAAAAAAGGGGTGCTCATTAAAGAATCAAATGCAAATGGTAAAACTTGGGTTTTGGGTGTGTGCATTGATTGATGAAATCTGCCAGATGACTGGATTGAATAAGTGTTCCTTCTCCTTGTATACTTCAGAACTTGGTTTAACTTTTAAAATACAGATTATTCCTTTTTGTTTTCATTATTTAAGGGAAGGTTTTAGGTTTTCATCTCAAGAAGCTGCTTCAAGTTTCGGCGATGATCGCTTACTTATAGAAAAGTTCATTGATAACCCTCGTCACATAGAAATCCAGGTTTGTATTATTATTGTTTATTTTTTAGTTAATAAGGTTTGAACTCGTGAACTAATCAAAGTCCAAAATGTTTCAAACACTCTGCTAAAAAAGGCCTGGAGTCTCGTGTTTTCCTGTGCCTTAGGCCATTGCTCAACTGACATGGCTATCATGCACAATACAGCCTTCCTGTTTTTATTCTCCAGCCTTGCTTTAGCAGGAAGACAATGAACGATGCTCAGTTCATTGAGAGGAAAAAAAAAAAGGTTGCAGTGATCTGTCCCGAGGGCTTGAGCTTGAACTCTGGATCCTGATTGCAGTGCTTGAGCGCAAAAGAAGATGCAGGAGTTCAAGTACTGTGGCGCTTTACACTTTAAAAGCTCTAGGTGGTTTTGTCAGTATTTTGGATTCTGTTCTGAAGTATCTAATGCTCCCTGGGAACGCAGGAGGATGTTTGTCCCATTTTGGGCAGTTTGTGTTTCAAAAATCAAGTGTAATTCTCTTTAACTTCTGGATTGTGACCATTTATATTGTTTGCTGGATCTAGTGTTACACCAGATGTGCTAATGGAAAACAAGATTTGTTTGTTTTGGACAGACTCTTTAACAAAATTATTATTTTAAAATGTGTGATGTATTTGACCTTATGTAGGCAACTAAATTTTGTTTGTTAATAACTGTGAAATAATTTTTCCTGACAAGAAATCTATATGGAGTATGTCAGGTTCCTTAACTGAAATTTCATTTCTTTTTGTCCAAAATATAAACTCTTAAGTTGTGGCACATTTTCTTTTACAGAGAGAACTTGAAGTATTTTGACAGTAACTCAATAGCTAAATGAACCAACAACAATAAATTTGATAGTGTTGGATGATTTGTAATAGAGGAACATCCAACATTTTTTTACTCCACCAGATATGTGCCCATTCAAACCTGATGCTTCCTCTGTTTTTCTTTATTTTAAATTTCCATATAAAACTTGTCTGTGCACAAGGTAACTTATTGCATATGTGAAACGAAGAAACAATCTGTAGACGTGAAATTTTAACTCCTGCCTGTTCTCTTTTGAAGGATAATGGAAAGGTATATAGCGAACACTTAGTTTCAGCAATAATCTTAGGTTACAAAAGACGTCAGGTTACCAGAGCTGCTTCCCATATTCTCTTGCTATGGCTAATAATTTTTGGCTACCTATGTCTTTGTTTCTTTATTTTTCCTATATGCAAATCAGTACACATTAAAGGTCTGTTCCTTTCAATGCTTGCAGATTTGGGAGCTTCAGCAGCTTCCTGATGACTCTTTGACTAAAGTTAGATGAGATTGATTCCTCCATACTTTCATGATTTGGGGGCAGATTTTATGTTGTCTTGATTACTTTAGTTTTAAAAAAGGTTACATCAAAAAAATTAGGCACTACTGTATTTAAGAACAGACGAATAATGTCACAGAGATTAAACAAAATAGCTTTGCCATTAATAATTTATAGTTTTATTTATAATAAGGGCACAATGAATGTTGTTTTCCTTACACAAACACTTTGATGGTACCTCTTAACAATACCATAGCATACCATTTTAACTTTGTGTTCTAATAAGCTTTAGGACGTTGACCTTGGTTCATTTTCAAACTGCTAGATATACAAACAATTTGAGACCAGATGCTAAATATTTATTAATTTAGCAGTAACTTTTAAATAGAACTTTTTTTAATGTTCTCATATAGCTCCAAAGCATTGATACTTAAAATTGTTACATAAGGGGTTTCCTGTGTCTACCTATAAAACAATCACTTTGTAAAACATAAAAAAAGACTAAAACAATTAACAGGAAAATAGAGTCCAAATAGACTTTATGCTTGAACTGATTTGAAGTCTTTTTCTACTGAAATATCTGATATAAAGAACCTGAGTTTAAAGTAAGAGTACATGGAATGTGTAACTGTTACTTAGCTAAATAGCAATCCTTCAACTGGAAATAAAATTTAGATGAATATATAGGAGAGGTTGTGATACATTATATTTAATTATTTTGGCATATAGATGGATATTGCATATATTACTGTCATAGTCATCTAATCTGACAAAACAAGACATTATCTTCTAGGCATATTTAGCTATTTAGAAAAAAAGCTGTAGCTGTGACATACATTTTAGTGAGTTGTGTACTGGTGTCTCACATTATCTCAGAGATGATGATTTCAACGTGCTGTAAATGTTTTCTGAAACATAATTTTTTTATGAAGTAGTTATCTTCTTTAGTTTCTGATAATGAGAAAGTTGGACCCCAAATCAAAGTAAAAATCTGACACTAGATGTTGTTTGGTTTCATCATGGAAAAGCATTTATTTTAAGATCCAGGTTGGAGAAATTAAGTAGGATACAAGAAATGTCCTGAAGTGAAAGAAAATATTTGCCATTTGGCTTGAAAAATGTTTAATTATCCCCCTCAGGAAAATACAGAAGAAAAGAAGCACATCAGCTCATTTTTTTATTGAAATATTCCAGGGCTTTTTGGTTTGTTTGTTTTGGTGAGGCTGAATTCTGTGGGGAGTTGTAGGCTTCCTAACAATGAAACAGAAGTGCTCACAGGAATCATTCTACTTAGAGGACAGCGATTTTTTTTCTTTTTTTTTTTTTTTTTCCCGAGTACAATGCTCTCCCCTAGATGTACTGTTTTAATATTAAAAAAAGAACAACAACAAACTTTTGTATTTCCATATTAGTTTCTGTAGAGCTCTGTGATGTTTAGATTTGGGTTGGATGAGTTAGGACTTGAGCAGGAAGTTGCTTTAGATGCTGCTGGTTTTTTTGTTGTTGGTTTGTTTGTTTGATGGGTTTTTTTGGCTTCGTAGTGAGTGATCTGTTCCAGATCTGGTAGTTGCCTGGACTACCCTTGTGCTACAGCTGCTGAACCTCCCCCTGGGCAGTGAAGAGGGTTCTGGATCAAGCTGTAGTTTAGGAACTCCCAAATGCATCGATCATGTCTTATTCTGAAGGGGATTTTTCCCCTAGAAAGCTCCATAAATTTATGGGAATATAGCAGAACTTCTGAGGAAAAGACAAGTCTGATCTCACAAAGTGCGGAGCACTCTGGGTCTGATGCTGCACAGTGCACACGAGTTGTCTTCATGAGATCAGTGCCTTGTTTTCAGTTACATCTACCCAGATTATTCACGCATCAGCAAACATCAGTGTCATAGATGCAGGAATTCATCTTGCTTAGTGCCATATTCACTCTGTGGTGCTAAAAGGAGTAATAAATAATACAGATCTGTTGTCACAAATGCAAGTAGATATGGTTGAGTTCACACAGTTTGAAGAAGATTGTCTCCTTTTTTTATCTTGTCTGTTTTCAGTGTAGAACTGCACTAGTAAAGAAGGAAGCATGAACGTTGGCACAGGTTGCCACAGATCAGAGCAGGAAGATAGAAAAAATGGATTGAAGACAAAATTTTATAAGGAAGAAAGGGAGCAGGTGTGGTCTGCAAGGAAATAAATCGTTCCAAGAATAAGTGTGGAATATAACAGCATAAGATTGGAAGAGGTCTACTTGAATCCTCAGATCCAGTATCTTGCTATTGGAAATGACTGCACCATACAGTCGATTTCATCAAGCAATACAGTTCCCTTTCCTTCCAGTTTGAAGTTGCAGAATCAATTGAGAGTTCTGTTATGCTAGACTCGTCTTTTTTCTAATGCGTAATATAGGTAGTTAGATCTAGGTGCTTGACTGTATGCTTAACTCTTCCATGAACTGAAGCTGCAGCCAAGAACTGTAGTTGACACCAGATTTTTGAGAAATTCCTTGAAACTACTGCTTTAATTTCAATTTGGAAGTACTAGATTTTATACTTCTTAATAAAAGATTGTAAAGTTTCTGAAGATGACTTCTTCTTTGTTAAAGACAGGGTGCTGTGGTTTTCCTACTGAGAAGGCTCCATTAGTCATTGTTTCTGAAAACTTTTATGTGTAATTCAGGAGCAGAATTTGGCATCTGTTGAGATTATTTTCTCTGTCGTTGTCCTAGGATACTGCTTAACAATTAGTTTCTGAGTAATTTCATTATGCAATATAATTTTAAATGCTTGAAATGTAGTTTAAATCTTATTTCAGTCTTTTTCTAATTTCCGAACTTTTTGGAGTTTCTCACAAAATTTGAAGTGAGTGCTTTTTGTGCCATATATAGGCTCTGTAGAGAGGCTTTAAAATAATCCTGTTTAGAATTTGAAGGAGCATTCAATTAGTATTTCATATATGAATTAATTTTTTACACTAGTGTTTTTTCGCAACATTTGTTTCTCAATTGGAAAAAAGTTATTTTAAAATTAAACTAACTAAATGCTATGTAGTAGTATAATGTCAAAAAGCCATATGCGTGCATCTCTTTGTTCATAGCAGTGTGTTATTTCAGGTTTTGGCAGATAAACATGGCAATGCCTTGTGGTTGAATGAAAGAGAGTGCTCTATTCAAAGGAGAAACCAAAAGGTTGTGGAGGAAGCACCGAGGTATGTATACTAGACTCGTCGTGCAGCTTCATAGTTATTGAAAGCACTTTTGGAAAGCTGCTTATTGTACAAATGCAAGCAAATTTTATTTTATTAAAAACCACGGGGAAAGTAAAATATTTAAGTTATAGTCATTTGACTGTAATTCAGTTTTGATGTTGTACCTGAGGGTGTTTTGATCTTGCTTCATTATGCCTTTCTGTAGGAAGGATACAGGTGTTGTGTTCATTTTTTTCATTATCTTGTATAAAATGGATACGGATCTTACCAATCAAATATGTGATAAATGAGATGGTTTTCTTAACATATCTGAAGTATTTTTCCTTTTCTTTACCATTCAACTTTCAGATTTAAAAGTAAAATAAAATATGGAATAAGTATTCATTTTACCACAGATACAGATATTTGACTATGTTATAGTAATTTTGAGAGGGCCAGATAATACTGTTTATATCTATTTAAATGGAATGCAAATACTCTGCGACACTTTTAGTACTATTCATGGTAGAAAACTATAGATGTATATGTCCAGTAACTCAAAAGTCCTAAATTATGTTAATCCCACCGATTTCAGATGGAGCTGAAATACATTGCTGCTGTGCAAGGTATGGCCTTGCTGTGTTTTCAGTTGCATGGTGTTCATCAGAGAATATGTGTAGAAAAAAGAACAGAAGGAAGTTCTGATTTCAGAAAAACCCACATATAGGTATGTCACTGCCTGTGGGAATTGCCAGTGTAATGTGTTCACTAGCTGGGACGGGTTTGCCCTTACTTTATAGCACGGGACTATGTGATGCAACAATTTAGGAAAAGCACATCGTTTAAATGATGTTTATTTAGAAGCAGCATATAAGTTAATGTCGAATTATAATTGTGGGACTGGCACTGTTTATGGACTAGATTTTAAATTAAAGAACAAAGTTTAATGATACAAACCCACTAATAAATGCTTAAATAGCTGTTGTTGCTTCCTGGTAGTTGGGGGTTTCTCAGAATCCTTATGCCTAAAGATCTTACTATGTTTTTGATTGTGAAGTGTGAAGGCTTCAGGTCCCATTGTAATGCCCACGCGCATATACGTAAGCGCTTAAGAGAGGAGAATCTTTTCTCTCAGGACTACATGGAAGGTGCAGCCTGTCGCTACTGCCTGCTCATCTCTATGGCTGTGGTCAATTAAAGGGAGTGATATCTCTTTCTTTCATCAGCCAGCTGTGATCAGAGTGTTTTCTTTCATCAGAAATATCAGCCTTTTAATTTTCCTGGGCTTCTCTGTTGGAGTTGCCAATAAGTTTTCTCATCCCTTCCTATAACTCTACAAAGGAGCGTGGTCAAGTCAATAGCTCCCAAAATTTGGCATGAAAACTCTTCTTCCTTCTTGTTGTTGAATGTTTTAGACTCTGCCAGACTTTTACTGACAGCTTTGGAATCCTTATCTGCTTTGCAGCTACTTGCAGTTGGCTGCAGAAGCCATTTATTTACAAAGGGTTACAAGATTGTTGCAGATAAGCAGGGCACTAGCTTCTGTGGGGCACCCTAGAGACCCTAAAGCTTGAGGTTAGCCCTTCCTGTGAATGCTGTTTCCGTTAATCTCATCGATTAATGACTCCTGGAAGCGTCTTTTCTTGTATGGCTGGATGGAAGAAATATGAAGTCCTCAGTAGTCCTTTTTTTCTCCTGTTTTAAGTGATAGCTGCCATTAAGAGCTCTGAGATATTTCGAAGCTTTTTTTTTTTCCTTTCTCCATGAAGCTCAGGAGATAGGAATGCTATGGGATAAAGTGTTTATTTGTCCTTTGTACAATTTAGGGCTTTTGACTTTGACCTCTTCTCAACCCTCTTTTGATTTACTTTTTTCCTATTATGATGTTTTCCCAAGTACCTAGGTTAAGAGGCTGATTGTTGAGGGCCTTTTAGCTTTGAGAATAATCTCTGTGATTTTCTTAAAGCTAAGTCTGCAGCTGTTGACCTTATCCTTTAGAGATCATTTCATGTTTGAATGTCCAGTTTTCATGGGGAAGTTCAGTTGCTTGTTAAAAAAAAAAAATCTCTGAGGAGAAAATTCTTTAGTTTACACGCTGATGACACTACAGTATTCAAGGGAGCCCTGATGTTCATGGTGGTCAATTCCCTAGTTTCAAACAGGAGACCAGCAAACTTTGCTTATACTCTTTTAACATGGTTGGTTGTCCTACTCTGTCTGTTCTGGGAAGCACAGACCATAAGACACATCTGATCATTGCCAGTTTTTTAGCTAGTGCTGGGCAAAGTTAGTGCTATGTATAACTTCTAGTGATTTACGGTACTGTTCTTTGCTTCTAGCCTCACACCTTTTTGGAAGATGCTGTTGGCTTCTCACTTCACCACAGAGGTTGCAATTTAAACGGATGAGTAACTTTTAATAGTCTGTTTTTCCTTAGTTCAGTTTTTGTTCCTCCTCTGCCTAAGCTCTTCTCTCTTCATTTTCAGAGACAGTTGCTATGAGACAGCATACTTTGGCAAGAAAAAATGTGAGGGTGTAGTTGTATTTTCCTGTCTGCTAGAGTGATTAATAAGGGATTCTTCTCCATGTGAAGAAACAAGGCACATAAGCTTATCAGAAAATCCATTGATCCTCCGGGATCAATCTGAAGTAAATGGATCAATAGAAAGTAAATGTACAAGAGTCTTAGCTGACTTCTTATTCAACAACTGGAGCTCAAACGAGTGCTCTTAAACTTCAATTTGGTGAGAGCAGGTGCCCTATCTGTTTCAGAATCTGTTAGAAGCTTTTTAAAGCACTTTAACTTTTGCCTTACCATTTGGGTGAAGCAGTGTCCAGCTGTCAGAGGCACTTGGCTCTCTGTACTGTTTGGTGCCCAAAGTTACAATTTTTGGAATGTTGTTATGGAGAAGAGCCATGTGAAGGCCCTACCACTCCGATCATCCAGCACCATCCTTTGCTGTAGCAGTCAGAGAGATTAAACATTTGATCTATCATGGAATACCATTTAGAATCACAGAATAATTTAGGTTGGAAAAGACCTTGAAATCATCAAGTTCAACTGTAAACCTAACACTGACAAATCCATCTCTAAACCGTATCTCTAAACACCATGGCTACCTGTCTTTTAAATACCTCCAGGATGGTGACTGTTGTGGTTTAACTAGGGAGGCAGTTACACACCAGGCAACTGTTCGCTCACTCTCCCTGCAATGGGATTGGGAAGAGAATTGGAAAAAAGGTAAAACTTTTGAGTTGAGATAAAGACAGTTTACTAGGACAGAAAAGGAAGGGAAAATAATAATAATAGTAGTAATAATAATGATTATAATGATGATGATAAAAGACTGTACAAAACAAGCGATGTACAATGTAGTTGCTCACCAGCTGCTGACTGATGGCCAGCCTGTCCCTGAGCAGCAGCTCCCCAGCCAACCTTCCTCCTAGTGTATATGCTGAGTATGGTGTGATATGGTATGGGATATCCCTTTGGTCAGTTGGGGTCAGCTGTCCTGGCTGCATCCCTTCCCAAATTCTTGTGCACCCCCAGCCTCCTTGCTGGCAGGGTAGTATGAGGAGCTGAAAGGCCCTTGACTTAGTGTAAGCACCGCTCAGCAACAACTAAAGCATCAGAGTGTTATCAGCATTATTCTCATCCTAAATCCAAAACCACAGCACTATGCTGGCTACTAGGAAGAAAATTAACTATCCTAGCTGAAAGCAGGACACTTCCAACCATTTCCCTGAGCAGCCTGTTCCAATGCTTCACAACCCTTTCGGTGAAGAAATTTTTCTCAATATCCAATCCAAACCTCCCCTGGTGCAAATTGAGGCCATTTCTTCTCATCCTATCACTTGTTACTTGGGAGAAGAGACCAACCCCCTCCATGCTACAACCTCCTTTCAAGTGGTTATAGAGGGTGATAAGGTCCCCCCTCAGCCTCCTTTTCTCCAGGCTGAACAGCCCCAGTTCCCTCAGCTGTTCCTCATCAGACTTGTGCTCCAGACCCCTCACCAGCTTCGTTGCCCTTCTCTGAACTTTCTCCAGCACCTCAATGTCCTTCTTATGATGAGGAGCCCAAAACCGAACACCATATTTGAGGTGGGGCCTCTAACCATCTTATCTCAAAATGCTGAGCTTCAGTACACTGGACGTTAAACCTTCTTTCTACATTTCCAGGCCTTTCCTGACAAGTAATGATGGAACAGTGCTCTGCCATTATATTCTGCACTAGCATGCAAGATTCCTATTAGCATCTGCAGTGAGCAAGTCCTTACAACTTGCTAGCTGCCTGCTTAGTTTCCTTTGTTGTCTGTACTTTTCTCCAGTGATTTCATGTCCTCTGGGTTAAACCTTAGTATCCAGGACTTTCAGAATAAGGCGATTTTTAGGACAGTCTCTCAATTTCCCCAAATTTTCCCGAGTTTCATCTCAGGCAGGAAATCATTTGTTTATTATGTTTTTTTTTTTCTTCCTCGCTGCATACATTCAGAGTTGAGATTGCTGTATCTATCCTAGACGTTAGTTTTGCGGTATCTTTTTAAATTGAAAGATGTTCTTTCAGTTTCAGTTCAAAGGACAAAAATGTTTCTTTCTATTTCTGCCTGTGACAGAAAGATCTAAGAGGCAGGAGATTTAAAAGGGAGGCTAGTTTACCGGTGAGTGGCTGCATTAGAATGCAAGTGAAACTGTTAAAACTATTTTTTGTGACCTTTTATGCATTCTTCATTGTTAGCTTCTCTCAAGAATGTTTCTGTCCTTAGAAGGTGCACAGCAACTTCTTTTGCTTTCTCTAAGTACTAAGCTCTCTCTGAAAGATCTCAGTATGATGCCAAGTACTTCAGGATCATATTCCAGATTAACTGCCAGGGTGCTACTTGAAGCCCCCGACAATTTGAATGTATATAGGCAGTAACTTAGCAGAAAAGTATTTTATTGAACTGGAGTCTATGTACAGGCTCTCTTTAGAGTTGTGCTACATGTACATTTACATCTACATTTCCTATCACTGTCTAGAAAACCTTGAAGGATTTGGGGTTAAGAAAAACAGTGAGCCTGTTGTGTTTATGACTGTGTACGTGATTCATAGGTGGGCACAGTTTAGATGTGAGGGCAAAACTGTGTTCTCAAATACTTTAGCATATTTATGCCCATGGTGTCATAGTACATAATAAATATCTCAAAGGAGAATGTTTTTTCAGATAAGTAATTTTTTTAAACTAACAGTATGCCTAATTATTTCCTGTGAACAGGTAAGCTGACCCTGACATTTAGAAAAAGGAGGTACTGTTCTCTCCCAGTGTAGTGGTATCTTCAGAGGAAGGGTAAATGTTTTTGATGTGGGTGTGTTTTTTTTTTTTTGTCTAAGCTGAGCAGTACATTTCCACTGACAGTGTAAAGGTCTGTACTTTTCAAAATCTCAGCCTTATCTATGAGTGAAGGTGATGGAGATATTTTGGGAAACATTATCTGATAAACTAGACGTGGAGAGGTAACTTCTTGCCCATGTGGTCATCTCTTTGGATGTAGAAACAATGGATCAAACCAATTGTATTGTCTTTGATCAACTATACAATAGCTTGAAGAAGGTCTTCTGAGTGAAATGTCAGGTCTGATCTTATTTTTTCATTTTGGTGCTTTTATCTTGTGAATCCTTTTTATTTTGCAGCCTTCATGCTGCCATAGGAGCTATTTGGTCAAAAAACTAACAGGTGTATGTGTGAGAAAATGTTTGAAGTCAGGCTTAAAATACTGTATTTTCAAGCGATACCTAATTAGATTGGAGAAGTGTTATTTCAGTGCATTATATACAAAAGGTAGAACAGCAGAGTGGAATAGGAAAACTTTGGTTAATTAACCTAGCTGATTGCAGGGATGATCCAGTCATTTTAGAGCATAAAGCTGAACCACGTGGCAGAGATCAAGTTTAGCAGTGTGACACCTCTGTTCCTTTCTTTGGCTACAGCAGGAGGTGAACAGAGAGATCTCAGACCTACATTTAACAAACATAGGGAAGACACCACTGTAATAAAGGGGAGTAACTGTCTTTCATCCATATGAGAAGTAATAATGGTTATTCTAGAAATAGAGTATGAAGCCGTTATTGAAAAGGTTCTGTTCTTCATAAGCCACTTATTGAGCTTTCATGATCAAAGCCCTGCAGAATCCCGAAGTTGAATTACAGATTGTTGATTTTGTGTGATGTATTATCCTCTTATTGAATCAAAATGAGAAATATTATGAAACTCTTTTACATTACCAGTGCCTATTTTTGATAGGTATGACACAGTTTTACACATCTTATGTTTTTCCCTTTGATCCAGTGTAGGATCTGATAGCTTTCTTGGGATCAGACTTGACTTCCTTTTCCTGTTGATCCCATTGTTTGCCAAGAAATAGGGTTTTTTTTCCTAAATTCCAAAAAATGCTTGCCCTATTGTCCATCAGTATCTGCCCATGTAGGCACCAGAAGGACGGAAGTGCTAAGTAGCACTTTTCCCTTAAAGAAAAGGATTCCGTTGTCTCCTGGTTTGCCTAGCTATTTCCTCACTTTTTGTGCTATGTCAAGTCTGGTTTGTTGCGGCAGCGGTCTCTAGCTCTTCTGTGAGTTCAGGTCTCTGTGGAAAACCCCATAGTAAGTACTGAAAGATGAGTCCTGACCCAGCGCAGGCTTCTGTCTGAGTCCAGTCCCTGGCCCCAGATGGAGCTTCGCTGACTTTGATGGGGTCACTTCAGATACGTGGAGGCTCCTGATTGCTCCTTTGCAGAATTAGGACTCACTGTTGAGGACACCTCAAAAATTGCATAACGTGATATTTTCTTTTTAAACAGTAACTAGAGGTAAGGTAGAAATGACTTCCAATGCCCTTTAAATATTACTTTTAAAATGATAGCTGAGTTATGTGCCTGATGTAAGTCACCGCAGAAGTATAATAAGGGTATTTATAAGCTCTAATAAGATGAACAGCTACATGTTGTCTTTCACTGAAGGTCTGTGTATCAGGGTGAGGAGCAACCAGTTTCACAGCTTTGATGCAAAGCCACAGAAATTTCTCTAGCTCTAAATTAACAACCTGCACAGGTTAATCTAAATCTGAATTTGCAGTACAGAGGAGAGTAACAAGCAGAATAGGTACCCTCCTGAGTCTTCCGATTCACTGGACCACTGGAAGTGGCATATTGCTCTCCAAGAATGAGAAGGTTTGGCATTTGGGCGATGGTCGCTGTTTCCTGAGGTGGTCGCTGAGCTGCTCTTTGGGTGCCTTTGAGTGTGTCCAGGATTCGTGGAAAGGGATGAATTGCAATTAACAAACATAGATAACTAGTCTTTAGCTTACAAGTAAAGCTGAGAGAGGAAATACAGGGTTTGAGGGTTTAAATCATGATATTGTTGACAGTGTTTTATTAATAGTTAAATACTATGAATGCCTTAATTTGTGCCATTTCAACCTTACATAAGAAGCCAGAATAAATACTTCATTAATTTCCAAAACTTCTTTATTGTATAGAGTATCAATGAAATGGCACGCTGCTTTAATTTAGAGTCAGAAAACAAATTCCCTTTAAACCTCCTGTCTGTATTTTGGCATTCATATTTTCGTTGGGTGTATTTTTTAGTTACAGTGTTTCTGCAAATAGATGTGCCTTTTAAAAAAATCCTGGGTTTATATGTATTTATTTTCATTTAACTTACATAGATCTCAGTGTTCTAAAAAAGTTGTGTTGTGTTATATTATATTTTAAAGAATGCTGTTATTTATTCTGAATTTCCTGTACATTAGCAGTATGTCTTTTTAAGAACAATATAAATGTAAAGGCATACGTTTTACAGTCTTGACATGTTTTCGTAACTTAAATAATGCTGTCCTCTTTTGGTGGTAGTTTAAGCAGAAGGTGAAATTATTTAATTAGTATTTTTTTTATCTAAAGAAAGGCATTGTTTCTCTGTTGCAGCACTTTTCTAGACCCTGAAACTCGAAGAGCAATGGGAGAACAAGCAGTAGCTCTTGCCAAAGCAGTAAAATATTCCTCTGCTGGAACAGTAGAATTCCTTGTGGACTCCAGTAAGAATTTCTACTTCTTGGAAATGAATACTAGACTTCAGGTAAGAAAAACAGCTCTTCAGATTCAGAAAAGTGTTATTTAAAAAAACAGAACATAACCTCCTTGCATACTTAGGGGTCTGCTCCTGCGAAGACTTACTCATAGCTAACTTGATGCACGTGAGCACTTCCCACTGAACTCAAAAGAGCTGCTCACTTAAATAAGCCAGCGTATACAAGACTTTGCAGCGGTGAGCCCTTGCACAGCACTCAAGCATTCAGAGCTTTTGCTCTTTGTTACACTTGACCTAAAGACCTAGCAAGAGGTCACTGTTAAGTGCCACTGTGAGTTCACAGTAAGTGGCTAGCCACTGTGCTCTGATGCTTTTCCCCACTGGTCCCTGAAGTTTCTTTTTTATTTTTTATACTTGGATGATGGCTTGCTGAGTTCCTCTAGGAGGGCGGTTAAAACTATATGTGTATATCAGCAATAAAAACACTAGCAATCTGCATATGATTGAAATGGTGACTGGAATGCAACTGTGTAAAAAGCATGCTGACATGGTGTAGGATTTTTGTAACAACATGTCTAGTCAGTAGTAGACATTATAATGTACACTGAATGAATGGACAAGCAGTGTTTTATGGAAAACCCTCTCTACCTCTATTTTGACCATTGTAGTGCATTTCTAAGAAAACAGGCACGTAACTTAAAGTCTGGATATCATTCTCAGAGACAGGAAGAAAGTTCAACTTGCAAGCAAGTTCAACTCAGTTCCATCATCTTTGTCGTCCTTTTCTCACTTTGTTAAATAATGCCAGTAAGACTGAAATGTGGAATCAAGGAATAGAGTGCTTAACTTTTTACTCTGTTTTAGCTACATTTTGCCAGGGCTGTGTCCTGCCTGCTGCTTGTACACGTGGGCAGTGGTAGAACATGAAGAGATCCTCGTAATTCTGACATCTTTCATAACTTTGTATAGTGGCTGGATAAACTTACGCTTTGAGTAAAGAAGTGAGAGATGATTTGGGGTAGAAAAGGGGAATGGGGGTGTTGCAGTCTTCCCTTGTGCCAGGGGAAGGCTGCTGGTAAGATTTCCCTTGCAGGGCAGCAGTGCTTTTGGAATTAGTCGTGACGGTTATACTTCATGTGCTTTTGCTAGAGTTTGCTAGGCACCATCTGGTCTACCTTTGATTCAGCTAGATAGGGCGGTTTTTAATGGCAGTGTGTAATTCATTAAAATGCTATGGAGATTTTCTGTCTCTTTGGTCTTGTTCTTTACACTTTTCCCATTCTTGTAGTTTTTGAGAGAACACTTTTTAGTGACTGTCCATGTTCTTGTTTATGTAGAAGAAAATTCGTTTGTGTTTTTCTGCATAATCCATCAGAAGCTCAAAAACATTTCCTTGCTGTGGTATATAATTATCTGTCAGTTCCTAAATGCAATTAGTGATGAAGTGTCCTTGGAGTTGATTCTTTTTGTGATTTGTTTGTAAGATGTTAGCTTTGCTGTTTTGTGGTGTCTTCCCCCTGCAATGCATTGTGGTTAAGTGTTCGAAGTCCCAGACCTCAAGCTTGCTTAATTGTAGAGGTCTCCACATATGTAGTAAGAAAACTTTCATAATTCCATCTTTAATGACTTTAAAGACTCCTTTTGAAAGATAGCCCAAGCAGTTTGACAATCCCCTATAATAGCAGACTCATTCTTTCCCACTCTTAAAGAAATTTACTAATCTTAAATTACAGTACTTGTGTAGATATTCTCTAATTCCTCTATCCTGACTGTGCATTGTCTCTAATTAGCATTTCAACTTGAGACTGGAGAGTAATTATTTTCTGATTCTTCCCCAGACTTACCTGATTGATCTGTCACTTCTTCCAGGTGTCAAGCTTTACTTTCTGTTTAGCTAACAGTTATGCAACTAACATCTCTTTCTTGCTCCCTTCTATTAAGAGCCAAACATAGAAACTCTGATGATGCTTGTACAGATTTAACTTCAGAACCAGGAGAGTCTCCAGATGTCCCTGTATTGCTTCAATCTTTTCCTTTTGCATCTCTTAACTGTGAACAGTGGCTAATAGGCTCATTTGCCCAGTTTTTGCTCAATACTCCACAGTTGAAAGGACTTTCCTAAATGATGGACATCTGATCCATAAATGATGCTCCTAAGGTCTTTGTCACTGTGCATTACAGACACAGCTACCTGGCGGCAGCATCATCAGATCATGTCTACTAAATTATGCAATTTCCTGTGTCTGTTTCAACATTTCAGCAATCTCTAATCGGATCACTGCAGCCTTTTTACTTTAGATACAGACTTCAGAATATACTTGCATAAAGCTAACTAAACTGTGTCCAATACTTTGCACTGCCTGCTGATTTTTGCCCTCCTTCCCTTTGGTGTATCTGTCAGATATCTTCCAGTGGTTTTTGGAAATTATTTTGCTGTAATTGCGAGTTGTATTATTATTTGGCTGTCTTTTTGAGAAACTCTTTGGGAATATACCTTTTCTGCTATATAGTTCTGCAAAAAAATTAAGTAGCACTTTACAGGAAGCTTATATTTTATTTCGTTTTTGTGTTAAGTGCTACTGCAATAAAATATGAGGTTGGAAAGCAAAAAAATTTGGTGAATCAACTCCATTGTGTCTCTTGTATGCTACACAAATCTGTTACAGATGTTTCACTCCCTCCAAGTGTTTCAGCTAGAATGATTTATTCTTTGCTGTTGGCAATGTACTTTTTGTTGTATCTGCTGTTCTGCCATCTTTCAGAGGCTAGCCAGTAAGTACAAGACAGGAGATTGGATAATTGCACAGCAAAACTAGTTATTCCTGCTTTTCACAACAAAACATAGAAACATCTGCCCTAGCAGCTACAAGAGAACTGTACATTGCCATTTAGGGCACTTCTGGAGTGGTTTTCAGGCAGCTACTATGGTTAGGATTGTTGAGGCAAACCAGATGTTGAGTATCTGATTCTTTATAACTCCTCACTCTGCGTTGTGCTTTCTGCTACTTAGTTGTCATCAGCCTAATCAAAGGCAGTCATAATCTAAAATAGCCAAAGAGCAGCTTTGAAATAGATAAAAAGTTTGACCCCTTTGATTCGATAGCCTTTTTAACTTCCATATTGTATCAAAATCTCTATCACACTACTGTCAGAAATGCTGGCTTTCACCAGGGAAGTCTCTTCTGCTTTTCACTGGAAGACTGGAAATGCTCCTCTTTGACTCTCTATGGAGCCTACGGTCTGTAAATAAAAAATGTGTTAACATATGCATATGCAGTGTGGCTAAGCTTCTGCCATGTGAAGCATTTGGTGACAGCAAAGGGAAAATATCACATATTCTACAAGTTTGTAGTACCTTGAAATGAGAAGCATCTCTCATTGTCTTGAGGAGAACTGAGAAAAGTGCAACAAGCAGCATGACGAGAGCACTTACCTTGAATACAGGTTGTATGTCTATGTCTCAGGTCTGCTCCTGACCTTCTGCCTCCCTCACGCACAGTGCCATTTAAATAACAAGTGAGCACTCCCTCCCTCCTCCAAACATGACCACATTTGCTTAGAGTAGTCTGACTGAAAAGGTCATTTCTATGGACCGTATTCAGCATGGTGGAGTTGAGAAATACGGTAATTTTAGTAGCAGTATGTTTTCTCCTCATGTGACAGTTTGAATATGTTGGCCACAACTTTTTAGGGAATAGAATAATTTTGTGGAATTCTGTGCTGATGTGTTTGCTTTCAGTAAATCTCTTACAAATAGCATATCTCTATATTTTTATTTTACAGTTAATTGTAGTGAGAGTATATTTTCTGTAAAAGTTTAAGTTCTTTTAAATTAACTTGATTCCAAGGCATAAGGCGAATGTAAATAAACTTCAATACACCTCTAAAACATGACCCAGCATTAAGGTTTTTGTTCTTCACTTCCAGTGTTTTCATCACATTTTACTGATCTTTGGAAAATGTTATATTCCAGAGCTTTGTCTTTGTACAAAACTGCCTGTGCCTCATGTGAAAGGAAGAATTTTTACATGCAGCATGTCTCTTTATTCCTCCCTCATAAAAGTATTAAAAAGCGTGGCTGGGAAATGTCTAGAAGCACGTAGAAATCCTGTTGGTGATTGTCTGGAGTTCCGCTACTTAGAAGCTCTTGGTTCTGACAGTCTCTTAATGGTATCTGTGTTCTGTTGCACATCATTAGGCAGCACCTGCTACACGTTTGCTCAGTGAAGGAGAGAAGTGCTGGAAAATATTGCAGCTGCACTATATAAACAGTAGCAGCAAAATCTAAATAGGAAAGCGATGAGCTGAGTCTGAGGTTGCCAGCTGAAACCGCAGAGAGGTGGTGACTTTGGTGTCCGTAGCAGACCCATGGGATGGCGAGAGGTGGTTTTGTTGTCTCGGTGTAAGTGTCTGGAGGATGAATTGTGATCGGTGGTGGGCAGGAGCATGGGAGCAGTGAAAGGGGCTGTCAGGAGTTGGAGGAGGAGATTTCGGCAGAGTCTGAATGGTGGGATTTCAAAGTAAAGTCTCAAGCGACTGTTTCTGCTGTTTGCTGAGACTCTTCATATTTCTTAATACTTGGAATCTTGTTTTACTGTGACACTTTGCTTCAGTCATTTTAAATAGGCTAACGAACAGTGTCAGATGGTAAAGACTTTCAATTGCTGCTAACCTGGGCTGAATTTGAACTACTGACCTAAAGGTGAAAGGTCTCTTATCCCATTACCAATCCCCTAAGCCCACCAGAATCCATTCTGCACACAGTTTATACCAGCTGTTCATGGCCATTTTTAGAACCGAAAGAAAAGGTGATTTTGCTTCCAGACAACACTTCTTCACACAAGAGGGTCAGCCGACAACAGTTAACCAGATTTTTGCCACATTCTTGCCTCCTAATGCAACTTCCATTATGTAGCTACTGGTTGTCTGCTTTTCAGGCTTCCCAAAAGAACTACAGAAAAGCATTGCTAATTGTTGTTGACAGAAGAGAACGACATTGTTTGTGTAAGTCATTGAATCTGAAAGATGCCATTAACAGTGCTGCCAGGGCATGGAGTGATATCTTAGAGACAACATTACCACATAACTATCATGGAATACTATTAAAAAAAGTAAGAGAGAAAGGAGGCTCCCCTCCATTTTTAATAAGTAGTGAAACAAAAGATCATTCTTCAAAGGGTACATTAGTTTCGTTCCTTTGGTGAATTTGATGTAAAGAAAACCAAAGAATGGCTGCAGTGTGACCAGAGCCACCTTGAACTAAGTGCTCTGAGAGAGGGCTTTAGTAGTGCTGCTAAATATAGCGAAAGCAGGAATTGCATCTTTTAGGAAAGACAGTGTAGGTTTTGTGGGTGCAAGTTACTTCATCATCTTACATGGAGTATGTAGTGGAAAGGAAATTGTACAGAATTACTGAATTGTGAGATTTTTTTTTAAAGTGCAGGATGTTGATTGGGAAAGTTATGTTGAAATTGTGAGCTAAGTAACTTGTTGATAAAGTGTGTGCTGTTTGTTTAAAACAGAAAACACAAATTCAGTATTCATAGGCTACATAACTGATTTCTTGCCCATGTCTGTCCAGTACAATAAAGAAGTCCTTGCAAAGAAAAATTGAGAACTGAAACAATGATTATTGCAAGATATTTTCCTATGATGTAGATTAATATGTTTTCAAAGATGATGTATGCTGTGATTAAAAAATCAGTTGAAACCAAATGTCTGTGCATTAGTTTTTATTTCTGCAATATTTTAGGAAACAGCAAAATAAGTCTACCCCAAGCATCTTAGTTTGGAAATTTTTGTAGTTCTGGTTGCACTCAGTTCTTTGACAGACTAATAAATCAGAAAATAAAAAGCAACTGTTATTATATACTATGTCTATAGAAAAGGACATCATAGGAGATTGCCTGTTATGTATTCCTGTGTGCTTTCCATTCCTTCCGTACATCGATCTAAACATTGTCTCTTGTCCAGCCGCCTTTCTGAAAAGCTGTTTTTTACTGTGTGGTCCCAAACTGCATCCACATACATGTGAATTATTTTGTGGAAAGATGATGTGACCCCAGAGTGCTCCTGCTCGTCAGGAAGCTGGTGTGTCTGAAGAGCAGAACATGTGTGCCCCTTTGTTGTTCATTTCTCCAAAATAGAAGCCAGGCTTACTGAAGTAAAGGGCGTTGAGGAGCATCTGTAAGTTGGTGGGTTTGGGTCAACTGATACTGGATTTGGCTGTGGCAGAAAAACCTGTGGGACTCCACGTGAATCGTGTTTCCTAGAAACTGAGGTGTATGTTGAAAGTTAGTTTTGAGATTATTTATCTGAATGTAAAGGAGTATATGACACCAACTAGGGACTTAGAGTAGTAGGGATGACATAGGCTGTAGTTTTAAGTTTACTGAAATTTAGATTTCTTGACTGCTGTGGTCTGCTTGAATGCTCCAGCTGGTGTGTGAGTAACTCGATGCTTGTGCACACAGGGGCAAGAGAGCAATCTGTGCGAGTAACCAGAAGTGTTTGCTATTAGATCTGAGTACCTTGATGGTCTTGAGAAAAATGTGTCCTGAAATTATTCCCCTGAATATAAGGGAAGCAGTTATCACTAATTTAACTCTTGGCTCCAACCGTTCATAAAAACTGTGTGACTGTTTTTGTAGCTGTAGATGGACCCCGGTATGGTGAAGCTTTAAGACCATTGGCAGTCACAGAGCAGGAGGAGAATTAAGAGCTTCTCTGTACTGTTCTGGGGATGGATGCTAACTGGACTGCAATGCTGGTGGGTTCCCCTAGCTCTTTTGTAACTGCTTTGCCATCTGTAAACTTGGATTTAGTTATAATTTTCTTACAGGCTTTGCTACCAGTGTCCCTTGCTGTATAAACTGGAAGAGGTTAGGGAAGCAAAACCACTGGTAATGCTCACAGGGAGTCTGCTGTGAGATGTCTGAAGAAGAGCAGAGCCAGCATGAAGGGAAAGCACTTTGTCCTGTATAGATATTGCTGGCCATAATGGGTATGGCTTTGTGGACTTGAAAGCAGGAATATAGGTGGCATTTTTCAGAGAAAGAAGTGTGTGTGGATCACAAAGTGGGGAGCAAGACTTCTTTAAGGGAGGTATGTATCGTACTTAAGTGTGCTGAAATGATGACTTGTTATAAATTGTTTATGACCAGACTTGGTATAAATAAAGGAACTGTTAGTAAAGGTGATTTTTTTCAGCAGCTGACTAATAGAGAGTTATTGCTAATCAATTTTTCTGCTTGTCCTGTTGAGAATAAGGTACAGCTGCCTTGATACAGCTGTGATCCGTAGACTGCTGCAGACATGTCTGGTTTTGCCCTTTTTATAAAGGACAGAGATAATGTGTGAATTTACCCACTGTGGTATAACTGTACCACCACTGGCTCTTACTTTATCGACTGGGACTTCACTGGCAAGATCTTAGATCAGCTGACTGCAGACTTGAGTATGGCCCAAAGCTAAAAGAGGTGATCAGTTTAGTGTGATTCAGCTCTGTTTGTGACCGCTCTGGCATGCGTCTCTTTAAAAACTTAGTCCTTGATTTCCATAAAATGGCAAGTAAAGGCATTTGAAGAAGAGGTATAGCGTAAAATTAATAGAAGAAAATAAAAGAGGCAGGCAAAACAAGAGTGACACCTGAAGTAGAAGGGTGAAAAGTAAAAGAGGAAGCATTTAAAGCCTAGCATTTAATAGTGATTTAAAAACAGATGAAACAGTTACTTTAGTCAAATAGCTGCAACAGTTATTGTGGAGTTTTCTTAAGTAGGGAATTATGGTGTTTGTGTGTTCTTTTTTTTGGGAGGGGAAGAAAGGAGAAGGGGGTCTAATTTCTTCGATTGTCCTACCCCTATCCTTCCTTGCTTTGTAAAAGAGTGGAGCTTTAATTTCAGATCCTGTATGTATCTATCTCTCTGGGTGGATTCTTGCACCTCCAAAACCTCATTGCAGAGTGATTGTTGAACCAGGATATGACATTAATGCTTTGTTAGTGCCCTTTTGTACTGTACGCTGAAGCATATTCTGTATAATGCTAAAAGTACTGACCCCCTTCCACCCTTCTTTGGCCAAAAGAAAAATGCACATGCTAAAACAAGTGTAGTTTGAGCTGCGCACACCTCATTGAAAGGTTAAAGTTACAAATAAGTAAAATTTCAAGGTAAAAATTCTTTTCTACCCCATTTTTGTCATCTGATGGTCTTAACGTATAATAAAATGCATTTAAAATGTATTTGGTACCCCAGAACTAGTGACATGATTGGTACTGTCTACCTTATACCTGAACAGCACTGGTTGAAACACAGTCCTAAAACAAGTAGAACTTCTCATTCCAAAAAAAACCTCAAAAAATTTTCCACATCATATTTTCTGAATGCTGTTTTGTGTGTGGACACAAAGGGAGTATTTTGAAGAAACAGAAGAAAATATTGACCAAGTCAAAGATCTGTACTGAAGAATGGATTAAATAAATGTTTATGAGTTGTAAGAACCAAACAACAAAAATATTTTTCTTTCCAGAAACATTCCATCCTATTTTGATCATCAACAATAAAACTGAAAACGACAGTGAAGCTGTTGAATCCGGAATGCCAATTGCTATCCAAGAAAAATGACAGTATAACTAAATAATGCAAGTGTCTTTGTCGGGGGGGAAGGTGTTTTAATTATGTGGAATGTTAGAATTCCAAACATGTTCTACACTCAAAGGTATATTTTTAAAACTTAAATTCCAAAATGAGAGAATAAGTCCTGTTGTCCAAATATGAATGCGTGATAAGTAACTTTCTATTAAAACTTAGGAAGTTTTAATAGAAACTTCGAGTCGTAATAGAAATTGAATTGCTTCAATTTAACACTGCAGGATAGACACTGAGATGTTTCATAGATTCTCCAAATACTGTTATTAAGCTTGACATGCTGGAGAATATCATGTGTTAGGTAGAATCAAGATTGAATCCCAAAGGTAGATCCTTAAACTGTATAATCAGTTTCCGATTTCAATGTCACTTTTATCCTTCAAAGAATAGGTGCTTGTTTCAGTGATGATTTGTCATTAAAATTATGTCAAAATGTCTTAAAATGTTGTTGAAACTCTAAACAAACTCACAGCACACACAGGGCTAATTATGGATGCCATCTGTTTATTTTTATAAAGCTTTTTTCTTAAAGACCAAAGCATCATCTTGTTCTGATAACCCACGAGATTATTATAATGACTGAATGTTTTTCTTAATACTAGTGTGCTCGAAGGAAGAAAAACGATTGGTTTAGTCACTGACCTTTTCCTGTGTCACAAAATGTACGTGGTATGACATCTCATGATGGAGAAACCATTGTGAAGTGCATTTTCTTAAGTTATTTTGGCCCTTGGAACACAAACGTTTTATTACAGAAATGATGACAGAACTGCCATTTTTATATGGGAAGACTTACAGCTGTCTTTGTGTAAAGAACATGCTTTATAGCAGGGGCGTCAAACTCATTTTCATTGGGGGCCACATCAGCCTGGTCGTTGCCTTCAGAGGGCCAAATGTCATTTTTGGACTGTATAAATGTAGGAGCAGTTACATTTATACAGTTCTAAAATGACATTTGGCCTTCTGAAGGCAACGGCCAGGCTGATGTGGCCCCCGATGAAAATGAGTTTGACGCCCCTGCTTTATAGCGTGCCGCTCTTCACCTATGTGCTGCGCCCTCCTGTCTTTAGGTCCTTTTTTACTGTATTATGTCTAGTTAAAGGTTATTTAAAGTTAATAAATGTGTCCGTTTACATCCCTGTTTTGAGGAGAAAGGTGTGTGTGTATGCGCGCACGTGTGTGTGTGCTTGTACGCACATGCTGGAGTTGGCGCGCACGATGAGTATTCCGTGGCAGCATCATCCAGAGCTGTTAGCAGCAATTTGCTGAGAGCGCGGAGTGACTCTGCCGGTCCAGCCCAGCTATTGTGTATGCTAAGCACTAAACAGATCAGTCTCGAGCGGGGGGGCGCAAAAAAAAAAAATTGAAGGATCCATCTGCTTGTTTCTGCTACACTGCGCTGATGCAAGATTACGCTAATCTGGCTGCTTGTCAGGACAGGTTAGTGAAAGCAGGCAAATGGGTGAGATTTAGAGTAGGCTGGTTCTATGGAAAATTGTAAGCGGCTCCTGTATGTGCCATGTTAAGTGTAGCAGAATGGGTTGATTATCAGCGACTTTGAGATTTTCAGTTAAAATATATTTATGGATACAGCGTGAGTCTTTTCAAAAGAAACTCGAATGGGAAAAGCTTCTGAACAAAGGAAAATTAATTTGTTGTCACCGGGTGCATTCGAATTTGTAAAGTAAATGGAAACTGCCCCCCCTGCAAAACCCCAAACTCTATGTGTTCTCTGTAGTTTTCCTTTTGTATGCTGCTCCTAGTTATTGTAATCTGCTAATTATCTTATTTTTTGGAGCTTCCTTGCGAAGACGGTGTTTCCTGGAGTTTGTCAAGTAGAAATTTACTTTTTGGGAAAAAGCCCAAGATGGGAACATATTCTTTGTCTGTTCTTTGGCTGATCTAATTTCTTGTTTATCTCTGTTTACAGAGAGTGGTTGTGTGTGGTGGTGTTTTGTTTTGTTTTTTTACCTACTGACTGACAGTTCTTGACCTTGCAGGTTGAACATCCCGTCACAGAATGCATTACCAGCCTGGACTTAGTCCAAGAAATGATCCGTGTTGCTAAGGGTTACCCTCTCAGGCACAAACAGGCTGATATTCCCATCAACGGCTGGGCGGTTGAATGTCGAGTTTATGCTGAGGTAAATGAGTGGTAATGGGGAGGAGGGGAGGTGGTTGAATCGTGGAGCAATAATACCCAGGTGTGGACAGATGCCAAGGTGAAGTCAAAGAATATCATACGGAAGTCATGATTTAGAGTATGTAACACAAATGGTTAAAGAGCTTTTGTAGAATTGTAGGATTTTAATTTTTTAAAATTCAGAATACAGTATATATTTGAACATGCCTTTTTTCTGAAAATCAAAATTAAAAGTGGTAAAAGAGAGAACTGAAGTTTATTTCTAAGGACATTTGCTGTATGTTCTGTTCACATTTAATGATGCAGTGTTGAAGTTATTGCTACTAATGTTTCCAGCTTTCTTAACTTGTGTACTTGAAACTTGTCTTAAAAAGACAGTTGAAATTCAATGGCTTACAGAATTTTTGTTGTACTAAAACATTTTAGTAGGTTGGTGAAAAAGCAAGTTATATATCTTCTAAAACTACAGTTTATGAGACAAACTTTCAAAGTGCACTCCAGGACATCGTAATTATGGTATGACCTTCAAAACACTTTCAAAAATATAAACTCCATTTTCAAGCATGTTTAGGACATTTCAAGGTAACATCTTTCCGTTGTCATTTTTGATACATGAAAAGAAAGATTTGTTAATTGAAAAATGGTGCTTAGCTTCCTTCACTTTGTTTGAGGAATGCTATAGGTAACTGTGCTTTTCCAAAACAATTCAGCACCTTGAGATGTTTTTTCCCTCTCCTAACTTGTGGCTTTTGTGACCCAGGGCATTTTTTTTTTTCTTTCTCTTCATGATGTGCACATACTCTTCAACGTGCCCTACTGATTACAAGTTATATGAATGATTTGGATAAAGAATAAATATTTGCCTGGTGATTGGCATGGAAGCTGTTCTAAGTATGAGTAGGCTTTACCCTGAAGTAAGGAAAACCAGGACACTGCTTGGACATTTTTTGTTGTTCAACTTAAATTCCCTCACATTTATAAGCAATAAACCCAACTAGTTTGCCATGAGTTTGATTATTCTGTAGGCCATATATTTATTTGCTCTTCTATTGAGTTTATATTGGTATTGCATTATTTAGGAGATTTGCAGTTTCCAAAGGCATAAAGGTCAGCTTGATTTTCTAAGATAATTGGATTTGTAACTGCCCTTTTAATGTTTGAAAATTTTTTCCTTATACTCTCTTGTCAACTCCACCCTTCTGATACTTTCCTGTCCGTCTTCCAAGGCACAATGTAGCAAATGAAAATGTCATCTTTGTATGTTTTGGTGGTGTACTGTAGCTATGTGCAGAACACTTCTTTCCTGCTTTTTGACTGTGGTAAAAGAGAATGTATATGCTTCCAGTTCTTTATTTGGAGTCACAGGGGTCTGAAGAAATGTACTTCAACACAGGTAATTCTGGGGAAGAAAACAAAGTTATTCTAGCAGTTGTTTCTGTTAGACTTCAAGCTTTTTAATATTATCTTCTCTGCATCTGTAAAAGCTGAATGCTGTCTCACGTTGAATTTTATTTCAGGACCCCTACAAATCTTTTGGCTTGCCATCCATTGGTAAACTGTCTCAGTATCAGGAGCCTTTGCATTTGCCGAGTGTAAGTAACTTGGTTCTGGTTTTTGTAGGTGCCGAGTGTTTCTTTTACAGACTTGGACTGTAAGTACTCAGCAGCTTTGTAAAGCAGACCTTTTTTCCAGTTTTTTTGCTGGGAGGGGACAGGACATGGTAATACTTGTGCAACCTGAAAAACTGCTTAAAATTGTACAGTTCCAAACTGGGTTTAAAATGTTCAAATTTGCTATAACAGGAAACCATTATGTGTTGACATATTTTGTTAACGTTCTATAACTTCCAGCTTAAGGTTCTCAAACGCAGCTTTAGTAAAAATGCCATGGTGATCAGTAAGGACAGTGAAATGCTGAGTCAGCTCTTTAAGCACAGTGAACTGGGGACATCAGTTTGAAACTGCCAGTGGTTTCTGTTTAGCTTTGCAGACTTTAAAGAGGAAATTTGCTACAGCTATTATTACATGTTTCAAGATGCATTCTGACTATATGGAACAGCTGTTTAACAAAGAGTGTTTTCTGCCATGTGTAAAGAACAAGGACACAGCCTTGCTGTAAAATCAAGGTAGTCTAAGCCGTAAGTGCACATATACATGACACTGTGTCAGTCAGTGGAATGACAAGGCGGTACCATCTGTGAATACGATTATTCAGTCTGATTGCTTGCACAGAAAATAGCGAAAGATTACAGGAGGAATCTTAAATGTGGAGATGTTATTTGATATATGATTTATTTTGCTTCTTAAATTGTTTTTGCCCATGTACTTTCCAAAGGGACCTGACCCTTTCTGGTCTTTAAGGCTTCATGCTGTGTTCAAAGCCTGAAAGCAGAAAAAAATTTTGAAGATCTAAAAGGCACAATGTGATCTTAAAGAGGAGATGAGTGAAAAAGGTATCATTGGACATATCTAAACTTTTTTTTTAATGAAACAAAGAGAGTATTTAATAAGAATTTATAATGAATACTCCAGTGGTTGTTAGAAGTTTTCACCATGTTGTAACAGCTAACAGGATGTCAAACATTTTGCCCTTGCAAGTTTTTGCAATTTGCAATTTTCCAAACGTGAGACCTGTTGAAAGTACAAGTGATAATGGACAAACTGTACCCCCTACAGTCTTTGTCCCACCAAATCTTTCTTCAATTAATGCTGCAGCAGGAGTTTTATGTAATAACATTTGCGCTTGTGAGCCATCCATACAAAGAAAAAACAATTAAAATGCCTTGAATGTTCTGCTTACTGCTGTTATTTTCTTGTGTGAATGTTGCATGTCAGCTAAATGGACCACGGAATAGATAAAGTGATTGGGTGCAGGAGAGTGCACACTAAGCTTTGTCTATCATTATTGCTGGGAGCAATCAAATTGATGCCAGCAGGACAGTAGACGCGTTGACAGCTGTAATTATGTATCTCCATGGTGATCACTTTTGGCCTGTCATGGAGGCCCATGAGTCCCCTCCCTTGCAAGCATTTAATCAGATTGGGCTGTCACTTGTCAGGTAGACGGGGTGGGCTGGGAGTTGTGCTTAGGCGGAGAGGTGAATTGAAAATGAAGGGTGGGAGATGCCTGATCGCTTCACGTGGTCCATCGTGGTACTGAAGAAAGAAATTCTAATTACGCTGGAGGGTTCAGAGCAATGGTTTGAGGAGCTCATATGGAGTGCCTGGGCTGTTCTCATTCTGTTTACTTCCATTGTCGTATTAAAAATAGAACAGCTATTTTTGTGTCGACACTTATGGTTTGGTGTCTTAATATATATTTTCTGCCACTGTGAAACTAATTTCTCTCCTGAGAATGTCATGCTGCTAAGAACAGAATTAATATGACTAAAAAAGTTCAGCCTTACAGGCCCGTTGTGCCACAGTGTTTGTTTTCTGTGTTTTAGATTTTAGAATTGTCAACAAGTTGGCTTAAAAAAAATTAGTGGAGACTTGTAGCATGTCACAGTGAGTTTGGCTTATGAGTAGTGGATTGCCCAATGCACTGTCAATTCATTTCTTCCATGTTTCAGATTAGCTCTGATTGTCTACCTGTGCCCATGTGTCAGCTGCTCAGTCTGGTAGAACTGATGTGCATGGCTGTGTGAGGGGTTATTTCTTAGCCATAGATAGGAATAATACTGGCTGGTTTTGTGTCATGTAGTCTGTAATTTTCTTAGAACATGGTGCTTTTTTCTTTGTTAAAATATGATATACCTGTATAAATACTTATATGCACATGTAAGCACCCCTGAACACTTGCATGTAATCACTTTATAGGTGCTACTTTGGAGACAGAAGTCACAGTATAATTCAAGTATTTGTGGAGTATGTCATACCTTCACATCTTATACATGTATTTTCTGTATACTGCAAAAAAGTGTGGGCGAGGGATTTATCTAGGACTGAGTACATAAGTTGTTTTTTTCTGATTTGAATGTGAGAATGTATGCATTGACTTTATACATAGGTAGACATCCTGGGAGGGAGGATGGTTTAGCAGTTACTAGAAGGGGAGCTGGGAAATACGCTGCATGTTTCTTCTGTAATCACTACATGTCTGAACTACCCTCTCATCAGTACCTAGTGTTAAACGTACCTGATATGGGTAGCGGGAGGCCTAGTTAAGCATACATAAAGCACATTCAGATAAGATGTGATAAAAATGCTGCAGAAGTGCTACTACCTTTACATATGAATAAATATGCTATACAAATAAACATAAATATATAAGAACAATATATGTGGATATAAGCATAAATATATAAATGCAAACATACTAATAAGTATATGCTTTTTAAAAATAAAAAGAACATCATAAAAACTGATCAGAGAGTGTTTCTTGCTGAAGAACGTGAGTACACCTACTAGGGCATCTTTTTATGTCATTTGGATAATAAAGTCATCATCATGCCCTCATGTGGATTCTGTAGACAAGAGGTTCTACATGTGGTCCCTTGATAATTGCCTAAATTAAAATATTAAAGGCCTAACAGCCGTTGCGTTGACCTTTTTCTGCCTTGCTGCAGACAGATGAGCTGCTGTTTATTACAAAGGTTCCTTCCCACAGGTGAAGATTTAAGTGAGATTCCAGGACCCTCTTTCCCACTCCCTTTACAATGCAGTATATCGGAGCCCCGCTGCTTCAACAGCTTTGATTAGAGCCCTCCATCCTTATGATCCCCAGAATGCGTTTATCACTATTGAGTTATTTTGATTAGTTTTGAAAAAAATATTTGAGATTCCAGCACTCAAAAGCAGCATTTTAATAAATATTTATTCCTCAGAAATTGCTCATTTGGGAAGTTTTATATGGCTAACCTCATTGCTACAGTGATGAAATCAAACCGAGAGATGAAAACAAGAATCAGCAATATACTAACTAACTTCTTGCCTGGTTAACAGCAATCAGCCTCTTCAAAAGAAGTTTTTGAACTTGTGTTATTTTTGCCATGAATATTGCAGAATCAGAGCTTTAATTGGGGCTGCGTCCTTACAAAGCAAAGCCATGGAAAAAGCTGTGTAAACATTAAAGCCTCAAGGGAGGAGCAGCAACAGAAAAAAAAATGTTTTACAGTTGAGAGGGTGAGGCAAAGAAGGAAAGTGTTACAGACATGAAAACCACAGGATCAGTATTCCTACGGAGCTGATAAGCAGAGCTCCAAAGTCCCTGCTGAACGCTCCCTGGTTGTGTTCCTACTGGAGCCCTCGGAAGGGCTGCAGCAGAACGTGGGGGACGTGATTATATAGAGATGCAGAAAGGATGTGATTATAAGGGGCATCCTTCACACCAGGTGTCAGTCAGAAGAATAATTGCGACTGTTTTATTACAGGGATTAAATCAGAACTGGATGCGTTCAGAGTTAGAGTTTAGTGTGTGTAACACAACCTAAGTTGTTAGATCAAATTTAATGTGTTTACTGTACATTCTAGGAGAACAAAAGAGAATTTAAACTACTAGCTGAAGATTGCAGTCATGTTTCCTTTTAAAGGGGAGAATAACTTGCAAGTCTCTTTCCTGGTGGAGGATAAAGCTCCCCTTCCCCCCTCCTAGTTTCTCTGAAAGCAAATAATTACTCTTGTTCTTCAAGGGGAACAAATGTATGTGATAAGCTTCATGGGCATCATGCTTTAAGCCTGCCAGGTAGATTTGATCTCATGTTGAAATATTTTTTTTCCTCATTTATAATTATTTGTTGCTTATTTTTTGAAGGTACGTGTTGACAGCGGCATACAACAAGGAAGTGATATTAGCATTTATTATGACCCTATGATCTCAAAAGTGAGTTGCTTATTTTTCAATATTCTAAAGGAACGATACACTAATTTTACAAACAGATCTTTTAAAGGAGGAAGAGTATGTTGAAGGATTGGTAAACGGGCATTTTAAAGGTTCTAGGTGTAACATGGCTCAAGGGAATAGGGAAGAAGTGAAGGAAGGTGTGGACTAGGGGAAATTTAGTGTCACTTCTAAACAAATGGATTTTTATCTTTGACACTATGATTATTTTTCTTGCAGTTTCTGATTATTAGAAGGATTCTGACAGGAACATATTGGTAAAATGAAAATATGACATTATAGTCAGAGTTCAGCTGTCAAAAAAATCACACTTAAATCTTACAAGTCGGTTGAGCGTTAGAAGTCAGAAGGGCCAACTAGATATTGAGCCTCTTCTCTAATTTTCTGTGCATGTAAAGAAGAGGAGGGAGCTTATTTAGATGCTCTGAGTTTTATGAAGGAAAAGTGTCTGGCCTTCTTTCATTGAATGGGTTAAGAGATCTTGGTTTTCTCTTGATGTCCTAGAGACCTGAAGCATAGATACAGTAATGTGCGAGAAATGTTTTTGTGACTGCAGAAATTGTACAAACCATTTTCATTTTAAATGCTATTCAGAATCTAGACACAAACTATCTCATTTCTAGGTAACTTAAATACATTTTTTTTCTTTTAGCTGATTACGTATGGCTCTAATAGAGCTGAAGCACTGAAAAGAATGGAAGAGGCTTTAGACAATTACGTAATTCGAGGTAACTACTGAAATTGGGGTTCCTAGTGTGATAGGCTGCCATCTATTTCAAGAAAACAGCTTGAAAATGTAGTAATTAGCAAATTGAGTAAAGTTCCTGCTTCTTAAGTGCAAATTAAAACAGGAAAAGATTGTGTTAATTAAGCTGAGAAGATACATCAAATCTAAAGAGACTTCATTTTTTTCTCTTTCATTGTTTTTGCTCGAATATTATGAGATAAATATTCAAATGGTTTCCTTAAACTCATGATAATTTTCACAAAATGGTAACATAGTTCGTTATGTTATGGAGGGGGAAAAAAGGCTATTACACTGTAAGAAATTCAAAGTAGTTGCTGTTTTACAGCAGTTTAATACATTGATTATGGCCAAATAATATCACAATGCAGTATTTGATTGTGTGTGTATATATATATAAAACTTATTTTGAAGGTAATTGTTTAAATTTGGGCAAATACAGATGTAGGCTGATGATCAGAATGTGTTGCAGCTCTTGCTGACTGACTGCCTAGAAGTAGCTGTTCTGGCTTTTTAAAGCAGCAGGGGTGAGTCAACCATGACCACTTTAACTCCTTTTGAGTTTTAGAGGGCGAAGTAATTGTTTGTGTAGGAGAAATCTTTAGATCTTCCTCTGTATCTTGTGGAAAATAAAAAGGAAAACTCATAGGAGAGGGGAAAAAAATGGATTTCTTATCCTTTCTTTTCCTGGGGATGACTAGAGAAGGGAGCTGTAATGTGGCAAAAATCTGAGTGTTTGGGGAAGTTATTTTTTTTCATTACTAGTCAGTGTATTTGAAGAACCAGGGTAGGTGGGAAGGAAACAGTTGGAAGATTTGCTTCTGTTGTTCCTTGTTTTGGTTGCTGGGCAGATTGTTCTGTAGTTTGAGATGGGAGAAGGACTTGGAACGCTTATTTCATTCCTCCTCAGAATGGCTGGGAGGAGGAGCAGGAGAGACCTCGTATAGCAGACAATCATATGAGTGTTTCTATAAAACTTGATTTGGCTTTAATGCTGTCTGCTGAGTAGTACAGATGCCGTGCCAGAATAGAAAGATATATCTGTTTGGGGAAAATGACCATCCCTCTACCACAGTGTAGCTGGATAGGTGGTAGGATTAGCCATTGTAAATGAACTGCATAACTTTAAAGTGGATTTATAGTGATGCAACTTGAGCTGTGAGACTATTGCAGTGCAATGTGCTGATGTAAAGCCATGCCGTATATCAGCTGGATAAATGTATTTGAGAGAGAAAATTATATCACTGTAGCTAGATTGATGTGAGGTGGTGTGGGGTTTTTCGTTTTGTTTTTAATGCAGGCAGGCTCTGGATTCAAACTCAGTTTGAATTAATGGAAAATTGTGCTAGAAGGATTATAGTTAATGAGAATATTGGAATTGTGTGTGGAGCATGGTCTTTTATAGTGTGTTATAATATGGATGGAACCTGATTGTTTGTTCTTAGGTATTATACACAGATGTATAGATACTTACAAAGGATATGACATCTTACATATGAAAATTACTAATTTACATTCTTGATTTTTTTAGTCCTTTATTAGTATGCATGTATGCATTTAAGTGTTCGTACCTGATACCTCTGTAGTATTTTTACCTGTGAAAAACCTCATAATCTATTATAAACATTGAAAGAGGGAAAAAATAAACTATGGGGGGAATGCATTTTTAAAAAGTATTGCAAAGGACAAATTTTACTTTAGCAGAGATTTCAAAAGTAGGTGAATTTCCAGAACACTCTTTTATTTGCCTAGTGTGAATGATGCTTGATAGGGCAGTTTGTAGAAACTGTCCTATCTGTAATGTTTTGAACTGCGTTGACATGTACAGAACTTCTCCTTGTTCAGAGGAGTTGTATCTAGTGAGCTCAAGTAAGTCTAACAGGTGATGCAGAAGTAGTAATATATTGGTATTTTAAATGGACAAAAATAATTAAACATCAGAAAAGTTAAAGCAGTTTCGTGCACTTTTTTCTATAATGATCATGTATATTTTTTGCTTTAAAATGTTAGGTGCCATGTAAACCCATATTAAACCACCTCCATCTTATGCGAAAGTGCATTATGTGAGGTCTTCTCCATAACTGAGTTGTTATAAGTGGTAAAAGATATAGAATACTTAGTTACCTAGCTTAGAAGTTACTAGGTTTTATATTTGAATAGTGAGCCTGTACATAACTATTTAGAGATCACCACAGCCTTCCTGAATAGTGTGTTCTATATTCCTGTTTCTGAAACACCACACACCCCCTCCCAATTGCCTTGGAAGCAGCTCTTATGTTTGTTTTTGTGTTTTAGAGACAGTGTGTTTTTTCCCTGTAAGTAACAAGCCTGAGCTGCAAAGCATTTTAGCTGGGTATTACCAGCTGAAGTCTGTGTGAATTGTACTGGTAAAATCTAAATTCTCACAGTGTATATTAAATTCCTGAGAATTGCAACGTTTCTGTAAGCAAAAATGCTCGTTCGCTCACATAGGGTGGGAATGAGATGGGGTGACTTGGTAGCAGGGCAAGGACCATCTAATGGGTAGCTCAGGGACTGCTAATGGAAGATGGAGTCTTTCCTATCACTTCTGTGTCACCAGTTCAAAGCAGGCAAAAGTTGGTAAGGACTTTCAGTCACTAATATTTTGATGGTTGCTTGCTGACCTGCATGAAATCAGTGGTCTTTACCCAGTTCCTTGAAGACAAATGTCCTCTTGGAACAAATGCCGCCATATAATGTCATTTGTGGCAGTCCCAGCAGAGAATGCAGAGACCGAAGCGGCACAGAGACCCTCCAGGAGGTGACCCATCCAGGCTGGGCTGAGGCATGCTGACAGTGTGAAGTGCAAGGACCTTCTCTGCTGCTCCTTGTCTGCTGGCTGTATGAGCAGAAGTTCAGTTTCTGCTGATGTAGCTTTAGGATATCCAAGAGTTACCTGTTCCCTTTTAGATCCATTCCGCTTACAGAGAAAAAATCCTCAGACTACAGTCTTCATGGACGAGGACTAAGTATTACCTGGCCTTGAATCCATGGTTCAGCTGTTCCTCCTGGTTAAATCTGCCTGATGAAATCACGAATTAAATTAAATTAATTAAATTTTCAAAAAATGTAATCTAATACCTGCAAAGAAAGCAGACTTATGAAAAATTTGAGTAAATAATATTTTAAGCAGCCAAGACTGCATCATATAGTGCCTGTAATAAAAGTATATTGATTATAAATGCCGAATAAATCAAATTATAATGTTTGCGACAATTTTATGCTCTGAAAATGCCTATTGCCTAAACATTTTGTTACAATTTGGGCAGGTGACAACCAAAATAAGAAATTGTACAGCCGGTTTGTTGGTAGAACCTAACAATGTGACTAACTCAAGATACTTTCAGTGTGGTTATGGGAATGTAATCTGCATCTTTTTTCCCATGTAATATCTACAATGTTATTAATAGGAGCAGGTAAAAGTCTGGGATAGCACTTCTTTGAGTGGTGGATTGGATTAAATGATCTCCTAAGGGCTTTTACAATAGAAATTATTCTGATAGGAACCGACTCCTCTACTGAGAATTGATTTAAACTGAAAATCTCAGTTGAGTCTTCTGAATGAGGAAGGGTCTAATTAGGTAACGTTTTAACCTGTGGATCTTCCAATATAGTTCTGGTATGGTTAATGTTCAAGGTCTAACCCAGATCTGTCTCGAGCAGATACACTTTTCATTTTATCTAGTGGTTACTGGATAATTTGTGAATACTGAAGAGTTCAAGAGGTTGGTCAAGAATAGAGACACTGGTTGTCGGGATGAGGCATGAGTTGTTTCTTGTGAGCTTGCACTCTTGTTAGTTCTTTTATTTTATGCTACTTTTCTTCAGAAACTTAAGATTTTGTTTCTTCTTTTTTAATCTGAACAACAGAAATTAGAGTATTGGAAGAATGCCTTTCAGTGTGTCTAGTATTGTGTCAACATAGCTTGTGATTTCCCTCTTCTCAGTTTCTCTAAGGGTTTAGCACGTGTTTGTCATCTAATTTATGATGCTGAATAATCTGTTCATTTAAAGGCATATATAAAACCCAATATGAAATTCTGGAAAGCTTGTGCATGAAAATTGTCTTTATTTAAATAAAAGAAATGGACATGTTTATGCAGCAAGTAGAACCGATTATCAGTTCACCAGAGGTCTGATTGGGCAGATAACTCATATCCTAGAGTGCAGAGATTCCTGTAATCTTTCCTTCAACCTCTGTTTGCTTTTTATCTTCCCTGCTGATTTGAATAGAAAGCAGTAACATGAAATTAACAGTCTGTGTGTAAAGTAAACTGTTACCTGTGGAGGTATTGCTTGCTGTGGAGACAGAGGAATATAGTGGACCATTTAGGAGAAAGAAAAGTGGAAAAAAGAGCATCTGAGGACACAGTAAGCAGCAGATAGAACAAGGAGGAGTGGAAATGAGAGGGGATTAAGGGAGTCTACAACCAGGGGGAGATCTTCCAGTATGGGTAAAACAGTCATAGAATAATTTTGATTGGAAGAGACTCTCAAGATCATCGAGTCCAGCCATTAGCTTAACCCTGGCGCTAAACCATGTCCCTAAGAACCTCATCTATATGTCTTTTAGACACCTCCAGGGATGGTGACTCCACCACTTCCCTGGGCAGCCTGTTCCAATGCCTGACAACCCTTTCCATGAAGAAATGTTTCCTAATATCCAATCCAAACATTCCCTGGTGCAACTTGAAGCCATTTCCTCTTGTCCTATCACTTGTTACTTGGGAGAAGAGACCAACCCCCTCCACGCTACACCCTCCTTTCAGGTGGTTGCAGACAGTGATCAGGTCTCCCCTCAGCCTCCTTTTCTCCAGGCCAAACAGCCCCAGTTCCCTCAGCCGCTCCTCATCAGACTTGTGCTCCAGGCCCCTCACCAGCTTCGTTGCCCTTCTCTGAACTCTCTCCAGCACCTCAATGTCTGTCTTGTAGTGAGGGGCAATCACAGAAAAGAAAACAGAAAAGTGGTAAATAAGTCTGGTGAATGTTTGAGGGGAACAGGGATGTAGAAGTTAACTCTCTGATATGACTGGAGACCTGCCAGAAAAGTGGCAGCAGAAACTGTTGTCTTCAGTTTTTGCAGCTGTAGACACACTAATTGGGAGGAAAAAGAGTGATGTGTTTAGTATTGTGGAGAAGGCCTTGGCTTTCCAAGAAAATGCATTCAACAAAACCCCTCCACTTTAGTTTTAATATTTTATAATATATTTCAAATAAATTAGTTTTCAGGTACAAAGGCTTTCACAATAAACTTTAATTAAATCCAAATGTCATCAATTACTGAAGGGTTTTGTCTTTTATATTTTAACTAAAAGACACTTCTCAATGGTAATGATACTTGTAAGTTTTATACTCTTCTATATTCTGATCCTGTGCAGGTATACGGATGTGCTCACTGGTACTGCGAACAAAACAATCTTTGTGTGTAAACCAGTTTTGCTGCAGAAAGTGAATAGTGTCTGTTTTTTAAACAGAATGAAACAGGCCTCATTTTCCTGGTTGTCCTTTAAAAAAGTGCTGCAACAGATTGTACAACTGAACTGTGGATTCTCCCCTTTGCATAGCTGAGGGTTCAGGGGCTGGGAGTTCTGCAAGTTTCTGCATTCTCTGACCCTTTGCAACAGGGACCAGCGGGTTCCCGAGTCTGTCAGTGTGGAAACAGAACCTGGAGAAGCGAAAGCAATGTACTGAATTCAAAACCACTGGAAGGGACCGTTGCAGGGTGCTCGGTAACATCAGCTCAGAGCACGGACAGAAGATTCTCCTTCCATTTCACCTCTTCTTTTTTTCTTAAGCCAGTAGCCGGGGAGGGAGTGGGAATGGCAGCTTGGCAGTGGAACATCATGGCCTGTAATTTAGGAGGGGTTATGGACCACTGCACTATGGAGGAGAAAGAGGGGAAGGGCAATTAAAGCATAGGCTGATCAGGTGAAAGAGGAAGGCAATGCTATTGTGGCAGGAGAAGTACTTTTTTGTTGTCAGAGGAGGTGTTGTTTGTTTTCCTTTTAATAATGAGAAAAAGAGTTGTGGCAGTGAAAAACTACAAGAAATGCAGTGTGACAGGCTGAGGAGGTGTGGAAAGACAAACTCCGTTATTTCTAGTTATGCCCCTTAGACTTAATGTTGTCTTGGTGTTCTCCATCCCTTTAGAGTAAAGGAGTGGCTGGGGAGAGGGTGATGGCAGGATGGCCATCCATTTGCTTTCACTTGTTCTTGACAAAGCCTGCTTAACCTCTGCTTCCAATTATTCTACTGATTGAAACATTCATATGTGTTTGCTAACACCATAAATAATTGACTGCTTAATCTTATTAAGAAGGTTAGAAGTGCGTGCAGTACAAAATCTAGTTTCATTTCGAACTAATGATATTGCCATATATTATTTGCTTTCCCCTCTCTCTTTTCTCACCTTTGTTCTGGTCTATGTGTTCTGTGAGCTCCAGACTTTAGTATCTAAAAGAATTAATTTTTTAATTGAAACACATGCTCATTTCTGAGGGTTGATGGTATACTGATTCTATGCGAGAACTTTATATGGATGTTTGTGTAGTAAAATTACAAAGCTAAAAAGGCCTTTCTTCTTGTTTTTGGGTTGGCACTTTGTATGTAGATTGCCTACTCTGAAGTGAATTGAAGCAAAACACAGGCTTTGAAAGACAATTAAACAGTTGAATGCTGAGGATTTTAGGCAATATTATGGCAACTTTTGGAATTGCAAACATGGAGGCTAGCTGAGTAGTAATAATGGACTTTCATGTGTTGAAAATGGTGTTTTCATAGTCTGTGCAAATCGATGATACTATTCTAGTTTTAAATGGAGAGTGACATAATCAGTGTTTTATAATGCTCAGTGCAGACTCTGTTTAATTTTTTTTAAATTTTTTGGTTAGAGGGATCAACTGGGATGCCTCCTAAACTTCATACCATTTATTCTTATTCAGCGTTTAAATTCATTGGTGATAATGCAGCTTTGCTATTTTTTTTAGAAAGAGAAACCTCTGGTAGTGTACTCTATATGTCGTTTTTGCCATCAGTAAGTATGCTGATAAAGTTCTTTCTATTCCACTTAGCACAATCTGAAATTATCAGGAAGTTAAGTATATGCAAGTGCTTATCTACAGAGAGGCATGTAGGATTCCAATTACGTTTACATGGATAAATGCAGATTTGCATTTGCAGATGTCAAGATGACAGAAGCTTAATACTGTAAAAAGGCTAATCAACACTGAATATGTTTAGTGTCAGTAAATATTTATAGTGAAAACATTGCCTATGGTTTTGTGCCTTGGCATTCCAAGTTCTGATTTTTAGTGAGTAAAAATGTGGTGTGATATCCTGTTCATTAACCTGGTACAAAATTTTTGCTTTCTATAAATTAGCTTTATTCTCTCTTTCTTCTTTGTGTTTTCTTGGGTAGACAGGTTAGGAGTTAGGCTACAGTTTGTAAGTTAATGAAAAATCTGATATATTTAGGAGTGTTTTAAGGCAGATGTAATCCAGAGAATGAGGAAGAGGAGGAGGCAAGAAAAAGAGGCAGGCAGTATGGGGAGTAATTTCTTCTGATTATAATTTTATTTTATTTTTCTTAATGAGGGTTTCTTCAAATAGTGGTTTCTAATCAGCTCTGGTGAACAATGTGATGATTATTTAGTGTGCTGATGCATTCATTAGGCAATAACTGCAATTTAACTGAAAAATTAATTGAACCTCAAGAATACGTGTTTGTTACATATAAAGCATACAAATATATATTTTTAAAATTTCATTTTATCTCAAAGTTAAATGCTAGTCCACTCTCTCGTACAAATGTATTCTGGAAAATAGTGTGTCAAAATTGAAATCCAAGAAGTGCATCTTAAATTGAGCTTCTACTGCTGTAATATTGTACAAGGAATACAGCCAAGTGAAATGAAAAAATAGAGGTACAAGGAACATTGATTATTTTTTGTTATATTTTGACTTAGAGAAAAGAAAAATATAACTGCAACTGCAGTTCTGCATCAGTCTTAACAGTGTAAAAAAAAAAATGATGCTGAAGTGAAATTTTGTTTTCTGGAGGGGAAATAAATTGATATAGTTTAGGATTTTGTTTGTTTGCTGGAAATGTCATGGCTTGTCAGGTTAACAAATGTGATTTTGTTCCTGGCAGACTGCAGACCTGGTCAAGAAAAAAGAAAAATTCCCTGAAAACCACTGCGACATAAATACAATATACTTCAGTTTAGCGTCTAACTTTGCATGAAATAAGCACTGCCTGTTAGCCTCTGTTTGATCCTGGGAGAGTGCGGGGCTGATGTCTGGCCAGTGTTTTGGAAGCAGCAGGTAGCCAGGAGCAAGCTGCTCTAGGGGTCCATATTTCTGTAGCCTCGCAGTTACTCACGCGCAGATGGAGACCTTATGAACTTTGACAGAGGTCACGCTAAATTGCAAATTTAAAACTTCTAGACTTCTGAAGGATTACACTGATACTTTTTTTTTTTAAAGCCATGTGATTGGGAACATCACTAAAGGTAGCAACTCAGTTTTGAGAAGTAGATGAACCGTGCAGTCGTTGCTCACGTAATGATCATGGGGACTGATAAAGACAGCCTTTCACCATACTTTAAAGGGAAACAGTTGTGTATTAAATTTTAATTTGCATATGTATAATACATATATTATATTGCTTCTGAAACACCTAGGCTTCTCTGCTCTGTTGAACTTGTTAAAGGAATTTTGGAGTTTAAAATGTTGCAGAAGCCTCTGTTTTTTCTGGTGCACAGGAGTTGGCAATAATTAACATACTCCTAGTATTTTTTTTTTATTTCAGGTCTTTTGGGGCAGTCAGTTGAGACACTAAGCTCTGTCATCTGTCATCAGCCATCATCTCACTAGGGATCTTATAGCAGTTTAGAAAGAAAAACATGAGATGATCTGGTTACACACTGTAGCGTGTTTAAGTCCTCAATTCAAAGTTGGGGGCATTGAAGAGCTCCTCTTTGTCTTCTAATTATAATCCTGAAGCGGTATTTAATAGATGAAAATCTCCGTGATATTTCAACTTACTATTCTAATGGGAAATTTTGGGCAAAATTTGTAGCAGCCAGAGAAAGACTTCATTTACTTTGAAGTTACTGTCATTTAGCATAAGAATTTTTTACTTTTTTTTTTTGTTTAGTGGAGATGCAATGTGAGTTTTATTCAGTATTTATGAGATCAGGGTCCATGAATGACTATCTAGGTCACAGACAGCAAGGGGGCTGATGCTCTGTTAATCAAATGGTCAATTTTTTATCTTGTCACCATTGAACTGGTTGTGTAATGTGCTTCTTAATGGCTCATGAACTAGTCTTTAAAGCTATGACTTCATGATTCAGTGAGGCTGAGTATGACTCCATGTGTTGAAAGTGGTTTCAGTGACGGCCACACAGAGAGCCTGAAAATTCACGCCAGCAGCAGACTGGAGGGGGGAAAAAGCTTTGAAACTGTTTGAACTGGTCTGCATATAAGATAACAAGAATGTTATTCAAGCTTCTAAACTGGAAAAACACAAAGGGAAAAGAAGTAGGAGTGCAAAAGAATCTCCTTATGTAGCTACAGCAATTTGCAGTCGCTGTACTGCTGGTGTTTTTGCTTTGGTGAGATCTCAATAGGGGAAAAAATCCAAATAGCTTAATTTACAGTTGAGAGACCTGAGTTTACAGTGAATTCTTATTCATGTTATTTTAAACTAGAGCTGTTAGGAAAGATGATGTGCAAATAACTTTCAGAGTTATGTCATCACTGTATTAATCATAATAGCTTGCGATTAAACGTATCTGAAATTGAAGTTCAGAACCTTGTGCTTTAGAAGAGAGGTGGACGCACAGACAATTTTTTGCAAGATGAACTAGCTTGTGACGTGCTCTGCATTTTATACTACACGATGTGCACCTAACACCTGGAAAATGCAATGTGATTTGGGGTTGCCTGTCCCTCTGACACTGAGAGGAAAGAATTGGAATTGCTTTGTATTTCCTGAAGGCTGAGAATGTGCTCAGTGCACAGCTGAGGCTGGATAACCCCTTCCCTATAGCAGCTTCCTTATTTATCCACATCTGGAATGGATGCCACAGCTGCAGCCAGTGCTGACAGTTTCTGCTCCTAAATTGCACGCCTACTTCAGTGTCTCTTAAGCAATATTAATGTTGATGAGGTAGTGTTATTCTGGGTTAGTCATATTGGGATTGAACTGTGGTGGCTCTTCAAATTTCCTTCTACAATCGCTTTCCAAAATTGAGAAGACAATTGAGATAAAGACGGTGTTTTTCTCTTACCTGCATAATCTTAAACATTTGTTTCCAGAGATGACCTGTGTGCTACTCTCAAAAGAGAAAGTATCTTCTCTTTGAAAATTGTTTGGAGTGCAGTAAGCAGAAGATAAGTTAAATTCTCTGGGGATTTTTTCTCAGATTTTTTTGCACCTGCTTTCCTCCTCTACCTCCTATAAAAACTTATTTGTATTTAGTATTTCTGTGAAATTACTTTTAGTGACCACAATATTCAGTGCTAGATTGCAAGTACTTCTGGCAAAGTGCAGTTTAGCATTGTAACCTATTTACACAGCCCTGCTAAATTCAAAGGAAAACAAAGCTTGAAGGATTTCGGAAAGTCATCTAGTCCGCCTACCTGAACTAAGGTATATCAACTATATCTGCATCTTGACAGGTGCTTCTTTAATATGTTTTTAAACGTTTTCACTGACTCCAGAATCTTTCTCTAGGCAATCTTTTCCCAGTGTTAACTATGCTGAGTACATATTTTGTGCTGACATCTACTCCTGATTACTTCTTTTCCAGCCTATACCGGAAATAGGATATGGTTTATTCCTTTTCTCTCTGAGAGAACAAATTATTCTTTTACTCATCTGTGAGGAAAGCGCAGAGGATGTGCAAGTACTGGGCTAACACTGGCAGTGTCCTTTGATCTGTGTAGCTTTAGGTTGCATTTGTTAGAAGTTGTGTGTCTCTGTTGGCACAAAAAGCAGGGGAAAAGAAGGGAATGAAAAATATGAAAAAAAGAAAGACAAGATAGGCTGAGAAGTGGAATGAAAGGAGATGAAGAAATTCAGACAAAAAATCAGGTGGCTATAAGGCCTCTATGATAAGTAATTTTCTAATTAAATAATTTTTTTTTTTGGAGGAGTGGGCTATATGCCAAGCAGGGTCATGGAATGGTGCTAAAGGGGGAATAGGGCATTCAATAAAAGAATTGGCCAGACAAGATTGGATAAAGGTATATATGGAGCAAGCAGTAGATTTCCTTGTTTTGCGAGTTCCACAGGAGTCTTTTATGACTTAAAAATGACAAAAATGTTATAAGATTGTATGAGATAATATTTTGTGGTGTCTTTCATTAGTGTGTTCAGAGTGTAACGTGGTGGATTTCTTCCCCAGAGGAGCATGTTTATAAAGGTGGCCTGATGACAAGGTGGGCCGGGGTTCACTGGAACTGAGCTGGTACTTATGCTCATGACTCATCTGTCATTGCAAGGAGATGGCTCTGGTCTTGCCTCCGTCTGCTAGGATTGAACCAAAAGTCTCTTGATTGTGCTTGCTGTCATAGGCTTAACTAGGTGATTGAATTGGGCTTGGTGAGGTGAAAATTTTGAAGGTTTGCTTCTTAATTAAATTGAGTGTTTAAGAAGGGTATAGTGAGGCAGGAGTAGTACAAAACTGGTAAATCTGTATTGATTACATCAGTACTATGGTCTCTAAGTTATGGACAAGTATTTATTCTACAAAGATAAGAGCTCATTTTTATAAGTTGCTTTCTACTGTAATTTGTGATAAACATGTTTACCTGATTTTGTATTGATGTTTTGTTTTCAGGTGTGGCTCACAATATTTCTTTACTGAGAGAAGTGATCGTCCATCCACGCTTTGTTCAAGGAGACATCAGCACTAAATTCCTTCCTGAAGTCTATCCCGATGGTTTTAAAGGTTTGTTCTGTTTGGGAATGTTTCTCTTTTTTTTTTTTTTTTTTTCCTTGAGAGATGTTGTTTCTGATTATTATTCCTTTATATTTCTAGACTGACATATTCCCCAATCAGTCGTTACTTTTTTTTTTCCTCAAACGTATCTGTGGATACATGCAATTAAAGTTTTTAAATAACGCACAATATAATTGAAACAGTTACTTTTTTGCTTTCAAGAAGGCAAAAAACCTACTTCTAGTGACAAAATAGTAAACGAAGTACATCCAAAGTCAAGAAAAACAATTTGTAGGTGATATGAAATATGTAGAATAAACATCAATTCAACTCTAGCATGCTATTGTGCTTCATTACAGACAATGCTCCTGTTGTTAACTGAAGATTTCTCTTCACTCAACACTTGCTTTTCCAGGACTTTGTGCAGCATCTTTAGAATCGCCTTTTCACACCCTTTATATTCACTGTATCATTGTCTGGAGGATCCAGCATTTATCAGAGTATTTCAGGATCCTGGTCTCAATACTCATTATGCACACTAATGGGCATCACCTTGAAATTATTAAGTCATACACTAGGTTAACATAAACACAAACCCAAATGTTTCTTTACAACATCCCAAATAACTCAGTTTCAAAAATATATAACAACAGTTGGTAGGGAAATATAACTAAACAAATAGATTGGTTTCCTTTCACAAGGATCATATTCTAAAAGGTGGTACTTTCTCTCACCCAATCTGCTGTAGAGGCTTTCTTGACCTGTGTGGTCAGAGGCTCACACCTCAGCTGGCATTCATCAGGAAGAACCTCTTCCTTATTTAAAAAAAAAAAGATATTGTTTATAGCTCATCATTCATGGGTCCTTTATGAGTCCCATGGAGATTCTTTTCTCCCCCATTCATCATTAATCCAATGTGGCAGAATCCTGATCTCCCTTCAGAGATAACACTGCCAGATTGGCAGTCACTGGACATGACTGGCACCTTGCCAAATTCTAGTCTCATTAAGGAGCAGAACAGATTTTTCTTACCTCAGGACTCAGTGTGTGAGTTTGGTGCAAAGAATATTTGTCCACAGAACTACTTTATATCCTGATGCCATTGTCCACCCAATGGGATACAGTTGTACATGTGGGATTAATGCATCCAGCTTGTTGTTGGCTCCTGGCTGCAACCAGAACAATGGGAGTTAGTTATGCTGGGTGGCAGTAAGCTTGTGAAGGTTGAAGGTCAAATGTTCCTTTGTCCTCTTTGCTAAGGTGTAGTTAACAAATCTTCAGGTAACTCAGCTGGCTTTCATCCAGCAGACTTGAGGGTACTTTGATCTGCTCTGAAGGCTCAGTGCTGCTGGTTAGCTGCTCCGTCTCGCTTCCCTGATGCTTTCATATGAAATCCCATGTCCTGTCTCTTTGGTTTTGGGACTTGAGTCTTTTTCCTGAGTGGATTCAGTTCCCTTAAACCACCAGAAAACGGCATTTTTAAATTGCAGCTGCTTTTGTTCAGGTAGTTTTTTCAGAGTTCTTGGGTTAATGTAACTCATGAAGGAATCTGGTAAACTTCAGCAGATGTGCGAAGTGAGTTGTAGGCTAGGAAAGGGGAGAAGGGAGTGGAGCAGGAAGGCGAGGATGCAAGATGTTAGGTTTATACCATGTTGTGAAAAGGCAGTCTCACCCGACACACAACTGGGAACAATAAAAACATAAACCATTCTACCCTTATTTGTGATAATGTGTTTGTTGGGGCCCTCGGTACTTGGAAGAAGCTGGGACAGGTTTTGCTGACACTGCTCTGTATTTTTTACTATGGAAAGGCACTTCTGTCTTTTGTTCTATTCTCATTTTAATATTTTTATACTGCAGTGTTTGCCTATATATGATCAGTTAATTACTTGTTGTTCCACAAATTGCAGGATGATAAGAAATTTGGTTTGGGGGGTCGCCTGACTTGAACTGTCTGTGCATGTGTTTGTGTGCACATAGACACTGATGCAAACGGCTGATTACCGTTGCAGTCTAAGGTAAACAGTAATACTGTATTAACAGGGTCTTAAAGATAAGCTTTTGCTCTAGAAACCAAAAGACACAAGAAGAGATACTGTGACAGTTCATAATAGAAACTAATGAATGGGATGTGTGAAATGACTAGGCTTTGTTTCTGCTATGTGAAAAGCCTCCCTGTTTTCCTTCCATATGTCAGATACAAGCACACATTAGCCTTCCTAATGATAAAAAGAAGATATCATTATTAAAAAGCATTTGTATTTCAAGTCAAGAGTACTTATTCAGGAATACTGATTCAAAGTTCACTGAAGTAACTTAGAACCTTTTTATGTAGTTTGCTCTGGATCAGACACTTCTGTCTTAAAAAAAATCAGCAAATTCAATTAGAGGACAGTTTTTTAAGTATCTATTGAAAAATATTTCTGCAAATGCAAAGGTTCTAATGGGAACTGTTGCAAGGGTAGTGGGCAGATGATGAGTAGAAGGTCAGCAAGAGAAACAAAGGCAAATTCACTTATGCAATGTAAGTCCCCTACTCACTTCCACTAACCTTTTTAATAAATACCCAGGGTGAGCTTTGCTAGGAAGAGCTGAAAATTAAGTAGTCTCATGTATCTTAATATTGTTTATAAAAGACGTGTAGCTGTAAAAAACAAAGATCTAAGATAATCTGAAAATTTAGAGAAATGCATAGCCAATGTGGATTTGGAAATACCTAGAAATATGTGCTGTTGTTAATAGTAGAAATCCATACCAGAAGGGTTTTAAATTTGGAGAACTTAAGAAATAAAAAAAAATTCAATGAACATGCAGGCTCTACTAATGCTTGAGCACAATACAGTGTGTTTCTTTTGTAAATTACACAGTTGCCACTGTTGGTTTACATTGATGGTAAGCACTGAAAGTCAGCAATGTTCTTTCTGGTGACTATATGAAGTACTGGCACATTTCTTATGTGCTTTTTTCTTCAAATATAAATATTAACTTTAGTCTTACTTAAGAATAAAATAAGAGATGCTTTGTTTTCCAGTCTCATTTTCAAGGGTTTCATTGTAAGTCCTTTCTTAGAAGGCTTTTCTTGTAAGTTAAGAAAAAATTAATTATTAGAAGTACATTGGCAGATTTTCCATTAACCTGTGATGCCCGCTTCAAATTACATCTACAACAGGCATGTTTAGTAATTCTTGTGATGAGAGTTTAACTCTTTTGAATCCCTTCATTAACAAAACCACTTTGTTTATTGCAAGTTATTTTAAAATATTGCTGTGCTGAAACTAAGCTTGCTCAAGGTATGATCAGTGTGGGAAAACAGCTGCTGCCGTACCCTTTTGTGGTCTGTATGAGGGATGGATGCTGGAACGGTGGCTGATGGTGGGTCAGCTGGAGTGGGTTATTGCTCCGAGCGCACACGTGTTCTGGGAAGACTGTGGATCTGAGGGTGGGTGCAGCAAGACCGCTTAGGTCAAATGATACTAATACAACTGGTTTAGAGTGGCCTCCAGGCACTTTGCTCACAGAATAAAAAGGTTCGCTGAGAAGCAGGTGTGGCTCATACTATTAAATAGAGTATTGTGGGATAAATTGTCCTCCTATAGCTTCCAAGCAGCCTGAGATGCCTCTCTACTTCTGTCACGGACTGACTCCTACAACTTCCTAACCTGCCTGGTGAGAAAGGGATATGCTACCTATTAGCCCTGTTTTATTAGCACAGAAAGTATCTCTATTTTCACAAAGATCTAAGAGGAATCCTTGACAAAAACCAAATTAAACTCAAGGATCCTTAGGTTATTACCCTATCCATTGGATAATTCTTTGTGGTTCATTCTGTTTCACAGTTAATCCATCTTTTCCTGGATATCTGTCTGAATGCTGAGAATTCTTTTTTTTTTAATGGTCACGCTTCCTGGTTATTAAATGACATCTCAAATGCTTGGCCAGTCTCTTTGGGAGAGACAACCTGTGCAAATGAGAAATGAGATGTTTTCCAAGAGATTATCACAAAAGCCATGCCAAAACACAGGGAAAAAGGAAAAATAATCTTTTACTTGTCCCTCTTCTAGCATGTTTACCTCATGCGAGTGGAGAGGAGGAGTGGAAGTTCTGGTGGCCAATCCTTTGTGTTAACAGATTTCTAATAGAGAAGGGAAGAAAGAGGAAACACCTCTCCCTCCTGTAGCTGTGTATTGGCTCCGGAGAGTGTGAATATTGTGAAGGTTTTTAGATACATTGTGTTTGTTGTAATTGTAAAGGTTGAAGGTACTGATTATTTGACTTTACTCAACACTTACTAAACCACCCCTGGAATACTATGTCCAGTTTTAACCCCATCATGCCTGTAAGAAAGATGTAAATAAATGTCACTAAGTCCAGTGAAAAGCCACCAGGGTTGTGGTGGGGTTGGAACAGAGGACCTGTGAGGAGAGGCTGGGAGAACCAGGCTTGTTTAGGCTGGAACCAAAAAGCTTAGGGTGGACCTAATGGCAGCTTTCTCATATCTCTGAGGGGGTTCCCCATAAGACAGAGCCAGGCTCTTCAGTGAGGTACACATAAATTGGAGATTTTTAAGATCTAACTGCACAAATTTCTGAGCAACCCGGTCTCAATTTGATGTTGAGATTGCTCAGTGAGGAGAAGGGTCACACTGAATAAACTAAAGACCTCCCAAGATCCCTTCAACCTCAGTCATTCCATGATTTGTTATCAATGAAAGCAATTTTAGGTGAGTTGGGACTGTAGTTATGACTTTTAAATTTCAGTCTGGAGACTTTTGTTATTAATTGGAGAGAGGAACGCAGCTTCCCCTGGCTGTGTTACTATTAGAAGGAAGAGGATGGTTGCTGTTAATTTTATTCACCTGCTTCACACTGGAATCTAATCTGTCTTCATTTTATGAAGCTACTAGATTATAAAAATTGACTTAACCAGATGGCTTACTTGACTTTCTTCTTTCTGACAGGTGAAGCTAAGAAACATTTCTTGGTCTGTCACTAATCCCTTTATAATTCAAAATAGTAGAGGTTTCCTTTCTTTGTGCTATAGCATCCATCTTAGAAGTGATCATGAGCTCTGTGAGAAGTTGAGGTTGCATACACAGACAATATTGTCTCTTTTACCATGACCATCTGGGTGGAACAAGTCTCTGGAACTTCAGAAGAAATGAAAACCTCTAATAACATGCAACTTTGTTTACTGTCGCAGCCTACTTGGTATACATACCATCTGTAATGGTCAATGTGGAAATCCATTGGGGAAACACTCAAGTCAAAACTGAACCTAGGAATGATATAAACATTGCCTGCATTAGTGTGGATCTGAATTATGCATTTTACTTTCTATCTTACCTATTTTGCTTCTAATTTTTATTCTTCCCAATCAGAAAAAACATTCACTTTTCAAGTATTAAGTAACAGACCCAGGCACATAACCAGGGCTTGTTTGTGTGGGTTGTGGTTTGGTTTTTTTTTTTTTATTTTTCTTCTGGTGTCCCATAATTGATAGTAGGAAACACATTTCTAGGACAAAATGCAAATGAGACTGTTATGGGAAAAATAACCTTTTATGTAATTTAATTTGAAGTTGGTTATGTAAAGTAATTGCATGAACCTTTTTGACTCAGCTTGGGGGATACTGGGATAATATTGATTTAAGCAATCATAACATCAGGGAAATGAGAAAGACTTTCTCCTTGTCTTCCTTCCGACCAGGGTTCTGTCATTTAGCAGTAATAGATGTGTGCGGTCTAGTTTTAAATAACACGAACAACAGTGCTTCCACTCCTTCAGTTGTGACTTAATTTTATGGCCGTTAATCCTGTTTTATGTTCTCCTTATATAATTCAGTTTGCTGATGATACTGAGAATGCAGAAATACATCCCAGGTTGAGCAGAGAGATTTAGGAGCTGATTTACATTTTATGGTGAAGATGAAGTCTCCCTGTAGCCCAGGGGTCTGCAGTGATGAGGGCAGGAAAGAGTAATGACGGAATTTCCCATGTTGGAAGCTGAGGAACCTTTGCTACTTACTTGTTTCACTCCCTATCAAGGCAGCACTTGGACAAATACCTCAGAGGTAGCTTTGTTACTTTTCAGTTCGATCTTTTGCATGGTGAACATGAAAGGCTGTGTTGTTATATCTTTGGTGAATATTAACTTATACCTCAAGACATCCAATTAAAATCCTGAGAGGAAGCTTGTAAGGTAAAATAAGACTTGAAGTGAAATGAAGGTATCGCTATCTGGTACATTTGTGTATTTCCACATAGACTAATGTAATTGAAAGTTTACCTTTAAAACAGCTTAAAATGCTGCTGAGCATAGCAGCAGAGCTAAAGCAGAAGGCAAGGGAAATGTGCCTGGAGTTCAGAGACTAAGGTTGTGTAATAAAGGTAAATCGCCATCCTTAGGAAGCAACCTTTAATCAAGCTTCTGAAGTATGCCTCCAAAGTTATGCTGAGGACATTCTGTGGTAGGATTGTATCTTTATTGCCAAAGACCAAAACCTAATTTTGGAATGTTCTTGTTAACAGTCTGTATCTCTGAGACTTAGGAAAATAAGTGCAAATCGCCTACACTGGATACTACAGTCATGACTGGTTTTCTGCTTGCCATGCCTGTGCCACAAGTAATGCAAATAGTGACAAATAGAGAAAGTGGATAGACATTTTTTTTCATGTTAGTGATAATGAAGAGGTGAATGTAACTCTTGATCGGTTGTTAACCTGTTTCAAATTATTGACCTTTGTTCACTGTTTGGAGTTTGATTTTTATTGAAGATAGAGGGAGAAAATAGTTTTTGCAGCACAGCAAGTGTAAAAGCAGTTATTGATTTCATCCAAGATGAAGGTCATACAGTAAAACCTTCAAATTGGGATCTTTCTAGTTTTACCTTTTTATGAGATGATCGTACCGGTGTGTGTTGGAGCTGATGGGAACATGCAGTTTTGGTCACATGGACTTGTCATGGGTGTTAGGCAGGGTGGCTGAAATGCAAACGTTTTAGGATGGATTTCCTGATGTATCTTTAGCTGAGACATGTAAACAAATTACTAATTTTAGGTACAGCATTTTGGAAACATGATTGCAGAGCTGCTTTACTCTGTGTAAACAACTGGAAAACTGGCACATTTCAGAGCCAGATAGTTGACATTATTGCATTGTGTAATTATATAAGGCTTATATACACAAATAGTATAAAAGTTCAACTTTTTTGACTTTTGCTTTGCAATCAGTTTTTCTGGTAACTGGCAAAGGAAAGATCAAGTTTGTTTCTCAAGCCAGTTCCTCAACCTTTCAACATTTGCATTTCTATATACTTTTGTTAAAGCAAAGGCAGTTTCCATTTCAAGGGAGATAAAAAATAATAAACGCTGGGTGAAGGAAGTTGCAGTAATCTTTAGCCAGAATATGTTAATGTGGACTACATTAAATATAAATTGATGCAGATCTGCTGGCTTTTGTTATTTTTAAGTTTACATTTTTTGGCCTGTGACAGCTCTTTTGTGCTATTAGCTGGAACTGTAATGAGTGTGTTTCCATCACCGTGGTGTGATTGTGTTGCTGAAGTGGACTTTAAGCAGCCTCTTTATGCATCTGTATTTAATGTGCCCAGTGGAAGGATGGGTCCTGTGCAGAAGACAGCCTGTTTTGAAATCGTGCACTTGTTACTGTACAGTCCCCTCCAGGCCTTTTCAAAGGCCTCCCTTCTGGGTTTTCCTGGGGTTTGGGTTAGTCTCACTTTACGCTATTGATAGAAATTGTCACTCAATAGTGACCAGTACTGGGGAAGTGCGAGTTAACGTGGCATGCAGTAGTGCTGAGGTGGTGTGAGAGTGGAGGGGTAGAAGGGAACTTGTGTGAGTGTTTCTGGGCTGCGAGACTGGAAGCAAACGTGCCCCGCTGGGCAGAGCTGCTCAGAGAGATGCAGCCTTCAGAACCCCTGCCCCTGGCCCTTCACATGAATCTGTACTTGCCATAGATGATGGCATTTGACATGATATGTACATGTGAAGGTCTGCTGAGGCAGACAGCAGCTGTGTAAAGCACTTCTTGAGAGTGCTGTTACATCTGCATTCAGCTAAATCTTTCAGTCATACCTTTATATATTTTTTTTTAACTATAGTTATTGCCTTTTCCTCTTTTCTGGTGTTTAAAACACCCTTGCTTTTCATCTGTGTGAAATCTCTCTCCTGAGGATAAAGTTTGCCATTCTCTCCATGACAATTCATCTCTGCACTTTGTGTCTTCTTCTATGTCAACATCCTGCCACTGCCTTATGGACCGACTACTTTACTTGTCCTTTTGCTCCCTCTCACATGAGTTTTGACTGTTCTACTTCTCTGGTGACATGGCCAGCTATTTGCCAGCTTTTCATACCAAATCTGTGTTGTGCGGTTTCTGACCCAAAGGTTCTGACAGGCAAAGTTATGTTGCAGTGCTCCGTCTTTTAGCCTGCTGAATGGACAGTTGAATTTCAAATTAACTTCGCTTTCTTCCTTCAGATTGTGAGCTACTTTGATCCATTTTCTGTTTCTGAAGTGCCAAACATGACTTTGACTCCATTACCCATAGACTAATCATTATGCAAACTTCACCAAGTGATACAGGGCTGACAAGTAGTTTTATCCACATTTATTTCTAGGGTTTATATTGTTGTGTTATCCCTTTTGCCTGGAAGATCTGTAGCCTTTGCAAGGTAAAGTAGGGAGAAAGAATGCTGTATATTTTGAGTAAGTTCTAATGTACAGATGGATTCCTTACCAGCATGAGGTACAATATGTCAACCAGTGACATTTCAGTAACGAAAACAAGATGCTTGTAGCATCATTCAGATTTTTTTTTTCTTTGAGTTGTCAAAAATTGTTTTTAACAGAGATACCTGCAGCAAGCAGAACCCTAAATTACTCCCTCGCGACACCGTGTTAGCAGTAGGGCTGATCTGTATGAAAACATGTAATTTAAACCCTGAAACTCAGAGCATCTACTATGCTGAGCCTCATCTTAATTTAGGGGAAAAAAATGTAGGTTTCATGTATAAGGACTGAACAGTGTCTTCACTGGTAGTTGTTATGTTTTCTGTCTGTGGTGGTCTCTGGTATCTAATTTTTTTTCAACTGCTTTTTGAAAACTAGGACACAAGTTGACAGATCTCGAAAGAAGAGAACTACTGGCAACAGCAGCGTCTTTGTATGTGACTGAACAACTGAGATCACAGCGATTTCTAGGGACTCAGAGGTAAGTTCATTTCTAGGAACTCAGATGTGCTGATGTGTTTTGTTAATGGCATCTTCTCATGCACGAGAGACACTGGTGAGAAACTGCATGGTTTCTTAATATAGTCTGTTTTTTCTAAATTCAAATGAGCTGCAGCTTACATTTCCCTACTCAGACAAGTCATACATGATTATTTTTATTCTACATATTAGCAAACTAATAGGCACAAAAATGTGTTACAAGCCAGTACAATAATTAATGCACATCAGGAGTTTCATTAATGCAAAATGTTGCTGCATTAGTGACTAACCACAAATTGAGCATCACAAATTTCCCATGTGCCCATTTGAAGCGATCTAAGCACTTTGAGATAATATGAATATTCAGCTACAGAGCTTTAAAATATTGTGGATTCATGAGTAATTTGCTACGTTGATGAAGAACCTTAATAGTTTCCGGTCTAATTCTGGAAACACTTTCTGACTGATAAATGCTGGAAGAGTCAGCACCTTGCTTTAGTTTTTTTTTTTTTTTTTGGTGCTTTTGTTCCCCCACTCTGTCATTCTTTTGGATAGTAGCTGTTAGTAACCTAGGTAGGTACTGTTAACTGGCCAGGCATTGCACTACCTCCTGTCAAAATACTAATTCGCTTCTTCAGCTTTTTGGAACAGTATGCTTTTTTCCTCTAGGATGTGTCTAGCTTTCATTGTCGTCTGGCTCATGATTGTCAATGCCTTGAGACCTTCTATTGCAATGACTGAATTTGAGAAACTCGTTTAGGTAGTTGAGGTTTGCAGTGGTTGCATACAATGAATCCTGACTTCAGCATGACTCTTTCTTCTTGCCTCGCATTCTTGAATGTAGTTGTGTGTGTTTGTGTGAAGGGGAAGTCAGAATGCAGGACAGACGTTATTCACTTTCCATGCCAGTGGTTTGACAGTGTATTCTATTAGTGATTTTGCAGTGGTCAGGAATAAATCAAATGTGGTTTCAAGAAGTCTTTATTTTTGTTTGTACCCACAAAGATAAATAGTACCATATGGTGTTAAAAAAAAAAAAGACACTTAGGATAAGCATAACGGCTTTGTAATATATAGCATATGTAGGGCAAGGTCCCTGCTTGTCTTATGCACCTATAGGGGAAAGTAAAGCACCTTTTTATTTCCTTCCATGAGTTACATCCTCCATAGCAAACGGCATAAGGAGAAGAACAGAAAACGAAAGGCCACTGTTCCCTAAATAAAAGACAAATGAGGAAAATGAAGAAGAGCCTTGGTAGAGGTTTTTACTGGCCAGCATAGTAGTGTGGTAGTGCTATAGGGAAGTGGTGGATTACTTTGTCCTTAGAGTAAGGACAGGAATTGTTGATTTAAGTAGTGGCTCTCAAACTGCTATTGCATTTCTTGCTCTGATTTGAAATTTTTTTGTAAAACCTGTAAAATGTTCTTACTTGGTAAAAAGAAAAGGAATCCAATTTTTGAAGAATCTTTGTTTTCTTTCTATTGAAAGTGTTTCTTTTCAATACTAAGTGTCTATATATCTTAATAGAAAAGACATATACAACTATTTTAACTGAGAAATCCAATATGTAAACCAGGTCTTGCACTGGGCAATCAGGTGTGGTGATTAATCTCTTTTCGTGCTGCATCAGGGAAAGAAATACACCCCTGCTTTGAAAAAACTTAGCTTATTTTTGGAGTCCTAGCCTAATTTTCTCACATATATTCTTCCACGGTGAGCAGAGAAGGCAGCAGAGTCTGACCATGTGAAATTTGTAAGACTAAATAAAGGTCTGACTTTTCAGATTTTAAATGGTGAAGCTAATAAATCTTTTCAGTACAGGGAAGATCACTTTCTCTTCCTATGATGGGGTGTACTTATGTTCAGCTCAGCTTTCAAAGGATGGTCTTTTCTGTCTGTTGAGGCATATGCAGATCTGGAATTAATCCCTCAGAAGCTGAGCCTTAAAATTTTCTCCAAGTGGTGGCTGAGTGTAGTTCTTTCGAATAGGTCATAGTTTCAATCCACATATATTGTTAGATCTCTTTGTTTTAATGATAGTAAAGCTGCCTGTTTGAGGCCAAGTAAGGACACGATAATGCAAAAAGACTGATGGTAAGTAACTTCTGAAGAAAACCAAACCCGATGATGATACCCTTTCCCCAAAATCATGCAGCTCCTTCAGAGGACAAGTCAAAGAAACAAAGGCAGAATGGGGTCAAAGGATTGTGCAGTGTCCTGGACAGTGTTCTCCATTCCTTGGAGCAGCCAGTGGACTCCCTCTAGAGGGGACTGAGGACTGTGGAGCAAACAAGTTGCCTCAGTCCCATCAAGGATCCTTCACAGCATGTCCTTAACTTACCCAAACTGCATCTGACTTGTTTTTGAAGGTGTTCCATGTCACGAGTACATTTAAGGGAGCAGGACTGTGGCCACAGAAAGCACATCTTTATTGGTATGGCTGCAATCTGTTTGAAAAATACTAGTAAGCAAAAAGTGCAGAGTAGGAACTGGCAACAAATCAAAAAGGCCAGTTGTAATCTTGGATGTGGTTCACAGTGGCAGAATTGGGTGTTTGGAGTCTCTGCAAATTTTAAATCCATGTTGGAGGATGTAAGCGGATTAGACAGACTGTGCACTCCAAAGTTGATCCATAACATTCTCCTAATGGCTTGGAAAAGTACATCAACATGTTCATCATGCTCTTCAGAATTCCAGCTCTCTGGCACTATTTATGGTGACAGCATTTTTTTTCTTTTTTGCACTGAAATCAATTGAGGAATTTTTGTGTAAGGAGTTGCACGGAAAAGTAGTACTTTGAAATCATGCATTGTTTCTTCTGAACTTGTCACAGCTGCCAAATAGACAGTTTTCTGCTGAACTTCAGTTATACGCTTGTCTTTGGTTTTGGTTTGTTTTCTTTTCTCTTTTGGGAGCTCTGTTTATAATATGCATTCTTTTCACAACCATAGTGGTATTTTGGATTCCCTTTTTTCCCCATGATTTATTCAGCCCAAGCTCAGGATTTTTATTCTAGTCAGACACATAGGAAGAACCACACTTGGAAGTCTTCACAGAAGCTCCACCTTTCACTGGCGGGGCTACTGAGACTGTCATCAGGTGAAATGCAGCTGAGCCAGATTAAGGAATCATTGTCCCAGCCTCCTCCTCCCTTGGTCTGTGCCTTTTTCGTCCTCCTCCTCCTCCTCCTCCAGGTATGCAGGCGTGATTGTGTACCTGCCTTCTACCATGCTTCTGGTAGAATGACTCGTATTAGTGTAGAAGCAGTTTAATAATACTTAACTTCAGATCATTCTGACAGAACCAGGTTAAGTACTCATGACAAGTGAAATTATTCTGGAAGAGCTACAAGAGTGGGAATGTGTAAAAGGTGAGCAGAGGGTGGCTCACAAAAGGGATGCAGAGGTGGGCATGTGCCACAGATCTGACTAGTGGCAGCCTCATGAGAGGGGTTCTCCTCTACAGCCAATGATGTTTGCAGGGGTGTGACTGGGAAATATGTATTTTGCAGTCCCCTGGGTGACTGAATCATCGACTGTAAGGTTCTTGCTGGAATGTGTTGTGACAGTCAGCGAGCTATTGTCTCGTTAGGATCAAACACCCAACTTTGTTCAGCTAGTTTCAATTAGATGTGACCCCTGTGGTGGGTTCTTTGTTGCAGGAGTTGGTGTGGCATTGAGGTTAATACAGGCCCCAAGCTGAAGGCTGGTTTGCCTTTCCTGTGTTAGAATAAATTGTGTTATGGTTTGGGTGGAGTACCCACAGGTGAGTTTCCACTGTCTGCATTGCTTTGTAGCCCCGGCCTCACCAACAGTCTCCAAGGATTAATTTGCCAACCAGCAGCTGGAACAGCTGCTGGAGACCTGTGCATACTCAGAGTTACAGGAATATAGATGTTTACTTTTGTTATGCAATCGAATATTTAGAGCATTGTCTGTGTTTTTATTTAACCAGTTTTCTTGGGGAAAAGGTTGCTGTGTATTTTTTCTTTCTTTTTTTTTTTTAAGATGATTAGCTAATGAAAGTGCTTGGTATTTTGTGAGCCAGATACTAATGTGAATATTTCACTGTGATATCCAGATAATAGGGGCACATGTTTCCTATGGGAAAGAGCCATGAATGATTGATGATTCTTTCATTGTTCAGCTTTCAGTTATTTTACCTAGGACTTTTTCTACTTATTCCATAGTCCAGTTTATTGTGAAACTGGTGCCACCCACAGCTGCTGAACAGATTTACAGCATCTAGTAAAATTCCAAGGTCTTCTAGACAGAACTCGATCTTGTTTCAAGTGGAAACATATTTTGGCTGAAGTGAATCCAGCTTATTTTACGACTGTTTGATGTAGTTTGCCTTCGAGACCAAAAATGATGTTGTACAGTTGAATCTTCACGTTTTGGCTTCAGACTTGTTTTCATTAGTGGGTTGGAAGGGGAATAGGAGAGTGACTCTCCAGGTGTGGCTACATCATGCTATCTCATGGGTCTACTAATGTGATGTTTATCCTTCTAAACCCAATTGCCTACAGCACTTCCTATGCGTTGCTTGTGTTGGCTGCTAAGTCTATTTTCCTAATTTTTCTATGGGTTTTACCCTTTCATCATTTATGGCTTGGAAAAAACGAGTGAGGCTGCATGCCCATATTACCCGATACTACATGCAGAAAGATGGTAACACACTGGAAAATGTTTTATATTGCTAGCAAAAAACCTGAAGTTTTTTCTTGCTTGTGTGTTTTATATAGATGACTGGGATTATGGAGTCTTGAGTTTAACTCCTAACTGTTCTTATGGGACCTTAGAGAAGTCAGTTGGATTAGGCCCCAGTTTACAAAAAGACAAAATGGTCTTAGTACTTTACTACATTATTGAGGTTTTGTAAATATTTATCAACATGAAGAAAGTATTTTGAGACCTAAAATGGATGATGCTTTCAAAGCATAGAAGAATACTTTCACAGGGAGGGTAATTATGTAGTGAGAAATCACAGATAAAATACAGGCAAGTTTTTGTCAAGTAGTGAAATAACTGGGCTGAATTTGTACATGTTCTAAAATTCTTAAAATCCAGGGGTCCAGTGCAGTGGACATAACATGACTGGTGAACTGCAACAACAGAAATGGATATATTTAGCTTTTTATTTAGTGAATTGTGGTAGGTTCATGTCTAGGTTGATTTGGTACAGATATATTGATGTAAATCCTCAGGTACACTTAGTAATGATGGTTCAGATGCCTGCACTGCATTGCCATTGCATGGTTGAGAAAGTGAGGGAACTGCTCAGAGAGCCACGGAGCCCCACGCCTCTCGGGCACGTTTGCTTTCACACCGACTACACTGATTTTCCTGCTGGAGTCTGGGACAGAGCCAGCTCTTTGCCAGCCTGGGGCTTCCCCATATGGAAGGTTGGTCAGCTGCCCAGCAGGAGACCTTTCTCGTGCTCCTGCACTGCTGGAGCAGCACAAAATAAGGTTATGTTACATTAATTTTAAAAAGAGAGAAAACGATGTCAGGAAAATTCACTGGAGTCACCTGAAACGGCTGCTTGGAAAGAGGGAGAGTTCTTACTTGCAGCACAGTCATGGGCACCGCTGCATTGTATCAATTGCATTATGTGATTTTTATCCTACCCCAACCCCCCCCCGCCCCGAACTGAAGTAATAACATGAACAGTTATCACAAGTACAGCAAAATATTTGTCCTTTGCTTTACCCTCCAAATACCCTCTGGTGGGATATAAAGATAAAACACTTTGTTTTCATTTGGTAAGGATGACCAAGTCCAGCCCAGTTGTGGTTTTCTTCATTCTGTCTCTTTGGAGTTATGCAGTCATCCTTAGCTCATGAAAATAACACTGTCTTATCCTTACTGTGCTGGTCCTCTGGTCAACAAGTCAAGCATTCTTTTCATGATTTACTGTTACGCCTTTGGAAGTCCCTGATATGTTTATGTAACTACTGCAGTTTCAGACCATTATTCCACTGTGTGTTTTTTTTTCTTTCCCTCTAGACTAGCAAAGTACTACAACTGTTCTACCTTTTTTCCCTGTGATATCCTTGTTTATAATGGGCTCTTCTGATTGTGACCTCTTTAGGTGTTACTTAATGTTCTTTTGACCTCTCATAAATAATTACTTATTTTTTTTTGTAATCTTGCTTAATCACTGATAAACCAGCTGCCCTACATAATATTCTAGCAGTCTTTAAAAATCTGGTATTATTTACCCTTCTTCATTGTTCTGTTGCTTATTATAGAAAGAGGATTATATGTGCTAGAGACAAACAAGCAGATGCCAATATATGAAACAGGTATTTTTGGCCAGTGGAAATGAAATTTTATGTAAAATCTAGAAGTTGAAATGGGATATTTCAAGGTAGCATTTATGACTGTTTCTACAGAATGTGCGCCATATTTTGTCTTTGATTGGATTAAATTAATGGAATCAGAATTGATAACATAAGTAATATAAGGTATATATGTAGTCGTTTGAAAGCAGAGCCATCATTCCATATGATGCATGAACACGTATTCCAGAAACAGAATGCTCTGTCATGGGAAATTTTTGTAACCTGCCATCCCTATGTCATTTTTAGGGGAAAAAAGGTGTCCTGTTGTTGTGGCTTAACCGGAACTAGCAATATAACCGCTCCCTGCCCCAATAGGGGAGAGAATCAAAAGGGAAGGGAGAAACTCATGGACTGAGATAAACACAATTTAATAGAACAACAAGATTACACTAATATACTACTATTAATAATATAAAATAGAAATAGAATATAAAATAAAAGATACTCGATGCAATTCCTCACAAACTCTGTCCACACCGAGCAGCCAGTGCCAGGCAGCAGCACCTGGTCCCAAAGCCGATCCCAGGGAGAGAAGAGAGAAAAAGGCAGAAAGGCCCAGAGGCCTCTGCAAACAGCAGGATGGTGAAAGGCCCAACTAAGGGAACTCCCGAACGGAATTCCGCCGAAAATGCAGCAGAACTGGAACGGGTCTCCGTCTCCATCTCTCTCCCTGTCCTCCTAACCAGAAAATCCGACTCTCCTTAGATATGAATCATGATGCTAATGGGATGGAATACTCTTACTGATCAGTCTGGATGTCAGTCAAGCTCTGCCCCATCCGTGCCCCCGTTCCCAGCTGCCTCACATCTGTGGGCAGAGCGCTCAGAGTGTCCTTGGCTCTCAGACCAGAGCTATTAAAAACGTAAACTCCGTCCCAGGGTGTTACCTTCTTGTTCTCAAACTAAATTCAAACAATGACCATGCTAGCTATGAAAAAGAAAGGTTTCTAACTGCATGAAGGGAAATTAACTCGTTTTCAGTCAAACCAGCACAACTGGGCACTCAGGAATCTGTACTTGCTCAATCTTTAGAGCTGATAATCATCATGAGATCATTACGAAGATCATAATTATGAAAAGTTTGAACCTTGCTGAGCGTCTTTTGGGAAGCTCCCCAGAGCAGGGGCATGCTGGGGTGATTGCTGGTGGGAAAGCCCTTCGCCAAAGTAAATGGACCTGGCTAAGTCCCTGTGTTCATTTTTTATTTTCACCATGTCTGCTGGGAAAACAGCAGCTGCTGTAGGAGCTTTATAGCTTCTGTGGCTACTGCTCACTTAATATTGAAACTTGTATTTAAATAGTGTGCACACGTGAGTGTTTTCTGTGTGCTGCCGTATTCTTTGCTTACGACCTCTTCTGCAAGGCCCTCTCTTCACCATGAGACCTCTCTCTCTTTCCTTTGATCCCTTTTATAAGCCAAACAATTCTTCCCTCTCATGCAGGTTTATACCTCCTAAACCTGTTTAATATTTGTGTGTAAAAAGTGCCTGCATGAAACCATAGAACTAACAAGGTGTGTGCTAATCGCCACGTGCTCCCTGGTTATTTCACAGCTATTTTTAGTATAGTTTTTGCTCTCCATCTGCATGTTTTATTTGGAGTTTTAAAGAGCAGAAGTGAAGTTGTATTGGAGGATTTTATGGAAGGGTGAAGTTTTTCTTGACTTTGGGGGACTCTACGCTCAGTAAATGCATGTGTGTGACTACATTCACGTGAGAAGTTGTGTTGAAGTTTCTTTCCTAAGGTTATTAACGTAAAAAAGATAAGCACAAACATCAGGACCTTACCTTGTGAAATTCCTTGGGGCATTGGCTGTGTCCTACTGTTTATTTGTGTATTGTATAGCTTATTCTGGATGCTGTTGCGGTGGAAATGTTATAAACAAAATAATATGGGAAGAAAAAGTCTCTCATTCAATATTTGCATACTTTTACATGTATGTGTCTTGATTTGTCCATTCTTTAGCATGCTTGCTTCATTGATGGTTCACAAAGGCCGCAGTTGAATATAAGATATTGATTGAAGGGATAGATAATTCATCTATACCTTTGTTATTGAGTATTACAATTTTCAACCGTTTCTTTTTCCTTTGATTCAACTGCAAAAGTGGGATGGGACAGAGAATGGCCTCATTATTGTAGGAGTATTTCTCTGTTCCCTGCAATGATTCCAAAAGCTCTTGCACACTTCATCAGTATTATTGTAATTCTTTGGCTGCAGGATATTTGGCAGCTGTTGCACCCCACTGGCAAATCCTATTCAGACTTCGCTTCCATTCACCATTGCCATTGGAGAATTGATTTCTCTCTCCTCTGCTCTAACCTTTCCCAATTCATTTTGGATTGTTCAATGTGAAACATTTTAATTTCATATCATACAGCCATTCAGCTCACAATCCTTTTTTAACCTGTCACCAGGGTAACAGCATAGCATGCTTTCTTTAGGCAATCAAGTTTTTATTTCACATGCTTAATGTTGCATTAAATGTTTGCATTTTGTTTAACCCTCTTAAATACTTTGAACTGGGGATATATTTTGCTGGGTAATGAAGTCTCTGATTTTGGTGTCAAGTTTTCACAGAAATTGCCTTACTTAAAATAAAAAATAAGAAATCAGAAGTAATGAGAAGATTATTAATAAAATCCCAAATGGCTGAATGAGGCAAGGATCTGTAGAATAGCAACAATATTTTTCTTCTGGAAAAAAACCTTCCAGAAGCTTATATTATAATCATTAGACCTACACTTTAGGATTACTTTTACCTGTAAGTGCTTGTAATCAAATTAATGCAAATATAAGATTAACCATGCAATGATATGACTTTAAGAAGTGAAATGTCTGGCCTATACCTGTCAACCTGCTTCAAACTGCTTGCCAGATGTGTGTGGAACTGTAAGCTGAATAGCAAGTGATTTATATACCTAAAAATTAGAGTTTAATGGGGTGATGGAATTGATTGAAGAAATATGTAACTTTTAAGGGTTTTTCCTGCACATGCAAACCATCATGGCATGAATAACAGAGTGTATTCATTTTATTGGAAATTAGAATAATAATGAATTTAGAGTACGTTATAATTGATGATGACAGAAATAAAATGAAATGGACCTTTTCATATTTGATAAAGCATTGGTTTAATATAACTGTCAACACAGAGCAAGTCCTGCTTGTCTTGGTAAAGGGTAGGACCAGCCTATCACCCCCACCTGTTTAGCTGGAATTTTAAAATGTCTGTAATAGATGTCCTTAAAAGACACAGAATTTCATATTCTGTGTCCATAATTAGAGGTATAGTCTTAAAGGCTTTTTATCTGTCATGTGCTGTTCTCAATTATGTATGTATTAAAGACGTGGGAAAAACCCACAGTATTTAATTTTAACATAAGTGAAACTTAAGAACACGGCATCGCAAATAAGCCCAGACTTTGCTTATTTATAATGAAATAAGCCCACTATAATGAAAGCCCTAATAGTATGCATTTTAAGACTTCACAATACTAATTTTACAAAGCTTCTCATTTGTAAAATAGATCACACATATCTAGCATTGTTTAAAACAAACAAATGCAGAATATTTGTATTACTGTACTAGCTGGAGTGTTTGGCTTTGCATTTGATACAGCTCTTTTTGAGGAGACAGCTGCTTATCAGATCCATAGAGTTGACTTTGTTACAATTTTTCAATAGCATGTAGCTAACTATACAAGGATAGAAATGCAGTTTCTTCTATTAATTTTCAAGCTTTCTGTCCAGTTTTCTTTTTTTCCCAAGTTGTACTATAAGCTACCAAATATTATTACCTGCCAAAAGAGGTTTGGCTGTGTTTTGTTACTGAATTTTGCCAAAAGGAGCCAAACATATGGTAACAGTTAATTTATTGGTTCTTCTAACCTCAAGGGAACTCTTACAGAGAGCATATTACCTTTTTATCTAACATATTTTAAATAAAAGAGCTGTTGGCTTGAAATTTGATATGCCAGTATAAAAGCTGACCTTCAGTGCAGTTGTGCTCAATTCAGTCTCGTTTAAGGCTAAGAGTGTAGACATATAAGATTGAGCTAAGACTTCTTTCTTTTCAACTTTTAGAGAAGCAGGTCACTTCTGCATAGTTTTTGTGTGTGTGTTTAAGTGAAAATATCGAAGAAACATTTTCACAAGAAAAACGAGTCCTGCCTTTCTCTCAGCAGTCTTGGAGAGCTTTCCTGGTATGTGCATTACCAAGTGATTTAAAAACAAAACAAAAAAAGCAACAGCACAAACTCACAATAAAACCCCCAAAAAACCAAACATTTTTCATTTCTTTATATGTAAGACCACAGGCCCATTTGTTGCTCTGTGACAGTGTAGATTTGTCTAATTCTAATGGGAAAAGTATTTAAGATGTACCATTGCTAATCGTGCTGCTATTCACTGTCTTGGAGTTGAATCTCATGCTTGAGACTTCAGTGATCTTCTACCTGCATTTGAGGGTAGCCCTCTTTGTCCCACCTCAGATGCTATGTATTTTTATCTCTGTAACTGGTGGTGGTGTAACTCTTAAAAGGAAAAACTACATGGATATGTAGTCATATTTCAGATGGGATACTTGAGATAGACGGTGCTTTAAATAAAAATATTCTGATTTTTGTTGGCTCATATTAAGTGCTCCAAGGCCTGGATGTTTTTCCCTTGGTCTGTGTTGAGACTGCTCACATGACTTTTTCTTTGGTGATTATGGATGATTCTTTAATATCTTTCACAGGCCAGTCTTTAGTGGTTTACTTCACAGTATAATTAGATGTGGTGCTTGAAGTTTGTTTTGGCCATGGCTTCTGTTTAACATGTACCTTCAAATCCTGTAGTGTGAGAGAGACCAGACAGGAAAGAACGGCGCAGGATCTGATGCTTTTGAAACCAGGGATGTTTACCCATTGACTTTAGAAAGGAGATGATGACAGGTCTTTATCCTTTCTTTCTGTGATGGTTAAGAAAATCCATCTTCCTGCAGTTAGTAGTGCAACAATACAAATAAATATTTTGCTGTTAAATTCCAGATTTAAAAAGCATCCCAAAAAATGAGGTGTTTGTTAAATTTTATGCTTCTTAGGCTTTAAGATTCTGTCTTTACCCCAGTGTTGTGCTACCTGTTTTGAGGCTCTTCTCTCTGCCATTGGCAGATTATCTAATACACATTACACACACGAATGATATTCTCCAGGCTCTGCTGCCCAGTTTTCTACCAGACACTGAAATTTATAGCAGGTCCTCACTGGCTGCACCCAGCCCTTAATGTCCTTAGACAAGGGAGATACCAGCAGCTTTTCTCTGTTTCCTTGAACTAGTGAGAAAACTTCTAAATCCTACACTTGCCCCACACCCCCCTGCAGCAAATCTGTTTTTCACAGACTCACAGAATGGTTGGGGTTGGAAGGGACCTCTGGAGATCCTCTAGTCCAACCCACCTGCTAAAGCGGGTTCACCCAGAGCAGATCGCACAGGAATGTGTCCAGGCGGGTTTTGAATGTCTCCAGAGAAGGAGACTCCACAGCCTCTCTGGGCAGCCTGTTCCAGTGCTCTGGCACCCGCACAGTAAAGAAGTTTCTCCTTGTGTATAGATGGAACCTCCTGTGTTTCAGTCTGTGCCTGTTGCCTCTCATCCTGTTCACCACTGAAAGGAGTCTGGTCCCATCCTCTTGACACCCACCCTTGAGATATTTGTAAACATTGATGAAATCCTCTCAGCCTTCTCTTCTCCCAGCTGAACAGCCCCAGCTCTCTCAGTCTCTCTTCATAGGAAAGGTGCTCTAGGCCCCTTATCATCTTCATAGCCCATTACTCATATCCTCAGGCAAATCACCGTCATTTTAAGATGTTTACTAACATTAAGTCCACCTTATTTCTCTATTAGCTGTGATTTTTCTACTCTTTGATCTCGGACATTCCATGTCTGCCTCTACTACAGGCTTCCTTTTCCCGAGTCTTAACACCTATTTTAAGTGAACTCTTCTGAGTAAGCGGAGTGAATCTCTGTTCCAGTGTTTTCCGAAATCCTGGTAGTCTTGTGGCCATTTAAGCTTCAGGCATCTTACACTGGGCATTGCAGCACCATTCCACAACTCTTTTCAACTTCCTCAGCTTTCAGTCAGTCATACGTGTCTTCCCAGCAGCAAGGGTTGGTGAGAACCGATAGCGTTTTGCTGTTTCACAGTTTAGAAAAGTTGGATTGCTCTGAGGGATCATTGTGTTCACAGCCTGGAACAGTTCTGGTAAGAATAAAGTCTCTTTGAAGCTTATCACTTGCCTAAATTGATTTCTGGGGTGCCTTCGTGACAGGGTGGAATGCAACTTTTCAGGGACGGGGCCAGCTCGTCTCACACAGGAAGGCCCAGAAAGGCCTGTGGTCATTTGCATTTTAGAGAAATTATCTTAGATATGGGTGAAGAGGCTTTGCTCTTAGAGGGAACATGGTTGTTGTTGTGGATAGTTTCCATCAGCAAGAGCAGGAGAACACAAAAGAGGGTTGAGGTTGAAGGCAAAGTAGTGAGAACTGTTTGAGAACATCTTCCTAAGGTGTTCTCTCTCAGATGCTGCACACTACTTCTGAAGGTGTATTTTGAAAATGCTTTGGCTCTTCCATTGCTATTTGTTTGTTTCTTTACTGATGAATGGTAGTTTTTCCATCTAAACTTTTGTGAAATACCAGTGGGCATAGTTGCAGACACTGGATCAAAACCAGTTAGGTAATGTATGTCATGTCATGTTTGTGCAACAGTTTTACTTTTTTCTGTTCAAAATGTGTCTGTGTTTTCTGTGTCAGAAAAAAGTCTTGATGTTCTTTCTTAACATCCTCATGACCACAGACAAGTTCTTTGTAGAACAGGAACATTCATAGAAAAATACAGATTTACATATTAGCTTACTAAGAAAGATGAACAATACCATGTTTTTAACAATGTGGTAACCATATTCATTAAATAAGAATTCGATGTGTAAGAAATCATGTTTAAGGAAAAATTTATTTTCCATAGTGTGTAAAAAATGTACCTATATGGCACATATTATATGTGGGTCATGTTATTTATATGTTTTGTGTGTGTATGTGAAAAATGTTTTATATTTAGGAAATGTATTTCTTTGCTTTGTGAATTACTGATCTACCTTGATTAGTGCGAATTGTCTTGGCAAAAGGCAAGGAAGGAGAAGGAACTTATAGTTAAGTCCATTGTAGCGGCGTGACTACATTTGTGTATAGTTCTTATACCTTATTTAACTTTCTACTTTTGATCATTAAATCTTGGACTAGATGGATATTTGGGCCACCCATTATGGCCATTTTTATGTTCCCATGCTGTACTGATCATGATTCTCCCCAAAATAAGCAGAGGGAATCTAAATAGAAGGCCCACTTTGTGTTAAACTTTACTTTGCAGTTCCATTACTGCTACTCCTGGGATCCATCCTACCTACACAGCCTGACTTCTCCACTTTGACTTTAGCCAGCAGAAAGCTTAGTGGACAAAAGTCTCTTATTAATACTGAGTATAAGGCGCTAGCTGCTACAAATTTTTCACAATCAAGCCCAGTTTAACTAATAATTTCTTCTGAAATTCTTTCATTCACATCTGATGTTAAGTAGGAAACCTATACACTGTTTTTTTGTTTTTTGCCTTTCTTCTCTTTACTTGTGAGACCAAAATATGAACAATGGCAGGTGTCCTATTAAAAGCATGAGAATATATGGATGGCAATAGAGATTTATCTTCTTTTGGATATATATGACTTTGTTAAATAACAATTTGAGCCTGGGTTTCTGCGGCCCAGATTGATAGTGCCTCAGTACTGTAATAAATACAGGTAAGTGTCACCTAAAGGTAGTTCAGCCTAAGGTCTGACTCACTGAGGAGGGGTACCTTTCTCTCTCCATTAATTTTAAAGGGAAAAGGTAGTTAATGCCAGGTGGTGAAAGCTCAGTGGTGTGAACTCCGGAGCTAAGCTGCAAGTGCAGTAAAAGATCTCTTGAAGCTGATGCGAGTCACTGGTGCTCTGCTATGTACTACGATTGTCTAGACGTGAAGAATTAGTACTTACTGAAGATGTACATGTTCTATGTTATCTAATATAATTTTTAGTGAACTTTTGGGATTTTTCTCATCTGCTATTTTTTTCCTCTTTAACAGAATTAGTGGCATTAATTTTTCAGTAGGAATCTAGTGCAGAAGACATAGAAAACAAAGCTTTAGAATCTGTGAAACATGCCCCATTTTTGACACGTCAGGAAGAGGAAGTAGCTGTCACATTGCCTGGCGGAAACTGGCACGAGCACCTTTAGCCAAATCCTCTAATCACATTTGTCTGTGGTGTGGTAGATACATCATCGATATTTGTGCTGTCACACAGCACTAGATCCTGTCTGTGCAGTGAAGAAACATCTTTTTGAAAAGCTGGCCACTGTCTAGAAAAATATATTGTTGCAAACTAATCACTGGTTTTGGCTAGTTTCTATTTCTTACATTGTGGCATATAGGATGGCTAGTAAGGAAAAATCTGACCATCCTTTTCTGGGACTGTGTGCCAGCCTGAATGTGTATTCTATGCATTTCCTGAATTAAGTCTTGTCTGGAAGAGAAATCACAACAGAACAAATATAATCAGTGCAGCTGTATTACAAAACTGGTCTCATTGACATGAGATGGTTAAGCTCTTGGCTGTGTTTATTTGATTCTGCTGCAACCAAGTTTGCAGGAGGGGTAAGCTCTGTATAACCAGTGAGCTCTTGCAATACCCTGGAACCCTCCTGAAATCTGGTGCAAGCATTGTGTTTTCCAAGATTCACGAAAAAATGAGTATAGGCTTCAGAGAGACCAAGTCAACTGATTGGTATTACAAAGGGTGGCAGAAATTCTGTATTTCTGGAAATATAATCTGGTCAGTTCTGAGGGGACTGAGACCAAAAGGGACCTGTAGTAAGGCTTAGGTGAGAGACCTAAATGAAACTATTAAATACAGGAACGACTGCATCCAATAGATAGTTCTTAACAATAACCTCAAAAAATATTTGGAGGTGGTATTCTAGAAGAAGGTGTTGTCAGTTTGGCTCTAAGAGAGTTTTGTTGTTGCGGTGGTGTTTGTGTGTGGTTTGCTGTTGTGGGTTTTTTTTTCCTCTCCATTAGTTTGCCCACTGTGTTCCCTGTGGGCTTTGAAGAAGGCTGATGTTCTTACTCCTGATGCCGTTGCCAGATTTCCTCAGAGGTGGCCTTATTCTGATGTTTTTCCTTTGACTGTAGCAGTTGTCTCACTCCTGCTCTGGTGCTTCATTTAGGAAGTTGAGCAGGTACTTACAGGTTTTACTGTGTTGGGTCTTAAACTTTCTTCTTTGAAGAAATGCTGAATATCAGATGTTACTACCTTTAATGGTGGATATGACAGCCTATGGGTTTAGATGTTTATCTTGCAATAAGAAAGAATTAGGTTAATGTGTTTTCTGGGGATTACGCTTGTAAATTACCGATAGCTGGAGAAACAGTACTGTGTTCAAGAAAGTATTATTATATAACAGGACAGAGGCAGCACTGGAATGTTAGGCCAAGATTTTTTTTAAATGGAAGTTTTAAATTTGCTTCTAATATGTGTATTTTGTCTTTCAGATTGGCAGAATGATTTTTCTAAATGTGCTGCACTGTGCAGTATTCTCATTGTTTTCAACTGAGAGGAGCTGGCAGGTGCTAAGCGCCTCTTAACATAACTTGTACTGGAGCAACTAAATAAGGGCATTCAAAACCCACCTGGACGCATTCCTGTGTAACCTCATCTAGGTGTTCCTTCTCCAGCGGGGGGATTGGACTAGATGGTCTTTCAAGGTCCCTTCCAATCCCTGACGTTCTGTGATTCCGTGAAGGGCTTTTAAGCCTGAGTTAAAGTATTAGGTTTTTATTTACCTTTTAGACTATGGCCCAATATCTAAACTAAATACTGAGCTTATGGTTTTGAGGCAGTGCAATTGCTGAAATTGTCATTAAGATCAAAATCTCTTTATGTGAATAAGAGATTCTTCAATATTTAATCTGTCATTAAAGTGTGTACCAGTACGAGTGGATTTCTAGTTCATGATGAGGAGCCGACACGCTCATTTGTATGTATTTGACCTTTGATTAGTTCTGTTCCAGTCCTGTGCACTGAATGCCCATTTGTGGCTGAAGCGTGCTGGGTGCAGTTTGGAGCCTGGCTTGTATCTTACTTGCATCAGAGAGGAACCTGGTTCCTATGTCCTCAAACTGTTCTGCAATGGGAGCCAAAGCAGCGTAAGTGCAGATGATTTGGATAATTTGCTTTGGGAACTACTCCCCATCTCAAGTAAAATGCTGGTGTTCTTACAGCCGCTCTGTGTTGTCTTGATTATTTCTGAGATGTCATACTCTCCAGAATGTCTACTGAAAAAGTGGGTGAATAACTGAAATTCTAAATTCTGACAAAAGGGCTGACAGATTAAAGCAGCAAATGTGTTTTGAATTCAGGTTTGCAGTGGTTACCGACAATTTAGTTTGAGATTCGTAGGCTACAAGTCAGGCAGATTTCACTACTGGGATGAGTACAGCAAGCCTAACATGGAGTTTAGGATGTTTCAAAAAATAATTGAGTATGGAATGTTGTCTTATGTGTAGATGTAAAACTCAATGGCTGTTACCTTATCAAACTTACCAGTAGGTGATCTTTTAATAATTTTGCCTCCATTTTCATAGTAGTAGTTTAGAGATTGCTTGCTTCGTATTTTTAATGTGCACAGGAAACCCGTAATATTCTAAACTTAATACAAAATGAAGAGTAGCACATTATTACTAGGCACAGCCAATGTTTGAATGGAGGTGCAGGAAGCAGGCTGCCCAACAAACACCTACATTCCAAGACCATCACGTTATATGGAAGGACATAACTGCTACTGAATGATGCTAACAGAAGAGCCGTAGTCCTCCCTACTGCATCACAGTGATTTGTTCTGAAACTCCTGGAGCATTGAAAGGAAGTGAGATAATTATTGTAAGACTATTCCTAAATATCTGCACAATAAGAGAATAAGTTTCCTTGTTCAAGGAAATACAGGAGAATTTGTACAGGAAAAGGAGTTTGGCATTTTCATTTTATGGAGTGTGTTATCAGTTTTTCCAACTGCCCAAAGTAAACTCTTATTAAAAATAAAGAGTGTTAGAGAGAAACAAAGTTGTGAAATTAAATATTTTGGTGGAGGAGAAATAGCCCAAAATCTGTTTTGATGACGAACCGATTTTCAGATTTCTCTCTATAAGAACTGTCAGCATGCACAGGTCAATATTGTTGACTGATCTGATTAAAAACACCTGCTTGCAAGTAGTTCTTTGGTAAATAGTTTTGCTGATTTATGAAAGATGGTTTGAAAGAATGGATCAGAAGCACAGACTTGTTAATTATATAGAAACTAAATGTCTTTTCTCTGTACTTGTGAACACATGATTTGAAGCTTCCTTGCTTCTCATCTCACAAATTCTTGCAGTGAGACAAGGAGCAACATCTCTTCTCCAGCATTAATGCTTGTGATGTTTCCTTTTTCCAAGAGAAGCCAAATGGTAAAGTAGACCCTGACGTGTCATAGAAGAGTAGTTTTGGGTATCATGTTTTACATTTATTTGTAATTTTCAAGGTATGTTGGCATCTGCTGAGGGACTGGGCAGTCTTACCTGCCCCTGAAACTGAGAGGTCTTGGGCTCTACTTGCAGCTCCCAGGATTGCTTTGTGTTTCATCCAGTTCGTTAGATGCAAAGTGCACAGAAATTTTATGGCATAGGACCAAACGCCAAAACTCTTTGTCCCAGAGGATGCACCATCGGGCTGCAAAGCTGCATTCTCTGAGTCTGCATGAGTCTCTCATTCCTTCCTACCATCAGCAGGGTAGGCTGGTGAGTTCACTAGTGCCTGCCTGGCCCCCGGTGCTTTCTCTGGGGAGATGAGGAGTAGATTTGAACCCCCCCAGGCTGAGGGAGACTGATAACCCAGACCTTCTCTCAAGTAACAAGAGATAGGATGAGAGGAAATGGCTTCAAGTTGCACCAGGGAAGATTCAGATTGGATATTAGGAAAACTTTCTTCACAGAAAGGGTTGTCAGGCATTGGAACAGGCTGCCCAGGGAAGTGGTGGAGTCACCATCCCTGGAGGGGTTTAAAACATGTGCAGGTGAGGTTCTTAAGGACATGGTTTAGTGCCAGAGTTAGGCTATGGTTGGACTTGATGATCTTGAGGGTCTCTTCCAAACAAATGCTTCTATGATCTTTCATTTTCTGGATGTACATGCTGCAAACATGAATCTGTTACAGCAAGATGGGCAATAGTGGCAATCCTACTTCCTTTGCCTCGTAGATCTAAAGCTAAAAGAGCCATGAACGATTTTTCAAGAGGCTTAGAATTGCTGATATTTGTCTGCATGCTTGGAGAACACCTTCTCCTTAAGGCTGTGGAGGTGGCTTTGGCAGAGGAGCCTCTTGTTGCTGCCCCCTGCCAGGTTACTGAGGAAGGCAGCTGCAGAGCAGTGGGGTCAGGGTGGCTCCGTCTGTGGGACCCAACCCTGGCATGCTTGGAGACCTTCAGAGTTGAAGAGGGTGAGCGCAGGTTGTCTGCAGGGTTAGTTATCAGTTGAATGAAAATCAAAGGGCTTGAGCCACCCACTTAAATCTGGGTAGTTAAACGCACCCTAGATTTATAACATCTAGCTTTAACCGCTTTTTTGGTCTTGATTTGGGGTTCGCTGGTGAAGGCACTGGAGGTTTTCAATGGACACTGGATTGCAGGCCCCTACGTCAATGCAAATCCCCCAAAAGGCTTCTGTGAAAGGAAAAGGAAGCATCCAGATGTACGCAGTTTTGAATCAAAGCACACTTCACTCTGTAACATTCTTTCAAAGCAGTGTTTCTTATTATATAGTTTACCTTCCACGTAATTCAATTTTTTCCTGTGGCCACTATGCGGGTAGAGTACATGGCTAGGAATATGCATATTTGTTATTGATCTCAAAGTGTACTATGTAAGAAAATGTAATAGAAGCCCATTTTGACATAACCATTGAGTAATTCTTTCAGCCTTTGTCTGATCAGCTGACACACAGGCTAGTAGAGGTTTTTATTTTGTATGGCATAAGCAGAACTATAATTTACTCTAATGATGGTATATTTTTGTAGTCTTGGTGAAATATGCATACATAAAGCAGAAAGAAGGAAAACCCACTGTTACACACAAGTATGCATGATATGTATAGATGGATCAATCTGAATATATGGAGAAAATGTGTGTGAAAAGATGTAGAAAATACTTCAAATTGCTGAATAAAATATTCCCAGATTCCTAGGTTCCTTTCACATAATTTTTAGTCCCTAAAATAATCCTGTGAAAGTCCTGCTTTTATCTCTTCTGTGCAACGATGAACTTTTATGTTGGAAAGTGTTGAAAGTACTCAGATAGTAAAGCTTAGATTTTTGTTTTGTTTGGCAGTACACTTCTGTTTAGAATTCTTTTAATCTATCCATTCCCTGCTTTTATATTCATCTGATAGTTGAAGGTTCTGTGAAGGATATTTCTTTGTATATGAACTTATTAAACCAATAATTCTCAAAAGTGTGAGATTTACTTCCCTTTTTCCTTTTTTTACATTGTAAGATAGGCTCTTGTTTGAGTTGTTAAATTTCTATTTGCCTTTCTTGAGATTTCGGGGTGGGGTGTGGAGAAAATAAGAAACAATTTATATGGTAGATCTAAAGTTTCATTAAAATTGCTTATGCCCTGTCCCAGGCATTTTAAGTGGGCCATCTGTCTAAACATCTCTCCATTTTTTTCTGATCATTTCCTCGACTTATTCATGAGCCATGGGAGGGCTCCTTTGTAGTCTCCATGTAGCTGGTTCAGTCTACCCCCACTGAATACATCTATGTGCTTGCATAACATATCTTTTCACAGTGCTGGAAATTCTCTGAACTTGGTTCAGATGAATGGCTCGCTTTCTGAAGGTCTTTTTTTCTCCCCCTGCAAAGATTTGTATGCAGAAACTGACCTTGGTGGCTACAGAATCCAGCACATTATTCTTGATCATTTTACAGGCCACCTGCTGTGAAAGTTATGATGAAGGATTTATTAATGATTCTTTGACCATTAACATTGTTTTAAGTCAATATTTCACTTTTATTTAACTGCTGAATAGGTAATTGCACAATTGAAAAACAGCTTTACAGTGTGTCATATAATGTGGTTTTCAAATGCTTATAATCTTTCATAACGGGAGAATTTGTTATGATAGTTTGGGGTTTCTCTGTGTTTACGTAAAGTATTATGCAGCAAAAATATCAGAAGTAAAGAGAATTTTTAAGTTTCCCCGCTCCACACATTCTGACTCACATTTTGAATTGGAAGTAAAAAAATCTATACTCAATTTCCTGACCCTTTAGGAGCTGGTGACATTTATCATAGCTCATTACATCATCAACAGTAATTGGGAGAGGGGAGTTTATTTGCCACAAACTGCAGAAAATTGTAGTTTTATTGAGTTCCTTCTATCCAATTGGTAGATGACAATCAAAACGGCTGGGGCAGAGTTCTTACTTTACTTGCTTTTGTGAGTCTGTTTTCTTTAGTTATTTGCTTTTGATTAGAATAGATAATGGTTTAACTAATGTCTGTTTTCTATGAGCACAGTAAGTATGTGTTGATCTAAAATTTTTAGCAGTTGTCTGCTTTCCTGACTGAAAACTTGCAAAAAAAGCAGGAGTTACAATTGCTGCGTTGTTATAAATATCTCCCTCTGTCCCTTACGGCAGCTGGGGGTAAAAGGGACATGACGCACTGTGCAATGTATGAAATAAATTGTGAGACCATGACATCATCTGTAGTTGAACAAACAGCAACAGAGGTTGAAGATAGATAAATAACTAAGCAGGCAAATACTGCTGCTTTTCTTCTTGCACTGTTTACATATTTTTGTAGCTTAAATACTTCAGAGCAATGCCTTTATGAATTAAAGCCAGGCCATCACTGTGCTCTTTGTGCCCCTATTCCTCGTGATAACTTCCCTTCGGAAGGCGCTATGGAGCAGAGAGGTTCAGAACTGCCTGTTTCTGTACAGGGGGGGTTCATAACACCCTTCTCCACCTGCCTCCTGTCCTTGCGGCTGCGGTGCTGCCTTCACTCTCTCCATCTCCTTGTCTCTGACGCTCCTGGCAAGGGACACCAGTGCACAGGTCTCTGCAGCCCCGCTTCCCCTTCACCTGGCACTCATCGTGCTGCCAAACTCACGATTCTGCCTGCAGCAGGAGATCTTTATACGTAAAGAAAGTAATTTTTTGGATGATTTGTCATTTGCAAAAACTGGGAGAAGAAAGGGAGGATGTCTTGAATGCTGTCAAAGACATATTGTGTGGATTCTGGATCTAGGGTTGGAGGGGAAGCGCCTTAAGTTTTTTTGTCTCATATATGATGGTAAAAATGATGGTGGTTTTTTTTTTTAGTATTTTTTTTTCTGTAAATAGAGTATGTCAGATTTTAGCGTAGTATGCAGAATTTTAAAAGTTATACATTTTTGAAAATAGCCAGAAGTTTGAGGAGTTTCCCATGGAATAGCGGAAAATAGATTCAGAAGTCCAGATGTTTTCTCTTTGGAGGACTTAGGAGAGTTCTCAGCCAAGGAAGCAACCTTGCCCAAGAACAAAGATTATTTCCTGTGCACTGGGACTTCCAGACATTAAAAAACCCCAAACAACTCACAAAACAAAACAACAACAAAACCCCACCAAGAAGCCCCTTTCTTAGCCTGATAGAAACTCCTGTATTTCTGAAGTAGTTCACAGACTTGATCAACTTCCTTTCTGTATCCAAGAAACTTTGGCTTTGATCCTTACTTTCGGACTTTGTGATTGTTACTAATATAAAAAACCCCACCCCTCTGTATCTCATCAACATGGAGTCTAGTACTAGAAGATGATTTATTTGAAAGGAATTTGATTTAATGAAGAAAAATTAGGATTCCCATGAGCTAATATAAGGATCTGTCTTAGCCAGCGTAATTGTGGATTACAAAGCCACAGGCGCTTGATTAGCAAAGCTGAAAAATATCCCTGTGCAAATGGATCTGGCAATTCCAGGAGGGAAGTACAACTTGCCCTGGACTTGGGACTTAGATGCAGCTCTGGACCTTGCCCTCCTGACCACCAGTGTTGCAGAGAGAGGAATTATATGCCTGTGTGGCTGTTTGAAACCCAGGCATAGTCATGCCTTTCAAGAGGCGTGCATCCTGTTTGGAGATACACTTGACAAAGCTCAGCAAGACAGGACCGAACAAAAATAATCCCTGCTGGAGAACAAGACTGTCTTTCCTTTGATGGCCAGCAGCCAGATTCATGAGGTCACTTCCAGTCAAACGCAATATGAAGCAGGGGCCATGCCAGCGAGGTTTTAAGGAATCTCGTGCCGCCAATGAAGCGGATCTACTAAGCTGCGTTTGAGATGAGGTCTTACCTCTTGTACAAGACAGACAAAGTTGCTATAAACCACTAAATCATGTTGGTTATTGCAGTGGAACGCTATGGAGAATTTTGCCAGGCTTTGCCAAAACCTGCTACGTTCCTCCTTACTGGTGCTCCCATGCCAGGAAGTGCAATGAAAACATCTCTCTGTTTGCTGCCTCCTACCTGTGCAGGAAATTCCTGTTCCTCTTCTTCAGGAACTCCCGTGTCTGTTGCATTTCCTATCGGCCAGTCTAAATGTTTTGGTGACACACAGGAATTTTAAGATGAGGTGCTGAGAAATGTCATTGCACCCAATAAACCATAGATATTTCCTCAGATTTGTTGTTTTGACAATTGTCACTGTATATCGAATGCAAAAGGTAACACTTGCGGTCATTAATATGGGAACAGGTCATTTTCAATATCTATTTTCAATATCTGTTTTCATGGACTTTGTGCGTTGTGATAGAGGTGAGCTTTGATGTTTGGTGAAATCTGGTGTAGGCGTCTATTTGTCTGGCTCCATTTCCCCTCTTCAGACACATTGCAAGGCACAGTTTTTGGAAACGCCATGCCTAATTAGGTACCTGAACTTGCACTTGCTTAGATTTCACGTGTCTAAAAGCCAACCTTCTTCAAATAATTGTTGAAAACTGTAGCAATTTGGGGTGTTGTGCTTGTCTTAGGCAGATAGTTTCTCCGCCTGTGGCCTCTGAAGGCCTCACAGGTGCTTCTCCCCATTGATTCTACAGGGAACCTGAGTCCTCCCTTTGGGGAGATGGCACAACACTTAAAGACACGCTTCCAAGTTTTGAGACTCTGAAGGCTGCAGTAAAATGGTGTAGTAAGCTCTATTAATGTACAATGGATGAACATCATAGTGGGAATGATCCTTAAGAAGAGATGTAAAGTTGCTGAACTTATCTCTATAGATTTCTTACAGAGAACCTAAATATGTGTAAGAGTCAGTGTAGAAGAAAATGTGTATTTGTTTTAATGGAGTTTAAACTCCACCTTCATACTTTCTCTTTAGGCAACATGGTGCTTGCTGATACTAATATATGGCAACCACTCAGAAAAGTTGTAGCATACCTTTGGATACTAGTTGTTACAATAAAGTGGAAAAGAGTTGGGAAGTTTGGATGAGGAAACCGAAATCTAATATACATCTAAATGAAATAGCCATAAATTACTTGTTTCTCTCTGAACTTCCCAGAATGGAGGCTCAGGTCTCATTTTTCTGCTGTCAGGTGTGCTTCTTTAAGCTAAAGTTGAAAAGATGCAGGTTTCTTGTATTACCTGATAACTGGTGCAGCCACAGAATGCTGCAGGAATGAGTATAATCCTGCATGTGGGCTGTGATGATATATCATTATTTTTCTGATGTCCTTGAAGGGCTCTGTGGATGAGATACTCTAAAATGTATATTAATTACAAAATAACTTGTATTACTTGTTTGGCTGAATCTCTTCTCTGTAATTTGCCTTTAATTAAGGTTTACTGAGAATGAGATGAAAGAAATAGTGATTATATTTTGCCCTGAAAAAGAATACTCCAGCTATCACTGTTGCTATTCTCCTGGCAACCCACTTTCTTACCTGCTTTTCATCCTGTTTGAGCTAACTCTGCAGCAAGCGCTGGCTGTATTCAAGGGCCTCCTATAACTTTATCAGCATACCCAGTGTGTCAAGGTACATCGAGAAAGGAAGTGGAGTGTATTTTCTCCTTATATGCTATTTAACAGAAAAAATGTATTAAGTATTTTTTCTCAAGTATGCTCTCCAGCTGCGTCTATAGATTAATGATATTTTATATCCTTCATGACGATCCTATGAGGCAAGCGCTTCTGGTTAAAATGGGAGAAGCATGAAATCTCTGTTAAAAATTCTTTTTCTGTCTGTTTCTTTTTTAGAATTCCTATTGCAAAATCAAAGAGAAGTAGCTGGGAGCTCTCTGTGCGTCTAGGAGATGGAGTTTACCCAGTTGCAGTTTCAAAGGAGAGCTCATCATTTTCTGTAAGTTCTCCTCATTTTCTAAGAAATTTGACATATTGAGTCAATGTAAATTATCCTTGACACCTGCTAAAATTCTTTATATGTTCAGTGACCATAGATGTTTTTGTCTTTACTAGGCATTGCTGTGAATTACAAAACAAGACTATGTTAATTAAATAGTGCTGGTGTACAAAGATTTTTCCCTGCTCATGCAGGTGGAACATTTTTGTGTCTACTTGTTTATTAAATTTATTTTCTAATTAATGACTCTGTTTAGTGTCTTATTTAGAAGTAAGGTCTTATCCTCCATTGTAGATATATGAGAGTAAGAAAATAAATGTAATGTCAACAAAAAATACATTACCTTACATTTGTGATTAAAAACCAAAACCAAAACAAAAAAACCTCTCAAAAACAAATCATAGAACCAAGCAAGTTGAATGTGTAATCATACTATAATGGAATTCTTCAGCACCTCCGTGGTAAAACTGTACGTGGTTATGGTAAAATGCCAATATTTCAAGATGTGCCTGGGTCACTTCAGCTCAATGTATGTAAACTACAAATACTCTAAGATAATTACTTAAGCACTTAATGTTGTCAGCATGAAAGGCAGAAAAACAGATCAAGACAGTAGAAGAATGGCAGCAGAATGAAGCCAAGATGCAAGCCAGTTGAATTGGAGTATCGAGAAGGTAGATTTATAGAGAGAAAGTGCTTTTTAAGTCTGTTAATAGTAATTCCAAAACCAAACGGATTTTTTTTTTTAAATAGACAGTTGACTTGCATAGTATCTGTTGACTCTAAGGCAGAAGTTATCAAAAGGCCCTTAGTTTTTCTAAGAATCGTTGAAAAGCAGGACTATGAAGAATCCCAGAAGTCCTCTAGTTTACCTCTGACAGCTGTTTACTCTTCTTGCATGTCTTCATTGAAGTTAACTTCTGCAACATCTGCTCCATGACATTTTTATAGTCATGTTCACACCTATGTTGCATTGAGAATAATGAGATTTCTTTGAAAAAGGATATTTAAGTTAATATTTCATATAATGAAAATAGTATTGTATCAGTGATTCACTTTTGCTTTGCTCTGCTAAAATTTCAGTCTAAAAGACATGCTTTTCAGTTAAGCTATTCATCTTTTTAGATGGTTATTTTCACTTACATGAATTGAAGTAATGAAAACCTGCTTTTTTTTTTTTTTTAAATCTTTTTGTTGGCCTAACTGGGACAAGTAGATGCCTAACCGATACCCTTTTTAATACTACCTTTACCTCTGCCACACTCTGTTTTACATATACTCATGATAAATGTGAGAGTATGAATAGAGAGAAGGATACTTACTGTTCCATGTAGATCACAGGTGCACTTTAAAAAAGGATATGGGGAAGATCAGTTGTTGTGGTCAGCATCTTTAAAATTTTTCTCTTGCAAGTGTATTATACTACTTCGTGAAAGAAGGTGGTCATTTTAGTTGTAGTCTTTATTTTAGAAAGATTTCCAGAAGGTCTTGTACAACTGTTCACTAAGTACCTGGTACATAGTGTTGCTCTATGGCACTGACACTCACCCTGCTTGTGGAATGGTGCTTCAGGAGCAAAGGCGATGTCTGTGTGCGACTTTTTACTGAATTAAATTTATATAATGGCCTTAGCAGGCATCCTGTGGACTTCGATACAACTCGTTGCTCAAACAACAAAACATCTCTGCCAGATATCAGCCCAATTTAGAGTTGGACTGGCACTGGTTGGTGTGACAGAGAGAGTTCTTCCCAGGAGCAGTGATCGCCCCTAGCCTTTCCGCCCTGTTGCAACGCCGCTATCTGACAGCGATCAGCCTGGAGCCCTCTCAGCCAGGTGTTTTGTTTAGCGCAACTAATTACACAAGCATACATCTGTGTGTGTATGTGTACATGTATTTTTTGAGAGATTTACTTGAGTTTAATTTAGTTACTTAGGCTCTCACTTATACTTTCTCATGTGATTCAATAAAGATACATCTTTGAATCAGACTGAGGAAAGTTTACACGCAGAATCATAGAATAATTTTGGTTGGAAGAGACCCTCAAGATCATAGAGTCCAACTATAACCTAACTCTAGCACTAAAATTTACAGAGCAGTGTAGAAACTGTCCCTGCAAGTACCCCAGGGGAGATTCAGGACACCCCAATATTCCCTAGCCCTCTGCCACAGGAGCCTTTTCCTGCTACAAACTGACAGGGAAAAAGATCCCTTAGGAACACTCAGAAATGCTGTTTGTACCCTTGGCAGGATGGAGAAGGCATGAAATCCTGTGACTGAGGCACTGAGATCATGTTTTACCTCTCTGTCTGTTTCCACATCATTCATCAGTTCTCAGTGGACTTGAAGTGCTAGAGTACTTCTCATGGTTATAAACAAGCCCAAGTTATAATAAACCCTGTCTTCTTTCCATGGGGACTTTGTATGAGCTCCTGGGGCCCGTCTACTAGCTGGGATCAGGAGTCCTAAGTATCCTTTTATGCTTTTGTCTCTATCGATTGTGAAGGTAACTGAACATACAAGCTCATATATGGGTCAGTCCTAGGTTCTACTTGCAGCTGAGTTGTAAACTGCACTGTGCTTCTCCAGGAGGTACAAACTCTGAGAAAGGATGCTGAACGTGTAATGCTATTGCTGCTGGTTTATTGTTTTACCATACAGGAAATCATTCCTCCCTACGAGACAGTCCAGACCTGTCTATCAGTTTAAATGGGATTGCAAAACCCTTCTGGTGTATGAGCATTACAGCTAGTATAAGCCCAGTTTAACAAGGCATATATGGAGTCTGATTTCTAGTCCTTGTGTTTGTTATTCAAACGTTAATACCTCCAGTGTAATCAACTGGTGGGTCTGACATTGATGGACTAGGCAAGAATGAGTAGTTAAGCGTGACCTTATTTTTCTTGTTTGTTTTCCATACATGCCTTTATCTTTCCAAAAGTGGCTTGGGCCCCCTTTGCTACTTTTCCTTAGCAGGGCAAGCGCTGGGGGAGCAGCAGCACAAATGCTGTCGTGGTGGGGAGGGGAGCAACAGGCTTGCGGGAGTTCGTGTCCTTGCGTCCCTGCAGCGTGTGCTGCTGCTGTTCCCTTGCACTGCTGGGTGAGGAGGCAGGAGCACCCCTCAGCATCACGGGTGAAAGGATGGAAGAAGGGGTGCCACATGGGACAGGCTGCCTGCCCTAAAGTTTGGGATCAGTGACAGAACCTTCTGCACTCTGATTCTACCTTAACCGGGCATGTATACTTGGGGAGAGGTAATTCCTTATTTATTTGTATCTGGAAAATTCCTCAGCTGGTCAAATAAATCACAGTAGGTGGATTTCACTGTAACCAGAGGTCTATCTCACCTAAACCATAAGGTATGGTGTATTAAAATTAGCTCCTGAGCTTGGGTTTGTAAAACCAAACCAAACCACCACCCAAACCCCAAAAAAACCAAACAGGTAACTATTTTTCAATACCAGAGATATTTAGAGTAATGCTTATATTCCATTAATTCTGGATAAACAGCAGAGGACATGTTATTCTTTAATTTTTCTTTTTTGCTGTAGCTGCACTGCAGGCAAGAGAATATAGTAAATAAAGCACAGTCAAAAATCTTCTGAATTATTATTCAAAGCCTTACAATGGAAAAACAATTGCCTTAAAACTTCAAAGAAGAAAAGTCAAAGACTAGGAAAGAGAAATCTTGTTTCTGATCGTGAAATATACCATCGGAAAAAAATGGGGAAATTCAAAGCTTGCTTTATTGACTTTGCTGTCAGAAACACAAGCCTCACTTTTTGAACTTCTGCATTTACTTTTTGCTCTTAAGTTGGTGTGACACGGGCTCCTGACTTTGTGGGTTGTGTCCCCTTGTGACTCATGACAAAGATAGCTGAGTCCGTGGCGCAGTTAGGTAGCCCAGTGGGAGGGCCACCTTCACACTCCCCTTCAGAAGTTTGCTCCCGCTGCAAACTGTGCCTTGCAGCAGCGGCGGCCACGTCCTGATTTACTTTGTTTACCGCTGGGACTCTTCCAACAGTGACTCCTTTCTTTTTTTCCCCTTAACTCCTCTTGCCAGCCGAAACGTCCCCACCTCGCAGCGTGCGGCGCTTTGCTCTCCGCGCAGGGAGTGCGAGCCGCAGCCCTCTCCGTGGTTCCTGCTGCTTGCCAGCAGGTCGTTCGTCAGCATCTTGGGCTATGGGTCATCTGTGGATTTCTTCCTTTATCATGAGAATCTTAATGAGTTGCGCACTGTTAACTGCTCTTCGCTGCTCTCTCTTTTTCAGGAATTTGAGTTTTGTGGCCGTCTGTTTTTAACCACTTTATTTGTAACAGAGGTCCTTGATGCGAGCTGGCTTTAAGCCACTTTAGAGGCCTTGCTTCCCAGAACTGAAGGACTTAAAAGATAAGTGGTCAAGTGTGAGCATTACTGTTTGCCTGAAACAGTGCAAACAAAAATACTAGTTTTCTTGTTTCCAGTGGAGGTTAAAAACTTTTGTGAATCCTAATTCGTTATTTTCTCTTTTAAAGTAGAAGTACATCTGTTGTTATTCTGAAGCTGGCAACATATATACTAGTACTTAAGTTTGTATAAAATTAGTATAATAGAATTTTCAGTACCAGACGGTTGTTTGTGGTGATACCCTGTCAACATAACGACCAACACTTCTGCAATTTAAAGATTCTAATGACTTGAGAACTAAAATTTAGCAACTTTGATGTGATCTGTTTGCTTATGTACCAAGAACTTGCCAACTAAATTCATGTAAATGTTCCTTATTCTTTTTTTCTTTGTTGTTTGTCTTATATATTAATTGCTGGAAGAATCTTTACATTAACTGCTTGTCATATATATCCATTTTGTTCTTTGGAGGACAGATGGTCAGATTCTGGGCTTTGATTAGTATTCTTCTTAAGCATAAAATTTTTCCTCTCATCAGTAGAGTTAAAGATCTTACAGTCAAGTTTACTGCTAAAATAAATTTAAAGGAAGAATACCCTCCTTTACATCAGACTAATCCTTCTACCAAGCTCTGGAATCTTTTGTTTAGTTCAATTTCAGACAGGATTCTTTTTCATCTTGCCTTTTTTGATTGCTAGTCTGACTATGAAATGTATTTAATTTATGATTTCATTGATACAAAGACTTGATCCGGTTTTGCTGGTGAAGGTTGGAGTCTGTTCTTTCTTCACAAAGCTTGAATGTTCTGCAAAGTACCAAAGGGCGGAAGAGACAAAAGCAAATGGGAACCTACAAATATTGAGTAAACCTGGTAGCCGTAGTTTCCCTGCACCGTACTAAATTGACCCTTCAAAGCCAGATGCCAACCACCAAGGATGCTCTTCATTCATGTGTTGGTGGCTTTGTTGCCTGTTCATGGACTTCCACTCCCAGCTGCTTGCAGCCAGTGTGGGGTACCCTTGCTAAGGGTCTGTGGGGGGAACCTGCCCTCTCCAGCTGCCTTGTGAACAGCCCCCAGGCCCCTGGAGCTGGTAGGACTTTGGTGTCATGGACGGCCATGGACTGACCTACGATGTGGGTAGATTTCATGTAGGCCGGGGGTGTCAAACTCATTTTCACTGCAAGGCCACATCAGCCTTGCAGTTGCCTTCAAAGGGCCGAATGTAATTTCAGGACTGTATAAATGTAACTACTCCTACATTTATACAGCCCTACAATTGCATTAGGCCCTTTGAAGGCAACCATGAGGCTGATGTGGCCCCTGGTGAAAATGAGTTTGACATCCCTGATGTAGGCAATACACTTAAAATGTATAAGAAAAATAGTAGCAAAGAATGTAAGTGGCCTAAGCAAGGGAGAACCTAAATGCATTGGACCAGATATCCAATAATAAAGCTCAATTTAATATGCCCACGACTGTATAATTTTCATTCAACGAAAGAATGAAAGATAAATAATTATGTGATTGTAGTGCAGTCTTTCCACTGCAATAACCTACCCTCCTTACTTCCTTCAGTATTCTTCAGTTTTACTTTTCTGTTATAGATGTCATCCAAATTATAAAACTAAAGAATGTTTTTTATTAATATCTTTGTGGTGGAGGTGGTGGTAGAAAAGGGATTGGTCATCCTGATTCTAGGCTACACCTCTGCTTTCACAAAAGCAATGGATGAATCCAAAGGCTCGAATGATAAATACCAGCAGTAAATAATTACACTTTAGAAGATACAGTCATGTTTCTTTTTATTTGAAGTTCATTGCTATATGCGTAGGTTGAGGACCTAATTTTAGTTCAGCAAAGAATTTGTAGCTGTATTTTGTATTTTTTAAAAACATTTTTGCATAAACTGTTTTCTGATTCTTCATAGTATAGGAATCTTCTGTTTTAAGAGTTCTTTTTTGCTGATTTGTGTGATTTCTCTGCAAGTAATTGTTATTCTCCTTTTTCATGTTTCAAAACAGCCCTTTCTGTTAGGGGTCTTCATCTCTGTAGTAGATGCATACCTTCCCAGACCACTTAGCCTCATCTTCTCATCTGTTCAGCTGACAAAGAATTTCCAGATGTTTTCAGTTATGAAGTAGCTTCTTACCATTGAAGTTGTGGTGAATGAAAGTTGTTTATTTTTTTTTAAAGCGTAAGGTGAAATAGTTCAGAAGTTACTTTGAGCAAATGGAAATTCAATATGTTTCCAGAGGGACCAGTATAGGTCAAATGCTGAATAAGAGGACTAGAGAAAGCTGAATTACTTTTTTTCAGGTCGCTACTAAAATGGGCTACCATTTTCACAAAATGTTGGATAACTTCTTAAATTCCAATTTAAGAACAAATAAATATAGTACAGCCATGAAATCTCTATGTAAAATTTGAGAAGCTTGTTCAGCCCAATGAGAAGTTGATTAATGAATGTTCTTAATAATTTTTAGGAAAAAGCAATGTTTTTTTCCTATTTTTTTATAACAAATAAAAAATTTATTAGATATCTGCATAGGTGGAAAAGTGGCTTGTGTACCTCTTAGTATTTTGAAGAGAGAACATATTATGTAGTACATAAATGAGAGCATGAAATACAGATCTAAGCCGTTGCTGTTATCATTATTCTGATACATCCTATATCATCAGCATAGGGCAGATAAGTAGTTATCTGTATGCTTTAATTTAGTTAGTGAATTCATGTGTATCTACTTATGATTAAGCTTTGACTTCACATTAAAATGAATAAACTTTGAATTGGGAGAACTCTGCTGTATTCATTTGCTGTCATTTTTATGACTGGGGTTAAGTTGATTTTAAAATTACTTTGTGAAATGTTTTTTTGTTTTGTTTTGTAAATTCTCTTCAGGGAAGGAAAAAATACTTAAAAAGAAATGCCATCCAAAAATCAAACTAGTAGATGCAGCAAAGCATCAAGTGTAAAAAGGAATAGTATAACATAAAATCAGAGCAATGATACAGAAAGTTGCTGCAAGCAAACTGCGTCCACATTTAATTCCTTAAACACAAATGCAAATGGAGTGGTATCATAATTCAGAGCATATTAAGTTCTATCTTTCCAGTAGTCCAAGTAGAAGAATAATGTGGCCTATCCCTATCAGTGTAAGATTAATGATCTTATTAATAGTTCTGGTATTTTATTGATTCTTGTATTACTAGTATTTTACACTTCTGGTGTGCTTCAAGCACCTAATAATGTATAACTAATTGGTCATATAACATAAATATGAGGGCTGTATTAATAGAGATTAAAAGCAAATACCTGCAGGAATTAAGACAAAAAAGAGAGATAACCACTAGAGAGATAAATTAACCTATAACCCCAGCACTAGTAAATGAAGATTTTTCTGGTTACTCTAGTTTTAAAATATATCAGAATGTTATATATGTTGTATTTCATACATATAACAATAAAACATGCTTTTATTCCAATGTCCTGCGTTAGTTGGAATGAAGGGAAAGTGCACACGTAAAGGCACAAGTGAAGGACACAGATCAGTTAGATAATCCTGACAGCTGTATGCAGAAAACTTTTCCTGCCTCTTTCCCAGTGGTTTATATTTTACTTGTGCAGTAGCACACAAATTTTCTCTTGCAGTGCAAGTGCAGTTGTGTGAGCAAAACTCTGTTACCAAGCTTTATAGCTTATATACCTATAAAACCTATATGTTCTATAGGTTGTGTACCAACTTTTACTTTATAAATTCAGGTTCAAATCTTGTATTCGGATCCTGTATTCTCTTCTGTAGGGTGCCAGATATACTGGAAGGGTAAAGGCTGCCCTGTCCTACCCCGATGCAGGGAGACAGTTTCTCCTGGAGGTGAGCGCTGTGCACTTGAACCCTTCAGTCTGGGAAGAGTATTGATCCCCGTGTTGTGACTCTGTGGGCAAGTGCTTTAATTGCTGTGTTTCTGTGGCTGCTGACATTGTGTATTTTAAATAAAAGTGGCCTCGGCCTCAGCATCTTGTTGTGACCTCGGTGTTTCTGGTATGCATTCCCACTCTGCTGCATTGACTTGGAGAATTTAGATACTGGGACACGTGAGATGAGATGGAGGCAAAAATTCTTAGGTAAATATTAAGTACCCTCATATAATATTTATATGTACTTGTATTAGGTGTGCTTGTGTACTAAGCAAAAAGAGAAGCAGAATGTATCTGGATTGCATGTGTTTTTTTTCAATACCATGCCAGTTTAGCAGTAAGTATGTGTAATGGACTGGTACAATAGGTGCGTATTTGCTGTTTAAAGAGAGATTGTTGGTGTGGGTTTGTATATCTCAGATTTGTGTATTCACACAGTACTCCGTAAGCATACAGAGAAAATATCTACAGGGTTGAGAACTAAAAATTACATGAAAAGTAATGAATTAATTGTGTAGTTTTAAATGTGCTCTCCCCTCTATGTCAGGGCAGTATAGTAGCTTGGTTATAGTAGTTTTTGGAGATTTCTAGTTCTGCCTCAAAACTCACAGTAACATATGGTCTGGCCCTGGTGTGTAGCCTACAAGAAATGTTTAAGAAATGCAATGAAAGGTCTGAGATGCTAAAATGGAAACTATTTTAAAAGCACGTGGGGTCAGTTTGGATATTTATTTTCCTTATGTTAGAATCAGACTTCATTGTTTTAAATTGTAGTTCTTAGAAGGCAGAGAAGGAGCTAGATTTTACAATGATTATTTCTGAATTACCTAATGAAGAGTTTTACCCACACAGGTGGCTTCATAGGATGAATTCCTGTGGTATGAAAATGGACACTATGTTCTGCCGTAGGTCATGATCCAGTGATTCCAGGAATTCCAGTGAACGATGAACTGAAATATAAATTAAATATCTGTAATGATACAGAGCAGTAACATACAATCTTCTTTCTTTAGAAGGTCTTGTTTCTGGCATAACAGCATTTAATGTGGACTGCCACCCTTCCAGTCCTTCTGTGATCTTTTGGTGTAAGACTGAAAACTCCCTGGGGCAGAGGTATTGTCTTCAATTCGTATTTGTGTACCATGCACACTTCATATCCTACACCACAATATTAATATAATTATTTTCTAGTTTCTAAAACCAATATTTACATGAGCATCGCTTGAGTGCTTTTCTTTACCATTGATTTTTGCATTCAGCAAAACTGGAAGGAAAAAGCCTCACTGGCTCCTCCCTGCCCTCAAAAACCCCTCCAGCTTTCCAGCCCCCCCTCCCCAAATTTTGTAGAATGAATAGATTAAAAAATGTTGTGAGCTCCTCCTGCTGGTTCTGCAGTAGCAATAGTTACATTTAAAAGCCTGCTAATGTAATGTTAAGAGCATGGCTTATTACCACAAAAGCCATAGTTAACTCTGCAGCTCCTGAATGGTGTTTCATCTTTAATTCTGCTCTCTGAGCAAATCTCAGCACATTTAATATTCAGTATGACACTATAGTTTGAGATCTCTTGATGCTTTGGCGTAGGGGAGAGCTATAAGGTCGTTGCTGCTTTGAGTTGCTTTCTTAGCTCTAAATTTCCTTCCTGCTTTCCCCTCTCTTTAATTTAATTTTTAAGTAAGCCAGACTATTAACATTTCTTTAATGTAGCTTTTCTGGCTTATGAAAAATAATGCTGCTGTAGTGGATAGATGTGCGTCAGCTGTGACTAAATGTTTTGATGTAGTCTTCTCAAAAGATAGGCTAGAAAAGCTTTCCTTTGAAATATGTGAAGCAGTTTTAGACACAGCTTCTCAGATGGATCTAATTAGTCTTTCATACGGACTGGATGTCCGTTTGTTGCAGCTGAATTCTCATTTCATTCACCCATAACTAGAAACACCTCGCTTCAAACGTGTTTCTTCAAAGAAAGGAGGGTTTAGGGTTCCATGTTTTACTGCTTTTTGATGTTGGTTTCCCTTTAACTGAGAAGACCTTATGTTTATACAACTGTTATTATTAAGAAAAACATAGCTTTGTTCATGAGAGTTCATTTGGTATCAGTGTTGGCTATTGGTAGAAGTCAGAGATCTGTGGAATAGATCTTGCTATACGAGACTAGTGGGACAGCTGTACGTCTGGCTATTAAGCTCGCTGTAAGGAAGATTTGAATGTAAGCAGGATGTTCTAATAAAACCAGGGAACGTGGGTTGTAGGAGGATGCAAATTAAGATAAGAGGTACAAATGGTCTGGTTTATCGATGGATGGGAGTCCTATTTATTATTTATATACAGTCATCCCCAAGAGACGTTTTACTCTGTACTATTCTCCATTTTGGATACATTTATATAGCCCAGTAGTGCAGTACAAAGGGACCTGTGCAGACTAACATAGTTTGGGCAGTGCTTCACTAATGCGGCTCTGCCACTCCTATTTGAACTAACTTGTTTAGAGCTGGCACACGCAGCTCCACGTGACATTGCATTATGCCATGTCGTGACACCTCTACAACAAAGAATATCATGAAAGCTGTAGAGAGAAGTGTCCAACTGATCAGTATTTGGTGAATGATACTTGTTGCTGTGGTTGATGCTTAAGGAAAATGAGCAGGAGGAAGGCAAGGTGACAGATGCTCCGCCTGTGTCTGCTCCCCACTGGCTGCTTCAGAGTCATGATGTCCTGTAGACTGAGGAGAGTTAATCTGCAAGAACCGGCTGATGGTGTTGGCTGTACTTCTCTGTTTCCCAGCAATGTAGCTGAGCTGGTTCTGCCTCTGGTGATGGCTATTCACCTCTTCTCTTCCTTGTCAAAGAAAGGGCAGCCTAGCCCAGCTGCCTTAGGTGGTGGCACCTAGGACACGTTGACAGGACAGTGTGGCATGGTGGGCTGTGAGCAGTCTGGCCTTATAGGAACTGGCTGGCCTGCAGGGTTGCTTCTCTGGTCCCTGGTGCTTGTCCACATCAGTAACTCCAGCAAACTTGTGCATCTGCTGGGAAGCCCTCACCGCAATACGTCTTCCCCTTGCCCCTCCAGTCGTTTCCTCCATTTTCCTCTCACCATGTCACCACAGGCTGCTTCGTGTTCCCCGTTTGTCCTGCCAGAAAGCAGGTCTGGGGCTGGGCAGCCACTCACATGCAGGTTGGCCAGCCCAGCTGCTGGATGACAACGAAATTGTCCTCGTCTATCCAAGAGCTGAATGTGGGCACTCGTTTTGTTCTCTGTGCAACTTCTCATTTTCATAAAACTTAAAGGTATATTAATATATTTGATTAATACTGACCAGTCAATAGATTCAGAAGATGCGTATGGTGGGGATTTAGAGGAGGGACTCACAGTGCAATTGTTAATCTCCTTTTCTTTCTGAAATCAATCTAAAGGTACTGTTATTGAAAGGGTTAAAGAAGAGAACAAGGTTGTTCTGAATGCAGTAGAAGGGAAATGATTTTTAAATTATTAAAAATGAATTGCATCGCTGTCTGTGGCTCATATAGAGAATGAAAAAGGAACCTGATTTAAGTAGTTGTAATCTACTGCCAATGGTTTATTTCATTTTCCAGAAAAAATCTACAGATCTTAAGGATATACAACAAACTGAAATCAAATGGAAACCAAACCAGACCTGTAGCTCCATAATTTTAGAATTATTTCAGGTAATATTGTATGTACCAGTCTTTATTTCAAAGGTGGTTGTTGCAGTTCCAAACCCACTTAGATTTAAGGAATGCCAGATGTCAGGTGCGTGTTTTGCAATAGTGTTATCTATGTGACTGGACACACAATCCCTCCGCTGTTCAGTGTGTTACATAGGCCAGCTCTGGGCATTTCGCACACTTTCTGTACGGATGGGGACTCTTGTCTACGGACTTTTGTTTCGTTTATTGCAGAAATGTTGAGAGGCAGTGCGCGAGGGTAGGAAGAGAAGGGTCAGACTTGTGGTTAGTGGGGTTGTGTGCTGACTTCTGTCCCTGCCTAAGTCTTTCAGAGGTGCTAGCCAAATCTTTGAAGCCATACTTTCTAAATGCAGTCAGTTTTGTGTGCTTTCCATTTTCTGGGCCTCAAACTTTGCACTAGAGTCAGTCATGGAAATGCTGAATACTTACAGCTGCTGGGGAAGTCAGTGCTATCAGAATATTTAAAGGTACAAGACAAAGTACGCGACAGTATCAGGTTTCATGTGCAACATGTGTTTAGTAGGGTCTTTTAAAACTGCAGTCTGTTGATGTTTCTTTTCTACTAGATGGTGGGAATATAGTGAAAATAAACTCATGTTCCTCCTGTGTGAAAGAGTGAAGTACTACATGCTAAGGGAGACATTAAAAGTCTGATGAAGAAAGCAATATTTCTGTCTGTGAACTAAGACTTGAGTAGCATGCACTAAGCCTGCCTGAGCAATTTGGAGACTAGTTTAATGAGTATTGTTCAGTCATGTGTCCACAGCATTTCAATCTGTTTAAAATACATATGCAAGGGTAGTGCTTCATATCTCAAATTTTATCAGGTTGTGATATTCACATTTGCATAAAATTGTGTCTGAATTCAGCAACTCTTATGTGTGTGTGAGAGAGAGAACTCCCTATGTTCTTATGTAATAGTGTGGGTTTTTTTCCCCTCCCCAATTTGCTGTGTAATGTAATGCTGATAGTCAAGGATTTGTTAACTGGGTTGGATCCATTCAGGTCATTGCTTGGACCTCTGCAGTGAGCTTAGAGTGTAATTGCTGGTAAGACTGCCATTTTCTGCGCAGCGCAGTAATAGAGATGAACAGTGCAGGTCAGGAGTTTGAGTTTTATTCCAGACTCCATTTCTAAAGGGTGGTCAGGCATTCAAAGGTTGTGCCCTCTGTGTGTTTGCTGCTTCTCGCTCACTGCTACTAATGTGTCATTTTTTCAAGTCCTGCCTCTTCACAGCTTGTCTCTTTTTTCTGGCTTCATTCTTCTGTCTAGTCCTGGTTTCCACCCCTCAGTCTTCTCACCAGGTCTGTGCTCATTGTCTGGCCAGTCTGAGTCTCCCCTTTGGACTTCCACATCACTCCGCAATCAGCCTTGTTTCTCTTCTACAGGACCTTCTCCACTGTAGCTATGCCTTACTCTCCAGGCTTTCATCCATGCATTGGTCCTCATTGCCATTTTCCTTTCCTGGACCCTGGGCATTGTTTTTGCTTGTCCTATTTCTTCTACCTTTCTATTTGTCTGGTTAGTCCTTTTTGTAAGCTGACCTTCTTACTCCTTAGAGAATTCTCTCTTTTCCTTCATCTTATGCTTCTAGCCCCTTCTTCCTTCCACGATCAGTGCACACGTCCATCTGTTCCATTCTCTGAATTAGGTTTCATGTGTTTCTGTTGCCACTTCCATTTCCTTTCTCCATTTTTAGTCTTCTTGCTCAATGAGTCCGCCACACCTTACTATTTACTCCAAATTTTTCTCTCAATCTTTTCTGCATCTCCTTCACTGACCCTTCCAATCTTTGTTCCAGTCTGCTTTCTCCATTCATGGGGCCCTCAGTGTCCAGTTTTTGTTATTTGTGGGTTGTTTATACCACTGCTTCTTCCTTTGGTGCTCATCCCTAGCAGAAGTAAACATTAAAATCACAGTGGTGGTGGTCTTATTAGGTTTGACCTGGTATTCTGCAATTCAAAACCACAATTTCAGGGGAAGCTGTGTTCACCCCTGGGCTGGTAGGTGTCAAATACAAGGAAGCGTCTTCTAGAAATGTAGCTGTGAAGTGTGGTGATCTACAGTTATAGATAGAATTTGGTTTTTGAAATGCATAGAGCTCATCCAAAGTTCGGCAGTTTGCAGGAGGATGGTAGAAGTGCATTCCAACAGTTGCACTTCCCAGACAAGTTTTCAAACCTCTGTTCCAAATCATAAAAGAGATGCTGCAACCTTTCATAGAAAAGTCAGTAGAATTTAGCAATGTGGCCAAAAATGTATTCTTTTTCTGTGTCAGAAATGGCTGCTAATTTCTTTCTGATATTTCCCCTTTCGGAGATCACTTCTAAATGGCTGTTCAGCCTAAATAGAATCCATCTGAGTTGTAAGAAACTCAAAATCCAGTGCGGTGACGGGAGGAGTCAGAGACCTTTGGCACTAAAGCTCTTCCCTTCCCCCTCACGCCGTAGCTCCGTGTCCCAGCCCGTGCCTTTTGGCAGGCTCTTCCTCTGCTCCTCCCGTGCTCCTGTCTCCAGTCCAACCTCGTCTTTCTGTTGTGCCTGCCCTCTTGTTCCCGCCATCTAACCTCTATCAGCTGTTTCCTTTATTGCTGTAATCGCTGCGTATTTTCACACGGTGACCTCTCTATCACCAGTGGAGCAGCCCAGCTGTTTGACGGTAACAGACTGGTTTGCATGCACAGTTTATCCCGTTTTAATTTAATATTTTCTCCTAGCCGATCGGAGAGGAGGGAAAGAGTTTAATGGAAAGCGCATATGGTTAAACTGGCATCTTTGTCTTGATGATGATGAGCTTTTGCATATTGTTAATTTATAATAAACATATGTTTTACTAATTTAAGGTATTTTTTATTAGTTTTATCATCTGGACTCTCAAAGGAAAGCTACATTGGCCAATCAACATAGTAGAAACACAGAATGGTTTGGGTCGGGAAGGACCTTTAAATACCATCTAGTCCAACCCCCACGGACAGGGACATCTTTCATTACATCAGGTTGCTCAGAGCCCTGTCCAACCTGACCTTGGACACTGAATAAGCAAGAACGAAGACCAATTTTGTGTTTAAAGATAACAGCATTAAATGAAGATAAGGTTAGACAGTATATAGAAATCTCAGGAAACAGAGAGCCTGGGCCTCCTTTATTCAACAGTTAAACAGAGTAAGAACAAAACCAGACAGAATAGGGTGCCCTTGAACAAGGCAGCAGCAACTCTTAAGATGAAACAGAGATAAATAGACCCTCTCCCTTACACAGCTAATGGATTTTTTCAGGCCTTGGCAAAGGAAAGCCTTCTGAAATAGATGAGTTAATAGGAACGGAGGGGAGAGGGCCAAGGGATGGTCATTGTCAGTCACAATCAATCTGTCACTCTGCCCACCTAAAGTCCGTGGTGAGATCGGATCACATTGGGCCATTATGCTGGATACATCTGCAATCCAGACTGAACCGAAGGTGATTTAAAGTTGCTCAGGCTGACCCTGTGGAATACGAGTACTTTCTACTTGTTTTATTGTAATTTAGGTAATAAATCACAATTCATAATACATGGTTTTACTTTGTAAAAATGCGCTTGAAACCACTGAAGGTGCTAGATGGCCTTAAGAATAAATGCTTTTAGGAGCATTACTGAGAAGGATCTTTAGAATCTGTTGAATAATTGACTCTCCCAACAGAAGCTGTTGTAGAGGTGGCCTTGGCAGTGATAGGTTAACGGTTGGACTTGATGATCTTAAAGGTCTTTTCCAACCTAAACAATTCTGTGATTCTGTAATAGCAAAGGGTGTGCCCCAGAAAGTTCAATATTAGTAATGCTTTCCAGAATAGCTAGGAAATTGTTTTGAAAATGGCCGTAGGAAGTATGTTTGACATTATACACAACTCTGGTATTTTTCAGTCATTTGAAAGTATTAATCTGCTTTACTAGACCTGCCTAGCTCTTTCTGTTGATATGTGGGTTTTTTAAAAAAAATATTTTTCAGCTGGATTTTTTTTAATGGTCTCCATTAGTTTATCATTTTAGCAGGTTTACAGTTAGCCAGAGTGTTTATCGGATGAAGTGACTTCAGAGTATAAATTCTCATTTGGTCTTGTAGGTTATATTTCATCTCTGTTGTATGCTTTCCTAATTGCCAGCATATATCAGTACTTAGAATTAGAATTTTAAAGCACGTATTATTCATCTTCTCTAGACCAGAATTAAAAACAACATGGGCTGACATGTTATATTATTTCATCAAAATCTGATAATGTTATGTTTTCTCTCTCATTTAGGCCTAATTATCTCTTCAAAATATTAGATCAAGAATTGTTTTAATCCACATGACATAGTCGGTGGATTTTTTTAATTAAACTTCTGTTGTGTGATTGTGTTGGTTTTTTTATTTTTTTGGTGTTTGTTGTTGTTTTTTTTTTTGTTTGTTTTTTTTTTTTTTTTAAACTAAAACAGCACTAGCTTGTGTTGCTTTTGAACTGGAACATAGTGCTCCAGCTCTGAACCTGTGTCAGTGGTGCCTGTCATTGGTGCTGGTACTGAAGAAAGCTCAGTACTAATTTTGCAGTTTGGTCTTATCCCTAAGAAATGTCTGAGGAATAAATAAAAAGCACAGGTAACTGGGGATGGTAAGATTTAGATACAGCTTCATGACATGGGATAATCTCTGAGTATGTCTTAATGTTAAATATTTTTCTTGTTAAGTGTTGACATTAAAAACCAATCTGTGCAAAGCATGCAGAAGATTGATTAACATTGGGAAGAAAAGAGATGTCTGAGCCTTTCACCTGTAAGGTACCCTTTATCTCCAGCTGAGTTTGCCAGCCTTTAATGCTCTTTGTCATCTTCCCCAACAGGTATCTTGGTGTTTTTTCCACACTGCCCTTTATATTTTGAATGACTTGTAATGCCAATACCATGTATTAGTGTGTTATCCTCTCCCACTGAAGGCTTTAAATATTTGTTTGGCTTAAGCAAAAAAAAAAAATAAAGACACATTAATTTAACTGGTGGGATTTAAGGAAGCATTAACAAAGACAAGAGGTGGATTCCCAAGTTTAAAGACTTAAATACAGAGGTAGGGCCTGGCTGTTATGATGCTTTTCATGTAACTTATTTACGAAGAGTGTATTCATCATTTTCTGCTAAAGCAAACACAAGGAGAGTTCTACATACAGTTCAACATACGGCTTCAATACAGTGTTTTTAAGTGCACACTTTTATGAACATATGCATCCTATTTAATCATATTTTAGCACATTATTGAAAAAGCATAGCATTGTTACTGTTTCATAGTATCTTAAATCTCTCAATCAGGGAGAACTGTGATTTTTTTGCATTCTTTTTTTTTTTCCCCCCTGATTGCACCTTTTGGCCTTTCTAAGGAAATATGTTTTGTGTGAACAATCTCTTGGGCTTAGATAACCATGGGCTTCAGTGTTGTAGGAATTCTGCCCTGAGTTGCATGCTGTCCTCTAACTTACATGGAAATCTTAAGATTAGCACAGTCTGCTGTGGAAAACTAGGCTGTGTTTTTCTCCTTGTTGCAGTGTAAGGCATGTGTATTTAAAATAATAAGGATAATCTCCATTTTGATTGCAGGCACTCAAGGCTAAGAAGTTTATGGGACTAATAGTGGTGTTAGAGCATGTCTTGCTCCAAAAGAAGTGATTTTGGGGAATAAAACAGGAATTTTTTTATTGTTATGGGCCTAGAGGTCTTCATTCTGTTTCTATAAATTTAAGGTTAGTATTCTGTTTCATTGAATTGTTCTGCGTTATGTTGCATGACAGAGGAAAGTGAGCTATTGGCAATTTAGGTGTCAGATCTAATGCAATGAAATGGCTTATTAGGATCATGGAAAGCTCTAAAATTCTTATGCTGTTACTCATGGTACATGCAGCTTTATAATTTTGTTGTCTATTTTACTGGAAATAGGTGATCAGTGGTTTTAATTGCCTGAGAAAGTATTTAAATGTTCTTTTAATTGGTCGTTGGTTTCTGATTAGTAAAGGGATTCTAATGATGTCAATGTCTCTTCTTGCTGAGGAAATGCTCATTGTCTGGGACTTGTTACTTTGTGGATCAGAAGCATGCCGGTCTTGTAGGAAAAGTCTGCCCAAGGTTCCTCTCCACAGAAACAAACTGTTGTTTTTCCAAAGAGCTTCAACACGCAAGGTCTTGTAGGAACTGTACAATTCCATATCGAGTAATATATACAATGCCTACTTTAGTTAAAACGTGCCCGTATTACTGTCTTTTTTCACTTCTCCCCAGATTCCTGAGTGACAGTGAAAAGAAAATCCATTATAATATTTGAAATTGCTTGTAGGTAGTGTGCCGTCTCCACGCCAAAGGTGAGATCCATCTTCATCACGGAGAGTGCTCTTCTGGTGGCTGGTGTCTGCCTTCCTGATGTTAGCATCCATACATCACCCTGCATGTATAAAAGCAAAGACCATGTTGAGTGTGCGGAGCACATTGCATTCAGCACCCTCTGCTCTGGTCTGGCGTGAGTCCAGGGAATGGGAAGAAATAGGTTCTGTCAGAGCAAGTTTAAGCTGAAAACTCCTGCTTTTCCTCTTCCAGCTTTCTTAGTAGTGAGTTTATTGGAGATTTTTTTTTTTTTTTTTGTCATTTGGGGCTGAAACTACAGCGAATATTTAACAACAGCCACCAGCTTTTTGTGCTGGGGAACCTGCCGGCAGGCATCCCTGCACAGAGAGTGTGGTCTGTGCTGGATCAGAAAGGGAGCTCTACCTGCTCTGGGTCAAAGGATACCACACTGTCGTTATCAAGACTCAGAAACTTTTTTTGGAGGAAAAGTATGCTCTTAACGTGATTAGCACAGCACCAGTGTCCATGTAAATGGCACAGTCATGTCATTTCTAGAAAGGACTAACGATACCTTCTTGTGGAGGGAAAGGAGTCTGGTCCCATCCTCTTGACATCCACCCTTGAGATATTTATAAACATTGACGAGATCCCCTCTCAGCCTTCTCTTCTCCAGGCTGAACAGCCCCAACTCTCTCAATCTTTCTTCATAAAAAAGTGCTCTAGGCCCCTAATCATCTTTGTAGCCCGAAGTAGTTTGTCTATGAACTATTTGCACGAGAAGCAGGCAGGTCTCCCAGGCAAATGGACTCTACACTGAGGCGCTGGATCACGGGGATTGGAACCGTGTTGTGGCCGCATTCAGGAAAATCTTAAGCCTTTGGAAGCTGGCAGACTCCTTCCCTGCAAGTGGTATAACTGTGAAAGTTAGTCAAAGCATTTGCTGTGAAAATAAAGTGGTGTTTTTTTTTTTTCTAATAGGACATCTGGGAAATGGGGTAAAAATTTACTCTTTGACAGTAGACGCACTGTCTTTTGCTATCCTTGTACTTGCTGTAATTCTGACAACAGCTCCTAAGACCCACATATATTTTTTCCTAAAACTAATACCCTGTTTCTCTCAAAATAAGACCTACTCCGAAAATAAGCCCTGGCATGATTCTTCAGGATTTTTGAGGATGCTCTAAATATAAGCCTTACTCCAAAAGTCAGCCCTAGTTACAGTAAAAAAAAAAAAGTCAATTTAATAGTGTCCAGGCAGCCATACATGTAAAAAAGTAATAAGCAAAAATTAATATAAGACCCTGTCTTATTTTTGGGGAAACAGGGTACTATAGTTCTGTGACTGCCTGAACTAAAGTGGAACTAACCTACTGTAGCTTATGCCCCAGCAGACAACTGTTGATGCAAATTGCAGTTCAGCCATGTGTGGCTGTGTAGGTCCTACAATGAGCACATTGAATAAAACAGCTTTCATTTTTTAGGGCTATAATAAAGCAAGATGCACCCCAAGGAAAAAAAAAAAGCATCAATAAATAGGTGTGTGGTTTGACATACAGAGTTTGGAATTACATAAAAGGCTTGATTACTTTCAATTAGTCCCCATTTCCTCACAAAGCAACAGACAAAGTAAAAGCAGTTAAACCAGGATTCCTATTGATATGGCTCGATCTTGACATTCTCCTAATTCACAACTAGGTTAACTAGGTGAGTAAAGTACTTCAAACCTCTATTTTCTGCCTAGTTGAGCTGCTTTATTCAGTATTTCTGTGCTTCTGAAGACGTAAGGTTCCTTTTGACAAAACATAATGATAAGGAGGATTTTGTAGGTTTAAGCTTTATTAACTGAACTAATGCCTCCAGCAAGGGTACAGTACAGAATATGTGTCTGTACAGAAAGTATATTCAGTTTTTATCACTTATAAGACAGTTCTGCTGTCTTTTGTGTGGAAACAAAATGTGTGAAGAAAAAATTGGCACATATTTGATATGAAATGTTATACTAATGTATCTATATCGTGACTTTTTTTTTTCCTAAGTAGCAAGTAGTGTAATGGCTTGATACCTTGAAAGAATTGGAGAATTTGAAAAGAGAGATTCCTCTTTGTTTTACATTATCTAGCTGCACAGAGGAAAAATGTTTGAAAAGTTTCCATTGTGTGGTGGCTGAAATTCTTTGTATCAGAAAAAATCAGTGCCCTGGGTTTCACTCTTAATGGCATCAAAGCAAATTCAACCTGAACAGTCCCCACTTCATGGGCAGGAAGATATTAGATTCCTATAGAGAGATGTGCAAAGCTAAAAAATGATCAAATGTTGCAATTATTAACAAACAGAAACCTGTAAACTCAATGCAATAACTGGCAGCTTCTTGGATAGAAAGTTTGTCAAGCTCCAGGGATTTTGAGAGTTTCCTTTTGTTAATCATATCATTCTGAATATTCATTTTTTCCCAGTCTTACTTGCCATTACTATCATTAGACACCACTTTTGTTGTGGTTATAGCAAGGAAACTCCCCACAGTGAAGATCAATGCACAGCCAGGTAATTACATTTTATATGTATGTTAACAAGCTTTAATTGTTTTTGTAGTCAACAGGTGCTGTAATGCAAAATAGAGGGCTTTAAAAAAAAAAAAAAAAAAAAATCTTAGATTTTAAGCCACATCTGTGGAAAAAGTAGAAATTGTTCATTGCAGAGAAGAGGAGTTAAAAGTAAACCCAAATGATGGGTACTTGAGCTCATGGGGTCTGTTGTTGAAGAATGAGCCTGTCTGGAATTATTATTCAGGAACATACCAAAAATTTTTCAAGGCTGATGAGAAAATCGGTATGTAAAATATATCTGTTTTGATTCGTTGTGTCATTGCTTTGTAGTTATAAAAATTTGGTGTTAGAATTTTAGCCTTTCGTTTTGCATTTAAGGCTTTGACAGCTGGTCTTGTTGATTGTTCTGGGTATTTCGACCTTTGCTAGATACTTCACCTGTGAGCTCTCAAAGATGTGTACTTGTGTCAGTCTTCATAGCTGGCAGTGTTGAGTACACTTGCTTTGAAAATTGGTGTAGATAGGTAGGCAGAAGAGTTTTGTTTCCTGGGTTTTCTGAAGAGCAGGAAAAATAGACTTTTTTTGGTCAACTTCTGTTCCCCGTGCTGAAGAATTTTTACTGTTATTGTTTCTTAATGAAAAGGAATAAGCTCAGGGTTACCTAAGTTTTCAGTTTTACTGTCAATTGACTAGAGACACAACAGACATAATTTCAATTTACCCAATACAAAATTATCCTCTTCTCCTTTTCCAGTGCTTCCCCAAAGCTTTTTTGTTTGGATGCCACAAAACACTGAGCCACAGGTTTGGAAACAACTGTGTGGTGGCCAGTGTTTGTCACACCAAATGGTGCCCTTGCCTGTCTTGTACAGGCAGATGTCCAGTGTTTGTGCTCATGTTATTGGAGCGCTTAATTTGTGGATTAGGAGAGAACACATCTCTCTCTTTGGTTTACATTCATCCAGTGTCTAGGTCATCTACTTGTATTAATGACAGATGATAATAGTGTTTGACATATTCTGTGAGGAAAAACTATTTTAAGAAAATGCTGTGGGAACAAAAATACTATGTTTCATGTCTTATATTTTCTCCCTTCAATGATTAATGATTACAGACAATTTTTTTTTTTTTTTTTTTCCTATTGGTTGTTGCCACTTCCTCCACTCTTGGTGAGTTCAGATTATGCACCTCATCGGGTGACTGATATGTCCAAGTGCAAAGGCTCTGTTTCCATGAAAATAACACTAGCAGGTAAAAGAAAAGGTGAGAACACCCAAAACCTGTATTTTGGATCTTTTTTCCTTAGTGAAGTATTTTTCAGTTTTCATTAAAGAAAGTGTTTGACTGTGCCCGGCCAGTAGTTGGGATGAGGGGCAGAGAGGGAGGATGGCTGAGCTTAGTTCTCTAACCTTTTCCAGTTTTGCCATAGTCTTTTGTGACTGTGTGATGATAAACGTTGCAAATGGTTTGCTGTGCATAGCAAATAACCAGTCTGGGTCTGTAGAAGAACTCAGTGCTGTATGCAGATGGTACGATAGATTGAGGTGGAGGATGCCCCATCCCTGGGAAAGTTCAAGGCCAGGCTGGACGGGGCTCTGAGCAACTGGATCTAGTTGAAGATGTCCCTGCTCATTGCAGGGGGGTTGGACTAGATGACCTTTGAAGGTCCCTTCCAACCCAAACTATTTTATGATTCTATGATTCTAAGTTGATCTTTAATTCCCAGAGTGCCATTGTCAAGACCCAGGATTGACCTTGAATTATCTGAAAGACTTCAGGCGCTTAACTTTTTCACCAGTAAAACCGTGAAGAGGGTTGGTACTTGCACATGCCTGGATTTTCCAGTATCTTGCTGGGGCTGAAACGTTGGCATCCCTCTCCTACCTTTTCCTACCCTTTCCTTACTACTGCTGCTGACACACGATAGATCAGGTGTTTCTGCACCTGCCTCCTTTGCAGGACCTCCATTGGCAGTGTGGATTTAAAACCACTGCTAGCCTTGAGTTCAGCATGAGATCCAGCAGCTACTCTCCCTTCTGCCAGACCTGTGTAGCGGGGGGCGATTAAAGCCCTTCTTTTGTTGAAGCTCCACTGGCGCAGCCAGGAATACAAGATTCACGAGACTGGAGACCAAATGCCAGAGGAGGAGCATCGTTGCAGGCCGGCCGTGGGGCTGTGTGGCTGGAAGAAAGGGAGTCTCAGCCTACTTGCTACTTCTGGGACTGCTCATGGATTTTATCCAGTGAGTGGTTTTGACACAACTGGGTAAACACAAAATTTAGCTTGGATTATATGATCTTGCAGTAAGTAAAGTATAGTATGGTAAGGAAAAATATTTTTTGAAGGATTTATATACTTGTGTATTGCTGTTAATTTATCAACAGAAAGCCTGCACTTGTTCAGCACTAGATTTTAAGAATTGCCTGAACTAAATACCATATTTTTTCTTGAAAGTTAAATATGGCATGTATTTAAAATATAACTTATGGTTTATATCAGCTAAAATCAGCTGCTCCACTTCTTACAGTCTTTCCAGTTCTAAAGGACCATCCTTTCTACAAGGCGATGAATAATGCAGGTTAGCTTGTTTCTGTGGGCATTTATTACAGCCACACAGAACAGTTCCTGGAGAGGTTTTCTATTTCTTATTTAGCAGCAGTGAAAATCGCAATTATTCTATTTACTTGGCTTGCCACTATGGCAAAGAGGAATTCTTTGGACTGTGAGGAGGAAATGTTTGTTTTCTCTGGCTGCTGCTTGCATATGCTGCTCCAATTATAATTAAATATGAATATTTACCAATAAAATGGAGCATTTTTCAAGTTCAGTTAAATTGATATTTATGATCCAAGATATAGGGGACCCATCTTGTGTTTCGTATAATGCTATTCATTACACAAAACTAATAGACAGAGTAGTGAATCAATAAAATATCACCATGCATGTCAGATGAACATTATGGCTGTAAATTCTTCATCAGGAAGAATCTGTAGGGGAAAAAAGGAAACAAAAAGCTAGATCAAAAGCGATGTGTGGAATTAATGTGGAGAAGATGAAAGGGAAGGAAGCGAACAATAGGGTTGATGTAAGTGGAGGATTAAGTAAAGCAGAAGCAATCATTTTTTATGGGACAGATGAAAAGAAATTTAGAATAATTGTTACAGGAGGTGCAAGTAGTGGCAAGTTGAAAATGGCATCTATTTAGTGGCCGTATGAAAAGTAGGTCTTGTCCGTGATTTGTGCTATCGCTCGCGTCCAAGAAGTAGCTTCCTAATAGCTCATGTAGTATCAGGTACCGTTCTGTCAATGGCATTCACAAAAGCTTATTGGATTCTTTTGGAAGTTTAAATACTGTGCTAGCATCGTTCAACATTGGGTAGCTCCAGATAACAATTTTATTTTAAATGTTTGAAGCCAGCCAAATTTTCCATTCATATCTGCTGACCCTTAGTATGTACAGTTCTGTGTTAACTACGTTGTTTAAAGAAGTGTTTACAGACACAGCTCTTTACTTGGTACAGCTGGTAACATGCGATGGGAAGTTCTGTAACTTACTTTGAGAGTTCCTAAAATAGAGGATAGACTGAAATTATTGTTAGGGCAAAGCGATATCTGTTTTTAAGCGTGCTAGATGCTGTTAATAATATCTTAGAGTTAAGGAAAGCCCATTTTCCAAAAACGTGCGTAAGGCTGATGCAGAGCTCCGTTACGAGGAGCCCTTTGAGAAGAGCCAGGACCGGGGTGTCGCTGTGTTTCCTGGCTGTCCTTTGCTGCATCCCCCTGGTGCAGAGGCTCAAGAAGCCCAGACCCCGCTCTCAGAGCTCAGGGTCATCCCAGCCCCTCACAGAGGAGCAGGGGTGCTGCAGAACGTCTGTACCCTTGTGCTTGGAAAGGCAGCAGAGGAAAATCTGAAGGGGCAGCGCTGCCTTCTTTCTTGGGCTGTGATCCCGTGGCTGTAGGGGAAGCCCTGAGCAGCGAGGTGGAGATGGCCTTTATTCCCAAGGGAATTTTCTTGTTCATTGGTTTAAAAGATTCTTCCTGACTCATCCAGTTTTTCCTCCTTTATTCTCTTGCTTTACACCAGTCAAGAGCTATGATGATTACACCTGTTGGAGATTTTCAAATTGTTATTGCTATTTCCGTCTGTTTTCTGTTTGCCGAAGTCTATCTGTAAGACAAAGCATTGGACATGGTGGTGTTTAGAGGGTCATATTAAATGGGGAACAAATGTGATGGTGTGTTATTATGTAGGTCTGTCACTAATAATTTGAACACTAACCCTTTCAACTTTTTTCTGTTTTTCATAACAGTATGTTCAAGCCCATCTTCTATCCTTGTTGTTCTTTCTGTGCTGTCCTCAATTCGTCACCACCTTTTGAATAATGAGGCCTTGAGTTATGGATACATGATTGTACCCAACTCTTTAAAATCCTTTCCCTACCACTTACGATATGTTTGATTTTTAATGTGTGAAGTTAGCTTTGTTAACACGGTTTTCTAGGTAGGGCCTCTATATAGTCAGGGACTGTTATTTCCTTGCTCTGAGATAATGTCCCTGGCCTTTTTGACCTGGGGTTACACTAACTGCTTTGGCTTTTTATTGAATCCCAAACTAATTTTTTGTTTGCTGGTGTTTCCTTTTAACTTTACGGGGGATTTCCCCCCATGTTTCTAATTTGCTTTTGGATATTTTTTTTTAAACATTGTTCAGCTTTTCAAACACTGTCTACTTCTTAATTTCTTATTTTACCTACTTTTGCTCTAGTTCTGTATTACGTTTTCTGTTAATATACTTGCATAGAACCTCTCAAGCTCTTTGAAACTATTGGGGAAAGTCTTAACATTTTTGTTTTGGTTTTGCTTTGTTTCATTTACCATATCCTGAATTTCCCACATGAGCTGCATTGACTCTTTGGCTTTTAGGTGCAGACTGCTGAAAGCCCTGGTTCTCCAAAGAACACCTTCTGCAGTTATATTTTCTCATATTTTCTGAATTAAAGCTTGTACAAAGCAAAATCTTTAATGGATCTTTTGTCTTGTACTTTCCAGTATCCATGATGCTTCCAACTACTTTTTTTCTGTTACAATGTCAAAATTAAACCTCGCTTCTTAGTGAGAATGAATTTCACACCTTTTAAAAGAAATTAAGATGATGAGCTGGTTGTTCCCCTATAGCACATCACTGGAGGTAAACTCCAATTGTTTCTATACAGTCTGTGTATGCTGTCTTTGTAGTAACTGGTTGACTGATTTGGACTGGTTTATTGCTTTAAGAGCAGGGATGCCCTGGCAGAGTTTACTGTGGAAACAAGAGCAGAATTAGTTCAGGGGCATTGCTTTCATTGCGTTGAGCTCTTCTCCTGTCTCTTAAGAGAAGGAGGAGTTTCTCTTGTGGAGATTTTCCTGTTCTTTGATCCCTGGCTGGAGCATCTCTGTGCTTTGGCGTGGGGACCATTTAAAATGACTGGGATGGTGGAATCTCTGTACAATAAGCATAAGAAGGTCCCTGTCTGCTGTGCAGGATGTTTTCTTCAATGCATGTTAGGTAGAGACCAGCCAGGTTTACTTGACTCAGGAATTGGACCCTTGTTTAGAGTCTGGGAAAAGCAGGAAAATGTTGGTATCTCTGGGGACTGGTAGGGCTTTGAATATGGAAGCATTACGATCCACAGGTAAACTTCCCGCGTTTTCCCATCTTTGTAAATTCACTGATGCTTTGTGGCTACACTGGAGAGTATGAAATGATGGCTATTAGGCTGGAAGATTCTGCTTTCTAAGCTTTTAGAGAAAGATTTTTCTGAAAGGTTCCCAGAATGTGTTTAGAGATAGCTCCACGGTACAGTTCTATGAAAGATAAGCCTTTTGTGACAAAACCTTCAAAAAAGAAGTCTGTACATTTCCCATGGTATTTAAACTGGCAAAAGCAGTGGAAACCGTGATGTCTGGATGCCCCATTTGTTGCTGCCTGAGAATCAGATCTCATTATTGTTTTGTATTCTCTGTTTGTTTTCTTCTGATCTGATATCTAATTGATATCTAATTCATATCTCCAGCATTTCACAGTGTTGTAACTTAATGTGTGACGATTGCATGTTTTATTTAGGACAGTATAAAACTTATTCTGCTCATGTTGGCAACTGTTAGAAAGATGTATATTTTTGATTTGCCTGAAGTCTGAATATTTATAGGTGATTAAAATAAAGAGGTTGTTTAGCAGGTGCTGACTGCATTTTTGTAGTTACAGAGTCATAATCACTTTGTGAGGTTTCTCTGTTGAGGAAATCATCTTTGTTTAATGCTAAAGGATGTAGGTAATCTGCCTCTAATGCCAAATTATTTCAGGGTGTGCACTTCTCTTTTTCCCCTACATTTACGTAGATCGGAAAACTGAATGTTCCAAACAACTCGTGGCACAGTTTCCAAATCAGCTTTTATGTTCTAAAAATGTAATTAAGATTTTTCAGCCCAAAACATAAAAAAGAACTCAAATTTAATTTCTATGATGTTTTTGAAGGAAATATTTAATTGGTTTTATTAGCACGGTGAGTTTGAATTTACCCTGGTAAAAGTCAGTAGCAAGCCACTATCACCTGTTTAAATGTAAGTAGCTGGAACCATAAGAAAATACTGAATTCCAAGAGGGGTCTATTCACAAACAGCACTTTTATGCCTTTTGAGTGAATGGATGGTAATCAGTTTGTTAACATAAACAATGCAATCCCATTAACTGCTAAGGTAAATAGCATTAGATGTAAACATCTTTTTTACATTGCTACATGACTTGATTTGTTCTGCTTATGGAAACGCTTCAAAACCTTTTAGCATTTTCTGTTTTGTGTAAGTGGCTTTATAACTCTTCTGATATCTTCTCCCTACTGCACCAGCTTTGCATCCTTATCCCTTGTGCACCAGCCTGTGTTCTTTCCTTTTCTATTTATCCCTGGCACCTCTGGAGCAGTGACATTCTTACTCCCTTTTCTGGGCTTATTTTAAAAGCTCAAGGAAGGGTTTCCAAAGAGGGAATATGTCTGCTTTTACTCCTGGTAATTCCTTAGCGTTCTTTCTTCTCCCTGCAAGATGGCTGGTGTGTTTTGATAAAAATGAGTATTGTTGTCTTGGTGACAGTCAAAGATGCCCAAGAAAGATGATTTAAGTGTGTGGCTGGGAAGCAGCGAATGGTGGAAGGGATTTGGTAAGCATTTGATGGTGCTATTGCTTCTGACCAGTTCTTGAAAGTCGTCAGTTAAAACACTTGCTTTGATTTTAAAGTTATTAAACTTGGAAACAAACCAAATAATGGGAATAGGTTTACAGGTATTTTTTATTGTGTCTAGTATCCTCTGCCCCAGTGCTGATTTTTTATTTCAAAAATGAAAGTGGCTCTTTTTTATCTACTGGCTGTAAGGAAGAAAAGGTCTCCTACAACCACCATTTTTCTTATACTTGGGAAACCATATAACTAGTCTACCTTTTTTTTTTTTTTTTTCCCCTTCATCAAGTGGATTAATACAGCATACAGAAGTATGGCTGTTTGATTGAAGGGCATACATTGGATCACAGACTATATGAAAATAGATTTGGCTTGAAAAAGAGTCAGGTTTGGTTCCATGATACGCTTATTGTCCTGAAGCATCTGGGGCAGTTTGGGGAAGACACGTAACAGCAGGTATTTTGCATGTAGCTTTTAGTTTAAGTGGTGAATAACCTTGGACTGGGGATATTGGAAGGGCCGCTGGTGACCTCTATCCTGTTGTGACAGCTGAGAGCAGCAGGTTGGAACTGCTGGATGAAATCCATACCCAGTTGCCCACTGTACTTTCTTCTTGTCACTACACAATGTCAAATCAACGGCACTTCTCCCCCGCCAACTGTTGCTTATTCTAGACGTTGACTAACTTAGAAGAGAAGGTAGCCTTGCTGCCACGGTAGTAGAATGCGAAAAGTCACGGAAATCAGTCGTGAGCTCTGTCCAGTGTGGGCATCCACACTATGGAACTAGGCTGAGGTGCAGTTTAACTTCCAAATATAATAAAGTGATGCTTTTCTTTCTCATTAGAGCCCACTGATTTTGTTGGATCTCTGTATGAAGTTGTAAAATGGTGTGGTATGCTTTGTTTAGACCGGCATGGAAGCCTACCTAATGCATAATTCTGAGTTTAGAAAGGAGATGGAAAGCAGACCAGTAGGAATTAATTTTTTTTTTTCAACATTGGGGATTCATGTGCGCATGTTGATCTGCCTGTTGTCTTTTAAAAATAGTCTTCCTAATTTGTATGCTCTGCTGATGTTTTTTCAAATAGATGTCTGTGTAGTGGTAAAGGGAGCTCCTCAATAGCCAGTATCATTTTCCATCACTCTCTTCCAATTAAGAAAACAAAAATTAGAGAGTTGAGAGTTATGTCTGACTTGTCAGCAGCACGTTGGCTGTCAAGGCAGGAATTCATTAATTCTTGACTGTAAGCTTGAGATCCAGCTTCTGGTGATACGGTCTCTATTAAAATAAATGTTAGCTTGTGTATCCTTATTGCATAACTTTCACTAAATAAATATGTGTATTAGATGAATGCGTAAAAAAAAAAAATCTATCCCAAAATGTGTTCTTTGTCTTAGATGGTAGTATGAGTTTTAGTGTGTCATGTTTTGCAGTGGCACTTTGGTATGTTAATGTCATTCTGTTCTTTTGGAATTTGTACTGTCGAGTGGGATAGGGCTTGGGATCCCTGTCTGCCTCTGAAGGGAAAGAATGGGAACTCTGCAGCTGATAGTCATTTAGGAATCAGGCTTGTGTAGTGATTTGAGTACAAAACCATGAATCATGATTCAAAAGCTACTTAAACAGCGGTGTCTACCTTATCACTGTTTTACTGTCATATTTTTAACTCCTAGCATAATGCTCTTAATGACCCAGGTTCTGTCCCTGGCCTCTATGCTGCACCCCTTTTCAAGACAGAAAACAAGAATATCCCCAACACATTCTCCTGTCACCCAAGGGAAGCTGGAGTGCAGTGCAACTTCGGAAAGTGCCCTATGTGTACAGAAAAATAACAGGTGGTTCAAACAGTGAACCCTCTGCACCATTTTCCACCCAACTAGGAGCAGGACCTGTAGCCAGGCTGGAGGCCATTGAGCTGGGCAGAAGCTGGGCTTTTGTCTTGGTAGAGCAACTGGAAGAGGAGAGCAAGGCATGTTCGTTCTTCTTCCCTTCTGTGTTGGTCCTGTAGCAGTAGACACCCATATTCCCCAAGCCAGCTGTGCTTCTTGTACCCGAAGCTGTTGCCAACAAATGTCAATGATTTTCTAACAGCTGACTGATTTTTGTGGCTGTATTTTTAGCTCTTTTTAAAAAATATATATAACTTTAGTGGACTCAGGCAGGTTGCCGATACGAGACGTCATCTTAGTAATGGCTCCACAAAGAAAACTGAAGTAGTGAAACAAAGCATTTGCCACAGTGGAGTGTTTTCTGTTGTGTACAGCCTCTCCGCTAGGTTTTAGAGAGGATCACTTCCCTGGTGAATGCTCAAAGAAAGCCCTTGCCGGTGAGAGGTGATGAAGGCCATCGCTTCTCTCTCTTATTTTGTTTTGATTCTGTTGCTGTGAAGCTGAGGAGCTGATGCCTGTTGCGTGCTCCTCTCCTTGGTCTCTAGGCTGGCATGCTCCCATTTCTGAAGTGAGATATACTAAAGCAGCTAATGGTAGTTTGCATCTATATGTGCCACTTTAAAGAAAAGAGGTGATTTGGATGTGTGTACACGTGTTTGCTTTATTCTAGTGGTCATGGGCTGTTTGCTCTTCTTGTGATTAGGGACTGCCCATTCTGTGAACGTGCTTAATACTTTGAAAACTTGAAAGAAATGATGGCACCCCACACAATGTCAAAATGTGCATTTGAAGTAAAAGCCCAGCAATTCACGTCTTCTGGTCTTGTTCATGGAAGTAAAAGGCTGCCTTCATGACACTTAGAGCAAATGAATTTCTCTCCTGCAGTCAAGCACTGAATAAATTGCTTGATCTAGTTTGGTACAAAAGGACATGATCTATAAATAGTTAACAGTTTTCTGCAGGACAAGCGATCTATAGACTGGAACTCTCTCTTGGGGTCTTTTAAAAAAGTAAGTGCTGATATGAACAAAAGGAAAGTTTGTTTAAAAAAAAAAGGAGACCTTTTTAATGAGATTAAAACTCACATACTTTGCCTTCCTTTTGAAAGCATCTAGCCAACCACTTCAAAAGTCCAAAAAGCTAACCTTACAGTCACTTGAAGAAAAGAAGAAAAACAGTCAGTCTGTTAATCCGATGTGAATATATTGTCAATAACTACGAGCTGAAAATGCAACCTAAACCAACTGGTTAATTTGAGTCAAAGAAATTGCTGTCATATAACCATCAATGAATTCAGTTTTTATTTGAAAGCCACTATTTTGGGCTTAAAGGAACTTCTCTTTATGACATTTTACGAGTTTGTCGACACTGTTGGCCACCGGGTCTCTCTGTCCTATTAATATTTGCTCTTCCACGCACTTTTTTGGCAACTGATCTTGCAGGTTTTTAGAGCGTTGCTGACTGTGATAAGCAAAACCTGTAAAACATTTTAGTGTGCTAAAGGAAGCATCCATCTACCAAGTTTCTTCATGTGTCATTCTCAGAAGAATGCGCAAAAAATAGTTATCTATTGGAAACAAAAGGAAGAAGCCTACCTTTTTATGGCATTTTCAGCTTTGATTCTTTTTTCACTGACAGTCATCTTGAAAGCGGTGTCAATGTGGGTGTCCCTAAAAACACCTGTATGACCTGTGCATGTAAAATTGGGGTGTTAATAGCAGTGTTGTGTGCAGGCCAGGGTGGTGATGGTGGCAAAGGGACTGGCACGTGTTGCAGGTGTGGATGTTAATCCAGTGAGTGTCTTCAGGTACGTGCTACTGTGTGTATGCACCACAGCTTGCACAAGGACCTGCGTGCAAATATGACTGGGCAGAGCTTAAGAAGTAGAGATATGACTATGAGTGCTTGGAGACCAGAAGGATCCTTCACTAGAGTGAGGAGAAGACCATCTATGTTTACAGATTTGCTGTGGGTTTTGGGAGAGCAAATTGTTCTGTGTCTACAGGGAAGCTGAAAGCCAAGTACACAGACTATGAAATCACTTGGGCAGGTGAAGGCTACTGACTTGATCAAGTAAAAAAAATTGAAATAGCATGGTGGCAGTATGTTACAGACCACCTGGTCTAGGTGAGGAAGTAGACTAAGACTTCTTTGAACAACTAGAGGAAATCTCCGTGTCACAGAACATGGTCCTCAGAGAGAACCCTGACATCTTCTGGAAGGGCAACATGATGGGATGCAAGGAGGAAGATTTCTCAGGGCTGTTTGGGATAACTGGTTGGTACTGGGTTGGTGAACTGGTGTTGACACAGCTGGATCTGCTATTCACTATCAAGGAAGAACTGGCTGAAGACATGATAATCAATAACAGCCTTGGCTGTGGCAACACATGTGGCAAGTCTTTAAGGGCAGTATCCTCTTAGTGTGAGAATACTCAGGATAATAAGCACCTTTATCAGCAATACAGTTTCATTAAGAACAGGTATAATGGCAGAGCTCCAGTGCAAAAAGGCAGCATTTGAGAGGTAGAAGCAGAGGCAGAATACGAAGGAGGAATTTAGAAAAATTGTCCTGGCATGGAGGGATGGTGCAAGGAAAACCAAGGCTTACCTTGACAGTTGCAAGGAATGTTAGGAGCAAGAAGAGCCGCAACCACTGTGTTAGTAATAAAAAGCTGGAAAGAGGAAATGCTGCATCAAAAAAGGGATCGCAAGTGATTTGTTAGAAGCAGACCCAGATAAGCCCAAGACACCTAATGACAACTTTGCTTCAGTCTTCAACAGCAAGGTGTCCCAAGCCTCTGTTATTAGTAGAAGAGTTCAGGGAGGACGCAGATGCAGATCAAATCAGTGATTGGGAGGGTTCAACACATGGAAATCTGTGGGACCAGGCAAACTGCATCCAAGAATGCTGAGGGAGCTGACCGATGTGGCAGCAAGACTGCACTCTATACCTTTGAAAGGTCATGGAGGTTGGGGGAGGCCCCTCATTACTGAAGAAAAGCAAATGTTGTACTAGTCTTCAGAAAAGGCTCAAAGCAAAGCCCATGGAACTACAGCCTGGTCAGCCTCACTCCAGCTCCTGGGAAGTTCATGAAGTGAGTCCTCTTGGAGCACATTTCTGGACGCATAAAGAAGGTGATAGGGAACAGTCAGCATGAATTCACTGAGGTCTGATTAACCCGACAGCTTTCTATGATAAATTGATTTATTGGGTTTGCACGGCAAGGTTTTGGTAGAGGGCGGGCTATGGGGTGGCTTCTGTGAGAAGCTGCTAGAAGCTGCCTCCATGTCCCATGGAGCCATTGCCAGCCAGCTCCAAGACGGACCTGCTGTTGGCCAAGGCCGAGCCCATCAGCGATCATGGTAGCACCTCTGGGATGACATAGTTAAGAACTGGGGAAAAAAACTGCTGGGAAACAGCATCCGGAAGAGAGGAGAGATAATACGTGAGGGAAACAGCCCTGCAGACACCCAGGTCACTGAAGAAGGAGGGCAGCAGGTGCTCCAGGCACCAGAGCAGAGATTCCCCTGCAGCCCATGGTGAGGCCACCTGTCCCCTGCAGCCCATGGAGGTCCATGGTGGAGCAGAGATCCACCTGCAGCCTGGGGAGGACCCCACGCCAGAGCAGGTGGGTGCCCAGAGGAGGCTGTGACCCTGTGGGAAGCCCACGCTGGAGCAGGCTCCTGGCAGGACCTGTGGCCCCGTGGAGAGAGGAGCCCAGGCTGGAGCAGGTTTGCTGGCAGCACTTGTGACTCCATGCGGGACCCAGGCTGGAGCAGTTTGTTCCTGGAGGACTGCACTCTGTGGAAGGGACCCTCGCTGGAGCAGTTTGTGTAGAACTGCAGCCTGTGGGAAGGACTCACCTTGGAGAAGTTCATGGAGAATTGTCTCCCATGGGAGGGACCCCACACCGGAGCAGGGGAGGAGTGTGAGGAGTCCTCCCCTGAGGAAGGAGCAGCAGAGGCAACGTGTGATGAACTGACCACAACCCCCATTCCCCATCCCCCTGCGCTGCTGGTGGGGAGGAGGTGCAGTAAAGTTGAGCCTGGGAAGAAAAGAGGAGTGGCGGAATGTGTTCTAAGATTTGAATTTTCTTTCTTGTTACCCTACTCTGATTTTACCGGTAATAAATTACACTGATTTCCCCAAATCTAATCTGTTTTTCCCATGACAGTAATTGCTGGAGTGATCTCTCCCTGTTCTTACCTCAACCCATGAGCCTTTTGATATATTTTCTCTCCCTGTCCAGTTGAGAAAGGGGAGAGATAGAGCAGCTTTATTGGGCCTCTGGCATCCAGCCAGGGTCAATCCACTACAACTGACAGGATTGTCTACTAAGGGAGAACATTGAATATTACTTACCTGGATTTTAGCAAGTCTTTTGACACCATCTTGCACAGCCAGATGGATAAAAAGGCAGTTGAGTGGTTAAGCTTAATGGATCATGGTAATGGGTTGTACACCACTCAGAGGTCACCAAGAGTCTGTATCGTGAACAGTCCTGTTCAACAACCTTATCAATGACCTGGAGGAGGCAATGGGAGTGGATGGTCATAAAATTTACATCAGACATAGAATTGGGAAAGCTGCTCAATACAGTCAAGGGCAATGCTGCCACCCAGTGGGACCCAGACAGGCAAGAAGAGTGGGCTAATTGGAGCTATGTATATGTATTAAACAATGTCAATGTTTTTCTTGTGGACACAGTATCTAGATGTGGTCTGAGTTTTGAGTTGAGGGGACTAATCACTTCCCCCAGTCAGCAAACACCGCTTTTGTTAGCAAAGCACAGGGCACTGTTAGCCGCCTCTGCTGCCAGGACATGCTGCTGACCCGTTCATGCCCAGCTGACACGTCTGCCCACATCTCCAAGTCCTTCTCCACAGAGCTGCTCTCCAGCTGGTCAGGTCTCAGCCTATATCTGTGGGCTCTTTCTTCCTGCATACTGGAATCAACAATTTGTGTTGAATTTTGTGAAGTTTCCATTAGCCCCTTCCTCTTGCCTGTCTAGGTGTCCCCGGATGGCAGCCCTGCCCTGGAGTGTGTTAACTGCTTGCCCCAGTTTTGTGCCATCTGTAAACTTGACAAGAGTACACTCTGTCACCTCATGTCAAAGGCTTTTTGAGTAATGAGACCCTGGGTCGCTGGCAAATACAGTCCGAAGAACAGGAGAAAAAGCATATACAAGAAGCTTCACTAATAAGAACTGCCCACATAGGAAATCTTGATGACTTTCTTTGCATTTATGAAGGACAACACATGAAGTACTGTTTGGTTGGTACTATTCCTAATGTGGCAGGTACGATGCCCTTTTTATTCAAAGTGCTTACAGACAATGTGGGGCAGTTGGAGAAAATTGTATAGGAAGACCCAATAATTGCCAAGACAACTCTGCAAATGACCACCAAGTCTTTACAACTTCCAAGTAGCCGGTAATTTTCATGATAAGGAAGTCTCTTGTGGTTTTTAGCTTTGGGAATATACAGAGAGATGCAATATAGTTTTTGAGCTCTTCTGCTGACTGGGAAAGAGTTTTTTATGTTGAGGACTAGCAAAATATTTTACAAAATGTATGGGGGTTTATGTGTCATGCTTCTAAAGGAAGCCTTAGACTCATCAGCTTCGTGAAGGCTTTGCTCTCATTCCTAAGGATACATGGGACTGCAGAAAGTGAGGATGGTAGCTTTGGTACAGGATAGTTTTCATTTGCCTTTTCTGTTCCACATACTTCTCTGTTAGCTGGACAGTAGATTAGATGAGAATTTCAGGAATTTTGTGGAAACTTTGGGAAACAAAAGCTGCTTTGTCCAACTCAATTTGGCTTAGTCCGAGATCGCTACAGACTTACTGAACGCTGCTGCCTACAGCTGGACCTCCTATGGCCACACCATGCTATGAGCCCTCTGCCTGCCCCCTCTGCTGCACTAGAAGCAATACCAATCTTTTACCTGACTTACAAAAATGAAAATAATCTCCTTGCTATTTTGGCACAGATGGTAATGTTTAGCAATAGAGGTAAAGAGGCTTCTGCCTGAGACAGTTATTTTTCCCAGAGAAGATGACATCTTTTCCAGGACACCTTTACTTTGCGTAGGCTTGAGGAAAGTCCTCAAGTATGTGTGATACCTTACATTTGCAACAGTGATGCTTGCTGCCATTATTCCTTCCTTGCAGGATGATTTACGGTTTCAGTTTGTAGAGTCCTTGCTGCCCACTGGATGCGCCTCAGATTTACAGCTAAACTGATGCCACTTGAAGGAACTGGAGTCTATGACACTGAATATTTGTAAATCTCATATGAATAGTAGTGTCTGTTGTCCTGTAAGGTAACATCTTCATGGGCAGCTGTCTTGATCAGAGAAAGAATTCAGCCGGTCTGCAGAGGACGACTTTTCATTTGATTGATCTGATCAAGTAGGGAAAGGCATCACTTCTGCTACAGCACGAGGTAGAATTGAGGGGTGTAAGGAGTCAGGGTAGGGGTGGCGTAACCCAGTAGTCAGGGCCAGGACTCTCTAGGCCAGGAGTTAAACCAAAAGCTTCAAGTTTAAGTCAAGCTAAACACTGTGCTGGGAGGCAAAATTGGAACTGTGGGATTAAGTCAGCAGCCTTAAGTTAGTCAGACTTGGGGCTGGCATGAGGAACTTCAGGCATAATGTTTTGAAGCATCAGTCAGGAAACAACTGGTCAGGCTGCCCTCCAGTCTCCTGGAAAACCACCTTCATTTCCAGGAGAAAAAAAGTGACATGTGCCAGATGTCTGCGAGACTCTGCATTAGTAAATTAACAGGGCTATAACACTCAGGTTTTTGCCACCTCCTTTAATTGCCTGACATGCATATAGAATGCCAAATGATGTTCTCTAAAGGAAACTGAATGCAGATGATGCTTTGCAGCTCTTTGCGCTATTGGTTAGCTGGTACCCATCATGCTGAACATCAGGAACTCAGTCCACAAGAGGTGAAGGGGCTGCTACTTATGTAGTTCAGGTGCATACCAGCAAAAGCCTGCATAGTTGTCACAGTAGAGTAAGCTGTTGACCTTTTTCTAGCATCGTGTCTCGGACTTGTCATTCTTCTTTCTGAGACTGCATTTACAATAGCTTTTGAATTAGAAATAATTGTAAAGGAGGACCGGGGCTACTTTCATCCTTTATGCCCTTACACAGGGACAAACAATCCTATTAAAAAAAAAAAAAAATCCACCATGACCATGCCACATTGATGTAGTGTAGTAATGGTTCAAATAACTATAGTTACCACAGAGTAATTCCCTTATGCAACACAACATTATGTGCACATGCGTGCATTCACACATGTGCACACACTTGGAACTGAGTAGTTGAGGCTAAAGCTGGACTACATAGCTGTGGTGTAAAGTACTATGTGGCCTGCTGCATGAGGGATTTGACTGGGATCTCCTCCCTGCAGTTCAAGTGTTAGTATCCGTTGTGTGATGATTTGTTCCTGGTTGTTTTATGAGCACAGAAACAAAAGAGGAAATAGTCAATGTAACTCTTATTTAGTCATCCCTGTGTCCCCCTTCACCCCCTCAAGACTAAGGCAAAAAGGCCATGGTTTTATTGCAGTATTTGTTAGGTGCCATTATCATATCCATTGCTAAAGGAGGAATGAAGGCAAATGCAAACTTTTAACAAGTTCTTTGGACATATTATCTATTCCCATACCTTCACCAACTAACCTTGCTTGGCTGTTGGCTGCTGAGCTGCAGAAGGTTTACTCTACTAGGTAAAGCGTTGATTTGATTCCAACCCCCATCTGTGTTTTTCATTCTTTTTTTTTTTTTTTCTTCCTCTGCTTTCCCCTCATTTGTAGTGGAAGTAACATGCTCACTACACAGTAAATCTCTTACCTTCAGTCCTTGTTCATTTTCTCTGATGGCCTGACCTCCTGGCTTTGTTATCCTACCTATTGGAGCTGTGATAGCCAACTTCCTTGTGATGCTATTGGCTTTACATCATCTTCCCCAGTTGCACATATTGTGGTGATTCTCAGGTGAAAGCATCTAAGAGCCTGTAGCTCTGTTCTGCAAGATGGCTGCTGCAGCTTACTGGGGTATGCGTTAGTTCAAATAACACTTTTTCCCCCTGGCCCCGGTCCTTTATTCTTTCTTGAACAGGGAAAATACAGCAGAGGCAATATATTGTCTGCTGGTTTTTGCATACAAGCAGCTTTAATGTTCCTAGAGTGCCATGGTTTGTTTAGACCTTCTTTCAGGGTGGTTTCCACCAGAAATTTTTTGATAGTAACGTAATCTAGAACCAATGATGGCTAGACTTGCATAGACCCTTGTGAGGGATTTTAAACAGGTCATTTGATGCTGTGACACACTTGGTTTACTTTTGTTCATCTGTACAGTGATAAAAGAGCTAATGATTGAGTTTTGTTGCGGAGGTATCGACTTGCATCTTGCCACTGAAACACCTTTCCCTAGGACTACAGGTATCAGCTAGAGATTTTCTGAGGGGGTGCGTGTAAATCCCACAGTGCAACAAGCCCGCTGTACAGTTGAAATGTCTTTGGTGGCCAGTAGCCTGGTTATGCTGGTACCCCTAATGTTCTGTGTGTGATTCTGTGATGCCTTCATAGAATGTCCTGAGTTGGAAGGGACCCACAAGGATCATCGAGTCCAACTCCTGTCCCTGCACAGGACAACCCCACAGGTCACACCGTGTGTCTGAGGGCTTGTCCAGTCTCTTCTTGAACACTGTCAGGCTTGGGGCCGTGACACCTCCCTGGGGAGCCTGTTCCAGTGTCCACCACCCTCTGGGGGAAGAACCTTTTCCTCATGTCCAACCTAAACCTCCTCTGGCACATCTTCCTGCAATTCCCTCGGGTTCTGTCATTGGTCACTAAAGAGAAGAGTTCAGTGCTTGCCCCTCCTCCTCCCCTGGTGAGGAAACCATCTCCCCTCCTTCTCTGGAGAGATGTGGTAGATGATGTTTTCAGACACAGGCTCCAGTGCAGACAGTCTGTCTTTGGTTATAGCAATACTGATAGAGAGCTTTTTAAATAATTGCCTTACCAAAGTTCAATTGCTAATCAAACGGGGGTGAGATGGAGCCCCAGATTTGCTTTTCTCCATTGGCAAAGTTTTGTTGTTGGTTTTTGTTGTGTTTTGTTTGTTTGTTTTCTCTCTCTCTCAGGAGTTTGTGAAATAAAGACAGTATTTGCTGATTCAGGTTCCAGCTGCTTTGCAGCACTCCGGCAATGCAAACCAGCTGCTGGTCTGGTTTAACTTAAGCTGGGTTTATGGCTGGTTTGCATCACTAGGGCAGTGTAAAGTACCTGAAGCATGCCAGCTAATCTGGCCTATTGGTGAACCGTTATAAATGACTTGTTTTTCTTCGTGTTCCTTACATGTCACTTTATTTATAGTTAAAGCCCCTAGAAATTGAGTAGATTGTGTCACTAAAAGACAGATTTTTGTGTTCTAAACTAAAGTCTATAAAATTAGAGGTTCTTTCAGCCAGAGTTTTTCTTCTCAACTGAAATAAAATTATCAAATTACACATTGCTCGTCTGCACTTGTCTGTTATGGATTTCTTTTAAGTTACACTAAGATTACAGTTGCCTGTTCTTGTTATAAGATGAAATAATGATTAGTCTGAGATCTAAAAGAGCAGGGTTTATAAGTTTTATTTTGCAAAATGTGGGCTCAGCTTTTATTCTAAATGCAGTATTTTTCTTCTAGTTTACTAAGAATGTATGCAATATTTCTGTCATTATCAATATTGTCTGTAATTTACTGATTGAAAATAGTTCAGAGATTCTGAGAGAAGAAAGAAATCAGCCAACCATGATTTTTCTTCTGTTTATAGTAAAACATATAACTGAAATAATATTTGGCTACCTTGGATAGCATGATGAATGTTCAAAACATGCCACAAATATTAGCCTTTAATTATATTAGTCTTTGTATAGTGTGGTGTTTTGGGTTTTTTTTCCCCATGATCCAGCTCTTTCTCTGTTACTTTCACAGTGTTGAATGCATGATGTGTGTTTTTAAACAGTATTATACAATGGAAGAATAACAGAAGTGTCATTAAAGCTACTCTGTTCTATGCTTTCTTCAGAACTCAGGGTTTTTGCTCTTCACATTAAAATATTTTTGTATAAAGATTACAGGATGATTTTTAAAATATATATTATTTGTGGATAAACATATTGGCATTCAAGTCAGGAATTGTATTCCTCTGATCAGCTGTATATTGGAAGAAAACATGACAGAATTTGCAAAGTTCTTCTGGACTTTGAGGCAAAACACTGAAGAATTAATTACTGCCTCCTATTAATTAAGATAACAATGCAAAACCCTTCATTAGAAGCGTAGGAAAAGTTCTTCCTTGGTCCTTGGAGAGAATATTATATGCAAGCCCCGTTGTGTGGGTTGCAAGGTGTCACTGGAATTTATATGCATTACTTGTCTAATTGCAGTAAATGTAGCATGTCCAGATAGGTTTAAAAGTTGGATGGCTGTTTGCTACTTGCTGGAAATCACTTGAAACCTTGCTACTCAGAGGCAGCTGTTCACAGGTCCTTCACCTCTCCCCAGAGAGAACTGGAAGACTCTGTTGTTGGACCTTATCTTTTATGGCAGAAGCAGTAAACATGACAGGTTGTTTGGGAGCCATCTGTTTTAAAATGGTTGCTGCTTTGTATGCAGTAATGAACTTGAGATCAGTTTTCTGTCTGTCTTCATGGTAACAGCCTTGTTTGGTGTCACAACAGGTGGAAGTTGATGGGATGAAACTAAACGTGACCAGCGAGTGGAACCTGGCTTTGCCCTTATTGTCTGTCACCATTGACGGCACTCAGAGGACTATACAGGTAAATCCACCGACGCTTCATTTGTAGAGCTGAGGTAACCAGAAGCCTTTGGGTATACAAATAATTGCAATATGTGGGGTCTGAACTTCTGATACATCATAAAAATTACGTGGTGTGCAAATAACATAATCTTTCTACTTGGAGTGCATCCAGAGCTTCAGTGAAGTGAACTTGTCTCAGACTTACTCAGAGTTTTGAACATAGAATCATAGAATCATTCTGATTGGAAGAGACCCTCAGGATCATCGAGTCCAACCATTAACCTAACCCTGGCACTAAACCATGTCCCTAAGAATCTCATCTATATGTCCGTTAAACCCCTCCAGGGATGGTGACTCCACCACTTCCCTGGGCAGCCTGTCCCAATGCCCAACAACCCTTTCCATGAAGAAATGTTTCCTAATATCCAATCTAAACCTCCTCAGGCACAACTTGAGGCCATTTCCTCTCGTCCTATCACTTGTTACTTGGGTTAAGAGACCAGCCCCCTCCATGCTACACCCTCCTTTCAGGTGGTTGCAGACAGCGATCAGGTCTCCCCTCAGCCTCCTTTTCTCCAGGCCAAACAGCCCCAGTTCCCTCAGCCGCTCCTCATCAGATTTGTGCTCCAGGCCCCTCACCAGCTTCGTTGCCCTTCTCTGCACTCTCTCCTGCACCTCAATGTCCTTCTTTTAGTGAGGGGCCCAAAACTGAACACAGAGAAGTTGTTGCTTGTTTTAGCCACAAATTTACCTCAGTTTCTAGGATCTGTTTACTTGATAACGTGAGGAGATAGTTATTTAATCACTTAAAAAATAAAGAACAGATTACTGTTTACAAAAAGGTGGGTCCTGCAGTAAAAGTATTCACTTCCTCAAGTTTGGATTGCATTCCACTTTTGGGCGTTTGCAGATTGAAAGTTGCACGACAGTGCATCTCACATATGACGTGTTTTTATATATGCTTTTATGAAATATGATCAGTTCCATTACTTGAAAAGAAAAATGTGGAAAACATCCCAAACCTATTTGTTTCTAAGGAAAGTCTAAAAAGGTTAATGCACACTGTTCCTTCTGAGCAATAAGGTGTTTGAAAACAACTTCAAACAAAAGGATGTACCTTTAACTGCCATGCAAATTTTCTGAAGGCAATGCTAGTCAGGATTTATATTCTTCTTGAGAAATCATTCCTTTATAAATGTATATTGATCCTGGAAGTAGTGAAAGGAAAAGAAAAACTTTGAGTTTTTAAAAATATGTTTTTACATGGAGCATTAGCTGTTTATTTTATATACATTTATCAGTGGTACAGTGGTCAGATTTCTGATAATTTGCAGTGCAATATGTGAACTTATTTTTTCATTCTCACCTCTGGTAAATTACCCAAACGAAAATGTTGTTTTTTGCTGTGACTGAATTGAAAAGACTGCAATTTGAAGATTACAAAAAAAAAAGTATCTTTCAAGGATAGTATTGACTGAGAAAGACATTTTCATGACATGCCCAAGTAATTTCTGTACTTAAGTTTTGTACATTTCATGGAAGGTTAATGCCAGTGTCAGGGCTTCCATATGTCTAAAATAATCTTGTATTGTAAAGTGTGTTTCTATATTTTAATACTGGTCCTTTTTTGCTGCTATTTTATAAAGGAAATTCCTAATTTTGGGTAGGAAACAATACTGATATATGAACATATAGTGTATGCCTAGGAGAAAAGCATTTTATTTAGAAGAGAGAACCATATTCGGAAGGCCTCATTGCAAAGTATATTATAACTGTATGACTGGATACAGGTCCCCATATACTAATAGCAGTAAAACCTGTTAATTAAGGTGTAATATTTGAACCGGCATATAAACTTAGTTTCAAAATTAACGATCCTGAGATCTGAACGTGCTCTCTCTCTAGGAGCTGAGCCAGCAATAGTGTTACTTGCACTCCCTGAGAATGACCACATTGTATGAAATGCTGCAGGGCCAGCAATGAGCTGGCTGCATGGTATCCATCCAGCAGAATGTGGAATAAGCACATATGTTGTTTCTTTCTCAGATGGTATCTGTAAGTCATTGCTTTTAGCAAGGAAACCCAGTGGCTGGAAAAGTTATTAATATTTTGGTGTGTTTATGTAAATTTATGGGAACCTTAAACTTGACCTCTCGTGTCCTCTCACTGGAATCTAAATTGGTTTTTTGGTTATATATTTCTCTAGACTTGCCCTGCTGTAAGAACCAAATTAGACAAGTGTATTCCTGTAGGTCAATTTGTCTCCAAAAGCAATTGACCCCTGAGTCACGAAGTATCTTCTTTCAGTACGACTTAGCCTAGAGCCATTTAAGCAACAAATATGGATGAATCAAATAATTCCAGCTGTGCTTTATTAATTTTCAGCCAGTCTAATTTCTCTTCATAGTTGGTTTCATTCTTCTAAATTTGCCCAACCAAATACAGTCTTTGTGAACATTAGATTTCTTTGAAGGTTTGATTTATGCACCTTGGGCTCGATCCTGCAGTCTGGCCCCAATCCAGCAGAGCACTTAAGCATGGGAGCAGGAAATAAATAATTTTTAAATGTTTTGGTTTAACATGTATTTATGTAAATTATAGTCTAGACATTCAAATTGTTGCATATCTGTCGCACATTTAAAAATAAGTAGTTAAGCATGCTCCTGTATTTCCACTCCTTGGCTAAAGGCTTAACGTGTATTAGAGCAAAACAGAGTTAAGAAGACCTACGAGTTTAAACGCCAGGTTTTCTAAGACTGTTTCTAGAGCGCAGGACCTGGGAATACATCTGACACCTGAGAAGAGGTAGGTGCCCTGGTCACAGTCTGTCTAGGGCATCCCAGGGCACAGCCAGGATTCGTGGCAGCCCCCTCCCTCCCTCGTTCCCTCCCCCCCGCGGTTGTTCCCTTTGCGAGGAGGCCCATCTGTGTGCAGCAGATGGGCTCTGCGGAGGTCCTGGCCAGGTCCCCAGGTGATGGAGGGACCAAGAACCCTGGGGTGTCCTGCAGGTCCGTTTGGCTGCAGCAAAAGGGCTCTGAAATGTTTGTGCTGCTGCGGATAACTGCGAAATCTATATGATGCTTATACGAAGTGATGAACTGATGAAAACCTGGGGGTCATTTGAGCAAGAGAGTTCTGAGGTACAGTCTACAGGGATGAGTGTGTAGGCACAACCCATGGCATTTCTTGAAAAATGCAAATTCCATCGTGGTTTTGTTGTTGTTCCTGTTTTCAGTAGTTCCTCAGTTTATGCCAGCTTCTCAGAAGTTTCTCCACTTAGGGCTGGACTCCACCTCTCATTTGGAGAGGCTGGATTTAACACATTGTGAGGTGTAGGATTTTGTCCACCAAGCAAATGATATTTTTGTGTGCAGAAATACTTTGCCAAAGTTGTTTCTCCCACCTGTTTCCAAATATGTTAGCGACTCAATCTGACTTACACCTAGCTATTGTGAATTCAAAATCTGCCTTTGCTGAAGATCAGGGAAGTAACTATAGGCATGTGGTTATGATGTGTCTTCCTGAGGATTCAGATTTGAAGGGATTCTCTGTTATTTAATTGAAAATACATTTTAAAAATACATTTATATATAAAACATGGTTTGAATATGATATAGGCTTTCAGGTAATATTTAGAATAAAAATAAATAAATGAGCTGCTTAATGATTCCTCTGAAGAGCAAGTGGAGAAGGGGAGGTTGATTGAGTTGTGGAAAAAAACTGCAAGAATTCCAGTGGAAACTGGAAGGGAGAATGATGGTTCAGAATGGCATCCTGGAAAGTAACAACAGATGGAAGAGAGGCAACAGGTGTATTTCAGGACAACGAGGACATTTTTATTCCTCTACATCTGCTCCCATGAACCAGGAGGCTAGATTTCGGTGAGCCCTGTGCCTGCAGAAGTTGTTGTCTGTGATATCTTTTCTCCACACGTGCCTATGAACTGGGGAGGGTGTGGAAGGAGAGAAGGGAATAAGCTGCCTTTTCCCTAGAGCTGAACATCGCCTTTTATTCTCTCATGTGAACCGGAATCTAAGGGGACCTCAAGATAAATCAATGAATCCATGAAGTCCAGCAGATGGACTTGAACCTAACTGCAAGTCTGTGCTCCCTATAGTCAGGTTGCAAGTAGGTGTCTTCTGCTGGGACATTGTGCAGGAAGATCAGGTATCTGCAGAGAGGACAGGTTGCCCAAGAAAAAAGCATGTGTAGGAGATCCTTAAACCCTCTTTGCTTTGGTACTACTTGTGTGTGACCAAGTTCTCAAGAACCATCCCACTGACCCTTCAAATTCTGAGGCTGCTCTGTGGCAGCACCACATGGGCAAATGTTACAACTCCTTAGTGCCCTGCTTTCATTGATGCCATCAGCAAACACTCAACCCATCCTTATATATCATTTACTTGCAGACAGTTCCCTGTAGCAAAAGGATTCTGAGCCAGAATAAATTATTTGTCACCTCCCTGGGGAGCCCGTTCCAGTGCTCCACCACCCTCTGGGGGAAGAACCTTTTCCTGATGTCCAACCTAAACTTCCCCTGGCACATCTTCCTGCCATTCTCTCAGGTTCTGTTGTTGGTTGCCCACACTGGTTTCACAGCTCTGCTACCTTGCTGTAATGAAACCTCCCACCCTCTGAAGGTAGTGCAGGCATTCTGCCTGGAGCCTGGAAAACTCTTGGTGGCTTTTGGCAGCTTCAGAAAAGCAGTTTTACGGTGACGCTGGTGATGCCTTCTCTTTGTGTGTTCTGGCTTTCAGAGCATTGGTCTCTGCTGAACTGAAGCTCTGTAGGACATAGACAAAACTCAATTGGACAGGGTCCTGAGCAGCTCATTATTACTTTGACGTTAACCTTGCTTTGAACAGGGAGTATGACTGCCTGATTGCCAGAGGTCCCTTCCAGCCTTACTGTTCTGTGACTCTGTTGGACATCCCAAACTCTACGGTAAAAACGTCTTTATCAGTCACAGCAAGGTGTAATTAGGAGGGTAATAGAGTTACTAAACCAAGAACACAATCTTGTAAAGCTGAAATCATCAGTCTCAAGCTTCAAGTGTTTTTGTGAATGAAATAAATGAAGATTTATCAGTGGAATTTTCTCTACTTACAGTGTTACAGGGAAATCAGTTATTGCATCGCTTATTATTTTTTCATTTAATTTATTTATTGCATCAACAATTGGAGCAGGAGGAGTATATTCTATATCCTGGTATGTGACAAATTTAAGTGCTTCTCTGATACAATGTTTCTTTTGATTATTATTTTGGTTTATAAGAACAGAAAAAATGAAAATGCTGTAGGTTATGACGCCTTTGTTCCTGAGAAATGTCTGATGTTCTGGGAAATGTCTGACAGGAGAACAAAGCCTATACCCAAGTATTCATTTCCTTCAGCCCTGTGGAGAATTTTTTCTAACATATGTGTAATTTTCTTTAGAAAAATTACCTATATATATATATATATTTTTTTTTTTTTAGCATTCTGAGATCTCAGGTGTCATCTGTGATAATGATATATTATGTAGGTTTCAGGTCTAAGGTACCATTACTTCAACACACTCATTTTCTTAACCCCTGCAAATTATTTTGGGAAGCTTTAGTGAGCAGTGAACATGAAGACAGTCCATTCTTTAGTGCTATGTGATTACTGCACACACTCTGCTGTTGTCATTTACCTAAGATTTCAGAATTACTTTTTCTAGTTGTCTCTAGAGGAGGGACACGCAGTGATCTGCAAACGGGCAGACATTTGGAAATACCGCATCCAAACAGCTATACTGTTGGGTAAACTGAAGCCAGAGTGTGAGCCCCAGCACTGGATTCCTGATGGCCTGTATTGATTAACTGGTACCTCACTCCCTCTCTGTGTTTCAGCCTGTTCCAGTTTGGGCTGACCTAGACTCCTCTGGTGTAGATCTATACCGTGCCATATAGACCCAAGCAGTGAGACTGAGGTGGTCATTGCCATTTGGCTTTGGGACCAGGCATCAGTCCATGGCCCTGCTTTATTGAGCAGTGTAGAAACACAGGCTGCCCGTGTTTTCCTCTTTGCTCATCTAGCCACAGTCATCTGAGAAAACAGAGCTCAGCCTTGAAACTCCAAAAATGATCCGTGGATATGATACAGAGAAGGTTATTTTTATTGCCTCACTTGACAGTCCTGTGGCATTTGGGACAAGTACAAAGAAAGACTCAAGTATCCCAGGTGGAAGACAAATACAAAAACCTATTGCATACAATGTAGTATGCCTTGCTGCATCTCAGGCTTTTAAATTTTTTTTGAAAGTATTAATATCTATTGGTCCATGCACTGTTATTGTTGTTACTTCTTTCTCTGCATGGATGTTTGTAAAAAATTTTAAAATGATTAATTTTAAAATAAGCCCTGAATATGCGTATGCCTATATGAAAGCAGCATGCCCAGCTCCTAAGTCATGAAGCCTTAAAAAATATCAGATATCCTTTACTGTAATACCAGAGTATTTGTATTAATGTCTACTTTAAATAGCAAGTACTCAGATCTCATAAGCTGTCTGCAATTTGTGTGAAATCAGTTTAATTCAAGGCTTGCTCCATATTCTTGTCCATGGTTTGAATGGAGAAGGTGTGAAGGGAAGGGAGAAATTCAAGGAAATAAAAGATCATTATTGCTGCTTTTTTTTTAATTGAGCAGCTGAAGCAAAAAGCACATGACACCACTTTTACTGATTCTTTCATGAAAACGATTTTTTTTTCTCAGCTAGGAAAGAAGTGATCAGCTGCTATGCCAAATCAATCCCTCTAGAATTTATTGTCTGCTTCTCAGAGAGAGGTCTCCCACAATAAAGCTCTATCTACAAACAACATACTTGACCCTTTTTTTTAACCTAATGGGATTAGTAATATCCAGTGCTACTCAAGGGGTTAATGAAATATTGCTGGTTGTCACAGTATCTTATGCCATATTTTTTTCCAAAGGAGCTATAAATTTTAATGACAGACAATATCCAGGATGAATAACTATAAGGATTCTCTATGTGTCCAAAGACCAAAGCATCATATTCAGTTGTTGACAGACATTGTAATTTTATGATATCTAAACCCTGAAAGACAAGGAATGGTTCCATTGAATATGATAACATGTTTGGAGAGCAAACGGGAAGGAAGAGGAGGGACATCAAAGAGCAAGAAAGGACTATGGGTCCTGCAAAGAATCTGTCTCAGGGCAACAATGAACATTATCAGATCTAGAACCACATGCCAGTGTATTACCTGCACGGTGTGCCCCTGTAAGAACAAAACATATTACAGCATGTCAAAACAAGAGTAAAGTTTCTAGAAGTCATAGTCATTTTGTGATTTAATGTAATAACGGCAAAAATTTAGAAGTTCATGGGGAGGACTAAACTCTTCGTTACTGTGAATAGTTGTAAATAGCTGGAAACGTTGGGCTGGAGTAAATGTCTTTTAGATTTGTTCTTTACCAACACCAAATAAACGGTATTTCCTGTGGGGTTTTTTTGGTGGTTTGGTTTGTTTTAAAGGAGCACATGGGCATTCTTGGAAGGTGCTCTAGGTATGTAAAATAGCAATGCTCCAGTAGTATTAAAATTAAACATATGTATATCTAAAGCTTGGCAAAAAGAAGCAACAAATGATACTAACATTAGATATCACCTAAAGAAATATTGGGAAGAATCTGTGTTTCCATTTTTCTGTTTATTTTGAGGGTAGAAATTCCTAAGCCATCTTACTGCAGTTAAATCTCAGACATTCAGAGAACGGTGGTTCTTCTAAAAGCAGTAATATGGTGTCTCAGCCTCTTATAAAGGTGCAGGTGCAGTTTGTCTGTGGGGATTGACGCCCTGTAAGCCATTCATTCTGTGTTTAACATCCATATTTGTACTGCTTGGGAACAGATTCCAGTTAGTCCCTGGGAAAGGACGGGGAGAGCTTGCAACGGGTGCCTTCTGGCAGGATCCCTTTTAAAGGGAAAGACTGCTTCAGCATAGTGCTATTTAGGCCAGTCTTAGACACCTTTCACATGTCAAAATGCTTCAGACACAGCAGGACTTGATCATCTCATTCCCCACTAGGTGACGGCTACCCTCGAAAGAACCTGGAAAGTGGAGGTGCCCTGAGGAAGAACAGCCAGCTGAGGCTTCATCTTCTAAAAAGTGTGATCTAAAACTGAAAATGGCTGAGGGCAGAGCAGCACACAAAATCGAGCTAAGTTTCCATCTGTAGTTTAATGCACTAAGGGGAGGAAATGATGGCACCACCAGTGTAGAAGACTAAATTGTGACAAAAGTAGAGAGTTATCCCCTAAGTGGAAAGGCTTGTGAGGCTGCGCAAGTCTGAAGATATAGTGCGATGTAGACAGTCTCCAACATACAAGAAAGCTTTGTCAGATAGAATAATTTTGTTTGGAAGAGACCCTCAAGATCATCGAGTCCAACTATAACCTAACTCTAGCACTAAGCCATGTCCGTAAAAATCTCATCTACACGTCTTTAAAACAAACTCCAGGAATGGTGACTCCACCACTTCCCTGGGCAGCCTGTTCCGATGCTTCACAACTCCTTCTGTGAAGAAATTTTTCCTAAAATCCAATCTAAACCTCCTCTGGTGCAACTTGAGGCCATTTCCTCTTGTCTGGGATCACATCCTTAGACTGAGATTTTGCACAGTGGAAAGGGAGTGCTGAAATGAAGTTCTGCTTTCTGCAGAGGTTCTCGGAGGAGAGGGAAAAGGAGATTGAGAAAGCCAAACCAACCCTTGTGTTTTGACAAGAAGATGACTTCATGGTTTCACAGCTATTTCTGCAGTTTTCTTCTCTTCTCTGACCCAACTGTGGGACTCCAAACATGGCAGTGACGTAGGTGGATGATGGAGCTTTCTAGATGTCTAAGCACCCTCCTGTACACAAAGTCTCATAGATGAGGTACTAGCAGATGAATCTGCTCTAACTTTACAAGGTAAAATACTGTGGTGGAGGGTTTTTTTCCCCCTGACTTTCCTACTGTGAGAATAATTTGGTCTTTAATTAAACCTGGCTGGGGGTGATTCTGTATTTTGCTAGATTGAATTTTCAAGAATTTATAAATATTGACCAAAAAGTGGATAGAATTCTCCATTTGAAATTCACGTTATAAGATGTTCCAAATTTCTGATAGTGAGCAGTTGAAATGAAGCAATAGGAGTTGCAAGAACTTACGCATTCTGAAAAACAGCCCCATACTGTGTTTTCACTTGAAATGTTATCTATAGTGTATCTATAGGTTTTCTCTGTGTGTGTGGTGGTGTGGGGTTTTTTTGTTTTCTTTTTTGTTTTGTTTGTTTGTTGTTGTTGTTTGTTTTTTATATGTGTGAGTGTTCTATATAACCTGATACATGTTGTCTGACTGTTGATGTAGTCATGCCACAGCTTGAAAAAGTTGCAAAAAGCATTGGCTGAGGGACAATCTGAACATTTTCTTTAACAAATGGTCTCCAGCTTTAGTTTCAACAAATAAAGGCAGTATGTAGTAGTTCAAGATAAATGTGTTTGAGAAGCATATATGTATAAATGATCTCCTTTCTCAACTCATATTAATTTTGACCCGACACATTACTTTTTAATTTGTAAGCAAAAAAAAAATGGTTTTGGTCTGTTGGAGTTTCTTTGCTTTGATATTATTCCTTCCCTGCAGCTGCTCTCCTTCAGTAGTTTGGGGAGCCCAAGATACCAGAAGATTTGTGGAAAATACTCTGAGATGGTGTTGTTTTTTAATAATGTCCATGTCGGTTTAGAATCTCTTTCAATAATGTGTATTTTTTGTTTGGCTGAGCTTCTTTATCCTTCTTCATGTCAGAGTTATCATTTTTATCTGCAAGTGCTCATCCGCTGCAGGCTTAATGCAAAGCTGATTGTGACCCTACTGCATCTTATCATGAATAGATCATTGATACTCAACTAGGTGGAAATAATTTTCTATGACAAAGCAGAAGAATTTCAAGTCATATCACACTAACCTCTGGTAATTTACTGGGATTTACAGATTAAAATGATTATTTGTGAAGTGACTGTGGTATAACACTTAACAAAGAGAAGGAAAATCAAACACATTTTGTATGATTGTATACACTTGTCTATTTTTATATGTGCGCATAAGCATTTTGTTTGTATATACATAGCATATGCAGTATAGCATACCGTAACCTGTGTATGTAAAAATACGTATAATATTTATGTAACACTCACATGCATTTGACAGCTTTGAGACTGCAGATGGATTTTTTGAAGTCGCGATTTTTAAAATTTTTTTTTTAGATTTGATTTAGCTTGTTGCTTTCTTATAAGGAAAAAAATATACTTTTAACTCAGAATATGCTAATTAAGTAAGTCTGAAGCTCTATCAGTTAAGTCAATCAGAAGAGCGTCAGTTATGCCTAAGATCACATAATTGATGCCAACAATGTAATTTTACTGTATTGGCAGGTAAACATTCAGTGTTTTGTCTTTGTTCAGATGGTAGACTTCCTTTGCTTTTCAGTGTAAACCTCCTAGTAAATAATTTGCAATTTATGAGGAAAACAATGACAATGCATATAATTAGCAATTCTCTTGTTACCTCTATTTGATTACATTCCTGCTATCACATGCAATATGAAACCATCTATTATGAGGTATAGAATATGTAAATATCTAACTTTACAAGAGAAACTGGAGACTGGTCCTTTTTCTAAAGAGGTGGAAAATAAAGGAATAATTGTCAACCATATCCTTTCATTTTCTTGAAAACATCAATTACATTTACAAATCTCAGAAACACAAGCCCACCAGTGGAACAGAAATAACTCCTTTCAATGTGCTTCAAAAAAATCTAATCACATCTAACAGCTGAAACTTATTTACAACTGTAATTTGAAACATTAATTATGATAATGTGCTGAATTCTTTTGTAGCATGGTTCTCAAAAGCCTGGCAGTTCTCTTTTTTTGGTCTTGATGTAACATATGTTTTGTGACTTGGAGAATTTATCTACCTTTCTCTCTTGTTTCTCATGTTTGTTAACTCTTTTCCTCACCTTCTCCATTATTTTTTTTTTCCTCTCACTGGCTGTTAATTCAAGAGATGGATTTTGGTGCCTATACTGACTCTTAATGCTGTCAACAACTGAATGTAATGTTTGGTATTTTTGACACACCAAACAGTAGCAGTGATGCTGTGATTCCAGGGCACTTCCACAGTGTCAGGGCAGCAAAAACGCTGCTTATATCTTTGTCTTGCCTTAAGGCTATGGCTTAAGAAGGTACCTTCTTGATATACATATATATTTGGCTTTATTAAATTGGTTATTAAATTGTTTTTGAAAGTGCTTGGTTATTGCTACGCTAGCTTATGTAGTTGTAAGTAAAGAGAATCTGTGTGAGGAAATACTTTAATGATTTGGTTTTCAGTTGTGAAAAATAAGTCAAGTTGTCAAGATACCTGGCTTTACTTTGAAAGCCTTTAAAGAAAATGACAAAAGGGCTCTATTTTTCTTTTTTGTTTTGTTTTTCAAGTTGTGTTTTTCTGTGACGGGAGATTAGCCAAAAAAATGGAATTTTTATTAGGACATGAAAAGGTCTCTAATGACCCTTGAAAGTGGACAAAAGGGTAGTACAATAAGTGACAGAACTCTAACAAGGGTGGAGGGCATTCCAGGAAAAAAAGACATTAAATCCTTTAATTTTTTTCGGCTCACCATTTTCTGACAGCTTATCAAGTGGTTGGGACTTGTTTGTTTTGGCATGCGGTTCATTCATTGTAGGCAGCCGGTACTTTGTTCTTCTTTGTGGTTTCCAAAACCTGATTGTGTTTATCCTAGACTGTGGGAAAAGTGTATATTCCTGTTTCCTTTATAAAAGTAAACGTCAGGTTTTGTATGAAATTTTATTTCCCATATTTTCCATTCCATTAATCATTATTGTTGAAATATGTCAGGCTTTGGCACATCATCTTTTGTTTTCGTATGATTGTCCAGATTGTAGTGTCAGTGTGTGACCTGTTAAGTCAAAAAATAAGCATGATTGGGCTGTAGTAATTATTACTTCATGAAGTGTAGCTGAGGAACACACACCATTATTGAAAAGGGACCACAATTTAATTTATTGCTACTAAAATACTTTCAGGGGATATCTAGCTATTGTTGTATAGTGCTTTCTCACTTAATCTAGAGAAGACAAAACTAAAGGGAGCCATGATAATGACTCTTCACATACTTTGAGGTAGCTGTAAAAAGGAAGGGAATAATCTGTGTTTCCCGTCTGTGATGAAGAAGAGGAGAACTAATGTGCTGCACTTGCAGTAAAGGGTTTTAGTCAGATATTAGGAAAAAACTTTGTAATTATACTGGGATATATTGCTTAGGGAGACTTTGACATCTCTGCGATGGAAAGATTTTAAGAATGGGTCATAGGCACACGTTGTCTGGGAGTGGCACCAGTGTCTTTTGAGTCTGCCGGGTACGGGACTAGAAGTTCTCAAGAGAATTTGCAGCCCTGTTCCTGGGATTCGTTGTCTTGAAAATGCCGAAGATCTCTGTGCAGCTCCCTGTTTGCAATTTGTTTTCACCTTTTCAAATCTGTGCTTCTGTACTCATATGTACACCTGCAATTGTGTATTAGAGCTGTGCTCCATGATTAGGGCCCTGGTTTTGGGTTTGCATGTGCCTTAATTTATCAGCAGGAAAAAAGAGGGGGAAAAACTTTTCATGTTGAAGGAGGAGACGATTCGCAAGAAGAAAGAATTCTTTTTGTGTTCTGCATATTTAGATTACGGATAACACTGTGTTAAATCAATACCATATTTTCTTTTTCATTGTCTTGTGGCTTACTGACAATGTAATATTTGAAGACTGTTTAATAACTTCAATCAACTCCTGAACCACAGTAGGTGACCAGACATTTCATAAGGTCATTTTTTTTTTCCTGCTTTCAAAGTAGCATCATTGGAGGTTTGCATTTTAAAAAGAGATTAAAATGTCTCTCATTAGGAGAGAATGAAGATAATACTAAATGTGAGTAACAGGAATACAAAATCACAAACGTTTAGAGGTGGCGAAAGCCTCATTTGTTATGACATTCATCTTTCTGCAAGCCCAAGGTTGTTCTGTGTTGTACTTGACCATATTTGTTTTCATTGTTCTTCAGAAATAGATTTTATTAAGTTGACTGGAAAACAAAACAAAAAACACCACGAAAACAAACAACAACCAACCAAACTAAAAACCCAAACCAAAAAAACCAACCAACCAAAACCATCTGAGCTGAAGTACAAATTAAACTTCTGGTACTGAAATTCTTGAAGGAAGTGGTTATATTTTTATCTGTTTTATGTATAGTTTTATGCATTTGATTAGTTTTGATTACTTTACAGTGATGTGACAGAAAGAAACCTGAATGGTTTCAAATTCTGGAGAAGCTTCTAATCAGTTTTTACATTTCTTTTTTTCAGCGACTTTCTCGGAATGCCTCTGGAGATACAAGCATTCAGTTTCTAGGCACAGTGGTAAGTATGTACAGCTGTTGTCAAAAGTTATGTTGGTAGAGGAATATAATCTAAATAGAAAATAGGTGGATGACACGGGCGGTGCATTTATGCTTGTGTTTCTGAAGGTTAGTATTATGCGTAAATATTGTGAGCTTAACAGCTGAATTTAGGCAAATTTCTGAAGCTGACTTCCAAGGCATGGCACACAGTACCTGCATTCCACATTTCAGTCGACTCAAATCTGCCTCTGTTTCATTTACAAGGCATTTAAGAGCCACTAGCTGTAGACTTGTAATTTTATTGCAACATACTCGGGTTTGATCCACATCAAGATCAAATCGACTCTTCCCACCACCTCAACTTTCTGGTCTCTGTTGCTTCACCATACCATGTACCCTCACATCCAGAGGCACATCAGTAACTGTCTTATAAAAAGACTATATAGTGGTGCAAACTGTTCTGTGGTTCTCCCAGGTTTTGTTTGTTGGAGGGAAGTACGTTTAAAATCCTAATCAGATTTTATGCCATTGGTCAGAATTTACTCAATAAAATAGATTTTTTTGTCTGCTCTTATCTTGAGCAATCATGTATGATATAGAAACTAAAGTTTTGTGTTATGCGATGGATGCTTATAAACATATATGTGATTGAAGCAGCATCAAATTCCATCATTTGCATGATTAAAATGCAGTCATTGATTCTTTCCAAGTTCGTTATACACCTAAAAATAGTTCTGAAAAGGAAATAAAATTCAAGTGTCCCCTAAAGTCAGTTGTCCTAATTGCTGCCAACAGGTTTCCCTGCAGTGACATTAACAGGAATGAAATGTTCCCTTTAGAATTTAGTCCTGACATTTCTGTTCACTATATGTTTTGGACAAAAGTAGATTAAGATTGTGTATGATAATGTTTTAATTCTACTTACTTGTAATTAGTTCTTCTACAAGTCCTATGAAGCCATTTTTTGGGGAGGTATAACACGGTAAGAGTGAACTTGACAAGAATACCTTGCATGTTGTTTTTTAGAGATGAAAAGTGTCCCTAATATTTTTTGCTTCTAGAAATGTATCTGTATATGCATATAGATTTGTCTTTTTCAATATCAAGCAGAGCAGCAGTTACAAATAAGACATAAAATAAAAGTTTTGTTCTGCCCTATTGTATTTATAATGATGCTTCAGCTCTGGAGTTGCATCCTGCATATCCAAGATTGCTGCTGGCTGCCTGATCTGATAGTCTTTGTGTGAGAAGAAAATAATTACTCCAGGTAGATAGGATATAAACACAAACGCAACTTGATAATACTGCAAATTTTTTAATCAATCTCCTTAGGTGGGTGCTGTAGCAGAGAAAATTCTGATTAGGTGTGTGTTTAGTGGCATTAAAAATTAAATTTGATGTTGGTTATGAGAACATTTCGTATTCACATGTTAGAAGTGCACTGCAGTCTCACAGGCTAGAACTCTTGTGCTGGGCCTTGTGGAACAGCAAAAGATGACAAAAGAGGGTACAGTACTGATGTGCTTTTAGCTTTAAAAAATTGATGATGAAACAGTTAATGGATTGTAATATCTATCAGGTTTTACTAACTGCATCATGTGTGTTTATTGGATCCTAGTTATTTTGGGACATCGAATATGTGATTACCACTAAAATTCTCAAGAGGACTAAAAAGAAAAGCCTGTAATACTCTATCGACCATTTTTAGTTAACATAAATTATGCACGTCTTGCTGCTCAAACCCAGAGAGAGAACTTTAGCGAGCAGGGCGGAGAAGCAGTAATGAAGTCTGCTTCCCAGGGTTTGCTCTGATACCAGTTTTCCCACAGAATCCAAGCCAGAGTCTGCACCTGTGTTTCTGTCAGTTCCTCTGGCCTACTGTCCCTCTCATCTCCCCAAAGTCCTTTCCTTTATTTAATTCATCCTTTGCTCCTTTAACACCCTTCTGCACTTTTTAAATCTCATTTTAATACCCTCACCTTAGGTAATAGGGAGGGGGAAGGATGGGTTTTCCTTGCAATGGTAGCCTCTACAAATTGTCTACACATGTAGATCTACACAGTCTGTATGTATGTACTTGCATGTGTATCTGTACACGTCCACAAATGTAAATGTTCAGTCAAAGAAAAAATATCACCTTGAATGAAACTCCTAGAAATACATTCTGGGCTCACCATCACCTATCTCTCACTAAAACTTTGCTAATATAGAAGTGCAGTTAAGGTAGCCTTTGAAAAGAATATTTGGCAGCAAGAAACTCTTGGTTGCTGGTTATTATCATAGTGTATTGTTATCAACATATTAAACAGCTTGTGAAATTATTGCTCTGCTCTTTTTTTGGTAAGAGAAATCGCTAGGGATAGCTTTGAGCGTTCTGTGTTTCTTTTGATGGTGGCAAATGCTGACGGCATTTCGGTGGTGGCGGGCAGCGTGGTGCTACTGAGCGTATGCACTGCTGACCCGTCCATCATGATGTCTCTTTAGAGCCAGCTGATCAGGACCACAGCTCCCTGGCTTGTCAGGAGGGCATCAGCTTCGATAAATGGCTTCACTTGATGGGTTTTTTTGGGGTTTTTTTGTTTGTTTATTTGGGGTTTTTTGTTTTGTTTTGGTTTTTGGGTTTTTTTTTACGTTGGACAGTAGAAATAATTCTATGACTGGTTTTTGATAAAACACAAGCCAGCTGACACTCGGAGGAGAAGCGAAAGGTGTGCTTCCCTGTTAGAAACATCCTTGCTGTCCTGGTTAGCTGGGTGAAGGACAAAGAAAACTACTTCGCAGCAGAAGGACAACAGTTTAATATGAATTCTGCTGCATGACATATGGTAGACGTGTCGACAGTAGGACAAATATTTCTATTAGTGTAGCAGCATATTTCTGTTGTTTTAGAGGAGCACAGGAAAAATCATGTTGCTTTCCCCAGTGAAATCATAGCTTTGGGTGCACACTGTTAGCATCATTTGGGGGTCTACATGGATTTTAATAATATTTCTGTTTGTTTCTGATCATTAGTAGAAATTCTTTGCTACTTCAGCATTTCTCTTCAAATTGTAGTGGCATTAGATAGCTTATTTTCTCTGAGTTGTTTTTTGGTAGAGGGTTATGAGTCTCAGAGCTGATACAGGACTCGTACTATTGGAGGACATACAAGAATGCCCAAGAAACAAGCAACTTTTATATACTTTTAGCTTTAAGAAATGGTTGGTGAATAGGAAACTACACTGATTTGGTTTAATTTCCTTTGGATGATAACATTTTGAGTCCTAATTAAATTATTTCAGAACAGCTCATGGGTTATTGCTGCAATTGAGATGTTATGTGAGTTTTCACTCATTTTTCCTCTCTGATGAACGTGACTAGCTATAATGTGCTGATGGAGTCCTGCTATTCTGCCACTTTAAGCTAGAATTGTTCAGCTGGTATATTTATTAATAGCATTATTGTAACACCAAGGAATCCTACAGTGCTATATATTGTACACAGAAGAAGGAAACAAGGTAATCCATGCTTCAGATTGATGTCCAAAGCCGTGCCCAAAAGCAACACTACTAGGAGACAAGGAGGCAGTCCTTTATGGGTTGTCTCCTGTGTGCAGGCAGCTCACAGAAGTAGATTTGTAACAAACATAAAGATCTATTGACAAATACCAAGCAGAGCTTCTGGTTCAACCTGTGCAGTCCAAAAGCCTGGATGTTTGAGTAGGCTTTTCAAAGGACCAAAGTGCGCCCTTCATTCCTCTCTTTCTAATGAGCCTCCAGTTTCTATCTTGTCTCTTCCTTGCGCCTTCTGTTGTGTTACATGAGAGGAATGTTTTTTGCTGGCCCACTGATGGCCCCAGTCATTTGCTGATTATTCACTCCTGTGTCAGCTGGACTTCAGCAATGAAATATGTGTGGGCAGGCAGCCTTTAGCACTGAGAAAGCTTCAGGGATGCAGAGAACTGCAGATTATTATGGAAGCATTAAGCTTATTCTAGACTGTAACGGCCTCTGTGTAGAATTTAGAATAAAGAAATACTGTCTATATGCTCAGGTGGTGAGTGGCCCGGCTCTGCTGCATCCATAACGTCATTGTCAGCTCTGGGCTGCAGGCTGTGCTCGGCAGCGATGGCCTGCCCAGTGGAACGCTTTCCTCAAAAGAGACAGTCCCAGACAGTGAGAAGTCCCCAGCCACAGTGGAAAATTTTACTGTCCTTTGCTCATAATTCGTGCCATTTTGTTGATCTTCTGTTCTGTAACGTCAGAGAAGCAATATAGAGAAAACCAATTACTTCTTTCCTCTGGGGAAGGATGAAAGGATGTGTATGTGTCAGATGTTAGTCATGTTGTGTAGTATATTACTTTACAATGTTCCTTCAGTGGTAAACACAATATAGGAACCCATGTGGAACAGTGGAATTGCTTTGGCCTAAGAATCAAGCCATCTTTAGGTGCTTCTGAGTTGCCTAGCACCTTTTTTTTGGTTCAGCCTTCTCACTGGAGACTTTTCCATTACTTCAGTCTCATTCCTGATGGAGTGTTTTTTGCCACCTTTGATTTACAAAACACCTGAAGTTTTGCTGTGGAGGTGTATGCTCTTCTATGATTACTATTAGCCTGTTAACGATACACTTGATGTTCTTTAGGTTTTTTGCAGACCCGTTTAGAATAGTTCAGCGATCGCTGTCCCAACCAGATCTGCAAACTCCAAGTTAAGAATACTGGATTTGGAAAAACTAGTCTCTGTCAAGCCCTGGCTGTGCTTTTTAGCATAATTGGCATACGTTCTAGAACAGTAGTAGTCATTCAATATTAATGACTTTTTGATAGTTCTTTCTTTACTTCCAGATAGGGAGGCAGAAGAATGTTTCGTACACAGCCAGGGTTATTAGTTACGTATATTTTTAATGAAGTTAGTCAGACATGGAGAGCGTTACATCAGAGGCATTCCTCAAAACTTCTGCTGTTGCTTCCTGGCTTATTGCATATTCATCATTTATGTATCTAAGGTAACCCTGGGAGCTACAGGTGAGTGTACCAACTTCACTTCTCGCTGCTGATTCCCATTCCCACTCCCTCCTGGCAGGACTTGTCTGCTTTTGCTTCAAGAGCAAATTTCCAACTTTCTGTCCCATTGCTGAGTCTTACAAGTTATCCTTGGACTTTTCAGTCTGTATGTAATCTCATCAGCTTCCAGACAGGTTCCTCCTATTTCTTTCTCCCTGCATTCTTAAAAAGACCAATTAAATAGCAGTAAGGATGGAAGCTTTGACTGTATGAGTCTGATTTAGCTCACAATGACAAATGACAAATGTTTTAACCACCTGCTTCATTTCACTCTTACAAATCATTGGAGTTCTGAACAGGTTTTCTTTCTGCTTTTGTTTTTGTATGTGACGCTTCTGAAAATAGATACCGAAGATTTATGCAGACTTTCAGACATTGGTTGAAAACCTGCAGAGGTTACAAAGGCTGTATTTATTGGAATATGTAGAGTATTAACCACAAGAAAACAAATATAGTTCAGTAGGTATTTATTTTGCAAGCTAATGTCTCTCTCTTTTTTTTTTTTAACCTCTTCCTTATCACAAGCCTTAAGATTAGAGTCCCTGCTGATCTGAAGGGAATTTTAGTCTTGTATAGATTTTTTTTTAAATTATTATTTTATTTCCATCTAGCTTCAGAGTCATTGTGAACTGCAGTGCTTATAGTAGTAGAGCTATCATCAGTAGCATTTCAGTAGCACAGAAGGTGTCACTAGGAGAAACGTGCAGTTGCTTTTGGAAGCTTCCACAAGTCCCTTTTGAATATGGGTGGTGAGAATCCTGAGAGTGGCTACGAGCTGCTGCAGCGTTCTGCAGAAAGTGGGTAATTCATGCAACAAGGATTTCACTTGTGAAAGTAGTGATATTTGGCCTGTTATTGCAACTGGTCAGTGAAAATTGTTGCAGCACACATGATGTGGATGATCAGGTGCAGCCACACAGCTGCATATGCTGTTCTTATTTCAGTTTTGTTATATATTTATATGTTTTAAAGGAGAAGGTATAGTGAACATACTAAAGCTGTCCATTGGGGGCAAACTCAAAAGCACCTGAGAGATTTTGAAATGGTGGTGTTACAAAAAGCCATGTCCTAAAATCACTTAGATTATTTTGGGACTCTTGCTCAGGATTCCATTGGAAAGAGAAGTAAGAAAGCAATTGGAGTTCTTTCTGAATTTTGCTTTCGTGACTTAAAAGAAACCAGAAGTGCCATAAGTTTCCACAGAACAACCTCTTATAGTCTTTACATGAGACCTTCTTGAGCAAGAGATGTTGGTGTCAAGGTGAAGCTGAAGCTGCATATGTGCTTCTTGGATGGCCGTGGTGACCATGCTGGCTGGCCAACTGGCCACTCCCAAATTTCCCTCAGCTGGAGCACGGATTTAGGTCTCTTGGTTTTTTGACACAGCCAATGCTCTTCAGAAGATTTGTGAAAACATACTTATGGTTTCTACAATGCTTATAGACAGTTGGACTTACCTACGTTTTCTTCAAATTTGGTTGCAGTTGATCAGCAGGTTAAAGTAGTGTATGTGGGTAAAATGGGATCATTAGGTGGAATGAGGTGGGGATGGGGACTGAGAGGCAGAAATCTAGATTGCAAGCCTTGCTTTCTTACAAAACCAGACTGGAAATGACCTATTACATTTAGATTCTCATGTTTTGCTTTTTATTTGTTCATTTTTAATCTTGGCTTTCTTTTCTGTTTTCATTTAAAGTTTTAATTTGCAGAGAAAAAATGTGTGATGATGTCATAAGTAGGTCAGAATTCCCATGAATGTCCTTAATGTTGGTGGATTCTGTAGCATGTGTTCTATCTGTGGTGTAGTAGCCTGCTTAAAATAAACTATTATGCCACTTATTCCTCGGAAATAAGCAAATGGAAAAATAAAGATTTCTGATTTTCCTTACTTCATTTGACAAGTTTCTTTCCTATTGAGCTCAGTAATGGTATAAAGACAAGGACTGGACTTGATTGATTAGCCTGTTACTTGGAACACAAGTGGTGGACAGGTTACCCAAGGATAAATCAATTGATTTCCTTTGGTAGACTAAGATTTACCAATGTTGTAATAATTATTAGTTGCTTTGTTTGTCCAAATAATTTGTGGTAGTTTTTGTTTGTCTTTTTTTGTTTTCTTTTTTTCCTTCTGTATCATCTTAGTGATGATCTAGTGTTTTCCTCTGAAGATGACGTGTATTGCCAAGTAATAAACATGTGTAGCCCATGTTTTTAAACAGCTTTTTGATGGCTACAACTTTGGCATATAACCAGGAACTGTTTAGGAGGTATTAATTTATATGGCTTTGAAGCTTAACCAGTGATCTTAATGAAACAAAGGCATGATGAAGTTAGTAAAGCTAATTTAAGTATCCGAATGCAAATTTTAAATGAAGTTTTTTATTGATAATAAATATACTTTGTTTCTCATTAGTCTTCTAGACTTCAGTGATAATATCAGTAAAATAAACATGTTTTACAAAGATTTAACATTAAAAATGCTATTAATATGACCCTTGGTACACCAGCACAATTAGATTTCAAAGCGAGCATTTAGGATGTAACAGCGATTAATGACAACCATCGAAAACAATTTTGAACTCCATCAGTTTAACTCAGGAGGGTAAACTTAATATGATAATTTATCTAGTTGAATTGTATCAGCTTAGCAGGAAAGTATGCAAATATGTGACCCTTACCTAGAATCTAAACGGATGCTGTGCTGATAGATTTATCAGTTCCATTAAAGAACTTTAGGGAACTTTGGAATTTCAGCAATTGTTCCCTTGGAGGCTGAAAACCAAACCTGATCTCATACTGGGACCATTCTGGTCTGCATATTTCCATAATTTGCCTTTGCTACTAATATGACAGCAAGACGCAAATAACTGTTTCTAATAATATCAAATGGAGTTGTGGAGGACAGCATTTTAATGCAGTAAAAGACCTCCCCGTGGGGTTGTTATTGCCACTATAGAACAGCAGTTACACAGTTGCAACAATAGTCTCTTAATTGATTCGTTTAATTAGCAAGAGATGAAGCTTGTGCTGCATCTTGTCATCTGTTATCATGGGGGCGGCTACAGAGAGAATCTTTGCATTTGTCATTCTTTACGGTCGGGTTTAAGTAGAGTAAAAGGAAAATTCCAAACGCGTTTCAGCTGTAGAGGTGAGCGTTGGTAAGAACATTTTGCAGACGTGCTTCCACTCAAGTTTTCAGTGTGTGGACACGTCTGGTTTAAGAATTGGCATGGTCTCTGGAGTAGAATTTATGACAAAGCATTGTTTTACTGGAGGAAAATCTTAATCCAGCTATGCTGGGCATTTCTAACCTAAATATGCAAATCTAAGTATTATCGGAATGGTGGATTATTTGGGGCATCACTATTGTAACAGTTGACTAGATTTTCTTTGAAGAGACAGGGTCAGATTAGTGAAACTGGCCATCTGCCTTGTGATTGCTTTTTCATGGCATTTTTGTTTCCAGACTAGATAAACAATGAATTACATGAGCACATGGTCCATGGTAGGAAGAATGTGTAAAAGAGGGACTTTCTTTGTGGTTGGTTTTCCCCCGAGTAGTTATGAATACAGATATAGTGCTGTGCTTGCTTCTGGGAGATGAAGGTGTTTTTTTTTTTTTTTTTTTTACTCAGATATATTTTATTTACATTTTAAGAGTATGTAAATAAATATATTTTAAAGGCATGTAAATATATCAGGAGCTTTGGTTTCATTTTTCTCCTCTCCTTGGCTTAGTTTTGTCTTCTGTTCAAGGTTATTCTTCCTTATGGAAGGAAATATTTCTAGAGGAGGATGAACTTCTTGTTAAATGCTAATTAAGAAAACGAAGGTTACGTTGGCATACTTCCATTGTCATAGTACTGACCTAAAATAAAGGATCTCTTACTAATCTGAAATAAATTAGACAGAGGGGGAAGCAAATAATTCTGTGCATGTGAAACACTTGAGAAGTCTACTCCTGGTCTATTTTTTAAATTACTGTGCTTTGGGTTTTTTTTGTTTGGTTGGTTTTGGTTTTCCACTTGTATGCTGTAGTGTTGGACATGCCGTCTCATTTTGGAGTACGATAGTACTGTCAATCTGTGTAGCAAAAGGACAATGTACTGTTAGTGAAGGTATCTCTTTTAGGACAATGTAAACGAAGATTTAGCCCACTTATCGTTAAAGATCCCATGGTAATTTCCACAAGGTTTGGAGATTGCTTCATATTCTGAGAGTCTTGGCCAAAGTCCACTTTGTGTAATTACCTTCTGTCTGCACAAATCCCTCATGCAATTTTAGATGTGTTTGGTATTTTTCACTTCCTGTCCTAAATAGTGAAAATATTGCCACACGCTGCAGACAATTACTGTGGGTTATACTCTAAGTTCGAATAAAGAGATTCCTGTAAATTGCCTCTAGTAATTTTTGTCTTCTCATTGTTAAAGCAGCAGAATGTGACAAAAGATGAGTAAACAGTAAGATATATAACTAAATTCGCAAAACCGATCAAATAACTCTGATTTTTTTTATTTTTTTTTTTTATTTTTTTTTACTTTTCTGTTTCATTGCATTTTTGGCTGTGTGTGAGCTAAACTATTTCCACTGCTAGGACCATCACTGAGGGAAAGGCCAACTCTCAGACCATGTCAGAGGTCACACTTAACACACCACAGGGGCTTTGAAGCAGTTGGGGAGCCAAGTGCCTTCATCATGCGCTCGGTTGGCTTTTACTTGTGTTCCATACCTTTTTGTTCTCGCAGCTGAAACTGTGCTTTTGTCTCTTAACTGGTTTCAGTTCCTCTTTCCAGATACCTCTCATGGACTCCAGAATATGCCTTCAACCATGTCTTCAAAATGGTCTGCTTCTGTGTTGTCTCTTTTGGTAGAATTTGTTGCCTTAGTATATACTTGAAGTTCAGTCTTCCCTGTGTTCATCACCAAAGCCTTAACGTTATTTGGTCGCATGTCATGTCAAATCTTTTTTTGTGATATTTCATTTCTTCTTTCTTGTCAGCCTTTCTTTGATTTTTCTGCCATATTTATCTTCTCCATCTTTTCTCAGATTGCTTCTCTTGTGCATTTCCTGTGTCAGGTTTTTTTTTAGGCATAGTGGGGTTTTTTTTGCTGGAGAGATACATGGGTCGAGAAGAGAGGTATTACTGTTAGTCTGACATGAACTTTCATGTTTTTCTGTAAGGAGCATTTAGGAGAAGCATAAGGATAAACTATGGAAAAATTGCTATGCATCAGCCAGTTGTACAGCTATTGATGTTAACATGGAAGTATTACAGACAGGGAACACAAGGGACTCAAAAATCTTTCCTTTGCCCCTGTTGTGTATCTTACAGTATCTGGGTCCGGTTTATTTATTGCATATACAATATAGTATTAGCCTTCAGCTGATATTTTGAAGCTCTGCAGTTTTTTTCCCAGTGTTCGAGGCTCAATGCCAGGGGTGTCAAACTCATTTTCACTGGGGGCCACATCAGCCTGGCGGTCGCCTTCGAAGGGCCAGATGTAATTTGGGGACTGTATAAATGTAACTACTCCTATGTTTATACAGTCCAAAAATGACATCCGGCTCTTCGAAGGCGACCGCCAAGCTGATGTGGCCCCCGGTGAAAATGAGTTTGACACCCCAATCTATGCAAATAACAGGAGTATTTACCAAGCAGGAACAGACAGTTTGTTTCACTTTTTATAAAACTCAAGTTTCACATGAATTCTGTGTAAAGTACATTGCAAATTACATTACAAATTACATGCGGAGGACAGCAATCCACACTGCTGCAAACATGCAGACTGGTACAAACAGGCAGCCTCAGTCTTTGTTTCATTCATGCCATTTGCTACTTAGACCCCGTGCCCGTAGTAAGGCGAGGGAAGGTGAAGTTGTAGTAGGAAGTATCATGCTCGTGTGACCATCTCCCAAACACCAGCCTTACGTCTTGGAGAGCTGCCATGCTGGCAGGGTGCGCAGGAAGTATTCGCATAGCAAATTGTGTTACGAGCGGCAGAACCACAACAAGGCTCTTCCTGCATCTGATGATAATTGTTCGACTGGGGGGAGGGAGGGAGAAAAGGGAGGTCAGGGCGTTGCGGATGAAAAGGAAAGGCCCGCGCTATTGTAAGGACAGTGAAAACAAACTGCCCCTGTGCCAAAGAGCTTCAGCGTATGTGACACAGCAGCGCTGAGCGGGATGTGGGAATATTCCATCGAAGCTGAAAAGCCCTGTGGGTAGGAAAGCTGTGGTGATGTCCTCTGTTTCCACTGCTACCTCCTTCTCCTCCCTACTTCAGAGCGATTTCTCCTCACATGCCCCTAGAACCAGCCCCCACTTACCACTTTCTTTGATGTCAGTCTTCATATGGGGAAAAACAAAGATGTTTGAATTTTAAAATACTTACATTAGTGTTCTGTTACAAGTCTTCGGGCGTTCCGTGTTTTTTTGTAAGGGTTTTGTGTTATTTTGTTTTTTTCTCCCTAGGTTTATCTTTTCATTATAAAAGAGCTGCAGGGGAGCCCTCCCTTAGCCCTGTGAGCCCTTTAAGTTCCAAGCCCACTGACCACACACCCCCTGCCCGTTCAAAGCAGGGTCAACTAGGGCAGTCGGATCAGGGCCGTGTCCAGCTGACTTGTGAATATCTCTAAGGACTTCACAATTCCACATCTCGACAATGTATTCAGTGATTTTGCAAATTCTTGGGTGTCCCTGAAGGCTTTGTAGGGCAGTGACACAGAAGTGATATAGATGGAGAAAATCAGGACAAGCAATTCCAGGTGTGCGGTAATCCCGAGTGTAAAAAGGGCATAATCATTCTTTGCGAGAGCTTGTATGACTGCACCAGTTGAGGAGCGGTCAGAAGCTCCACTTCTAATCTGAAAAAGGATGGATGCTTGTGGTGGAAACATAGGCATGGAGCAGAATGCACTGGCAGTGTTGTAGAGGTTTGAAGATCAAGAGTGCTCTGGCAGGTTGGTGCCTCTTAACCTGTCAAAATCCAGCTGGAAGGCAATGATGGAAACTGTAGAGAAGGCTAAGAAGAGATTATAACCAGAGATGAATTGAGCTCTCCAACAGTCTACTATTAGTGCCCTGAAGGAATAATGATTTTAATAGAAACATCTGTAGGTTGTGCAGGAAACCATATCAGAGGCAAAGTCTCAAGCAAAGTGAATCTATATACAAAACGGTGGGTTTCCCCCCCCCGCTCCTCAGTAAACACTTTCTAACCATGTCACAGTTAAATGCTAAAAAGTAAATGTGCAGGTTTTGTAGATGTGTGTTAAGTTTGCCACTTTTCTTTTGGATGGTAAGTAAATTATTAGAGAGAGAAAAAGTGCATCACTTACACGCCTCAATAACATGAGGGTTCACTGAGAAGCTAAGAATTAGAAAAATAGTATCAATGCTGTGTGATTAATTTCCCTCCACAATCTGAAGGGTCAGTGGTTTGTTCTTTGCTCTTTTATTTAATGGAGTTTTCCTTTGCTATTAGAATTATAATTGCCGGCTCGTTTCCATGCGGGTTTCCCTATATTGTTATTTGCGGCGCTTCAGAAGCTTTACTTGTGGCAAACAGCGCCTTTTACCATTCTCCCTTTGAACTCTAATCATAGATTACTTGAGAGGCATAAGGAACCAAAGGTCCATGAGTTCCCTGGAGTTCAGGAAAGAATTTTCATGAGCAAATCACTGATCCATCTTCAGTGGTTCATCTGCTAAGACCATGTGTTAACAGTGGTGAATTTTGGGCCAGAGGCTGATTCTTTTTGGTGAGGAAGCTCCTCCGATTTTGTGCCAGCTCTGGAAGCATTTTTCAAACCTTTGTGGTGTGTCAGTTTTGGTCATGTTGCAGGTGGCACAAGTCAGTTCCAAAATGACTTTCAGCACTGTGAGACTGCTGGGAGGCCCCTCCAGCTGTAGATAAAACAAACTGCTATTCAGCTTCTGATTTGCTTCCTCCTGGCTTGGTTTGTGGTTCATCTACTCAGAGAGGTGGTAGATGCCCCATCCCTGGAGACATTCCAGGCCAGGCTGGACGGGGCTCTGAGCAACCTGATCTAGTTGCAGATGTCCCTGCTCATTGCAGGGGGGTTGGACTGGATGACCTTTGAAGGTCCCTTCCAACCTGAACTATTCTGTGATTCTATAAGTCCACTCCTGCTCTGCTAGAATTGTATTCAAGACGGCATGAGTAACATGAAAGATGTAACAACTTCCCTGAAACTTCTCATCTGAAAAAGCATTATTCTCACTGACAGGTGATTCTGAGTTGTTGGGAGGCTGCTCTGTGTGCGTATACTGAATCGAGTAGGTAGCCTCAAGTTACTGACAATTCTGCTGAAACTGGGCACTGGCTGCCAAAGAATTTGGATGCACTGGGGGATGGAGAACAGGTGCCCCGTAGCTACTTGTATGGAAGGGAAGTAGGGGAGTCTAAGCCAAGTTCTCTTCCTTGGGCTTGAGGGAAGCAGAGTGGACTCCTGCTACCATAGGTGCCCTGCGGTGTCATTCTGGGTAGTGAGGGACGAAGGGACTATCAGAAGACATAGTGAGGCAACTGCTTGAGGTTGTAGTGGAGATATCAGGTCGTTGGAACTCCCTTACATAAATTTTGATGAGCAGAGTAAAAAACATCTGAGATGGAAGTCAGGCCGAAGGCTGTGATTTCCACCTATTTTCCTGTGTGACAGTGTGAGATATCTAGCGCAAGCAAGTCGGATGCTTGGTTTTATGCACAAACTGAAAACCGAATGGCATATATTAGTTTTTGGCTTCGCTACAGACTGTCATACTCTGCAGGCCATTGCGGCTCCTCAGCAGCAGGAGATGAGCAGCGGAGAAGTTCCTCTGCAGAAAGGCTTTGTACAAACGCAGCTGCTTCCCAGGAAACTCACAGCCACAGGCACGCTCAGTGTGAGGAGATGGGGCTGAAAGGCTGAGAGGCTTTTGGAGTGTACCCCGCTCTCTCGTGTCCAAATGAGATCTGCTTCTTTCTACCTAAATGATTTGTCTGTGCCTGATAGCTCAGAACTAGACCTCCAGGGCAGAGTAGCCCAGCTCTGTGCAGCCCTCCGGAGCTCAGCCTGAAACTGCTCTGGTTTGGTTTCGATCCGTTTTTCATTCAGTGTCAGGATTTCCTTATGTAATATACAGCTAAAAGTGATTTTAAAGTACTTTGGCTTAATCATGTTTTCGTTCCCCACCCCCATGCTTTTATGTCTGAAGGCTCCATTAGTGTCCATAACAAAGAGAGAGTAACACAGATGGTAAACATTTTTACCGCAGAACACCAGCAGCGAACACCATATCACTGATTTAGGAGTCTCTGTGCTGTGCTTGCTCAGCTGTATATAATCACTCTCATTTCCTTCCCTTGGGTTTCTGGCTGGCTTAGGGAGACTTTACTGGCATGTTCACTGAAGTCTCCCTGGCATCGCCGAGCTAGCGCTCTGTTCTCATACGTGCCACTTTGCAGAGCAAGAAGCTCCATACTAAAGCTGGTGTGAGCTTTCTGATTTTCAGAAATGGTATTTTCACTGACCGCATGAGACTAAAATTAAAATTCTTTTGGGTGAGGACAGTAACTGCCTTAGCTGCCATGCAGCCATAGTGCTTTTGAATGCCTCCCTGATATAAAAGATAATAAACGTAGGGAACTGTGATTAGCTTTGCTTGAGTTTTGTGGGATAGTTGCCATGGTGGAAACTGGTGTGCATTTGGTACAAAAGCAATTATATTTTTAAAGTTTCGGTTTTCATTCTGGGAATGCTGATAGAAAGGCAAATGCTATGAATAAGGGTTGTTGGCTCTCTGTAGTAGTTCAAATGAAAATATAAAAAAGTAATTCCGTTTGGTGCAGCATTTTACCAAGCCAACTAGCTGTGAGGTTCTTGTTTTATCTTCCTTTTTATTTTTCTTTGTACAAACAAAATAGCAAACTTAGGCTCTGTCTATCAGAAATGCAAGTAGCTTTTCTTTTGTACTTAGATGAGAGAGATAATCTCTAACTAAAATTTCACATTAGCATTCTGCTTGTAAAATAAACCAGTGTCCTTTGGGCCAGAGAAGTTTTTTTAAAAAACAAGTGTGCACTGCAGTCTGTGTAGTGGTGCCCCATTTTGGTGACTTGTTTACTGGTGTGTCTTTCATATCCAAATTCTTGGCTACAGACAAAGCATTCAAATACTTTTCTCTTTGTCAAAAAAGGAAGATTAAAAATTGTCTGAAATTGGAGCCAAGTTCACATTCTCTGGAGTACCGCTTCAGCCTTTGGGAGGACCATTTAGTGCAGAGTAACTGAAAACTCAAGCTAAGTTTGTTTGAACAATCTAAGCTTAAAGAAGAGACAGCAAAACAAATACTTTTTAATTCTTGTGCTTTTTATATTTACACTGGCAGCGGTGTCTTCCTCAGATAAAACGTTTTGATATTAAGCAGTTCCTCTAATTTTACTGGGCTCTGTTTCTTTTTATGGTAACGCACACTGTGCAGGAAGGTCATTATATGGGAGAAAAAAGCTGTCAGCATAAAAGAGAAAGTTAACATTGCACATGTTGTCTTTGTTTATGGGGTTCCTGGAATGTGTTGTGAATCGAGCCAAATGATGGCTTAAACTGTGCTTTTTAATATGCTGGACGGCCTGTCCATACGTTCTGCCAGTAACAGGTATTTCACCTTGCAAGTACAGGTGGTAAAATTATCTGTGAAAGCATCTCAAGTGTTTACTTTGGATGTTGCTAATACTTGGTTTAAAGACCACTTCTATTTTTGGTACAGTTTGGGGAAAAGTGATTGTTGTTACATTCAATTAACCATTCTGGGGTATGATAAGAACATGGAAATTAATAATGAAATATGTATTGGTTGTGTACACAAAGCCAGTTTAGGTTAGTGCTGATCTCAGTGTTGCCCGATGATTGTGCATCACAGGGAGCCTTGCAAACTGCATTGGTGATTTTTGTCTCATTTAGTATTGCATTAACATCTGTGTTACTAATGGCCATTTATCAGCTGGTAGTTTGGTTTGAGTTCCAGAAGAAAGATTAAAAAAAAAATGCAGCTACTTTACGTTTTTTGAGTTCCATCCCCCAACAGGTTTCATGTCTAAGGATAAACCAGGGCAAAGGAGTAAAAACCCTGACCAACTGTTAGGTTACATAAGCAGCAGTGAATTCTTCAATTTTACACCTTATCAAAAGAAGAGCAAAACCTTGTCTTCTCTAAGCTGAAACTACTGCCTTCAGTTTCTACTTGAAATGAGGTTTCCTCATGAACTGACGTGGGGCTGACCAGGGGTTAACTGTCCTAGGGATTCCTGCTGAACCAGTCCTGCACAAGAGTGGGGAAGGAGCCCTGATGGCTTGGGACATGAGGCATCAAATCAACAATTAAAGGATAATAGTGAGTTGGGAAGGAAAGGGAAGACGACTAGCCAGGAAGGATTAGCCTGAGCCAGGAACAAATTTCCTGAAATTATACTCAGGCAGGTGCTTAAAGGGAAGGTGGGTTATTCTCTTTAAGGAGTGATTTTTCAGAAGTGTGTGAGCCAGCTACAAGGAGGTCTGAGAGGCCAGCGAGGAGGAAACTCCATTGGAGAAGAGAAGGATACTGCCTTGGAGGGTCAGGGAGGAAGGGCCGTGCTCATGGAAGACAAGAAGATTTCTGCTCTGCCCTGTGAGAGGCAATGTGCCTTGTACCATGGAGGAGGTCAACGTGCTGGCCCGCAAACCCTGTTCCATTGGGGAAAAACGAGTGTTTAAACAGCTAGTATATGTATTTTCAGCGTGTTTTCTTTGTATAATGTCACTAGATATTAAAAGCAAGACTTGCTGAAAGGAAAACAAATGACTGGTATAAACTAGAGAGGCAAGTTCCACAGGGAAAAACAGAATCTTTTATTAGACCAACTGATGATGTTAGGGAGAAGAAAAGCAGTACCTAAGATTTCTGCCTGTTCCCTGCTGCAGCTTCAGTGGGGATGGGGGATAAAGTTTTGTCTGAGACCTTTTTACAAGCTCCATGACTTTGACATTGGGGAGCTGGAAAGAGTACAAGGGACAAACTGGGCATGAGCACGGTTGAGGAGGGGACTTGCAGTTTCTGCTCTGAAGAGCATGATCTGTTGGTTCAGTATGAGCATCATCTCATGAAATGGCCTGGCATTAACAGATATTGAAGCTACCTGTGTTTAGGTATCACAGCTACCTGTGCTTATTTTTATTAAAATATTCCCAGTTTGATTTTGTTAGCTCAAGCGTATGCACATCTGCCTTGTGAATCAAAGGGAAGATTTGGTTTTCTCATTTTCAATGTGTTTCATTACACTGGATTCCTTTACAAGCCAAGCTGGTATTTGTTTGGCTGAGTTCATTTTGGAGTTGTATGGGAATGGACACCTCAAATGCTAATTTCTGATTTTTATACGCACTATAACACCTACATTATTTCTTTTGGGATTAGCAGTCTTTAGGCAATGGTTTTGTTCAGGAGCAATTACATTAGTGTTCAGTAAAGCTAAAAGTGTGTATTTTACTCTTTAGAAAGCATTTGACAAAGCATTCGTATCCATTAAACACTTCTCCCACCTAAAGGAAGAAAGCAGAGTTTATTTGGATGCCAGTGGTTTCAACATACTACTAGCTTCTGGCCTCAATCTAAATAAAGAGGAGTGAGACCTGCGAAGAGCAAGTATATAAAATTCCAGTGTATTTTATTGGACAAGGAAACTTCATGTTAAAAAAAAGCGCCGTACTTTGAATGATTTCCAAAATATATTGTTGGATTCAAAGCTGTGAAATGTAATTGCTTCTACATCCTGACAGAGCCACAGGATCTGGAGTGGCTTAAGAAAAGTGGAGACTGAACGCCAGATTTTCAGAGGCAACTTAGTCCCACTGAAATTAAGCCGAGTCAGGCAACTAGATGCCTTTGAAATCTGGCTCCGAGCCTGTAGTTTTTGTTGCTGTTAATACTTTGGACATTTTCTTTATGCCAGCCCTTCGGTTCAACTCAAGGAACAGGAGAGGGATTTCCTGTGTCGGTCGGCAACGTGCTGTTCAGCACTGGAGCTATAAACCCACATGCGGGACTCGCTCTACCTTGATGTTGCTCTAGTAGGGCTCAAAGTTTAATTGCCGATACAGCTTTTGACTTCATTTTGAACTGCAAATAAGTTCTGAAGTAAGGAAGATGTCAAAGAACGATTTCCCCTTCCCTCCCCCTGCTTTTTCCCCTGTGTTTCAGAAAGAATATATATCCCAGCAATGTGGAGCTCGTTGTGTAGTCATAGTTTTATTTTATGAGTAATAATGCTATGCTGCTTTTAAAGGGAGGAGCAGCCTCAGAATGTTGGGCTGGAAAATAGCTAAAAAGTATAATTTTTTTCCCATCAAATTATAAAACTGTGCTAACTGAAAGCGCACAGTGAGTAGGAAGTGAGCACTAATCTATTTGGCTCTGTCTGAACCTTCATATTTCTATTTATCTCAGTAGGAGATTTTAATATTCTACTGATGTTATTTTATATTTTGCTGACTTTCAGGTTGAGATATTGGCACTTAAAATCATGTTGACTGCCTGAATGCAAAATCAAGCTTTATGAGAATTAATAAAATCATGCTATTATGAATCTTGGAGACGGCACTAGCTGATACAAATGGTGTCTAAAATGATGTAATGAGCTGGTTTTGCCTTTATTTCAAAGCTCTTTCTCATACACTTGAAAGGCTTTTGCAAAGGTGTATGCATATTAAAGCCCAAATTCTGCTTATATTACCAGGAGAGTATCCCTAATTTATCTAACCAACAAAGCTAGAAGTATAAACTGAACTTCTTTCCAGTACCTACTTTATTAATTGTGAATTACTTCTGCCCGGTCCCCAGTTTGCCCTCTGATTTTTCCCTAAATTCCTGCCGCAGTTCCAGACCCCAGTATTCAACACACCTGGGCTTTGCAGCTGGTTCAGTGAGAATGGCAAACAAGCTGGAAAGATGAGTGGAACTTGATTTAAAGTTTTGACACGTGAGGGCACTATTTGTGGTGTTGAAGATGTGCAGAATGGTGAGGAATACAATATGTGAGCTGAGTAAACTGCAGCTCAACACACGACTGGAAAAGTGTATTTTAAAATAATAGCCAAACCCATTTTATTTAATCTATGACAAAAGTGGAAACACAAACAATGTTTTAAAAATTAATTCACCATTATAAATTAAAAAAAAATTATATCTGCTATGCAAGTGCAACACTTATTAATAGTTAATCTATTGTGAAACTTAATTGAATGATCTTGGAGAAATCATGGAAATCTTGTTTTAGCTTCTTCATTTTACCCTGCAAGGTCCTTGTTCATTTTGTGCCTATGTTGCCAGAGGGTGGGTTGGCTCTGGAATTCAGGCTCAGATTTAAACAAATGGGACATGTTATGGGGGAACTCATGAATGAAATCCTGTTGTATACGTGGAGGTGTGAAGGCAAACGGCTGAAAAATCTTTAGATAGGAAGAGTCCTGGGGAAGCAAGAGCCTACAACCATCTCCTTCTCCCTTTGACTGGTAGTCTCGCTGAATTTTGAAGCGAAACAAGTTGACAGAGGAACTGAAGAGTTTTAATCTTATGGCTGTTCCTGAGATAGCTTAAAATAAATCAGTCATTTACTCAAGTAACTTAGTAGGCTTTTAAAAAGATTTGTGAAAGGAACACTGAATTTTTCATTCAGAAGGGTGACTCCAGACTGTCAACTACACCTTAGAGCTGGTAGAAGTAGAGGCTGGGGACACATTTAAGGCCCTTAGTCAGAAAATTGCTCAAGTGTGTGGTTCAGCCCATCCTTATCCTTGAAAGCACTTAGAATGTGACTTAAAGAGCACTTAAAATAGTAAAATGCTTTTATGAGCTGAGATCTGGATAGACATTTTTATATTGATCCGTTATTTAGTTATGTTCATTATAGTTTTTGTTCCCTACTCCAAACCCATGTGTGAGCTCAGAGCACAAGAGAACACCCCCTCCACTTTATGTAGTGCTTTTCCCAGTAATTTGCATGTGAATAAGGATTCATGAGTAACAGAATTATGAATGCCCAAGGAGTCTTTCTTCATTTAGAACAGTTTATTTTCAGAGCTGTCTCTGCACTTCAGTTCCATATAAAGCCTTTAAGATCTCCAGCACATTATGGGCTTGCACTCTACTTTTTCCCACCAGAGAGAATCCTTCTCTGGGTTCTCCAGAACTTCAGTGATTGCCACTGGTACAAATTTTAGAAGCGTGTGTCATTTATCCAGCTTCTGGACACTGTGTCCTTACGGTAGAGGCAATAGCATGGGTACAGGCATGTTGATGCTCTTCAGTTGCAAGAAAAATGGTTAAAGGATGGATTCTTTGTTCTTCAAAAGTCAGTGCCGTGGAGTTGAATAAGTCTGACTGATTTCAGTTTAGCCTGGTGGGAATACAAGATGAGTCACTTGCTCACTAGTATAATTCTATTAGATTTATACGTAGCGCGGAAAAATTAAGCCTGGTTAGCAGTGACAGACTTCAAGTAGGAGGCATCTAGAATACTTCAATACCCAAGAAAGCATTTTCTTGGAGGATAGCTCTACTTTTTTTGTGCAAGGAGAGCTTTGCTTTGATTTAAAAAAAACCACCAAAACTCCTCAAACATGTTTTAAAAATTGCTCATAGGTGTTTGTGAAAGATGAAATGCATAAATATGATATATGATGGAAATATATTGTCAGGCGGACAAATGTATTAGAGATGGGGAAGAAAATTATTCTAAATTCTTAGCACTTGATCATCACTTGTACGTGTGCCAGGTTTCACCTGAAAGCAGGAGGCAGAACAAATGGAGAAAATGTGCCTATTCGGTGAAGAGTGTCTTATTTTGCATGAATAAAGGCTAGATCTGCTCCTTAGGAAAATACTGAGGAACTGAGTCATGTTTTTGTGATTAGTTTTTCAGAGGTGGTAGATCACTATTACATCCATGCAAATCAGTGGAAGCTGCAAATTCTTTCAGAAAACAGGATATTGGTAGTTTAGGTTTCTCCACTGCCTCTCACTTCGAGTAAGTTATTTCTCTCAATGGAGAATTATTAAGACTTTTTTTTTTTTTTTAACGTGAGTTTGTCTGCAGCTTGCCAGTGACATCTTTACTATTCAGGCATGCATGATGGCCCAGTGGGAGTTTCAGTTCACTTCTGATTATTTCCCAGGCTTTGGCCAGAGAATTTCTCAGGCTCAGATGGTTCTTAGCAATTGTTTCAGAGCAATCCCTGTCTTCGCTGCACATCAGTGCCAGATTTTCAAAGATGCAAATGCTGTGTAACGCGTGACAGTTCTGTCTCTGCAGCTCAAATAACGTGTTTTTGAAAAGGCAATTCTTAAGTCTGGTTTTGAGACTCTTGATGATCTTGGTGATACTATAGAGAAAAATGAGTTCTTTCAACAACAGAGAGGGAGAGAGACAAATGTTTTAATCAGAAGAACAAAGAAAACCCGTGTGTACTTGTCAGTAACAGGGTTGGTGGGGAGAATTTACTATTTTTTAATTAAAAAAATGAAAGATTATGTCTCGCCTTCAGACCTCTTGTTTCTGTTTCAAATGATCTGGCCGCATCATTACTTATTAATCGATACTGTTTTTCTGTGCACAATGAACTTATTTATTGTATTTATATAAGACTGCCTGATGAACAGGGTGGCTGCTTACAGCGCGATGATATTGAAGTAGGTTGAGTTATAAATATTTTTAATGATCCCTTTGCTTATGGATGGATTATTCCTCTCAGGGAAGGTGAGGGCTTGCCCAAGTAGCTTCAGAGAACAATTTGAGTGTCAGTTTCACAAGTGAAAAAAAAAAATCTGAAAAGGAAAAGGAAGCAATTCATTCACAACGGGACATGGTGCAGAGGAGGATAACCTGCCTTCAAAGATTTTTGTTTCGAGTATTATAATGTTTAATAAATAGTTTACTTCAAAGGCTTTTGCTGGAGAAAAAAAAATAAAATAAGCAGCTTTCCTGCTATTCTTGTTCACTGGTCCAGCGTTGCTATAAGTAGCTCATATCCTGTCCTCTGTGGTCTCAGGTGGTTAGCTTTTGTTTGGGAAACCGAAGCTTCAGCCCAAAGAGCTGTGCCACCAGTTAAATTATTAGGTAGTTGACAATATGTCTTGAAAATCAATGGAACTCATTGTGGAACTGGGTGGGGGGTGACTTTGGCAGGGGAAGAGGGGTGTCGGTATTATTTTGGGTGATGAGCAAAGGCGACAGATCAGATCATGTAAAAATAGAAGTTACTAAGAAAGGCGTCTAAAGTAAATTCTTCACTTCCATCTTCCCCCACCATGGACTTTTTTTAAGCACTGTTAAAGTTTCATAGAGTACCAGATATACTGGGAGGTCATTTGATCTGTCCTCAGTGTCACGATCAGCTATAACAAAACCCATTCCCGTTTGAAGTCCTTCTGACCTGTTCTGTATTCATTTTGGTATTTCTGTACTCTTTTGTTTCTGCTAAATGTTGTGCTTTGTATTTGTGTTCCGTCGAGTACAGAAATTACTCAAGGCTTAAAGGAAAAGGCTTGGGAGTTTCCCAAATAATTGTCTTCAGTTTTCTAGTTCTGGGCATACGAACTGAGCTACTGTTATGTTTTCTTCCATTGTTTTTAGTTCTAAGTTGTTTCAAATCATTTGAGAGTGTGGTGTTAGGTTGCCGCCATCCTTCTAAGTCTCATGTTTGTCCCTCACTGTGAGTTCCCATCTTTGTGGGCACAGTTTGAAAACAAAACCATTCAGTCTCTAAGGTAAGGATCATGAAACAGAATTGCAAAGCTCCAGTCTTCACCTTGTAGCCTGTTGTAGCCAAAACTGTAAGTGGCAGGACTTCGAAGAGAGCTGAGCAGCACAAACAAGGAAATTCTGCTGGAACTACCTTCGCTTCACCCATGCTCTTAGAAGATTAAACATGGATAGTTTTTAACAGGGTTTAACTCGCTCCTCTCTGATAGTACGTTTTCCTGAGATCATATCTGGTATTTCAGATCTGGAACATAACTTGCTCTGATTGGAGATTGACTGGGATGAGTTCCAGGGCTACATACCCTGTTTACTTGGCCACAAAGAAGTCAGAAATTTCCATGAGTTTCCACAAGTGGGTAGAAGAATATCCCATGGATAACAAATTACTGCTCAGCAGAAAAAGGAATTCAATATTCTGTCTCTAGGAGTGTATCTCTTGTTGTATCCTACACTTGCTTTCCAGAAGCTTGGTAGGTAGTAAGAATGATGAGGCTTGATCAATGCTTCCTCAAGATGAGATCCAAAATATAGGCCCCAACAAATTGGCAGGAGAAAGCTGAAAGTGTAAATGGACCAAGAGGAATGATGAAGATGCCTGGGGACTTTTCAGAGACATATCCCCTGGCCCTGATTTCAGTGTCATCCCTATGAAATATCCTGTATTTCCAGCCATGGCAACTCCAAGCCAATGAAACAAGAAATATTCTTCTCACATGTAATTTTGTCTGTGAGGAATATGACACTGAGGATCAATGGGATAAGGAGGAGAAGGCTGAGTGCAAGGACAAAGAACTGTTCTCCAGAAACAAGACATTGTAATCACCTGTAAGGAGGGCCTCAGGCAAAATACACTTTTTCTTCAAGGCAAAGTACATAAGGCATAATACTGAGCTGTCTCGGTCTGTTTTTCTGTTCCATAATGTATGATCTACAGTAAAATTTCTGGAAAAAAGCTGGTTTTACCAAGTAATCTGCACACGGAAAAGTAGAGGTGATTCTGAGAATATTTTAGAGTTTCACTGGTGATTCTTTGAGTCTTTCCTATTGACTCTGTATTTCATCAGAGTCATTATCTGTTGACTATGAAATAGTCCCCAGAACGTGTCAAGGAAGCAATTACCTCAAATCAGCTCTTGTTCAACTTACAGCTAATGAATAACTATTATGAACTAATCAGTGCTGTAATGGTAATTAGTAAAGTGGGTAAAATAACTGGAAATTAAAATGATTAAACTTGCCTGTCTGGAATTCCACATTGAGCACTAAGTAAATGCTGTATTGCTTGAATCAGAAATAATATATGGCCGCTTGCCTATTTATGTTACCGTGCCACTCAGACAAATCCTCTGCAATCTTCAAGCAGACAATGTGGTGGTGACCAGAACTGCCAAGAAGCTCGAGAAAAATTATGCCTTGTTGTGACCACGGGCCCTTTCAGACCTATTCTTCACCATGTGCGCACATGGTCCCATTCTGCCAAGCTCCTGCCCCACTCCTGCAAGCTCTTCCTTACTCAAAGTCTACATGGAAGTCTTTGGTGTATCCCTTGTGGATGAGTCTTGATCTGCCTGTCCCCACAGTCTGGGGTCCTTTCCACGTCTCCAGGTCCAGTAATGTAGATGAACTGCCTGCAGAAAATTCAGAAACTATTTGGTGTATATTGTCTTAAGCAAACTCAACTGCCGTGGAGGAAAGCCATGAAACTCTCTCCTAACCATCCACCGGCAAATTTATGAAAGAGTGATTTGCCTTTTTTTTTTTTTTTTTTTTCCCCCCAGAAGGGCCTTTTGCGCAGAGGTTCCTGTTATCCCACCATGATAAAACTACATAGCTGTGCTTCCTTTTAAAGGAGAGTGTAGTTGTGTTTTTCTGTTCTGCGTCTTTCACTTTTGCTAAGGTTTCCCAAATCAGGGACAGTATTTTCCAGAATCGAAACCACTGCCTGCTGCGCTCTGGTGTTCTTCATACTAACTTGTGAATTTCCCCTTGTAATATTGCTGAGAAGTCAAGATACATTGTTCTCGTATCTTGTAGACAGGGAACAGAAACATAGAGAAATCAGAATTTCATCTGCTCTAAAGCAAGTGCCCGAAAATTGGATATCACAATCTGAGATTACTTCGTCAGCTAGCAGAGAAAATCAGGTACTTCCAGGGCAATTCTTTTCCATGTGTTTCTCTGCTTTGACTGTGAAGGGCTCTAAGTTCCCATGTTCAAACTTTGATATCTAATGTTCATGTCTTTAATGGACCCAAAGCTGTAACACAGGACCTACAGGTGCCCTGTAGTTTCTGGAGTAGCATGCGGAAGCCAGATGGGACACCTTAAAACATCCAAAATGGCAATGGTAGCTGAACCTCACCCCTGAAGTTGGGTGAGATGTTGCACGAAGTTTCTGTTAGACCCTAGAATTTACCTAGAGCATTAGCAACAGAGTTTTCTCTGTAATGCATGACATACTATCTAATACCTTAACTGAAAAACAAATCTTCCTTTAGGATTCCTTTCAAACTGCATGAAAACAAGAGAAAGCCTTATTTTGTACCATGTTTCATGTTGCAGATAACAATTAAAAATAAAAAAATCTATTTAACCCCTTAAATACAGTCTTGCACAGGGAAGAACTCTTATAACTGTAAGAGAAAAGGTTTTATAAACTTCAAAACAGAACTAAATTCTCACATGTATATCTACTTATGTAAATTTGTATATGCATACATGTAAATATGTATATATAGTTTGTACATACACAGTGTAGATTTATATGCATATATTATATATAAATATTGCTTATAAGTATTAAACTTAGATGATAAAGAGGAAAGAGTCTAATGTAAATATAAATGAATCAGATGATGATTGCACTTTGTGTGTTCATGTCGTAAGGTTCTGCATGTAATAGGGTAGCTTAATTTGGTTTTTTTTTTCCCCTGTATATAACTTTGTTGATGTGAACATTAAATGAATTAGTGGAATTATAAAGCCAGTTAATAACTGGTATTTCAAATTAAATAGTCAAACCTTGGGAAAATGAGGCTGGGAGGAATAGAAACAGAAAGAAAAATCAGAAGAGAAAAGAAAAACTATTCCCTGGTGGTTGTTGTTGGCTGCTACGTGTTAAATTGCCTCACTGGCAAACCCTCAGTTTTGTGGACTCCAGCAGTTACAGTAGCTCTTCTGCATTGAACATATGTTGTATTGATTACTGTTTGTCATTATGCGCACTTGAAATGTAAATTATGGAAACTTCTCTTCTACTTGTGGTTTGATATTTTAGGGGAAATAATTTTGAAGTGTAGATTGTTAATTGTGATTCAGTTTTATCTTTATTCTGCGAAGCTATATGTAGCATTTACGCTATTTTGGGTAGAATTGTGGTAGACTATGGTTGACATAAGGATGTTTTTATGAAACACAGGTAAAGGAGAGGAAAGATGGGTGACACATGCTGGCTTGCTGTGTTTTTTTACAAGCAGACATCAAAACAATGATAGATGTTATATATGATCAGATTTTTTTTTTTTAAGGAAAGGAGCTATCTTAGATGTTCAAGAATTCGCAGGTTTTTTTCCAAGAAAGCCAACCGCATTCCTAAATGGCATATATAAAAAAACCTGTGAAGTTGTAGCTTATTTCTGAAAAATATGAATGGTAAAAACTGTTTCTATTTAAAATCACCATTTACCTCTCTCTTAGTAAATATATAAAAATGTGCCAGTGTTATTCTAAAGCATTCTGCTTTTGTCTTCTTGGCTCTTACACAAAGACTATCTAAATACTAAATCAATAGTAAAACCTGAGATCAAGTGTGCTATGGAAGTGCTTTTCTTCAGCGTGCTTCCTACAATTTTCTGTAAAGCAAAAGCAGGTTTGCTCAGTATGTGTAAAGGTTGAGCAACTTGCTAGAAAGGAGGAGCGGTAGGTACCTTGGGAGCTGAGACACCGACTGGTGCAGCATGACTGCAGAAATAGTGCAAACTAGGTTAACTTACTCTAGGAAAAATGAGGACTCCCTTAAAGAGATTAAAAAGCTGAAGGATTGTGGGGATTCAAGGACACGTTTTATAAGGGAGCAAGCGACCAGAAGACCAGCTGCCACTGAAAGTAGAGTGGTCACAGACACCCCTATCTTTAATGTTTTCTAAAATCTCCTCTTCATGCTTTTTACTTTAAAATTACCCTAGATGATATGACTTTGCCGAAGTCCCTATTTTTAGTTCACTTTGAAGTTAACAGAGAAGTTGTGTCAATCTTGTTGACATTAGTTTTGTACTGAATGTATGCAATATAGCTTAAAATTATTCTTACATTAACTGATATTACATTCATACTTTTTTTCTAAATGAAAAATGATGCCTTGGGATATCCTTCCAAGAACTATAGCTTTTCCTTCTTACTTTGTTTTGAACAGAACAAATTGAAATTCATGCAATGTGCCCTTCACAATACAGAGTTGTCTTTCACATGATACTCATGCGATGCTTAAGAGTTCAAACAATCGTGTTTTTCAAGAAATGCTGGGAACCTCTGATATTTCGTTCTTGAGCTTTCCTTTTTTCAATCTGCTATCTCGTGTGACATAACCTTGTCAGATGATAATGATGTTCCATGTGCAATGGTGCTGCCTGGTAATTTTTCAGATGGTTACTGTACTGGTGCTGACTGTCAAATTCAGATTCTCCTTCTATGAAACCTAAAAGAAGAAGTAAAAAGACCTGAACAAAACTCAGCCTTGACTTCAGTTACAGTTCAGTCATATGCCAGAAAACTCACATTTCTGAGTATTGATTGTGTTCATTTACCACAGCAAAGTGCATTCATTGATAACTACCTGCTGGTATTGAATCAATCTTATGTGAAGCACGAGACATTATTGTCAGGTAGGGTAAATAATATTGATTCCATTTTAAAATGAATACGGCATAGAAGAAATTAATTTGATTCTATGAAGTCATTTAATTATGTTCTATTGACTATATAAACAGTGAAGGCCATGTAATAATATGATATCATGAGGCAAGTTACAGCTGCAAGCTTTGACAAGGTTACCCCTCCATAACAGCAGTAAACACATTTTGGTTTGGTTGTGTATTAAAGGAGGAAGAGAAATCCAATGCCTGTAATCGATCTTAAAGTAGGATCTCAATTGATACCAAATTCTCTGAGAGTCTGAGTGGAACTATAGTCTTCACTGACTGCAGCAAACCAGGTCCTTGATTATGTTGTAGGTCAGCAGATTTTGAAGCTTCAAATATTATTCTGACTAATGTACTCTGCTGTCAAAACTCCTTATCTTCCAAAATAAGCAAATAATCAGGAATGGGAGAAGGGAATTGTGTTGATTATACCTTTTTGCTCGATCGTATTTCAAGCTATTTGCTCTATGAAAGAGCAGTAAGGAAGGACTAGTGCAATAAGCACAAGTACCACAAACATGAGTAAGCCATGGAGATACCCTCGCAATTGCTCTTGCATCCATTCCCCTATTATAATAGTGAACTGCGGTGCAGTAAAGTTGTTAAACAGCAGCAGATAAAGGAATGAAACTGTGAAACACAGAACCCTTTTTGGGCTACAGGCAACCATGAAACCGAGATTTAGTTGTTGATCAAATGCCTCAAATGTTGTCTTCATAGGTTGTACAATTAATCTTGAAGTCTTAGTATATGCAAAAATAAGTTATTGATTTTCACATACTATATGAAAAGAGCAGGAGACATGGAGAATTCTGTCAGTGCCCTGTCACCCTTATCTCATTTTAAATACTTAAGATCGAATAATTTGCAATCAAGTTGTAGCTGGTTGAATAACTATCTAGAATTCAACACTTTTGGAAACAGTAGTGAGGTCAGAAGAGCTGGAGGAATAAAAACAGTTGTCTGTATTTGAAAAGCAGGCAGAGGATGTGAGCCATGTGACTGTAACTGGTGGATGCAGTTTTATCTTGAGTGAAATTTGTCTGTACAAAGTAATCAATAGAGAAATTAAGATAGATGAATAATTATCACTAATCAGTGTTACAGAAATGGACATAAACACTAGTATGATTATGTGTGTATATGTATATATATATATATTTTTTTTTTACAATAGTACTTCAGTATCATATATTCAGATATCCTTAGGCATTGGGCTTAAAGGTCCAGAGGGGCTCAAGTGCCTATTTTGGCACCTATAGCAAGATTCAAGTGCAATTTAGGTGCCTGAGTCAAAGAAAGTGATCCAGGAAGCTTAAGATCCAGTAACCTTCTAAGTCTCCTCAGGACACCTAAAATAGATTGCACAGCTGTCTAAACCAAAGGTACCTGAATCTTCTCTGCAACCCTGCTCTGGAGAACTACAGGGTGTTTCAAAAAGATGGACCCAATTAGAAATCACTAAATCTCTGCAGGAACAGCCCTGAGCCTCCTTCACTCACAAGATGATGACCCCACAACACAAGGCCATTTGTATTCTGCAATTCAGCAAGACTGAATCTGTAATTGCAGTGCAGTGTGTGTTTCAATGGCATTTTGGCTTTGCAATCGGGTCCATCACTTTGAAACACCCTGTAGATATCAAATGTTCACTTATCCTCACTGTGCTGCGGAAACAAAGCACTTAAACTCATCTCTCTCTCCTGAGAGAGTCTTAGGAAACATCTAGCATGAGTGAGCAGCGTTGAGTTCAACCCAAAGACAAGCAGCTGTGGCCACATTCATGAAAATTCGGAGTGATAGAAGGCAGAGACGCTCACTTTTTGCAGCCCACCTTGCTGCTGAGAGCGCTTGCCTAGGAGGCCGCAGGGAAGGGTTCTGTGCTGACTTCCACATGACGGAATTAAAATCTGCCCCGTCCCTGCAGTATATTATAATTAGGGTGGCAGAGGGAGAAACCTGGTGCTTCAGCCATTCTGCTGGGAAAGCAGAGTCTGGTTCCTGTTTTCAGAATAAATTCCCTGTGCCAGACCAGGCAGCTGAGTAGCTCTGGGAGCAGAGACCAGCAGGTGGTTTGCTCCTCTCCCCAGCCGAGATCCTTGGTCTTCAAGCTACAGCACCAGGTTTGTTCCTTCCTTGTCCCCTTCCTCCGCTTGTGACTGCGCAACGGCCTGCCATACTCAGCAGGAGCAGTCTTTGAGCACCCTGCAGCCAAATTTGTAAATATTTAAATTACTGAGTCCATTTTGACCTGTGGAGTGCTGAGCTGCATCTTGGTTGTCCTTTCTACCCTGCTTGGTCACGTGTGATGCAATTTTAGTCACCTACTGATGAAAGTCCTCCTTCAGCAGCCAGAGCAGGGTTGCCTTGTCAGCCTAATTCCAGCCATGGTGGATACATGGAGAGAAGAGAAAGGAGAAGAGGAAAGAAAGGAGGACAGAAAGGAGAAGAGAAGAGAAGAGAAAGGAGAAGAAGAATAAGATTTTATTTGCAATTTGTCTCACTTTAAAATTTTATTCATTAATAAAGTTGTAAGACTGATCTGTCCAACTTTGACCTTACCCCACTGTGAAGTGTTCTCAGTTCCATTTCTTCGCAAATTTGACAGACAAACTGGGAAGCTTCAAAGCATTGGCATAACCTGCGTGTTTCTTCCTAAGATTATAGTGAGTAGTGAGAGTATTGTGATGGATAAAATCAGTACTAGTTATTTCCAGTCTTACAACTCTTTCCTTCTCTTCGTCCTCATTTTACTCTACACAGCAATGCTCAGGAATTTGTATTTATCAGCAGCAATCTTTGTTGTTCCTAGTTTCTTTTTCTGTTCCCACACCAGGCTGATATAATTCTTGGTACATGGACTCAGGTTGCTATTTATGCCAAGTGTGATTAACTGGTGTTTGGAAATAGATATGTAACTATGGATGTGTTACCCTATTGTGTTATCACTGCTAAAATTTTCTTTAGTTGACTGGTGTACACCTCATGGCCACTGGATCGTTCCTGGTCTTCTCCTGGGGTAGAGACATTCAGTGTATGATCAACAACAGACTTGAGAATGAGTTCAGGTTTCTTGTGAATAGTGGCTTTGGTTTTTTGGAAACAAGGAGCCACAGTTAAAAAAAACATGACCAAGTTCTCTGATGATCGAAATAAGTGCACTGCAAGTTGCATTTCACCTCTTAAACCAGCAGAGAAATTAGCCTGGTGACCCCAGAAAATAGCTCTTGGATCTAAACCCGTAGTAGCTGCAAATGTAATAGTCCAAATCTGCTGTAGGTTGTCTGAGCAATCATTCTGTTGCATTACGCTCAGAAAAATGCTGGTGTGAGAAATAAACATAGTTTAGATACATAATAAGATAGAACAGATGTATAAAATGCATCTCTAAAAGAAACCCTATAATGGCAATTGCAAATATATTTCCCATGGCATGAAGAAATGATTGTTCAGTGAAGTGAAGAGTAGGACTGATAAAATATTTATTCGAAATCCGTTATCTTTATGTTTCATTTGCATTTAAAGAAATATTCCTAGCTTGCTTTCTTCACTGTTTTTTTTATGATCGTCTGAAACAGTTTCATGTGATCCTTTGTTTCGTCAAAAATCGAGTCAGAAGCAGAGATGAAAATATGGAGATCAATATACTCTGTGCTCTGAATGCCTCACAAAAACTTAGTCTTATTAAAAAAATAAATACTCGGTTACTTTAACCAACAACTTCAAAATATTGCCCCAAGGACAGAGGTTAAATCAATTACGAAGTGGTGGCCAAAGCTCATTCACTAATAACTTGGGGGGGGTGGGGAGGGGTTGAGAGTCATTAACGGGGGTGTTCTAGTCTGATCTTTGTTTGGGTGATTGCATTCTGCTGCCCTGTCAAGCATAACTGGGGATGATGATGTTCACCACTTCATCCCCAGTCCCAAATCCACTGAATAATGTTGCTGTTCACTGGTAAATGACTCCCAGGATTTTACTTCTTACCTGAGCTTCTTACATGAGCATTATGGCTTTGGGCTAAGGCAGCTCACTAAATGCCTAATGAGTATTTGACAGTTATTAACTTTGTATTTGTGTGAGTGAAATATTTATAAACCTGTCTTTGAAATCGCTGCTCTAATTCATAAGCACACGTAAGGGTCATGTTTAAATATATGAGTGCTTAAAGCTGACAAAGAGGCTTGCCTTTGAGAGTTTCCTTTTTTTTTTTTTCCCCAATTTTTACTACCCATTTGATCTCACATTTTCTACTTTTTTGTGTCTGCAATGTCAGTTGAGAGAAAAATGTAGAAATGGTCCCTAGAGCAGAACTGGACCCTGTTTTCCTGACTTCTGGGCCACATCTGGGCTTGAAGAGGGAAGTAGCTATATCACTTGGTTCTGAGGAGGTACAGCAGCAGAACTCTGAACATGTATTTTGAACCAGGGAGGAGGATAGAATGTAAGCACCTTTAGTGTTAGGTGACAGATGATCGGGGGGTTGTATTGCTATTTTGGATTTAGGTGCTTCAGTTCTACCGAAGTGTCATGCGTTGTGTATGTAAGTCTTTTATTGGATCTAGCCCTTAGATATTAGCAAAAGATTGCCATGTAAGGTTTGAATTATAAAAGCACTAGTCTGTAATGTAAAAGTGCATTTTAAGTCCTACATGAACAGTCCTGCTAGTAATCATAGATGCAACAGCATGTATTTCTGAATCACAAAGATTAGAGAATGTACATCTATTGCTAATGCAGATATCCATCCTAATGCCATTAAATGATCCCTAGAAATTTGATGGTAGGAAACAGGTATAATACTGGTGCTGTAGCTGCACTATTGCAGAGACTTTCATGATGATTTAGTATCCAGAATAGTTAAGAAACATAATTAAAAACTGTTTTATTACATATCATAAAATTTATAGAGGCTTTGTGGGTTTTTTATAACCTTGCCATCAGTCTTTTTTGTTAATGTTATTGCATCTGAAATGAAAACTAAGTTTCCTTAAACTGAGGAATGAAAAAGTACAGCACAACTTTCCCTGTATTATTTAGTAGTTTTTTCACCAGCCCCACCCTGAAGAAGATTATAAGGATGAGAGATTAATTTGTCAAACAAACAATTTTTTTTTCCAGGCAGATATGTCCACATTAACATGCAGTGTAGCAACTCAGTTCTTACTGAATTGAAGGTTCTCACTGAAATATCTTGGGTGAGACCATGAACTTACTGAAACCAGTGGGACTGCTGACAGAAACAAGTCCAGGACAAAAACAGATCTGGGATTTAAAGCCTTTGTATCTCTAACCTGAGCGGTAATGCCACTAAACCCCCTAAATCAGTTGCCAGGCTGTGTGATTGCCATGGTGTGAGAGGAGAGTGTCTGGTGGGAACACGCACGGAAGAGATTCTCACATAATTCATGTAAAGCTGCATCACCTTTGATGGCTTGAGTTCTCATACATGTAGTCACTCCTTTCTCACAGGTCCCCCTCATGACCAGCTAGATTCCTGCTTTGAATTTTTGGTTTGCAACAGCCTCAAAAATGCATCTGGACTTGCTCAGGTTCAAGGGGCTTCACATGTGAATTTCCCAAAATCCGTGTTTCAGTCCAGAGAGCTTTGTAAACTGAATCAAAGCTCTGTAAAAAGGCCTTGGCTTCCCACACACATTTTTCTCCAGTTGTAGTTATCATTGTGCTACCTGCTGTACAAAACAAAACAGAAAGATGCTGTGGCTTACCAAGTAGTATTTGGAAGCACTCCAAGGCAAATTAACAGACCAAGCTCTAACCAGTGCTTGCCCAACCATTAGAAAACCTTGTAAGCTGTGAAAGAATGCAGTTTGCTCTGCAATTTTCTCCCTATGAAATGTAGAGACTAAAACCATTTTTGCAGTCAGTGGAAAAATAAGACCTATCTAACTGTTCCGTGTGGTTGTAGGTAGCCTCACAGGGAATGAAAGGCGCCTGTGCTCTGCTTTTTCTTCCACATAAGTGAGTGCCAAAAGTAGTGCTGAGCTTGAAGGGGAGTCAAACATTCATTATTCCATGGCCACCCAGAGGGGTAAAAACATTGGTGTCTCGAAATTAAGCAGCATTTGCTTGACATTTCTGTAAATCAATTCTACTCAATAGCTTTTTTTTTTTTTTTTTTAAATGGAGGGGAATAATTGTGCCCCAAATCAGATAGTACTTCTCAAAAATCACAGAATCACAGAATGGTTGGGGTTGGAAGGGACCTCTGGAGATCCTCTAGTCCAACCCACCTGCTAAAGCAGGTTCAGCCAGAGCAGATCACACAGGAATGTGTCCAGGTGGGTCTTGAATGTCTCCAGAGAAGGAGACTCCACAACCTCTCTGGGTAGCCTGTTCCAGGGCTCTGGCACCCGCACAGTAAAGAAGTTTCTCCTCATGTTTAGATGGAACCTCCTGTGCTTCAGTCTGTGACCATTGCCTCTCATCCTGTCATTGGGCACCACCAAAAAGAGTCTGGTCCCATCCTCTTGACACCCACTCTTGACATTTTTATAAGCATAAAATGTACTTCGTTACTGAACATCTTACAAATTTGTAGTTAACCAAAACAAACTAGGCTGACAAATATTAAGTATCTTACAGATCACAGAATCATAGAATAGTTTGGGTTGGAAGGGACTTTCAAAGGTCATCTAGTCCAACCCCCCTGCAATGAGCAGGGACATCTGCAACTAGATCAGGTTGCTCAGAGCCCCGTCCAGCCTGGCCTGGAATGTCTCCAGGGATGAGGCATCTACCACCTCTCTGGGCAACTTGTCCCAGTGTTTCACCACCCTCATTGTGAAAAAATGTCTTCCTCATATCTAGCCTAAATCTCCCCTCTTTTAGTTTGAAACCTTTACCGCTTGTCCTATTGCAAGATGTTAGTTTTCTGTGTACTATAGTTGTACACATTTTTGTTGGCTTTTCCCACTTTGTAAGTAATTACCTTGCATACAATGCCCAAATCTCTAGTCAAAGCAAACTCTACAGGATGCTTTTGTGAGCCTTGCGCTGTTCATTGTCAATAGACTTGCTTTTTATGGTTGTGAAAATCCCATTACTCTAGCAAGTTACCTTAGTAAAACATACAGACAACTTTGATAGTCCCCTGTGGCAATGCAGCTCATTGCAACCTTTATTAGTTGGACATGTGTATAACTCTTCTACTTGGACAGTGACCTCCTCCTGGGCAATGGAACCAAACTTCTCTCTGAAAGATGTTTAAAGATATGGTCGCGGTGATATTGTTACCAATAACTACAGCTACTTTCCAAGGAGGAGGGCAAGTGGCTACTTTTGAGGCAGCATATTTTTATTTTCAGAATACTCAGCTTTCCTAGCTGTTATATCTATGATACAATTGAAATCTCATGGCAAACAAATATTATAATTGCATGTAGGTAATGGCAGTTCAAAGTGGCTTTGTCTTGCAGTGTCTTTGTCTTCCCCTGACTCTGCTCCGTCACCTTTTCCCACATCCACCCTGCAACGGTGGTCACTAAAAGTTGACTGCTGTTTTTGTTGTTGTTTTGTTTGTTTGGGGGTATTTTTGGAAAAAAAAAGGTCTCATTTTGCAACCATCTGCTTGTTCTCTGCTACACAATAGAGAGATAATTGAATGGTTCTTGTCAGTGGTTATTTTTTTATTGTTCTAGAATAAACAGGTCAAATGTTCTTGCCCATTTAAAATACTTGTAGAAATATTTTTATTTTTATTAACATATGTTAAGAACCGCTGTACTGTCTAGTGAGGTTAGTAATGTTTAACCACACTGTACATAGATGAAAGATTTTTTTTTCCTACTCCAGATCATATTGCATATTTAGCGGATATGATTTTGTAAACACTTAGGCACATGATTTGCCTTATACTAACAACAAGTCCTGATGGCGACTGTTGGCCTAGTTACCTGTGAAAAGTTAGGCCAAACCACGCAGGGTTGGGACACATTTCAAAAAACAAGTAGCTGCTTTTTCTTGTGCAGATTTCTTCGTGTTCTTTTTTTTTTCAATAGATTTTATCAGAGAAATATGTATTATTCCAGTAGGAGCTTCTGGTGTTTTGAGACTAAAAGCAACTTGCTAATGACCTAACTAAACCAAGCCTTGTGGCAGGAACCTGTTTCTCACCGACTTGCAGACGGGTTGAGGCAGTGGTGTGTGTCGGACTTATGTTCCACATGTGGTACTCAGGGCAGTTCTCCCTGGGTTTTTCATTAAGTAGCTGATATAAAGTAAATGTTTGAAGTATAGGTTGACCGTATTTGAAGCATATGAGTGATGAAAGTGATGCATTATGTCACTGTAACGTATTGACATTATCAATTATGTGTTATTAAACAGCTTAGCTAACTGAATGATTTACCTTGTGTTTAACTGCCTTTTTCAATTAAAGGTAGCAAATGCTGTAGAACTGGGGCACAGTCATAGAAACCATATATTTTCCCCTGTTAACACCACCACTGCTGACATGCAAGTGATGGGAGTGTTGGCATTTTGCTGCAGGCTCTAATGGGCTAGTTTAAATGGTCTAAAAAAAGTGATTAATGGTCAGGAACAGGACTGCTACACAGCTTCACAGCTCTTTCCCTCAATGCCTTTCCATTTATGTCAACTAGCCGCACACTTGGGAGGTGTTATTTCAAAGTAGTCAACACAGGGTTTTCTTCTACTGCCATTTGTTTCTGTTTCATAGGTCCCTTTGGCTGGCCAGATACAGCTAGCGTTTCCTTAACGTTGTAAGCTTCAGTGATAAAGGAGGATAATCCACAGGCTTTTGTAAGTCTGGTGACCAAAATCTAAACTGTTGAACTCAACCAACATTTCAAAACAGCAACTGCTGTGTTTTATATCACTCTATTTACTCCGGTTTGATGTATTGTGTTGGAAATAATTTAAAGGTTCCTCTCAAAGTAATTGAAGCACTTCATCAACCAATATGTGATTCTCTTCTGCTATTCACTTGATTTTGCAGCAAGCAGTAATTTGTACATTAGTACTGCTTGTTCGTAATGGGTAACTGTCCACCCCTAAGCCCTCCCTAATTTACATGGATACACATATACATATATATTTGTTATGTGTATTTCTTTGGGAACTGAGGTCAATAAACATTACTGCAACATTTTACTCCCCCCCACCCCAGTAACAATTAGCTACCATTAGCAGGAAAAATGAGTAGCTGCAAAAAGAAATTAGAAACAAGGTTGGAAAATCCAGCATCTCACTCTTTTTAATGAACCCTAGGACAGTGAGGTATCTAGTAGATATAATGCATTCCCTTTGCTCTTTTAAGCTAAGGCAATATCAAACACTGAAAAGTCATGGGGATTGAACACTCAAGGGGAAGATACCTTGTGTTTTTTCAAAAGTTTATGTCACTGTGCTAAGATCTTAGAGCTTATGGCTGAAAGTCAGCATTTGCTCTTAAGTATCATGTTGTGAGTGAGGGGAATATATTTTCTTAGAATAGGACATTGAGAAGTGTTTTAGTTGCTAGCGTTTTGTCTTGGCATTTTGTTAGTGATCAAAGTATGAAGCTAAGTCTTAGTTGTGCACAAGCTCAACCAAGTTTTCTGAAGAAGCAGCTTAAGAAAAAAGTTCATATAATAATTTGAGGGCAGAGGGGATATGATTTTAGAGTGCAGTGACGTTGGATCCAGCATATATACTGGAGTCAGTCTTTTGCAGAGTAGTTAACGCCAAGCAGATTTGCAGTGTCTGTAGGGGAAGCAGCACAGCTCGAAGGTGAGCATGTCACCCAGTTGGCTTGTCCTTGAATGTGATGCTCAAGATGGCATTGTAGCTCATCTTCCTTTCGTGATGCTATTTTTAGCCACCTTTCCCAGGTGGGCATGCTGGATGTCCATCGTGTGCTTGTCCCCCGGCTCCCCAGTCACTTTGGCTTAGCCGGTGGACTTCAGCCAAATGTAACAGAGGGGAAAGGGTCCTTAAAGCATTACGCTCTAAGCTATTTCATGAAGAAAAGTTGTCCAGCTAGAGTAGAAAGCTGCAGCTCTGTGTGTTAGGGAGTGTGGGCAGAGGGTTTGGTCAAACTCATGGTTTATTTAAGGCAAGAGGATCTGCTGGGGAGCGAAGTTACGGGTGCCCCTGGGGCTGTAATGCTGGTTTAGAGATGATAAACTATAAACCCCATCTAGGAGAAAGCAGGCTGCCTTCGTCCTGGTGCTGACACAGCTGCTTGTTACCTCCAAGAGACACTCCACTCCTGCTTCTGCAGTACGTGGAGAGAGATTTTCAGGGAATTTCTTGTCTCTGTACGTACACGGGCTAGAATATGTGTAGTTGTTACTACAGGTACTACTTACCTGTAGTAACAACTACACATATTCTAGCCCACGTACCTACAGTGAACCAAAGAAATAGACTTAACAACAGAGTCAATTATACTGTTAAGCGGTATTCCTTATTTTATCAGCGCATAAGTGCTCCAGTGACTGGATGCTCTTGTGTTGCTTATATTCATGTAATTATAACATATGCATTACCATTTTTGAAAATTTTGACATACAATACATCTATACTAAGAAATAATTGATGATGTTAGTTATAATTGTTTAGTTTCTTACTTACAATACCTCTATTAATTATTAGTTAAACATAAACTGAGCACTCTGCTTCTAAACAATGTATCACTTATTGTGTCTCCCACTTGTCATGCAGAAGGATCTAAAACTTGAAAAATATCCCCTCGTTTTGCAGGTGGTCAGAAAGCATTTATCATGTCAATTGGTTAATGATGGGTACGCCTTTTATAACTTAATCACAGTATACATTAATTTGGCAGCTTCTCTTCAACAGTAGTACAGAAGCTTCTTCCCTTCTTCCTCCTTATTACAACGTTTAACTGATCAGCAGACACTTGCTTTTGTGGTTGTTTAATAATAATAATAATATATATATATAATTATTATTAGTCCTCAGGTGGGTCAGGGGAACGTATGCTCTGGATAGTTTGCAAGTGTTACTTATTAACTGAGGCCCCCAAAATCCTGGCCGCGGGGTGAGCATTCCCAGGCCGTGCTTAGCCTGCTACTTCTCTTTTGGAAGCGTGTGTCGAGGTTCATTACACACATTTATCCTTCAGTTTTCTGCTTGGCTCGGATTCGCTCCTAAGAGTCTGTTCTGAAACGATGACGTAAAACGTATCTACACTTTTTCTTATACATCAGCGCAGCACTTTTCACCCTGTAGTTTATAGTGGTACTGCTTGTGGGCAGGTTTCAAAGGAACCTCATCTCCATATGTTTTTACTCGATAATCCTTTACCCACCATCTTCAGCTCTCATTCCGTTGCTTTCTTGCCCGTGGCTACGTTTCTATCTCTGCATCAATTAGCACAGTGATTTATACAACAAGCAAGCAGTTTAGAGGTAATGGTACACAATTAACATCTCATTCCACCATAAAGGGTATGCTAAATACCCCAGTCACTGCTTTCTCTGCCTGGAATTGAAATAAGTGTTTGTCCTAATTCATATGCTATCTGATGTGAAGTGGGCCTGCTTTGTACGGCACTACACCATTAATCTAATTATAGATAGCTGCAAATGAAGTGCTGTCTGAGCATGGAGACTGAAGAAAATAGCGCTTTTGTCATTTAGCATGACTCTGTGAAGCAAGATCGCACTTTACATGGCAGCGCGGAGAAATGGAAATCTGAATAATATTGCTGCCTGTTGCATCTTTTCTAATTACAGCCGCATTGTAAACACAACTGGGCGCTGATATAAATAGAGCTGTAGCTACGCTGTCATGTGGCTTGTAGGAGAAAATCCTCAGTGTGCTGTTGTATTAAATGATGCATCCTGATTGACAGCTACCTTGAGACTGCGCTGATGGAGTTGTCAAAAGCCTTGTGCTAACAGGCTGCCGTGGCTGCAGCCGGCTCGCCCGCTCCCTGCCCGCTCCCGTCGCCTGTCCTCCCGGAGAAGGACATCGCCAACCTGTCAGTCTGTGCGGTTTTGATTCTGCCTGTTCAACCTTAGCCTCAAGTGGAGGGAATGCTGCCTTTTTTTTTTTCCTCTCTCTCTTTCCCCTCCCCCCCCCCTCCTCATGGCTTTAACCCTTGTTAGGTTTCTCGAGAGTGTTAATTATGTATCACACAAGGAACAGAAAGTGGGAAATGTGGCTGAATTACGATTCTAATTAAGTTTCTGCTGCTGGAGTGTGTCCTATCTGGTGGTGAGGCTTCTCTCTTTTTTTCTTTCATTTTGCTGCTGCTAAAGGCTGGTGATTTTTGTGGCTGTGTTGTGTGGTGGTTTTTTTTTTCCTTCTTCTTTACTATCTCCGCAGCACGTTGAGTGTTTGCTCTTCCCTTAGACTAAAAGTGCCGTAATTTTGTGCAGGTGTTAAAGCCAATCCTCACCACCACCCTGTGGAAGTAAATTAGCTCTAGAACTCAGAGCCTAGAAAAAAAAAGTCCCTGATTTGCAAAATTGTCATTTATCTCCTTGTTGAGTAAAAAATCCTTGACTCGGAAAGAAGGTGGTGCCTGATGCCTTCAAGTAATACAGAATAAACACATCTTCCTGTTTAGATGCCATGGTGGAAATCTAAGCAAGCTTATGATCACAGTATTAAAATGTATAATGTTTAATAAAAAAGGCAGTGTGCTCATTGTGTTCAGCACTGAAACATTGCTTGGTATTGATTTAATGAATACTGAATAACATTCTATTTGCGAATCCATGATGGTCAAAGTGCAAGTGACAGCAGTTAAGTGACTTGAAGCAGGATGCGCATTAGGAATGTTAAAAGGAAATTATATGACCACAGTTGATAAATGTCACCGATTCCAAAAATGAGAGTGTAAGGTTAGTGAAAATAATAAAGATGCACAGGAGATGGTTTCTCTACTGAAATGTGAGCTACGTAAGATTTTTGTGTTTCTGACCACAAGAATGATAGACATTTGAAAACCATGGTTGAACATTTATGTAAAGCATACTGAAAATCCACATCTGGTCAGCAGTCCAAACACTGTTCTAAGTAACACATGGGTAGTGATATATTAGACTGCTCTATAAAATCTCCAATGGAGTTTGAACATTTGCAGCTTCTGGAGACATGAGTTTCAGGTGTACAGGGAAGATCATATTTAATAAACTAATGTGAGATGCAACAGAGTGCAGTTTTGAGCATTTCACTGAAGGATCACAACATTCTGTTGTACACAGCAAGGGAGCTGCATCTGTGCAAACTACAGGACTTGCTTTTGAGCAAAGGTGGGGTCAGATATGCCCCAGACACCTTTTTTGTAGTGGCTGCTGGTCTACTTCTTGTCTACAGACTTGGGGGATCAGTATGGTAGATACCCACAAAAAACCTCCACAAAACCCAAGGTATAATTTCCACTGTATTTGCTTTCTTCCCCCTGCCTTTACTCCTTTGCACTGCTATTATTACACCTTTTTGTTTTCTTCTTTTTTTGTCCTGGCAATTTGGTTGTAAGAGGTAGTTTTGCGTTACATAAACATCAATTCATTGAGTGGGACAGGTAGGACAGGATACTGTTACCCGCAGAAAACTATTAGGTAACATCACTTTTCCCTACTATCATTTTTGTCGACTGTTGGTGGACTCCAACAGTCCCATGGAAAGGAAACACCTGTTTTCTATGCCATCCAAAGCTGTGCAGCTCCTTTTGGGTACCTCTTTATTAACTTTGCTTTGCCCGGATGAATTAGGCTCTGTAACCCTGTGAAGTGGAGCAGTGGCTGGTGACAACTGCTCATGAGCTCAGGTCTGATGTCTAGCAGGTTTCCTTGCTCTGAGAGTCCACCCGCCATCTATTTATGACTCCAACAGATGTTTCTTCTGGTTTAGGCTGGTGGAAACCTTCTGGTCTCTATTTATAACCCAGACTTTACAGCCTTCCCCAATTTACGCCACTTCTTTTTCCCATCTCCTCCTCCTCCTTGTGAGGAGAAAGGAAAAAAACCCCATGAACCTTGTCCACGCTCTGAGAGTAGCGCATCAAAACTTCTGCTTCGTTATGTTCAGCGTTGTCCTCAGTAAATCAAAGGCATAGCAGCGGCGTTACTCATGTAATGAGAAAATGTGGTATATTCTTAATTGTCTTTGTTGTGGCAGCACTGGCAGGGGTTGTTGGAGGTGGTTTTCCAGCACAACTCATCCCCCAGAGATAAGAGTCTCACAAAGGCGACATTTATGTGGGTATTTAGTGGGGTCCAGCCAGCAGCAGAAATACATCAAGAGTGATCTTAAAGAAGGAACTTTTCTTTGCTGGCTTTGTCTTTTTATATTCTGAAAGGTCATTTTTGAACCAACTGTGCCAAAAAAAGGCCTTTCCCCAGAAGTTTACTGTTGTTATTTTTTACTTTTTGATTACAGTAACTTGCTTATCCCCCAAACAGACTAAAGAACAATAAACAAATACAAAAGGAAAAGGAACAGCTCATCAATAACAAAGACCAGCATTTTAAAGCTTTGAGTGTACTGACTCTCACATCTCACTCCAAGCAAAGCAGGAGTCCTGCAGAGAAAGGAATCTAAAAGATATGAAAATTATAAAGATAGTAAAAACAATGTTTGCTAGGGATATTTTAACTTGGTGTGGAGAACTGAGCTTTAAAGTGCAGCATACTGAGGAACATGGTTTTTTCCCCACCGCTGTGTGTTGTGGAGTGCATAGGGAATTCTGCATTTCAGTCCCTGTGAAATACTGCAACCTAGATGCATGCAGAAGGTCTTGCTTTCACCTAGAGTTAAAATTTTGAGATTGAGCGGCTCAGAAGTGTTATATGTCGCTTAAAAAACTAAATGACATCTAATCCTTTGAAACCATATCAAAATAGTCTCTTGCAAGAGGCAACAATACAGTCCACAAATCTAACTTATTTCTGTATTCTTCTTTTTTTTTTTTCTTTTATTTTCAAACTCTGAGTACAAAGAAGACACTAACCATGGATACTGAAACTGTGCAATTTGGTGTAATTATATTCCCCCCCATAGATTTAATGAAGGACTTTTAAGTACAATTTATCTTTGATAAATAGTCCCTCTGCACAGAATGTTTATTAGATTGACAGCAGAATACACTCTGCAAGCTTTTTTTCCTTGCCACTTATGACTCAGATGAATTTTAATAGGAGTAAAAAGCTTTTATTTGCACAGTAATTTCACTTAAGGATCATATCCTTCAGAAACTGGCAGACACTTGTATGTCTTGATTGCAAAACAGACACTCAAGAGTAAAGAAACATGCAGAAGATGTTATTATTTGACTTGTCACACTGCTGCAATTCTATTTGCAACTTATGTCATCAAATCTCCTATAGGCATCACCTCCCCTCTCCTTACAGAGCGTACATGCAAGTGTGCATACGTGCACACATATGCACACACACATGTTACTTGTAGAAAAAAACAACTGGAAGGAGCACACCGAATTGAACGTAGTTGCTTGTGCAGGTAGAGAACTAGCTGTATTTTGGGCTTGGAAAAATGTGAATGCCACAGTCCTAATTGTCATGATGATGCCTGCAGGAGGCTTGGAGTTAAAGCAGCTTTTTGCATACAAAATGGTGCTGGTTTCCCGGCGCCACATCAATCGTAACCATGTTTGGGAACGGGTTCTCAAATCTTTGGGTGCCACTTACAGCTTCAAGGAATATTGTTGTGGCGTTTTATTCCATTCGCTAGGGCGGTGATGGGGATCGGTTCATTTAACCATTTGGTTTTATTTCTGATTATAAGCAAGTATTTCTAACTGAATGGCTGCACTGTTCATTGCGCGTAATCTTGTGTGTCCAGATGATAATCCTCTGTTATGTATTTTTAATTTGGCTTTGAAAGCTGCTTTTTAAAGATGTCATTGCAGAATTAATCACCTTTCGAATGTATTTCTGTATACCTTGTTATACTCTTTACAGAAGCAGAAGGTAGAGTCCACCTTTACCTTCACCATAAGGAGATCAGATTTTTTCTGTCTGTGTAAAAATGAAAAGTTAAGACATTTTATTGCTAGTGAAACAATAGCTAATTGTTTTGGAGGAAAACATACTGTTCAAAGCAAGGTGTTGAACTTTGCATCAGCAAAATACGCATTTGAATTGTAAATGCAGTTCATACGATGCTTATTATTAAAACCTTTGTTCCCATCATTGATGAAGTGTGGCGGAGCGGGGTCTTCGCTCGCTTGGCCTTGGTGGAGCAGGAGTTTCGTGCAGAGACCGGCTGCCATCTACTGGCTTTTTGCATTGGTGTTCAAGTGCATTGGGACGAAGGGGATGGCCATCTGCCTACGTGCAAGGAATTATCCCTCAGCGACTGCAAGTTTTTAAAAACTAAAAGCCGGAGCTGAAATTAGTGTACGCACTTAGATGTTTTCAGAAAGGTTTTGTTTAAAGGGATGCTCTCAGTCACTTGAGGTTTATCATATTCTTTTCAATTTCTGATTGCTATAAAACATACTAGAGAAAACATACTTTTTTTCCCCCTCTTTTTTTCTTTTCTCAAGGTAGATTACAGCTGCTGAACAGTTTTTATTACAGCTAAAGTATACTCAATACAACCACAGTGTTCCATCATTCGTCCCGTGCATAAAAAAATGGAATTGAAATGATGTAATATGTTTTAATCGCAAAATACAAGCAAATTATTCACTTCGAACATTAAATACACAACAAAAAGAAATGTTTAAAAAGTAAATATAATGTTTAAAATCCATCACGTCATTGAAAATCTGGCAGACTTTCCCAAAAGGTCAGTTCCTAATTCAGCACAGCACTGGAAACAAATCGCTCTATATTCCTTATCCACTGAAGATTATGTGCAGTGGGCATAAGGATATTTTTGTGGTGTGTGTTTGGTTTTGTGTGGTTTTTAATGTATTTTTATTTTTTATTTTATTTGTATCTTCCTCTTTACCCCCAATTTTTAAATGAATCTGACATTTCTTTACTCTACTTGTTTCTCTCCTTTTATGCGCTCGTTGCTGCAGATTGGGGCTGCATATTTTTCTTTCCACATCCTGAAAACGAAACTCTGAATAAAGATTTCAAACAGTGATTTTTAGACACTCCTGTGAAGAACAGCTAACAGATGTATTATATGAAAACATGCCATAATATAGTGCAGATTATCGACTGGAATTCACCAAAGTGCAGTTGTCTAAAACATTCTTCTTCCTATTCTTTAGTACAAATTACAAATACTGACGAAGGTTGCTGCAGAGCTGAGCAAGTACATGCCGGAGAAAGTAGCAGAGGACACCTCCAGCATTTTGAGATCTCCCATGCCTGGAGCAGTGGTGGTAGTTTCTGTCAAGCCTGGGGACATGGTAAGAAACGTGATCTATATATCTGCATTTTCATTATATATTCCACACAAATCTCTCCTTGGTGCAACTGAACCTACAGGTCATAGGGTTGGTTTCTTTTTTAACCTCACCTGGAGAATAAAGTGTGCTGAAGGATGCGTGCTGCTTTTCGTTTGAATGATAAAAACTAATAAGGAAACACAATTCAAATTAAACTGGCTTTAAAAGGAAAATTTTCAGCTGGGTACAAGTCCACAGCTGAAACTCAACAAATATCTTGGGTTTGTATCACAAATGCCTTGGCAGGGGGAAAAAATTGTGTGTGTGTATCTATGTGCATGTAAATATACGTAAGTCTATATATGCTGTTAGTGCTTGCAGCAGGGGATTGTTGATATTCTGCCCTGAGGCAATGAAAATGCTACTAAACAGAAGGGACATAGGATAGATATGTAACTTTCTTTTCCTCCCTCGCCTTTTTTTTTTTTTTTTTTTTTTAGAAAAAAAGAATCCCTGTGTTAGCATTTTGCAAGACATATGACATTCTTAAATTTGGAATTCCATGCTGGGAATTCCCAGTCTCTTATGAGAATCCTCTTGTCCTGCAGAAAGAATAAACTTGACACACAGAAGGGCAACAGAACGTGCCATTGCTGTCCTGGGGATTTCCAGTGCTTCTTACCTCACATTGAGCTGGAAACGAATGTAAAGAGAGTGTTTTAGAGTTACATCTAAACACCTCCTTGAACTTGAGCTTTAGATTAAATTCTACTGCATTTTATCATAGGTTATTTCTAAGGTCGCGGCCCATATCTCTCATAGCCATTGAAAGCAACAGAGTGATGCAGATACAGGAATATTTGAATCAGATTGTGCAGATTAATTTTAAAGTGCTATTGTCAGTTAAATGATGCCAGAAACATGTATGTGGCACTTGGATCCAAACAGAAAGCTTTAGTCACAGAGTTCGTAATTTATGGCAATGAAACCCAGATTTTCTTGAGAGATGCTGTATAAATGTAGTCAAGATCTCAAGTCTGAAATTAGCGCTGCACTTAACGATGTGATGGTCATCAATTGTGCTAGTATAGTGATATGTTTGCTTACATTTTGCTTTGATGCCACTTTTGGTTTTAGAATATGTGGTTGTTTCTGTTTACAGAGAGAGGGAAGTCATCATGTTAGTATTAAAATCTGTAGGTGCAAATGTTTGTGTTAATGAAATAAAGACATTTCTGAGAAAACAGAACTAAATACAGCTTAGTAAAAATTAGCAAGAGATAAATTCTTTTAGCTTCTACACTTAGCTTTCTGCTTTTGTGATCTATACGTGCGCACACACACACACTGTTTATACCTTTAAAACCAGCAGTATTCAATTAAAATTAACCACTAGGTCATCGCATGGACAGAGAAATCTGTGATTGCTGTGTCTAGGCTGTATGAGTGGCTGAGTGAGGGAGATCCTCAGCAAATGTTGGTTTTTTTTTTTTTTGCGAAGAATGAAGGGAAATTTTTAAGGCAAGGATTCTGAGCCTTTTTAAATTCAAGATTTTTTTTGAGAAGTTAGTTCTGCTAAATGTTACCAGCCTTCTTGCCCTGAATAATAGTTCTTGTTGTCTTCAACCAGTGGAGAAGGAGGCCGGATCCAAAGGGATTTTAAGTCAATAAATAAATGAACCTCCCTCCACAAATTCACAAGTGGTGCAGTGCATCAGAGCACAAGTTGTTAAATAACGTGTGGAGATTTTTTTTTTTCTTCTCCTCTCCTGCAGCTTTTTGCTGGAAGCGCCGGGCGGCATAACATTTGAACAGCATAATCTACGTTCTGCTGACCTGAGCTTGTCAGTGCTAATTGTGTGGCTTTAATTGCAAAAACACATTTGCGTTATTGAAAAGGGTTTAACTTAAATCCTTCCTTTTCAGGACTAGTGTCAAAACGTTAGGGGAAAAAAAAAAAAGCGAGCCAGCGAGCGAGATGAGGGTGGCATCAGCTATTGGCACTGAATAAGCAGTGGGATGGTGTGATTCAGATTACACGTCTTGGCCGTCCGTCAGAAACGGGCTCACTCACTACAGCTGTTCAAGGCGTGATGGGCAGGGAGCTGCAGCTCCCTGATAAATACAGCCCTTTTTGTTGCTCTGCTTGGGAAAAGTCTTGATTTCTTTAGCTTGCCGGAGAAATGGGAATTAAAGTAGCTCCCGTTCTGTAGAACGAGCTCTGTTTGCGCCTGGGTCTGGCAGTTCAGATTTGCAGGGCGTCTGAAAAGCAGCACGGCTGGAAGATGGCAGGGGGTGAGGTGGTTGTCTGTCCTTCCTTCCACTCAGGTGTCGCTGCTGTTAGCTAAAAGCCAGGCAGCTTTATTGCTGCTCCGAGGCTGTTTTCTCCTGACCCGTGGTCTCTGCGGCAGCACCAGGCTCGCAGAGATGCTCCTGGAGCGTCAGGGAGCCGGGCTGCCGTCCCCCTCCTTCAGCTGTAACTTCACAAATGGGGAAGAAACTCCTAGAGAGGGACATCTCGTCTTTGCCCGAACGGCCGCGCTTGCAAACTCATTTTTGTTGCCTGCGGTTCGGCTATAGGGCATCACGCGCGGTCAGGTAAAGCGTATGGTGTTTGCTGGTCCCTCTCGGTGTGTCCTCAGCCAAAGGAGGAGGCGATGCTGGTCTCGGCGTTAGTTTTCCTCACTCGATGGATCGTTGTTTTTCCTTGAAGCACAGGCGTTCTGGTTTGGCTGCTGTTGCTGAAAAATGCTTTGGCCTGATGAAGCCCGAGAGAAGATTGTGTGAGCATCCTCTATCCGGCTGGTCTGATAAGCAGTTTTCAATTCGTTTTTGCCAAAAGATATTGCATATGGAAGGAATTTATTTTCTTTTGTCTGTAAGATGATCTAGAGATTTTACTGACACAGTGGGGAAGTGCTGTTTGTCATTTAGAGAGAAGCGGAACTTGTGATACTGCCAATTTTTTTAGCTTTTTAGTTACTTTCTACTCTATTTTCCTTCATGTGATCAGAAGACTGTAATTAGTTGTCACTCAGTTATTCCTGGAAACACAATGAAGCCACTCAGAAGCAGAAAGCAACATAAACAACAAACCAGTCTGAAATCTGGCTGACTGGAAAGAAGATTAATATTATTTAGGGAGAGAAGATTTAAATTTAGCTTACGTTCCTCGTGATAACGCAGCCACGTTATATAGGAAGCACCCATTTGGGGAGATACAGCACCATCAAAACCACCAAAGCTGCACAAATTCACTGCTTTGCTTGGAGGGCAGGAAAGAGGGAGGCACCTGCAAGTGTTTCTTCTTCGTCTGGGGTTGCTTGGCTCGATTTTTGTGCGTATGGGATTCTGTGCGCTGAAGCGGCAGGAGCAGGGAAAGCCCGAGATCCTGATGGCTGAACAGGCAAAGCAATGTCATTGTACCCCATTTAAAGAAAACCCCCCCAAAAGTGCTCCCAGAACTGAGTCTGAGTTTGGTCGTCTGAACTGTCCATGACAAAAAAACCATCTGAAGTGTCCCGGCTGCCTTGTGGCCTTTGCTGCATTTTCACCTGTGAATATAGTTTTTCCTTTTTCTGTTTTCAATCTGCCAGAAATGCAAAGGTGTTTTTTTTTCTTTTAGCTGTGTGTTTCTGTTGGTTGTTTTTCTTTTTTAATTAAATTAGGCAGAGCAGGTGGCATTACTAAGCCAAGAGTTGGTCAATAAGCTAGCACCAGTGCTGGGAGCCTAAATCACTTTAATGATTCCCCCCATCCATAAATATGTAAAAGCAAAGCACCTCTGTGTAAACAGCCCAGCATTACTGAATCTTTGTAGGACTACACAAAAAGAAGAGGGCAGTTCATTATTTTGACCCAAGTTTCTAAATTTCCTCTCTCCAGTAATTCAAGATTACCCCAGGTTTTGGAAGTTAGCACCATTCAAACCACTCTTTAAATTGGCTTTTATCAAAATTTCTTATTATTTCAAATCAGTGCTAGTGTGGCCATGAGTATTGATATGGCATGGGCTGATTTTTCTACCAAGCTGTCAGCTGTTAAATATATATCCTAATTATCTCAGTAATTTCAAAATTGGGTATCTTGAAAGCTGCTTTTTTAGTTGTATAACTTACAAAACACATCCCTGTCAGTGACTCCCCATTTTAAAAACAACTCAGGAAGATGTTTTAAGCTGCATTTTAGTTCTTCTTAACTGCATTCCATGTTCAGTTGCATGCACATTATTTCAATTTCTCTTGTTTTTCTTTAGAAAATATTAAAAAAAAAATCTTGCTCCACAATTTTCCATTTCACAAGCCTAGGAATGTTCTTGCTATGGCACAAAGATGTTTTGCATGACCTCTACTGCTGATGTGCTCGCTACTAAAAAGCAAAAACCAGCTTCCTAAATTCTGTTTCTCACTGTGTCGTTCATTCCTGTGAAAGAAAAGGTGGAGTTATAAAGTTGCTTGTTGCCATCAGCCAGTTGTGTGTTGCTTTAAATCATCTTTACCCTTCAAACCTTAAAATCCAAAAAAAACCCCCCAAATTAAGAAAACCCCACCTTGTTCTTTCTTATCTTATACCCATAATTATACTGGTTGGAATTTATGACCGAGAAATAACAAAGAGGAAAAGCAGTAAAAAATTACTTGCTTAAGTAACAGTTCTACAGTTTATATAGACAAATATGGTATTAATTAATAATTTAGTAAGATATGCTTAAATTGAAATAAGATTTTTCTTTTGTGCATGAATTTTTTTCTTTTATTGTTCCATTTTTTCTCTACCTTCTTTCCTCCCTCCTGTCCTTCAGCGATTCCAAAGCAAATATTAACTGTTAAAAGAGGTTTGTAAACTTGACCAAAAGTGTCATGAATTTCATGTAGTTTTTATGATTCTGTGTATTAAATGATTTTGGGGAGGTGTATTTTTGTGGGGGAAAAAACATATTGGTAAACAGGAAATGAAACCATTTTTCACAGTTGTGAAACTTAAAGTGTAAAAGCATTCAAAAATTTCACCGTTCTTATAGCACAAGGCTTCAAGTAATAATGAGGGTTACATTTGAAAAAAAGGTAACTATAGTAATTGGTCATAATATATTTATGTAAATTTTATCTTTTACTTTACTTAGATTTTATACATTACTTAGATTTTTCTTCTGTATCTTCATGCAATTGCGGAGTCTTAGCTTTGTGTATGAGTGTGGTGTAACTAAGAATGAAATCCTATTCCAATGATGGGGTACAAATATTCAATATTGCTAGAGTTTCCTCCCAGGGGAAAACTGCTTACCATCCTTTGTAAAGAAATCATAGATTATTATATTATTTTATTATTATTGGTATGCTTTACCTTTTCGAATGGTAAGCAACTTTTTATCCATTATTGGAAAAGCTGACCGCTAAAGCTTGCTGTGCTGGAAGTTAAGCCTGGCCTTGGGCTGAGCAGCACAAGGCTCAGCCCCAGGAAGGCTCTGCCGGGGTCTCGGGAGCCGTCGGGGACGTGTGTTTTGGATAAGTGGGGGTGCAATGACCAGCGCTTGTTGCTGTCAGGGGGACATCACTGACCTTTGGTTAATCAGAGGTCACAACATTTGGGATGCGCTTATCTTCGTTAAAGGAGTGGGGCAAAAAGAAGAAAAAAAAGTTTAGTAATGATTTGTCAATTACTATTTATTGCCGCTAATTATATTTGCAGCTCTGTAGCTCTGGTTTCAGAGTTAATTTGGAAAGAAGGGAAAACCCGCACTAATTGTTTTACATGGTAATGGACAACGTCAAGGAATTTCAATTGCTGCTCATCCAATTCCTCTTGATTTGTTTTCTTGTCGGATGCTTGCTGCCAGATTGCCAACAAGTCAGAGAGAAAAAAATCTGGGAAGGGAATGATACCAGCATGGACGAAGCTTAAACAATAAATAAACAAACAAAAATCCCAGTGTCTTCGTAAGGGTTTTAGATACCGAGTGCATACCTAATTCACTGTTCAGTGGGTTTGCACAAGCGTAAACAAGACGCGTGTTTGTAATTATTTTGCAGAAGGCTACAAGAGGGGGTGACTGGATTTCGTATGGCACCGTCTCGCGTTGCCCCTTCTGACTTATCGGGCTCCATGGGGACACAAGTTGCAGCAGAGTGGAAATTGGGAGGGATATTTACTGGTGCCTCCCCAAAGCTGAGAAAGGAGATATCAATAAAATCCACTTCTCGCTTCACTTTTAACTAAATCTAAGATCCTTTTTTGCTTAGGGCTGCCATTGTTTATTTTTTTTTTCCCCCCTTGAGCTCCAAGAGCCTTGCAAATGTTACGCATCGGAGCACCTGTGTTCTAAATATAATGGTCTTAAAATCGTAATTGAGGGATTTTCACTTTTGTAGGCAAATCAGCAGGGTTGATATTGATCCATCTTTTTAGGGAGCCACAGTGCACCAGAAGGTGATACTGTAGAGGGCCCTGTAAACCCTCGGAGCCTTCTGTCTAATTTGGCAGAAAAACACAGAATGTCGGACAACAAAAGAACGATCCGATTCCTTAAGAAATCTTCATCCCTCCCACCCCCTTTTCACAAGATTAAAAAAAAAAAAAAAAAAAAGACTTAATTTTTTCAGCTGCACACAATGATTTGGTGCTCAGTCTTGCATTGAAACAGTTGCTGTCAGAACAGCCAGGAAACAGTTTTCTTTTAATTGCTGAAATCATTCGGAAGTGCTTCATGCACGGCTTCTATACAGCAGATGCTGTGCATTAATTGGCCTGTGTAGGGCTGACCCAGGGTTCCTTGCAGCGGGCCCAGTTTTAGGCAGAGGGTTTAAATAGCTTATTTCTTATTTTGTATAACCCGGCGTACGTTACGAGCGTGCCCGCACGTGGGGTATTTCATGGTTTGCAGTTTCTAATGTCATGCGGGTTTCAAAACCCGTGTTTCTCTGGTAATGTACTAGCAGCAGGTAAGCTCTAAATACCATCCATCAGGACCTAATTTTTTATCCAGATACTCCAATGACTGATGAACCTGTCTTTTGTATGAATGTTCAGCGCAGGAGAAAGCCATATGCCCCTGGCACTGGTTCCTATGCATTCTTTACAGTTGGTAGCAAGAAGATTAAGAAAAAAACCCAAAGCCCTACATTTACATGTCTTTCATTTATTTAGCAGTTAGCGCTTTCTAAAATAGCTCTTTATTTTGTTTTATTTTTTCTTTTAGACAGCGAAAGGAGATTTAGGTCTCTTTAAGCAATCTGACTACCGCTACTCGTTTTCTTTACCAGGAATATTACTGCACACCCTTAATAGGGAACCTTGTTTTGCTACTCCCCGTCTGTTCAAAACAGACCTTAGCCCATTAGAAGGTCCTCCCTTGTGTGGGAAGACCACAGCTGTTACTGTAAATCTCATCCAGTAACTGTATCACCCCCATTTTGTGGCTCTGAAGGATGAAATTGAGAAATGGAATACTGTGCAGTCATCCTTTACATCTCCAATTTTAGGCCTTTGCACATCATTTTCATGCTTTTATTCCAAATCAAACAACATTAGCGAGCAACACCACCCTGTGCTAAATGCCTGGTGTCTGAGGCAGCACCTGTGATCTTTGTTTTTGGAGGCTTTAGGATTTGGAGGGAAGTTGGGGGTTTGTCGACGGTGGATTTTTTAAAAATTTTATTGTTTTTTTTAATTCCCTCTTTTCCCTCCCTCCCCCCACCAGATCTTTGCCAATCCTCAGAATTTGTGGGAAGCAGAAATCCAGGGGCCAGCGAGGTGCCCAAGGTGGAGGATGCTCGGTTCTGCCTCTGCAAGGGAGGCGAGAGCTCAGCACAGTTAACAAACGCAACTTTAAAAAGGTTTCTGTTTCTTTAAATCCCTCTGGGTAAACTGGATCTAACTTCTTATGAAGGATATTGGGGGCTTTAACCAGAAATAAGAAGTGGTTTAAATCATTAGCACAACAAAGCAAACTATAAGCTTGAAGATAAAAGTCTCAGGGGAAAGAGTCCTCTGAAAATAAATGGGACTTGATAGATTTCCATATCATTTATAACTTCCCTTAATTACACTTGGAAGACTTGCCAGTAAAACTGGAAAATTGGCAGCCTATATCCATTATAGTAATTTTGCCGACCATGGCAAGCAGCTGGCTTTACTGGATTTTATTTCCCATCACTCACAATTAATCATCAGCTGGAGATGTCTGAAACTCCTCAAAACGTAGCAATACTGTGTGACATTCAGGCCTCCTTAAAATGCTAAAATCTGCTGAGTAAATGGGCCGAGTTCCCCTTCCAGCGAACTCATTTTGGTGCGGGGCCGGCTGCCGGTTAATGAGCGCCACTTCGATAATCGGATGCGAATGTGAACCCTGACCTCACGTCAAAGGAGGGGACGCGGCAAGCGGGATAAAAGGTGGGGGATTCAGATCCGCAAACTTTACACCAATTAGACAGGGAGCGGGGGAAATACATCAGCCCCCGTTGGCTTTATCAGAAAGACTTGCGGGGCTTGTGACCATTTTGTGAGCCCGAGGTTGAAGACGTCCTGTCACAATCGTTAAGTCTCTGTCGGGTGACGCACAAAAAGTCCGAGGAAAGGGTACAGATTCACAACCATCCCGTGGCCGCGATGCCCTCGGGTCTGCGCTGCCTTTTTGTGTCTCTCGGATGTTACAGAGGCCTGTCCGTAAGCGCAATTAGTCTTCATGGTCCTCCCGCGAGCGCAAGGGGAACGGCTCCGGGGTTGCTGCTTCCCAAATTCTGCTTCCACCCCGTGTCGGGAGTCGCTTGGTGGGGAAATGACTGGAGACAGTTCCCTGTCCTGTGCGTAACCTTTTGGCCAGAGGAGAAAACAACCACCCTGCAGTCCCCGGGTTACGCAAATGCGGCTATTGACTGTTCCCAAATTCACATCGGAATTGTCAGCAACGTCCAGATGTTAAGTACCCTCCTCTTCAATGTTTTTTCCATTTTATTTTATTTCATTTTATTTTATGTCATTTTATTTAGTTTCATTTTATTTTATTTTATTTTACTTTATTTTATTTTATCTTTTATTTTATCTTTATTTTATTTTATCTTTTATTTATTTTATTTTATTTTATTTTATCTTTTATTTATTTTATTTTATTTTATTTTATCTTTTATTTATTTTATTTTATTTTTATTTATTTATATTTATTTTTTTAACATTTTGTTTTTATTTCTTTTTTTTTTTTTTCCTTTCCAGTCTGTAGAGAACAAAACCAAACAGTTACTTTGAACTGCACCATGCAGAAATAAACTACTAAAATACAGGCTGCAGGTCTAATAGTTAATCGCTTATTTATTTTTCTACTCTAAGCAATGTAAAAGGTAGATTGGTCTGTAGCGTAACTCTGTGAGAAAGATACCCAAGATTTATTTCTTTAAGAAAAGGAGCCCTTTTATTTTGCTTGGTTCCGATCAATCGGATTTTTTTGTTTGATTTTATCTGCCTGTTTTGACAGATTTGGGTCATCACTGAGGCCTCTCTAAATTGAAACGTAAAGATGGTGGTTTACATTGGTTTGCCATCCACTGAAAGGAAGAAATTATATGATGAAAACGCAACATCAAAAATGGTTCGGATAAATCCTTAAATAAGTTAGGAAGCAAGAACTCATACACATTGCTGCGGTTTTCATTTGCAGGCTAAATGACAGGCAAAAGGATATGTGCAATTATGGAATGAAAGAAATTGGACAAAGCCCAAAAGACTGAAAAAAGAGAAAAGAGAGATACAAGTGCCTCATTTTAGGATTTACTGCTTTGCAACACAATGAGTGGAGCTCTAAAGGTTTCACATAAGAACAGTAATTAAACTTCTGTGCTTAAGTGACACTTTCACCAAGGTAATTTTCAACAAATTGCACGTCATCAGAAGCACTGACACAGCATTTTCACACGTGCTAAAAGTGTCTCCTTCCTTCCAGATTAGTAAGAGCAGGAGATGTTAAACGGGGATTTTGTCTATGTATTTTGTGGGTTATCCTTCCCAGACGCCCTTTCCTTTGTCATCAACCCAGCAGGTATTATATAAAGCACAAAAAAGCCTTTGTTTTTGAGAAAGAGACGAAACTGAGGAGAAATTCAGATCTGTGGGCATTTCCATGCCACAGCCACTCACATTTTCTGGCATTTTAGTGCTGTACGTAAGATGTACAGAGACAATCCCGCACTTTTCCAGTAGATGTATTTCCAGAACTCTGCGGTAATTGCAAACTGGTTCATTTGCACACCAGCCACCTGATAAAGCCACATTACACTTCGGCAAACTAAATCATGCTGGGGCTTGAAGAGAGTTTCTTGTGCCTTTGAAATTAGGCCACTTGCTTCAGATCTGCACTCCTCAGCATCTCAATCTTCAGCAACCTTTAGAGGCCCATGTTCTTGGCTTTTTGATAGCTGAGTTTGACCAGAGGATGGCAAGTTTGTTTCTGAAACATGCTATTAAAAAAAGCCACCTCCAACAAACACTATTGCCTTTGTTTTCATAGCTTCCTCTTAACCTCAGAAATGTCTGGCAAGTTCAGAGCAGCTGGAAGAAAAGCTGAGCAGTGAGGTAGGGAGAAGAAGAGGAAAAGGAAGGAAGAAAGAAAGAGAGAGAGAAAGGGAAAAGAGAGAGAGAGAGAAAGAGAGAGAGAGAGAAAGAGAGAGAGAGAGAGAGAGAGAAAGAGAGAGAGAGAGAAAAAAGAGAGAGAGAAAAAAGAGAGAGAAAGAGAAAGAAAGAGAGAGAGAAAGAGAGAAAGAGAGAAAGAGAGAGAGAGAAAAGAGAGAGAAAGAAAAAAGAGAGAGAAAGAAAGAGAGAAAGAGAGAAAAGAGAGAGAAAGAAAAAAGAGAGAGAGAAAGAGAAAGAAAGAGAGAAAGAGAGAAAGAGAAAGAGAGAGAGAAAGAGAAAGAGAGAAAGAGAGAAAGAGAAAGAGAGAGAGAAAGAGAAAGAGAGAGAGAGAGAGAAAGAGAAAGAGAGAGAGAAAGAGAAAGAAAGAGAGAAAGAGAAAGAAAGAGAGAGAGAAAGAAAGAGAAAGGAGAGAGAGAAAGAGAGAGAGAGAAAAGAGAGAGAAAGAAAAAAGAGAGAGAGAGAAAGAGAGAGAGAAAAGAGAGAGAAAAGAGAGAGAAAGAGAAAGAGAGAGAGAGAAAGAGAGAGAGAAAAGAGAGAGAAAAGAGAAAGAAAAAAGAGAGAGAGAAAGAGAGAAAAGAGAGAGAAAGAAAAAAGAGAGAGAAAGAGAAAGAAAGAGAGAGAAAGGAGAGAGAGAGAGAAAGAGAGAAAAGAGAGAGAAAGAAAGAAAGAGAGAGAGGAAGAGAGAAAGAAGAAAGAGTGAGCTGTTGGGACAAGGCTACAGGCAGAGCAGCAGGTGTGGAAAGGGGGAGACAAAAGACAGGCAAATGGAATAGAGGGGAAATAACTGGGGACAAAGAACGAGGCTTTGATACTACTCCCTGAATTTGACACTGCTAATGACTTAAATGCTCACCTGAAGCTTGGGATGGAATGTCTGCAGGTGAAGTGTTGGTTTTTCTCCTGTATCTGGTTCGCACACCATGTTCCCATAGCAAACACTTTCCTTATTGACCCCCAAAAGCCCATCGTATTGCTGCTGGCAGTCTGTTGGAGAAATGGTGTGTAAACACCTTTTAACGTATTGTTTTGTCTTCTGTTTTGCTCAGCATCCATAGGCAGACATTAATGCTTCTCAGTCATTGCTTAAAATGTACAGTTGACATTAGCCAAGAGCAGCACTGGGAAATGCTGAACACTAGCGCACACTTTAGGAAAAAAAAAAAAATTGAATTGTCAGAATGTACTTTGTGCAATGTGCATTTGATCTCTGACTTCACACCTGTCTTTTAGACAGTATATTCCTCTGAAGTGGTACACAGTTGTCCTTAAATGTGTATTATTATTCATTTTACATCTACTTAGAGAAATATGTATATGTGTGTGTGTATGTAAAGACATTTTGAGGGCACCGGCACGTACAACTACACATAGACCAGATCTCTGCGGGTCTCAAACGACCCTCATTAATGAAACTTTAACATCAGAATGAAGGCATCCCAAATTTGCTGGGATAATGAGTGGATGGCAGACTACATCTGGAGAAGACCCTAATGAGAAGACAGGCAGTGGGCACTGGGAGCCCAGGCGTCCCCGAGGGGTGAGGGTTGTACCTACACAAGTCCTAAATACTGGCGTGTAGGGCCCGGCCCCCTTCCCTCTCCAGCACACACCATCTTCGTGGGATGACTGGCCGATCACTGGGTTATATGAGGGATAAATTCTGAATCCCATGTTTTTCCCCCCATGTCTAGGCAGCCCCCATGACCACTGTAAAACCTTAAGTGATTTTTTTTTTTTTTCCCCTGCACAGTGTGGTCCACGGTGTTGGAGGGAGGATCTGACTGGGAGGCACGGGGACTTGAGTGTTTCCCTTTGAGAGCTGTCGGCTGTGGTGAAAATGATGGTTTGGTCTCCGCGACGCCTCCTTTGCAGACAAGAGGTGGCAGTTCCTTGCAGGCCTGTTCCCTCCCCTCAGTCCTCAGCTGCCACCGGGTGCCACCATGTCCAGAGGTGTGACCTGCTGAGCCTCATCCCCATGGGTGTTGCCAGAGCTCCCAGATCGTGCTTCCCCACACGCGCACCAAGAAACTTTTGGCTTCTGAATCAGGATTAGCATCTGTGGGATCTGCGCCAGGGAAAGCAAAGGCTCTCCGGTCAAAACTGCATAGATTAAGTTTTGCTCTAGATTTCACGTCGAACTGCAATGGATGTGAAAGGCGAAGTGTAGAAGTTGGAGCTGAATGGATGGGGTGGGAGAGGAGCCTTTCAGGTTTGTCTGGGGTGATGGTTTTAAGTAGGTGATTCCTTTTTCCTTATGCTGCTACTAGTTTGTCAAAGGCAACTGCGATTTTTGACTGTGGTTTGTGTCGTGACTGTGTAGCTGTCAGACTTGACTTGTGCCATGCAAGTCTTTTTAGCATTTAATGAAATAATCCCTTTATTTTCCAGAAGAATCATATGCACTTAGAGCATTTCAAATCCTCTGTCCTCATTTTGTACTGCTTTAATTTTACCAGGTTTCAGAAGGTCAAGAGATTTGTGTAATTGAAGCAATGAAAATGCAGAACAGTATGATTGCTGCTAAAACAGGCAAGGTAAGCTACCTTGGGGCACTTAAAACCATATGCAACTTGTCAAATAGGATAGAATTTAAAAAGGAAAAAAGGAGGATTCTGGTTGTTAAGGAATTAAGTCTGATTGTTGCAAGTCTGTCGAAGTGAGGTGTCTTTAATTTTTAACATTTGCATCTGCTGTGAATGCTATTAAGTAGTCCCGAGCCTTAGATAGCACAGCAGGAAATAGTTTTACTGGCTTCAGAAATTCATACAACTCTTTTTCTCCTAAATGATTTGTTTTCTATGATGTTACAATGCCAAGTTTAATTGAAAGGTGTCGCAGACCGTTTCTTCAAATTCCATCTTTCCAGAGAGCAACTGATGAAGAGAGATTTCTTTGCCAGTTAATTTATTAATGGCAAACAATTTAACATTAAAAACATACTCAGAACAAGGCACAGAAGGTGCTTTTGTAGGAAAATGAGAAAAACAATTTTTTTAAAGAATTACCTTGACTGTTAAATACGAAACCTAGATCTGCAAATGTATTAAGCTTTGCAAGGCTGTGTGCGCGTTGCGGCGTCTTGCTTCTTGGGGGATCAGTGGTGCAGCCCCGAGCTGGGACTCTCCTCCTGCAGCACAGGATGTACCAAAACCAGCGCTCCGGGCAGGGAACTGGTTCAGCTTCTACAGCAAGGGCATGCCTTAAACCCCAACTGGTCTGGGGGCTTTCAGCCCCTAAATCAGGACCTCAGAGCATCCCCGTGCCAAATTATAATTCACAGGCTGAAACCTCCACATGGGCCCCTGTTCCATCCTTTTCCAAGGGAGAGCAATCTGGATTATGTCTTTTCTTCTATCTTGCATTTCCCAGCCTGTCCTAGCCCTTGTCTGTCCCCTCTGCTCTCGCTGAAGCGCTGCCATTTTGCTCTTAAAAATAAGAAAACAGACCCCAACGCAAGATCCTGTAGCCCAGAGGGAGGCAGCAAGGAGCCTGGACTGCCCAGGGCAGGGACGAGGTTGGCCACTGGCAAGGTTTGCTGTTTGCTCAGATCTCCAGATGAGTCTCCATGCCAAGGACTGTTTGTGTGTTTACAAGAAAGGCTTATTTGGCACAGCTCTAAGATTGTCTCTGAGGCTGGGACCTGGGACTTGCCTCTTCCAGTGCATCTCGTGCAAAATTGAGTCTCAAGAAAAAAAAAAATGCAGAGAGAGGCAGAATGCGCCTTCTCCTGTTGCTCTAACATTGCCACTTCATTATTTTATTTCATGCATTAATTCCTGTGTAATTTATTTTCTCACTTGATTAATGTTTGCCAGCATTTGGTTTTTCATTTTTGCTTCCTTTGTTTAGCCTCTTATTGCTGCTCTTTGCATCCACTATTTTTAACTAGTGAGCATTTGTAATGAAATGCCATTCCACCTCCCACCCACCACTTTCTGGTTTTTACTTTAACTTGCGCTTTCCCACTAAGGTGTGCTGCAGCCTGTGGGCCTTAAGGATAAAATCCTGCTTGCACTTCTCCAAATAATAAATATCTGCCACTTGCTCTGTACAGATGCCACGTAAGCCTCACGTTTGGCTTATTAAAGCCTTCCAAGTGGGATTTGAATGGTGCACAGGCCATTCAATGGGCCTGATGTGCACCTTACAATGACCCTTGACAGCTCCATTTTAATAATAAACAAATTATTTGGTTCTTTTAAGAATTTGAAAAATTGAAGTAAGTGTTGGGCTGTGTGGAAGTGAAGCCACTAAACAAAATTCATCCCGTTCTGCAGTGCGAAGTTGTGGCTCTGAGTCCTAAAAGAACTTGGCCCTGCCACAGGAATGGGATGTTTGGCGCTGGCTGTTAGTCCACGTTTTGATGCTTTGAAACCATGTTTTGAAACCCAGTTCATTTGTCTTCAGCTGGAAGACGTTCCCATTTTCATTCCCGGCCGAATTCCTTTTCTGCATCAAACCCCGTCTTCCTGTTTGTGAGAAAAGTGGCTTGTTTGTTATCTACTTTGAGTTTACTCCAGCCGCAGGTGGTTTAGAAACGAGGGAAGGATGGAGAGGAGCTGGCGTCCCTCCCATCTCCTACGGGTCAGCTGCGCCCGGGTCGGGACGGGGAGCTGCCCCCCTGCATGTCAAAAATCACTGGGGAGTTTGAAACACTGGCCAGCTACCATATTTGCTGAACCATGGCTTTGTAGAAAAAGAGAAGAAATAATATTTTTCACACTGCTTTCATCTCTTAAAAGACCGAGACTCAGGAACTGGGTAGGCTGCCTAGCTATTGATTTAGAGATAAAGCTCTTTTTTGTACATCTCTGGTGTCTCTGGCTGTGTACAGTGTTCAGCTCCTTTTCTGAGGCAACGCAGGGGATGTGCCCGCGCTGCGGGGCCAGAGATGCGCTCACGGCTCGCGTGGGTTCAGGCTGTCACACTCGGAGTTGGGCAATAGCGAAGCCACAGCAGCCTGGTATTTCGGGTGTGCTATAGGTTGCCTTTAGGAGGCCAAGGTAACATTTGGATGTCTAAACTGAGCCAACTGCTGAACAAGGGTTGGGCATGTCAGTGTGAGCTCTGAATTAATATTGCAATCAAACTCTAATGTACAGCTTCAGATATTTTCTCGAGCTGCATGTGCTGAAAGGGAATTCAAAAACGTTACAGCCTTTTATAAAGGAAGTGGGGGATTAGTATAAAATGTTTGTGTTTTGAAATTCAGGAATCTGCACGACTATGTAATTCATCTACAGATGTCGTTGCATTTATTCGACAGCGGTAGCCCTTTGCCAAGTTCAGTTATGTTAAAGGATTCAAATTCAGATTTGAATCCATCTATGTCAGCTGTCCGGGGATTGAGGGAAAGCCACTTCCTGGCTGAAGTCCCAAAATTCAGTTATACTTAAAATCTGTAATGCAAGAGATACTGGAATATTTCTTGAAATGTCAAAGCGTGAGTGTTAAAGAGGCTGTTGTCTAAAAATGTAGTAGTTAATGAAGAGCAGTGCAAACAGGTAGAAGAAAGGTGTTTTTTAGTTTTTAGAAGTGCCATCTTGATCTGATTCAAGCACCTAAATAAGAAAAACAGCAAGTGGTAGGTGTTAGAAATGATTTGGTCAAGCACTGGAGAGGTGGGGAAGTCTCCATGCTCAGAGATACTCAAAACTCAGCTGGACTCTGAGCGTTGGAGCTCGAGCTGGCAACCTCTCCGGGTCCTTCCAGCATAATGTGATACTCTATAGGCGTTTATTTATCCATGCTGTTGAGGAAGATTTGAAATTATTTCTGTTTCTGTACCATAGGTGAAAGCTGTGCACTGCAAAGCTGGTGATACTGTTGGAGAAGGAGATCTGCTGGTGGAACTGGAATGAAAGGTTGCCTCCACATCGCTGAATTAGCGAAACCTTTATTATTTCCATCCATAAAGTAAAATTAAGGCAATTCAACACAGAAGATGGACAGTCCTATGTGCCAGATTTTATACAGTCATGTTTATTGTATCAGTGGTTAAGACAGCAAACACAGATGTTAAACCTTGGCAACAGATCCCAGATTTTTACTTCCAGAAATACTTGTACATAACCTTTGTAATTCTTTGATTTTTTTCAGGATCAAATAAAATCAATAAAATACCATTTCTGCTTTAAAACAGGAAAAGCCTCTTTAAAAAAAAAAAAAAAAAAAAAGCCCATATCTGATTCATCTTCTCTATTATAGTATCACTGGTTTGAGGCCCCAGACAAACTGTACAAAATAGTTGGTAAGAGTGAAAAATTAACCACTGAGTGGTTAACCAAGCAGTTTTCCTACACTCTGTGTAAGCACTGAACAAATACTGCCAATGGCTTAAATTCTGCTCAGATTTTTTGTAATATTTTGAAGCCTTTGTATAGACTAGATTTAAATTACAGGTTAGATGTTTTATTTTGCTAATGCAGACTTTCCCTGTGTATTTTCATTTACAGTTGTAAGGGAGTTTGCTTCTTGTATTCAGACTCCATACTCAAATTTCCCTCCCCTTTATCTTCTTTCTATTGATTACTGGATGCGAGTCCTTCCAGAAGGAGCTGCCAGTGTCCTCGAAGCCTCGTGGCCACCCCAGGGTGTTGCCAGAGGCACTTGCTGTCCCTCAGGCCAAGTCCCCTCCTGAACTCCTACAGGAAAGGGACAACCAAGTATCTGATCTTTTGTTGTGCGGAGGCTCTTGCTAAAGCCTGTGTGAAGAACTAGGGCTGTTCGTAACACAAGACTATATCCTGCCGGAAGAGCTGCGTATCCAGCGTTGGGAAAGCAGAGGACCTGGAGAGGAGGAAGATTTAAAAGACGAACAGAAGTGAGAGGGCTGGTGACTTGCTCAGAACAGGTAAGAGGATGTATTTTTTTTTCCTCTCCTCACTCAGGATCTCAGTGCTGCAGGATGGTGAAGATACCAGAAGATTTTACTGGGTTCAGAATGTTAATGTGTGATTCTCAGAGGCTCCTACTTCCATTAATTGATCTCCCTCAGTAAGCCAGCGCCTGCAGCTCACCAGAACAGCGACACCTGCACACTGTGAGCACCATGTTCTCTGTCCCTGTGCTCTTCCCTGGGTCCCTGCTATTGCCCGCTCCTGGGCCGGGACACTGGGCTACTCCTGCCTCTGGGCTCTCCTGCTACAACTGGGTTTTTTTTACATACCTCTGAGATGCTGTCCCTGCTGTGCCTTGACCACTGTCCCAGAGAGGAAGGGACCTGCTCTCGTTTTCTTGTCTAAGATGTGCAGAGTCACACAACTTCCCAGAAAAAGCCCCCTGGGCAGAGGTGCCTGGGCCATTTACTGGAAGGTGAAGGATGAAAACAGTCCATGACGGGGCTGCTGACTCATGTTTGACCAGAACGGTTCATTCTGCTTGAAACTTCTGATTAAAGAAACGTTTTTTCATGTGATTGAGAAGCTGCCAACTAAATCACACAGCCAAGACAGAATAATGTAGTACAAGGATCTGCCTTTGTTAATTAGTTTTAAAAAAACCATCGAGATGAGGAAAGAGAGGGTTTGGGTAGTGCCTGCGCAAAAGGAAAGCAAATGCTTTTGGAGCTGGAGAAACTGAGGCAGACACCCTGCAGATTTTCCTACAAATTTCCTTAAATGCTACCTTGTCCTTCCAAAAGGGGCACAGTTCAGCTTCTGCAGGTTGCCCTAAACTAAACTAAAAAAAAAAAAAAAAAAAGTAGCATGGTAAAGAGACAAAACATGACTATTCTACTTTAAAATTACTTAATTTGCATCCTGCACTAACACAAGCTTTCTGTCTGTTTTTCTGAATGAGAGGGTGGCAGTGCCTGTTACTGGTCAGTTTAGGCGGATTCCTTACCCTGGATCCCTGGGCTGATCCCTACCCCGGATCTCCTCCGGCCATCACGGCGCTACTGGCAGTGAAGCAAAAGTACTATATTGTTCTTAATGGCATCCTCAGGACATTGAATTTTGGCTCACTGCATGGCATACGTTCCCTGCTCACATCCCTTTGGCAGCTTTGTATACTGTACAATCTATATGTACCAAACACTGCATTTGAAAGAAAATATAAGGCACAGTAGCATAACAGAAAGTGACAATTTTCCCAGATTGTACAGAAACCAGCACAGTTGGTTGGGTCAGGGGGGAACGATAGTCGTCTTTACTTTTTTTTTTTCCAGTTTAATGTTGCAATAATCACACTCTTGATCCTTTGGATATTTTTTTTATAATGTATATAAAAAATCTTTCCCTCGATAAGAAATTCAGTTTGCATATGGTTTCAAGTTCTGCATCATGCTCGGGTAAAAGTCACCTGATGGTGAGTGCTCACAACAGCTGCCGCTGCTGTAGTGTGGCGGGCAGGTGATACCAGGTTTGCTTTTCCTGGTCCCCAATACCCACCCCTACTCCCCAACCCCACAGTCACTCAGTGAACTGAAGTGGTACCTAAAGTGCTTAGAATGCTAAATTAAAAATATAATTTTTAATGTAATTTTCTTATACTTTTTTAATACTTCACAGTACCTTATAAAACTAAATGTGTTTAAAAAATACTCTTTTCCAGCTCAGGAAAACAACAGAGAGTAAGAACAGTCTTTAAATTTTCTCTGTTTCTCCAGCAATTTAATGTCTTGACGTGCGTAATATCTATATGGTCATCTCTCCCCATCTACATTCAATAATCTACTAAAAACCATTACGAGTCAATATTATATGTGAGTTGTGCTTTACTCTGTTTGCAGACATGAATTTTTTAAATCTGTTTCAGCTGTTAGTGCAACAGTATCTTCATGATTCCAGCCACCTTGGAGAGCTACACAAGAAAATTTGTCAATTCAGGTAAAAAAAAAAAAAAAAATTAGTCTGTTCCTCTGCTTTTCACTGACCTCAGTCATGCACTGAGGCCAAGGGGGGAAATGGAGAAAAATAACTGGACCCCAAAACAGGTGTGCACAGATACAGTGATTTTACGCTTCATGCGAACCTGGTGACTGGCAGCAGGTTAGCGGGGATGAGGAGGACACTGACTGGGGATGAGTCCCCATCTCTGGGCCTACAAGACTTGAACAGTAGCACCAAGGCGCCTGGGTTGGGAAGGTTACAAGAGATCCTGTATTAATAGAAAGGTATTACAACTTTCCTGGCAGGGTTACTCATCGACATGGGCTTAGTACTACATCTTCGGCCGGGCTGCGTTATCTCCCGTTTCTAATCCCGGCTTTCACGTAGGACGTAGGAGAGGCCATGTTTCCCAGAGGAGTCGTAACTGTCATGGTAGGGAAGCCCGACCCACTCGGGTGGGTACGTCGTCGTGCTGTACACGAAGCACTCCATGACGCCCTCTCCCACGCCGCCCTTCCCTTCCCACTCCACCACCTCGATTCTCATCAGGGTGCGCTGGTACATGTCTGGGCAGCCTTCAAACTCATCCAGGAACTGCAGCATCTGGTCGTCAACTGTGTAAATCTCCCCAGCAATGTGGTGTCCTGTCCCTGGGATGTTCAGCATGTAAGGAATGTTGTATTTTCCTGCTATCACCAGCGGGTACTTCTCCGCCGTGCGGCCCCTTCCTTGGAATTTCGCTAGCCCCTTGGCCGTGTTTATCATGTGCTTGTAGTTGGGTTGGCCCTTCTTCAGCGTGCCGTAGACGAAGACACGAGCCATCGTACCTGCAAAAGCAGCTGAAAGACAAAGATGTACGTTACCCACGTAGCTGCTTTGACCAACACTTTGGAGATGTGCACCCACGCCAAGATGTGTTGTACATGCAAGACTTCAGGCATGTACAAAAGTGGTATGTAGTCCTACATCTCATTTAAATATCTTACTAAATTCAAATATCTCTTTAAAGTTTTCAGTCAAAAACTGTAACAGTGAAAAACAGGCACCAGGAGAAAGTTACCCTTGCTGTTCTTTGCCGTTTCTCTAAGGAATCCCCAACATCAGCCAATGCATCCCTGAGCCTCATGAAACGAGCACCGAGTTGGGCCTGTCGTCTTGTTCTCTCTCATCATTATGGGAGTCATCTCAGTGATGGAAACAAGCTCCACTTAGCGTGTGCTTTATGAGAAAAAAAAAAATCATGGTTCAGTTCAGCTAAGTAGACACCTTCCTATGCTGCTGGGCATTTATGGTTTAACTAGCCCAGGCCAAACCTGATAATGAAAACTTGCAGGGGTGAAGCAACAGTCAGTTTGTTTTCCTGTGTTGGAGTGGGGTGTTGCTTTTTTAAAGCCTGCACTGATGGACTTGCTCACACGCTACCTGGGCCACCTGGCAGTGCCACCTGCTTCCCCCCATCTTCTGCTCAGGCTATCCTTTCACCATGGCAGCACTCACTCAGTATTTGAGAAACAACGTTTTGTTCAGTAACAGAAGAACCTGGTCGCAGTTGGAAGTTTGGATGTCTTGTTTCATGGTAAGATAAATCACAGTGGCATTAATCATCTGAAAGCAAGCTAACAAGTTCAAACTTTGGGTCATGGTGTGTTGCAGTTGTATGCATTTGATGGTATTTTTTCAAACAGTAATCACCAGCTTGGTCACAGCCTTAAGAAAAAAAGGAAAAGAAGAGCAAGCAGCACGGTGCTTGTAGCTGCATCAAGTTAGCTATGTACAAACTGGGACATCACCAAGGCGAACAGAGGACCTGTCTGTCACGAAGAGGGATGAAAAGGCTCTCAGGCCAGAGCTTACAAGCACAATGAGGCATGCCAGCACAGCAGCGGGGCAAGTTTAACCCGGCATTGAGTCGCTTCACGGACAGGCTGAAGGACTTTTGGTAACCCCAGCACCGAGGTCGTACTTGCTGGCTGACTGACAAATGCTGAAGATCAAGAGCTGCGGCTTCAGGGAGAGAAGCGGGGTGGCCTGCGGCAACCACATCCCAAGTGAGCAGGTGACACATCTGAAAGGACACGTCTGTCCTGCTCCTTCTGGAGAGGGGGGACAATGACGGCTCCCCTCAGCGCTGCTGATAAATCTCAGGTGACAAACCTCATTTACAGAACTGGTAAGGCCAGACACTGTGGTGTTACAAGCACCTTCACCCTTGCTGTCTGAGAGAGCTGTACAAATATTATTTCCATTTATTTACCCTGGGGATGGGCTGGGAGGGGGATGTGGTATTTCAGGCCTAACAAAACTGGAAGTTAGGGCTGGCTGCTGGCAGAAAAGCCACATAACACTGTGCTCCTCCCTTTCTCCAGACAGATACCCCAAAGTGCTGAGCCATCTGAAGTAGCTGATCTGCACGTGTGCTAGCCCTCTCTTGAAAACAGACCCTGAACGATGTTGTTCAGTATTTGTTTGTGAGCACAAACCACTCAAGATTGGTTTAAATGGGATAAAAGGCTGGCTTTACTGAAAGGTGTAAAAAAAAAAAAAAAAAGAGTACCTTCATAGTTCCTGGGTTATTTTTCATGCTGTGCCCTGTTCATCTCCCATCATTTCTGTAGGGCAGAAGCAGTTCTTGCACTATTTGATGGTTTCCCACATTTTGCCCTTGGACATGGGCTGGGCAGAACCTGTCTCTCCATCGCCCAACCCACAGCCATTGGACAGCTACTCCAACACCAGAGACCCAACCTCTGAGGAGCACATGCAGCTCCTTTTGGGAAGAGTGTCATTAAACAATGTATTTAAAGTTTGAAACAGCTTTAAAAACAGACTGGAAGTAGAAACTTAATCTATTTTCTGCCATTTATTCTTATTTTAGTAAACTGTTAGATAAGGTGGGTTATCAAAGGGCTATGTTGCTGGCCAAGAAGAGTGTCATTTAAAATGCCCAGTAGCAAACCACTTTCCCCCTTGGTAAGTAAACAGTTTTTCTTTGTAACAGAATATAGTTTTCTCAGCAAAAATGGTGTGTGCCTGTATGTACTGACCAACAGCTTTCTCTTAAGGAAAAAACACAGTGCCGATTTTTTTGTCCCTGTATTTTATCAGATATACTTCAGTGTAATTTATACTTCATGACATAAACAAGGTTGGGTTTTTTTTTTTGGATGCAGCTCATTCCCTCACAATAAAAAGTGCATTAATATTCAGTTGGTCTGACTCCCTTTTATAAGAAAAATCATTACCTTTCAGATTGTGTTTTGAATAACAAACACAGATCCTTCAGGAAGAAACTTGTCCCAGTGGGGCTTGAGAAAGGATCAGAGTTAAGCACTGAAACATGCAATTAATTCCCATTAGAGGATTAGGGCACTCGTGTTCACTTTGAATCAGAAAAATGAATGGTGAATTAAGTTGTTCACAACCAAGAGGTTACTTGTCAGAGTTAATAAGTTAAAAAATAAAAAGGGAAACCTAAAACGCACATAAAAAGCTTGACAGCGAGTGCTGCATCTGTAAGAAAAAGATATGCTTTGTTTCCATTAAACAAAAGCTCTGTCCATACTGTACAGCTGGTGATAAACATCCAAAAAGTTTGCAGAGAAGAGCATTGCCTCTCTGAAATCGGTGCATTTCTGATGGGGTCGCAACCCGCTATTCAGAATGGTTACTGATTTAAAGAAACAAATCCCTCATCCTAGTGCAGGGCCCACAAAAATCAACTAGTACAACAACAAAATAACTTGCTAAGCCAGGTTTGAGTTAGTGTTTCTAATTTAGCATTTGAGTAGATGGATTCAGCAGGTGGCATGAATGGAGATGGTGTGGGAAGCTGAAATTTCAACCATAGATTGTGTAGAGCTGTGAGGCTGCTGTGCTGACAGAGTGGTGGATTTGCCCGCGGGCAGCAACTGAACTCCCCATCACCATTCTGGTGTCCACCATGGCCCTAAGGCTCACGTGGGATGAGCTGTGCGCCATTACCTCTCCTTCCCTTAGAAAACCCAAAAACTCAAAGCCAAGCCCAGGGAACCCCAGCCATGGAGTGATTGAAATAAACCTGGCATTTTCTGAACGTCACTCAATATAAATAAGATGTATACAATTTTCTGTGCAATAAATGTGGTATCCTGTGCAGTGTGTGTTGTGGTGCAGACAGGCTGTTTGGTGTATCAGCATCATTTCTAGCACTAGCGTATCGGTGGCTTTCGAAACGCTTTTAGCCACCTTGTGGCAGGAGAGTAAAGAGCAGATTTTATTTGAGGGTCATTTCACAGACTTCCGCTAAGCAGCTGAAACGACTTAAGAGACTGTATCCCCTCTCTGAATCACCAAGTTGCCTTTTCTCAATTAATCCAGTTTGACACTTCTTACCTACACTAAACCACCTAAGAGTAAAAGAAAACCCACTAAAACCAAACAATCCCCACCCCGGACTCTATACTGAGTATTAGCTTCCAAGACAAAACAAACCCATTCAGAAGGTATTTCATGAAATATTCATGCCAGAATCATTAAAATTTAATGGCATGGGGAAATGCGAGTGAAATCTGTATGTCATCTCTTCAAACTATTTATTTTAGCTATGAAAGATGACCTGCTGAACCACTTGTGGGATCAATTACTAGTTGCTTCATTACATGAGCTGCAAAGACCAGAAAATAAAGTCACTATTTCAGGATCATGAAAGTAGAAGATGCTGTTGGGTGAAAATAGAAGCATCTCATAACCAGCACTGGCCAGGACCCCAGGCTTCTGCTCGGTATTAGTGCTGGTAGGGCTTCATCACTATATTCACATCTGCCCTCACCTACCGATGGAGTTTCTGCTCAGGGCTTTAGTTTTCTCTCTCAGGGACCAACAGCTCCAGTGCAGTGAGGGGGACAGGTGGCCACAGGGCCAATCGCTGGCTTAGTCAACACACACTCACAGATGAAGCTGAACTGCCATGATCAGGCTCTTTGCTCCCAGGTTGTGCCCCAAACAAGCCCTTGCTTCCCAAGCAGCAGCAGCTTCAACAAAAAAAACATCTTTTCACTATGATTCAGACAATTAGTGAATCCTACCAGTGTATTTCAAAAATAAAATAAATAGCACAGCTCCATGGCTGTTCATGATCGCGGTAGTTTTGGATTTTATTTTGTTGAAACCTTTTTCTCGCAACTCAGAAAGTATCAGTTTCTCTCCCTACATACAGTAATATTATTTTCCCTTGAGAAAAATTCTGTGTTGGCTCAGTGACCAGATATAGTTACACATTAATTCTTCAGAAGTTTCTTAAAACTGTAGGAAACAGGTGAAAAAACAAAATGCCTTGAACTTTAAACTTGAGCCCAGTCTGTTTAAATGAAGCGAGTTTTAAGGTCACTCTTCACTCAATGCTAACTTTCAAGAAGGACTAACATGCCAGAGAGGACTCCTGGGACTGCATCCTGTTGGTCCTTTGATGCTTTCATTTTGTTGCTTGCTATTTTCTTTATAGCACAGACAAGGGCTTCCTGCCCGGGCCGACCTCTTTCCAACCTTGCTGAATACCTCGGAAAAAGTTTATGGCAAGGCACCTTTCTTACATTAACCACAGAGGCACCAGCAAACCGATGGCTTCTTTGAAATCGAGAGGTTAGGGTCTCCTCACAGCAGTCATCCGCTCAGAAACTGGGAGGTGCTGGTTTGTGAAAACAAACAAGAGTATTGGAGTAACCAGTGCCATACTGGATGCTACTGGGCACTACCTGAAATGCCACTTAACCTACTTTGCAGATACTTTTCATTTCACTCGTGGATAGTTTACATCCCCAAACCAACAAATACGCCTGCACTTAAGCTAGAGTATCTTGAAGTATCTGCCCTCCCTTTGGACAAACATCAATCACAGCGCTGCTTACGTGCCTTGCACCCATTCAGCATCACAGCAAACATTTGCCTTCTGTCTGAAACCACTTCAAATATCTTTCAACTTTACTACATAAAGAAATTTCATTAGATTAGTTTTTAGTGCTACCAGAAAGGGGTTCATTCCCGAAGTGACTGTTAGGGGCAGCTACAGAGGCCTCCACGTGACAATCAAATAAAACTACCACATGCAAAAAGATGCTGGGGATGCGATGTGGAAACACACTGGACACACCGTTAGCCTGCTTAACAGACTAAATTTCTAGACAGTGCAGAGAAAGGATGGGATTGGCAGCACATTATGAGGACAAGAAAAGGAGGATGAAGAAAATGGAAAGGCAATGGATGTGGACAGATTGAGTGGGGGCAAAAAAATAGTTGTCCCCACAAGAAAACAGCATATCAGTATTATTAAGTATTGACTGTTGTGTCCTAGTATTAAGTAACGATATTAAAATATTATTGTATGAGCCTCAGAATATTATATCAAGTTCTTGTTACCACAATTCAGAAACTCGTGGACTACAAAAGTAGTTAGAACAAGCTCAGGGCAGAGCACTGAGGAAAGGAGTCCAGGACTGTTATTTTAGGGCACAGACTGAACAAGCGGTGGCTGTTTAGCTTAACCAGGAGCTGACAAGATGGGGCATAATCACCTACAAACACAGGTGAAGGTCTTACAGAAGGGACAACTGGCTTTCCATGTACATGATCCTGAGGATCTCTTCCAACTGAAATGATTCTATGAACACACAGCTGGGCAAAATCTCTGCATAGAATAATTAAGGTGGGTAGGAACAGCATTAATTTTAAATGCCAGATGGCTGTTACAGGAAAAAAGTAGCAAACAACTTTTGATAGGGCAGCCCTGCTATGCCAGCCCTGCTCCCTGTACTGTTTTGAATACTACCGTGAATTTGAAGTGGTTTCCATCATTAAGATGCAGAGCACAGCCCAGGGTTTCAGACTGCCGACATCCTGAAGCTCAGGACACAGCCTGCAGCTTGGACGGGTTCCCTGCAAGGTCAGCACACTGATTTACATGCCAATACCCGGAGCGGTCAGTTCGCTGTTTTGGACCAGGAAGAGCATCCCGGCCTGCGAAACACGACAAACACTTTGAGTACCTAGGCATGGGAACATATTTTTCTACACTGAAAAGATGGTGAGAGAGAGAAGGGGAAGAGAGAAAAGATGGGGTCTGTGCAAGATCGTGAGGTGCCTTTACACAAGGGAAACAGGGAAATGTGCCAGGGGAAGTTTAGGTTGGACGTTAGGAAAAAGTTCTTCCCCCAGAGGGTGGTGGAGCACTGGAACAGGCTCCCCAGCGAGGTGTCACAGCCCCAAGCCTGACGGTGTTCAAGAAGAGACTGGACAACGCCCTCAGACACATGTTGTGAACTGTGGGGTTGTCCTGTGCAGGGACAGGAGCTGGACTTGATGATCCTCGTGGTCCCTTCCAACTCAGGACGTTCTGTGATGCTATGACCGGCCACACAATGATGACCTGTAAGGAGGGGAGAGGTGTCCAGGTCATGGCACACCACTGGCCCTTCATCCCTCAGGAGTGTGACTGAGCCTGGAAAGGAGATCCCATCATTCTGCAATGGGAACCTCCCCTGGCAGGAGCCTGTGGCTCTGGAGGCCACCTTGTGCCTTTGCTCTGGCTGGTGTGGAGGTGCCGCAGTGCGGGGCGGCTTGTGAGATGCACTCTGCCCAGGCCAGGCACAGGTGAGGCCCGGGTGGGGGTCCTGATGGAAGAGTGGGGGGCTGCTCCGGAGAGCAGAGGGTTCACAGCAACGCAACACCCCTCAAACCTCACTAAAAAAAAAAAAAAAAAAAAAAAAAGGCAAGCACAGACATTCAGCTAACAAAATGTTCTCCACTAAATGAACCAAACAGAAAATCCAGGTATAAATCTGGGAATTGTGTCACATAACACTGCACTATTTTTCCTCCAGAAACCACTTACCTACCCCAGAATGGACCAGCTACTGAAACACAAACCTTTGGCCAACGTGGCAGAAATGAAGCATCAGAAAACCCCAACAGACTGGTTTATTTTTCAGCCTGCAATTCCTTGGGGAACTACAGGCTGCTTTTAAGAGCCAAGGAAAGGTAATTTATACACATTTACAACATCCACATATACATACAAGGATTTTCTACACAGAGCCATGCTTTACTTGTAAAGTGTTAGTGGCCCACAGAAAAGGAGAGAGGAAGATTAAAAACAGCTGTAGTGGAGGAACCACCAGATTTAAACATAAACAATATTTTAAATACTCCACCAGAAAGGGTAGAGACAGCGTGGGGTAATGGCCAACACATTCACTCAGAAGCAGGTTCATACAAATTTTGTGAGGCTCAGTAGGAGTAGTGGAAAATAAGATGTATCTACTCATAGAAGACATACTAACATGAATGCTTTTTTATTTGTACGTATGCAACCAGGTAGCAGTGGAAGCAGAAGAGGCCCTTCTTGACATGTGGAGGATCACAGCTGAGGTTACTAAGGGTGCACAAAAGGAAAAAATGGAGTATTCATATAATAATAAAGGAGAATTGCAGAATCACTTGTTTGCTGCTATAGCTCTGAAGCAAGTCAAACTGCTGCTCTGGAGATAGCTATTGGACAAAGAGTAGAGAATGTGAAAAGATGAAAAAATTTCAACAGGTTCTGTTTCTGTGATACACATAAACATTTTCCTTCCATTTGATTTAATTTATTCAAGTTTTTTTTTAAAGCTAAGAAACTGATTATGTTTTTTTGGAGGGGTGTGTGTTTGGGTTTTGTTTTAAAGAAGGGAGGCTTGTACCATCCTTTCAGTATATGAATCAAATTTGTGGAAAAGCATGATATATAGCATGTGACATACTGGTAACAAACCAAATCAGCTCAACAGGCTGCCCAGGTAAGTGGTTGAGTCACCATCCCTGGAGGTGTTTAAAGGACACGTAGATGTGGCGCCAAGGGACTTGGTTTAGTGGTGGATTTGGCAGTGTTAGGTTAACAGTTGGACTCCATGATTTCAAGGGTCTTTTCCAACTTAAATGATTCTATAATTCTATTCTATTCTATTCTAATTCACTAACTGCAGTTATTTTATTTGCTTAATTAATTAAATATGTATGCAAGTCTTACTTTGATAAGCAATGCGGGTAGTTTTATTTAATAAAAAGACTTTTAAAGTGAATTTCAGCTTTCAGCTCAATACAAGTCAAAAATAAAAACTCAATCCATATCTCGGCAGCAAATCTCTTCTACCATTTTCTACTATAATAAAAGGTAAGCAAATGCAAACCAAAACAGAACACCAAATCAAAACTACAAAGAACTGTGAACAGATGTATATAATTATTTCAGTCCCACTGAGGCATATCACTTCTGTTTAGAAATTAGTATTGCGTTTACTATAGAAAACAGAAAAAGTCACAGATCATCAGGAAAAGAAAACAAATGAGTTATTTCAACTGTCCTGGTCTTGATTTTTGTTCTCCAAGAAAGACTTGCAAAGTCCTCCAATTAAATCTGAAACATACCTCACCTTCTTCTTCATCAACAGGAAAGTACCCTTATCTCAAAGTAAATGCATTTACTGGCCTGCTATCTTCTACACAGAAGAAACAAATATGTATTCTGGAGGCATCCAAAAAAGCTGAAATGGCACTCAGCAAGGCACTGGAGTAACTGCTTTCACATCCAGAAGACACACTGACCAGAATCTCAAATATCTTCCTGCCTGGTAGAGTCAAAAATAAGCAAGAAGAAATTCCCAATTAGTTGGAGTCCTATAAGGATGCGTTGAATGAAATGTTTACTTTCAGGTAAGGAGTAGTTTGGTCTCTGATGCAGAAACAAGTTTTGTAGTCTGATGCAAAATTTAAAACAGGCCTATATTTACTGAAGAACAAGGAAAAACAGATACACAAGCTCTTAAATCTTCTCCTGGAACCACAAGAGGCTTACAAGAAATATTGATGGAAATAATTCCATAGGTCTACTTAGATCTACATTTCCAGTTTAAAAAAAAAGCTATTCTAGTTTTATGATGGCATGTAGAATTCGGTCTAAGTGAAGGTCTCCTTGGCAGTGTCCAGGATCCCTGAAAGGAAGCCTTAATGCAAGGCATCTTAAACCAAAGGTCTGGCTGTAATAGGAAAAAATTGTATAATTCAGATGAATTTTTTTTCCTGACATTTATATGAGACAGAATTATTTACAAATAAATATTTATATCAATGAAAATAGCTTCATACGTGCTCTGCAGCTTCTTTTCAGTGACCTTTGAGAAGAAATTTCTGTTACTAACTTGATAAAGGAAGAAGAATCAAGTAATGGAAGTAAATGAGAAGAGGAATAATATGCAATGTGGTTCTGAATGCAAAAAAGCCAGACTAATGTCATTAAAACCACCTCCTTTGACAAGGATAATGCAATAGACTTGGAGTCAAGTAAAATATTTAATATGCAGTGAAAAATACTTCCAGACCAAGTCATAGGGAAGAACTGTATATTGATAAGGAGTTAAAGTAAGATCATAATGGACTATATCAAAATAAGGGGTAATAAGCACAGACAGAAGTTTTACCCATCATATTCCTCAGGAATCAATGTTATTTTATTTATTAGTGGTCTTGCTACAGCAAGTAGTTATGTGCCTACCACATCAGTGCGTGTTGCATCCTGAGGAGGACATGTTCAGGTTACAAACATATTAGATGGCCTATGAGCTGTGTCATTGAAAGGTTTGTTTTGGTTTTTTTTTTAAAATGATACAAGGTGCAGAAACCTTGTATTATGAAAAGGTTCTTCCCCCAGAGGGTGGTGGACACTGGAACAGGCTCCCCAGGGAGGTGTCACAGCCCCAAGCCTGACAGTGTTCAAGAAGAGACTGGACAACACCCTCAGACACAAGGTGTGAACTGTGGGGTTGTCCTGTGCAGGGACAGGAGTTGGACTCGATGATCCTTGTGGGTCCCTTCCAAATCAGGACATTCTATGACTCTGTGAAACATATGCTTAGAGATCACTAACAATAACTTCTGGGGACTCAACACTTGATGGCAATGAAGAGATCATAAAATATTTCAAGTTGGAAGTGACCCATAAGGATCATCGAGTCCAACTCCCTTCTTCTGTCAGGACTACCTAAAACTAAACCGTATGACTAAGAACATCATCCAGATGCTCCTTGAACTCTAACAGGCTTGGTGCTGTGACCACTTCCCTGGGGAACCTGTTTCAGTGACTGACCACCCTCTCAGTGAAAAACCTTTTCCAAATGTCCAATCTTCTGAACTTCCCCTGATGCAGCTTCATTCCATTTTCTCATGTTCTATCGCTGGTCACCACAGAGAGGAGATCAGCACCTCCCCCTCCACTGCCCCCCTTGAAGAAGTTGTAGACTGCCAGAGGTCACCACCTCTCAGCCTTCTCCAAGCTGAACAAACCAAGTGACCTCAGCCATTCCTTGCAAGTCTTGTGCTCGAGGCTTTTCACCATCTTGGTTGCCCTCCTCTGAACACACTCTAATAGTTTGATGTTGTTCTTATATTGAGATGCCCCAAACTACCCACAGCACTGGAGGTAGGGCTGTACCAGTGCAGTGCAGAGTGGGACAATCACCTCCCTCGACTGGCCAGCGATGCTGTGCTTGATGTGCCCGAGGACACGGTTGGCTGTTCTTGCTGCCAGGTAACACTGTTGACTCGAAGTCAACTTGTCACCAAGCCAAACCTTCAAACCTCATCTCCCACTTGGTACGTATAACCACAATTACCCCATCCCAAGTGGAAAATAGGGCACTTGTTAAATTTCATACAGTTGGTGATGGCCCTGCTCTCTAGTCTATCCAGATCTCTCTGTATGGCCTCTCTACTCTCAGAGGAGCCCACAGCTTCTCATAGTTTAGTATCATCAGCAAACTTACTTAACGTACATTTGATTCCTGTGTCCAGATAATTTATAAAAACATTAAAGAGCATTAGCCCTAAAACTGAGTGCAGAGGAACTCCACTGGTGACTGGCTGCCAGCCTGATGTAACTGCACTTACTATAACTCTTTGAGCCCACCCCATCAGCTAATGTATTATGGGCTTGTCTAGCTGTATGCTGGACAAAATATCCAGAAATAGCTTTACTAAAATCCAAAACCACCACAATCCATCAAGGCTTCTCTTGGTCAATTAGATGGGTGACCGTGTCATAAAAGGAAACACTCTTTTATATTTTGACTGCAGAATGATGAGTGAACAAACCCATGCTGTAGACCAGGGGAAAATAATACTCAAGAAGAATCACGTAGGTTTTGCAGTCCTCAGAAATTCACATGCTCATTTCCCAACCATTTCCATTCAGAGAATTCCCTGTTCTCACATGAATGAGCAGATAGATGTTGGAAGTAAATACCAGCACAGCATGTTGTCCTCCTCAGCTTCAAGGGACACCTGTGCCAGCCACCAAGATGACATGGCTGTAAGAGGGCACCACAACTGGAAGAAGTATTTCAAGGAAACACTGGAGATATCACAAAATGTACTAGTAAAATCTCATTTAGAAAAACTGCAAGAAAGTGACCTCATCTGTACTCAGAAACATCAATGAAAAGTTAAGTGCACGGATGGGAAAGTTGTTTGTTTCCTTGATCACTCTACTTTATAAGGTTAAAAATAAAGAGATGGAATGGCTTAGATTTGCAAATAGAGCCTGTTATTATTTTTACAGTTGTGTGACTTGCATTATCTCAGGGCAAGCATCTATTACTTCTTTTTCTGCAGCTATGCATGTCTGTATTTAATGATTCGAAGGTGGTCCTATGTGCCTAGAAGTCTCGTATTTTCCAGCACCATGTCATTTTTTGAAGGATTTTACATCTACAAACCAAGTGCTTTCCATCTGCAATATGTTCCTGCATCATGACAGCATACAGAATAGCTGAAAAACAGCATTCTAGGGATGTAAGTCTTCAAGGTTACTTTGGGTGCACATCAGAGCAAACTCACATGCCTTAAAGCATTCAACATATCTAGGAGAGTGTCCAACTGCACCTATCCATCAATCTAGACTTTGTGCTGGGAAAAGAGGCATGGAGGGCAGACAAGGCAATAATGCAATACAAAATGCTCTGAATGCCTCAAGCTAGATCTCAAGATGTAGCTAAATTAGGATTGGAGCAGATTTCAACCAAAGGTGATTAAGCCTTAAGCATAAATTAGCATATCCTCCAACTGGCTCTAATACCTCCCCAAAACAGCCTCCTCACACACATATAACAAAGGACAAAATTACGAGAGAAGAGCATGGCTAAACTGGCTACATTATTATTCAATAGTGCAGATCAAAGGGATGCACAGATTTCAGTGTGAAAAGGGTAACTGCCACTGCCTGTACCATGGGACGTGAGACAGAAGTGACAACAGAAACGCTATATTAATGCTTTTCCAAAGTTCGCTCTGGAAACGAGAACACTACCTGCTGCAATGGGCTTTATTTTATTTCTCTGCTTTATTGGGATCTCAGCTTTCCAAATAGGTCCCAAATATCCAGTAACACAGACAGTATGCTCCAGTTCACTTCCTTATACTTTACTTTTTCCAATTTCAGTGTCAGTGAACAGGATAAGCAGGACAGGAAGAACAAGTCCTAAGACTTCTCTGTCCCTCTAAGTGAAAACTTTCTTCTTGCATTGGCATCAATAGACATTTTCAACACGTACCTCCTCTCAGCCCAAACTGATATATAAACCCAACTGCTCTTCTTGTTAGAAACTTTCTGCTAATTTAAAGTATAACACCACTTATAATTTATTTTTATGCCACAACAGAAGAGAAGAGAGAAGAGAGAAGAGAGAAGAGAGAAGAGAGAAGAGAGAAGAGAGAAGAGAGAAGAGAGAAGAGAGAAGAGAGAAGAGAGAAGAGAGAAGAGAGAAGAGAAGAGAAGAAGAGAGAAGAGAGAAGAGCCTCCAGGAAATACCACGGAGAAGTCGGCACCGTGCTTTTAAAATCAGACTGCTTCCCCTGGAAGGTCTTGGCTCATAGCGACTATGCCCTGGGCGTTTCGAGAGGTAGTTCTGGGGGGACACTAGTATACCCTCACATCAAATACATTCCACAATGGAAAGCTGAAATAAAAAGGGATGATTTTACAGATTAACCAAATATCAAATTTTAGACTTAAGATGATGTTAACTGAAAAACTTAGAAATAAACATTATCCATACAATGTTGAAAATACACAAAACATTATTAAATAACTGATTAATCTAACTTGGCCATATAAAGTTACATTTCAGCCCTTGAACAGATCAGTTACTGCCCTCACAATGGCACTCCCCCTGCCCAAATATCATGTAGTACATCAGCTTCTGGTTAACACCCAATCCCCAAATACAGGAATATGTTATTATTTTGAACACCATTTGTCCCAGATTTAACAGACGGTATCTAGGGACATTTGGAAATCTCAGTTAATTTACTTTTGCATTCTTTAAGCAAATACTCACTTAGTGAGTCTAATTAACTAAAGAGAAATTAAATAATGTAATTAGAGAGTTACCACTGGATGTAAATCAAGAAACGGTGCATTACTTAAAACACAGGAAGAAGAGAAACCATACAAGAATTTGCTTTTGTCTTTTTGATATGGCTTAAAAAGACAGGTAATGAAAAAATCACTTCTGATTTTCAACAGATTTCTTTTAAAACATAACTCAAATTATTGTCAAATTACAAACCTTCCCTAGTTCACTGTTTACCCCACAATAACTATCAATTAATAAAGGTATGCTTCTGAATACATAATGCATTACATTTTTTACTTTCAACACCTGGTGTCACCAGAATAACGCTGTATATTTCTAAAATGCTCTGCAGTTGTGTATGTGTGCTTTGATTTTAGGGCAGTAATACTTCAAAAGAAGTGGAACCATAGAAAATCATGGGAAGTGACGCACACAGATAATTTTTGTGGTAAAATGATACACAATCAGTTAAGTGACCACAACAGGTCATTTTAAAAATGAAACTCAAGGTGTCTAAAAGCCTTCATCCCTTAGTCAAGGTCAAAAAAGGCCTGAAACAAAGTGAAAGTTCTGCTGCATCCCCATATTTTGAGCAAGCTAAATCCTACACCTGTGTTGCAAAAAGTCTTTGACTGGTTACTTCTGCTACACCAGAATTTTGCTAATTGCAATCAGTTTTTGTATCGGCTAATAACTATTCTTCCATCCAGCCTAGGGCTGTATTAATTGGTTATTATGATGGTTCTACTGAGAACACACAGAGAGAAGTGATTTTGATTGATTATTGTTTGGAGCTCCTTGGATCTCCAAGATAATAAATAAAAAAATTAAATATCAAAGAAGATTTAATTAATCTCAGTCTCTCCCTCCACTGTATCAGCAAGACAGAGCCGATAAAAAAATTGACAAATTCATGGAAAATGCAAAGAGAGTCAGAATTGGTGACTCTATTTCATTAAAATAATAAGAAGATACATATATTTATTTGCTTTAAACTTTGTAAGAGAATGAGAGTTTCTCAGCTTTTTAAGCTTATTTCAAAACCCAAACGGAATTATGGCAAGCAGCTAGATCAATTGTTATGAGATTTACATTGTGCTATGTGTTGTTTTATTCTTCTTTTTTTCTTTTATTCTAGCTTTTCAAATGAATTAGTGAAAGAATCTTGAACTTTTGCAAGAAGAGTCATAACCTTGTTATACAAGGCAGATTGAAATATATTATATATATATCATATATTATGAAATATATTATAACACAAATGCAATATTTTCGAGATTTCAGAACCTTTTGGTTCTATTTTGGAAGCAAATTCTGTATCAGAAAACAGAGGAAGGGGTGGTCAAGATATTTGTAATTCATTTTGTAAAAGCACATTCAGACTGCCATTTCCACTAATTACCCATGAGTTTTCTACAGCAGACTCTCCAATAGTCATATTGTCTTTCACTGTTTTTTCAGAGACTTGTATAGGTATGAGGTTTCCACATTTTAGTGCAACCACTGTGGAATTTAAAGCTAGAACAAAAAGGCTAACACTGGTACAGGAATTATTTTCAGTTGAACGCATACCTAGGACCCATAGACAATGTTTGCAGGAGATCCCCATGATCCAGCAAGGTACTTCCTACTTCTTGACTGATTTGGGGAGGGCCACCTTTTTTATGATAGAAGATCAAATCACCTAAAAGGGAGATAGGCAAGCAAAGCAACCTAGAATACTGTTATCAAGTAACATAAACCCATATAAACAAAAAAGTAGTCAAGGAAAGCTGAAAAAAAGCAGAGGCCTGAGAAGAGGGATGCTGAGTCATTAATAAAAAAGAGCTCTTCTCCAAATTGCTTGATTTAAACAGATGTTAACATAAATAATTTTTAAAAGAGGCTACCTAAGTCTGATAGGCTAACAGAGTTCAAGCATGCATGTAAAACCTGTCTATTTAGTATAACAATGTCACTTGTTCTCTCCAGCTTCAGCATGTCAGAACAAAAAACCCCAAGAGCAAAAAAATAAAAACAAACACCAGAAGTTTTCTGTGAAACAAAATGTCAACTATTTTAGGAGTCCACAGCCCCTCATCTCTTTCCCACATCCCTTTTCAAAAGGGAGAACTACAAAAAACCACAGGTCTTAAGGGACCCCTTTCTCCCAAATCCTCCCAAAAGACACAGGCATTCAGTGGTCACTGAATCAGAATGTGCTTAAACTGGACATGAACAGGAGCAGAAGTACAACTGCTGATGTAATACAGGGGTCGAAAAGGTTTGTGCAGAGCTGCTCAGCGGAGCAGCCTGACCTGTGCCCAGCAGGAGAGGCTGAGCAGCCCACGCTGCCTGGGTGAGACCAATCAGGACAGCACTGCCCAGACAGACCCTGGAGACTCCACTTGGATGGACACATCTGCTATTTCTGATGCCAGTTCCTATGGAAGAAAGAAAGGATGCAGACATTATAGTAATAAAAAACTAAGATTTAAAACACTCACAGAGGCAGTTTCCTACCTCTACAGCTGGTAAGATGTCCAGATGCTGAAAAGCAATCATTGATCTTGATCTATACTAGTTCTTTATTTTGACCTTGGTAGAACTTTTGACACTGTTGCTCATGGTATTCCCAGAAGGAAGCTAGAAAAACATGATTTAACAAGAACTGTTGGTACTTAAACTGTTGGTAAAAAAATGTTTAGAAAGGCTATTTAATATTTATCAGAGGTTCATCTCAAACTGGACATATGTCCAAAATTTGCTATATTCATTCCAGTAGCAGGAAAATTCTGGTAATAGAAACACTCCCAGCTGGGGAATAGCTCTGTGGAAAGGGACCTGGGGGTCCTGGTGGACAAGTGGCTCAATGAGTGAACAGTGGGCTGCTGCAGCAAAGAAAGCCAGCAGGATGTTGGGCTGCATCAACAAGGGCATCACCAGCAGAGACAAAGGTCATTATCCCACTCTTCTCAGTGCTTGTCAGGCCACATCTGGAATACTGTGTTCAGTTTTGGTCCCCGCTAAACAAAAAAAGATGTGGACAGGCTGGAAGAGTCCAGAGAAGGGCCACAAAAATGATCAAAGAACTAGGAAGCTGCCATAGGAGGAAAGGCTGAGAGAACTGGGCTTGTTCAGCCTTGAGAAAAGGCGGCTTAGGAGAGACCTTATCACCATGTTCCGGTATTTAAAGGGTGGCTACAAAGAAGATGGAGACTCTCTTTTTATAAGGAGTCATATGGAAAAGACAAGGGGTAACAAGTACAAGTTACACCTGGGGAGATTCCGACTAGACACAAGAAGGAAATTTTTCACAAAGAGAACAAGCAGCCATTGGAATAATCTCCCCAGGGAAGCAGTGGATTCCCCAACATCGGACACTTTTAAGATTCAGATGGACAGGGCGTTGGGCCATCTTGTCTAGATCGTGCTTTTGCCAAGGAAGTTTGGACCAGATGATTCTGTGGCCCTTCCAATCTGGTATTCTATGACTTATGATTCACTCAATGATGTGAAAGATGCAAGAGGCTGTGCACAAGGCTAATGAGACAGTTGCAAGCCCCTGCACAACTGCTGCCCGTTCAAGGATGGCCAGTGCAGAGCTCTAAGATCAGCCAAGAATAATCAACAGCATAACCAAATTCTGGGGAAAGATGAGCATAACAGCAGTTCTGCATAAAGAGATTTGGCAGTTACAATGATCATGAACTGAACGTGAGTCAACAATGTGGTACTCTTGGCAAAATAACTTCCTAATGTTTACATACAAATAAGTGCATCAGTAGTAAAACACGTGAACATAATCTTGTGCTCTGATCTGGTCACAAATTGAGTAGCACGTCCAGCTCTGAGCACTGTGCTCCGAGAGAAACGTCATCAGTTGGACAGAAGAGAGAGAGCAATCATAGGTCAAGAAACCACAACCTATAGGCAAAAAACAAGAGACTGCACTGCGATCAATTGTTTTAGAGAAAATAGGGTCATGCTTTCAAGTATACGAAAGCATACTGTAATAGAAAAAGGCAGTAAGCTGCTTTCTGTACCTATTTGGACAGAAGACCCGATGAGCTTAAATTCAAAAAATGGACATTAGGGAAGACTAACCATCTATTGGTAAGCACAGTGCCTAGGAAGAGCTCAGACCATCCAGGAAAGCTGGAAATCCTTCACTACTGACTATCCTTAACAGCAAGTCAGTCAAATCTCTATCAGAAATAACACTACCACTGCCAAGGAACTGGATGAGACAATCTCTTAGCTCTCCTTTAAAAAGTAAAATTAAAAGGCAGTTTGATTCATATGCTATGCACGAAAAGTAATGCTAGACTCATAGACACTGCAAGAGACTGATTCTGTGGTCCGCTCATTAGATTCCTGCTACCTCAATAAGAGAATTCTAGATCCCACTCCCTGCCTGTTTATAGGTGATACATTATGCAATTACTTGTTTTTGAAGGCTTTATCTGTAAATAGCAATAACCTTGAAAAGAGAGAATGAAATGCTGGATTCCCACCCCATTCCCGCTCCACGTAGCACCTCCCAAACACACTCAAAAACATAATCCCGAGGTAGTACACTGAATGCTCTCTGACCCCACAAATCTTACGTTGCTTTCTGCACTGTGATCCAGTTTCAAAAGGCCAAACAAGACTCAATGTTCCTAAAAGACATGGGTTAGAGCCCTCAGGAGAAAGGCCATTAATCTAATTTTTCTACTTTCTAGGAGATGGTGCAGTCAAAGCCTGCTGTGCAGCTGAAGCTGGCTTTGGCTGGATCTGGCACACACGAGGTATGTGTGGCTCCAAGGCAGAGCAGTGCCAGGCCAGCTGAACAGTTTTGGCCGATAAAAGCACTGAAAGAAGGAAAAGTGTGAGAACAATGCAGGACTGCACTGCCACAGCCTCAAGAACTGCTGCACATCTCCCTGTTACCATTCCCTCTCTCAGGCCTCTGTTTCTTAGGTTGGAAGCTACATGGGGTTTGCAGGGTGCCGTCCCGTTTTATATATTGCATGTAAAAGCAGCTCAAAATCCAAACAAAAAAATACAAGCCTTCTCTCCGTTTTGTCTATTTTTCTTCCCAAACACTGTTTTCAGATCACAGATATGAGGTATTTTGATTGCAAGAGGTTCTTAAATAATCGCTATTTATTAGAGATTTTAAAAATATAAAATATATTTTGTTTATAGGCATAGGCTTTATTTGTTCTATTGATAGCAAGCTGGTGAGATAAATCACTTTGATACAGAATAACTGAAAATGTATACCCTCATGCAGTTTTCCTCCAAAGTGTCAATGAGGCAACTGTAGACAAGATCTAGGACTATTTTTCTAGACATACAGGAAAAAATCTTGCACACACATTTGTTCACAGACTGTTTTGGCATATGTGATCTCACTGGAGATTCACAGGTAAATCGTTACACGTGCATATGGGTGTAATGCAGAGCAACGCCATAGGTCTTATCAAAAAGAACAAGGTAAGTTAATACGTGTTTCTTAGAAAGACAGTTAAGTGATTATGTTGTGGTAGCTCAGACAACATACTACAAAAGTTACATCTGCAGCAGCTCTGCCCAAAACACATAAGTAATCAGAGATGGGACTCAAGAAGAGCTGCCGAAGTAAATACTAAATTAGTGCATACTTTTAATACTGCAGAGTTTTTACGGATCACAAAGTACAAGGTTACTGGGAGTTTATTCCTGCTAAGAGATAAAATCATTAATCTTAAGACTGTCTGCTCCACTGTCACTGAAAGTATTTCCTAATATTTTTTCCTAAACACATTCCCAAAGCATCACTACTACCTAAAGTAAAAATCCATCTGATAATGTAGTTGGGCTGATGGGCTTAGGAGCTGGCGTAAAGAACTGGAGCGCAGTGTGGGGGAATGTCAAAGAAATAATCCATCCCATGTGTCATCTTAAGAATTACCCAAATGGGATTTATTTCTGACCTGTCTGATGTGAAACCAAATTACCAGATTTGGCATGGTCATGAAAGGCAAATTATCCTAATACGAACCAGGTCATGTGCCTGCTGCACCACTCTGCAGACCCCTGTTTAAAAGCAGGTTATGTCAACATTGATGGTCAACCTCAAAAACCAAAATAAAAATTAAAACATATTTGAAGAACCTAGAATTGAAAAGTCAGTCATGGGCTTTATATCTGGTAACTCTGTTGTAAGATTTAGAGCACAAAGTTATATCAAAAGAATAACTACAATCAACAAGATTCAAAACTGAAATAGATCACTGTGTCAATGAATAAACATTTCCTGTATTCATAACATGACTGTGGTAATAATACTCCTCTGCTAAAAGCAGCTCAATTATAGAGCCTATTCAAGTTTTCACCTAAAACAACAAAGAAATTGAAGTTAACATGTAAGTCATATAGACTACAATTTGACAAATTAAAGAGATTAAATCATTGTTTTGATACACAGAAATTAGGAAAAAAACCTTCTCTGCATTAGTAAGTTCATCATGTAGAACATTAAAGATATTTGATGCCACCCATTAATGTAGTAAACTGTCATTAAGCATACTTAATTAAAAGATATAATAACTACTAGCAGTAAAAGAACAGACTAGATGAGCAGATGGATCCAGATATATTTTGACCTAAATTTCTTGATATTTTGACAAGATAAATAAAGGTAAATATAAACAAGAATAGAAGGGAGAGGAAAAAACAGCCAGCATATCTCATTAAGAAGCCCTATACTAGAAAGACGAAAAAACACCAACCACCCTCTTTACTGCACCTGTTTGTCTTCTCCAAGATGTTTTGTCTCTCCTATGCAGGTTTCCTGAAACTTCAAAAAACTACATAAATAATCACATTACTGAGAAATGTGTTATGTCTGGAACCATAATAATGAAATAAGGCCCACTGCCTTAAGATGGCTTAATCAAAAGAAAGAAATCATGAACCTAAAATATAATTTAAATCTCTATGCCCACATCCAAACGCAATACTTACCAAACAGTGATTCCACACCTCACAGGCAACCTGAGACAAAGCAGTACTTAGTGTTGTGCAGTGATGTATTTTTAAAGCACTGCTTCAAAGTACACGTTGCCACACTCCACACACATGCTGTTACTCCATCCCCTTTCAGTGAAAATATTATGCAACACTGAGCTCAGAGTCTTGCTTACTCATTCTACAGAAAATCTAAGTTTTGTTGGCTTCACTAAACTACAGCCTCAAAGAAAATCAATAGTAATTGATATATACTCTTGAACATATTTAAATGCTGACATTCACCCCAAGATTACATTTTCCATCTAGCATTCTCTAGTAATCTTTTCCCCTCACTTTTCTAATCTCTGTAGGGTTGTCACATCTTCTTTAGAGTTCTTCCTTTGCACAGAATAAGTTTGGGCTTAAGTTGTTCTTCAAGTCACAATCTCCCTTGAGCACCCTCACAGATAAGCTGTCAGGGGAATAAGGAAACCTAATGCCTATACCCTTCTTCTACTCCTATCTATAAATCACAGACCATCACAACTCAGCTGACAACCATGGCACGTAATTATTTTTTTCATCCTTTGTCTGATTATCTGTACCCAACTGCTATTGCTTAAAACTCCTTTCTTCAGTTGCCTCCAATTTTTCCACCCATGTATTCTGATAACAGTTCATCTCTGAACAAGTCCTATTGTGAGCACAAATCTGACCTGAATTACAAAAAATCTGAATCCAATAATTTTCTCTGCAATTTGTTACTGTGGATGCTTACATGATTAATCCCTTTCTCCAGCCTCCTTACATTTCTCTTCCTTTTCCACGAGCTTTTCACAAAACCCATGAAGGATTCCCATTTTCCCCCAGACTGAAACACTAACAAGAACCTGCCGCCTCACTGTAGAAAACTGTTCTCTCAGCCCAGGTGAGCTGGGTTAAGTGAATCCAGACAAGAGAGTGTACTCTGGCACTCATTCAACATGTCACCAGTGTATAGTCCCATAACCCCTTGAGTACAGGAAAATAAATAAAAACCAGAGGCCAGACGAATGTCATCACTAAAGGGAGGCAGGAGTTACACAGAAGGACAAACAGAAGACTGGTGCCTAGTGGCATGGAGATGGACTGCATGGGGCACAGCAATTATACTGTCTTACAACCTAAATTTGAGAGATGCCAAGGAAAGGGCCAATATCCCTTCACCAGACACGTGTAAAGATGTTGACAGAACCAGTTACTTTACTGGGCAACATCTTCCAGTTGCACTTCTAGACTTGCAAACCACTTGAGCCTTCAAGTTTGCTTTCTTGTGATACCAATTATTTTGTAGCTTCTAGTTTAGGAATTCCAACTACTGATGCTAAATCAATGATTAAACAGCCTTAAACACTTTCTTTCGAGCTTGAAGCACCACTGTGTGTTATCTGAATCTGAAATGTTTTATTCCAGCACCCGTAGTGAATTGCAGGTCATGAAATTAGCTAAATTAGCTTAAAAAAGACAAAACTAACAGAAGAATTAAAAGAGTGAATGTAAAGAATAAAAAGAAAATTAAAGACAAAAGGATTACAACTTCAAGCGGTGCCCTTCATGTACTTTGGCTTATCTACCTACCATTTCCCTCTACACTAAAACAACCCATAATTACTTCTAATGAAGCTGTTAGCTAATGAAATTCTGTCATGGTCTTACTCTCATACCACAACTAACATGAATTCCTTGTTCATCATTAGGTCTAGATGTTATTCAAAACCACCACAATCATCATTCTGCCAACACAAAACCAAAACAAGACCCTTGTTTCTCACTCACTACTTGTAGTCTCACTTTCAATATCATTTTTCTCAGCAATATGTTTTGAAGAAAATTGGTTTATTTCTATTTTCCTTACAGCTTTCAGTATTACTGTGTATGTGGACTGTGCCCCTCCTGATGGGAAATAATCTAGCCTGTTACCTTTGATTTCTAGAGGAATTCAGACAGATCCAAGCAACAACAAAACTGTTTTTTTTACAGAAGGTAGAGTGGATAGAATCCATAGACATTATTAAAATTACATACTGATATAAGTGCTAAAATTTAGTGTCTACACTGTAGCCTGTTTAATGTGCAATTAAACAACAAACACTTGAGTTCAATGTAAAATAATTCAGAAAGAATGCTGTTAATAACTTCTTACAAACCAGAGGGTCGTATTCATGTCACTTAAATTTAATTTCCTGAAGTTCAGAAACTAGACTCGTCACTCAGGCTTCACCAGTTGATGCAGAGAGATGTGAGATGAATCTCTTGCCACCAACTACAAATGAAAACTCAGATTTCAAACTCAAGTCTGTCACCTGGAGAGCAAGATGGAAGAGGCGGGACAGTGGTGAGGTACAAACCCACAATTCTTATCAGTACCACATCAGTAGAACCAACAAAACCTTAAAGTCCTGTATACAAACTGGTCTGACAGAAGGCAAAATGTATCAAATGACATATCTCATTAGATATGTAGATAACTTTTAGTGATGCAGAAGGCCAGAGCAGAGGTACAGGTTGATACCCAAGATATGGAGAGATACAAGAGAAGAACTGTAGAAGATTGAGTCCAGATCAGCAGCAGAAAATATTTGGGAGAAAAGGGAAGTCTTTTATACTACCATTCCAAAACGCTATTTGAATTGTCCATGATACTGTTACTAGAAAGTAACATAATACCAACAAGTGTTCCCAAGACTTGTGGGAAATACAAGTAAACAGAGTTTTAGACTTGTGATGAGACATGGACATCTACATCTCCTTCCTCACTAATGGGAAAGCTAAAACCCTGACTGTTGTTGGGGAGCCAGGACTCATCCAAAAGTGCAGTACAGCAGTCAAGATGATGCTGGCTGAGAGCCACAGTTCCTCTGACATCTCAATGATTTACCTTACTCATTCTTACCATAATACCTTACGCATGAATACACCTTGCTGAACAAAGAAAGCAGCGAAGAAGGTGAGTGTCCTGCACTGTACTAACAGAATCACAACCAGCAGCTTGAGGGAAGTGATGATCTCCCTTTACTTGACACTCACTAGAACACACCTACAATACTGCATCCAGTTCTGGGGCCCCCAGTACAAGGAAAGTATTGATAAACTGCGGCGACTTCAGATGATCATGAGGCAGAAGCACTCACTCTGTGAAAAGCAGCTCAGAAAACTGGGCCTGTTCAACCAGAGAAAAGATGGCTCTGGGGTGACCTCACAGCAGTTTCCCCTTACCCATGAGGAGGTTATCCAGAAAACGCAGCTAAGCCCTTCACAGTGGTGCAAGTGGGGGTTGGGGAAACAACAGGTATAAATGAAAGCAAGAGAGGCCCCAACTTGATTCAAAGACAAGGGTTTTCATGATGCAGACATACACTGAAGCTGCTGTGTAGTCTCTGTCCCTGTAGGTTTTCAAGACACACCAGATAAAGCTCTGAAGAGCGTGGTCTGCCCACACAGGTGACCCTGCTTTGAATCAGGAGTTTGGACTAGAGACTCCTGAGGTCCCTTCCAACCTGAATTATACTGCAAAAAAAGTTGTGGGACTGTACCAGGCTAGATGAAATGAGTGGAGGGAAAGAAGACAAAGAAAAATAGACTTGTAATTACTCTGGTGTTATTTGGTAGCACATACATTTAAAATTGCAGTGTCATCCTAATATAGATATTCTTGCCCAGCTGAAGGCTGGTGCAGGTGGGACGATCGCAGGTACAGTGGCAACACACAGCACTGGAAAAAGGCAAAGCTTCAGGAGAGGGATGAGAAAAAGCGACTGTGTCTGGCCAAGAACTTCTGTCAGAACATCAGCAATGTGATGGCAACTATCTGCTAGTAAAGGACATGAACAATGACAATCCAAACACTGCAGAGAGAGGTGGTTATACAAGTAATTCCAAAGGAAAAGAGGTGTCTTGTAAGACAGAGAAATCAGGAGTGACAGGGATATTCAATAAGTTTTCTCAAGATGTTAAGAGGAAATAGCTGACGTGCTTAAAGAAATTACAATGGCCAAAAATCTTAATGTAAAGGGTATTCTTGAAAAACACTGTAATGGTAAATATATAGAATGTTATATTATCCTGGTATAGTCTGTCCTTCTTTAGCATTAGTTGATTTCTGGAAGTGAGGAAAAGAGAGCTGTATCTGACATGGTCCATAAAATGTAATTAAACATTTGTAGTGAAAAAGAGCAGAAAATTCTAAATAGCTACAGATTTTGATTTAAGAACAGCGATTTACTACTGCTGGAATAGTTCTGGTTTTGAAGAAAAGATGTATTAAGCACTCTCTTCAGAGACAGAATGAAAAAGGTATTATATTCGCAAAGTCGATGGTACGACTACATCCGTGCATTTTCCCTGTCTCTTATTAAATTATCTATGTAATACCCCCCTTTCAGAATGCTGAAAAAAAAATTTTGAAAAAAAAAGGTAGCATAAGTTCATATGGAAAATGTGTCCCATCATGGCAAGTGTTTTCTGCTTAAGCATTTTATGTCACTTAAAATGTCATGCAAGTTTCACATTCAATTCTACTTAAATCAAGAGAATTATGAAAATTGTTCAACTAGGTTCAAATTCAAAGAGCACATGCTTTTAGATCATGAGAAACATACAGCAAGACTTGAATAGCAATAGAAAATTAAAAAAGTACATTGCTCCAAAAAAGAGATGACAAAAACTACAGTGAAACAAAGCGTATTTTTTGCTACAAACAGATTACACAGAAGAATAATTTGACTGATCCATTGGAGAGTAAAAGTGTACTGGAGCTAGCAGCAAAAATCAGATGCCACAAAATACTTCTGGAATTTATTATTTCCTTATTACACTTCATGACACCCTCATGACTGCACCTTTGTGCCTGTACCAACACTCACAAATTCAAAATGCAGATCATGCAGTCATGTAACCTCACTTCCCAGAAGTTCCTCAACAAGAGCAAACACAACCCTATGAACAACAGAAGCAGAACAGGCAAAAATTGTGCTTACAGCAGCAGTCAAATGATAGTTATTTTCAAACTTCTTTTGAAATAGGTAGTTGGGTTACTACTAGGAGTCATGAAAACATATAGACAGGGGAATATTGGTTGGAAAGGACCTTTGAAGGTTACCTAGCCCAGCCTTCCCTGCAAACCAGGGCTAAAGCCAACACCAGAGGACACTTTTTCAAGCGAGGAGGCTGTGCTCAGTGTAGCAGTGGGTGGGAGAGACAGCAGGATGTCTGGTGCAAAACCAGGCCTGGTCTGTGCTCTGCACTCTCAGGGGGGGCTATCTTTCCACAGCAAAAATCAGTGAAGGAAAGCATGAACTGACATGATTATCCTTTCTAAAGGCTAGAAAGCATACACTGCAGTAAGTGAAGCATTCAAACCAGTAGTTCTATCCTGAACTGATATGAGAAAATGATCAGGAAAAAAATTTGATCACACACATAAAGAAGGCACCAAAAAGAAATTTATAAGGAGCAGATGACATGACAGATACCGACAACATGACCTATTCTCTTCTGTGACCAAGCAAAGCTTTGTTCAATATTCCAGTGGTCTCAAAACAAATTCAGAACAAGCTCAAAGAAAGTTGGTTGCAAAGCTGATGCAGAACACCACAGTAATTTGGAAAGTGAGAACAGGCTGCAAAAACACAAGCAAAATGAAGTACGACACACATATTAAGTAGTTAATATTTGTGTAGCAATATTTTAAATTTTAAAACATTAGCAATGTATGGGAAGTCCATTTTTTGTTTAACGTGTAACGCCTTTGACAATTCAGGTTTCAAGACTGCAACAGACATCTGTTCTGTGTAGCTTTTATTTACTGATGGCAACAGAATGCTGTAATACACTTAGGTAAAAAGACATGTTAGTTTTCATATCACTTTGACAGCTACCATGGAGCAAGGGCAGGAGACCAGTGCTAGCTGAGGACACATACACTTCATAGACACAGTTGAGGTTTTTAAGGCTTTTCTCAGGGGGAAGGGAGAAGGAAGATGGAAATATGCCCATTTTTCATTCGGACATGTGAAATTTAAAGCCTGTGTCACACAATGAACAATTTTAATTGTCAAGAAATTGCTTTTACAGGTTGACTGCCTGCTTAAACTAGAGAGTATATAAAACAAGTCCAGTCTTCACACAATCCTACATGAAACAACTTGGTCATGGAGATATTTATAGTTATGCCTCTGTACGTTAAGCTCTATATAGTTGCTACTTTGATATTTTCACACCATGGCAAAAATTACAGAAGTAGCAAATTAAAAAGCCCTGAAGCAAAAAATGAGGAAGTTAATTGTGTGGAGTTAATATAGATACAGCTAAATGAGCCTTAACTCAAAAGCAAAATGTTTACATAACTCTAAAAGGGAAAAAGATACAGAAAGTGCAGGAAATGAAAATATGGTGAAACAAAGTCCTTAGGAGGATAAAAAAGAAGATTAAAAAAACCCAGTCTGGTCCAAGTAATGCAGACAAGAAGATAAATGCTCTGAAGTGTTACCTTGTAAAGATACAGGTACCAACTCTCATAGCTTCTCTGCATCTATGATACCTGAACTACAGGGTGTTTCAAAAAGATGGATCCAATTTGAAATATTGGCTCCCAAGATCCCCAGACATTACACCCTGCGGCTTTTTCTTGTGGGGATACATCAAAAATTGTGTTTTGGTGCCACCATTAGCGACTAATCTGGATGACCTCAAAAAGACAATGACGGCAGCAGTGACCTCAGTTGAAGAAGACAATTTGAGAGGCATTTGGGATAATTTCAACTATCGTCTAGACGTTGTCTGTACAGCAGGTGGAGGGAACATAGAGCATGTATAAAAAGGTTGCTAAAACCTGGTAACTCATTAAACCGTTCGTAAGTTTTTGTGTAACTGTAAAACTTTGCCATCGTGAAACACACTGCTTTGAAACTGGCTCCATCTTTTTGAAGCACCCTGTATTTTTTTCTGCTCTCCCTCTAGTTTAGATATTCTTCAAATCAGCATCACTAATCCTCACAAGGTACGCTACTAAAACGAGTGTCTGGATCATAATGACCACTTTGGAGGAAGCTCTAAGCACCTGTGTACCTGAACGCGAGCTGCACTACCTTGGGCCATCAGCGCCGTTCCAAGTTCAGTCACGGATCCCCGCGAACTGGCTTGTACGACTGGAGCACCAGGCCGCCAGCAGCCCAGCTGTCCCCGGCAGGCTGAGGCACGCCGCTGCGCGTCACCTTACAGGCCCGGTACGGGGAAAGGCAGCGCGGGGCAGGAGCCCTCAGCCCAGCGGCCGGGGGCGGAAGGCGCCTAGTCGCTCGCAGCTCCACCCCACGGCCACCGCCGACCGGCAGGGAGCCGGCAGCAGGGCTACGCCCCCAAGCCCGCCTCCACCGGAGAGCCGGCAGAGCTCTTCTCCGTGGCCGCCCTACCCGGAGAGGTCCGGGCGGACCCCGCGATGGAGGCAGCGGCCCCGGCGCGCGAGGGGAACGGCTGCGCCCAACGGCTGCCGCGGAGCCCCGCCCCCCGCCGCGAGCGCCGGCCGCTCCGCCAGCGGCTCATTGGCCGCGAGGAGGCCCCGCGGCGGCGTCACCGGGAGCGGGGGGGGCGGGGCGCGCGCAGAGGCGCACCGGCCGCTCGAACCGCGCGGGGCCGCCGCGCCACGTGGCGGCGAGGGCGAAGCGCCCCGCCCCGCTCTGCGCCGCCGGCGCGGGTCCTAGCGCCCGCCATCCCCCCCGGCACTCACTCGCCAGCGCTGCCGCCGCCTCCGCGCGTTCGCCTCCACCGGCTGCCGCCGCCTTCTGCCCGTCCCGGGGCGCCTCTCTGGGGAGTAGGCGGCGGGGCGGAGCGGCGGGGCTTCCCCGCCCCGGGGCCTCCCCTGCCCACCCCCGCGGGCCAGGGCACATGGGGACAGCGCGGAGCGTCCGCGGGCTGCGGGGGACAGGCCGGGGTGAGCTGGGGTCGTTCGCCCGAGCCGCCCCGGCTGCGAGAGGGACGGGGTGTCCTTTGCGGGGAGGCGAGGAGCCGGGCAGAGCGGGGCAGCCCGTGCCAGCCGCGGTAGCAATAACCCGGGGTGCAGCGCCCTGCGCTCGCAAAAAACCGGCAACAACCAGAGAATCCGCAGCGGGAGCTCCGGGGCCGTAACCTCGGGCAGCAAATCTGGCTTTTGGAGGACTTTTAACAACCCTCAGTATTTTATAAACGATATTAGCTACGCTATAGAAGGGATTTTGGCTGTGGACAGATGGATTTTGAGCCCGCCGAAGCAAAAGTTCTAACACTTGCAGCGTGCCAAGTGGCTTTGTGTTTGCCTCCCTTTCAGCTGAGGGACCAGGCTGCTCTTCAGCAAAGCGCGTTAAGAATCCGCACGCTAAAATCACTGTAAGAAAATGAGTAGAGGGGCAGGAGGAGTAAGAGTAAGGTACTCTTGTGCTCCATTCGACCCCGAACGATTCAGTGTTTATCTGGAGCGCCTGAGCACCGTTCTGTAGCCTGGGTGTTGCAGCAAGTAACGTGTGGGTTTCAGACACTCCTGCTTGACTAGGGAGCGAGTTGAGAGTCAGGCTGCATCCACTACAGACTATTCCCTTTCTTACACAACTAGTATTCAACAATTCTATTCCAGCTCTAAAGCAGGGTAAGATTGCTCAGAGTCCAAGCCCGTATCTACCGCTTTTCTTTCTACAGTTTAGTTTTAGAAATTGAATTAATTAGTTAGGTATTCCATCACCTTCCTCAAGTATTTTTTAAATTTTTTTATTTTTTTTTTTACACGAAGGGGAGGAATGTCTTCACGGTACCAGTCTACCATGCACATTAGATTTTCTTGCCAGCTTATAGAAGAACCCTCGATCAGAAACTTACTAGAAAATAAATGCCATTAATTGCCATTAAAATCTATGCAAAAAGATAGCAAAATGCAGACTTATGACATAGCTCTGTTACAAATGTATTTACCTCTTGCTCAACTGAAAATAAATTAGAATGTACCGCTGGCAATCTACATGATTAACAGGACATTAAAAACCAGGTCAACCCAGCATCACAAGCTACTAATTTCAGTATCTGTAGGGGTTTTTCCTCTAACAAAAATACTTATTTTAAAAAGCTGTGAACCACTTGTCATGTATCATCACTGACACACATGGAACACCCGTGCCACGACACCACAGCACAGCTTTCCAATACAAAGTGCTCAACAATCCATGCGGCTACGCGCATCCTCTTCTTCGGAGTGGCCACATGGTTCTTTTTCCTTAAAGGGCAGGATCCAGGTTGCTGTGTGTATAACATGACACCTATGTACAACCACTTCACCTTATCCTGGAGTCCAGCACGGTCGCAAGTGGCCATTTTTAGTGGTACCTGTGGTACATGATAGGAGTTTGGCTCCCTTGGTGTTTACATCACAGAAATTAAAACGTGATCTCATTTCGGTTTCTAGCAAAATGTAGTCTTTTCAACTGAAACATGCCCTTGTGAACATCCACTTGGTAGAGGCATATCAAGAGCTGTGGAAGGGCCAACACAAGAAATCACACGGGATCTCCATGTAATGGTAGGTATGTACATGTAGCTATGTGCACATGAAATGCGGAACGCAAGCAAGAACCAGAAAATAAATATGAAGATATTTAAACTAAAAAGCTCACACCATATAGAAATGGGCTATGTCCTCACATTTAACATTCTGACAGGTACAGTGTGAAATAGCAACTTCGATTTAAGAAAAAAAATCTCACCTTTGCCAATTTACTGTTGCTTTAGATTGCTTTTGAAGCCAAGTGAAGGACACAGAAAGTCAATTAAATAATAAGTTTTTACCATTATTGTGATCATAGACAAGCTAAGAATGGATTGAACTGGACCTGAATGTTCTGTTGCTGTAGGCAGAGACTTGACATTCAGATGCTTTATCAGCCATATAATTTAATTATCTGCAGAAAGCTCTCTTAATTTGTCTCATCCCTTTCCCTCATCCAGCTACTGTAACCCTCTGACTCTCAAGGCAAGTACCTGCCAATTTCCTTCAATGCCAGTCTTTTAATATTCTTGGTGCAGATAGTGTGTGAGAATGCCAGAGGCATATGGGACCAGATTACTTCAACAACAAGCAGCAGTGAGATTTTCCTCATATATGAGGTAACTATAACCTTAGTTACCCTTTGAAGTTAGTGAAGAGGAATACCTGCTTCAAGTACATGATGCCTCACATACTAAAGACACCTTTAGGAGATGAATCATGTTTCAGATTACCTGTTGTTTTATTTTTTTCCCCAGTAACTACACAGAGAAACTAGGATGAATATCTCAGATGCAGGTATCTCAAGTATGAAGGAAACAAGTTCCCAGTGAATAGGCCCAATATTTTTAACATACCATTCAAAAGTATTGAAGACTTTTATTTCTCAGTGTTCATAAACACACACACACAACCCACATCTCTAAAGTTAAAATCCTAAGTATGAAATTAAATAACAGGAAACTTCAGGTACATGGCATTGGTCTAAACATGAGAGAAACATACAATCGGGGAACTCCCTCGGAAGTTTTTGGTGAAAAGAGACCATCATCTATAGCAGTCATTGTGAATAATTTTCTGACTCCATTCTGTGCATTGAATCATTCTGTATTTCTCTCCTCGGACCTGTATTTGAACAAGCAATCTTTGGGGGGAAAAAACCAGTATCCAAGTTTCTTAATTTCACTACAGAACCAAGCAGGCCAGGCTGATAAGAAGGAAACTTTCATCTTCTGTAATTAGCAATGGTGCAAAGGTAACATGGGGAAAAACCCAGCGCGCTGGAAAGACAGGCAATGTTTCTAACAGCAGCTATGTACAAAACTGCTTTTTCTTCACCTTTCTCTGCACTATTCCAGGAGTCAGTTATGAGGTACGAAAAAAAACAAGCAAAAGGTTAACATCGTAACTGTTTTAATAAAACTCACTGTATTATTTGCACTTTCAAAATATTTCTGAAAATAAAAAAAAATATTTAGCATTCTTGAAAGTCTTAAGGAATTTTTTATTTAAAAAGCAGTCTTGTTTGTTGTTTCTTTTGAACCCAGTTCTGCCTCAACATTACGCTCAGACACAAGTATACCGTCTTATTAGCATCATACGAGTAATCACATTGAATTTCTATAGCACTGAAAATGATATAAAAACAAATAAACGCTCACAAAAATATATACAGGTAGCCAGAAAATTAATCAAGAAGAAATCATGTTGTCTGTATTGAAGAGTAAAGACCATTTTCAAATACCAACAAAACATCCAATTTGTTGGCACGTCTGTTCCAATAGAAGGACAAACTGACTTCCACAGAGGAATTCCTACAACAGCTTTGGTTCATAACAACCTAGAGAGGATTCACACCCCATACATAATATTGATCTAGAGGATTTCTGTAAAACTAATACGGCAGGCAAGAGGGAAAACTACACATTTGAACTTCATGATGAGAATAATAATTTAAACTCAGTATGTCATACTCCAAATATACAGAAAAGACCTGATTATACCAAACACATTTATCTTCTGCTATAAGCTAGCTCATCCAGCCAGATCCCAGCTGTTTAATACCTCATGACTGAAGTAGCTAAGCGTTCTCTGTATCTGATAAATAACCGGCTATGTACGGAAAGCCTTAAATGTCTGCTTGGTTGTACTGAAGAGTGTATCTACTTTAGCATGTTTCAGATAAAAAGTTGGTACTGACTAAACCACGCCAGCTACCAGAAGCCGACTAGCTATACTGGTGCAGCATTCAGCTGGATCTGTACAGATGCTTATCAAAGAGCATGTTTATATCCTGCGAACATGTTGAGAAACTAGTTTCTGAAAATTTTATTGAGAAACCAGAAGAAATGGAAAACAATTGCATCAACTTAGTACCCTATATGAACAAATTAACCCTGCTGAGAAACAGGCTACATTAGCAGGAGAGGAGCACTGCACTAGCACAAATACATGCCTCTGGTACCTCAACTAAAATCATCAGGGCAATATACTGTGTAACGTAGGCATATTAATTCGTTCAAAGCCAAATTTGTGGACAGCACCACATTGCTACAGCCTTGCTGGCTAGATTTATAGTTAGTCAAACAAGAATATTACATTAAAGTAGCTGCACTACTTGTAGTACCCAAACTAGTTTTGTCAAGAGGATGCTTTGGTAGCTCTGCAGTAGCGCAATGTCCTCTGTAGATAAACTTGGTTCTTGAAACAACCTCCAAGAACACCTGTCATTTCCAGGTAAATTTATAATGTAAAAGTAGCCTAGATTCAAAACATAGTACAGATCTAGAATGGTTACATGATGGTCGGATGGCAAGGTCACACGACATCCTGTCCTAGAGCAGGCATTCCCTCTATATTTTGAAAGGGCTCCACACATCATTGAGCTGTATACGGAGAACATTGCACAATCTCTGTACAATAATCATTGGACAAATCTGGAAAGCTGCAAATACCGCATTGATCGTTTTTTTCCTAGAAGGGGGATCAGAGGGAAAGGATAAAGGAATATGAAAAGAGAGATAAAGATCCTTAGTTTCACATCCACTAGCAATCTTCCAACCTTAAAAAACAAACAACACAACAAATAAATAGACATGTGACTTCTTCCTAAAGCAGGAATGTAAATATTAGCGCAAGACAAACACCTCTGGACAGCCAGAGTTTAAACCTGTACTAAAGCATCACGCATTTTGAAAAGTGACATTGTATCAATGTGTACCATCTCTGTATCATCCCACATCCATGTGCTCAGTTTATGCATTAACAGCTATGCTTATTTAACTGCCGCTTCAGTACACGCATGAGCCAAGGGAGACAAAGTTGAACCAAGTTCCTTCCAGTTAATACATCAACAGGCAAGGTCAGGTGCCCTGCCTCAGCAGTACACTGGCTGATAAACACTTACGGTCAAATCCTTGTCCTCATTTACTCCTGTACAAATCCAACACTTCAAAGGGTGGAGCCAGAAACAAGAAGAAGGGCATAACTCAAATTACAAGAGTAGACTGACATGCTGGAGAGAATCCATTTTTCCACTGGCTCTGCAGGACTGGCAGTAGAAGGCAGTAATAAAACTGAAGTGGACAGATATTCTTCATACTTGAAAAGATCAGGATTTAAACAGGAAATTGCACTTTTTAAGAATCACTTTCAGAAATAAAACTTCCTTCTGATATTTATCCTGCTACTAAAAAGTCAGATGAAGATATCAAATTACAAGGGAAAGCTGTGAAATTCCATCTGCATTGCTTTCATATACCTATAAAAACATTCTAAGGGACTTGAAAAGCAGTTCAAGAATAAAAGTAAAATGATCCCCCAAACTGCAGCCGAAACGTTGAGATCTGTAGGAGGGTGTAATTGGACATTCAAGTGTGCATTGCTGGTGGTGGTATTATTTTGAGAAATAATGACTGAATCCTTTACATGGTCAAAAGTACTCATGTAACATTAATCACAAACAGCATGCACGGACAGCCTGAAAAGAAACATTAGGCACCGCCTTTCTTTTGCAATTGCTCCAGTTTTCTTCTTAAGAGGTTGTAGTTTTCCTTGGTCCCAGGTGCCATAGGATCAAGCTTCAGAGAGACTTCATAGTGCTTCTTTGCCAAGTCAAGATTCCCCCAGCGATGATAAAGCACAGCTGGAACATCAATGAGGAATTTCATTAACAATATTGTTCAATAACATGCAATCTTGCCAATCACTTGGAAAACAACATTAAAGCATTTGTTTCCAGTGAGGGTCTCTCGCTGGCCGCTGGCACAGTAGCTGCTTGTTCTGTTGCCAAATACAGGAGCAAAGACTGGGAGCAGAACTGGCATGAGAATGATGAAGGAATGAATTGCAATGCAGCCATAAATGGCAGCTCTTATCTGGTGAGCTCATTTTGGGTTACAAGTGTAGCATAAATGAACCGATTTGCAGACACTGAAGTGCAACTACCTCTGGGCTGGGCTGTGCAGCCCTCTTGATCTGTCATATCGTGTGACAGCTTTTCTGGTTTAGTGCCCTGTTCTTCTGGCTGGCAGTTTTTCTAGGAAGTAAAATAGAAATCTGCCCAGCAGGAAGAAGGTTCAAAAGATTGCTTTTTCTTTTTAAACACAATGAATATGAAGCAAACAAACAATACAGCTGATAAGAGTTAGAAAAGCTCTTACCCAAATTACCATGATAACTGGCAGCATTTGGATTGGCCTTAATTGCCTTGAGGAACAAAGCTTCAGATTCCTGAATAATTTAGAAGAACAAGTCAACAGGACAGTCTGCTCTTGTCATACATAAAATAATGCAAAATTTGCCCACAACTCTAATTAAAACCCCTCCCAAACTATGCCATATCTACATGATACCACTGTACACATATTCTAAGCCTGGGTGATCCTTTAGCTCAGGTGGCTACAGCCTCCAAAACCCAGTAATAATGCTACAAAAATGTGCCATGCTTTCACAGGCTGCTGTTATTTTAGCAGAGAGCTATTAAGCACTGGAAATTTGCAAAGCAGTTTGTTTTGGTTTTTTGGCATAGTTATAATATTTTCAAGCATTACCTACTGAAGTTTTCCCTACTTATTCAAGGATTAAGGATAATATAATTCAGTATCTGAGCAAACTGCTGCTTTTCGACACCCTTCCTTTTCACATAGTTTTTAGCATTTAACATGGAGCATTCCAGTAAACCCCTTTCAAACAAATGTTTCAACATGGTTCTCAATGAAGAGCAGCTGAGTGCCTGCTACTTAAAAAAAAAAAAAAAAAAAAATCAAGGCAACCGAAATATTCTTCATGAGTTTTCTTTTCCATATTCCCACTTGTGTGTACTCTTAGGACTGTTGATATCTAAGTACTTAGGAAGGCTGAGCTCTGTCACCAAATATTCAGAGAACAATTTACCACTAAATTTATTATTTAATTCAAACATTTTAATTTTCTCAAACTAGTGGCTAATATAGATACTTTTGTTCCAGAGCATATTTCCTACAGAAGGTTAAAAAGATACACTCCCCCAATCCAAATGGAGTATATTTACTTGCTTGCATGCAAGCGTAGATATTTTAGAGAGCAAATTTTACATCGATTTCTATGCTGTGCTGTGTTTTAGACAGTTGCCCATTCAAGTTTCAATGCAAATGACCTGAAGATAAAATTACCTCAGCGTGGTAGGCTTCCATCTGAATGCACATACTTGCGGTCTGAGGTATGTGAGAACAATAACCTGGGGAAAAGGCCTTTCCTTTGTGCTAAGCTTTTCTTACTTATATCCACAAAACACAACACAGGCTCTACTGAAAACCTGTCAGCCAGATTTTTGGTTCCACCATCTTCTCATGTGAAGCATTAAATAGGTCTCTGTGAGGGTCCCTCGGGGGACAAGAAATTTCTGATGTCAAGACTGAATCACTCAACTTTGAGTGACTTAAGAGCTTCCCAGTATGTCCAAATTCAAACCCAAAGTACGTGCTACTTTCAAAGAATTGCTGAGCACAGCTGAGGCTGCCACTCTTAAGCCAAGAGAGACTGATGCAGAAAGTGCCTTCATCTTCTCAAGTCAAGGAAATTGCAAACCCTAGGGTTCTCGACAAAACCTTTTGCAGGACATCCTGTTTCAGGAGAAGGAATACTTGGATAGGAGTGAAAGAAGAACCAGATGTCTGGAAAATTAGGGAGTGTATGACTCCATAGTGCATGTTTTAGCATTGCTTTTCCCTGGTATAACCAGCAGCTCCAGCATTCTCACACCCGGACTATTAGTGTTCCTGGATGCACTGGTCTCTTTGAACGCCATACTGTTTAGTATCTTCTTTAATGTTTTGGATGACGGGACTGAATGCACTTTAAAAAAATTTACAGATAGCACCAAAGAGGAGGGAATGGTCAATACACTGGAAGGGATAGCTGCTATTCAGAGGGACCTGGACAGGACAGAGAATCACAGGACCAGCAGGAATCACAGAATGGTTGAGGTTGGAATAGACCTCTGGAGGTCATCTGGTCCAGCCTCCCTGCTCAAGCAGGGCCAGCTGCCCAGGACCATGTCCAAGCAGCATCTCCAAGGATGGAGACTCTACAACCTCTCTGGGCAACCTGTGCCAGTGTTTGGTCACAGTAAAAAAGCATTTCCTGATGTTCATAGGGAAAATTCCCTTGTTTTGGCCTGGGCTCATTGCTTCTTGTCCTGTCACTCAGCACCACTGAAAAGAGCCTGGTTCCATCCTCTTTGCACCCTCCCTTCAGGTATTTATATACACTGAGATCCTCCCTCTGAGATTTCTCCAGACTCAACCTCTCCCCATAGGAAAGATACTCCAGTCCCTTCATCATCCTCATGGCCCTTCATTGGACTTTCTCTAGTATGTCCATGGCTTACTGGGAAATGGACACAGGACTGCAGGTGTAGCCTCACCAGTAGAGAGAAAGGACCACCTCCTTCAACCTGCTGGCAACACTCCTAACACAGCCCAGGATATTATCAGCCTTCTTTGCCTCAAAGGCACACTGTTGGCTCATGTTCCATCAATCTGGTGTCCACCAGGACCCCCAGGTGCTTTTCCACCAAGCTGCTTTCCAGATGGGTGGCTCTCAGCATGTACTGGTGCCTGGGGTTATTCCTCTCCAGGTGTTAGGCTTTGCACTGCCCCTTGTCGAACTGTGTGAGGTTCCTGTCATCCCATTTCTTCAGCCTGTTTAGGTCCCTCTGGATGGCAGCGTGACTCTGGCATATAAGCCACTTCTCCCAGTTTTGTGTCATCTGCCAACTTGCTGAGGGTGCACTCTGCCCCATCACCCAGATCATTAATGAAGATGCTGAACAGGATTGGACAGCAGGAATCTCATGAAGTTCAAAAAGAGTAAATACAAAGTTCTGCATCTGGGATGGGATAACCCCATGCAAAAATATAGGTTGGGAAGGAACTGTCTAAGAAACAGCGCTGCAGAAACAGATCTGGTGGGTCTGCTAGACAGCAAATGGAATAAAAGCCATCAGTGTACCCTCACAGAAAAGATGACCAACCACATCCTGGCCTGTATTACGTAAAAGTACAGTCAGCACATCCAGGGAAGTAATCCTTCTCCTCAATTAGCACTTGCGAGACCACATCTGGAGTATGTGTTCAGGATGAGGCTCTCCATTACAAGAGAAACCTGGACATAATTTAGTGAGTCCAGCAGAGAGCCACCAAGATGTTTAGGGGCTAGAGCACAAGACATACAAGGAGCAGCTGAAAGAACCGGATCTCTTTAGCCTTCAGAAGAGAAGACAAAGGTGAGACATTATTGCTATCTAGAACTACCTCATCAGATGATATGGAGAAGATGGAGACAAACTCATCTTACAAGTCTCTGAGATGGGATGGGACACAATGGATGCAAGCTGGGAAATTCCAATTAGATAAAAGGAAACTTTTTTTTTCTTTAAACCATAAGGGTGGTCAAGCACTGGAAGATGCTGTCCAGAGGGGTTTTACAATCTCCATCCATAAAGTTGTTCAAGATTCAACTGGAGATGGCCCTGGTTTGGGCCAGGGGTTGGACTTGGATGACCTCTGGACATCCTTTCAAGTCAAAATTATTCTATGATTTTAACTCAGTAAGCTGAGAAACATACTGAGACTCAAACATTTGGCAAGTCTAGTGGTGTTGCAAGATAACCTCGTCTTTTCATACAATCATCCAAGCCTAAAAATCAAGTGGATTTGCATGTGAAAGCATGTAGTAATCAGAAGTCCCACAAAGTTCTATTTTTTTCCACTGTAAATTTTAGTATTTTGGTCTAATAAGTAAATCTCTGCTTTCTTCACTGGGCAGGCTAACAACAATCAAAGTGAAAGATGTGTTGTCCAATTCAGTCATTCTTAAAAGTTGCCAGACAAAGGAGAAGCACCTAATATATAGACTCATCCTTTCACTGCTGAAGCACGATGAGGCAACATACGCAATGTGTTCCCAGAAAATCTAATGAAGTAGATTCTAAGAGTTGGCTGTCATTACCATACATCTTGAACTACATGCTGAAAACATTTTTATCACCATTGCTTTGCTCAGCATCTAATAGAAGCATACTGGCTGATTAAAGGCTATTTAAGGTGCATCATATTCATATTACTGTAGATATATGGAGTAAATATACATTCCAATACATTGGTGATATTTCAAATTCCTGTATCTTGCCAAATCTTTAAGTGTTGCCAAGAAACTTGCATACTGCATATAAGCAAAGGCTTTGAGTAAGCACAGTACATTCCATCTGCTGCCAAGGCCACAGCACAAAATTGTAGTTTGGCTTTATATCAAATACAAAAAATGTTGAATGGTTTCAATTTATTGTACTTTTAACAGAAAAAGCATAGATGTATACATAACAAAAATACAGCACATATATTTTCAAAGAACTAAAGATAGCTTGGTTCTTCATCCATTGTGACAGGAACAAGCATTTAAAGGAGAACTCTAACTTGGTGTAACAGATGTTAATTAAAAAACAAAACAAAACCACCAAACCAGCTTATCCTTTATGTGCTTTTGTTTCTGGAACAATAAATCATTCATGAGTAGATACAAACAGAAATCATAAAAGGGTTGGTGGTTTTTTGGTCACTTAGGAAAACCATCTTCTGCTGAAAATCGAAGTGCATTTGAAACTGAAGGAGAATATTGTGTGCTTATTGGAAGGAAATCTCTCATAACATAGTAAAACCTTTTTGACTCAATGTCTTTTATAGTAAGAGATAACAAAAAAAACCCAGAACAAACCTTACTTTACGGCACAGAGCCAATACAGTAACAACTTTTATACAGACACGTAACAAGTAACCTAATAAATGAAATGCCTGAGGTTATATAACACATCAGACACAGCCAGGCAGCCCTCTGAAAATTGCCTCCCTCACCTTGAGAGACTCCATCCCCACCTCCTTTCCTCCTCTCCCTTAAAGAGCCATCCACTTCTCTGTTTTTACGTGGTGAGGGGGTAGACAAGAAAGAGTTTTCAATGCTGTTTATTGTCATTTAGCATTCTCCCACTTAAAAAACCCTGTATCTCCTCTTTCCTGTGATGCAAAATACAGCTGCTGAGATCATAACCTTTTCTAAGTGAGTCCACTTTCCAATTCCCTTAATTTCCCTGTTATAACCCATCCAAGTCACTAGTTGAGTTTTTTGCTCTACGCAAACCTACTACTCCATATTGAATTATTAAAACACACACTGGCTCCCTGCTTTCTTCCCTGGATTTCACTGCTCCTTTTGCTTCATCCAGGATGCTGACCTGAAAGCTTCATTTTCCCCTACTATCACTTCTACTTTGTCTGCAACACACTCCTCTGCAGCATAATGACCTTGCAGAGCTAGCAACCAAAATCCCTACCCTCCTTTTTTATTTTTAAAATCCACCAAGAAAGGCTTATTTCTCCTACACCTGGAAGTTTTCTAGCTTGTTTTCAACTTTCTACTTATTTCGTTATAATTGCTCTTTATCCTGTCATGCGGTATACTCTTCTAGATGAATAACTATACAATTCTCTATTGTTTCTCAGTCATGACTCATCAAAATATCCTAGCAATTACCTCCTCCATAATCTCATCCCTTATACATTCTGGATGTTAATTTGTATCTTCCAGGAACTTTGTTAAAGTAAGGTAAAATATATATTTTTCTAACAGTCTCAGGTGGAGAGAGAAAAGAAAGACAGTATACAGAAAAACCCCAGCCAGCCTAGGGAAACAGAAATGGTGTCTGACAGCATCACTAACACAAACAAAAGCAAGTGCTGGGTTGTAACAGGCCCTGACTTTACACCTGGACAGGTCATGACTCCACAGCTGAACAGGACTCTAGAAATTTAAGTGGACACAGTAACTGGCAGAAAAATCTATCTATTCTGAGAAGCTTCCCATCATAAGATCTTCTTACTTTCTTTGTTCTTTCAGTGCAGCTGATGTTATCATTGCTGCACAATAATATCACTACTAAAAAGCCATAAAACCTCCAAAAGCCATAGTTCAGTAATTGATGTTTTTCTGAGAAATACCAAAAACTTCCTTGATTATTAATTTGTCCCTATCACATACATACCTCAGTGACTATGGAGTCAATTAGAACAACTAAATATATTAGCTGTGTATGATTTATTCTCTGTCAGCTCATACAATTTATTTTGGAAAATAACTCATTCTCATCAGTTCCGTGGCATTTACTACTTGGAAACAGAGGCAGCTAATGCTGAGGTACCATTCACAGGCTGGTCTACTGCATCCAAGAGAAGGTTCAATACATTGCTCCATGTATGGACTTTTTCTCATAATATTCTGGGATTATCCTGGTATCCCATCTTCAGTCTGGGATTATAAAATCTGTGTATCTCTATTTTAGATAGTGTCTGAGACAGAGGCTAGAATTCATGTCAGGTAATGGTAAACCTTGCTTCCTTTACATCCCAAAAGCACAAGGACTAGCATTATCACATGTAATTTTAGTTCCTAACTAAGGCCTCTAAAGCAGACCAGGCTCTCTTCTCTCTACCGGCAGCGAGTCAATACAAGACTCTAACTGCCCTCTAGTGTGCTTAAGAGCCCATTTCTCTCCACTGACCACTGACATAGTTTAGGGCAGCAAAATTCATAACCCAGGCATCTAAATTAAGGTGAGATGAACAATGGCCAGAATCACACAACAATACTGTGGCAGAATCAGGCACTGAGATCTGATTATCTAAGTCATAGTCCACAATGACCTCCTCAAACAGTTTCTACAAAAAACTTACACAGAGTTTAAACAAGAACAAAACCAAATAAAACGCCAAACACTCAGAAAGCTCTAGTTACCTACCTTATATTTTTGTGATTTCCCCAGTACATTTGCCAATGAAAACATAAGGGAATGATCATTAGGTATTAATTCCAGGGCCTCTCTTCCAACTGCTTCTGCTTGAGCTAGATTGCCTGGGAGCCCATGGAGCGGAAAAAGAGAAAGCATCTTTTAATACAGTCTCATTAGTGACTTTTCATGCTACAAGCACACATATTTTACAAATAGCTGATTACACTCATTTTTAAAGAAAACCAGGTATCACACGCAAATGTAAAATCCTGCAGAATGAGACAATAGAAAATCTCCATTTTGTTTTCAAGAGATAACATCTTCAGAAGAACAATAAAGCACAGATTCAAAAGTTCTTAAGTTTGGTCTATAATACAAACATGCTTGCACAATGATGGCATTTAAAATAAGGATCAGAAATTCAATTTATGGGCTGGACTTCAAGTGATGCTTTAAAACCACTGAGTCAGAAAGTATACTTATATTTACAGAGAGTGTTTGGGTAACCAGAGAAGAGGCAGAACTCCTTTTAGATAAATACAGATAAAGCTTTAAGTTTTGCTAGACACTGAATTATTCATTAAAACGTTCGAATAGGCTTATACCTGTGTTATCAAGCAATATAATCATATTGTTCCAAGCCAAACTATGCTCAGGTTTCAGAACTGTAGCATTCCTCCATGCATTCAAGGCATCTATATGGCGATTCAAATCTGCATACTAAAAAGAAAGAAAAACACCGTAATTTCACTCTGATTTGCTTTACTTTCCTATCGCGCACTATAGACACAAAAGAGTTCTTAATGTCTCGTACCATTCTACTAGAACTTGTTTTTATAAACAAAAATAAAAGATGTAAAAAGAATACTATGGTAGCATAGAAGATAAGAGTGCTATATACTCATTTTACTCTGCTTTTCTGGAAGCCAGGCTTGTTTTCAAATATGCATGTGCGAATAGGATAGAGAAGAAAACCAGCAAACAACTGAGAAATCTACACAAGAGAATAAGTAAGCATTTAATATAAGTATTTCCAAGAATCTAAAGGGATTTTTTTCGGCACAGTTCTTCTACCTAACAATACACTAATGACTGCAAAACAGCCTAATTTTTGGAAATTATTAATAATATATTTTGAACAAAAGCCCACTGACAATATTTTTGTTTATACTTCTTTATATGAAAAAGTAGGACTACCAAAGGTTGTAGAGAAGGAAGTATATTGGGGAAGCAATAGGAAAAGCTACTGAAAATATGAACTACGAATCAAGCAAACTGGAATAACTGTCAGCATTTAAGAGTACAGCAGAATTATACACACACACACAGATTCCTGTCTTAGATATCATTTATTCAAAAGCACTTACCAACCGCCCTAAATTGTAGTAACAATCTGGATATTTTTTCCTGTGTTTAATTGCTGTCCAGTAGCTTTGCTCTGCCTCTTCAAACCTTCTCAAACTGTTCTGTACTATTCCTAGATTCATCCACGCAGCAGCAAAATCAGGTCTGGGCAAATCAGGGGAAAAAAAAAAAGAGAGAGGACAATTGAACATTCAGAACACAAGATCCTATTATATCATTTCTGCTCGGTTGATGCAAAACACTGCTTAGCATTGTTCTAAACATACTGTATTTGTACAGCTAAGGATAGTAACTCCTCTGCTTCTTGGAGCTCATTTCTTTCTTTCAGAATATTTCCAAGGTTGTTCATCGCATGTACGTATTTAGGATTCAACCTAAAATTTAAAATTTAAGAGATTATTATTATGTATGGGGCATATTACTGAATGCAAACTGCTAGCTCTGCAATGCTGCAGATCATGAAAATGAATACCTAAGCATTTTCTTCATGTTAAACATGAAAGCAATTTTAGGATAGCTCATTAAAGCAGTAAAATTCTTAATACCTTACAGCTTCTCTGTAGTATTTGATTGCAGCACTTTGATTTCCTTTGTCAGCCAGGTTTTTGCCAACATTGTAATGCACCTGAAAACAAGAGATGAACATTCTGTCAGATGCTATACAGTCAGATATTTCGTGGAGCCAACTTGCTAAAAATTCTTACTCCAAATAGATACAGTCAGCACTTGCATCATTCACAGCTGGTTTTTGTTGTAGGTGGATACTTAAGACTGGATAATACATACAATGAAGACAGCAAGACAAAAATCTGAGGAATAAATTAATATATCAGCTTACCTGTTTCAGCTATTTTGAAAAGACTATTCACTTCCTGATTTTACAAATAAGGTCACCACACTTTCCACAAGATGCTCTATTTGGAGACCTTCTGCTCTTCATTTCATTTATTTGTCAGAAAGTAAGAGAAAATCTGACTGAAATCAAACCTACCACAGCCGAAGAAACACTACAGCAATGTGTTGATTAAACTTTGCTTTTAATATAGCATAAACTAGATGGAACTTAACATTAACAGAAAAAATAAGCTCTGTATTTCAAAAACAAACACGCAACTATTGTATTGGGATAAAAATGCATCAAAAAGCATGTCTGAAATAAAAATAATGTGTATAGCAATACGTTGGAGACCTTGCCTGTTAAAAAGTGGAGAATGAAGGAAGAATCTAGAGCTTGAAATATAGCTACAGGGAAGAAGCATCATCATCTGAACTTATGGCAAGGACTAGACAGGAATAGATATATTTCAGGACAAACCTGCATTGGAAGACATCTCAAATCCTACTTTAAGGCAAATCTCAGAAGACTACATTATCTGGTCAAAGGGAAGAGTCAAGTTCAGAAATAACAGAAAAGTACTGCGAGTACTGGCTCCTGAAAATAGACTTCTCGGCAACTAGATCAGAACTCATTATTTAAATTACCTTATTATTTGAAATAAAATTGTATAAACTTCATCTAAAACAAACACATATTCTAAGTTCTTCCATACTTTGAAAATCTAATTTACATATTTTCAAGAACATTATGCAGAAATTACTTCAGATGGAAGTACAAAAAGATAGGTTTGTAATGCATTTTGATAACTCTAATTTACTTTCTACATTCAAAAAAGGATTTAATCTCATGTGTCCAAAGGAAAAAATCCTAATTGCATTTGGCACAATACCTGGGATGTATTGATCCAGCACACACAATTATATTTGAACCTAATTGTTAGGGTATTTAATTGTTGACTTCACCTCTGTATGATTGTGACTATGCAGTAACATCCCACCACTGAAGAAAGTTAAGAACATTTTTCTTGCTTTCTAGAATGAGTGAAAAAGTGGTTTCACTGGTTTTACAGAGAGCAAAGATGCTATAAAGCTTACTAAGCATACACAGAAGCAGCTCCTCAGGCTGTAAGATATAAAATAGCACAAATTCAGCATCCCATAAAAGCAGTTCTAGTGCAGCTTCCACGAAAAAAAATCCAGGCACTTCCATTGTACATTCATAAAAATATGAAAAGGCCCATGTCAAAGAAGCAACGGAATGGTACATTTATATCAAGACATAGCCATTCATAAATATCAGCTGACGGTGTAAAAAAAAGACAGAATAGAATTGTTTTCCCAGGAGTTATTGAAGTAAAATGATACAACCCTGAAGGATGTTTCTAAGACTGAATTCTATTTGTATAGATTTTCCAGAAATTTTTCAGCACACTCTGATAACATTCTTACCAAACTGCATTGCTGTGATTATATATGCTGAAGTTTATGGAATCAAAATTTATTCAGAGCAAATTAGGTTATTAAACTTTGCTGGGCTTCCAGATGAAAGACAACTTGTGGCAGAACAGAAGAAATAAGGGAAAGATTTCACTCAATAGTGTATATTAGGCCTTAAAACACCTAACTTCACATTTCAGTACCAGCAAACAAGATTACAATTAACCTAACAAATTTCTTTCTTTAAGAAGCTTTACAAAAGTTTACCTTTTTTTTTATGTTTTACAAAAGTAATGCAATTATAGCACCATTTCAGCTGGAAGAGACATTCAGAATCTTCAAGTCCAACAAGTCATAAGCTTTACTGAAAAAAGAAAATATTAAAGACTGGGGACAGAGCATATGAGAAAAAATTTGGTATGCACCAACCACTCAGTCTTTTAAAACATGTAACTTATTCATATCCATTTCTGTCTCAAAAGCTGCAGCAGAAAGAATATTTTTCTCATGTAAACACAATTGTGCAGACTGCAGAAACCTGAAAGATATCAATTCTCTCAGGTCAAAACATCAAATTAAATATTAGGTGTACATGTACATTTTGTCAAGTGAATGAAAAAGATGTACTGTAGTCTATTAAAGCTTATAGCAAAACTATTTAGATAAACTACTGGCATTTTTGATGGTGTATTCCCCTGTCCTCAGATATAGCTTCTGTATGAAAGGAAACAAAGTTTCTATATAGTACTTCTGAAAATGAAGAGTTCGTTCTTGTACCTTGGGTTTGTAATTTCTCTTAAAGTGAAATTGTAGCCTTAGCTCCTCTTAATATGGTGGTGACAGAGAAGAAAGGCAGAGAAGAAAAAGTAAAATAAACGTACCAAAAGAAGCCCTCAGCCTACCAGAAATATGCGATGACAAAACCAGCTCTAGAATGGATTATAATACACAACATCCTGCTCGTAAGATCGAAGTCAGCAAAGGGTTTCCAGGTACATAGAGTCACCTGAGAGGTGCAGGTGACTTCTGCCATACGCCCATGTGTCTCACTTCACTGGCTGTGACACAGATGCCAAGATGCTCTGCTCCCCCAAAGCGGGTCTGCAATAACTCCCTGTCCCCTGCAAAACACCAGGCTGTAACTCTTCCTGACTTCTCCCATGACCCCCACCTGCAGAACATGGGGACAAATGCTTGCTGTCCAATAGGTGGGAAGAATCTGGCCTTTAAAAATGAAGGGCCAGTGTGATGTTTTAAATTTCATCTCTCGGGACATGGTTCTTCTGCCTTTGACCGGATACCGTGCATGTCAGCCTGGGAGGGAGGATTTTCCTTTCCTGATTAAACATTTAAGAGCAGACATAGAATTTCGTTATTAAATGATTAAGGATAGATATGAACTGGACATGACATATTACATTATGCCCACATGCTCCTTTATCAATCTTAAACAAGTAATTACTTTACAGTAATAGCTCGAAAAGGAGCATTTCTCAGAAATGCATACCAACAAAGTATTCTCCAAAACCAGGGCAATTAGGTAAAAATACCCTTGGGTAGAACTTAGTTATCTCAACAGGCATGTGTTGTTTAAAGTTAACACAACCATGGTACCAAAGATTTGGCTCTGAGTGTTTGTCTGGTCAGTATCTCAGTCAGCCCAAGAAGCCAGTATAAAGAAGAAAAAGCACTGTATCATTCTATGCTAGATACATGTAGTGCTTGAACTCTTATTTGTTTAAATGTGCTCACACATTTAAATGAGGAAGGGAGAAAAAAAAAATCATATTTTCCTGTACAAAAACAAAATTACCAAACTGATTTTTTTTTTTTTCCTCAGAGCAGCGTAGGAAGAAATTGAAATGTAGTATCATCTTCTAGGAGATACACCCCCTCAGTTGGAGCTCTACTATTATCAACTATTTTATTCTCTCTTCCTAGCTGCCACCTTTTCAGCATGAACGTTTGCTGAGAAAGATGGAAGCAAAGCACAGATGTCAAAATTTCTACAAAAACATGCAAATGCTTCTGTTTAATGCTGGCTTCTTTCATCAAACACTCTTCTCCTTCCTCTACTGGTGAAGTTCTATTTTCTAAATAATAATACAAAGCATTTTTGATCTTCACATTTTATTTGTGCAGCTAATGTGGTCCAAAGGTTCTTCTGCATGACTGTGCTTGTATACAAAAAAATCGACATCTAAAATTGTATCTATGTGGCAAAACACCACAGATAGCCCCTATAAACATAGCCCACAGCACTCAAGGTAAATTCTGCTGAAGATAATCCCCTTTTAATATATAGCATAGAAAAAAATTCTCAGTATCTAAAGGAAGCACTCTCAAGCTCAGCTTCCTAAATCCTTAAACAGCAATAAAACTTGTTCTGTCACAATGAGGTTTTACAAGACCTTTTAAGAGAGTATAGAAAGTAATCTCACAAACTCTGTTGTAAATTTTCAGCATTAGCATAGCTTGTCTTTGACAAACTTATATCCATAATAATTACAATTTGCATAAAGTATCGAGTAAAAAGTCACGACTCCTAGTATGTCAAGGCAAACTGGTTAGTAACACATTCTGTTGGGAGTATCATAACTTCTTCGCTTATTACTGCAGAAATGGCTTTTTAAAAATTATGTTTATTAATTTCTATCCTTTAAAGAAAAGCCAGTATCAAGGAGAATGCAGAGATTACAAACAGAAAGTTAACACTTTACAATCATTTAAATTCAGTTATTTTAAATCTAGGATAAGAAAAACGGTGGCTATTTCCCATGCATTTAACAATGCACTTGCAAATTTTATTTAGATAGTAGTGGATAGAAGTAATCCAGAAATAAAGACCATCTCTGTATTCTTAAAAACTGCTGTATCTTTGCTAAAAGCTGAGAAAAAGTAACTACGCACTTCCAACAGTAACTTATCACATGGCAAAAAAGGCAGTCAGATGAGCATTTTTGGGAATAATCTTTGAAATTAAAAGAAACAATGTGTACAGACCTCAGAAGGAGAGGGCAAATACAGCAATGTCTAGGGCAAATTTTCACAATGACCTTATGTATCCTCAGCTGCCCTAGTTGTCAGGACTTCTTTTGTCATCGGTGGAGAGAAACGCACAGATCTAGGTTATGGCTCTTCTGTCCTACGTCAGTCATTTAGTCCAAGGTGACGATGGAACTATGTGCTAAAATAGACAGCTTCTCTTCCCCAATCATAATGGGAGCCTGGCTGACTCACTCAGATGTAGACGTCTAAAGCTAAGGAGATAAACCCAAGCCAGTAGTCTGACACAGTGAAACAGTAGTTATGCTTTTATGATGGCCTGTAATTAGATATTCCACTACTTCAGCAAAGCACTCCAGGATAAACTTTCAACATAATGACATTAAATGAAAAGATGCCACATAGGATCCAGTGAGTCTTTAAGCCAGTAGCACTGACATATTCCAGATTTATAAACTACCTGTAATATATGATCCACATATCAGGAGAAAACTGTGTCTATAACTGTTCACAGAATTTTCTTTAGCAGAAACAACACAGGCCTGGTTCTAACACACTAGTGTGTATCACCACTGAGCTCCAGGAATTAAATCAATCTATGTGGTATGAAAAAAGTCGGTAAGAGGAAATGGAATCAATATACAGGCACCTTCTGTTCAGCTAAGAAAAATACTGTCAAATGTATTCAAAATGTATATTGTTTCAGTCTAACAACCTTTGAAACAAACTTAGGTGTAGGACTATGGAAGTTCAAATGTCTGACATACTCCTGGACACATTTAATCAAGATCTGTAACACGCTTCTTTCTCTCTCTTAAAAAAATAAAGTCCATATAATATATAAAACATCTATATTTTAAATATTATTTAAAAATATTTAAAACATTTTAAAATCTGTATTGTGAACTTTTTTTTAAAGTCAAAATCTTTGTAACTTCCTTATGGTACCTGATTATTTCCAATAAATTTTAAAATCACTGGGCAACATTTATCAAAGTTGATCCTAAATATCATCCTCTTGAACCAGATGCATCCATCACTCAAAGGGGTAGATTCACTCCCTATGCCAGACAATCTGATTTAATGCAGTTTCCACACCTCTATCTAAAGAGATGTTTAAGGAAGATGAGTCTTGGAATCAGATACGGCACTGCTGTAACTACTTGTTACTTAGAATTAAATAAGTTTACACTGCTCACATACAGACGATTTGGAATTGAAAAGAGCTGTACCGCAAAACAGGAAGTAGGAGCTGCAGCTTTTGTTGCTAGTTGGGAGACACCTGGAAATTCCATGACCCTACTACATAAGGGAAGAAAAGCATGACCACGTTACACATATTAAAGATGTTCCCAGAACAACAAGAAAAAGCTGTTATCCATGTTGCGTCTTTTGGTCTGCATTAGCCTCCTACTGAAATAAATGGGCCACTAAAAGAAAGTCCTGTGGAATAATTTTTAAAGGAAGTCTGCAATTTCAAGACAACAACAAAAGATCAGAACAGAAACTAGTTCCAATTTTTACCTCTGTAAAAATTGGCTAAATATAGCTGAGTTCATAGAGGAAAAAAATAGATTGGCTCACACACATGGGCTCTCTAATGCTGTTGCCTAGAAAAGTTCCCTACTACTGTGATTTCAGAGTTACTCCTTCAGCAAAATTAGAATGTGAGCCCACACAAAACCCTCCCTGTTCACATCGCCACGCTTTCCATTTGCACAAGCTGTCACTAGCAGCAATACAGCTCAGGCATGTCTACATGACCCAGTGTTGACAAACACAAGCTCATTTTCCTTGTGCACCCATTGGCTTTGGACCAGCTGCATTAGTTCAGTAGCTTGCACACAGCTTATCGGCTCAAGCACAGCGCTGTGCAAACGCAGCTACACAGCTTCCCAGCCAGACATGGCTTGAGTCCAAGGAGCTTGGAACACAGGCAAAGAGTGTGGATCTGTCTAAAGCACTCTTAGCACGGCAGATGGATGGAGTTACACACAAAGAAACAGATTGCACTTGCTCCGTTTGTAGTACGGGCTTGTCATCCAGAAGACAGGATATACTGAGGTCATCATTAAAAAGAAGATGGTTGCCTACCACTGCCACACAATAAAATACAACAGCTCTTTTTCCATGTATAGAAATCTAAGATTACTGAAAGACACCACCATGTTGTAAATAACGGCCGCAAATGTTTTTTACAGCTCACTGCTGCATATTTGTATTCCAGGAGATGCTAAGTTTATCATTCTCTTTACAAAAAGTTGAGCATCCACAGGTTCCTTTTTAAACTCTGTGTCTTGATATGTATTGTCTAGATTCCACTCTAGATTTCAGAAAACTAATCTTTTAAAACCTCAATGTATTTTTATTGACAAGCTGCATGTTTCTATTCCTAGGCTCTTCAAAGAGAGTCTCTGCTAAAATTCAGGCAACATCCAGAGTTCTCTGGTGTGCTCCAACAGATAACAATCTCAGCTATCAAAGGATTGCTGTGGAGGTCACCTCTACTGGCAGGCTAGATTCAGTCTGCTATGCCAGACACTGGTGTGCAGCTCAGTGACACATCCTATCCAGTGCCACTCTCTTACTTGTTCCCTCAGTAAGCCTTGCAGGGAATGTTGCAGTTTTCCTCTGTGCCCATGTGTGAAGACTCTAACCCATTAAGTCACTGTAGAAGAGCAGAAGCTATTTTACCCTGGCACCCAACGTTTACACTGATGATACGCTGCTTTGTCCCTCAGCTGTGTTTGCTATATATACCACTGGAAGGTACACAAACGGATTCTAAACACATAGGCATTATTCAGGTGAATACAGTACTACAACTTAATTTCTTTTGGAAATTTTTTTGTACAACTTATATGCACAATTGTTTTAGTAGACTTTATTAGCAGTACATCCAATCTGACTGGATGCCTTTCCTGAAGTGTATTCTACCTTCTCCCTCCTTCCCCACTCCCACCCCTAAGTTCTGAATTGCAATACTGTGATTTGCACTGTCTGGTATTTTGACTATGCTACCACCATAATTTAGGTGTCTGACATGTCAATGTCATATTCTTGCACCAAGCAAGACTGTGAATAACACTGTACCACAATATATTAACTATGCTTAACACCTCTATCCCGAATTTCAAAACACTTAAAAAAGACATTCAAAGTGCACAAGTGACTTACTTTTGCATTCAGAGGGCACACAGACAGTGCACTCCTAAAAAGCTGTTCTTCTGACCTCCACTGACTGCTGCGGAGTGCACAGCGCATAACATTTATCAACAAGATTCCAAGTACTGCCACAGCAAGAATTTTCTTAAAGGAAGAGAGACAAGTTAAGAAACAAACAATTCAATTCAAGCACTTCATCAGCTTTACTGATTGTTTTGATGGTACCTTTTTCTTGGCTTGCTTACTCAAGAGACTAAATCCATATGTTAACAGAATACAGTATCCAATACTGGGGAGGTAGATGACCCTCTCTGCAATAACAAATCCTACTCGGAAGAATAGATTACTTGCAGGAAGAAAAGGGATAATAAGAAATCCAAGTCCCAGTGTAAGAATTCTGCAAACAAGAAACAGATTCACAAATTAACCACAAATCTTAACCAAAGTACATTTCCCACTTAACATATAAACCTTAAACATTTTAGAAGGGTGTGCATATGGAACAGGGCATTCAAAAGCAGCCTTTGAGAGCTACTAACAAAATCAGATTGAATTTCAGTGAGGTTTTGACACTTCATTCCATCAGCTGCTTTTAAAATCCTAGCTATAATTTCCAGAAAAGTAATGTTCATGCTTCCAGGCCAGAAAATAGCCCCATTACACATCAATTACATGATTCCTATTTAAAATACACAGGCAGGAAAAGTAATGGTAAAAGCTACCTGTCTATTTTTGGAACTGATAAGACAGTAACAGGGGAAAAATACAGGTCACTGTTAAAGACGACAATTAGGTACCCATCCTACTGAGAGTGCGTTTTCTTTTCTAACGAATTCATCAATAGTAAAAAGCATTGTGGTTAACCACTCGAAAGTTAGTAATCTATGCTCTTTCTACAGCCAGCAGAGAGAGGTGCTTCTCGAGGGCAGTTTGTCTTCCTTGTTTTAGGTATGTATGTTCAGATGAGCAATCCTCAGCATGTAACTCTTTATGGACTACACAGAGCTTAGACCACTGACACTACGTACCTTACTTTTACAGAGCTGACATAAGGGAATAAGAACCCCAGGTCTCTGTCAGGTGTTCATTATAAAGGGCACAGGCATGGTAGTTTTCTACTCTAATTTATTACAAATAAATCTCTATACTGTATTGTAGAAGCGTCCTCTTACTCTTTTCTCATCCCCAAGCGTCCTAGGCCTTCACTATACTTTTAGTCTTTACTTCTTACTAAAAAACTGTTCAGCAATATAAGCTTAGTGAGTGTGTTTTTACTAGAAACTATGACATAGCTTGTAGCATGAATACCACCCCTCAACTATATTATTTTACCTGTGCAAATGAGGATGGGAACAGCAGAAAGGAAGGCAGGTAGGATGTTAACATTTGATGGTATGAGCGGCAAGAGATACAGAATACCACAGAAAAAAAGAAGAAAATATTTAGCACTCTGAAAAAACAGAATGAACTCATTGTGATTGAGCTGTTGAAAAATTTTAAAGAACTGAAAAATTAATTATACATAAAATCCATGGGAACAGACCCTGGAAAGTTAAACAGAAGCCCTTAGTGAGACAGAATAGTAGACAATAAATTTTTTAGTTCCTTTGGATAAAATACAAGTTGTTTCCTCAGTAGATACTATGGGTCAGCATTTTACTTTTTAATTTTATGGCAATGGCCAGCATTTCTATCTCCTTTCAAGGCACATCTCCTCTCTCTGTCATTATTAGAAGATTAAAGGAGATGAGGACTTGCAAGAAGTAGGGACAACAACATACATAATTTCCCACTCTGTTCTGAGCATACATTACTTTTTACCACCTACAGTGTTAAGGATCTCAAAATGCCATTTCAGGAGAAAAATAAAGCAGCCATCCATACTTCCTCCTCCAACTCTGTTTCTTACTAGTCAGTGTGCAGTGATGGGCCCAAATTGGGACAAAACAGTAATGACAGCTATAAATATTTATTTGAACTGCATTTGTTACACACTAGTTCCACTGAATTGTTAAAATTATCAGTAGTGGATTTAACAAAATAATACCGTACTCAAGTTGGTCAGGCATTTAAAATTCATCACTGTCTCTTACCTTCTCTTATGGCTGTCTTCTGAGCACAGAGCTTGGCATATCAGACCAATTAGGCAGAACCAAAGTGCTGCTAGTGCAATTATCCTCCAGTCGCTGACGGATTTAATGAGGGGTATGCAACCCATTGACCAATCAAAACACAGCCACCAGGGACACAACAGCAACCATGCATTCAGCGAATAGTAGTAATTATAGTTTATAGCCTGTCAGTCAAAAAGAAAACAAACATTTATTTGATACTAAACTTAAGAGGGGGGCAACTTTTGTTCTCTGTGCTATCATTTCCCTTATCACAAAATAACTTATACAACAAACAGGCCTTAAATACTGTTAGAGCACAACTAGTTACATATCCATTTATTTTACAGCTGTGAAATTATTATGATTTTTTTTTAAACACAGCTAGTTGGCTCTCCTATTTAGAGCAGGGAAATGCAATCCTGTGCTGTCCAGCCAATATCCACATGTAAAAAGAATAATCTTCCACAATAGAAGAAAACGGCAAAAAACAGCACCCACCATCTTCTCCCTTTATTCTCCATGTTCAGAAAGAGCCTTAATGCAGTCAGAGATGTAAAGCAAGACATATTCCAAATGCATCAGACCAGAACTTTAAGCTACTTTCTTCAATTGTGAAAGAACAGATGAAGAGTCAAACACAGTATGTAGAAAAGGGATGAAACTCAGAAAAAGCTAAATCCTTGCATGCATGGAAAGAGTAGTGAATAAATGGAAAAGTACTTCAATGTATATGCAGTGCATGCTAAATCGAATGCAAAGAATATACAAGGTCTACTATTTCAACAAAACCCAGAAAGTCATCACAGCATCACAAGGGAATGTGACTCATCACACACCTTGAATCATAAAGACTGCCCACTTTATTGTTTCTTTGAAGTACAGAAAAGAAAATCCAGTTTGATGACAAAGACAAATGTTCTGAGCTGGCCAGAAAAAAGCAACTTCATAACTTACTCTCACAAACAGACTGTCTGCAAATGAAGCTGGGTTGTCTACTTCAGTGAAAGCCGGTGGCCCTGTGCCCATAATCCTCCAGCGTATATAAAGTATACTGGCCCCTCCAGACATCAGAAGAGTTATCCTGAAAAGCAGCCCCTTTCTTAACAGCCCAGCATTCTGCAGGAAAGGAAAAACAAAAACAAAAACCAAACCTCATATAAAAAACATTATTTTATTCTCTTCCCCACTACATTCAGGTCATTTCTGGCACAGTCTCAGGAAGAAGAGACTGTATTCCTACACATTTTTGCTATTAGAGTTGACATTTTTCTTATTTTTGCAGTTACTAGAAAGCTCTAAAACTTTACTGTGCATGCACTGACTAACTGCAAAATGTTTTTTGCAAACATTTTCATTTCCTTCTCAATCAGAAATCTTTTTCATTCAAGAAGTCTCTCTTCTACAAATCCTCAGTAAGTCTATAGCCGATGTAATTTTACACAGCAGTTTCTGATAGAGAGTTTGGGTAGAACACAGCCTTTTGTATATAGCATACTAAATTGATCTGTCTTTTTAAAATGGAGGATGGTTACTTTGTGAACTTTGTTTTAAATAACTATATCCAGTTGACTGCTTATCATGGAAAGTTTTTGTCCACTGACGTCTCTTCAGCAGTAAAATCACATGCATACAAGAAAACGGCATAGTTAGAAACTGGGTGGGAAATGAAGGACATAGGTTCTCTCTGACCCCCTATATTACAGTGCTGTAGAGCTGCCTTAAAGCTCTCTGAAACCTGATGGCTGAAATTATTCTATGCAGCCTCAACAAGTTTTTAGAGAAGCAGAAGATCGAAGACAAGAGTTTCTCTGAAATGAGAGATGATTTGGGCCACTTCTTTCCATTCTACACGTCTGAAGATGAAAGTGTCAGTGAACTATGGATTTTTACATGGAAGAATTGACTCAATCTTTAAAAATATGGTCATGTGATCTCCAGTTTTAGCTTTCCTTTATTCCTGCTTTCCTCCTTTAGTCTGATACACTTCTATTACCTTTAAAAACCCACCTGATAGTTATACATGATCAGTTCTATGTCCTCCATAGGAGCTGGCATGCTGATTACTATTACCTATTATTGCAATATGCTAATTAGCAAGCACCACCATAATTATTTAGAAGATCAATATTAGTTATTTCTGAAAACAAACAAACAAAAAGTAGGCTTACTGCACAAAGACATTCAACAGTGCCCTGACTGAAGATATTTATTCTCTAAAATGATGAAAAAGTTAAGTTTAAAAGCAACATTCAGATGCATTTTTAATATTTGTAATTGACAATGTAGTAATTGTAAAATGCTGAATGCCTAAGGATAAAGAAGTTTGTAACATTGATTTTACCTAAATTAGCCTTTGTGCTCAAATGGTTACTTGCAGTTTACACATCTCACTAAGCAAAGTCACTACAATGAGGATTACAGGAAAACCACTCCTAAAAACTGTTTTTGGAAGAGAATTGTGCTACGAATGAAAACCATATAATGACAATTTATTACTGCTTTATGACAGAGTAACTACAAAAAAACCTCTCCTCCCAGGCTGCATTTCATTTAACAGTACCTGCAGCTTCTTAAAGGCCAGATTTCACAAATCACCAAAATATCTCTTGTAGGCAGAATTTAAAAAGTGGAAGAAGTATTATTGTATTGGCTTTGATTTTGTTAATTGAAACCTGGCATGAAACTGAAACCTGTCCCAATCAAGAAGAAAAAAAATCTGCAAGTAAGAGAATTTAAGATTGGCCTTTCAACAAAACCTTAGATGCACTTCCATGAAAAGAGCAGAACAGATTTTTGTAGGTGGCAAGAGCTAAAATTAATTACTTCTACTAAAAGAAGAAGAAAAAAAGGCATATTTGATGTTTTCTTCACCCAGACAGAAGTGTTTAAAAGTCATAAAATAGAAGCATAAAATGCTTTGAACTCTTCATGCTTAAAGAGTAATCCTGAAAAAAAAGGTTTGACTGACACATTTCACAGAATCACAAAATGGCTTGGGTTGGAAGAGATCTTTAAACATCATCCACTTCAATCCCCCCTGTCATGGACAGGGACAACTTTCACTAGACCAGGTTGCTCAAAGCCCCACCCAACCTGACCTTGAACACTTCTAATAATGGGGCATCCACAGCTTCCCTGGGCAACCTGTTCCAGTGTCTTGCCACCTTCACTGTAAAGAATTTATTCCTTGTGTCCAGTATAGATCTACTCTCCTTCGGTTTAAAACCACTGCCCCTTATGCTGTCACTACAGGCTCCAGTAAAAAGTCTCTGTCTTTTTATAAGCCCCTTTTATTAATTGAAAGGCCACAATAAGGTCTCCCCAGAGCCTCTACTTTGGGCGAAACAACCCCAACTCTCTCAAAATTTCATTGTCGGAGAGGTGTTCCAGCCCTCTGATCATTGGTGGTGCTCCTCTGGACCCTCTCCAACAGGTCCACGTCTTTCATCCACCCCAGAGCTGGACACAGTACTCCAGGTGAGGTCTCATGAAAGAACAGAGGGGAAGAATCATCTCCCTCGATCTGCTGGCTACACGTCTTTTGGTGTAGCCCAGGATATGATTTGCTCTCTGGGCTGCAAACACACATTACCAACTCATATCCAATTTTTCATCCTTCTCAGCAGGGCTGCTTTCAATCCACTAATATCCCAGTCTGTATTGATACTGGACATTGCCACAATCCAGGTGCATGAGCTTGCACTTGGCATGGTTCAACTTTATGAGGTTCACAAAGGCCCACTTCTCAAGCTTGTCCAGGCCCCTCTGGGTGGCACCACTTCTCTCAAGAGTATCAATTGCACTACTCAGCTTGGTGCCATCTGCAAACTTGCTGAGGGCACACTCAATTCCACCATCTATGTCACTGATGAAGATATTAAATAGTATTGTTCCAAGTATAGACCCTTGAGAGACACCACTCATTATGATTTCCACTTGGACACTGAGCTTTTGAGTAACTCTTTGGATGCAGCCATCCAGCCAATTTCTTATCCATCTAACAGTCCATCAGTGAAACCCATCTCTCTACATTTCAGCAGCAAGAATGTTATGGGGGACCATATAAAAGGCATTACAGAAATCCAGGTAGATTACATCAGTAACTTTTCTCTTGTACACTGATGCCATCATTCCATCATAGAAGGCCACTAGATTAGACAGGCACGATCTGCTCTTGGTGAAGCCATGCTGGCTGTCTCTAATCACCTCCCTGTCTTTCATATGTTTTGACGTAACTTCCAGGAAGATCTGTTCCATGATCTTCAAAGGCACTGCTGTGAGGCTGACTGGTCAGTAGTTCCTAGGGTCCTCCTTATTACTTTTTATTTCCATCATTTTGACTCTGAACTAGCTCTGCTTTAGTCCCCTACAGCTCTAGACTCTTTCCTTGTCATATCCAACTGACATTACTCTCGTTATACAAGAAAATTCTCCAGCATCCCTATTTGCTGCCTGAAATATTCCCGCATCCCTTACCTAGCCGTTCTCGGTCAAATCTACTGTTTCAGTTCTAGGGATTCCTTCTTTACTGATTTCCCCCCAAAGCTTCTCTCTTCGCAAAGGAAACTAAAAGCCCCATAAGACTTGCACTATGCAGAAACACAAGCAAGACTTCTCTGCAGAGAAACCAGTGATCAACACAAAGTGCAATGAATGTTCCTTTGCCTTGCTCAGCCTTGGGTGGGAGAGGCAAATGATATATCTGTTGAACATCACAGTAGTGATGTTCTAGTAGGCTGTTGGTCTATTTGGCTGCTATCAACTATACACCTGAGGGTAATTGTGTCTATGTTTTGCTTGCCAGTACAAATACTAGGTGCCAGATTCCACTTGAACCAATACTAGATCAAGTGATACCAGCAAAAGTCAGAAATTCGATCCTGAGTGACTATCAGTGCTTACATATTTTTTTGTTAAAACTCTCAAACTACTAAGAACTGTCTCCTATTTGGTAACTTGTATTCTGAAGAAAACAGTGTAATACTTTAGTGGGATTAGCAAAGTAGACATAATATTTTTAATGTACTTTTCAAATGTCTGTCTCATTTGAAAATCTAAATAAATATATCTCTCTTTACCCTGACCAAACTGTGTTAAACAACCATTTCAGGTGTACAGCTACTGTCCCTGGAGAATCTTCTGTATCAAGCAGTCAGCTCATCCACACCATATTTTTACCATACTGTTGAGACAAGTGTGGAATGGATTTATTTATCCAATGCAATTCTAATGCTATCCCATTACTAGTCATGTTACTGCAAAAACATCATGGCACATTGCCTTACTAGGCTGAATGAAAGTACCTCTTTTTTAAAAAATTCTCAACAAAACCAGAACTGTCAGACATTCTATCTTTTAGTATATGACTGTCTGAATGGCCAGAATGAACAAAACCTTTGAAGACTCACCTCCAATGACTTGTCCTTATGTAGTAACTTTTGAATAAGCTCCAAAAGATTTAGCTTGTTGATCACCAGTGCATCAAACACTGCATTCAAACCCTAAGTAACCAAGAGAAAAATAAAGCATAAGATAGAGCAGCTAACCACAAATATTTTTAAATACATCTTAAATTCAACTTCTACCATAACTTATTGTACATCTTAATTCTGATTCTAAACAGGTAGAGAGATACATTGATAGTAATGATGGCAGAATAGTAAATTAAGAACCTGAGCTCAGATTAAGTAGAATATCATGTTACTGTAATGGGGATTCTCCTGCTACATGAAATAACCCTTCAGGGAATACCATGTACCAGCAAGCTAGGCCGCATATGCATTGTCACAACAGTATTCTTTCCCAAATATTCCACAGCATAAATGCTGCAGTCAAAAGGGAAGGCTTCTGTCAGTAACATGTAGCTTCTTTAAGTCTTCTACTTATTCTTTGCTGTGCAGCATGGCATCTTTTGACTGTCAGGTTTCAGAAATACTATTTTTAAAGGGTACATCAATTGTCACAACAAACAAAGGCTCAGAGGGATCTAACAGAGGTATCAGGCTTGCTTTTCTTGCAGTTACATCAATATACGCAGTGGAAGCTGCTGGAAAAAAAAAAAAGAAAAAGAAAAAAGAAAGGCAAAGTTCTATGTGACATCAGCCGCTACACATATTCAGTGCTTTGCAGAACTACATTTGCACATGCTACCCCCAAGCAAGCAACCAAAATAGATACAGGGGTAATTCTGTTGAGGTGACCAGCAAAATCCAACTTTAACGTTTTCCCTTCAATGTTTCAGCAATCACCAACCATGACAATCCTTGAATATTTAGCCTATATCCTAATAAACTTGGAAATTATCTCAATGTTCTAAAGGCTAAATAGAAAAAAGACAGCACAAATAGCTCTAGGTAAGGCAAACAGTTAGGACACTGGGCGGCCACAAGTCTCCTTCTAACAGTCAAAGGGAGAAGAAGACAGAAGATAGGTTAGAGAGTGGTGTGGTCCCACGTAGAAAGGCCACCTAGCAGTTAAAAGGCTTCTGGCTCACTTTCATGGACAAAGGCAGGCAAGAGTCCTGCTGAAAAACACATTCGGCCTATAAGCAATCTTTTAAATGTGTGATTTATCCCTTCAACCCTCTGACCTGTGCCTCTCAGCACAACAATAAACATAATTGTCCTAGCAATGGAACAGCAAACAAATAAAAACCCCAGACCAAATAACAATTCTGTGTCTGCTAGCTCAAATAATTACTTCATATCACTAAAGGAAATAATCACGCCATGTTTTAAGAGAATTCCTTATGTTTTCCTTACAGAAAAATAAAAAAATATGCAAACATCTATCCAAAAATAATGTCCTAAAGCAAGAAGTTTTCTGTAATTCCTTCTCCCTTTTTTTTTCTAGCAAGGACAAGAGGATCCTCGGCTGCAAAGAATTCTTCTGATTCTATTAGTTTATCTATGTCAGTTAAAGCTACAAATTGGATTTGTTCGTAAAGATATATGCCTATATAAAAGATAAAAATCACAGATGTAGCATTTCAGCTGGCTGATTTGGTCGCCCAAAACAGAATGTCTTCACTGAAGTAATAAAAAGCAAGAGCAAAATGAACATGAACAGTAACTACATCTGTTAGCATTAACAGATCCTTAAATAAGGGATGGAAGAAAGAGATTCAATATTAGAAATATATAAACAATGCTAATTACAAATTTCACAAAAGCAACAGGGCAGAGCTTTTAAAAACGCCCTCTTCCATTTATGTCTTTGTTCATAAGCCTTCAACGAGAGGTTTGTAGGTCTACTATATCAACAATTACATTCAAAACCAAGGCAAACAAACACAATACACATTGAAAATAACACTGTAAATCTTTTAAATTTTGCAAGAAATATATATATATGTTGCACGTATACAGATATATGCAATCTCCTTACAAAAGCTAAAATGAAGAATTCCAACAGATTGGCAAAGATACAATCTAGGCTGATCTACTAGAATATTGCTTTTTGTCAGTATTAACTATTTTTCTGAACAGAACAAAAAGGTGTGCATGTGATTAGCTGTGGAGAAGACTCATCTTTGTAGGCTTTACAATTGCACCTGACAGATGCTGAGGTCAAAATTCAGTCAAGAAGAGGATTCTTACCAGTATGGTAATTCCTTGTTCTTTGCACAGCATGGCTATTGCACCTAGGATAACACTCACCAACACCCAGAATATAGAAAAATTATGTCCTTCCTTATCTGTCAAAATAAAGCATGCCATAAGTTAGAAATCTAAATTAAAATTAGAATTTTAAAAATATACAGCATTTAATCTCACAATCTCTTCTATCAGTCAAGATCTGGAGAGAGAGACTTAAAAAGCATAGGGCACCTCCTGCAATATGCTGGCATTTGTCCTTTTATTGCAGTCATTTTCTATTATCAGTGACATGAGAAATCTCCGTTTGCTAGACGTTTTAGTGAGACTAATTAGAATGACAGAAGCTTCACATAGTTTCCACAATTCATCATCTGCAAAGGTTAATTCCCAATATTTAGACACATTTATCATCCTTAGCTAGAGCTCTGTCATTCCTGGCCACTCTCTTCCAAGCTACCACAAGAACAAGAAATTCTTTCCAACGGTTACACATGAAGCGTCACACACACATACTGTTTTAACTATGTCTAATCTACAAAGGCAGAATGAGCTGCTTCTCCAGGGCTGCTGCATTTAGCAAGTCCCTCATGTCATTTCATTAGCACTGCAATGGAATGCCATGGAGCTCAAAAATTTCAGCATCTGAGCAGAGCAGCAGTTAGTTCTTGCACTCAGGAAGCAGTTTTACAGCAGGGTGAGGAACTCTGGGGTTAAGAGATCAAGAGTAACTACAGCTTCTACTCAAAGAAAGAGTCTTTAAAGACTGCACCATGTAGCTGATTTGGGGCACTACAAGCAGGCATTTCTGAGATTAATAACACAATAAGCCCTACTTCAGCCAAGGTACTATCACACACACAGTAGACAGGTACTTCACATAAAAACATATCTGTCACAACCTCTACTCCACAGGTGCAAGCAACAGAGGGAAGCACTCAGCTCATTCAGAAGCAGTTTCTTGATTCAAGCAACACGGGCTCTCCAGGCATCACAAGAATCAATCTTTGACTTGGCACGTGAAAAAACAAAGTTGAACTCTATATTCATTGATTGAATCCCTTTCTCACTTCCTTGCTCTCCAGAGCAGTTCTTCACTACTGATAATGCAGGTTTGACCCTTGGTACTTAAACAGAACTGCAATAATGGTCTATGCAAAGAGTAAATGGCAGAACTAGGATTAATTTCACCAGAAATAGGCACCTACACCTGAACTACTGTACTAGGTTTCCTGTCTAACTGGTTGAGAGCAGGAGAGACCTTTAAGGATTAAATTACCTAATTAAATGCAGAGAAGTAGCCCTTTCTCTTCACTGGTTATAAAGGGATACCAGTATATTAGCTCAGATGTTGGGTCAGATATAAACAGTAACAAGTGTGAAAAGGATCTGCCGATGTTGGCCTCCTCTTTCATTTTGAAGCAGACTACTTCTATTGTAACAGAGAGCAGAATGTTTCATAAAAATATGTGGAAGAACAGGTTTTGAAGTTGCTTCTTGCATTCCTTTCTTACCTAAGACTTAGAGCTTCAACAGAGTGAATATTAAGATGGTTGAGATTCATCATTGCAATACCTAGTAGGCATTTGTTCCTTCTTCCTCCACTCCAAATTATGTTCCCATAGGTGAGGTAAGGTTCAACATCAGAGGTGTGGATGTTATAAAGTTAAAAGAAAGCCTTCTGAAGGCAAGAAGCTATATACATCTCAGCAATACCAAAACAAAACATGGAAATACAAATACATGATGACTAAAGAAACACTGCAACTAAAAAAAAAACCACCACAGTGAGGAAAGTCCAACTCACATCAATTATATAGAAGAACAACTGAGGCTGTAACTCTTAGAGGAAGGGGCTTCAAAATTTGTTCTAAGAGTCTTGCTAAGAATAAAAGGAATCTGTCTTAAATACATCCCTTGCAGGAGCTCTTCAACTCTTCAGACACTTCGATATAATAGATTGTCCAGGACAGGGAACTGCTCGAAAGAGTCCAGCGCAGAGCCACAAAGATGATTAAGGGAGAGGAGCATCTCCCTTATGAGGAAAGGCTGAGGGAGCTGGGGCTCTTTAGCTTGGAGGAGACTGAGGGGTGACCTCATTAATGTTTATAAATATGTAAAGGGTGAGTGTCAGGAGGAGGGAGCCAGGCTCTTCTCGGTGACAACCAATGATAGGACAAGGGGCAATGGGTATAAACTGTAACACAGGAGGTTCCACTTAAATATGAGAAGAAACTTCTTCACGGTGAGTATGACAGAGCACTGGAACAGGCTGCCCAGGGAGGTTGTGGAGTCTCCTCTGGAGACATTCAAAACCCGCCTGGACACATTCCTGTGTAACCTCATCTAGGTGTTCCTGCTCCCACGGGGGGTTGGACTGGATGATCTTTTGAGGTCCCTTCCAATTCCTAACATTCTGTGATCTGTGATTCAGTTCTCGCAATTCAGTTTTGTTTTGTTTTAATGTAGAAATAAAATAGCTGAGAGAATGCAAAGATGGAAGATGAAGTAATTGACTGTGTTCACAAAATAACAATTGGTCATTCTTAATAAGTGTAAAAGGGAGAACAGCGAACAAAGCCAATAGACTTCACTGAGTTTATTGAAGTATGCTTTCTTCAACTGAGACGCTGCTTCTTCCCAGAATCAAATTCTGGAGGAAAGAAGTCCAGACAACTAAACACTTCCCAGAGAAGCTGTATTCAGTACACAAACTGTCTTTAATGTGGAAGATAGTGGGAAGTATATATAGTAAGAGATCAGCTGGTGATTCACAAATGCTTTGATGATTCAAAACATAGGAAAGTAATAGGGAAAAAGGAACTAGATCAAATTATCAAGGACAAGTGTAACAGCAGCACACAAACTCAGAAAGGTCACATCACAAAATGAGAAAAGGTAATGTATGTAAAGAATAAACTCACAATTCCATAGATATATTAGTAAGAAGAACAGCAAGGAAGGACTTATTCCAGTACCCAGTAGGAAAGAAAATGGACAATGCCAAGAAAACAGAAGTGTTCTGTGCCTTTTTGCTTCATTTTTTCACAAAGAGGTCAGCTGCAATCAGCACACACACCACCAGCAGAAAGGGACCAAGAACAAAGGCAAAAATAATGAACTACAAGACACAGAATTTATAGAAAAGTTAATCTGTTTTAAATTACAGGGATTGATTAAATTTACTCCAACAGGCCCTATACAACCCAGAGCAATCTCAACTGTTACCTCTGAGAAATCATGAAAAACACAAAATAATCCAAAAGCTTGAAATAAAACAACAACAATGCCTACATGCCTACTTTTAAAGAGGAAAAGAGATGTAAAAGGATAAACTAAAGAAACAAAGCTAAGCTGACTTGTCAAAATTACCCAGAAAAAAACCCACTTTGACAAATATTTTCTAGGTGACCCTCTAAAACAAAAAAGGATATGACTGTTTGCCAAATGCATATTTTAGCCATTTGTATCAAACTAAGTATAATTTCTGACTTGGACAGAACAAAAAGGGCCTTCTCAATGAAAGCAAACCTGTAAACATGCTATACCTTGACTTCACAAAGGCATGAGGATACCACTAGAGATAGTGTGAAGTACACCAGAAAAAATATGGGCTGCATGAAATTATTATAGAATGGGTACAAATAACAGCTGGAAAACTACACTAAGAGTCTAGCTCATTGTGAAAAATGTAAGGATACATCCTGGACTGTTTCTTTCCTTTGTCTGGCTCTAATAGATCATTTTAAAAATTTGGATGATGGAATAAGGAATATGTTGATTAAGTCCAGAGGTGCTGCCAGGCTGCAATGGCCAGGAAGCATACTAAGGAAAGGCAGGATTATATTGGCAAACTGGAGAAAAGGTCTAGTGAATAAAACCTGGTAGCTGTGCAGAAACAGATTTGTCTTCTTGTGAACATCCCAAGTCTCAGATGCCAGGAATGTCTCAGCCTGTCAAGTGTAGCCAAGCTAAGGATGGACTCTCAAAGATGGTAAAAGCACCCAGCAGAAAATAAATCATGAGGGACCCATGATGAGGATCTTATAGGAGACAGCGTCAAAGGCCTGGACTTCAGTAAGGTCTTTCACACAGTTTCCCATAAGATTCTCCTCAAGAAGCTGTTGATGTACAGGCTGGATGTGCAGACAGTGAAATGGGCTAAAAACTGTCTGAATGGTCAGGCTCAGAGGGTGGTGATCAGGGGCACAAAGTCTAACTGGAGACCAGTAACCACCAGTGTGCCCCAGGGGTCAATGCTGAGTCCATTCCTGTCCAGCATCCTCATTAATGACCTGAATGAGGCAGAGTGCACCCTCAGCAAGTTGGCAGATGACACAAAACTGCAAGGAGTGGTTTACATGCCAGAGGGTCATGATGCCATCAAGACATCAGAGAAATGAGCTGGTAGGAACCCCACCAAGTTCAATAAGGAGAAGTGCAAAATCCTGCATGTGGGCAGGAACAACCCCAGGCACCAGTACATGCTGGGGGCTGCCCAGCTGGAAAGCAGCTTGGCAGAAAAGGACCTGCGGGTCCTGGTGGACACCAAGTTGAACACGAGCCAGTGATATGCCCTTGCAGGAAAGAGGGCTAACGGTATCGTGGGCTCCATTAGACAAAATACTGCCAGCAAGCCAAGAGAGAAGATCCTTCTCCTCTACTCTGCACTGATGAGGCCACACCTGGAGCGCTGTGTCCGGGTCTGGGCTCCCCAGCACACAAGAGCCATGGACATACTGGAGTGAGTCCAACAAAGGGCCAGTAAGATGATGAAGGGATTGGAGCTTGTCTCCTATGAGGAAAGGCTGAGAGAGCTGCGACTGTTCAGCCTGGAGCAGAGAAGGCTCAGGGGGATCTCATCAATGTATATAAATACCTGAAGGGAGGGTGCAAAGAGGATGTAGCCAGGCTCTGCTCAGTGGTGCCCAGTGACAGGACCAGAGGCAACGGGTCCAACCTGAAACACAGGAGGTTCCCCCTGAACATCAGGAAACACTTTTTCACTGTGAGGGTGACCGAACACTGACACAGGTTGCCAAGAGGTTATGAAGACTCTGTCCTTGGATATACTCAAAAGCCATCTGGACACAGTCCCAGCCAATGTTCTCTAAGTGACCCTGCTTGAGCAAGTCAGCTCAGGTGACCTCCAGAGGTCCCTTCCAACCTCAACCATTCTGTGATTCTGTGATCCAGATCTCCTCCTGAGAACCATAATCTCTGTTCCTTTGTATTCTTTTGGAGCCTCTAAAGGTCAATACAGTCATATACAGAATTGTAATATTATGAAAATTCATCAGTGATTAAACTTCAAAGAGAAAGAATTTCAATTAAGAAACATCTTATCTTGTGCTTGTTTGTGGGTCAATATGCATAACATCCCCAACCCCCACCCCAACTGCAGAATTCTCAGTAAACTAGGCTGGAAAAACAAAAGACCGGCATTCAGCAATGCCTTCAATCTTTTTTTTTTTTTTAAAACAGTGATTTGAAAATGTAAAGCACTGCATAAGTGCTAATTATTATTATGAGATACACACATGCCAACAGAACTAATCAGCCTAACAAAGCACATTCCTCTAATACAGCACTGCTTCCCACCAGAAAAATCTTGTGTCAGAAAACGAAACCAATCTTTTGTTGGCACCTGTGCCTAGTAGAAACTGGTACACCATATTGTGAGTGGGCACTGTGCCACTCTAACAGATGGGCAAAATTGTAAGCATGCCAAAGAAACAGAATACTTGCTTTTTTTTAAAGTTAGAAAAATATAGTGTTTCTATACAAAACCAAAAAGATTGCTCAGATGGTCCCTCTTTAGGAGTACGTTAAGCCTACAAGTTGAGGTGATTCAATGAAATACCTATATAAACCATAAACAAGACAGAAGGGCTCCTCCGTTTAGACTGCTAGACCTAAACATAAGCATTCCTAGAGCAAGTATGCATATGCAAAGTGTTCTACAGTATGGAATGGACTGTTCCTAAACTTATGAACAGCACACTGATGATATAGCTCAACTCTTGTCTTCCTAAACGCTAATCCTATTTCTTTTAAGAGATCTTATTTTGCACTGTCCTAAATCCACAAATTGATGAAAACAATTTCCTTAGAAGTTAAGGATATGAAGAAAATACTACATTTAAACTACAAAACTTAGTCTTACTTTAAAGTCAAACTAATGATAGCCCAAACAATTATTACCAATTCAGACATTCAGCATCTTCTTCTTGAAAGCTAAGGATCTTAGGCCTCAGCTAGAAGACACCTTGGAGCAGTTTAAGTCACCACCTTCAGGTGAAACCCAGTAATTGATTCTGTGAGAGCACCTACTCCTTTGACAGTTGAAGCAAAGTTAGTTACGTTGAGCTCCTGCAGGATGTTTTAATTTTTAACTGAAATAGACCACAAACACTCGTATATTGCATCGACATGCCTTGCCTGTGGGGATGGTATCTTCCAACTAAACTACTACAAATACTCATCTAACCAAGCTCTGAGATTTTCCTGCTTGTGAATTGCTAAGCAATGGGGGAAGAATTACGTAGTCTTAAAAGATCACATAAAACTCCACTGTTGGAATTAACTTACGCCTGAGATCTCCTCCCGTGTCTCCAAATGTACATACTACTACAGCTCAGTTCAGTGTTTCACTTAACAAGGAAATTAAAATAGCAAATGCCATTCCTAAGCATATGCAAGCATCTTAAACTCATTACATATAAGCTACAGTAAAGGGATCATCTATCCCTGAATTACGCCATCTTGGACAAGCAAAATTCAGCACTAATTCCACAGAAAAAGCTTATTGTTTCTCCTCTGCCCACTAAAATAAGAGCTGTTAGTTTTTCCACATACAACTATTCCCTCCTGTTGTATTCAAATATGAACAGTAGGCCACACAGTTGAAAAATCAGGTCCCACATGTTTAATAATAGTAAATACCTGTTGATCAACTGCGAAAGAGCCAACAAATTCCCCATATTTTAACACTGATCTCTTTCACAGAGGAGACTTAAACATTTCCTATCTATAGGAAAGGCTCAATAATACAAAGCTCCAATATTAACAAAACTCATCACTACGGTCTACTTTGCATGTCTTATTAAATTAGCAACGAACTAGTAGACGATTAACGGGTCACTACACAGAACAGAACAAAACAGAAACACACAACCAGAACAAACTAATTTCTAGAAGTTATAGCGTATGAGCAAACAGTTGGTCCCCTATTTAATATCTGGGCCGATATTATTCACCTGAATCAAATAATGAACTCATCATTTTACATCACACAGAGATCGCCAATGCAGATGGCAAATACACACAACTGGATTGCTGTAAAAGTTGAAGACAAAGGAAGGCAAAATGAACACTACAGCAGTTTTAAAATGCCTCATGAATTCCCAGAGAAGCTGTATTAAAATTCAACAGTTAATAACCCACAATTCCCTTCAGAACATACCTAAACAGTTGTCAGCTCTTGCTGTCTCCAAAGCTTATGCAGTGGATTTGTCCCCACAGTTGTGTTTTAAAACAGCAGGACGGAATGAGAACAACAGATTAGTTCCTTGCAAATATAAATGTTATCCTATCAAAGATGGTAACATCAAAAACTGTATATTGGTAAAAAAGTAACAGAATCATAGAACTTCAGTAAGACATAATTATAGCCCACATAGTATGTTAAATGCTATACTTAAAAAAAAAAATGCTGCATATTCTGGCCAAAAGAAACTGTCTACCCAAAATTCCACCAAAATCACAAATAAACCACATCAGGCAAACAAGGTGCAGTATATCTTGAGCTTTACAAAAAACCATTATTTTCCTTTGGAAGTCTTCCAGTCTGACACTGATATTTTTTCTGATCTCCTGATTGTTTTCAGTATTATATATACTTTCCCTGCAGTATCCCCAAATACTCCTCAGACATTTTACGAGTCCTTACACCAAATTAAAAAAAAAAAAAAAAAAAAAAAATCAAACATTCATTCACTTAGACATCAGGTGAAAACAAGCACCAACCGGTCTCCTATGGCTTTTGTCTCCTTTAGAGAAGACCAAGAATGACAGTTCAACAACTACATCTATGCTAGTGAAACAAACAGATTTCTGGAACTCTGCTGTACACAAATCTCGCATTGCTTGGCTGCAAGAGTAGTCAGGTTCTTTATCAAAGGCTTAGATCTGTCTGATAGTAGCATTGGGATGCTGCTGGTGACAAAACAGTACATGTTACTGAGGACACAACTGTATGAGTAGCATCAACTCAGGCTTTTTGGTGTTTGTTTTACTCTGACACCTGCTCAAAGTTCATCAGTAAAAGCAAACCGGCATCAAACCTTTTGGTAAATGTATTTGAAAGACAATATAAACGCAGTCCACAAATCCTGAAGCACTTACAGTTGTACTCTCTTTAAGCACTTCGAAAGAGTCACACTACCATGCATCAATTAATAACAAGTTTAAAAATCCACCTGTGATAGTGCTTCTCCTACTTCTTGTAAAAAGCTGGTGACCCAAGTGCTCTATACATGTGACAGCCAAATCCAGAAACAAGTATACATGCAGTTGACCTAGGGTTTAGGGTCATGCTTGTCTTTAACATATAAAAAAAATATCTATCAGGACAAAAGGAAATAGGATGTTAGAACAAATGGTTAGATCCCACTTTTCTGCAGGATCATCATAAAGTATGTATATTTGATTAGAAACATAAGCCTGATGCAATGGAACACACATAAGGTTTTTTGTTGTTTTCTCCCCTTCTTTCTTACTAACAAGGACTATTCCACAAAGATAAATTATGATCTTGGTCTGACCTAGAAAGTCATGCAATACCAACTCTTATCTTGGACTAGAACTACCAATGTGTACTGGCAGTATTGCAGATTTTCTGGATCTTGTAGATTTGCCAGCAGAAGGAAAGCATTCTGAGAGAAAAAAAAGGTATTTTTTCTTTGCTGCTTAGGACACATTGTTTAAGTCTGTTCTTTACACTACATGTGCATATTTTTAAAATGCCTGTTCTCTACCTATATGCAGAGTGAGATCAACTTACATTTGGGACTAAGACAACCTTCGCTGTCTTTCACTACCTCAATCTATGCAGAATCAAACCCAGTTAACCTCTGATTAAAATCAAAGTCGTTACTCCTTATTTATCCTATTATTCGTGAATGGCTCGAAGAACTGGCCACAAAAGAAGGAAATTCATACCACCAAAATAGAGGCAACCAAGGGTAAAACTTCATATTTACTTTAATACAACAGAACCACTGAAAAGTCACACTCTACTACAGCCACTTCCCCATATTTGGTTACTTTTCCTAAAGCTTTTCATACAAACATAGAATCACAGAACAGCCCAGGTTGGAAGGGGCCTCCCAAGATCATCTGGTCCAACCTTTGTGGGAAAGGGAGCATAGATGAGATCACCTAGCACCCTGTCCAACTGCATCTTGAAAACCTCCAGTGATGAGGACTCTGCCACATCTCTGGAGAGGTGGTTCCAGTGATTGATTGCTCTCACTGTAAAAGAATGTCTTTCTTATATCAAGGTGAAACCTGTGCCAGTGCAACTTATACCCATTGCCCCTTGTCTTCTCTACGTGGCTCATTGTGAAGAAAAAGCCTCTATTGTCTTTGTAGCTGCCCTTTCCAATACTGACGCTACCCTTTCTTCTACAGACACTAATGTTCTAACAGCTGCCTGATGGGCTGGACCAGCCTCCCCTCCCAAAGGAAACAAATCATAACAAGGGCAGAAAGTAAAACTGGTGCCTGGTGGGGCTCAGCTAGATTACATAGGTGTACAGTTGAGAACAGGACTGGCATTCGGAGGGACCATGACAAGCTGGAGGAATAGGCTGACAGAAGCCTCATGAAAACAAAATACAGCACCATGCAACAGTCCAGGCTGGGGACAGCCTAGGCAGCAGCTCTGCAGGAAAAGATCTGGAGTTCCTCATTGACAAGCTTGAGATGAGTCAGTAGTACACCTCTGCAGCAATGAAAAAGCTTAAATAGACACTGGGCTGTACTAGCTACAGCATACCTACCCTGTTTCCCAAAAAATAAGACAGGGTCTTATATTAATTTTTGCTCCAAAACGTATTACTTTTTCACATGTATAGCTGCCTGGACACTACTTAAATTGACTCTCTTATGAACTGTAACTAGGGCTTATTTTTGGAGTAGGGCTCCTATTTCAAGCATCCTCAAAAATCCTGAAAAATCATGCTAGGGCTTATTTTTGGGGTAAGCCCTATTTTCAGGGAAACAGGGTAGCAGGTCAGTGAAAGTGGTTGTTCATCTCTGCCTAGCTCTTATGAGGCCACATGAGGAGTACTGTGTTCCATGTGGTGTCCAACACAAGAAACCTATCAACAATCTGGAAGTCCAGTAAAGAACCACTAAGATGGTTAGGAGGCTGAAAAATATAACATAGGAAAAGAGGCTGAGGCAAACTGGTCATGTGGTGCCCCTCTGCCATCCTTGAAGATTTTTGCAACTCAGCTGGCTAAGGCCCCAAGCAATCTAATCTATGAAGCTAATTCTGCTTTAAGTTGTTGGACTAGGCTTTTAAATTGCATGCCCAAGTTAGATGCTTAAGGTGACAAAGTAGGGAAACCTCCTGAAGGTTCAGACAGCAAAGCCTGAGACCATCACATACATAATGGACACAAGGTGAAACGCAGCTCACTTATGAGGCTGGAACTCGAGTTTGTAGGGATACTGGTGGTGGAGACAACCTGGGATTCACGTCAGAGTACTGAAGAAGCTAGTGAAAGTTATGGCAGGACCTCTCTTGATCATCTCCCAAAGGGCTTGGGAGTCTGGGGAGGTACCTGCTGACTGGAAGCTAGCCAGTGTTATTCCACTCTACAAAAAAGGTGTAAGAGAAGACCCAGGGAACTACAGACCTGTTAGTCTAACCCCAGTTCCCGGAAAAATTATGGAGAAGATTATACTGGGTACTATTGAAAGACGTTTAAAGAACAGTGCAAACATCAGGCACAGTCAACATGGGGTCACAAAGGGAAAGTCCTGTTTAACTACTCTGATATCTTTCTGCAACATGGTCACCTGCCTCATGGATGAGGGGAAGGAGGTGGGTATAGTTTTTCTCAATTTTGGTAAGGCTTTGATAGTGTCCCTCACTGCATCCTTCTGGACAAATTGTCCACCTGTGGGATGAGCAGGTTCATGGTGCACGGGGTGAAGAACTGGCTGCAGGGCAGAGCTCAAAGGGTTGTAGTGAAGGAGGCTATATCTGGCTGGCAACGGGTCACCAGCAGAGTTCCTCAGGGCTCAGTCTTAGGGCCAGTTCTGTTCAATGTATTTATCAACAATCTGGATGCAGGAGTTGAATGCACCACAAGCAAGTTTTCTGATGATACCAAACTGGGAGGTGCTGTTGACTCTCTAGAGGGACAGGAGGCCTTGCAGAGGGATCTAGATTGGAGCACTGGGCTATGATTAATGGGATGAGATTTAACAAGTCCAAATGCCAGATTCTGCACCTAGGATGGAGTAACACTGGGCACAAGTAAGGATTGGGAGAGGAGTGGCTGGAGAGCAGCCCTGCAGAAAGGGATCTGGGGTGCTGGTCGACAGGAGGGTCAACATGAGCCAGCAGCCTGTGCCTTGGCAGCCAAGAGGACAAACCCCATCCTGGGATGCATCAAACAGATCATCACCAGGTGGTCAAAAGGGATAATTATCCCACTTTATTTCAGTGTTGGTGCAGCCTCATCTGGAGCACTGTGTGCACTTCTGGGTCCAACCATTTAAGAAGGGTGTGAAGGTCCCTGAATGTGCCCAGAGGAGGCCAACAAAGCTGGTGAAAAGGCCAGAAGGAATGTCCTACAAGGAGCAGCTGAGGACTTCGGGCTTGTCTAGTTTGGAGAGAAGGAGGGTGAGGGGTGACCTCATGGCTCTCTCCAGCTTCCTGAGGAGGGGACGTGGAGAGGGAGGTGCTGAGCTCTTCTCTGTGGGATACAGCAACAGGACGTGTGGGAATGGTTCAAAGCTGCACCAGGAGAGGTTTAGACTGGACATCAGGAAGCATTTCTTTACCGAGAGGGTGGTCAAACACTGCAACAGGCTTCCTAGAGAGGTGGCTGATGCCCCAAGCCTGCCGGTGTGTAAGAGGGATTTGGACAATGCCCTCAATAACATGCTCTAACTACTGGTCAGCCTTGAAGTGGTCAGGTAGTTGGACTATATGATTGTTTTAAGCGCCTTCCAACTGAAATAGTCTATTCTATTCCATCTCACCCATCTTTCTATTTACAAATGAAACATTTTCACAGCAAGACACATCCAGGATGAGCAATGAATCTTACCCAGGGGTTTCAAAAATCAGTTTTCAGACCAGAACCATTCTGACCTGAAATCTTGATTCTGAAATGTCTGGTTTTCAGCACATTGCTCATCAGCCTGCAGCAAGTTATGTAAGGTTCCAAGGAAAGAAATACTCTGAAGCTTGGGCTCCCTTCGGGCCCCATGGAAGATCTGCTAAAGAACTTATTAGTACTCCCTACAGTGCTGGAAATAACTTTTCACTTGCTTATTTAGGACATGCCAGATAGGATCTGCAAGAACCCAAAATTTTCACCAAGCGACCCAAAATGAGGAAACTTGTTGGGAGAGACTCAAGTATGTAACTTTGATACAAATTCCTGAGTACAAATAAAGCCTAAATTTCTTTAAGAAGTCACTGAGGGAAAAGCAGGCAGTGAAGGTGACGATGACTGAAAATTGCTCTGAAAGACAAAAGGCACAACTATGCTGGCAGACTGTAGTTCTCCTTGGCAAATCTGCTTAAGAGACTTAGCTCTGACATTATTATGATGTAATGTCCAATAAAAAATATTAAGAGCTGCTTAGTATCTTGTCTTCACAACATTTTCCTTCTTTGGTATCAATGACAAGAACTTCAGTACAAGAACACTATTAAAATGACACTGACTTCTAAAAGCTATCAAATTGGCTTTCTCAAGTTGTACAAGCACTCGAAATATCCCTAACCACAGTACACATCACATTCTTAATCATTCCTGAGATGTCCTCCATAACAAAATAACTACAGAGACCTATAAAAGTCTCTAATGGTCATCCTAAGAATCTGGCTCTTGAGTTCTCCAAGGAAAGATTGTTATCTCTCTCATACAGGTACCTGTACCTACAAACTGGAAAGCACGTAGCCAATATTTTGCTTTGTCTAATTTACTCTGGCACTAACAGAAGAAACATCAAAGCACAATCACTCAGTAAAATAGGTGAGAAGAGAATAAATGAGCAAGCAAGATCCAAAGGCCAATTTTCATCAAGAAATTATTAATTCAGTTGAAAGAAATGAAACCAACTCAAAGGGGAGAAAAAAATATCAGAAGTGAACAGGAATCACCAGAAGTATCATTTGAAGTGGCAAAGACTAAGTTAAACTTATGATACCAGCTGTAGAGATTTGCAAAATAGTTCTAAACAATCTAAACTCAATTAGCAGGAGCTATTCACAACATCTTAGAGCTCACTGCGGACTAACTTACCCGCCTCAGCCTGCACTAAGTTCTATGATGCCATCCATGATTATGCTGTTAAGCTACATCATTCTCAGTCAGCTAAGGTACCTCTGTAATACAGTCAACTCTGCTAAAGCATTAAAGGCCCTGCCTATTGAACTGACATTACACAAGCTCTTCACAACACAGCTCTTTGTGGGTTCACCAAATGATTCCCATATTTCTTGTGGTGGTACACATGCAGATACCAGATTGCATGCCTTGTATAGTTTTTCATAATAATGAATTGATGTATTCTTATGTGTTTATTTAATAGAGCCCCAAGATAATTTTTCCACAACTGTATGTGAACTGCCAGCTTGCATCCAGATCAAATAACACAACAGACCTAAAAGCTCATTTGAAAAAAAAAAAATCTACGAAGGAGTTACTCATGTTAAATACAGCTGTCTTACAAAAACTCTGAGTAATACTACATTCAGTACGCATATGCCAACACTTGCATATTGCAGGAATTGAGAGGGCTTACTCATATGAATAATTCTTTCCAATTCATTAAAAATACAAGTAAGGTTCCTAAAGTTTGTTCCCATTTAAGACATCCCAGCACAGTGGCATAAAGTGTACTAAAATATTTAAGAATATACATTTATAGGTTTGATTTATTTCTAAAATACGTATTGAAATATTTTTTCATGCTTCTGAACAATAAAACATTTAACAAATAAGCCTGTTACAAAATAGATTTTTCTTAAAATAAATTCTTAGTGTTTAACAGGAATTAGAGATAGCAACACTTCCAGATCTAACAATTAATATCTGCTAAAGCAGATTTTTTTTTTACTATTTTATGAAGGTATAAACATTAATACATTCAAACCACATAAAGTCAATATTTTTAGTATTGCTATACTCCACTGAAATGTATGAATGAAGAAAATATACACAATATAAAATTAAAGGGGCAAACAGAATGCTTACTTTCTTTAAATGCTTTACAGTATCCAAGGAATGACAACAAAAAGAACAGGGCACACAGGAGGTCTGCTCTGCCAACAATCCCAGCAACCTTAAAAAAAAAAAAAGAAAAAAGTTTCAGATTAACAGATTTTATTCTTAGAAAACCTGAGATGAAGGTGCACACACATATACAAAGTGAAATGCATAAAAGAATACTGCTGTATCACTTTTTTTTTAACCTGGTTTACTGGATTAGTGATAGTCAGTTTTCTAAGCCACATCCTAATTTTGATTGGGTATTGCTTAGTATGAACTAAGTACATTATTTGGCTTTAATTTATGAAAAACTGCTGTTTTAAGAAACAAAGGATCTGCATAAGAAAATGTAGACTCTGCCCCACTCCATCTGTTTTTTTTATGAGGTTGCCTTTCAGTAGAACTCTCAGCAAACATCCTGAACCCCAACAAAACTGGCAGCTCTGCTGAAATGTAAATCAAGACTGTCCGCTTTCAGAAGACAAGCCAGCCTTCAGATTACAGTCTGAACACTCAGAATGGACAAATAGCTTCCACCCTGCAGAATCGGAAAAAAAAATCCTCCCTCTTGCAGTGTCTTTTTTTTTGTTATCTTAATTGATTGCATTAGAGCTACCTCCAACTGTATCTTGTAACAGAAGCTGTACTAATGCAAAAGAAAATGAGAAGCACATTCTAGGACCTCTGTACTCCAGATCTGTGCCAACCTATTTAATCAAGAGCATTCTCAGGGCCATCAATGAGCTTTGGTTTGAGCCCTTAAACTGTATTTACAATAACTTGCTGAGACAAAGCATGACATATTTTTGGATCTTCATTCTTCAATTACACAAGTGTCAGGATACATCATGAATTTTTTGTGGAAATCATGACACAGGGGGGTGGCAGGGGACTGTATAAGGCCCTGATGTTAGGACCTCACTAGAACATACACAAGGATCATGGAAACACCCCTTTGTTTTCAGTCTAGCTCTACTTCCTGGAGTTCTGGGTTCCATCTTTCCAGGAGAAGATGTACACAGAGGCCTTTCTGAAACAGGGCAGAACAACTACGGGTTTGGAGGTTTTTTTAATGCACTTTTTGAGATGATGGTTCAGAGAGAAAAGCAGAAACTTTGCTTCTTGTGTAGTACACCAGTTGTCCCATTTTGTGAGTGGAACGGAGAGAGGAAAGTAAAAAGGTAAATTGTATCTTCATTTTGTTTTAAGGTACCTGCTGACTCTCTCTTAGAAAACATCAGAGAGAGAAAGAGAAGTGTAGAAGTATGAGAGTAGGACTGAATCCACTGAAGAGATTCTCTCCCACTTGACCCTCAGCTTCACTTGAGCACCATAAAAGGAGAAACTGTTGGACTCCCAAATTCGGGTGAGAAAAACTTATTGATTTATCCAAAGCCATGCACCTAACTTCTCTGTGTCTTTTTCTATCTTATAGAGGAATTACAAGAATTAACTCAATAGCTGTGGGGTGCTTTGAAAGGTTATAACAATGAAGTGTCATTCTGTTTCAGCAGCTGTGCTCAGCTAATGAGCTAAAAGTAAAGGTGAACTGAGACAGTTTTGAAAGTAAATGCCAACTTGTTACAACAAAGAGATTAAGGGGCTAATAACACATAGGGCCTCAGATTAATCCAGTAGTACAATGTTATCTCAAATGCAGGATCAGGCCCATAGCCCCTGGTAACAAGGTAAACTAAAAAAAAATACAGTTTTAAATAAGTATTAGGAATATTCTTACATCCACGTTTCATTTAGTATTTCATCACTCAAGTGTTACAAAGAATAAGCATTTTTAGAAGAGGGAACCACACCACAAGTGTTTACTTGTAGGTAGAAAAATGATAATGACAGATGTTTTTCTTACATAGGTACTGAAAGCATTAAACTTTTCAAGATCTGTTTTACATGACAGTTTGTTTTGTGCTGTATATACCAAAATCCAAAGCAGCAAACAGACAGAATCTTCACAATTTTTTGTCAAAATATGTCATCTCATCTCAAAACCAGAATGTCATGACGCTTAAAACTCACAGCTTTAAAATCATGAGAAATGCTTTTTGAGGAGATGATGCCTGACACACATTCATGCTAGAACCATAGCAGTATCATGACTGCTACAGTGCTGCAAGATCTATTATTCACTGTGTAAATGATTAGAAGAGACACGGTATGTAAGAATGCCACTTCCTCCTCTGCCAGTGTTTGCCCAAAGCATATGCAAGTCTTCAAACCTCACACATGCAAGCAGACCACATCATTTGTAATTTATTTGACATGAACAGGGTCTTATTAACATTTGCCTGCTGATTTAAATAAATTTTTAGAGTCAAACGGAATGAAGAATATAATTATGGATATTGATAAAGGAGTCAATAGTAAGCCTATTACAAAGTTAAGACTCAAGTAAGATTTCTCTTTACATATCAGACCATCAAAAGCACTGAAGACTTTTTCTGCTTTTCATTTTGACATCTAGAACTGGTTTTGGAGAACAAATACTGGGGGCCCTTCTGACACTAGCACAATGTGCTATTCTGCAGGCAAGCAAACACCGGAGAATGATTGGCAGGATGTTTTAGCCACACTGTCAAGGTGCCAAACTGCTAATACATAACTTTTCACCACCTCTAGTTTTCCAATACATGCAGGGTCCCCAGTCACCTAAGAGGTATAGCTTTCCATAACCTCTTCCCCATCAATCATGTGCAAAGCAAATGAAAAAAGCCCAAACCGTGGCATATTGCGAATAAATGAAAAATCAGTGCCATGTATATAGAATAAGATGCACTGAGGATTCAAAGTTCATTACTAGCACAAAGATCAAATTTTAAGTTAGTACTGTTTCAGTAGCTCAGTCCTTCCAAGTTCTGAAAAAAAATGATTCCTGCATTTTGATTATTTTATATTTCATTTATTCATTACTAAAAGATCAGTAAATCGGGGACCACACGCAGCAGGCACACCAGCATAAGGCCATAAGATTTTCTTAGCTATGGGAGAAAAAGAGCTTTTTAAGAAAACCACCTCTTCTTCACTAGAATTTCCACACAAGGACTTCGACCTTTGGTCAGGTATTTTAATTGGTTGCTATGCATGTGCTATGTTTCTATTCTGCATCTTTATAGCTTCAACTTCCAGCCACTGTTATGCTGTTGTCTGCACTATTAAAGGGACCACTACTATCAAATTGGTGTTCCCCGTGTACATAATTACAGACTGTGATAAAAAAATCCTTTAATCTTCTCTTTCATATTAAAAATATAAACCAGTGGAGTTTGATCTCTCATGACACAGGATGATTTCCAGTCCTTTAATCATTTTCATGGCTCTTTTGAGCCCTCTGCATTTTTCCCAGTGTCCCCCTTGTAACACGGGTTCAAAAATGGATGCAGTATTCTAACACAATCACAGGTAGATTTCATAAAATGCCTCTGCTCCAATTTTCCATCTCCTTGTTTTTTTTAATCAAAGAAAACGGAAATAAAAAGTGGTTATGCGTTTGCACTCAGTTTATCTTCCATTTTCCTTGGCTGCTCATAAGCTAATGTTTCTGGTAATTAATTCTTAATCCAGTAATTAAGGAAACTCTGTAGGTTAGGGCTATCCTTCTTCAGTTATTGTACTTAAATGATTTAATTTATCTTCCTTAATAAGGTCCAGCCCTGTGGAATTACAAGCTTTCGGACGTACTAACCATAACATTTGATTGTTCTCGTAAGACATGTGCCAAGAGAAGTGTTACGAATATATAAAAGCAATGTGTAGACTACAAGGCTATGTCAGAACTAATTAGTCAAGGTGGTTGAGAACTTCTACGAGATAAATCGTTGGAGCTAATTTTTAGTACTTACGCATTCGGTGTGCACTGGATGTGCAGCAAACAGCAAAGCAGCTAGAAGAGATGTCTTTGGAGCCAGGTTTAGCCTTCTTCCTTTATTAGTGAATTGCAGTCCACCCAATAAAATCGAGAACACATCAACCATCAGCACTGAGATAGTACAATGCAGTATTATATTGATGACATGGAAACCAACTGGGTAGAAGCCTCCAGCAAAAAGGTAATTAATTCTATATAGAAACAAAAACATTAAGGCTAGGAATTACATCAGTGGTTTGAGATATGCAACTGAAAAACCTAAACAACTCCATAGCAAGATATTAGACACACACACAAAAACAAACAAACAAAATCCACCCCCACACACAAAATCAAAAACAAAAAAGAAAAAAAAAAGGCTGAAAAGTACCAGCAAACCCCAGCATGCATGGTATTGCCACCAGCACTTAGCAACCACAGCAGCCTAGAAAAAATGTCCTGGTCTTTACTCAAAGGTATTTGTATGGGATACCGCATTCAGCATAATATTTATCCTCTCCAAAGACATATGGTAATGCTATTATTTTAATCATACCTATGGCTAGTTAGAACTGACTCTTAGTCAGCAACATAATTTCAATGCTGGAAAGCAGGAGTGTCCTACGAATAAATAACCCAACCTATAAGGGGAATACCCTTGAGCTTAAGAGAAACTATGTCCCAAAACAACCTGAAGAAACAATTTTAATAAAATCCACAGAGTAAGGAAACGAATATGCACTGAGACTATGATTTCCACTAACATCCTAGCTGAAAAACATCCTAGCACTTGGACTGACAACATGGAAACCATTTGGGTACAATCCAGTATTAATCCAGAAAGAAGCCAGATAGCACATCTTAGTAACAATTTGTGAGACTGGTTAGAGAGAGGTTTCATTCAAGTATTGGAACCAGAGCGAAGTTTAAGTGAAAACTCAATCTAAAACACTATTCAAGATAGGAACTCTGTAGTAAAATGGAGAGGGAGAAGAAAAGGGAGAAACCTCTTGTTATCATCTGTATACTTTTATCAGTAAGTGAGATACACGGAAACTTAGTTTGAATAGCGGATTTTATACAGTTAATTTGGTCAGCCTGCATCTGGCTTAAGCGAAATCAATTTAAAAAGCCTAACCTATTATAAAAGTGATACATATAAAAGTCAGAGCTCAGGGAAATTAAGAAAACAAATTTCTCACTTGTGAAAATAGCATTTTATGGACCATCTCCACATGCTTATCTATATTTTCAGATATAGTAATGACTGTATCCCACTTTGCTCTTTAAACTAACCAAGATGTTACTACAGATGGAATATACCACAGAGACCTTGAGAAGAAAGGAAAGCATGTGCTGTGTAATGCACTGAAAGCTTTAATAGGTTTAAGACACCGACACATTCTATTCAGTTGCATATTTTCCTTGAAGAAAATGTGAAGAAACCCCAACAGACAGTGAAAGCCACAGTGCTAAGTATTTAAAACATTGACAGTGTACTTGAGAGTCAAAGTTTTTGCTTAAATATGAGGACTAAGAGTGGGGGTACTTCTTCCACCATCACCTAGTTCCTGGCTTAGACTGGAAACAACTGCAGAACCAGTGCCAGTTCCCCATCCACAACACTGAGTTGCATGGGGAAAATAAAGAAGCTTAAGATCAAGTCCTCAAACACTCTCGGCATTACTGTGCCAAATTTCTACATGGTCTACTGCTTGCTCAAATTTTTGTGCAAAAAACATAAGCTAAGTATCTACAGAAGTAATCCTCATAAACCTTTAGTTATTTGAGAAAACCAGCAAGTTATATATACAAGCAAGACACCTCAGTAAGATTCTCACATAAACACTCAAAGTTAGAATATCAAAGGGGAAGAGCTGGGAAGCCTATTCAGTGACCTAGTGGCAAAAGGCCACAGTAGATTGATGCTATTTATAAAAAAATCATTTGACAGGTCACTAGGAAAGCAGAGAACAGAAACTACAATAGCAGTATAAGCGGCAGCATGGCTAAGTGAAGGGAACGTACACCTCCTAGTTCTTTGATGATGTGACCTACATACTGAACCATACTGCCCCTAGTACCGAGGTATATAAGAGCATAAGGTGTAATCTCTGTAAAGTAATTGAAATACAGAATGTCACAATAATGTATACTTTGGGAAAGAAACAATTTGAAAATTAAAACTCAATTGGAGATTAAGGTAGTGAACAGGAAAATCATATTCAGGGAAGGTATCCAATTACACTCCAGATACTTTGTCTCTCTCCTTTTCTGTTGCCTCCTCCCTATAATCGAGACAATATGTGCTAAAAGAATCCAGACCTTGAGCAAAAACGAAGTCTCACCTGAAAGTTAGGACAGTTAGTGGTCGATATGATTTATGACTGGTATTGCTGCTGAGTTTGCTACCCCAAAAGTCATGATGCCACAGGTCACCAAGTGGGGTTTCTGCCCTGAGGTCCTAAAAGAAAACATGATAAATTATCAGATTCTTAACATTTCTGCTTTGTTCAAAGCAGCTAAAACACAAACAAGTTCTAACTAGTACAAACTCACGCTAACACTGACATAGCATGTGTTTTGTTGGCTCCCTACTGACATTTGACAAGGTACCCAAGTTTGCAATGAAGGTCACATCTTGGATGCCTGTCATCGTAAAGGCCAGGATGCTTGGATTCTGTAAGCAGGCACAGCTACATGAAATTTTGTACAACTATAAGTATTCACATCAGTTGATAATCTGGTCAATAGCTGAGATATGAAACACATTAAAAAAAAAAAAAACCCTTTACCTTATAGTTTTGTAAAAAGCCTTTGATGTTAGGTCTAGGTTATCTTGGAAAGGAGGCCAACCACAAACTGCTGCAAACAACTATTTTTCTACCAGTGTCAGTAGCACAACTACTCATGAAAGCATGAAAGCAGAGAGACCAAAGATAGAAAACAATTAGCTCTTTTTGAAGCCTTAGTTCACACAGGACACTATTGAAGTAGCTTTTTTTAAAAAAATGTTAATACATGAAACAAAAAATCAAAATCTCTATATACTGGTCTAAAAGATCAATAGCAGAAGACAGAAAGTAATGAATTATTTTAATTGGTGGTGGGCTAGGGGACTACTAAAAAAACACTGCAAAGTAAAAGTCTACTCTTTCCTTTTATCTTTAAGCCATGTTGATAATGAAAAAATCCAGACATCCTAGACTATTGAATGGAAAACATATGCTTGGGAGAGGAAGAAATAAGGAAGCCACCTTTTTGAAGAAATTGACCTTGGCAACATCCACCTCGGTTTTCTGTGAGGACACGCTGGGCAGCTCAAACTAACATGTTCATCTTCTACTTGGCCCTCTTCTCCCACTTCCCTGGGGCAATTAAATATCAGTTTATGCTACAGCAAATGTGCAGGTTAAATACACTTAAGACAGAACCTGAGAACAAAACTGTACTAGTGATGAATAGCTTTCATACGAGTGCTGGTATCACACCTGCAGTCAACCACAGGTTACTCTACCCTTGCTTTCTCCCCTGAAATTGTTCAAGAGACCAACAAACTAAAACAGATTAACAAGCCAATACAAATACAAGTAAGCAGACAAACCAGGTTGCTAAAACCATGAAAGGTCTTACAAAGCCTGGTGACCTTTGTCTTACTACTCCTACATCTCAATATACTTACAAGATTCCCACATCACAATTCCCTTGGTTTACTAACTCCAGTTCCTCTCAAATGCTGCTACCATCTCACTTGCCTCTACAATATCTTGAGCACCTCCCGTGGTTTCCAGTACCTTCCATCTCATCCTTAGCTGACACTGGTGGCCTGCCAACAAGGCAGGAGAGAATACATACCACTGCTAGTCCCAAGGTACAGCCAAATATCTGGGCCACACTCACTGGCTGCTACTAAACTTAAAACAATCCAGTTTTCCTTGCTTTTCTCTCAACATATTCTGACTCTCACCCATCCAAAAATCAAGGATGAGATTTATTTCTACCACTTGATCAAGTTTGGCCAATATTAGGCAACATGGCAAAAAAAAATAGCAAGTAGAAGTAGGCTAAAAATCCTAGCACGCTGTCAAATGAAGTGAAGCACTCTCTAATAGCTTACTAATCAATACACGGAAAAGACAGCAGGGCTAACGCTGGAGTCTTTGAAAGTCCTACATTGCAGCTGTAAATTAAGGCATTCTCAGGGACAATCGTAAGAAATCCAGACTCACAGGGAATCCTATTGGGCTTAAGAATTACAAAGGTGCAAAGTTCCTTCACTCTCTCACAGATGTTTCTACTGCCAAACAACAGCTACAAATTTCTTTCTTCTCCCAGGATGGCAATCTTGAATTCCTGTTCTGTTCCTCACTGGTACGCACAAACCCTAAAGGTCATAATTTGACTCTCAGAGCAGGAGTGCACTCAGCCAGCAGCCCACTACATCAATCAATATGGCCTACTTTTCCAGGGGCAAGTTGTGACTGGGTTGTACACCAATACCTATTGAGGTCTTTACACTCTGCAGGGGACACAGCGAGCACTGTGGCCCTCAGACTGTTTTCTCAACCGACGACACAGCTCCTTATGTACATTTGCCAAAGAGAGAGACTATGAGAAGACTTTTTTTAGTATTAAAATTTTAAAAGTATGCCTTCTGTGTCACAGATGGTCCTCAATAACTTGAGATGGGAGATATATTTGAGATGTGCAAGGCTAGATTTCCCTTTCCTGTAGAATCAGTCTTCTTTTGTCTTCCACAGGAAGAATGCAGGAAAAGCTGAATGCATGGAATTACTTAGTGATTACACTTCCATATGACCTAGAAATCTTCAGTCATGTATCTTGCTTTTGTATCCAAGTTCTGTGAGAGAAAGTAATTTACATTCATTTTCCCACTCCTTGGACTTACCCTAAAATAGGAATGGTTTGCTTTAAGAGACACAGCCGTTTAAAAGTTAAGTATGATTTTCTCTATAAGAACTGAAAGTAGATACCAAAGAATCTCTAAATATTTGATTAGCAGCAGTTTACAGACAGAAGAGTTCAATACTTGAAGAAAGGTCAGTTTTTCTGTATAAAGACTTATGGAAATGGTGCATTGTGTCTGAAGCTCCTCCTAATCCAATTGTTTGTCTTGCCAGGCCAGTAAATAAAGACAAAAGTAACTGCTGTGTACCAGTTAAAATGCTCCTAAAAATGACAAGAAAGCATCTGGAAAACAGCCTTGAACCCAAATAAAACCTAATGATAGAATGTTCCATGATGTGGTAGGCATAGGGGTCAACTAACAGTGTATCTTTCACTAAAAAAGAATAAGTGAAAGATTGGGGTGGCGGTGAGAGCTAGGAAATTAACAAAAAGATCACTGTGTGGTACCCAAGAAAATACTAGTACAGTGATTAAACTGGTAAACTCATTGTCTGCATTTTTCTTGTGGATTTTGTATTTCCATATATTCATATGACCCCTGTATTAAAATGATACTGTCACAAAAATCTCATTTAATTTCTAGGGAATAATAGAGGATTTTGATGCAAAAAATAGAATAAGCCTCATGGTCTTTCAAACATACAGACTAGGTATAAATGAATCTATTTAAGCAGTCGGTTGAATTTCTCAGCATCGCCAACAGCTATAATCCTGTTGCAGGTTGTTATGTTGCATAGATAAGCCGAAGCATTTTGAAAGCAAAAACTAAAAGAAATGGATAAAGATTACAAGTGTAGAAATTGCACACATGCATAACAACCTGCCTTGTTTCAACATAAGTCTTTTGCTTGTTCTTTCAGGAAGTTAAAATACTGTAATTGCACCCCAAATAAAACTTTGCAGAATGAAATATTGCCAGGAGCTGTGTAATTTAAAATATAATGCTTCTTAAAAAATAACAAATAAATCACTGTAGGTTCTTAATTTGTTTATAGTATTCTCTTAGATGCTTTGAGATTTATTTCCAATTTGTCAGCTGTATTTTCCCCCATATATTTATAACTCAAGGTATGATGAGTTACACAATATAAATTTGTCTAAGGAAACAACTAATTCTGTGGGATTCTAAAAGCCACATTGTGGTAATTTGCCTCTAAATCTTGTGCAATGCAAAAAAAAGTGAGTTGTGTTCTTCTAGCAGTGTGAGTCTCTAGATTATCCTCCCTGTATCCCCATGGCTTCAGGAAAATAGAAGCAACAGATGTGGGTGATTCTTTTTATTCTGTGTTTCTCTTTCCAAACATTTAACAAGTACCTTCCAGAAGAGCGTAAGAGCTGCTGAGTAACAGCAAGACTCACCCATGAGCACAGGCTCACTAACTGCTACATGTGAATCTATGAAGTGTCTCAGCAAGTGCAGACACTCAACTCCTCGAAGTCAAAAGAACTTCAGCTAGAGGTTTGAGTCACATGTTAATTTCTAAGTATTTCAAGGACTGTTCACTGCATGTATGATCCATTTTAAAATACAGCACAAGAATACCCTGCCTCTATTTCAAAAAAATACTTTTGTCACAGGAATATTAAGTGGGAAAGAAACACAGGAAAAGGATGCTTTCCTTGCTCCTGTTAACATTTTCATAGCATAAACCACAGCTGGAGAACCCCTGCACTCTACAATTGCTTAGTGATGCATTATGTGCCTTGTAACCAAAGGTAAGTTTATTCATTTGGCTTATTCATCTGTCACCCTGAGAATATAATGAAAAAATCTCTTACTAACATCAGTGAGTATTCGAAACATCTACTGCATACTCTCGCTGACTTGGAAATGAGCATAAAATTAGATCTATAGGCAGTTTTGATGTACAGGTACCCTGCGAATGAGCGCTACTAAACATCATGTCCAAATTTGCTGCAGCTCTAGATAATGCTTTCCTAGATAACAAACAGACAAAATCCACTTGACATGGCAAAAAGAGCCCCTTCTTGATCAGACATCAACACTTGTTAAGCAGAGCACCTCACTTGCAAAAGAATGAAAGGGGACACATTCTGAAGAAAAAAAACAAAACAAAACCTGTTTAATTTGTTCACTCTTTTGTTTATGCATTAGAACCCAAGTCATGTTATTAAAATAGCTTTAGGAATAAGATTTTGTTAAGCACACTTATGCTTCTAGCTTTTTGGTAGAACACTGCCGTACTGCTTGTTTGTTGACCTTAAATAAGGCTTACTTTAAAAAAAACAAACAAACAAACAATAAAACAAACCAGAGAAGTGAAGTTAAAAAAAAAAAAGAAACAGGAATATCAGAAGGAAGTTCTTTACTAGGATGAATATTTTGGGCGTACTAAGATCAAATGTTCTCATGATTCCTTCTCCTACGACCATTTCTGTCAAAGTGCACGGAGGGAAAGAAGAGATACAAACCTTATTATTGATGATGGCTTCAGAATCATCAAAGACAAAATCTCCATCATAGCTGTTAGCAAAACAGAGGAAGGAAATTAATGCCACAACCATTTTAGCCCAGTATGATGGAAGGAGCAACCATGATATGTCATGGTCCAGATTAGGTTCTGTTTGTGCCATTCTGTGAAGTGCTTGTTCCAAGTTGGGAACTTCAGCATTATGTTGGTTGCAAATCTGAAAGAAACACATAAAAATGCACAGTTATAGTTGCATTTCACTTAAAAAAGAATTTTAAAATGGAGAATTGGCTTGGGAGACAACAATGAAGTTTCATGCAACCTAACTAATTTACTCTCAGTGTGTTTCGTAATTACTGGAACATATCTAAACATAATTTTGTACTTCAGATGTGGAAGAACAGCACAGTTTCTCATGGTCAGAGCAAAGAGATAAAGCAAAAAAAATTTTAGATTTTAAGTTAAAGCTTTGGCACAGGTAAGTTCTAAAACCTTGAGCAAATCACTATTTTTCTCTTTCTTACTATTCTTTTCAAGTATAATAGGCACATCACAGGGACTGTTACACATATATAAAGTTCTTAAGAGAATGATAAGCACTAGAATTTCCTTCTGAGTATGAAAACCAAATATCAATAGCAAAAAGAGCTCAGCTCTTTCCTGTTAATCAGATTAAAGGACCTAGTCTTGCACATAGCCCACAGGGAATTCACACAAACATCACAGGTAGACATATACAAACAGCAGTTAACGGACTAGGCCCTAAATCTCAACAATTCAAACAATGAGACAAGACACATACAACTAAGACCCAAGTAGTGTTCACTAGATCACTCTGCACCCCACAAGCACAGTACAGGCTAAATTCCACTGCTGTACTCATGGGCTTATGAGGTTGTTGAGGGAGATGAAAAAGACCATGTAACCCAACTGCGCTGAGTGATACATCAGTGTGGAGATACTGAGGCTGGAGGTTTACCCATGAGCCACCTTTACTTGGAAGGGTCTCTTCTGATGCTCCAAAGCCAGCCCCCTGCCTGGAGTGCTACTCTGCCTCTGTGGTGCTCTTATTATCAAGTGCTGCTATAAATGGCAGGAGGAGGAGGTTACAAATGGAAAACTACAGTAAAAGCAGGGCAGAATATAAAGTTTTTATTTGTAAGCCCCAAGAATCATAGGCACACACAGATGCCCAGCTTCACACTTTATTCTTATTTATTGGCTTTTTAAATCATTGTGTGTAACGTCTTCATACGATCTAGGAAAAAGCTATAGTCATTCTGCTTCTTGAACAGACTGATGAACAGAGCTGCTAAGGCAACTGCTTTGTAGCTCTCTGTTTGCAATGCTGAATTCCAGACTCCACATATTCCCTACCTCTGTACACACACATGCACACGGACAGAGAGCACTCCCTGTCACACCAGTGCCCCTTCTCTTTTGGGGGATTATATAACAGTGCTCCCAAATTCAGATAAAGTCGGTAACATCGAGCTGTGCAACCTGAGAATGATAATCCTTAGCAGAGCAAAGCAGATCAGCCACTTGAAGAGCAAAACCTTTTTTCCAAAGCAATTCACTTTTGTGATTTTAGTTTGACAAAACCAAAAACTAAAAGCAAGGCTGTCAGTCAGATGGAAGTGTATTGCATTGCTCGTAACAGCCCAGATTCAGCATCGGTGCCCGCTACCCAATTCAAATATTTGCTCAAAATTCGTTTTGCCCAGAAAGTTTCTCCCATTACGCTTGTTCTATTTCTCTGATTTGCATCTGCCGGCAGCCCTTCCCTCGCGGTGCTGGCGAGCAGGCCAGGCCGGTGGGGGCTCCCCTACCCGGGCATCGCGTTAACCCCCGAGCCGGTCCGAGCGCCCACGACGGACCGCGACCCCCGCGCACGCCCCTCCGAGCGCCGGCCCCAAGGGCTCTCCCGGTGCCGAGCAGCGGCAGGGAGGGCGCCACCTCACCGCCACCGCCCTCACCAGGGACAGCGGAGCCCGAGCCGACCCCCCTGAGAGCACCCCCGCCCCCCGGCACCGACCCCCTGCGGACACCCCCGGGGCGGGGGTGTGGGGGGCACGGCTGCGGCGCCATGGGTCCCGCCGGAGAGAACCGGCGCCGCGGGGAGGCTCGTCCCCGTTCCCGTCCCCCCTGTCCGACCCCACGGCGAGCACCGAGGGTCACAAGGAGCTTTGCAAACTTGAGGCCGTCCCGAGCGCCCGGCGGGCGGTGCCGGGGAAGGAGCGCGCCCGGCAGGGCAGCGGCGGGCGGGCAAAGAGGGAGGGAGGGAGAGAGGGAGGGAGAGAGGGAGGGAGGCAGGGACGAGGCTGCGGGGCAGGCAGGCGAGCCCCGCCAGGAGTTTCGCTGCGGCCCTGACCCACTCGCCGCTCCCCTTTTGTCCTGGCGGCGGCGCCGGCCCCGCCGATTGGGGCATCGCGCCCCGTCCCGGCCCGGCCCTCAGCCCCATCGCCGCACCCGCCCCCCGCCCCGGTTCGTCTGGGCCGGTTCCGCCAGCGCTCCCGCCAGCGAACGGGGCCAGGACAAGTCCTCCCGCGCCCGGCGCAGCCCCGCGCGGCGTCACCTGTGAGGAGAAGGAGCCCGCGCGGCATCTCCCACCCGGGTGCGAAACTCTCCCGCCCGGCGAGCGCCCAGCCGGAGCGGCCGGCGGGGGAGGGGCCGCGGCGGCTTCGCCTCCGGGAAACATTCTCAGAGCTCATTGGCTGCTCGCCGTCCCACCCCTCCTTCTCCCCGCCCACCCGGGGCAGCTCCGCGCGTCCATTGGTGGCGGTGGCGGTGACGCGGGGCAGGCCGGGCCGAGGAAGCGGAGCGAGGAGATCACTTGCGGTCGCAGTGGGGCTGGTGCGAGTCGTGCCCCTCCGCCCCGAAGTCCGCACCCCGGCGCCTCGCACAAAGGCGGGTCCCGGGCCCCGCCTGCGCCCCGTTCCCAAGGTGCTCCCGCTGGCAAGCGGGCGCTGCCCCTGCGTGGCGGCCGTTGTCCCGCGCACCTGGCCGGCCGCGGGGGGAGAGGGGTAGGGTCGGCCCTCGCGCCGCCGCGACCGTTGGCGTGGCCGTTAGCGGCGGGTGAGCCGGGGCGCGGGGGGGCCCGCCCGGCCCCGGGGAGCGAGTGAGCCCGTACCGCCGTGACCGGCTTACGCGAACCGAGAATCCCCCTGAAGAAAAGATATTACGAAGGCAGTGGGGGGGTGTTCGCCGCCTTGAGCGGGCTCCGCGGGCTGCCTGGCGGGGTGAGCTCTCGGGCACATCAGCAGAACGCCTTCCTGATACCCGCTCTTTTCTTTCCTCTGAGGCACCGGTCCTGCCGGGCTTGTTGAAGAACCGATACCGTAAGGAAGGAATAAAAAGGCTCTATCAAGTGTACTTTATTCGTGCGCTTCATCGTTGCGGTTTTCTTGTAAGAAAGTGTGATTAAATGCTGAACTGTGCCACCAAATGTTCGGCAGAAGCTTCCCTAAAAACAAAAGTCTTGATATACTGAAATTGGATGAGAAATACTGGCTGTGAGCCAGGCGGAGACATATAATTTGGAGTGGGGTTTTTGAGATGTTTGCATTATCAAGTGTCAAATTAACAAGGTTATTTTATAGCTCCCTTGAGGCTTTAACTCTCAAGTGGAAATGCTACTTTGGGAGAGCTTCAGTGGTGGCCACCTGTAATTGTCTATTTGACACCTGCTTTGAAACATCTGCTGCTAGGACGTGGGCAGCTCAGCTGCTTGTGAGGCAGCAGCTGAACCAGCACAATTTCCAGGCTAGTATATTATTCAAGTATATGTGAAGCTCCTGCTTTTAAGGTGGTAGTCTTGTAACTTGAGCTTGTTCAACAGCTACCACAAAGCATCTGAGGTGTTTCTGAATGGGGAAGCGGTAGAAAGCTGGTGACCAGCTGTCACCAAACACGTAAAGGTCTGTTCACCGGTCAGAAACTTCTGGTCCCTTTGTTATGAGAGCTAAAATAGATACCTAAAGACCATGACCTGCAAAGCAATAAATTGTGCCTTTAATTCATAAAATGGCAGATGTGAAAGATTTCTTTTTGACTTTTTGGTCAGACTGCCTTAAAAATGCAAGATAAAATGTGAGATAATCTGTAACAGCATGCTTTCTGGGTTTTCTGCTGCTAAAATCCAAAGCATTGAGATTTGTACCACTTCTTAAAAATGGCTGGTTTGCCACATTAATTCATGATGAGGAAGTACTGGTTGATGACTCTCACATTTCCTTACTGTTTCAACTTACACCACCCAAACTACCCCCGATAAGTATTATGAAGTCAAATCCTTGTCAGCTGTCTTTCTGGTCTTTCCAAATCCAACAATCTTCCTGAGATCACAGTATTTATAGATATTTTAAATAATTTGTATTTACTAATGGAAGGACCCCAACTCAGAAGAGAGGGGCTCTATTTACAGAAAAAAAAAAATCCCTAGTTAGGAAAAGCAGTCTATTATGTAATCTTCTGTCTTCTATAAATTCCAATGAAGTAAATGAAGTTTCAGCTCATGCTTAAATTTGCACATATGTAAGAATTTGATTTAAGCATATGTAAATATATGTAAGGTTCTGTGAATCAAGGTTGAGATTTGCCTCACTGGACTAACTGTGCCAATTGCCAGACTTACACCAGTTGAATCACTTTCATATCTCTAAGTTACATTTTGTTCTGCAGAGGGTTTGACTTTATCACATTTGCTGATGTATTTATTTTTATTAATGGCCCGTTCACATCAGATACTTGTCTTAGTAGCTCCTCTGCTGACATTTTTTACACATCTGCACATCCTTGATCTATGTTTTATAACTGGAATTTCATTCGTTCAGTGAAAGTCTGCTGATATCATCAGTTCTGGTCAAATTTATATATATCCACACAGCCACATGCACAGCTGGTATAAATCACCTCATCACCACTTGTGTCAATACAACTATAATGATTAACATTTCCTCATGAACTACACAAAACATACAGAAGTCTCTCATTCCTGTTATTTTCCCTTTTAAAATAAGCCTGTTTCTTAGGTTTTTATTATTTAGCATTTTATAATATAGCAGCTTTTACAACGACCTTCTGTTCTGTTTTAATTAGTGTGAAGAACTGCAGAGCAAATACCTGTTCTGGAGAGTTCCCTTGTTTCATCAAATATGATTCAAATCAGCTACAGTTGCATAATTTATCTCCAGTCTGCTTCTTTGGAGGGTTATTTTAGCACTTCAATTTAAAACAGTTCCTAAATACAGCACTCTTTTTTTTTAATCTGCAATTTTCGGGAGGGTATGTGTATGAAATAAATATCTCCTTGTTCTGTAGTTTTCTCATCATGCTAAATTGATCTACCTAAGTGGCTATTGCATCCTTATATTTAGCAGCCTGCCATTGCAGATCCACACAAAAGGCCAATCTTTCTTTTGTAAGAAAGGAGCGTGCAAAAAGACATCATATTTCAAGGGATCGGCATCTGCGAGTAGTGCAGTGACTTTGCAGACAAGAGAATAAAATGTCAGGGAGTATGGTAATGAGGGATTCAACCAAAATGTTTCAGAAGCCTGAAAAGACTGTCAGTCTTCACCGTAGTTGTTTTTGAAACAGCTGCTTTTTCCCATGGCCTGGATTTTGCCATTATAAATGTGGATGTAGCCACTGACCACAGCCACTCATAACTTTAAGTAATCAGCTGGTCACTACTTGCATGATTGAGGCATGCACAAGCATTATACATGCAAATATTTGCATATATAATATGCTTATTTGCACCACTGTTGTTAGTAGTACTTTGATGGTCACTTTCTTGTGTCCCAAGTATTTACTCTGTTATGAAGCAGAAGGTCTTAGGTAGCTTGTTTTGTATGTCATGTTTTGTACATGTATGTGTGTATGTACAGGTGTATGTATGGAGACACAGGTGAACTCATGTGCTTGTTGCAGTTGCCGTCTTGATCAACCATACATCATAAGAACAAAATATAAATGAAAGAGAAGTTATACAAGATTGTTGCAAGAGAAGTGGAATTGATGGAGCCTTGTTTTCTGGTTTTTTTGTTTCTCATTCCTACACCTCCTTGCTTTAGTAACTGCAGTCCCCCCCTATGACCCATACAAGTCATCTTCATTAAGATCCCTCTATATTCTTCACTTTGCTTTTTGGCTTGCCACCTGTTCCAGAATCACTTTATTCTGCGACTGATCATAGCTATGAGCGTGTTCCCTGGACAATGGCCTGCCCAGACTTCTCCTCTGGCCAGCCACCACCACATGGAATGGGTGAGAGCTGGATTGCTCCCTAAAAGTGTCTGTAGGGTTGCTGTGATTTATACACCCATTATGATTTTTATGAAACGTGGAGGAACTGAACATGCTCGAGGCCCCTGTACTTTGATAACTCTGGATTAAGTGCAATGGAAGTTATTAGAAGAGGATTGACAGGCAGACCCCACAAATTTAATTTTCTTTAGAATTCAGGCTTCCGGTCAAGTGTTGGATCCTTCAGCCCTGCTGCTGTAGACATATTCTGGCTCACTGGTTGGGAATGAGCAGGTCCATTGAAGACTTATTGCTACTCCGTATAATGTTTAGGGTAGATTTGAAGGATTATGGCTCACAGTGTTAAGTTATGTTGAAGTATACATTTAATCACACACTCTCCTTCCCCCAGATAGGTAGCTAGCAAATATCTTTTAAAAATAGTAGTTAATTCTGGAAGTGAGAATTATGCTCTGCTATACAGGTGGTGGTGACGTGTGTTCTTGTCAATATAAAATGTTGTAGCAGGTCAGACACTTGTGAATAACAAAGATTCTACTATTCTGTTGTTGAACGGTAAGAATCCTCATCACTACTCTTCACTACAGTTCTTAGACATAGTACAAGATACACTGTAGCTTTTATAGGAAAAATAAAGAACCATTTATCAATAATCAACCTAAGCCTTTCAGGGGAAGTACCCATGTAGTTCTGCCAACTCATTAAAAGTTCAGCATTAAACCTGAATTACTTCACTCTGTGCAAGTGCCTAGCTTTTGTTACATTAGAGAAAATACAAAGTTTTAACTGTGATTAGCTTTTTCCCTCCACCTCTTCTTTGCCAGACATTGAAATGAAAATAACTATCTGTGCTTGACACAAAGAAGCGGAAGATAAAAAAGAAAGTTTAAATGGAAAATGGAACTCTTAAATCATTTTCAAAGGTACTCAAATTTCTTTCCTAAAATTATTTCAAGCTGTATGAGGAAAAGATTGGAGACTACATATCAGAATGATTGCATGTGCTAACATGACATGATTTCAGAGTATTTCCAAGTTTTAAATTGTATTGTCCTAATCAAAAGGCTGCACAAGCATCTCTGCTGTCAGAATCAACTTGTAATTCATTACTTTTGTCCTGCAATTTAAAAGTCTTTGTCTACACACACACACACACAAATATAAATATAAATATATAAATATAAATAAGCACTTTTAAAGACTGCTGTATCTGTCTTAAGGGTTAGTTGATTGCAACTTTATTGCACACTATGTAAAATTGTATTGCACAATACATTAGAAGATTAGGGAAGTTATAATCTACTGGAAAACCCAACGGCATCTAAAGTAGCTTGTCTTGAAAAGCATTTGCAACTGTGGTCAAAGAACCAGAAAAAATATTTGCCTTTCCTTGTATTATGTAATGTTAGCAAATTGAACTTTAATTTTGTACTCACCTAGTCATTCATCTAAGTGAAATATAAGTGCTGAATGTGGTAAATCAGTTAGATGATGTAATTTTGTTCTGAGTAATATAGCATGATGATGTGAGGTATAAGAAACAATGAATTGGAGCCTGTACCTTTTTCTCTATAAAGGCTCCCTCTCCAGGTATTTTTATGTTTTCAGCTACGTGTCTAACCTTGTCTTTTATTCCATTTTCACAGCCCTACTTACCTAACAATGGGTTCCATGAAATCCTGAAGTTCATCCAAGTGTAAAGAAGCCATGACAAAAACCTATATTTAAAAAGTAGGAGGGAAGAAAGGATCTTTGAAGCTAACCCTAAAAGTGATAAGAGAACTCTGGGGAAATACATGCAATGAAACACTCTATAATATAATGAAAAAAAGAGAGAAGCTAATAGTGCATGAGTCATATGAACCCAATTTATAACTCGTAAATCAAAATCTATATTGAAAGATCGTAAAACTGCATGGGTGTTTGAGGCAAAGCTGGTGAGCGGCATAATCAGACCGGCAGCCATTAGACAACGTCAGACTGCGGACCAGGACGTCAGACAGTAACTCTGCCATCTTTTCTTGGTACAGGTATCTGTGAAATAAAGTTTTTATTCTTTCTAAAATAATTTTGTTTCATAGACAGGTGTGGCTGTAAGCATGAGATCGTACACTGATGCTTGCATTTTAATGTCTACCCAAGAAGCCACTAAGAAATTTAAGACATATGAGTTACAGTGGAGTGTAGCTAGAGTGGCTGCTTTTAGATAATTTCCAGCTGTGATTTGTAAATAACATTTTTCTTTCCCTTCTTGCTCAGGGGTAATTATGGCTGCATAAGAAATTTAAGAAGGAATAGTTTATCTTTTTTTAATCTAGAGTGCTTGGCAAAGAAAAGCATCTCGCTTTAGAGGTGGAAAACCTGAGAAATAGTGAGATAAAGTCACTTATCCATGATTGCACAGCAATTCAGTGGCAAGAACAAGAAACAGAATCCAACAGAGCTGATTATAACATGGCGTTTTTCTTGCTATGAGGAATTCTGAGGTGTTGAAAAACCTTCTGCTGAGCTGACAGAGGAAAGGTAAAACCCCAGCATTTTCATAGGACACAAACTGCCCTCTTCTTCTCCTGCCCACTCAAGAGAACTCCATCTCAGCAGAAACAAGGCTGAGTTTTTCAGCTAACCATTTTTTTTTCTGGAAGGGTTTTTGTCCCCTGGGAAAGTAGAGTTGATAGGGAGTCCCTGGGCAGGCTGCCATTGTCTGAATGCTGTGATTCTCTCTGATTTTCTAACTAGGGAGAAAAAAGATGGTTCTCTCTCCCCACCCTAACTTTAGTTCTGTGGTTCCTGGCCTTGAAGATTTTTGTCCATTAATTTGACTGTTTCCTGTGAGGAAATTATTCAGAAAGATTTCACAACCAGCTTTAGAAACCAATTCATGTGGCTCCTAAGACAGCCTCTTATTCATAAGTCAGTCTGAATAATATTTTATCTGTTGAGCACCTGGCTTCGTACAGAGCCTGTCACATTTTTCTTATACTTCTGTTGCCTACTTAGGCTCTTTTTTTTTTTTTCATTTTTCTGGTAAGCTAGAGCCCATGGGTCAGACTCTCGTTGTGATAGATACTATAGAAAAACATAGAAAAACCAGAATTCTTACTCCAAATAGACAATTTGTGCCCCACAATTTTGCAACATTTAAATGGGTAGAACAGCTTTTGTTTAATTCTATTTAGTAGATTCTGCAAATAGAAGGCAGAGCCAGCCTTCCATTGGTGGTGGGGTTTTTTTGCATGGACACAGGCAAACTATTTCTGTCCTCTTCTGTTCTGATACTGCTACAGAGCTCATTAAATCTCCTTTTTGCAAACAAGGCCTGAGGGCTATTAATTACTCAGTTTTTCCATGTATAAAATGGGTAGAATGCTACTAATCTGTTGACAAGACTGCAGGAAGCTGTCCAACTGTGAAATGATACTGAAAATTTCATTTTCTCAGAGATATTGTCATCTCCTCACTTTTTTTTTTTTTCCCTAAACAAGTTAGGAGAGCACTTCTCATTACCATGGAGACTAATATTTTATGGCAAAGATTGTAATTGCAAACAAGTTTCAAGGTTGCAAGCGGATTTTCCAGAAATCAGGTCAATTGATGAAGTACCTGCACTCAGTGTTGGCTGCTGCAGTGCACATCACTTTCATTCTGAGTCTTATTTACATTCCAAGCCCCAGGGCTCAGCTGCCAGCAAATCAATTGTGGAATTGTTGGGCTATGATAGATTCTGCACTAGGATAATAAAGGGAGAAAGAACTTCACTGAAGGGTGAACTTGCTTGCATCTACCCCAGGGTATGTCAGAGCAGCAATGTGTACACAGGCAGTGGCTGCGAAAGAGTTGATACCCCACAGGATCATATGTTGGCTTAGTCATAGCAGGTTGTTCTTGTTAACTGCAACAAAAGATAGATGGCTCAGTGCATCACAGATCAAGACCTGCCTAATAATAAGCATCTCTTGCAATTATTCAGTTTGATTTACTGACAAAGAAAAAGAAAGAAAAATCTTACTGCCTTTGTTGCTCATTTTTTTTTAGCACATTAAAAATAAAAAAAAGGTTAATTAATGTCAAAAAAAGACAAAAAGAAGAAGAAATGGCTCCAGTCTGCAAGCTGGAAGTAAAAATATTAACAATGCACCCCATTCCCACTCCCTGAGGCAAATATATGGACAGCTTACAGCAAGTTTGTCTCTTTGAACTTTCTGTAGAAACCTTCAGGCAGATTCCAAAGACATAAGAGATTTCTTGACAGCATCTTGGTGGAAGGACATTTTCACTCCACCTTCTTACTTTTGTATTTATTCCCTTCCAAATGAGTCAGAAACTTCAAGAAACTCTTCCACAGATGCAGTGGCATGCATGCTAAGAGATGATCTACCATAGTCCAGGCACTGGCCATTTTTAACAAAGATATCTGTGGCTTTAAAGAACCTTTGGCCACCCACATGCATTTTGAGCATTTATATGTTTTTTCAGTATCTACTCGAGAACCCAGTTCTGAAAAGTGCCAAGTGCTCTTGGTTGTGTTGACTTCAGTGCCAGTAGTTGTATAAAAGCAGATCAATGCTTTGGTGAGGAAGACCAGAACCAGGCAGAACTGTAGCTTTAGCTGGTATCTACAGATATTCACATTATCTCCTAAGGCTTCCTTTTCCAAATTCAGTCCATTTGGAAACCATTTTGCAAGATATCAGCTGCCTCTGAGCAAGTTTACTGCGTTACACAGGATCAAGCCTTGGTAAAGCTGTGTCCCTGACCTCAAATGCCAACAGCCTGGTGTGTTGCAAGGATGCGGTCCTGTACTCACTTGGCCAAATTACCTCTTGGTACAACACTATAGAGACATACAGAAAATACGCTTGTGTAGCTTTGATGAACAAACATTTCTGAAGGAGCAAGTTAATCCAAGAGGAGAAGTTTTCTGTTCTTACAAGATTATCATGATGCTCACCAACAACAGAAATAAACACAGATAAAGAGCCTAATATAAGAGCAATAAACCTGTTTGATGCAAAATGATAAGACTGGTTTAGCTGTATTACTACTCCTAAATTCTGGAGCAGTAGATACTGGAACTCTGTATTCTTAAAATGTATTTTAACGTATATTATTGCCTTTGTGTGTTTTATTAGCATTTCACATAGGCTGAAATACTGGGCAGAAGTCAACAAACGGTATATTGAAATATGAATAAGATTTATATCACCTCTCTTGAGCAGAATGAGAGAGAAGGGGAAAAGTAGAAGATAAGGAGAAAAAGACTAAGACCCAAGGCAATAATTATAACAGGCAATAATTCTAATTATATTGTCCCAGAAAGTTCTATAACATGAATTTTTAAACATTTACTTTCATGCAGTTGTGGTCCCCAAAATATGTGGCAAAAAACTAATAGGTGTTGACTGCAATAATAACAAACATTTTTTTTGTACAACTCACTTGTGCTCATGCCATTGATTTTATAAGTCCTTCAGGAACCATTACTTTATGTTTGGGTTCACCAAGTCTCATTCTGAAATGGTGCATCATAATCCGTATCAAATCCTTTAAGTAGCAAGGTAAAGCATGTTCGTACATGATAAGATTTGTTTTAAGTATTTATCCATCTTAGAAATAAAAGAATCAAACAACTTTGAAAAATAATTTCTAGAATAATTTTTAAAAGGCTGTAGGCTTCTGAAAGGTAGATAGAAAAGGATTTGTTAAGATTGTGTAGGGTCAAAATGCACTGATATAGTCAAACCAGCGGCATCCCATGCTGTTGTACACTCCATAGTTTTGGAAAGGGGATTTCAGCTTCCTGAGTAGTGAGTCTGGCACCATTCACATTTGCTACATTCACAAAACATTGCATCCATCTCAAAGATGAAAGATGAGTGATAAACTCCCTAGTTTCAATTTGATTTTTATCAGTGTAGCATTACCCCTTCCTGCTCATGGTCTCGATTGTCTCACGCGGAAAGAAAAAGGAACATGTGGGGAAGTGCGGAGGTTTTCCCAGTGGCTAACTTGCCTCTTACTCTAAATTCCCCTGTGTGGCTCCACTGGCTACAAGAAGAGGCTAATGAGACTAACCTTGTTAGGCTACTGCGAATTCCCATCACAAAATCAAAACTCTTTTTCTGAATCCCATGCAAATAACACATCTCTAGGTCATCCACTTTTCTTATCGCCTTTGTTTTGGTTTGTTTTGTTCTTGAAGATATGTTGAAATATCACATTAAGCCATTTGTCTAATTCAAAAGGTATGTTCCTCACAGAAAAGGTCTTTTCTGCATGTTGCCATATCTATGGCATTGTATCATTGGTAGTTATACTATCACTCCTTCTTTTTCTGGTTTCCTTACTATATTGAAATTGCGGGATGGCTTATTTTGGAAAAAGTTCTCAGCCAAAATATACTGATGCTAGGTAAGTTGTTCTTTGTGCACTCATTTCTCTCACCTTCAACCTGTTAGAAAACCAGGAGTAAGGGCTTGGGTGGATGTGTTTCATTTGTCAAAGTTTAACATTTCCACCAGCCTGACTCTAATTTTCATGTTAAAAATTTCAGTGAGACAGGCCAACCTGGAGTAAGTTCAGTGTGCAAACCATTTGGTTGTTGTTCTGTTTGTGCAAAAAATTTTCGTATTTTAGAGAATTTGTAGAATTATCAAGACTTGATTATTGTCTTTCCTGAAACTAATGTTTTTTAACCTTTGGCTTAGATGATTTAACTACCTAAATAAACAAACTACCCTATAAAGTGTACTTGAATAGTTCTTACACCTATTTCTCTTACAAGCAGCAAAGGAAACAGTTAAGCACATATGAACGTAATTGTTATCAGTTATTTTCTAAATCTTTAAACATAGAAGCAACAGTAACAGTATCCTACAAAACCAGCTAGTTGAGAAGCTGCTTCCTGCAGGTAAATCTAGATCTCGTAGGCAGATGAATACTCCATTTAGGCACTCATGGCTCTTCCCAAGGGTGTGCCGCTGTCACGTCACACAAGTTTTTGTTCAAGGGAGATGTAGAGCATCAAAATTGCCTGCTTTAGCTGGCATACACCAGCTCCATCTTCGTCGTTGATGATTTTCAGGTTTTGGAAGCAAGAGACCTTGTTTTGCCTGCTAAAAATGGTAGTGAATTATATATTATTGATTTTTAAACATGTGAAAGCCTAATCTCTGTGAATTCATTCAGTATTTTTTGACAGTGTGTGTTACGAGTAATAATTAAGTTCTATCTTAGAAAGAAAAGGGTTCTCACAGGAGGTCCCCAAGGGCCACTTAAGCTGGTGATGGTGTGTACTCACTGGAGAACAACTGTCAAGGTCAATTGGAATACTCGATTAAGTCCTTATCAGGATAAATTAGGATGGATAAGGAATCTGTGCTCAAATCTGGGAGATTTAAGTAGTATTTAAAAATATCATTTAAATGCAGATTTACCGTCATTCTTGTATCCTCTGAGGTTAAATACCTCTCTGATTTGAGTATGCATTACAGCAAGGTGATAATTACCTCTTTTTTTTCATACAAGATCACTGCTGCAAGGGTTGTATGCAAGCACCTCTTGGATTTGATTTTTCAGGATTACAGGAAAGAAAAAGCAACTGATTGTGAAAACAATGTTCCTGTTTCTGAATTCAGCTTGCTATTTTCTCCATTGGGTTTATTGTTCTTCCAGTTGAGCAAAATCCCAAATTGGCAAAGATTATATACATAAAAATAAGGTTGAAAAAAAAGATTATTTTCTTGGTATAGTGCTATATTAACGTATGACATAAACAGAGTAATCCCTACCTGTACTCCTTTCACAAAGCTGAGAAGGGGAGAAGGCACAGCTTATCAGACGAGGACAGTACTTTGGATGTGTAATTTACAACAGAATAAGCTACTAAATAGGTAAAGTAGGTGGTAGCAGATGAAGTGTATGTAAATGTATGCATGTGCGCAGACATATTTATGCACAGACATGCACACACGTATATAAATACCTATATTTATATATAGGAGTGAGTGACTGTAATCACTGCTCAAAACACCTTCTCTGGAAACCTGATTGGAGGGGAATAAGACCAGCTTTTTAACCACCTCCTGATAACTTCATTGTTATTTCTGAGCATTTGCCACACTGCTATTCTTTTCTGTTGTATACAAATAGCACACTGCAGTTTTTGTGACTTTGGCATTTTTACATTAGAGATGTTAGGCTTCTTCATTGCAAGACAGTGGTAGCTTTGTGGCTCTCAGAACTCAATGTGTATTACGCAGATCACTGGGGTTTTGGAGGGCCGGATTTGAATTGCTAGATGCAGCTGAAGATCTCCAGTAGGGATAGTTCATGTTGGTGTAACAGGAGAACAGGGTTGTGGATGGACAGCAGAGCAAAACACTTACTTGCACAGTAAGTGTTTCTTAAGGCTGGATCCATTTTTTCTTCTGTTTTGTTAAGCCTTCAGTTTAGTAGAAGTCCAGAAGGGCTATACAGGAACTTATGCATAAAAGTATGAAAAGCCAAAGAATAGTTTTTCTTGACTGAGGTCAGAAGCAGATCTGAGTAAGGCATCATATGGTTGGACTCGATGATCTTGAGGGTCTCTCTTCCAACCAAAATAATTCTATGATTCTATAATCATGACTTGGTTTCTCTTTGTAAATACATAGACATATGTTTGGTCCATATGCAAATACATTTCATTATAAAAGTAAAAGGCAAATCTGAGGCAAGTCCTGCTCCATCTAAAAACAGTGCATGCATTCCTATGGGCTTTCAGTGAGTTGAGGTTTACAAAGACAGCTTGGATAAACTAAATACAGAGCAAAGACATGTTTGACTTTTAGCAGTATACTTGTTATGAAAACACGTAGCAGATATTATATACATTATTGAACTAGCTAGTGGTGAAGCTATTTTTGACAAGTACATTTAAGTATGGCAGATATGCAAAATATTTCTGTGGTTTCTCCCAAAAGATAACCCAGTAATTTATATGGATAAACAAAAAGTCCAGCCACCCACTAGATGGTGGCAAGGAGCATAGTTAGGTAAAATTGTGTTTACTGCAGTGTATGTACTACCTTTTTAGCAGCAGAACCAGATTAATCTGCCACCAGATTCTCCCCCTTAAGTAGATGTTAGAGCTAATCTTGATGAATAGTAGAAAAGTCTCTGTAGTGGTGGTCTAAGACAATAGACTTGCCCAGTTAGCCATACTGTAGAGAAGCAAGCAGAGAAATAGTTGGTGTGTCTGTGGGGATGCTAAACAGTACAAATGGTGCTACAGTTGAGATACCCCAGCAACAAAAATATTTCCCAGTGATATTTCCCAGCTCTATATTATAGAGCTGCAAAAGTGCATGGACATCTTCAGAAAAAAAGAACACACATGGCAGCAATTGTTTCTTGTTCCTAAGGCAGAAGAGAGATCCTGGTGAGTTAGAATACCAAAACAAAAGCTATGTGACAGCTGATGTGCCTGCCTGTGTCTTCCCTCTCACTGAGCTGTGCTGCATTTCATTAATTCCATTCAGTGATGGCAGGTGAGGGCCCTCACAGATACACAGGCAAACCTGTTCAGGAGTGAATCTATACTAACTCTTTGCTAGAAGGTATTATGCATAGCGTATTTGGAACACCAGATTCCTCATTTGTTTGCCATAGGGGTGGTTATATTAACGGAAGCAGTAAGCAGGAAAAATCCTTAGCTGACTCTGAAAAGGTAATGCTGAACACAGAAGGCACCTTTGCCATCTGCATGCCCTGTTATGAAAACAAGACAGCTACTACAAAAGGATTCTGGTGTTCCACATATGTTATACATATATCTGCTGCAAAGGGCTAGTTTGCATAACATTGCTGACGGATTTGATTGCCTGTTTGTGAACACAGCTACAGAAGAGCTGAAGGATCAGCAGAAATTGACAGCAGAATTTTGCTTGCACTTATAAATTGAACAGAGGTCCCCTCCAGCATGGTATGCAGATTATAAATAACAAAACAGCATACAGAAGCTGCCCAAGAGGCAGAGTATCTGCTATCGCATTTGGTGAGGATTGGCTGCTGCAACCACAGTCAGAGGCTGAATATAGGCAGAGTCAGTCTCACATTGTTTAAGGGAAAGAACAGGCATTGGTGGAAGATTTTTTTTGCTATAGTCTACAGGAGGAATAAGATACATAGTAAATGAATATAAGGAAATATGTTGTACATGGCAGTACTTTACTTTAACCCTAAAAAAATATTTGCTGAGGGTTCCAAGATTTTGATTCAATAGAAATGACCACAGTAAAATTTTAGGTGTCTTTATAGACACGTAAAATTTCTTCATACTCCAAGAAATGTGGAAAAGCAAGTTGTCTGACAGTGGTACTTTCTCACTATCAAATGATTAATCAAATAAGTGAGTTTGATTGTGAAATAAGGAGGAGCACATTGGAGAGAAAAAGAGCAGTGGGAGACCATGCAACAAGGAGGGGAGGATTCTTCTGACTCTGCTTTAGATATCTACAATGCAATCTGAGTCCTCACCTCTCCATTGAGTGACTAATAGCAAAGCTGGATACTACTCTCCACACAACATATTTTGGCACAAGTGGAATGGAGTGTGATTTCACCACTCACCCCATTACAGGATGCTGGGTAGAGCACTGTTCTGTCTTCTTCAGTCCCATGTTGCAAGCTGCATCTTTAATCTGGATGATAGCTCGTGCCCCGTATCATTGCGCATCCTGACCTTCTCACTCCTGTAGACACTTCACATTTACCCCAGCTTTACAGTATGGCTCTTTAGTCTGCTATGGTCTGTCTGCTTAATGCTTTCTTCCATTTAACTACCTTGCTACACAACAGATGCTAACAGAATGCCATCTTCCGTTTCAGGCCTCATAGCACCAAGCTTACCCAGAAATAACCAAGTTTGATTAAAAAAAAGAAAAAAAGAAAAAAAAAATCTTTCTATAGGTTTTAAACCATCATTGACACATAGAGGAAGCAAATAAAAGACCATAGATTACCTGTCTGGAACACCTTATGTTCAAAGCTCTTGTAATGTTTTTCCTAGCACAGAATTCAAGTACATTAAGAAAGACTGACACATGCAGTCACGCATAATTAGGTCAAAGAAAGATGTCTATAGGATGATGAAGAATGAATTAGGGAGGTCTCTGCTTCATTCACAGTGTCTGGATAAAGTCACAAGGGCTATAGGTAGCTCTCAATTCCACTCTGCATTAACAGCAATCCAGAAAATGTTGTCCAAGCCCTTTATCATACTTTAAATTAAAAAGTAAGTCCATTCCAAAATGTGCCCGCCCCACACTATGGGGAAAAAAACCCCACAAAAAACCAAAATAACCCCCGAAGAAACAGTAAAGAACAAGTGCTTTTTTGTTCTTATCAGCAACAGAAATACTATTTTGGCAGTGCTGCCCACTGGACCAAGTGAACAAGGCTCATGTTGGACTTTCCATGAGACTGTGTCTTCTGAACGAGCCTTCAGATACATTTCTGTTGTGGACTCCAAGCATATAGCATGAGGCTAAGCAAGTCAAATTGCTAAATATTCTTAAAGTTACAGAAGAGACTAAGCTGTAAACTTGTTCTGATTTAGATCTGAAGCTCTGGGTCACAATCATTTATCCTTTGCAACTCCTAAAAGGCTGGGGATTTTCCCTGTGCAGTGGGAACACTGCCAAGGCACAGCATTTCCAACAGCCATACACTTCCAGACCACAATCAAGTACATTTTCGTGATGTGTTGAGAATGCACCAGTGGCTTGAGGGCAGACTGTCCAGACTAAATTTGTGAGTCATGCAGTCCAGTCTGTCAGTGCGAACTCAGTGGCACATGCCCTGCAGATCATTCAGAAACCTGCATTTTCTCTTGTATTTGCTTGATCAGCGTTCCTGAGGACACATGGAGAAGAGCACCAGGAAGCTATTGTGTATCCAGGAGATATCTGGGAGACAGAACATACCGTGCTCACAAGTGTTCTTACACAGCATTCTAGACAAAACTATTGTCTTGTTTAACCACCAAACAAACTCTTTGTTTGACAGTTAGAGCCCTGATGTTCCTTTCATACCTGTTCTCAAGCTCCAGAGATTTTTCTGGTTATCAACAGGCTGTGTGGAGTGAGTGCCTCTTTTAATACGCCTTACCTTTGGCAAGGATTGTACCCCTTTGGGAAGTTCCTGCTTTAAATTGTTACCCTGATTGTCTCAGAATTTACAATTTCTCAGGGCAAGCAATGTCATTCTGGAAATGATGGTGTAAGAGTCAGTCCGAAGAACAATATTTGCCTGAGCATCACCATCAGGCACTTGGAGAACAGATGGCCTGATAGAAAGAATTGGACAATGACTTGGAGAGAGGCCTGAGGAAAAGAACTGTGTTGTGCAGGTCTCACTGACCCGAGGGCTACAGGTAACAATGGCTGCTGTATGGATTCCACCTGCTGCCTCAGCCAAACTTGCCCCTACCTCCTAAAAGGAATTGTGTTGTACGGGTCTCTCTGAGCTGGGGACAATAGCTGCTGTCCAGAAGATGGATTTTCCCCTGTTGCCTCAGCCAAACTTGCCCGCACCTCCTCCCTGCTACTAAGGCCAACGAAGAAGAGCATGCTCAGAGGCTTGCTGAAGATCTTGAGGTCACCCAACAGACCAGTAAGAGACCCCTGAACTGAGGGGACGCAGGCGCAGACGGGTTCTGGCAAGCGAAGCGGGGACTCTTCGGGCCTGCGCAGTTAAGCCTGGATTGTGAAACAAAGGCAGAGATTGGCCTCAATCCATGGGAGCAAGGTGGGGTGAAGAAGCATAAAAGACAATTCCCGACTGGACATCGTTGAGATCGCCCAACCAAAGGATCATGGATCGTGACGGAGGACCGGCAGGATGCTGCTTTCAGGACCTGAGACCATAGGGACGCCTTTGGAACTCGTGGTGGTAGCCAATCTTTTTTTTCCCCCATTTCTTTTCTTTCCTTTTTCTCTACTCTCTCTATCACAGGCCGCTTTACGGGCAAAATAATAAAGTAACGCTGTTTGATTGAATTATAACCCCTTGGCATTTTGGTTGCCTTAATTTTGCGCTTCGAGATCAAGGTAAACGAACCATCATGAGTCCATCACCGAATGGACCATGACAGGTGGTACCTTTTCAGATTAGTAGAATTTCAAAATCTTGCAGTGCACAGTGTCCAGTTCATTCTTTCTCCTCTCTGCTGGAACTGCTCCTGAAGATGTGGAGTAGAGTTTTGAATGGTGTTTATATCACCTGTTCTGAGAAGACCACCAGACAACAGACAGTGGTAAATTTATATCACTTGAAGTGGGGTTTATGTTACAGACTACACAAAGCTCTTTGTCTGCATCTGAACTACTCATTCTGGGCTTCTTTATAGTCAACAGGAAGAAAAATAGACATCCCTAGATCCCCAGACTTATTTTAGATATTTGCATTAATAGAAGCTGAATCCTCATCTAACAAAGTCTGTCTCCTTTGATACTAGAAATTCTGTGTCAGTTCTCAGGCAGGAGATCCTCCCAAAGAGGATTCCAGGAGCCAACCCCTGACAAAAGCCTTTCAGCGTAACAGATTTTTTATTTTTTACTTAAAATCTTAACTACATCATACAATAAGTGTAGAAAGAATAATGCAATATAGATAGTACATTAAGAATTCATATATTCAATGATATGAATTGCATTAACAATAATTATGACAATAATAACTGAGGGAAAAAAAAGAAAACAAATGAAAAGGGGAGAATAAAAGCTTGAATTCAAAATGCACATTTTACCCAACATATAATTATTAAGTAGTTAACCTGTTGTGGATGAATCTCACATAAGTTGCATAAGTTTAAAGCTAAACATTTTAAAGAAGGTCTCGAGAGAGTCTGCAGATGGAAACCACAGCATAAGCACTGATCTAATAGCGAAATACTTCTGCAAAGCATAATTCTTCTTTTATTATTTTAACTCTGATATGAAATCGACGTAATATATATAAGGTATTATCAATACTAAGTTATATTAGTCTATAGAAGGTAGTGAATCTAGTGATAATACAAAACTGTCTCACTTTTACATGAGCAAAATGTTAAAAAGCCCGTTTGTGAATGAGCTGGCTTCTCTGGTTTTGCTCATAAGAAGTCCTGTCATGTTTCTTGTGTGTAAATGTTCTCACTACTGATCTTTTCTGGTCATCTGATTTCCTGTATGAAATTTTTATCCATCTATTGTTAGTACTTAATAAATGGCGGTCTGATATATGAATTAAGATTTATTGGTTGGTCTTCAGAAGCCCCAAGATGCTGCACTTTATACCTGCCATCTATTTCTGTCATGTTTTTGAATCAAACCACAGATCCAAAGCCTTGAAGGCCATTGGAAGTGGTTGAATGGGGAAATTCCAAAGAACTCCACATTGTATCAAAATTTGCAGTTCAGTCTAATCTCTCATTTTAACACCAGTTACAAACATGATCTTGAACATCATTTACTTTTCGTCTCAAGTCTGAACCCCTGTGGATAATTTCAACTACCTTATTCTTGTGCTCCAACAGTGGTCCAAAATCCATTGGCTTCAGCAGGAGCTTTTCAGTTGACTTTCAAATGAGCTTTGGATCAGGTCCTCAGTAAGTATGGATCAAATACAGGGGAAAACAGTTTCCTAGGACATTCTCTGCCAGGATTCTCCATTTACCATTATGTTTTATAATCACAGAATCACAGAATCACAGAATGTTAGGGATTGGAAGGGACCTCAAAAGATCATCTAGTCCAATCCCTCTGCCAGGGCAGGAACACCTAGGTGAGGTTACACAGGAAGGCATCCAGGCAGGTTTTGAATATCTCCAGAGAAGGAGAATCCACAACCCCCCTGGGCAGCCTGTTCCAGTGTTCCATCACCCTCACTGAGAAGAAGTTTCTTCTCAAATTTAAGTGGAACCTCTTGTGTTCCAGCTTGAACCCATTACCCCTTGTCTTACTGTTGGTTGTCACTGAGAAGAGCCTGGCTCCATCCTCATGACACCCACCCTTTATATATTTATAAACATTGATGAGGTCACCCCTCAGTCTCCTCTTCTCCAAGCTAAAGAGACCCAGCTCCCTCAGCCTTTCCTCATAAGGGAGATGCTCCACTCCCTTAATCGTCTTTGTGGCTCTGCGCTGGACTCTCTCCAGCAGTTCTCTGTCCTTCTTGAACTGAGGGGCCCAGAACTGGACACAATATTCCAGATGAGGTCTCACCAGGGCAGAGTAGAGGGGAAGGAGAACCTCTCTTGACCTACTAACCACCCCCCTTCTAATACACCCCAGGATGCCATTGGCCTTCTTGGCCACAAGGGCACAGTGCTGGCTCATGGTCATCCTGCTGTCCACCAGGTCCCCCAGGTCCCTTTCCCCTACACTGCTCTCTAATAGGTCATTCCCCAACCTAACATGGAACCTGGGGTTGTTCCTGCCCAGATGTAAGACTCTACATTTTCCCTTGTTATATTTCATTAAATTTTTCCCCGCCCAACTCTCCAGCCTGTCCAGATCTCGCTGGATGGCAGCACAGCCCTCTGGTGTGTCAGCCACTCCTCCCAGTTTGGTGTCATCAGCAAACTTGCTGATAGTACACTCAATTCCCTCATCCAAGTCATTGATGAATATATTGAATAGTACTGGTCCCAGAACTGACCCTTGAGGCACTCCACTAGATACAGGCCTCCAACCAGACTCTGCCCCATTGATCACGACTCTCTGGCTTCTCTCCTTCAGCCAGTTTGCAGTCCACCTCACTACCCGATCATCCAGTCCACACTTCCTCAGTTTTGCCGTGAGGATGCTGTGGGAGACGGTGTCAAATGCTTTGCTGAAGTCAAGGTAGACCACATCCACTGCTCTGCCATCGTCAATCCACCTTGTTACGTCTTCATAAAAGGCTATGAGATTGGTCAAACACGACTTCCCCTTGGGGAAGCCATGCTGACTGCGCCTGATGACCCTCTTATCCTTGATATGTCTTGAGATGGCACCAAGGATAAGGTGTTCCATCACTTTCCCAGGGATGGAGGTGAGGCTGACCGGTCTATAATTGCCCGGGTCCTCCTTCTTGCCCTTTTTGAAGATCGGAGTGACATTTGCTTTCCTCCAGTCCTCAGGCACCTCTCCCGTTTCCCAAGACTTGGCAAAGATGACGGAGAGTGGTCCAGCAATGACTTCAGCCAGCTCCCTCAGCACCCGCGGGTGCATCCCATCTGGACCCATGGATTTATGGATGTCCAGATTGCTTAACTGGTCCCTAACCCAGTCCTCGTCAACCAAGGCAAACTCCTCCATTGCCCTGCCTTCCTCTGGGGCCTCAGGGGTACGGGGCTCCTCAGGACAGCCTCCGGCAGAGTAGACAGACAAAGAAGGCATTCAGTAACTCTGCCTTCTCTGTATCTTCTGTCACCAGGGCACCCACCCCATTCGTCAGTGGGCCTACATTGCCTCTGGTGTTAGTTTTATCTGCCATGTATTTGAAGAAGCTCTTTCTGTTGTCCTTGACCCCTTTTGCAAGGTTTAAGGAGGCCTTAGCTTTCCTAGTTGCCTCCCTACATCCTCTGACAACAGCCTTACTTTCTTCCCAAGTGGCCAGCCCCTCCTTCCATGATCTGTAAACTCTCCTCTTCCACTTGAGTTTGCCCAGCAGTTCCCTGTTTAACCACGCAGGTCTCCTGGCTCCCTTCCTTGACTTCCTACGTGTCGGGATGCTCTGATCTTGAGCTTGGTAGAAGCAGTCCCTGAATGTTAACCAACTATCTTGGGCCCCTTTACCTTCAAGCAGCCTTGCCCACGGGATTTCCTCCAGCAATTGTTTGAACAGGCCAAAGTTGGCCCTGCTGAAGTCCAGGGTTGCAATTCTGCTTGCTATTCTGCTCCCGCCACACGAGATCCTGAACTCCACCATCTCATGGTCGCTGCAACCAAGGCAGCCCCCCACCTTTACTGCTTCAACCAGACCCTCCTTGTTAGCGAGGACGAGATCCAGCAGCGCACCTCTCCTAGTCGGCCCCCTTTCAGCTTTTCTTTCAGCAATTGCTTCAGATCGGTTGAAAGATCTTTTTCTCTTGTTAATAAAAACACATTTAAAATATCTCTTGCGATCTGACCTGCTGTTACCAGCTGCAAAATACGCTACTACATTATGCATGATTCTTGACTGTTCAGAGTATGAAAACCCCCACCCTGCTATAGTTTATTAATGATTTTAATGTTATGCTAAATGTTTACAGTTTATTATTTCTGATAAATATGGCAATCTAGTGACATTTACACATTCATAATATGTGTTATTAATAAAGATACCTATTTGGTATTAATGAAGTCAATTTGAAATTAATTTACTAAGCATCAGAGAGATCATTTGCTAGTGCATCTGTTTGCAAAGAGGCTTCACATTAAAGAGGAGTCAGGTAGCGGAGATCGCTCACTGCTCTGGGATCATGTGTTACTGAGTAATTTTACATTCTCCTCCTTTCGTGTTTACAGATTTTGAGAACTGTTGTGATTCACTGAATGTAAAATGAATGCTTAACTGCACTTATTACCTTTGCTAGTTATTTGAAATTTGATTCTAAAGACACGCAACTGAGGAGTTACATACAAACAATGTATACTTTCAAAATGTATTTAGTAATGACTCTCTTGTGTTGCAAACTTCTGGCATTGGTTGGGCTTAATCATTGGAATACCCAGCACTTTACTAGAAGATATAAAACATAAGTATAAAGACAAGAATATCAGTATTACATAGTATATAGTTATGTATGAAACATATAATAATCAATAAAATTTAATAAATATCAGAATGAATGCACAAAAATTTGAAATAATTGCTTTGCAGATAGAAGCAAAGCATATAACATTAATTTAATCAGGGTGAAAGTATTGAGCAACAATAGACCCACTAGTGTAACATCAACAGTATGCAAGATCAAATTAGGAAGGAAAGAATAGTTTATGACATAAAGGTAAACAAAACCAGTATAAAATGCATTAAGTTTTGCCAAGGGAATTTTATGCCAGAATAACTGGATTCATTTTCGGATAACAGATTTTATAAAGTGAAGATATATGAAAGGTCTAATTTTTTGGTAATGAGTGATGGGATTCATCTGCCTAAATGCACGTGTCTGCTCTGGAGACATCCATTTCTAAACTAGTCACCCATGCTCCATTTTTAGCAATGCCAAAAAATAGTTCCTTTTAGGGTATGGTTCATCCCCTTCTAAAGTAAATGTCTAAAATAGGTTAGATTAATCACACCTACAAGCGCTGATTTCTCTCCATTGACTGTGAAGTTAGCCAGGGGTGACTAGCTCAGCTGTAGATGACCACCCTGAAGACATCTGAAGTTAAATGAGAGTAATCCCGCTGAGACAGACTAATTTATGAGTAAAGCATCTGAAATGATGCCCGTAGGAAACTGCTCATTAATAAGACAGAAGCACGAACTTTAAGTTAGTTAGGGAGCTGTTTCAAGTGAAGATGATAATGGGCAATGTTGAAAAAAAAGATGTAACGGGTTGAAGGGAACTGCTAAAAGCATTTTTCATGAATCAGCCTCGGAGTGGATCTTAGTATTTTCTTTGATGATTCTGGCATGAGAAGTAGGATTGAAGTAATGATATCTGAAATGGAACTGGATAGCACTGTTGATACAGAAGAGAACTAGGATGTCATACAGGAAAAATTAGATAACCTTGAGAGTAGAATGGTAGGAATGGGAAGAAATTTAATACAACAAAGTACAAATATTGCAGTAAGGGGAAAATCTGAAAATATTGCCTAGGTGCCTAAAGTGTATTTCAAAGGAACATAGATGTCTAATTTTAATAGAAAAATATTTTTAGAATAGAAATAGAATAGAAAAAAAAATTTTAATAGAAAAATAACAACAAAAAAACCCCATTTCAACTATCTGTGTACCTAAAAAGCAACAGATCCTCCAGTTTTGTACTGAAAAGTAATTATGTGCCTAAAGTGTTTCTGTTCTGCATAGTTAAGAGTACTGCTACTGTGGTTGAAATGAACATTTGGGAACTTATTCCCTGCCTGGGTTTCTTTGGGACTTACTGTCTAAGGTCCCTGAAGACTGCAGTGTTTCTAAGCATTTCCTAGTTATACCTAACAAATTAAAAGTCAGTATTGCCAGATTTCAAAATAATCAGAAGCAGAATAGAAAAGCCTATTTTCTGGTCAATGATACAGTTGCTTGCATGCCTGATATGCAGCCCAACCAATGCAGAACTTAACCATCTGGTTATGAGAAAGGCACTCTTCATTCTTCAGGGGCAGCAAGAAATTCAGGAGTCAGTGAGGCCAAAAGAGTATGTGAGTAGTCTCTTGCTTGCCAGCACTGGATTTTGCCAAAGGACCTAGATCTGGCGTTAAGATTTGTTGCTCTTTTTTTAATCATGACTGCTTCACTCAGGAAAGTGCTGACAGGAACCCAGGTGACTCTGATTCCAGTTCAGTGGTGCTGCCGCTTGGTTTCTCACCTGCTTGAACAGTGGCCCACCTGTACTAAGAGGGGTTAAAATTCCCTTCTGCCAAAAGGCAGTTGCAAACGTGAACCCTGGTTGCTGTGGGAAAAATGAAACACAAGTGTCCTATTGATCTGGTAAATGTTCTAATAATTAATCTGTTCCTGAAGTCAGGCATGTTGTTCCATGGCCATCTTTTCAACCTGATAAGCCAATGGCAATGAGAGTCATCTGTTGATATGTTGCCCAGAGAGGCGGCAGATGCCCCATCCCTGGAGACATTCCAGGCCAGGCTGGATGGGGCTCTGAGCAACCTGATCTAGTTGCAGATGTCCCTGCTCATTGCAGGGGGGTTGGACTAGATGACCTTTAAAGGTCCTTTCCAACCCAAACCGTTCTATGATTCTATGAATACAGAAGTTTATATCTGAATAATTGTCTAGAAACTAGCTATAGGAACACCTAAAATGTGACTTGTGACTTGTTTCATCTCAAGATAGATACCTAAAAGTAGACAAACACTCCTTTCTGGAAGTCCTTATTTCTCTCCTTTGAGTATAAATGAAGTCTAGTTATCTCATTGATGTAGATTTTACAGGTAAGACATTGCAGGTCTGCATGTGTGTAACTTAGGTGCTTCAATGCAAAAGATGGTTTTCGTCTCTGAATCTGTTTCACGTCTGATCATAGGTTCTTAGGATGATGGTTTAGTGCCAATGTTAGTTTAATGGTTGGATTCAATAATCTTGAGGGTCTTTTCCAACCAAAATTATTCTATGATTCTATATGCCTGCGTTCAGATCTAAATTCTGTGAAATTCCCCATTCCTCTCACTTGACATTGCTCATAATACAGTTTAGATATCGTTCCACTCAGTGGATTGGCTGTTGGAAAGCTCATATAACTCATATACTTTTTCTGTAGACTGCAGGCACCTGACTCACCATTTTGGAGCTCACTTTTAAATTTTGTGGAAAATTTTTAGGTGATTCAGCATTGAATATCGCATTGCTTAAGACAAATGAGCTATCAGAATATCCCAGCACTTTTGAAATGAATGGATCTAGTAACTAGAAATTCAGTCCTGGTGAGAGTTCAGCCAACAGCACCACTACTACTACTACTACTACTCCTCTGACATGGCATCCTACGCTGTACATGGCATAGAGGAAGAAGTGCAGGCATTCGAATCTCAGCTTCTTTGTAAATTCTCATTCCTGCTTCTCTGAAGAGATTCATCCTACTTTAATTTATGAATTGTTGACATTAAGCATCAACTTCAAATTGATGAGCTAGAGTTCTGTGCCCCAAAAGTTAATTGAGAGGAAGCTAACCTTTTCTTTTTCCACATCAGGCTCTGTTTTCTGAAGCAGAACATTTTAGTGCCTTATTCATTGTCATAATCTTTTCAGCATCAGAACTCATATTTTCAATCAGTCACCTGCAGGCAGGAAGGGCAATGATTTTGTTGTATGATGATTTACGAGGGTGAACTAAGAATGACTGGTTTCATATAGCTTGTATTTCAGAAATTTCTGAACGTTGAGTATAACCCGAGAAATGAGCATACTGAAAATGATGGCTCTGGTGTTTAAAACAAAACAACACAAAACAATCCCTCAACAAATCTAAAAACAACTGAAACAAAACCAGCACAGGGAGAATGCTCACTTATTTGCCTTTCTGACTGATGATTCATGTCCACCCCTGCTGGATATATATTTTGGAGAAGAACTTAGCATACCTAAAGCTATTTTCCTTCTTTTGTTTACTTCTCATCTGTATCACCAAACATACCTACTGTGTGTTTTGCTTCTGAGGAGGAGGGGATTCTGTAGCTCTGTGTGAATGCCTTGGATGGGGGCCAGCTGTCACTGTAAGAATAGGAATAGTTTATATTTAGCACCATTTTCTTGTTCTTTTTAACTCTACATTGTTCCTGACATTGTTACAGCAGAGTTCAGAGAGGCTAGTGGCTTTCGTGTTACGGCACAATAGAAATCCAGTTAGATTACTTTCTTTTCTCTGCTGTCATTTGCCATTTTCTTTCCTTCTCACAACTCAACAGTTTTTCAGCAAGGCTTAAGTAAGAATTTTTACATACTTTGTTACTCCTATCAGGTCTTTTGCAATGCCAGCTATTCCAATGAATTCCGAAAATTTGGACTCTCTCCAGGAGAATGGACTGAAACATTGGAAAAGGTCAGTGAAACATCATTTTTCATGTTACACTGCTACACTGCCCACAACTGCTCTGCTCTCACCTTTTCTGCGGTAGTTGCTCTTCGCTGCCCTAAGCTGTAGACCTCAAGCTGATAGAGGGAGCTGAACTTTCAGAAGAAGGTGAAGACACAAGCTGCCTGCTGCTGTCGTCGGCTGCAGGGGAAACTCAGTTGTTCCTGGCTGTGGGCAGCAGATGTTCATGCTGGAACTGCCAAAACAGTGTCTGGGAAGACAATACATGTGTTACTTGGCACCAGGGTTTTAGGGAAGCCAATAGGTTGCCCACTTCTTCACTCAATACAATGACATGCAGTGAGGTGGAAGATGAGACTGTGCAATCCCAAAGTCCAGCAGAGAATAAAGACCTAGGAATGATTTCCCAGACCCGTCAATTGTGCATCCCGTGCAAAAGCTAAAGGCAAATTATTCCAGGCTAGTGTGAGGCATGTATAATGCATGGGAAAAAAACCCTGAAAGTGTTAGTATATATATAAGAATTACCAGTTGTCCTCTGGTACAGAAGAAGCACCTTTTTCCCATTTCACCAGGATGACTGTATAACTTCTTACTCTTAAAAACACTAGACAGTCACAACCGCGTTTTATCCAGGTAGCTAGGAAATCACTCTGTCTCTGTTCTTTCATTCACGTGTGTCATGTCAGAATAGAAAGTTGTAACTTGTTTAAGATCTTCTTCTGTCAAAATGCTTTTAAAGTGTAATTAAAAGTAAAAGGTTCCATTTGGCTTCACTTTTTCAACACCACTATTAAACCTAAAACTGGAATAAAAACAAATCGGTTGGGCTGTAATGTTTAAAGTGCTAATAAAAGCTAGAAAATTTAGAACTAGGATTTAATGCCCAGGGTGAATACTGCAGAAGTTTCCAAGCAGCGACTAACCTTACATAACAGCTCTGAGCATTTACTTTGTCTCCTCAAGGAAAAAACCTTTTAAATAGAAGTCAAACAAATAAAATTAATTAAAATTTAAGATCTCCAGCATACTTTATTAACACCAAAGAAAGACTTCTAGCTTCAGAGTGACACTAAAGGAAATTCACCATCTATGTTCTTTCTTCTGTCTCAGTACTTTAAATGACTTCATAACCCTCCTTAGTAAACCCTTGTGAGGACACTGGATATTTTTCACTCAGCAGTCGGTTTTGGCTTCAGTCAAAAGATTTTTCCTTGATTTTTTTAGCCTTGTCTTTGTAGCATTTGGCCAGTGGTTGTCACTATCAGCACAAAGGCATCAAAATAAATCAAATAGATGTCATCCTGGGGAAGCCCGTGAGCCTACCTGACAAACCACAGTGGTTCTGAAGCTGCCATCGGAGACTTTTTCTAAAAAACAAGTCAAGTTTCTTTCAGTTGTGATCACTTTGAACTGTAGCAGTGCCCCAGTAACCTCTCAGTAGTGTAAAAATATCTGAATGCCCTCTTAGTAAATATTTTGGGCTTTGTATATGCCGAAACGAGAAAAATATGTAGAAAACAAAGAAACATGATTTGTTTTCATTTTGAGATGTTGCATCTAAGTGGGGAGGAGAGAGGGAGTGCCTGCACTAGTTCAGAATAAATGTGTAATGTATTTTACCCATTATAAGCTGTATAAAAATCAGTTCTTCAGTCTGTCAGGGCATCATGTGAGCTGGTGGCTCCAGGGGTGCTGAGGGCTTGAAAGCTGAAGGAGGGGCTCCCCATGGGGCCAGCAGCTCAGGGGCTCTCCAGCCAGGGCCCATCCCACTGCCCCATGGCAGATGCAAGGTCAAGCCGGGAAGTCAATCCACAGGTCTGGGTCCAGGTCTGGACTGGTGGGGCCTGAGGCCAGGTGGGGGCCTGGCTGTGATGCAGCAGGGGCTGTGGTTCAGGCTGAGCCCAGCCTGAGCCGAAAAGTAGCTGCCAGGGGGAGGGGGTCAGCCCTGGCTGAGACCTCCCTGCAGGGACACATGACAGCCTCTCCCAAACGTCACCAGAGGGAAGGGGGCAGCCTCTCACACCTCTCCTGGGGAAATGAGCGTGACCAGGTGCCCGTACACTGAATCCAAGTGGCATGGGAATCAAACAGGAGGAATTAGAGGTCTGTGTGCAGGTGCAGGGCTACAGCCTCATTGGAGATGTGGTGAGATAGCTCATGGAAGTGGATGCAGTGGATGCAATGCATGGGTGAAGGCTCTTTGGAAAGGAAAGCCCAGGATGGTGAGGAAGGGGAGGTGACCTTTATGTGAGAAGGCAGCAGGAGTGTGTGAAGCTCTGCCTTGGAATGGATGGTGAGCCAGATGGGAAGTTATGGGTCAGGATTAGTAGGCAGACTGACACAGGTGACATTGTGGTGAGTGTCTGTTATAGATCAGGAAGAAGAAGTAGATGAGGCTTTCTTTAGACAACTGGAATAAGCCTCGTGTTCACAAGCCTGGATTCTCATTGGGAACTTTAAACGCTATGATATCTGCTGGCAGGGCAACACAGCAGGGCATAAGCAACCCGGGAGTTTTCTGGAGTGCATTGGTGATGCCTTCCTAACACGGGTGATCATGGAGATGACGAGAGGAGATGCTCTGGTGGATCTGATATTCACAGACAAGAAAGAATTGTTTGGTCATGTGAAGGTTAAGGGTTACCTTAGCTGCAGCACTTGTGAGATGGTGAAGTTCCCAAGGTTCCTTCTTTGGGTTTCCTCCAGGTTCCTGAGGACTAGAAGAAAGAAAATGTCACTCCTGTCTTCAGGAAGGGTAAGAAACAGAATACAGAATCACAGAATCACAGAATCACAGAACGTTAGGGATTGGAAGGGACCTCAAAAGATCATCTAGTCCGATCCCTCTGCCAGAGCAGGAACCCTTAGATGAGGTTACACAGGAAGGCGTCCAGGTGAGTTTTGAATGTCTCCAGAGAAGGAGACTCCACAACCTCCCTGGGCAGCCTGTTCCAGTGTTCCATCACCCTCACTGTGAAGAAGTTTCTTCTCACATTTAGATGGAACCTCCTGTGTTCCAGTTTATACCCATTGCCCCTCGTCCTATCATTGGTTGTCACCGAGAAGAGCCTGGCTCCATCCTCCTGACACTCACCCTTTATATATTTATAAACATTAATGAGGTCACCCCTCAGTCTCCTCTTCTCCAAGCTAAAGAGCCCCAGCTCCCTCAGCCTTTCCTCATAAGGGAGATGCTCCACTCCCTTAATCATATCCATGGCTCTCATACATGGAACTGCAGGCTGGATGACCTCACCTTAATCCCTGGGAAGGTGTTGGAGCAACTAATCCTGGAAAACATTTCCTAACATATTAAGGACAAGAAGGTGATATGGAGTTGACAACATGGATTTATGAAGGGGAAATCTTACATCATAAACTTGTCAGCCTTCTATGATGAGTTGACTGGCTTGGTGGAGAAGGAGAGAGCAGTGGATGTAGTTTATCTTGACTTCAGCAAGACTTTTAGACCTGTCTTCTGTAACACCCTCGTGGACAAAATGATGAAATGTAGATTGTATTAATGAACAACAGAGTGGCCTGAAACCTGGCTTAAATGTCAAGCTCCAAGGGTTGTGGTCAGCAGTACAGTGTCTGCCTCGAGGCTGTCAGTGTACCACCATCAATACTGGGGCCAATACTGTTTAACTTCTTCATTAGTAACCTGGATGGTGGGACAGAGTGCAGCCTCAGCAGGTTTGCAGATGATAAAATCTTGGAGCATTAGTTATTAGACATGATGGTTGTGCTGCCATTCAGAGGGACCTCAATGAGCTGGAGAAATGGGCAAACAGGAATCTCATGAAGTTCAACAAAGGCAAATGCAATGTTCTTTGCAGAAGAGGACCTGGAGGTCCTGACAGACAGTATACTCTTGCAGCAAAGAAAGCCAAAAGCCCCCTGGGCTACATTAAGAAAGACATTGCTAGCATATCAAAGGAGGCAAACCTTTCCCTCTAGTCAGCATCTGGAGTGCTTGGTTGAGTTTGGAGCTCCTCAGTACAAGAGACATATGGACATACTGAAGTTAGTCCAGCAAAAGGCCTCAAAGATGGTTATGGATTTGGAGCACCTGATGTATGAGAAGAAGCCGAGAGAGCTGGGACTGTTCAGCCTGGAGAAGAGAAGGATCAGGGGAGGGTCTTATTGTAAAAATGCTTGAGGGGAGGGTGCAGAGAAGATGGACCCAGGCTCTTTTCTGTGATGTCCAGTGACAAGACAAGAGGCAATGGACACAAACTGAATTAGAGAAAACTCCATTTAAACGTAAGAAAACACTAATTTCCTGTAAGGCTGGTCAAATACAGGGACAGGTCACCCAGGTAGGTTGTGAGGTCTCCGTCCTTGCACACTTTCAAAACCTGACTGAACATGGTGCTGAGTAACCTATTCTAATTGACCCTGGTCTGAGGGGCATTGCGCTAAGTGATCTCCAGAGGTCCTTTCCAACCTCAACCATTCTGTGATTCTGTGAACTGGGAGGTTGCTCCCATTGTAATCAATCTGAGTGAACAATTGTCACATACTTACTATTCCTTTAGGTCCTCTGCAAAAGAAAGACCAGAGAACAGAAACATGGAGCAATAGTGTGTCCCCAGTGAAAGATGGTGGAAATGCTGGAGGCTGTAGAGCTTCTACAAGTTGCCATGTATCATAACTTCTTATTCCACCAGTGCCATCTACTGTATACGAACCAGAAACAAACACCTCAGGAAAAATGATAATTTGCAGAAGTACGGCTTTTTGCATATTTACTAAATCATTGCATTCTGACTGGAGGAATTGCAAAGAACAGATGCTAACTGATACAGCAGCTCACACCCCACCGAGAGAATAATGTAGCAGTCCTTGCTCTACTTGATAAAATATATTTAAATTTAAAATGGCCTTACATTGCTTCATTTCTCTGTGTTATAATGAACATTCATTTTACTAAATGATCCAATAGAAAAATTTGCTTTAGTTTTTTACCCAAATTTCCTGAGGGCTTCAGAACAATAAACACTTTGGCTACACCTATTGACATTTACTGCACAACAGGGATATGTTCCTTCCATTCTGCTACACTGAGGAGGAAGAATATTATCACCTACATATCTCATTGTAACTTCCATTACAATTGCTCTCTTGTGATGCAATTCAGAAACGAGGCATTTTTCATTAATGTAGTTTACCATGGAAACTCATGCGAGATAATCTAGTTCTGCTGCGTCTGTTGGTAGTAGAGAGGACTTTATTCTCAGATATCACTATGTTTCCTGGCACTGTATTCTTCTGCCAGGTTCTTGGCTGCAAATAAGGCTAAAGCAATAACACTCATATGTGCAAGTACATGTATATGACATATAAGTGCGGGTGTATGTGCAAGAATTCACATGCTCATACTCACAACCATGCGTGTGTATGTAGAGGTACCTGGTCAGGGACAGGTTATGCTAGCTTGATCCTCCACCAGATGCTTGGTCTAGAACGAAATCACTTCACTGTCTCCTCTTGATGATGGGAGGAGCTCATAGGGACCTTGATGTCACCTGTTAACCCATGGCAGCCTCTCTGCAACCTGACATAAGAATGCCGAAGAGTGCGAGTAGGCAGCATTTCTTAGGTGAACTGTACCTTTGCAGGAAAATTGCAGTTTTGGTTTGATTGAAAGTGTTTGTGAAATGGAGATTCTTTCTGGAAAATGAAAATGCTTTGCTCTGGTGTTTTCAAAGTGCTGTTTCAATTACATATATCCAAACCATGTTTCACTACTGCATTTAGCAAAATTTATTTTGACTAATAGTATTAATAACCTTGCAAATACACTGAAGGATAAAGGGAGAGAAAATGCCTTATTTGGGTCCATTGAAAAATTTTTTGTTACCCTAGGTGCTTTTTTCACTTCTTTTGACTCCAGTGGGAGAAATTAAAAAATAATGCTTGGAACTGACTTGAAATGCTCTTCTTTTCTTTTTCAAAACACACACTGATTTGCTGAGAAGTATTTTAGGGTTTTTGAAGTGTGAGCATAAGGCTTAATTCTGAGTGAGTTCAACCTGGATCAGGCTTCGCTAATATGGGCCTAACCTAGTGTAACCTCAAACTTAGCTACGCTGTGGTTTGCATGCAGGGTAAGTTAGATGATTTAATGCTATTGGATCTCATTGATTATATTTCTTTTTAGACAAGACCTTATGCTGACCTGTTTTTCTCCATCCACACCGTGGAAAAAGGGAAATTTAGAGCAATTCCTAACTAGTGAAGATTGGGCTACCTGTTCACAGGATACAGAAAATGAATGGTGCAGCTGGGAACTTAAACATAGAGTTATTGTAGTGTTTTAATGGCAAATATATCCTTCCTATATAACCATATCAGAAGGTATCTCTGTTCAAAGTAAAATAGATGTAAGAGAGCACCAATATTCTCTTTCACCAGCTAATGGAAAGCAGACAACCTGTGAGTGAACTTTGAATCTGTCTCTGCTGGTTACAGATGAAGTTGGCCAATGAGTAGTTGGACAGCTGAAAAATGAAGTATTTGATACAGATTTACATTCTTCATCCGTTCCACAGGAAGCATACCCATCTCCCCATGTTCCTGTGCCCTGTAGGGTCTCCCTCATCTCCTTTCTGTTTCCCACATTCATAGTACTATAAATTTCCTCCACATCTCCTTTAATGTGCCCTACAGTACTTTATTATCACTAATAAAAGAAGTATTTATGAGATTTATGACAAAATGACAATTTATGATGATAAAGAAGGCCTTAAAATATGAGCTGCCTGTAATCTGATGCAGGAAAGAGTTTGACGTGGTAGCTCAGAAAGGTGAATGCTGCATGTGGCTCAGTGGCTGGTTGATGCCGAAACCTGAAGGTGACAACTTCAAATGTAAATCTACTTAAATATTTAATTACTGACTTTTTATATTGTATTAATCAGGAAGCACGCTGCTTCTGTAACTCCTAAAATAAAAGGTTTAGGGACAACTGAATATAACATCGCTTTGATGTTTTATTCAATAAAATTGTAATTGCCAGGACTCAGAATATTGTCTCTCTCCACTCGCCACACAAAAATCAGGATCCTTGCTGCGGATCAGAGGGTCGGGTTTCTTCACAATACAGACCTCTTGCCAATATGAGCTTGTCCAACTGGTTTGAAGTACATTTGTTTACTTGTCTCTCCACTTCTTGATTGTGAAGAAGGGTGGCTGTTTTAGTTGGTGGAACGGTCCCTCACAAAAAAAAAAAAAAAAAAAAAGTAAGGGTTTTTTTTTCTGATTGCTTTGATTCTTTCCTTAAGGAATCTGTAACTTGCTATGCTTTAATTTTGGTTTATTTTAGGTTTCCTTAGCCTCCGCAATGACCCCTGTGATACTTATTCACAAATCTTGTGGGTGAGAATTCTTGCTGTGTTACCTGAAATACAGGAGTGTTTTTCTGCCCTCTCCCTTTCATTCCTGTAAGACTCAGCACCCTTGGCAGTGGCTGAAGCCTATTCACAGCACATGTAAGATAAAGTATTTCCTTCATAGCTATGCTGATACCCTGTCATCTTTGACCTCATAAAAGACGGCTAACACTGCAGTTAAAAGGGGAGTAGGAAAAGAGGAGAAATCTAGGCTGTCAGATCTAGTAAATTAAAATACATTGCTTCATGTAGCTACAGGATGATGAAAAGAATTCATTTTTTCACAGATCAGTTTTTCTAATCTTTTTCGTGGCCTACATCTTATGCACTCTTCTAATTTCTTTTAATAAAATTATACTTTAAATGTATGGCTTTGCACTGTTTCACATTTTTTCCCTTTTAACTTACAACATTGGATATATTTTCTGGAAACAGAAGAAAATGGTTTCCTAATGCTGTTCCCAAGATTACTCCTGTTTGCAAGGCAATTTATTAAAGACACTTATATTCTCTGTTGTAAACTATCCTGTGTCTGGCTAGCAATAAATCCCCACATCGAATATAGTTATTGATCACAAAGATTGTAAACAAGTCTAAACAATGGGTTTATTAATGCAACTTGTCAGAACAGAAACAATGAAATACATTTGACAAAGCAGATGGTGGTGAAGAACCTTGTGTCTGTGTGGCCTTTCTTCTACACAGGTGCCCTGATAGAAGTTTATAGGTCAAGACCAAGGCTGAAGATGTATCTAAGTTGTGGTTTTGACAAGATGGACAGGGTCTTTGTTAATCTACACAGTTTTCTTATATAGAAAGTCTGTGATTATTTCAGGCAGCAAAGAGTAAGAAAAACTTCAGGGTAAGAGATATGCAGATGGCAGCAGGGCAATCTGCTGTCTCTTTTCCAGACCAGTAAGCAAGCTGAAACACAGATATTATGTGTACTAAGGTTTTTTTCAGGAAGCCAACAAACACCAACTGTTAAAATATCATTCTACCCCCTTACAGATGAGAAGGATCTTAGGAGATAGGTAAATGAAAGATCATACAGGTTATATTGGCTCTCTAGCAAAACCAAAGCCTTCCTTCTAGTGTTCATGCCCTGCTTTGGACCAACCATTACTCATGTTTTTGCATAGACCCTGGTTCCTTCTGAAACCTTGGTCATATTTCAAATATCTTGTATCAAGGGTAATTTTAACTATAAAAAACCAGAAGCATATATAAACTCATTGATGAAAGTCAGTGGTAGGATTTCCCAAGTTTTCTGTATGTAAATTTTCATTAGAGATATGATATTAAGGAGGCAAAAAAAAAAGCACAGAAACAACTCACACTGGCCACTTGTCTCTTATGTATCAGACTTTGCAGGCTTTGAAGCCTGTTTTTAATTTTTATGCCTTGCATACATTTCCTGTAACTCCATTGTCCTTTTAGCAAGAAACAGCAGAAAGTTGGAAGCTACCAAGGAAATTTGCTGTTTTCGAAGTCACAGCCTCCAAGTGACATCAGGGATAGTTCTTGTCAGGTGCAGGAGTGGACTCACAGGTCCAAACTGTCCTAAGCAACCTCATCTGAGGCCCCCACCTGTGCACACACTAAAGATGGCCCAGGAGCCCCATTTCGGCTCAACCTTGGGCACCCAACCCTGTCTTGAACTACGCTGTGGGGGTGCTTGTGCCCAGTTTCGTCTCTTGCCACTCCTGATGGGACAAACCAGCCAGACTGCAGTCCTGACCCATTGCTTGCTCTGTCTGTCCACAGCCCCTATCACTGACCCCTGGCTCTCCCCTCTGTGCTGAGATCCTGTGGGATGGTGCCCATCAGACAGGTCACAGCCATCCATGGGGTCTGCTCAGTTGCTGGCTCAGCCTGTGCCTGTACTGCTGCTCCCTGGCTGCCCTTCTCTGAAGAGTGGCTTTAGGACTCATCCTCTCATCCTTGTTTATGGCATAGTGTGTGGGACCTTTGTCCAGGTCCATTTTAAGTCAGTGATGCTGCCTGTAGGAAAAAAAACTATTGCCTCAGTGAGCACTCCTGGGAAGACAACATACTGCCTGTCAATACATAACAGCTTGAGAATATATTCAGAGAATCATGAGCAACCAAGTGAGGTGCTTGCCGTGCATCTCCTAGATACCTGGTGGTTGCTAAACTATGTCCCTAAGAACCTAATCTATGTGTCTTTTAAACACCTGCAGGGATGGTGACTCAACCACTTCCCTGGGCAGCCTGTTCCAATGCAACATCTAGACTGGTTACAGAGTTTTCTTCAAATTCGTACCTTGATTTTCACAGGAATATCTTTTCATCTCTCTAGAGAAAGGGGCTCCTGATCTTCTCCATTTCAAGTCAGGGTATCAGGGTGTTTCTCTTAAGATGACTGTTATTAGTTCCATGCCAGTCTTTCTTTGATGTAACTGAAGCGTAACATGAATGAGTTTTCTAGACTGAGCTGGTTTCTTAGGAATTGTGTTTAGTAAGCTTCATATTTATGGTATAACTTTCATCAAAAGGATCAAATGGAAGAGGAGCTCAGAGATTAATTGTTCTTTGTGAACCGCTCTGTGCACTTGGCTAAAACCAGCTCAGCTTTCACCGAACCCAGCACAGCAGAACCCACGGGTTGAACGATGGTCCAGATTTTCAAGAGGCAGCATGACAGCAGTGGAGGAAGCAATGAATGTAATTCTCCAAGGGTCATTTCCCTGACTGAAAACAGTCTTTTACTTACACTACCAAATTCCATTTTATGTTGCTTTGTATGTATGGGAGGCATTACCTTCCAAGTGAATAGCGTTTCGTGGGTTATTTTCACTTCACCCTCCTGAATAGGTAGACTGATATTAATAAAACAGCAGCTGCCTGTAAAGTTTTACTTTCTTCTCTTGGATTTTCAGTATTTTTTAGTTTAATCTTCTGTAGGGAAAGAAAGTGTGGGTGTTTGTTATTTTTTTTTTCCATTTTAACTGATGTAAGTTTTTTTCATGGTAAGTGTACCAAGACAGTATGTAAGAATGATAGCATTGTGTAACCAAAAAGCATGCCTCTTAAGCTCCTGAGTTATAAAATCAGAGCAGCTTATTTCAAAGGAGGGAAAGAAGAAGGGAGGGTGGAAGGGAAAGAAGGAAGGAAAGAGAAGGTTGTGATGTGTCCTTGTCTTCCTGCTACCTGGTGTTGCCTCTTCCCACATAAGCAGTCTGAACTCAGGGATGTGATGTTTGGGCACTTGTAAGAGGAGTGCCAGCTGTCTTGTCTGCCTGATATGATCAAGCAATGTCTTTACAAGGCGAGGTGGGGTGGGTGTAGGTTAGCATTAGGCGAAATTTTTGTTGTCAGGCTGAATTTGTCCTCAAGGTCACACCTTGCATGGCAGTGTAGAGACAGGATTTGGTTTCTTCTGTTGTAGCTGCTTCAGTTTATAAAATGTACTCAGACCTGAATTCAAGCCCTTTCTCCAATTTATATTTAGAGTATTGCTGAGGATGCCTAGGTCCATTGTGCACTTCAGCACCTCTTGAAACTAATGGAGATTGCCATGTCTAATCCTGTTTGTTTCTTGTTTTTAGGCAGCTTGCTCTATAAGAGCTCCTCTGAAAAACAACCTGGACACAGGCAGACTTCCCCAAGACTGTCCCGGGTTTGTGAAATGTGGGTGTTACAGCCTTTTGTATTTCAGTGTTCCAGTTCCTCTGTAGATTTATTTCCTACACCTATAGTCCTTAGTGCATACATTTTTAACATAATAGGTGCTACTTTATGACAAACCTGGATAATGACATGTCTGTGAAAAATACGTATTACCTGTAATGAATCTTCTCATATTTTATGATCATTAACTACTTGCTAAACTCTCAAGGGTCTAACTAAGAAAATACTTAACTGACTGGTAGTGCAGTGACCAGCATAAAATTCATTACTGCTTAAGCATAACACATTGATCTCCAGGGTATTCTGTCAATAGTGTATGTCTTCAACATGTTTTTCAAAGAGGCTACACAATGGCTTGGTGAGGCAATTAATTTGCCATTTATGCTTCATTCCAGAAGAGAATGTTTTCATATCATATTTTTGCAAATGGGAGTGAATAATTTGATCTTGGATCTATTATTAGAATTTGATGGTTGAAACAAAAGAAAAGCTCTACAGCCCAGACATCTGTCTGTTTCTTTTTATGTTTTATATGTCTTAACAACAACACATCAATATGTATTATGAATAGATGAATGAATAAATTAAAAAACATATTGTCTGCTGTTCTGTAGCTCATATTTATTTCAATGATTTATCTGATCTCCATAAGTGCTAGTCACTGCTGCTGAAAACATTAATTCTTCATAGAACGAAGCATTCCGCTGCTATCACAGCTCCAGGCATTTTTTTTCTTTTTTTTTTTTCCCACAACTGAATGCTAGAAGATGCATATGATTTATTTTCTGTACAGGAACACATACCAGAGTCCAGTTTTAAGAATGCTCTTTACACCCTGTTAGTTTAGCATACATTATATGGCACATTTTCTATCAAAATTTTGGCTTCTGCACCAAAGCACTATTTTTGTTATTTGTTATTTATCTAATATACTGCTGATTAAATCATGTTTTTTCTATTCACATTACAGATTTTAATTGCCAGTAGTTAGCTGGTAAGGTATCTCAGCATGCTAAAGAAATCCTGGGAGTGTAGTTCAATTACTAGGGCTATTGAGCATGTCAGAAATTACAAGGGGAGATGAGAGTTTTATAGTTCTGCATCTCAACGTGACAGGTAATAAGGTTGTTTCCAGGACAGTATCACCTCTTACAAGCAGCCAAGTGTACTAGTATTGTCTAGTAACCATGATGGAGAAACTTTTATTGTCCTTTTCTTTGTACTGCTCTGAGCATGAAACCTATTAATTTGCTGGTGTGAATATTCACATACCATCCAGTGTTTGCCCTTCTAAAATATACACATCACAGCTGCACAAGGGCAGGGAATAACATCCATTTTTCACATTGTATGATGAAAGTGAAAGTGCATATAATAAAGTACAGAAGCCATTACTTTCATTGTCATGAAAATGCCTGGAAACAAGGAAAACCTAAAAGAGAACTTATTCAGGATATTATTTGGACCAAAGTGATATTTCCTTACAGACTGCTTCAAAGTTCTTATCCATTAAGGAAACTTGAATTACATGGCATGAGCTACTAACCAGCTGCACTATAATATTATGCAAGGTTTTTGATTGCTTGGAGAAGCAACACTTCACCCCATATTTAGTTATTTGTGATTTTATGCTAAGCTTTGCAATCTGGTACTGTCACTTGTGTTAATGCATTAGAAATTTGAATATTTATGTTGACTTTTGCAGCTGCCATTTTTGTATTTTCAGATATGACAAATAAACCATACTCCTATAATACTGCATTAACTGTAAGGTAAAGATACTTCTCCACTGCTGAAAATCTACCTCATACACTGACATTTGCTGAGTAACTTAAGAACTTTCCTTCTACTATATGTAATTTAATAGCTGGCATCAGGTGAATTTCTCTAATGGGAACAGAGGAACAGAATTAGTGGCGTCTGATGAATAACTGGGATAAGCCCTACATATTTCATTAGAAATAAAAGACTATTTAAACACTGCAGTATCAAAACAGGGCCAGTCATCACCTGGATGTTGTACATAGTGTGTTTCTCTCTTCTCCGTTTTAGTTTTGATTCCAAGTTTTGCCAAAAGAAGTGGTGAACAATCTTGTACTATTTTTGCACCTGTAAGATTTTGGTGTTGTCAGGTGCCAGTGCGGCATTATCCCAAGCTGGAACCATGAGAGATATTCCAAGTAATCACCAGGTCTTTTTTTGCAGTCCAGACTATAGCACAAATTGCTTTGGCCACAATCGTTTCCTTACTATTAAATGCTTCATGGCCAAACTATCCTTCGTTAGAGTGCATGAATGGTGGACAAAAGTTGCATCAACAAGGAATAATTTTTATTTCCAAAAACAGAGATGGGTTTTTTATGGACCTCTTCTACAGCCACATAATCAGAGCCAAAACATTGACCATGATCAAGATCATGAGTCTCTGTGTGTAATTATCTTTCATCCTTCTCCTTCTTTTTTCCCCCCTCTCCTTGGACTGTGAGCTTTTATGTTTATATTTTATTTTCATACTGTTTACAGTCTAGCCTATTGTTGGCACTGTGTCTTACTGCAAATAGAAGACACTTACTTGAGACCAGAAGAAGTCTGCTCATTCTACTCACAACAGTTCCCCTGAAATTGATGGCTCTCTCTTTGTTCTGATCTTAACGCACAGCCTGAAAGGAGCTTGTATGAACATGCCCAAGCGCATACAAGTATTTGGGTGTGAGTCGCACTCTTTGGAGGTGGCGCTGTACCTGCTCAGGATGCTGTGAAAGCAAACATTGTGTTTCTGTGAAGCACCACCATCTGGCTGCAGAGCCAGTGATATTTGGGATTGCTTGCATGTCCTAAGACAGCAGGTTTTGGCTCATTATGTGGTTGTATCTGTTTCATACTTGGCAGGTTAGAGCAGTGCATCTGGTGAAAAAGGATACTAAGCTCACTTAAGATGTGACGTGCACTATCTTAACCTTTATACCGTATTTTGGCTGTTGGTTGTCATCATGAGGCAACTTGAGGAGACAATAAGGGTCAAAAAATTCTACCTAGGACAAACAAAATGTAGGGATACCCTAGCTTTTGCTGTTACTCGTATCTTCCCCTTTTATACCAGCACCTGGGATTGCATAAGGCATAGGACAAGTACCTGCCTTTGACTGTTTACCTTCCCTTTCCTCCGTGAAACCTCCTTATGGCAATTCAGATTTTTGCTGTCTGAAATCTGGGCCATTAGTTTACAATGTGCCAATATTTTCTGTGCCTGCAGTTTTGCTAAATTGTTCATTTTTCATGTTATTTAATTTCATATTATGTAGGACAAAGCAATTTCAAACAGAACACCAGACTCTGAAAATCAATTAAATTGCCAACATTAATAGCTCTGAGCTGGATTGTTGTTTATATGAAGAAAAAATCTTTTCAAAGAGGGAAGAAGCAAGGCAAGTTTTCACACACAAAGCTTCCACTACAGCATTCCACAGAAGTGTAGGATGGTGGAAATCTTTGCAGTACCCTTGTGAGATTTGGGTTCCACAAATCCAGCTCTCTGTGAGGTCACCCTGGTCTTGAGTTTTCCATGCTGAAACTTGGGCATCAATATTATTTTCCTGGTACCTTGCCTTTCTTTCCTGAAACCAAGCCAGTCTGCTGTTATCTGTGATCTTCAAATGGGACGGTTTTTTCACTTGACCAAATAAAATCACAGTGAATAAATTGGATGTCTCCTATGGAGATACAGATAGGGTCAGCTAAAGGAAGGAAAATATAAATTAGATAACTTCATCTCAAAGTATTCTTCAACCTTAAAACTTCTTATTCACCTAGTTCGTTGCTCCGGCAGAACAACGGCTCGCTGAGACAATTGGATAAGGCCTCAGTACTTGCATGCTATGGAGAATTATACTCTTGGTGGTTTATTTCCATTAAGCTGACTACTAGATGTAAGAATCTTTGAATTAAATTTCTAGTATAGAAAAAGAGTGATTTATCTTCTGCATTTGTATTTTAGAGGTTTTACTGTTTTTCCTTTACTCTTAGTTTTATGCGGCTTCTCTTGCCCCTATAAATTATTGATTTTGTAGACAAATAACTGCTCCACTGCCAGAAGTTAAATATCTCTGGCTGCCAGGCACATGAGCTGGCCCTCAGCTTGAGCTCTGAGAATCACTCAAGTAGAATTTATGAACAGTAAAACCAATAGTCTCTTTTTGCATGAATACTTGTCCATGTGGGTCAAATACCCAGAGAGTAGACTTTGGAATACATGTGTGTGTTGAAACAAAAAAATATAAATAATCTCAGTGCCTTGGGAAATGTCTTTTACCTTACAACCCGTGCTCCCTGATGGAGGTTTGGCTGCCTCACTTCAGGTTTCCCAGGGAGAGCGCAGATCCCTGACCAGAGCCTGCTCTTCATCTTTAGTGTTGCACGTCGAGTAGCAGCACTTTGGAGAAGTGGAAAACCCAGAGGGAAAATGGGAAGCAGGAAACTATCTGGGTTAGAGTGACCAGTGGGCAAAACTGCAGTGACTTCACTTGCATTGCCCCCATATTTTGGTAGGATATTGTGCATATTGCAGCTCTTGGTGTGGGTGAATCTGGGTCAGGTAGAAAGTGCTCTGTTCAGAATAAGGCTCCTCACTCAAACAGAAAGGAAACAGTATAAAAGCACAGGCTTAGTCACACACGTGACAGCTATGGGTTACCGGGAAGATTTCTGCCAAGATAGTTTTGCTTTACAGCTCACCTGTCAAGGTGTATGTGTAGAGTGAGTAGCGTTAGTTGCAGGGAATTTTCAGTCCTCTGAAAGTGGAGGAAGAGATGTAGAATAGATCTGGATATAGATTTACTGCAAGTTAAACAGGAAAAGCAAAGCAAAGCAAAGTGAAATCTACCCTATGTACAGACTGGGTTGTCTAAGGGCCAAATCTTCAGTGGAATTATAATAACATTTAGGAGTCAAGGAGATTGTTAAAATCCACTTCCACCTTGGATAAATTAGGTAAGTTTCTAGCTGGTCATTTTTTTCCTTTTAATGATCGGTCTGTATGCGAGAATTTTCTTTTACTTGAACTCATGATTACTTCCAAATTTAAAGTTTTATTTTCCCTGCTTTTAGAGCTGTTACTTACTCAAGTTTCTTGTGTCAGCTGCCTCATTTGCAAAGTCTGTCTCTATATCTCTTGTATCTCCACTTAACCTCTTCTTTAGAATCAATCAAAAACTTAATTTCCAAATCTTTCATGGTTGTGGCACTACTGAGAACCTGTAACATGTGTGGTGCATGTTCCTGCATGGTTTCCGTGTATCTTCCAGAGTACGGCTACACAAACACTGTGGTGACGCACCACGCATGCCTTCACCATTTCATAAAGTGTAATTTACACAGGTTTTGAGGTTCTGTTGACATTATTCATATTAGACCTGATTCCCATTCACGAGTCATTATCCAAATGCTGTAGTTGTATTTGAAGGGTTTCTTTCAGGTCAGGGTTTGAGTTCAGAGTGTAAGTCCCTGAGGGTAAGACGAAATTCGCTTTCTGCCTTTACTTCGCGATTGCTTCTTTGTGTGCCATTTTAAAGAGTAAATTATCTCAGACTTGGAAATTATTTGGGAACATAATTCCTATTAATATGCAGTTTTACATGGCATTTATGAAGTGTCTCTTCCTTTTATAAATTACTGATTTTGTTGAAAATAAACTATTATCTTGCCAGATATTAAGCCTCTGCGTCTGCTAGAGACTTGATCTGCATATCAGCATGTACTCAAAGGATCACAGGGACACAAAAATATTTTTCAGCTTGGAAAACCTACTGAATCACTGGCAGGGTAGGACAGGAACTCACTTCCTGATTCCCATGGAAATATTGACACTCCAGCCTTTGGACAAAGAGTAGGCACTACAGATCTAAATGGGTTTTGGTGCCAGATTTTTATTCTTGACATGCTACAGATGAGCATAATGGTGACTGAACCAGCTATGGTTGACATCTTGGTGCCACTGGTTAACATTTCCTCCCATTCTGTTGCTGGACCCTTTGTCTTCGTCCTTGTGGTGCTGCTTGTGACCTTAAGCAAATAAGAGGACACCTGGGCTAACTTCATCATCAGGAGGACAACTGCCAGCTGACTTTCAACCCTTTCATCAGCTGTCATCCTCCACATTCATTCGATGTTGCTTCATATATACACACCTGAAATTGCCCATTGCTCTCTCAAGCTTGGTAACACTTCCCTAAGCAGCTTCCAATATATTCACTGCCTTGGCAGTTCTGCTGAACATACTCAGTTGAGTCACCTGCATTTCATTTACTGTATATTGTGTGAGAATTTGAGACTGTAATTTTAATAGCTCAAGAAAATGGAGTACAGGAATAAACTCTTAGCAGGAATGGGATTCATCTCATCTAATGGTGGCCTCCTAAAATCAGACATGCAGTCAGACCTAGTTATATGAGGTGTCCTATATCTTCACTAGGAAAGACTGGTACTGGATGATTTATGTTATCTGCCTTCAGCTACAAACCTACTTCTCTCCATGTTCAAGTTCTTCCAATCACTAATCTTCTAATTATGTTTCTACAGTACTTTACTGTGTATACACAAGAACCTCAATTGTCTATTAGTATCTACATGTTCTGGTAAAAAATTACAACGGTTTGATTTTTCGAAGTGTTTTTCACTTTGAAAGATACAATCTAAACTCTTTATTCAGTTGTCACCTAAATCTGTGGAAAGAAAAGGAAACTGCACACAAAAGATCAGAGGGTAATGTAAAATGGACATGGTATAAAAAGAAGAAAGAACATCAGGAGACTAAAGGACATGGCTGAAGGAGAGTAAAGGAAGAAAACAGTTTCCTCCCACTTCCGTCTTTTAAGATTTCAATATTTAATTAAATACTGAGTATAATAGCCTGTAATAACTGTATCCTGAGCTAATAAAGTCCTTGGCCTTCAGCCATGGAATCTATTAGTACAGATTATGCATATTACCTTATAAACAAAAGATTCTTGAGTTTCTAATTTCCACTATGGAAAAACCAACAGGAATGTTTTCAGCTAAAACCAAAAGCAGTAAACTAAGTCAGAATGAGTAACATTATTAGGACTTTTCAGTATGAAAATGTCCAGGTAGATATTGTGTTTATGCTCATTGCTTTCAGCTGTTCAAAGAAGAGAGTCAAGTGTCTAGTTGAAGATGTCCCTGCTCACTGCAGGGGGTTGGAATAGATGACCTTTGAAGGGCCCTTCCAACCCAAACTATTCTATGATTCTACGATCTGTTTTCAAAGATAGGTGAAAATTTTATTCCAGTCAAAATGTTGAACTAAGAAGTTGTGATTATTGCTGGGCATATTTCTCTGAAAAACATTCAGGTACTTTTGTGTGTTTGGATTGTCATAGTCTTAGGGTTTGGGGCTTAGTGTACTGTTTGAATGAAATGGAACAGACACTTAGATGCTCTTTTCTAGTTTCTCCTTTTAGTTTGCTAGCTCATTATTTAATATGGTCATGAAAGCATGATAAAATCCCTTGTCTGCAAGTGATGTATTTCTTACATATTTCAATGGTGCTGAGGTCATATATTAACTACAATGATCAGCTCTCCTCAATGTCTTGGTGAAGGCTGGTATTTTCCCAGCCATATCTGCTGTAGAACAGACAAAGTTTGGTTATCCTTTATTCAAGTAGCTTGCACTATGTTTTCAAATAATAAATCTACATTTAATTCCCATTACCTAAGAAGAATATTGACTTATAACAACTCATTGTCATTAGTACTGAGTGCCATGAAATTGCTTCTCCTCTGCAGTACTATTTGTTTCTAGGCTTAAGAATGAAAAGAGCGCAAGTAAAGGAGGAATTAGCTAAAAATTCAAACATAATTAAATCACATTAGAAAGTAATTTTTTCCTTGATTGCACAACAGGATACAATCCCAGTTCTTTTTGACTCAAGGTTACTACTTTTAACCAGTAGTTCCAGGCACTGCAAGATGTATGTTGATCCTATTCCAAATGTCAGTGTGAGAACTCTGCAAATCTCACTGGGCACCCACATTTGTCGTTATCCCCCTTTTACTCAAATGTCATCTACACAGTTTGTGTCTTCGCTCTTAAGAACAAGAAGATAGTGGGGCTGCATGGTTCTAAGTTTCTTTTAAATGCCTGAATGTTTGAGACTGAAGCTGTACAGGTTATTATTTACTTCACACATGATACAGCACACTATAGCTGGGAATAAAGTAAATTCTTAAAGGCACTAAAATGCCAATAAATTGGGTAAATAGTGCTTTGGTTGAACAAACAATGAGCATTTAAGAAAAATCCCTTAGGTACAATATTTAAATACAGTAACTGAAGACTGTGTTCCACTGAGGCTACCCTGTTGCAAACATTAAATTTATTTTGGATGTAACCTTCCAGGCATATCAAAAAAGAACATCCCTCAGGCTAGACTTACCTGAATGTGAACACTTATGCACGATATCCTTTGTCTTAGTCTTCAAAAATTTCCATGCATGCTCACCTACATTATCCAATTCTTTCCAGGACGGATATCTGCCTTCTGAGGCTGTAGGAGCACTCCCAGGCTTTGCACTCTGTTGTGGCAACATCACCAGCTTCTCTCAGGGTTATTCAAAGATTGCTTGCTAAATATTGAATATAAAAAGTAAATGTAGAATGAGTAATTTAAGTAACTTCTTGCAATCAAAGGCAGTAAGCTCTACAGATTGGCTTTTACTATTTTCAATAGCGAAAGAAACCCAGAAAAATATCCCCTTATTTCTCAGTTCTGGAAGCTCACACTGTCTCATGTTTTGAACTAAGGATATCTTTTGCCTATCATTTTTAAGCAAATAAAGTGTATTTTGTTCCTACAAGGTTCATATCTTCCTTCACTATTACATAAAGCATGTTGGTGTCTCTCTTCTACCATCTGCTCTTTTGTTATTTCTTTCTTCCTTTTCCTGCCAAACCGATGGAGTACCAAAATCTTTTTATGTCAACAATTTGGAATACTTTTTCTTAGGGTAATTTTATAGCTTATGGAAAGAAGAGACTAAACTGCCTGTCCAAAAATTATAGATAGACCTAGATATAGATAGATATAGATAGCTACAGTGCAATCTTTGCATACGAGTCCGTCATTGCTCCTTGTAATATTCTGTTATATCCCTGACCTTTGGGTTCATGAACCATATACATCTGTCAGTAGAAGTTTAGACTCATAACATCTCTATCAGGCAGTTCATTAATCACTGATTGCTAGAAATCAGGTATAATATAAAAAGGGAGGGATCTTTCTCTGATGTGCTCTCTTAAACATCTTCTTAAGAATTTGCTGCTGGCTGGTTGCTGTTGGCCACTCCTGTATGGCAGGTGTTAAATTCCTAGCAGGCCTTTTCATCTTTTCTTCTACAGAATACACTACTTTCATGTACAAAGACAGCCTATTAGCAAAGGCAAAATGAAAAGATTTATCTTCTGCCATGACATATATATTTTTTTCTTATTTCCATCAGTTTGCAATGTTATTTACTGAGTGAAATCATTTCTCCCTACAGCACCAGGCGTTTATTCTGCACAAGTGTTTGTTTGTGTTTGCTTATGCAAGAATAATTTAACAAATCTCTTATGAATCCCTCAAGAAGAAACAGCTTGGTTCAGACTCAAAAAGGGTTCTAAGCAGGGCAAATTTCACTCCTTGCATCAAGTTGCTTAATTACAGATGCTGCAGGGCTTGCCTTGGCCATTCTTATGTCTTTTTGTGTGCATTCAACAATGTTTTGTACTAGCACAATTCTCTTAAATGTGTGGGAACCTGACAGGTAAGACCTGTGCACTGGGCCACAGTCCAAAGAGACTTTTTGATGCACACCTGTATACAAAGTGATATGGTGGACGCACCACTGCTTTTGTGGTATCAGATAGCTGAGTTGCAACATCAAGCTACCATACTTCTTAGCTCAAGGACCCTATATATTTGGTGTAGTTAATTGGTGGGTCTCAGGTCTGCCAACAACCTTGCAGGAGCATGTGCCCATCCTGCCTTATCTGGTGTGATCTCCTGGTCCCCTGGTGTGCAACACTGCCCTAAGCCTGCACACTGCAGGAGGAAAATATAATCCAAGGAGCGGCATCTCTGCTGCTGCGACAAAGCCTTTTCACAACTGATTTTTTCAAGGCAAGGGTGAAAGTGCATCTTAAGATGTACTCTATTTCTTAGTTTTCTTAATTTCATTTTGCTTGTGATTGTGAGATACTTCCAAGTAAAAACTGGATTGAAATGGAATACATAAGAACTTCAAGCAGCAGAATTTTGCTGTGAGTAACCTAAAGTGCAGCTCTGAATTCCATTTGAAATTAGCTTTCTGGGAAATCAATAGTTGTAGAAGCTTATTTTTATGCAGTCACGTTGTTGAGTATTACTTTTGTTGACTTCCAAAAGTGGATTATGTTTAGTCTAGGTTTAGAAATGATAGGTGTAATATGTCATGAGTATTACCGAGCTTAAGTGCGTTAACCCAACTGTAGCATTTACTATGGAACCTGATTGATGTCTCCAGAATATAAAGATAAGGTGTTTATGGAAGCTGAGGTTATACACTCTTTAGAGAATATTTTAGGATATGTCCACTAGAAGATTCTGCAAAATATAATTAAGTAGGCAGACCCTCCATGGTGTGGTTGGCATTCCCTGGAGATATAATGGCTACAACTAATCTGTAAGATGACTGAGAAAATTAAGTATTGATTTAAGGCTAGGTCCGATGTTACACAGTATTATTAAATTCAATTCAGTGGTGTTAATTCTACATTTCACACTTTCTCAGAAGATTACGCCATTATTTTAGTTTCCTCAGCAACATGATCCTTGGATTCTTTTTACTCAGAAAATCTTGTGAAAAAAATGTGAGTAAATAGAACATACATATGTGTGTTTGAAAAAATGTTTTTATTTTAAAACTCATCATGTTAGGACTCATCTTTGCTTTGGTTTTCTCATATCAGATTCACACTATATTTTGTGACTTATGTCAGGAACATAATAGGTTGCTTTCAGTCTTCCTTTACAGTTATACACTGTTCATAGACTGTTGCAGAGTTAACATCAAACAGGAATGATGCTGCTAAAACCATAAAGGTTTTAGTAGTATCTCTATGTTTAAAAGCTTCATTTATGTCTGCTTCCTGGCCTGAAACCTCTGACAGCTATTACGTGCTGTCACACATTAATGGCAAATCACAGTTTGATCTCACATCTTCTTGGACTGCATGTCCTTTTAATGTGGCGTGCATAGGAGAGGGTCTAGAGGCCCTGCACCCTTGTTGTACACAGGCCCAAATGTCATGAATGGGCCAATTCTGTTTTACAGTTATCCTGGTATAAATCAAACTAACTCGATTTTAAATAACATTTTAGCTGCCTTCAATATCTGCCAGTGTGATCGAGTGACTTTGGTAGCCCAAACACGCATCTATAGCATGGTTGGCTTCGTTGGCCTCCGCTTCAGCAGCCATCTCTCCAGAAAAGGGGCTGAAGTGAAAGCCCTGAGGCAGAGCTCTGCCTTCGTTCCCTTGCTGTGCCCATGCTGCTTGGAGGCGACAAGGCGAGGATCATTCCCACGCCACGCTGCACCACGAGCTTTCCATCCCACTGGTCAGAAAGCTGTCCCCCAGCCTAGGCAGCTGCTGTCTCCTGTGTTGCACTTGGGTGCAAGTGTCCTTTACTGCGACTCTCCTGTGACCCTAAAATGCAATAATTATTTGGTTTGGTTTTTCCAGCTCAAAGGAGCTAAAGTCACATGAGGGCTGAATTGCCACTCTTTCGTGTGGTATTTTTACAGCATGAAACCAAGGATATGTTTCGTCTGCCCTGGGATGTGGCATAAGGATCTTGAGGGTGCAAAGTCTGCTGTGGTAGTGATGGAAAGCTGTGTTGAATGGAAAAAGGCAAAACCAGTGTATACCATCTATATGTCTATGCTGCATGGTTCTGGGAGAAAATTGTTCCTTGAAACGTGCCTAATGGCAGGCCAAGCAGTAAACTTAGATGCTCATGTAGACATTTTTTTCCTTCTCATATAGAAACAGAAAAAAATCTTTACTGTGAGGAAGACCCTGGAATTATCTCAGGTTTCCAATAGTATGTCTATATTGCTTTGGAGCTTTTCCTTCCACCAGTGTGGTGAGATTTATATGTCTCTGTAATTCCAAAAGGCAATATAAATTCTGAAAATAGGTTTCCCAGGCTCTGAAAGCAATTGTTATCTTGGAAGCGGAGACAACCTTGAATGAAATATAAGTGAGGGACAGAGCGGAGCAGGGAGAGTGAACTTCATCTTGCAATTCTGCCTTCTGCTGCTATATGACCTACAGAGATAAGAGTGGGGTGAGAAAAAAAAATACATCGTTCATGCTAAATTAGTCCGAGGATGCTTCTGAACAAAAATTACTGACTGAACCACATGTTTTCATAGTGATTAGGTAGTGTTCTGTTTTGACTAATTTTATGTATACTGGGAACTGAAGTGAGACCCTATGTTTTATGTGTTGTAATAACCTTCTCTTAAAATCTAAAGAGTTGGTGTTGAAATAAAACACTCTGCTTAAATAGAGAGATAAATATTTAAAAGAGAGATATTTTAAAAGAGACAGAAAAATTAAACTAGCAGCCATTAGGAAAACTGTTACAATGTTACAAGATCAAATTGAACATGTCAACTGATCTTTTCAATATGGAATGCTAATAAGTTCATACTATTCTTATGAGTGCATATTATGACGAGGATATCTTGGTATAAAGAATCCAGTCATATAAGCAAATGTATTTTTAAAACACTGCTAGAAAGATAGATATTCTATAATAAATCTTTAATGTAATATTCATGCATTTGTCACCCTTTAAAAAATACCACTGTCCCTTCACAGTCCTCTGGATTCATGGTCATTATTTGGCATTTTCACAAGGTTCCTTCAGAAAACATGTGAACCACATCTTCTCTTAAAAGTTTGGCTGCTCACCATGAATTTCCTCTCACCTCATACAAGTAAATCTGCACTTTTATTTCACCTGGCCTTATCTGTGTCTGTTGTTGACTTCTCAGAGCAGTGGGTTTAACATCCTAGCTCAGGTGTACATTGCCACGTACCAGAGAGCCATCAGCATATCCGGCCACACAGAGCTGTCATAAATCTTACTCCTAGCCTCGCTGGTCTTCCTAGCACAGGTCCTCAGCTAAGCTTCAGGTTATTTCTATGATATTGAAATGCTCAAATGTCATTTTTCTATAGAAAAAAACCAAAAAACAAAGAAAATTCCCCCCCCCCCAAAAAAAACCAAAACAAACCAAAACAAAGCAAAAAACCAAACATAGGTAAATTGCTAGTGATAAACAGTGTGGCAGAATTCAGGCTATAAGGGATTTACAGATAAAGAAGTTTCTCATTGGATGTCTGCAGGGTATCTAATTTTTGCCATTTATATACCCAATTTTTCTTACCACATTTCCCAATGTCTGTATGTTTTCTTGTCAGCTGACGTGATATAGACAAAAAGAGGGAAATGAGAAGACTTTAATTAGTAATCTCACTAATAACTCAATAGTTTCTGAGGCTGGAGTTTCTATTTGGAAGGGTTGGAGGCAGGCTGGAATAGAAAGGGCTCAGCTCAACTGTCCCCAGGTGGACATCTAGTGCTAGAGCTAAGATGATGTAGGCTATTTATCACCATCTACATGGCGCTGGTAGATGTGACACGTAAGACCCAAGGGACACCTGTGTCCTTCTGGAAATGCAGCTGCAGACCAGGTGGTGTGTCCTGGAGTATCTCAAATGGTGCTTTGTTTCAGCAGCCTAATCAGGCCTCAACAGCACAGGACTCCTCAAACTATTTTCTCCTCTCATCCTTGACTGGGAAGCAGCACTAATAAGACTGAGGCTGCTACTTATTTTCTTTTTCTCTCTTTCTTTCTCTCTCTCCTTACTAATGGAGCCACTAATGGCGGTTTCAGTCCTGCAGTAATTATTACTCTGACCTGAAGCACAAGCTCATTGAGTGGAGTCAACTAGTAATGATTTCCAGTCACAAGTGATTTGGGTGATTTTGAACCCGTGACCTAGCTGTTGAGGTGAAAGTTGCTGTAATTATTCCTCAGAGCAATTTTCTTTCTCGTAAATTAGTTTGGCTCACTATTCTTCTCACAGTTTCATAAAAGAAATGAGTTGTATGTCTGAAGGCAAGTCTAAATTGATAGTTATTTAATCTCTCCACCTGTGTCTACACATGAATGGAGATGCTTGAGCTCATGGAGATCTGAGGTAGTAAATCTAGTAAATCCATCTACTGCAGTGCCACATGCAGTTGAACATATCCCACTTCTGCCATGCTAGTGACTGTGTGTCCAGATTTGCTTTGGTGAATTCTGCAAGGAGTTCAGTTGTGTGGTTGCCACTTACTGTTGCAGGTTTTCGCTAGTTCAGGTACCTCTATGCTCTGTTTCATTGTGTAGATGCATTTCTTGTAGTTTGTCCCATGCAATCCAATGTCATAAGTCCTGCCCCACTTTTGAACCCATTTCTTTTATTAATTTATCAGGTTCTGCTGCACAAGATGCAGGCTTCTCACATTGTCTGAAACTGGCTCTGACAGCCTGGTGTCACCTCATATTTGGCCAGTTCGGATTGACAAGTTGTTTATCAGTCTGACAGTGGCCATAATGTGTGTGTGTGTTAGTGGATTTCTGTGATACTGGTGTTCAAATATTAAGTACTGCAAATGTGAACTTCCCTTAAGCTACCTGTTTTTCAAAGATGTGAAAGACTAGAATTCCCAAACTGCAGGATTTTGTTCTAGGAATTAATTCCTCTAGGAAGGTTTAGGCAATATACAGGTTGTTTCAAAAAGATGGACCCAATTTCAAAGCAGTATATTTCACTATGGCAACATAGTGTCTCGATGTTGTCCGTATAGCAGATGGGTGGAACATAGAGCGTATATAAAAAACTAAAACTTGATAACTCATTAAACTGTTTTTGTAAAATTTTGTGTAATTGTAACATGTTGCCATTTTGGAATATGCTGCTTTGAAATTGGGTCCATCTTTCTGAAACACCTTGTATTAAATTTCACAATTTTTTTTTCCTCACTCATCAACACCTGCTAAACCAGAGGATACTATACATGAACACTACTGCAGAAAGCACTGGCAAAGGGATACAGGTTGAAAATTTTGTAGACATTAGGAATTTACATGCACAGACAGACGTTGTTCTTTCCCAGTGACAAACCATCAGCTTCCATCAGCATTACCTTCCATTTGGAAGGTAAACTTCTTTCTGACTCATGAAATGATTTTTTGTTTGTCCTTTCTGGCTTGTGAAGTGGTACAACTGTTTGTAACGTGTTGTCCTGGTTCCCAGAGGAGTTTTACATTGTTTATGGCAATTAGGTTTTAAACCATTCAGATCAGGAACCACCAATGCTCATAGAGGTTTTAACTTCTGATAAGTCATACAGGTTTTGCAGGTAAAGCATTGTCATCTCAAATGTAGATTCAAACGTAATATTCCTTCTGGTTAGTTGAAGAGTGTCTGAAACAATATGTCATTGTATTGCTCTACTTTTTATGCATTTCAATAATAGCTTTGGCTCTTTATTTATTTATTTACGGTTGGCTGAGCAGATTGGTACATTTAACAAAACATGAAATTTAGCCACTTGCCAACATGAACAATGAGGGTGTTTATGAGGCCAGATCTGCCTACAATAAAACAATGGAAGCCCAACAATAGCGTGCGAACAAAGCTAAACCAGGGAACCAGTTTTGTAGTTCACGTGAATCAGACAAATAAAACAGTATGTGAAACAAAAATTGGAGACCAGGATTTCTGCAATGCGGCTGAGAATCATGCACCCTTTTTCACTCTCTTTGTCCTGCTAAATTTGAGTTTCACTGGAGCACCTTCAGTGGTAGAAATGAAGAACTTTTACTATGTATTTCCTCAGCTCAAAGTAATCTGTAGTACTTTGGATGGAGCATGAAGGGCAAGGCATATAGAGTTCCTTTATTCAAGAGGAGGATGGATGTGAACCTGTATATTCCATATGCTAAATGAGTTCCCAGATAAGGCAGATGGTTTGAAAATTAATGCCATAGACTAACTTCATTTTACTTTTTCTCTTAATTTTTTAAAAATTGTTGTATTGGACTAAAAAAAATGTCCTTCAGTCTACTGCCTTGTGGTACTGCCCTTGATGTCTTTCAAACAGAATAAGTAAATTTACACATGTACCTGTTCATGTATAGCACTCTAAGCATGGCTTTCCTGGATATGATCTTTGTATGGGATGCTGTTGTCTTCTCTATTACCCCAGATCTTAAAAATCTTGGGTCTTAAATAATTCAATCAAGCATCAGCAAATTTTGGCTGCAAGTGAGGACCAAGCACTTGTGTTGGGCAAATGAAACAGAGAGCTCATTGAAAGACTACATATGGAAATTGCTACCTACAGAGGATCCACTCAAAATGTGTACGTTATGAAGGACTCTTGACACTTATCTACATTCATTTCCAGAATGAAGGATGTTCTGAAGTGAAAAACATCAAATGCCATGGATTTTACAAAGCTTGTTCCTGTTGCATGTCATGACATATAGTCTACAATAGTCTTGAAGTCTAGAAATATTATCTATGAAATATATTACAGCCTATAAGTCTGTGATAAATGACCTGTGTGGGAAAAAAAAGGAGCTGGCAGCTTGAGATTACTGAATCTTTATTTATTCTGTAATAAATTCCTTGTGTTTCTACATATTGAAAAAAATTCATTTGAATAAATTAAAGTATGTTCATTTTTAGGTCAACCATGTGGTCCAAGGATTTTTCTTTTAATTTTACCAAAAGCAGATGCTGAAATTTGTAAATATTCATTAACATCAGGAGCATTTTAGGCTCTATCTTTTTTTTTTAATTTTTCCTTTCCAGTAAGTTATTTGAAACACTCAAGTGCCAAATCAACATAACTGACATTTTAGGTCCCATAGAGTTTTTAAATAAATTTCCTGGCTTTGAAGTTCACTGTTCATATATGTATACTTGTGCGTGTATTTTTGTGTGTGCTGGTTCATACAGACTAGAGTTAGTATGTGTCCTGGTTTCAGCTGGAGTAGAGTTATTTTTATTCCTAGTGCTGAGTCTTGGATTTATGGTGAGAATAATGTGGATAACACACCGATGTTTTAGTTGTTGCTGTGCAGTGCTTATACTAAGTCAAGGACTTTTCAGCTTCCCATGCTCTGCCATCGATGAGGTGCACAAGAAGCTGGGAAGGAACACAGCTGAGAGAACTGACCCAAACTGACCAAAGGGATATTCCATTCCATATGACACCATGCTCAGCAGATAAACTAGGGGGAGCTGACTGGGTGGAGGGGCAATCGCTGCTCAGGAACTGGCTGGGTATCAGTTGATGAGCGGTGACCAGCTGCATTGTGCATCACTTGTTCTGTGTATTCTTGTATTATTATTACTATGATTGTTATTATCCCTTTCTGTTTTATTAAACTGTCTTTATCTTAACCCATGAGGTTTACCTTTTTTTCCAGTTCTCTCCCCCACCCCGCTTAGGGGAGCAGTAAGTGAACAAACTGCCTGTGGTGTTTAGCTGCCTGCTGGCTTAAACCACGATAGTGCATTTGATTAATTTAAGTTATTTTTCCTCCTTTCACTAATAGCTGGGAAAAAAAAATATTTACTTTATTTCATTGTTGTAGCAAAGATGTGGAGGTTGTAGGAAAGCATGCAAGTCATCACTGGAAGGATGGAGGAGAGGAGGAGAACAGAGGTGGCAGTAGAACTGAAACAAGGAAGTTCGAAAGCCAAGGGAAGGGTTAGAGGTAGAGAAGGCAGTGGCAGTGATACTAATGGTAGCTTTGTATACTTTCATTTCATTCAAAAAGCTATGTACCAAGATCTTAAGCTGTTTTAATTTGATACTACAGTCACACTTTGGGACTTTTCCACATCTTGTAATTATCTAACCTTTTTTAAAAAATTAAACTTCTACTATTTTAAGGAAAATATCTCAGAAATAATTTATCCAATGAATTCTCCATATAAAGTGACTCTACAATGAAATTGCCTCCATGCCTGTGAATTAAATAGGCAAAGATTCTCCCCAGAGAAATTTTTTATTGTGAATCTGACTATCTAATCCATTTAAAATTAGCAGATTATAACTGACATTTCATTAAATTGCAACTTCTGCATACTGCTAGATTTGGGGCTTCAAGTTGGTTGGTCAGGACCTGATCCTGTAGCCTTACTCATACAAATAATACTATGTAGGTATAAACTTCCATTGCATATGTGAAGTCTCCATGTCTACAGAATAATATATTTTGATTAGTTCAATAATTACCTGTAAATGTCGCTCTTTTATTGTATGTGATTCTGCTTCTGGATTTAACTGTGTAATTCTGCACATGTATTAGTCCTTCATTAACAGTCACAATAAATTGTGCAGCTGGAGTGAGATAACTGCATCTGTGGGGCATAGCAAAATGCAAAATAGATATGCCAATTCCCTCGGGTTATGATTAGTCTATAGGAACCATTTTCCCTTGAGTCTTCTTTTGTTATTAGTGTAGGTCTTTATTGTAGGAAAGGCTCAGAGTAATGGAAAATTCATACACGCAGTTCAGAAACTTTTTAAAAAGTTAGGTGAGAAGTGAGGGAACAAAATAATTTAACTCCTTACATGCCACACTTCCTTGTTGCAGAAAGTACAACAAAGAACAAATTGCTCTGATGAAACATCTGGTGACTTCTGCTAAGGATGCAAGTCTCTGAATGTGCTTATCCAGCTTTAAGAGTCCTGCCACCAACCTGCCACTCACACTCCTCAATCTGAAAAGGGGACATTCTCACAGACAATTATATTATAGAAGAAAGATATTCGTTGCCATTTGGTGTCAAAGCACAGAGGGAAGTCAGATCTCTTCAAAGTAGTTTCTCTGCTGAGTTTGGATGTATTTCTTATTATAATGGCATACAGTTTTTATGCAGAAACTATGCCACCGATCCCGGTGGATTTGCAGGTGATTTACACAAGTGTAGCTGCCAATGGTGATTTACAATGGTGCACAAATTCAAATAGGCTGAAAGATCAGATTTCACAGAAAGATAACATGAAGTTACTTTCATTTCTTGACTTTATAACGGAAATGGAGGTAAATTTGCAATTAGTTCAGGAGAATGAACAATTTCAGCTGAGATCTTGCCATCACTACTCCATCAAAACAAAGATGCTTTTGCTGGAACAAAGAATATCATAGAATATCCTGAGTTGGAATGGACCCACAAGATTCATCAAGTTCAACTCCTGACTCCAGATGGGGCAACCTAGAAATTAAACCATATATCTAAGAATGTCCAAACACTTGAATACCGACAGGCTTGGGGCCGTGAGCACTTCCCTGGGGAACTTCTTTCAGTGCTTGACCACCCCCTCAGCGAAGAACTTTTTCCCAGTATCCAATCTGAACTTCCCCTGATGCAGCTTTAAGCCATTCCCTTGCACCCTTTCACTGGACACAAGACAGAATTGATCAGCACCTCCTTCTCCACTCCCCCTCATGGGGAAGTTGTAGACAGCAATCAGGTCACCCCTCAGTCTCCTCTTTTCTAAGCTGAACAAGCCAAGTATCCTCAGCTGCTCTTCATCAGTCATGCTCTTGGGTGCTTTCACCATCTTCCTTGCCCTCCTTTGAACATGTTCTAATATCTCTGTATCCTTCCTACATTGTGGAGGCCAAAACTGCACCAGTGCTGAGTATAGTGGGACAATCACTTCTTTCAACCAACTGGTTATAATGTGCTTAATGGATACAGTTGGCCCTTTTGGCCAGCCAGGGCAAATTGTTGACTCATATAGAGCTTACCATCAACCAAAACCACAATCATAATGGTAATAATCTGCCCACTGTCTTCCATGGTAGGTGGTACCCATTCTTAAATAGTGTGAAGCAAGAGTTAAGCTTGAAGTCAAAACTGACAGCAGACCTCTTTTTTTCCCAAGACAATTCAGCAATGCATCAGCTGTCACAGAACTCAATAATCACCCAGACTCCAGGGCTTTATTCAGGTTCATTGATGATATTGATGACTGAGGAGACTAGATCAGAGGATGATTCTACTTCTATCAAATTGTAAATTATGTGTGCTCTGTTTATGGCATCTGGGGAAATGTGTAACCTAGTTATATACAACAGCTCAGATCCCTATTTTGCAGTAGTGGAAAGAGTAAAAATCAGTGAAAACCAAGAATAAGCAAGGTTGTGAGTTTTAGTATACTTGCAGTTTTAGTAAACAGAGGTCTGCAGTAGGATATTCATGAATTCCTGACTGTGCTGGGATACTTGCCAAAGCTAATGTTTTGTTCAGAGATACGAAAGCCTTTCAATTAAATGTTCAGGTGCCAAAAGGTTAAGGTAGAATTGTTCTTTCTTTCCAGTTTTTGCAAAGAAGACACAGAAGGATCCTATTAATATTATAGGAGTGAACACTTCATGAAGGCATAGAGGAAACAGTGCCTAGCAAATACAATAATTCCTGAGAGGACAAAAGACAGTTGAATTTTTGGAAAAGTTCATTATTAGGGGAATTTTTGTTGGCAGAATTCTTGGAACCAGACACGTAGTAGCCCTATGCCTTAGGACTCATGGAAGTCACGAATAAGTCAAGAAAAATATTACAGTTTGTTTAATCCTTTTACAGTTCCATAAATAAGTGTCAGATTTGTTGAGAATTATTGATTTTTTTTACAGTCTGTTGAAGGATTGATTCTCACTTTTCTCTGTCTCAGGAAGAATGTTTCACCAAAAAGTAATATTTGTACGTATCTAGGGGATGAAATATCAGGTAAGAAGCAGAAGCACAGTTTATAGTTGACAATGTAGGCAGGTAAACTGTGTTTGATATGTCTTCAGTTGCAGCAATTGTTGATGACCTTCATGACAACATTAAGGTGTGGTGTGGTTTTATTTTTTTGTGTGTGTGTGGTTTTTTAAAAATTTTATTTTGTTTATTGTCTTTGGAACCACTCATATAAACACAGCTCTGAAAGATATGGCTTCAAATATTAAGTTTCCCTCTTGGCTTCCATGCTGACTTGTAGGAAATCTAACCTTTTGAACTCACACTTCATTAACTCAGAGGCTCATGAAGGCAAATGTGTTGAAGTTAAGGCAGGCACTCATTTATTCCAGAAACTCTTTCTTTCTCATAAACTTCTCACAGAATGCACAAATGTTCCCAGAACTGCACAAAAGGTTCAGGTTGACTGGAGCATTTTGCCTCAGACACAGTTCTGAGGGGTAGCAGGTATCATCACAATATTTGATTGTGTTTCCTCATATGTGGATGGCTTCAGTCTCAACTTTTATTCATTGGAATCTCAAAAAATATTGTATTATTTACTTCCAAAACATCTACTGTTCCATTGTTCTTGAGGAAATTTGTTGTACTATATCTGTGGGTTTTTTATACCTGACTTGGGCCCCTCAGTTCAAGAAGGATAGGGAACTGCTGGAGAGAGTCCAGCGCAGGGCCACGAAGATGATGAAGGGAGTGGAGCATCTCCCTTATGAGGAAAGGCTGAGGGAGCTGGGTCTCTTTAGCTTGGAGAAGAGGAGACTGAGGGGTGACCTCATCAATGTTTATAAATATATAAAGGGCGGGTGTCATGAGGATGGAGCCAGGCTCTTCTCGGTGACAACCAACAGTAAGACAAGGGGTAATGGGTTCAAGCTGGAACACAAGAGGTTCCACTTAAATTTGAGAAGAAACTTCTTCTCAGTGAGGGTGATGGAACACTGGAACAGGCTGCCCAGGGAGGTTGTGGAGTCTCCTTCTCTGGAGACATTCAAAACCCGCCTGGACGCCTTCCTGTGTAACCTCATCTGGGTGTTCCTGCTCTGGCAGGGGAATTGGACTAGATGATCTTTTGAGGTCCCTTCCAATCCCTAACATTCTGTGATTCTGTGACTTCCTGATGACATTATATACTGATCATGTTTGCTTCACATGAAAGGACTTCACAATCTTTTGATTTTTCACACACCATTTCACAAAACACAGCATAGATTTTTACTTATCTCAGCATAAATGTCAATGCTATATGTTTATCTTACTTAAATGAGCAGTTGCAGCTGAGGAAACACAGAAACAGAGGGACACTATAATAACATCTGCACAAATGACTTGATACAGCATGGTACCCACCACTGCACTTTTAACACACAGCTTTCTCCTCTGCTGATCGGGATTGACTGGCAATTTAGCTTTGGCTAAAAGTTCTCACTTCCCAGTGGAAAAAAAAAAAAGAATACAGAATCTATTTTGTATTTTGTCTACAACTCCACAGGCTTGCATAATACTTTTCTTTCTGTTCATAAAATGTGTTCTCTTCTCCTTGAGACAGCACTAGAGAGAAGATCCTCCACTACCTATTTTGAAAGTAGGTTCCTAAATCTGTAAATGTTTCTTTTCCAAATTCTAAGAGAGTTCTGTGTCAGAGTTTGACAGGACGTCTCTTACTGTGTTTATTCCTGTTAAGATTATCTCTTCTTTTTCTTGTCTTCTGCCAAACAATCCTGGTTCACCACTGATACTGATTAGCTTTATCTGTGTAGAAACCTCTACTACTATGGGCCAGGGTGACAAAATCTGGCCTGCAGTAAAGAACAGGTTATTCAGAGGAAAAAAAGTCAGGTGGTTGAACTAACTGGACACTAATGGCTAGGTGCCACAAGTGCAGATGATGGAACATTCAGGAATGAATTCTTTATCTCAGCCTCATGCACAATACTCAGGTACCTGTTGTGTAAAATTAGATATTGTATTATCAGTCCAAAGTTTAAGTACTGTGTATAATGTCTGTGATAGCTGAACAATCTCTTGACAATTGAGGGTTTAGTTGGAAAATGAAAAGTTTTTTAAATACTTCAGAAAACTTTTCGTTATGGACTTTATAGTCATTATGGTTAACGAATAAATGAAAATGTTAATATGTTAGTAATTCCTATCTGAACAGATCTGGCTCAGTAATTGTTGCAAGACATCATTCATTTGTACTGCTCCAGAGAACATATACTGTCTGAATTCGTCTTATATTCATTAATTCCTTTCCACTTCACACATAAATACGGTACTTGACATGCCGTCCTTGGTGATGTATAATAGCAATTTGCTTCTGACCTCAAGGTCACTTTCTTTTTTGTGTGTGCTAAAAGCTGAGATTTCAGGAAATCTGTGTGATGCTCATGGTAGAACTGATGCTCTATAAAAACCCCTGTTGCTATACAATAAACAGTTAATTACTTGTAAGGTTATCTTTTATTGTAAAGATACAAGTGTAGTTGCTTTGCTACACTTTTACAAGTGTAGTTGCTTTGCTACATGTATGCCAAACTTTATTTCATGGACTGGAATGAGATATATGCCTGCTTCCGTATGTACCAAAGCACTTCATACCCAGTTCAAGCTACTGTTTGCAGTTTTAAAAATCTGTAGTACTGGGTGCTGCTTACTTCCAAGGCCTGAGTTTCATGAGTAGGCTCAGACTAAGGACCTGGTTGACAGAGACTATCTGGAAGGAAAATGGAAAGCCTCCACTGGGAAGAGATAATTGTTTATCATGAAAAGCAGCTTACTATAATCATTGTAATTTAAAGTAAGACTATGGTATGTAGCATTTAACCTTCATACTCACAGTTCAGTAAATGCTGCAAAAACCCTGCATGAATTTGTAAGCTAGGGAGTTGTAAGGGCAACAGAGAGAAGAAACAAACTCTGTCGTGTGGCCTGGAGTGGTGGCTGGCAGCCCCATGCCAAAGGACATTCCAGATACAAAGAAGAAGGAAAGTAGATGTTCCCTTCCCAAAGGCTGGTCAGTACACGTACTGGTTGCAATTTCTATCTAACTTGAAGAAAAAAAAAGAAACAAATAAAGCAACTGTCTGATGGGAAATCTTGAAGAGCGAGGAACAATGGGCAATGGGTTCTGCTATTTATTATTTGATCCTACTAATGTAAAAAATGCTAAGAAACAGGAGAAGATAGTTTTTACTGAGAAACATGCACATTGACGTGTGGGTCTTCTCCACTTCATAAGTGACAGAGATTACAGGCAGTAGTTCCAATAGCTACCAAAAGAAAAAAAAAAAGCCAACAATAGCTGACAACAGCCTTCAAAAGCCTACCCCAAAGAAAGTTAGACTTTTTGGTTTAGACCACTGCGCCCTGTCAATCTGCTCTGTACTTGCCTTCAGTTTCGCAGTTACTGCCCGCCATCCACTCTCAACGCGTGTGAATGACCCCTCCTCAGCCCTTCAAGGGGTTTTCCAGGAGGATTTTTCAATTAGGATACAGGACTTGGAGGAAAGGACTGATGGTTTTGTCTTGCTTTCAGAAGAGGTGTTTTCTGACCTTTTCTGACATCTGAGAAAGGCTTCCTAAGGGTCATCCTTGAACTGTATTCGTTGCTCAAGACCCAGAGAAATAGTACCGCAAACTATTAAGACGCCTGATTTCAGCAGGCATGTGTCTGACTTCTAGTGCTGTAGATCTTGCAATTTTCTTTACAGTTGTTCTGACTAATGCAAATTTGTGTGATTTTAAAGGTTTTAAGCTATGAAACCCCTTTTGTCATGTGCATTTCAAGTCTTTTGTGTTTTCAGATATTTTCTAAACTATCTGATCATCTCAGATTTGTGCAATGAGGCTGGAAGCCCCCTAGAGTGGGATTGGGATGGAGTAATTTAGTCCCTAATTTTTCTGGCTGTATTTTTATAGCGATTATCATAATTCTGGTATACTGATATTTCAGTAGTGCAGAATTGGAATTATCCTGCCAGACCTGGATATGCTTCGGTCTGTGAACATGAAGTCTTTTCAGATTGTGGGTGTGTTAAACTAGCAGTCTAGAAGACAGTAATTGATGATACTGTTCATTTTCCTGTATTTCTCCAAACTGAAATAAAATCAAGCTTGCTGGAGGAAGCTGTGTGGTTCTACTTTCTCTTCAGTGGTTACGCTGGGAGTGGCGTGGGTGGAGAATTCTGTTTCTAAGGGAGAAGAGCTGAAAATTGACCCAAAGAAGAAATGGCAGGTCAAAACCACTGCTTGAAAAGCAGACCTTTGTCACTAGAATGACTCCACACTTCTTTCTGTTGCCAGATTTTCTGCATTATTATGAGTATATCCCAGCAGCCTTTCTGTGTGCTGTACCACTTCTGCTCTACTGAGCTTCAGGCTTCCCTCATTCTTGGAGGATTTTACTCTCACTCTTTGCACATTTTGTGGAGTCTTTATGATCGAACTGTTCCTTGACTTTGTATGATCAATGTATGACAGAGGAAAGTTACCTACCTGCCTGAAATGAAGTTTAAATGCTGAAATGTGAGATCACGACTGTTAGACTCAAAGAATGGAAGACTTTTCATTCAAGACATTTAATGACAAGTTTTATAAAATGAGGGGCAGGATGCAATATGTAGAAAAGAGGATGCATGTAGCTTCTAGCTTGTTTCTAAGGATGAACATAAGAATGAAAAATATCTTCAGGAATTTAGAAGAATGGTAAGCTGTGTTGATTAAAAATAAATGTAGAAAGAACAGAAGAAGTAGAGGCAATGGTCCATGTCTGCCTTTCACCCTTGTTTTTCTGATTTGCCTGCTCAACAGATTTATATTTTGTGCTTGATTTGGGAATCTCTAAAAAAATAAGAGCAATAGAAATGAAGATTTAGGTAAAGATGCAGAACACAAAAGAGCAGAAAAGGGCAGAAACAGGATGGCGGAAAGAAAGTGGCGGGGCTTTTTCAAACTACTCACTCACTAGCCAGGAGTGCTGGTGAAGAAGCTGGAGAAGGGTATTCCCCTCTGCCTTTTTATTCTTGTTTTCTTTCTTTCACTCCTGATCTTTCTCTTTCTTGACATTTAAAATCAAAACTGTCTGTCAAATTCCAGCCAAATTCAAGGATGAACTGCTCTACAAAAAAAAAAAAAAGTGTTTTGGAGAGATCAGTGGAAGAGAGAAAAAGAAATTTTCCATGTCATAGCTCTTCAGTGTGCTGCAGCAGAGGAACAGGAGAGTATACATAGTTGTTGTGCATAATTTATATAAAATGTGAATCTGTATGACATACAACCATAGGAGCAGCCACTGTAATTGAAACAAATATGTTTTGATCGTTTTGTGTACTCTTAGGTGGGTATAGATAATATTTAGTTGTGAAAGAGAATAGGGAGGTATAGAAAATATTTAGATGTTAAAGTGAAGGAACTATATTTTAAATCATTGCCTACCATTCAGAGACAAATCCACTTCTTCCTTTTTTTCCCAAGTTGGTTTTCATAAACTGGAATGTGCAGTCTAAATTTGCAATAAGAACAATTCAAATTTCATGGGGTTTTTTATGTTCTCAAGTGCTATGGTCTAATAGATCATTCTGCCATCAGTTTTCAGATTAAGGAAGAAGGTGTTTAGAAAAGAGATTTCTCCAGTAGTAATATTCAAGATGTCTTTACAGGGAACATGAGGACTATTTAGAAGGACTGTTATGGTATAAAAGGGGAGGTAGCATAACAATATCTTCCCCCTACTGTTTACATTCTTGATTTTAAGCTCCTGAGGTGAAGGAAATAAAATCAAGTCGTCTTGAACTAAGCATTATTATTTCTGCCAGACAATGGAAACAGTTTCTCAGCATGGTAAAGGGTTTGCTGGTAGTTTCTGAAAGGAGGGAAAATAATTTTTGGTTGCCTACAGATTTCCTGGCAACTCTCATTAAGGAAGCTTGTGGGCTTCCGAGATATCACTTGACCTGGTCTAAAGAGTAAAATAATCTTCCCAGGCATTGCTCAACATGGAAAGAAAACCAGAAAATTCTTGACTGGTGAGGTGCAAAATTCCTGGGAGTGTACATGTACTATAAATTTTGGACTATTGCTTATTGTAAAAACAAAACCAAACCAAGCAAAAAATAATCCTTTCAAATAAAAAATGTTGTAAAGTACTAGTACTTTGCCTAGGACTGGAAATTATGGTTGTGCAGAATATCGGATCTCACTCAAGTCCTTCATAGTTTTCAAACGAAGGTTATTTGCTGTGTTTTCTCCCTTCCCGTTATGAGAGCGCCCTCCATTTGAACATCTTTCCAAGATGTGGTGCAGTAGGGCTGTTTGGGAAATCCCAGAGCACTTTGTGGAAAAATGATGCCTCTTCTACCATTCTTGGCATGGTCCTGGTGCTGCTGGATTCCCCAAAACCAGAGTCCTGAGGTGAGCAGAGTGGAAGACGTGGTCCTTATTTACAGACAATTAAATCCAATGCTTGCACAGTGTTTCCTTACAAATTGCTTACAGCTGTTTTTTTCTGAATTCCTGGTTGTCATTTGAAGCTCACCCCAAAACGGCTTTCCAGCCTTTGTGCAAGCCTACAAAATAAGAGGACACAAGCAAGCATGCCAGGATGAGTATTGATGGACCATTACAATATGGCTTACTGCCAGTCGAGAAAGTAAACCTGGGAGAAATATTGTTAAACGAAGACCTCAGTGGGCCATGTGTTCCTCCTCTTCTTTAGCACTCCTCTTTCACATCAGTTCCAGGGAGGCAGCCTGCTAGCCCCAGATGGTCTGATGAGCCACTCACATCTGGCTCTTCTTAAGGGAGTTAATCTTAATGAGCTGAGCATCTGGGAAATCAGAAATGAATACCTGGAGTGATACCTTCATTTTTTCATCTGTCGATATGGGTAATCGGAGAGTCTGAAAATGTGAAACTCTGCAGTCTTGGGAGAGTGAAGGAGCTGATGAGCACTTGTGTTCTTCAGTGCCGTGGCATGAATGGGCAAGTCACTTACTTTGATCATACCAGGACTCTGCTAGTGAGGGCTTCCTCTTCTATTGGGAATTTATCTTTCATGTTCACAGCTCTGAGCTAATCTCTAAATACTTTAAAGGAAGTGCAGAAATTTTGTGCAACTCCTGTGAAATACACCACGGGGAAGGGTTTAGTCAATTTTGCAGAGTGGTCGCAGCACAGGCAAATCACTGACAGAAGGAGAACTGTTTTTGATTTGCCAAAATGTAGGCTTCAATAAGTATTTCCACTAATGAGGAGGCTTTGAAAAGACATGGTCCTGTGAGCACTGCAGCCAGGGTGAGGAACTAGAGTCTGTTTCAGTAATGTGTAGACTGCAAATCACAGCTTCAAATCCAAATACAACCAAATAAAGGTAGTATTAACCTCTTATCTAAAGGGTTCTTCACTTTCATTCTCCTGAGGTTTGGCTGCTTATAATATGGGGTATTTGCAGCTCCCAGGGTGACTTTTGCTGGGCAACTCATTAGACATCTGTGTCTCAGTTTTCCCATCACTGTGATGACAACATTTATGTACTGCACTGAGGCTGTGTAAGGCTTAATTAGATAACATTTCCAAAACCTTTTGAAAATGCTGTAAGATCTTCAATTGCTGAATGTTACCAGATTAAGGAATGGGTGATATCTCAGGCATGAGCAGTGTGATGAAAGAAGATGTTTTACTTTTGACTTAGATATAAATATGTCATGTTGCTTCATGAATGACTGAATTAGTTGTTCTTCTGAAGCATGCTTTCAGTTTGCCATAGAATCAGACTTTGCTTCTATTTTTATTCTGCGTGCACAGACATACACTTTGACTAGTTCTTTAAAGCTTTAGCAACACACTAAACCCACAACTCTGCTTTGTACTTTACATGAGCTGAGAAGGGTTGAAGCTCCGGCAATCTTCACAAATTCCACATCATGTTTGTCCTTGCTCTTGAAGTCCTTGACAATTCTGGCAAATGCCCTAAAAGCCATTGAAAACATTTTTTCACTTGGATTAGTAAAACTATCAAGAATCTCTGTAAATATAGCTTGGAGCTCTTCTGCAAAACCAGACATGTTAAAAGGGCTGAAATAACTACCATTTGCTATAAACTGGATGGAGAGGAAAATAATTAGAAAGCGCCAGTCCAATGGTGCGTGCACTCAGCCATCTGCTACAGGGACGGTGAGCTTTGGAGGCAGGAAAAGAATGTTATTTTCCATTTTCCTCCACATTCAGGGCTCGCCATAGTGCCAGTGCACAATGTTCTGATCCTGCTGTAGCCTTCCTTGTTGTGCCTTTTCTGAGTGAAATATGTTTTTTTGTCTGATGATAACCAACTTTCTGGTTCTTGTTTATTCCCTGAATTCATTGATGATCTTCAAGATTTAGGGCCATGAATAAACAACTGCCCAGTTACCTTCTGCAGATGCAGAGCAGCATTTCCAACCCTGAGAAGACCAGCTCAGCTAATGGTAGGATTTGGGTCAGCGTGTCAGTTTTTCAAGTGGCCCACGATATCCTCATCTTTTAATACTTTGTAAGTGAAGTCAGTACAGAAGAGCTAAAATAAAATTAAGTGATTGGCAAACTAATGGGAGAGGCTTCCTAAGGTTTGCCATTCTGGAACTTCTTAGTTCTGTAACAACTAAGAAAATCAGCACTTCTAAAGTCCACTTTGCTCTGATTATGAACACTATCCTTGCTCAGTGCCTTAACCTTCAAAATGCTAAGGGTCTTCTATTTTCAGTCATGTAGTCTGCCTTTTACATGCAATCTGTAACATTTTAACCAAGATACTGTGGCAATATTTTCCATCGTAGTTCTCACACTGTTGTTGTGCTGTTATTCTCACCATCTTACACCTGAAAAGCCAATATTATTGTTATATCAGGTTTCTCATGTGAAGTAATTGCCAACTGGCTCTTTGTTATCCACTTTTTCCTAGTCCTGTTTTTGAAGCTTTTAGTTTACATCAGAAAAAAACCCAGTACTCAGTGAACAATGAAGTAGATAATAATAATCTAAATAGCCAATAAGTATTACTCAATGATGTACGTGCATAAAGATTGACAAGAGATGACTGGGCAGCACCTGTGGCGGATCAAAATATGTTCCAGTTAGCTCTACTAGTGGGAACAATCACAGGAGGTCCTGATGAAAAGTATCCAGGATTATGGGAAAAAAATGGTCAAAAATCATCATCAACATTTTCTGTTCTTGGTAGTAACCTTGAAGTCAGTGTATGTGACTAGCCAAAGACCCCACAAATAAAACTTTCTGTATATAACACTATCTATTTCAACATCCTCTGTGCGACAGCATGTCAAATACATGCTAAGGAGTGATTCAAGCCTAGGACAACGTAACTATTGATGTGAGTCACTCTTTTGTTGAGATAGACTGACAGTGTTAAGCCTCAGATACCCCTAATTGCTCAAAATAGGAAAGAGGCTCAGCCCAGCACTCAAGGTCATCACAGTCAGCTTCTGTACCCACTAGCAGAAGAGGTGAACCACCTTGGTAAAAATGGAAAAATCAGGTCTGTAGTAGTGCTTGACAATGATCTCTAGGATAAATATGATTGCTGTTGCCATTAGAGAAGAAGGAATAATCCAAGGAAGGATACATTACACAGCTAGTAAGTTGCGTAGTCCAACCAGATGAACTCAGCATTTTCCCCTTTCCTAGCTAGAAGAAGAACACCTTCCAGGTAAGTCTTTGACACTGATAAACATTTCAACAAGGTTGATTAATTTAACCAAGGATGATTTACCCTTTTTAATGGTATCTCTTGGAGTATCGGGTGCACAGCTGGATTCAGGACAAAAAGTGGACTAACCGGTAATCAGCTGGCAGGCCTGCACAGGTAGCCCAAGGCATACAGTAAAACAATGAGAGTTCCACTGTCAATTCAAATCAAGCACTCTTCCCTAGCAAATATAATAAATTCTACTTTTTACTATCAGTGTTTGGTAATGTACTAGGCAGAAAGGAATTGTGGGGTTTGTGTTGATTAGTTCTATCCAAATCTTACCAGTCTACTTCATGACGAAGGGCTGACTGGCTTTTAAGTAGGAAAGTGTATACACCCGAATGTCCACAGCTATTGAGACAAGAGGGGTAGATGATTTTGGCACTTTGAGTCCCGGCACTGTATCCTACCTACATATGACTAACAGATTCAGCACAGCTGCTGTTTCTAGTTCTATGTTGGCACATTCATTATTTTTTCTGCTGATGTTCAACATGTATTCTGTGATGTACAGTTGGGTTATCAGTCCTATTTATATAATGGTATTAAATAATGTGCCTTGTAATATCCCAGTACAGAATGTGACGGGAGTCCCATCGCGTTTCACTGGAATTCCAGCTTACTTCAGATTTCAACCCCATTGAACCATCATGTTATGGCTAGGAAAGCCATTCATTTCTCCCATTTCTTTTCTGCTTCATAGCAGACAAGTTGATGATTAGATGCCCCTTATTTAGGTAAAGAAAAAGGATGGGTGTCACTTTGGAGTTGCTCTCTTTGCATTTTCTTCACTTTAAATGTCTCTTCTTCCCCCAGATTAAAAGGCAAGCAGGCAAGCAAGCAAGACATCCAGATGCCAGCTGAGTATCTCTGGGGTTGTTGTTCTTCTCATAATCTGGTGAGTACAACTCAAAACAACCTTCACTACAAGTCTCAGTGAAGCAAGCCTAACTGCTTGGATTAGCCCAAACCTGATCTACCATGCTAATAACATTTACATTTTCATTTTGTTGCCATTATTGTACCATCTTATGCCCTTTATATATTTTTGTTTATAAAATATTGAATTTTAGTACACAGACTCTGCTATGAGAAAAACAGGCAGATAAGACAGTGGAATACAGGCTCTGAAAGTAGAATAAGAGGGAGATAGACAACAGGAGAGATATTGTTTCCAAGTAGACAGATATTTTGCATTTTTGTTTGAATTTGGAGAATAAATAGAAAACTAGCAATTTCTCATCCTATTTGTCAAACAATCTTCTGACGATAGGTTTTCTTTTGCATCCATCAGTGTTAGAGCACATATTTTTACTCAACCCAGGGCATTATTATTGCAGATGACTCCACTCACCTTCATGAAAATACTTCTAGAGGATTCTCCTTTCTGAAAATTTTGTAAACCAGCTGTCTTAAAAGCATCCCTTATGAACTTCCTCACTCATCTTGTTTTTGGAGTTGATCTCAAACTATTGCCTATGAACAGTCTCCCTCCGTAGCTTGTAAAAATAGGATTATCCATTACATTAACATTTAATTACCTCACAAAACTGGATGCTTTGAATCTGTCCTCTGGGCCATACACAACATCTGGGAGACTTACTAAGTAATGTATCTGAATCATCACAAAGATTAATACAGGAACATAAAAAGCACCAACAGGCTTTTTGCATTCCTTATGATGGAATATCCTAAACAGGACTTTTTCCGCCCAGGAAAAAAAAAAAAAAAAGAAAAGGAGAAAGATAAATTTAACTTGAAAACAATCTGTAATTTTGCTATCTTTGCAATAAATACACTTTGTTATTCTCCCAAGCTATAGCAAATGATATGTTATTGTCACTCGAGCTGACAGTTAACAGAAGGAATCTGTCACCAGCAATCACAATTACCACTGACCAGGTAGCAATGGTACAGCCATTACCCTCCACTGCTGTAACTGTCTGAGGATGAATAGGTTGAGGTTTTCTTGATCAATTTTCAGGCTTTAAGATAACGATAATGATTGATTTTTTTTCTTCCATAAGAAGGAAACAATGTACCCACTAGGAACATTTTTTTTTTCTCCTGAAGAAGACAATGACATGAGGCCAAAAGGAAATTATGCTTTTGCCAATCTGTAAAATTAATAGCTTAAGTAAAGAGAGAGGCCCAGGAGCAAAAGATGAAGAAGCTGTAGTAGACCTGGCAAGAAGAAAAAGGACTACCCTAAACCATGTATTTCCACAGTCTCAGGCACACAGAGCTATGTTTGCCATAGCAGCATAATCCTTTCTCAATTTTCTTAGCACATTGATTTTTTTTTAAGCTAACAGTCCTAAATGTCTTCTAAGGTAAATAGGAGCCTGGAACAGAAAAATTATCAGACCTTGAAAGAAAAGGTCAAACAAACTGATAGTTCCTACTTGATATTTTTTTTTCTTTTAAATCATGTCTAAATTCAGTAATGATGAAAAAAAGTCCAAACAAGTATCAGTCTGCACAGTCTGCAGCCACTCTGCACTCAGGTCTTCTGCCAGTGTCTCTAATGAATCCCCATTTTTCATCTGCTAGGAGACAAAGAATGAGGAGATTTTACCTAACCTCTATTACTTGGGTCTATAAATGCAAGCAGATATTCCTTCGAAGCTCTTGTGTTTAAGGGTCACTTTGTCTTAAATCCTTACTTTTACTAGAATCAAACATCAGGAACCTGAGAAAGGCTTTATTGCAGAGATTCCATATTGCCAGCTTACTGTGACAATGATGGGACTCCCCATCCCGAACCCTCTTGAGAGACCTCTCATGATCTCCCTCGTGCTCACTCCCTTTCCTCACAGCTCTGATATTTCCTCCTAGTTTGCTTTACAGTGGCCACAGGTAATCCACAGATAATTCTGCAGGCATGTACCAAAAGCCTTCGGTTATGGAACGAGGCAGCACTGTGTCCTAAGCACACCTGCACGTTCTTACAGCAACAGGTAGGACAGAGGCATGGTCCTCAAAGCTGTGACTTAATTCCCAGCTTTCAAACTTTTTTTTTTTTTAACACCTCAGGGATCTCTGCAAGAACTTGGAGGCTGACATTTCTTTTGGCTCTGCCAGTTGAGTTGATGGCTGTAAATTGAAGAAAACGTACCGATCGTACCAGGTGTTACCAAACCTCTTCCCTGTCCTGCTGAGGAAGTGAGGCCGAGAGCAGTTGTGTGAAAGTGTGAAGAAACTGGACTTTCGGCAATCAGTTTCTTTACACTTTTACCCCACAAAATGAGCCTTGAGCCAGAATCACTGCAAAGTTAGCAAGATTACCTCCACCTCCTCTGCACATTTGCTATCTTTTGCTCTGTTCTTACCTTAGCACACTGTCTTGCACATAAACCAGTCTCTGACATACTCTCCATTGCATGATGGACCACAGTTCTCCTACCTGGTCAACCTGGAGATGTAGAGTCTGGCTTAAGATCAGCAAAATAATTTGTATTCTTACTTTGGGAATACAACCACTTACCTATTGCAGGGAAGGGAATGTCTCAGGAGGGCTGAGAGCATCTCCCCGGGGTGCTATAACTGCTGTAGCTGCCTGCCTGGCAGTGACTTTCTGTGTAGCCTGAAGGTGGAAATAAATTATATCTATGAACTATGTCACCCGGAAGAAAATAAAACTAATTTAGTTTGTGTTTCTCCTGTAGATTCATTCCTCTGTCTGGTTTATGTCCAAACAAGGTGAACGACAGTGTCTGTTTGGGATCGATTAACAGCTCTGAAAAAGGATCCTGTGCCAAATAACAAACAATGCAGCTTTGGAAGTGAGAAAAGCGAAAGGATTTGCTCTTCATGATATGTGCATCTGCTGCATTGCTTAACAACTTCGGTAGAGGCTGAGGGAGCTGAGGATTTTGCAAAATGAGATCATGAAACAAACACAAATGGTTGGACATGAGATGGTTTAGTAATCTAAGTATTTTCCTGCTGTGATCACTGGGCTTCTGATTATTTCTGATCTCTTCTGACAATTTATGTAATAAGAGGAGTTTAATTCCTGTTATGGTCCTACAGGGGCACTAATTCATATCTGAAATGCCTGTGTGTGAAAATTTGAAATGAGACATTTTCAGAAGCACATTCTCCCTGTTTTCTGCTACTTTCTAAGACTGAAAATGTTATGAATATTTTTTTTCCTTTGATTTTTGTTTTTGTACTTCTACCTTTGTCCATCAGCATCTAAAAATGGAAAGCTGTGGGAAATAAATGAAAACCAGCAAAGGATAAATAAAAGTAATTAGGCCCTAAAAAGGCCTTGTTTAGATGTGGGCAACCAGTTTGTTGATGCCAGCTTTTGACCAACATGACAATGTTGTTTTCTGCTTTTCAGACTGTTTACTTTTGTACAAACAGATCAGAAATCCTCATAGCAGCCCTGGGGAGGGACTGCTAACTGACTCAATTTGTTGGAAGAGTAGGAGGACTGAAGCCTCCTTGCAAACATCTGCCATTGCCTGGCTCACTTTAGCAGGCTGTAACTCTTTTAAGAAGACCAGAGATGAGGAGAAACAGTGGATTCACTCCAAATTTTCCCTGTGCCTGATGTGGCACTGCTGAAGCTGGGGACACACATCTTGTTTCAGCAATGTTACTTGAGAGATTGTCATTCCCAGAAGGTGGAGAGCTCTTTGCCACCATCTTCCTGCCAGGTCCTTGGATCCTCCTCAGATTTGCCTATTTTACTGCTCACATAGTTGGTCCCTAATTCATCCTAGACATAGTAAACCAGACAGATTAAGGAAATTAACTGCTAGATCTTTCCTAGCTGATCTCAGGCTGAGAAACTTGGGGTTATTCAGACTGGAGAAGAGAAGGCTCCAGGAAGACCTTATTGCAGCCTTTCAGTACTTAAAAGGAGCCCATAAGAAGGATGGGGACAGACTTTTTAGAAGGGTGTGTCATGACAGGACAAGGGGTAATGGTTTTAAACTGGATGAGAGGAGACTCAGGTTAGATATGAGGAAGAAACTTTTTACGTTGAGAGTAGTAAAACACTGGCAGAGGTTGCCCAGAGAGGTGGTAGATGCTCCATCCCTGGAGACATTCAGGTCCAGGCTGGACGGGGCTCTGAGCAACCTGATCTAGTTGAAGATGTCCCTGCTCATTGCAGGGGGTTGGACTAGATGACCTTTGAAGGTCCCTTCCAACCCAAACTATTCTATGATTCTATGATATTTTCACAGAGAACAGATTGGCTTAGCTTGTTACCTGATCAGTGCATCGTCCTCCATCAAACAGAAGCTACAAGCAATGGAGTGTGAGCAAGGAGGGTGAGCTCTTCACTTGGCACAGCTGGGACCTGCTGAGAATGTGTCCGCAGGCAAATGTGTACTCCTCTGATGGTACAGGGAAAATATTTCTCGTGTTGCAGAATGAAGATTTCCAACCCTAGAGGGGAAAACTCCAACCCACGAAAATTATTTGGAAATAGTGGAGAAGAAAGTCCCAGAAATAAGGAACCTTGTCTGCTCCAAAATTTTACTATATCCTTCATATCGCTCTTCAGCTCCTTCAGGTTCAAAGTCGTCATTGTTGAAGCTGCTTGGGCATGAACTCTGGCTGTCTCTCTTAGGCCAGCCACAGCTTCAGGGATCGAGCTTATAACTGTGGGTAGCGGGGTGGATTTTTCAGAGGTCTGAAACAAATGGGAAAAAAACCTGTTTGTGACATTAATGCAATGAAAAGATAAGGAAGGTAACACAGCAGTATAGCCATATAGCCAAAGTTTCAGTTTGGAAGCTCTGGGGCTAGGTTAATAACTTTTCACAGCAGGTTTCCAAATCTTTCTTATCACAGTTTATAAAGTAAGTTGAACCATATGATGTGCAAAAGGAATACAAAGGATATGCAGGATGAGTTTGTGTGGTAAGAATAAACTTAAAGACCTGGCGAAGGGTAGCAAATATCTGCTAGAATAGCTATAAGGCAGCAAAGCCAGACCACCAAGCAAAGTATTCTCAGCAAGAGTCAGAGAGAGGTAAGCCTGTGTCAAGGAACAAGTTTCAAGAAGACCAGGAGTAAATCCACAGCATACAGAGAGGACAAGAGCATAAACATACCAAGGAAAGCCAGTACCTAATAGAGAATTTCAGTGGGAAAAGTAGAAAGCTGTGATTTGCAGAATCAGGGAAGAGTCCATTGTACATGTGTGACTGAGAGAAATGTTAGCTCGGTCTGAAAATAGGGGCAACCTTGCCTAGCTTTAGGCAGCAGTTTGTTGAGCTTCAGGAGCTCATTCATGATACTTCTAGGTGAAGCCCTTCTCCTGCTTAATTGCGTTATATTACATATGTCCCTGTGGCCAGCATGACAAATTCTGGATACCTGCATGGATGCTGTGGATACACAGCACCTCTGGAAAAGCAGGACCATAGGAAACGCCAGGCCAGGTCAGACCTGCAGTCCACTCAACTCACTGTGGTACCTTTCTCTATTGTCAGCACTGGGTGCTTCAAAAGGAGACTTGAGACATGGGGAGCTGACAGACAGGGTAATTTCTCCTTCACAATATTGTTGTGAAGGATGATGTTGTTGCTCTTCCCTTATGAGCAGTAAGACATTCCAAAATATCATTTCAATGAAATGTGATGCAACTTGTGACATCCACATTTTAAATGCTGGCATGAATCTGCTGGTATCTCCCAACGGGGACGATAATCCTCAGTGACCTTTCAGGTGAATTGCAATACTCACTAAGCAATGTAGATAAGTAGTACAGCAAAAATTTGCTATTTACTGATTAACATCTGCATTGGATTGGGCTGAGGAAGAGATATGAACATGCCAAAGGTAGTGTTCTTACCTGGGTAACTGCAGGAATATAAGTCATTGTCTCTGGTCCTGAGCCTACAGACACCAAGTCTGGGATGCTGAAAGTATCCCAGCATAGGGCTGAGTCCTGGATAGGAGCTAAATTTGATTTTCTTTTTATTTGCACTGGAGCTACTGAAAGCCTTGTTATTTAGCAGTAGAGGACTGAGCGTGCCCTTGGGATGAGTGGAGGAATCTGAGTGGTCTGAGGTGTGTTTAAGTGTTGATGTTAGTATTTTGCCCTCCCATTCCCTTTGGTAGCTGTCCTTTTAAAGGGCAGAGAAGTCAAAAGAAAATTCTAACAAGAAAGCAAAACTAGGATGCTTAACTCTGAAGGGCTGCGCTGCCATCCTCTGAGTGAGATGAACGGCAGCCAGCTACAGATGTGAGCATCTGAAAACATATCCTGTAAACTCGAAGTGCTAAATCTGAGAACTGGGAACTTAATAATTTACAAAGAGAGCTTGTGAATAATTTAAAGGCTGCAAGAGAGACATTCCCTAGCCTGAAATTAGTTAGTCTGGTTGCCTTCTTGTACTCATCAGACTGGCAGCTCTTCTAGGGAGGGAGCTTGACAGTTGCCTTTGCTCGTTCAGCAGCTGGTGCAGCACAAATGTTGGGAGGAAATAATAATAATACTACTAAAAAATCAATGGGGTCAGCAGCTAACAAATAGCAACTCCAAAATACAAAGGGAGGCACTTCTTGAGGATTCAGGGTAGTGTAAACTTGTTTGAAGGGAACAATCGAGGCAAGGCAATATTTCCCCACTCATTACATGGCCAAATCTGGGGCAGTTTTCAGAAAGCACAAATGTCATATTACTCCCAACAAGATGGTTTCCCTGATAATACTAAGCTCTCTCCCAAGGCATGGGGCACTACACACCCTCAGTGCCATAACCACACAGATTCCTTAAAGTAAGAAGCTGAAAGTGGTGTCATCCTTTCCGTCCACCTGGCTTTTGAGACACATGGGTGTAATGGGCACTGCATGTGGCTTAATGGTATGTCAATAGAAGTAGGTACTGGATACCAAAAAAGCCAGATCAAAACGTTTGAGTCTGTCAGAATTTTAAGCAACCAAATAGTGGGAAGAAACAACGTATCAGGAAGCCTTAAATCAAGGCTTTGTATCAGCATTGTCTGTAGTCCCATTTCTCTTTCCTCAGAATATCAGAGGTCATTTGTCTCAAAAACAAGCATACTTTTTTTCTTACTGTTACAGGAGCACAGCAATCATGAGATCCAGCCCTCTTCCTTCCTCTCCCCCTGATGCCAGCAGTTAAAGCATCACAAAATACAAGTTTTTGCCTTTCTTCAGAGGTATATTTACTTCTAAGTCAGCAGAGAAAAGGTATCCCAGCATGAGAGGCACAAACCTTGCTTTGTATATCATGTCGTCTTTTGAATCAAAAGTAAAACCAAAGTTAAACAGTTGTGTTTGGTAAAGACTCACAAGTTTGGAAGCGTGCTCAATGTGACCTGACTTCACTAGGTACACTTTGCCTCAGTTTCAGAGTTTTGTGCAAGGCTGTCAAATCTAGTTGCTTGTTTTCCCTGTTAATTATTTCTGGACACCTTTGACAGCTTCAGTCACTTTGCAAAAGCGGAGCCATCCCAGAGGTCATTGCATTTCTTTGAACTTTGTGAGGGTGGGTGCTGGTGAGAGAAGTCCTGTTGAGGCCTTGAAAGTGTGACACTGTCCTTTGCTGACACCATAAAAATTCAGCAGGAGAGCTGAACTATAAATGTCCCAATTCTGACAATAGTTTCACTGGGGCTTGCAGTTTCTTAGGGACCAAAGTCAGTCAACTACAATATTCAAGTCTGACAGTAATCGGACTTTATTAGCATCTCACAGAACCACTTGTTCCTTCCTAACGTCTCCTGAAATTGGAACCTGAAATATTTTCCCGTTGCCATCCTGAATATTTATGTGCTGCTGCTGCCCATGTGTGTGTGTGTTCAAATAATCTCTGTAAAAAATGGCTGCCCTAATATGTAGGCAAAAAGACATCTTTATCGCATATCTAAAAACATAACATTTTTGGTATTTGTATAAATGTCACACAAGGTCAACATTATTATGAGACAGATGAATAATGTGTGTAGGACTTGTTCATCAGCTGTTGGCAGATTAAAATCAGAGTGGGTGGACATGAAATAGCACCTTCAGATGTTGCCTGCTTGATAAATATTAGGATTGTAATTGCACCTCCAGAAATCAGCTCTAAAAATAGAGTGAGACAAAAGAAAATGAGATGTGAATAAGAATTTATAATAGTGTTTGGTATAATGTCTCCTTCATTAGCATCCATCTGGACAGAACTGATTAAGTCTCTTAGCAGACGTCACTAGGCAGGAGAGACAAAGATGAAAGGATATTCAGCAGCAGACAACTAAGAGGTTATACTGTTGGTGGAATGAATGCATAAACACTAACAACCTGCAGGCTGCACTACGTTTTCCCTGCTTTCCTTCTAACTGGTGCTGTGACATACGTGATTCAAAAATATGGTGTTTTCAGTCAGGACTTATCTTGCCTGCAATTCCCCTTGCTGTGTAACAAACACACTCAGGGGGCAATGCACAACCTTGTCAAAGGCTCAATCCAGACAGAAGGGCCAAGGTTGACAGAGACAATTCTAAAAGACCAGGGAGAAATGCATTCTGTACAGACATTTAATTAGAAAAAGTGAGTGTGGTAGTTGGGCCTCCGTACTGAGATGAAAAACAAAACAAAACAGCACAGGATAGATTTTCAGGTAACAGGCAATTCATTATCAAACAAACATAATTATGTAGGAAAGATTTACTGTCCATAATAATATTTTTGGATTAATGATTTTAATTAACAGGAAAAGTATCAGATTCAACCTGTTTAATCGCTCTACAAAGATAACCCATGCTCTTTGTTAATGCAAGTGTCATTAACTTCAAAAAGAAGTCAGGCATGGAAATACTTTTTTTTTCTTTTTACCTTGCAAAATCTTTCCCTAACATATAAAATTAAAAATCAAGCCATTCTAAACAAAAACACAGGCAGATGATGCATTCTGAGTTAAACAGGCTTAGTCTGGAATCAGACTAATTATCGGAAATTTGTCAGGCTTTTAGTAGGAGATCTCAGGAGAGTCACTATAAAACTATCTAAATCAGAGGAGGTTTCTATGTTTTTTAGCTTTACTTTCTAAAAAAGCAAGGTCTGTGTAAACTGTCTGTGGCTGAACCCAACCCACTATGAAGCCTGGAAGTCTCAGAAATAATTTAGTTGATTTTTCTCTAAAAGAAAGCTTTAACATAATTTCTCATCTTACTGGATACCTGAGGAGATATGAGGAGATACCACCCGAGAGAGATGTCTGTTAAGACCCCAAAGAGAGGGAAAAGCTTTGTTTAGAGCTTCTGCTTTCTCGGAGGCTTCGAAGTGCACATGAAGAGAAAACTTGTCTATGAGGAGGCATCCATCTATGCCCTGTAGAGAGTATCTGCAAAGCTACACAGGGAAAGGTCATTTTGAAGATCAATGGTAAGTCTACTGAGCACTTGGGGATCTCTGAGCAAGAGAAGGATGGCACAGGAGCTGCTGCCCCTTTCCTTTTCCCTTTCAGGATGGAGAACATGTGGCTGAGAACAGCTGATTTCCAGGGTTTCTGCCGCCAGTGGCTAAGCCAAGCCAGAAGGTTTTGGCGTCCCTCTTTGCCTGCCAGCAATGGCTCTGAAGGGTTTTATTAGTCCCAGGTAGCATAGCAGAGTTCGACTGCAAATAGCTGATCCTATTTTGCAGACTCCAGCAGTTCTTCTCTTGGCCAGCTTTAGGTGCCTCCTCTACACTACTCCCTTCCTCAGCTGCCTTGACAGCTTTCCCTGTTGGAGTGGTGCTGGCTTGCTCCCAGCTCTTCTCATGCAGGCTGTGGACTATGCAAACCCCCATTTTTTCCTGAACATTCATATCTTGATTTCCCATGGAAACAAACCTGGGATGATCCTTTCTTCAACCCATGGGTCTCTTTCCTCACTCTTAATAACTCAGTGGCTCTTTCCAGCCAGTTTTGACAGAGAGGCAGAGGTCTCAAAAGTAATTATGTTTTTACCAGTTTTATAAAAACAGGCAGTTGGGTAGATGGGAAAAAGGAGTATGAACACTTGCAAATTCACCGCTGGCTTATGTCTGATCCCTCTGGTTTATTGGCATCGCTGAACGTGCCAGCCCAAGAATCACTGCCAATATATTCTGTGGGAAGGCATTGCGTGTATTTGTGGTGTTAATGGAAAGTTGTTGTGTAATTTGGCAAACAAAAATAATATCAGAGGGCACAAATGGCAAGAAACGGAGGCTTTGTCACATCTGATGCTTGTGGAACTACTTACTCTGCATGAGTGAAAGACCACTTTGCAGCCAGCATTAGAAAAAGTTTATCCAGTAATCAGCTCATCTCCAGTCTGTGAAGCTGTTAGTCAAATTGCAGGCCAAGGGAAAGGTTTCTTAGCAGAAGTACTATATCAGGAACATGGGCTGATCAATGCTGAAATACTAGGCAGGCCAAAATTACTGTGAGGTGTGAAATAAGGGGCCTCTGCATGTCTAATGGTAGATTTAAAAACAAGGAGGAACAACTGGCATGTCCTGAACTGGGAAATGTCACTGTTCCATTGCTCCTCCATCTGCTGTATATAATTATTAGGACTGATGATCTGATGATGTATTTTACAGATGGGTTGTTTATTGCACCATACATCAGGAGAATGAAACCCTTTAGATGACCTCACTATAAATACCTCCCAAGCAGCAGGATTCTGCTGATATTTATTAGAAGATCTGATTTTGCTCAGGATGGGGACTGGACATTTCTGTGAGCAACGAGTGCTCCGAAGCAATCTTTTTCTACATACACCCAAAATTGCTTAGAGAGAGTTCCATAAAAAAAAGCAGTCCCTCCATTTTTCTCACAGTGAGGCATGTAGGCAAAATCGTGTTACTATATAGTGAGCTATTTATGATTACAAGTCAAAAGAAAGGTCCCTCCCAACCTGTTTAAATGGTGCTTGCTAGCTTGCAAGTCTTTTGCCTACAGTTCTTGTTGAAAATCATGTCTGCTTTGAAATATATATATCCTTCTGCCTTCCCCCTCTTTCCCTACAAATCTCCAAAGTTGTGAAACGGGGAAAGTTGGAAGAGAAATGCTTTATAGTGTTATGAATTTGCTGACATAAATACTAACTAATCAGAGTGATAAATTTCTGTCTGATCCAAGCAGCAAAGTAGAATAAAAAGGACGTATTTGTGCCAGCATACATCAAAACCCCTTGAGCTGTGCTCCTCTGTCAGGCTTCATAAATACCGGATCTGTCATCCCAATTCATCTGCAGCACTACAGACAAGACAGTAGGAAAGTATTTATTTGATGTGATTATGATATAAACTTCATGTCTGATTCTTTTCTCCCTCATAAAATGGAATATTAAATTAGTTATTACCACATGTGCATTGTAATCAGCCTTCTCTTCACTGACTTCTTTTTGATCGAAGAGAGAACAAATTTGCTTATTTTACTTCAGCCAAGAAAAAACTAATTATACTCATTTCTGAAAATGTGATGTCATTAAAATGGAGAGAAACGGCTCTAAATAAAATACAGAACTCAGAAAAATGATTATTTCTATTATTATTAACAAGGCACATTCTTACTTCTGTAATCATGGGGATACATGAAATAATCTGACTTCTCGTCGCCACTGTGGAAGGCAAAGAAAAAGTGAATTGTGCCCAATAACTGCACCTGAGACAGATGTGCTGCATCTCTATCAGCGCTACACTCCGTATGTCAGCTACTTGACTTAAGATACTTTGGGAGGGTAGATCCTCAGAGAGAAGAGAAACAGACAGTTAAAAGGCCTTTCTCCCCATTCGCCTCCTTTTATCTCTTCTCTCGTGTCTGGTTTTATCTCATCCGCCCTTCGGCAGTACGGCAGCATGCTAATGAGCAAATACCTGGTGCGGCTGTGACTGTCATTGGGCGATAATTAATGCTGGTGCCAAATGCCCGTTCTGCAGTTTATCAGTGTGCGGTCGTGTGTGAGTACATAGGAACTCGGATATACTTGAGGATCAAGAAAAGTGGCTAAAGATACTTTTATTTCTCATGCTCTGTAATGAGACTGTGAACATCTGACATAATCATGCTGCTCCAGTTCAGCTCTTTATCTCTTTCGAAAGAGTTGTTATTATGCTAGGATTCTTCTAACTACTTCTTTATATGGGTTTCTGCTGAATATAATTTCACATTTGCAATGAGGTTGCATAGTAGAGTTGAACATTTTTTTGTTCTGCTCTCTTTCTATAAGTGTTTTTGAACATATCCTTCTGGAGAAAGGCAGTGGCATTATACTGAAGCAAATACTCAAAGATATTTAAGTCGGCTTCTAGATGAATGTATGCAAATGCCAAGGTGACAGCTTGCTGGTGTTTACAGTTTCATCTTCAAATGTTGAACTATGCATTTAATCTATTTATTATGTGTCCCTATGACAGCTTTTAATTTATTACCAGCAATGCAAATGGTGCTTTCTCAAATATATAGGTAATATGTGTCCTGTTGACCAGCAAACTGAAGTTAAAGGAACAATAAGGGTTGTATGAGTGTAAGAAGTAGATGCTAGAGACCAAAAGACAAGACCAATGTTTGTTCAGAGGAAAAATATGCTGTGGACATTTTATTGAATGTGAAAATTGTAGAGAGCAAAAGTGATTTGTATCACAGTTTTCCTTTATAAGGTTGCTTCACTGTTGCAAAGAAATTTTCTTAAAAAACACCTCACAAAATAAAATCTGAATGATATAAATACTTGTTTTCCTTATTTGGTACGATGAATATTTGGCTTTATATATTTTATATATTTTAAATGTAGTTTGTTTGGAAAACTGCTCTGATTTAATTTTCTAGAAGTGAGTTAAGATCTCCAAGCAGAAACATTTAAAAATACGTTTGTTTTCAGCAAAAATTCTTTTTTATCTGCTGAAAATATTTTGCAGATGGTTACTTGTATATACTTGCAACCTTCTTTTTACCATTTTGTATAATGACATTTCTGATCACATACTGTACAGAAATATCTGTTATGGAAAAAAAGTCCATATACTATGATGCCTTTGTACCGTGAAGAGTATCCAGAAGCAACATGCAGAGTCCGGACAATGTCATAGCTAGAACAATACATTTTTCCTATAAAGCTTCCATTTACATAAATGAAAATTACATGTGTCTTAGTATAGTATAATTATTTTATATTATATTAATAAAGCTTTATTCAAATAGGTTTAAGGGCAAGTATGTGTGACAGCCTCCCACAATTTAATTCCTCAAAACAACTAAGTACTAAATTACCATACTCTTACTGGCTATAATCTAATGCTCATTTAAGGTGTTTTAAAAGGGAAGACACAACAAAAAGATTAATTTTTTCTTTTCTGAAGGATTATTAAAATGCACATGACACATGGCACATCATTGTCTCCACAATATGGGCAAAATTTCAATAAGTGATGTAATGTCAGTGGTCATAGCCACAGTGCACCCTGATTTGGTCACTACACTGGATATTAGGAAAAAATTCTTCACTGAAAGCATTGTGTGGCATGGGAACAGGCTGCCTGGGGAAGCGGTTGAGTCACCATCCCTGGAGCTGTTTAAAAGGCACGTAGATGAGGTTCTTAGGGACATAGTTTAGTGCCGGAGTTAGGTTATGGTTGGACTCGATGATCTTGACGGTCTCTTCCAACCTAAATGATTCTATGAGCTCATCAGAGTAAGCAAGTCAAGCATTTTCACAGTTTTTGCTGTATTTCAAAGTGACCCTGCTGACTGGGTGTAGAAAAGGGGGAAGATAAACTGAACAGAGTGGTAGTTGTCAGAAGTGCAGGTACCCTGGCAGGGGTGAAGGAAAGCAAGGACGTGTGGAGTTTTGAACATGGAGCATACATGGCAGAGCAGGGCTATGCTGCTTGGTGCTCCTCCTCTGCCAGGGTTCAGGGCGCAGGAGAGTCTTTACAATGATAAAAGAAAATCAATCAGTGAGAATGAAACCAAAGCAGTTGTGCTTGCTTCCATCTGGGAGTAAAATGGCCAACGTAATGTCTTACAGTCGAAGCAGACTTAGATTTTGACTTTGCTCAGCTAGTGACCAACGTCTGGGACCTCCCCGCATTTTGGTGTTTTGGATGTGCTGTGTCAGGGTCTGTTCTACTTCACTCCCTGCCCAGATGACAGATCTGTGCAAATCCATTGCTTAGGTGCTCTGCTCTCCCAAGTGCTTTTCGGGAGAGATAAGGCAAAATGGTGCATCCCACCCTGTGGCAGAGGATTGCGGAAGGGCAGGTGCAGCTGTAAGAGTTGGTTTCACCTACCCAAAGGCCCACACTTCAGTCCATTGTGAAAATCCAGCCACAGGGGCTCTCTCAGCTTTTCTTCCCATGTGTGATGCTCTAATACTCTGCCAGGAAGGCAGACACTTTTGAGTTAGGTACCAGCTAATCCTGCTCATAGCAAATTCCTGGCCACTGAGGCACCATCTCCCCCAACTAATAAGACAAGTAGCAGAACCCTCCAACTCAGTCAGAAGAGAGTGAGCTAGCTTTCCCTCACTCCCGTTTTTTCAATCCCCGCCAGGTGGAAAGAGATAAAGAGCAAAATTCAAATATTTCCTTCCTCCTCTGCCCTTAGGGCTAAAATAAATAGAAAAAAAAATCTCGATAACTAAGCAGAGCTCCAAACTGTCTCCGGCAAGTAATTATACTATGTAGATTTGTTTTCTTTACACACAAAACCAGAATCAAAATCCCACATAAGCTTCTTTTGGCAGTATCTGAAATTGCATGCCTGATCTTTTTATGCAGCAATCCCTCACTGAAAATGCTCCTGCAATTTAAATGCCGTGTGAAGCATTTACTCTATGCAGAAGCTTAAGGGAGGAAACAGGAATTTATCTTATTGCGGTCATTAATGTGACTGTCTTCAGTTAAGCAGAATAGTACAGTGTTCCTGGTTATACAGGGGCCTCAAACTGTATTTTTTTATGGTCACATATAAACTGGCCCATAATAGCGTATCAATAAACCTCAATTACACTCAGGAAAATACTAAAAGCAAAGCTCAAGTGAAGCTCAATAAAGACGATAGGCATATTAGAGCTGTGTGGAATAGTGACATCCATCTGGTATTTTTCAGTGACTTCTAGTCAATTACTACATTTCATCATATGTAATCCTCTTTTATCTTCTGTTCCTGCTGCTACAGTAATTCTCACTCTGCTACATCTGTGGCTTTACTGTGAATTTTTATCACCTATGAGTAAGTGGATTTTTTTTTTTTCCCACTAGCACTTGCACTGTACCTGCTTGGAAAAAACAAAAACTCCAAAAAATGAAAACATAAAAAGCACCACCCAAAACCAACCCCTTGTTCCCTCCAACCCCCAAACAAACCCCAAGAAATAAAAATTTAATTGCAACAGAAATGAAACACAAACTTAAAGACTTCCGGGTAAGGATGTAAAATAAAACTATTCAGATACAGGCAGCTAATAATGAACATCGCAAAAGTAACTTTCGACATGAATTGTTGAAAACATGGTGTAGGTTGAAGTATCTGGAGTGACATGTATTTTTAACAACCTTCCATGTTTTGATCATATATGTGACAACCCATTAAAAAGAGCATTCTAAAATAAGTCATAATTGTATTTTTTCTTGGAGAAGGAAGCTTTGGCTGTCATGTCCTTATGATGAATATTAAATCCAGAGATATATTCTCTCTGTATGTTGAAAAACACAAGGTTAAAACCTGCAGAAGAAGAATTTCTCTTACAGCACCTGTACTCTGTGCTAGTCTAATCTCATGCTAAAGCCTAGAAAGGCTCCCACTAATTTGTGTGCAGACAAAGAGGGTGCAAAGAAAAACCTGCTCATTTCACAGCCTTGGGCAAAGGACAGGCATCACATACACCCTTACACTGGGAGAAGCAGAGGGACTGTTCTCTTGCGTCTTCAGGCAGAGAGAGCTGGTTTGGTGTGAATCATGAGATTCTCCATGGGAATATTGACTGATGTACGGAGCCATCTTCACAGTTACGCCAAATTCATGGGACTCTTCTAGACAGGTAATGAGCTGAAAGAGTCAAAAAAGAGAATAGAGCCACAGAGTAGTGAGAAACGTATAGGATGGACCTGCACCCTGGCTCTTCTACACTCTTGTAAGCACTCATTTTCATGATGTTTTCACATGATTGACATCCCTCCCATAGACAGGCAAATGGAAATGTCACCCTGTGGCATAGTCTTTCTCTACAAAGATGGTTTTCCTTTCCAAATACAAAGTCCCAAGGGGCATGGAGCAGAATTGCTTGGACATTTTGCAGTTGGAAGTGATTTTGCTGAAGATGAGATAAAAAAGAAACTAGGGCTCAGCTTGTTTAGCAAAGTGAGACAAAGACTGATTGCTTCCTCAAAGTACCTCAGGGAAATTGGACTCTATAAGTAATATAAACAGGTTAGAACTATACATCATCTGTAAATTAATAGGTTTCTAAGCAGAGGAAGAATAAGGCTCTGGAGCTGCTTCCCAGTAGGAATAGGGGCTGCAAGAGGCCTGAGTAGATTCAAGATAGAGCAGTTGAAGGAAGCAATAAAGTGACATGATTGAAAAAGGCAGCAGGAAACAGGATTTGATGGTGTGGGAGGTTCCTTCCAGGTTTGTATTCCTCTGATTTTTTTTTTCTTTAAAACCAAACAAAACCAGGTGAACTATTTGACCTTGTCTGCTTTCTCCAGTTTGAATGAAAATATGATAGATAATATTAATAAGAACCACAAATGGCTCAAATTGTACATATTACCCTTACTTGAAGATATTAATTTATTTTTATAACTCGCTCCAGTTCCAGAGTGGTGGATTCAGGGACAAGCAAGCCTCCTCTCCTCTCCCCACACCAGGCGAACCTGGCAAAGGAACACTGCTCCCTCTAGGATGATGGTGCAGCAGTATCTTAGGTGTATTCAGATCTGTTAAAGCTCTAGAAAAGCATCTTCTCCTGTGCCCCTAGAAATCCCTCTGAGGAGGCAAAGCTCTGCCTCTGTTCTGATTTGCTTGGAGCTGGATCCAAACATCACCCTTGTGTTGTGGATCAGATGCTAGAATCCGGACCTGGTGGGAAGGATGCCACAGCTCCCCAGACTGACCAGCTGCCCAGATGCTGGCATCCAAATGTCACTTAGTTCCCACAGTAAGCAAATATGCAGCTGCCACAAGAGAACTGTTCGACACTTTAAGTCCTGCTTATGAAACTTGTTATGTATTATTTATTCAGCACTGACAGCTTGCTCTGCGCTGTGCACACAAAAGCAGCGCGCTCTCTGCCTGGGAGAGCTTTTGATCTCAGGGAATAAAAATCAGGCACTATCCAAAGATTTAGGAGACACAGTCCAGATATGGATTACTGGCTAGGCGTGCTGAGCATCCTGGTCCACTGCTGTCTGGACTGTTCATTTTGCTTCCAATGCATAGCTATTAATTTCCCTTCTGTGGAAACCGAGATGCATCAAGGGCTCTTTACTTTTCTGGAGTTCGGATATTGCTAGGATGTACCTAAGAACCAGGAATTGGTGCAGTGTCTTAATTGACAATGCTACAGGTGTGGGGAAGAGTGGTTGGAAAGCTGCCCGACAGAAAAGGACCTGGGAGTGCTGGTGAACAGCGGGCTGAACAGCAGTGTGCCCAGGTGGCCAAAAAGGCCAACAGCATCCTGGAGCATATCAAGAATAGTGTGGCCAACAGGACTAGGGAAGTGATCGTCCCCCTGTACTCGGCACTGGTGAGGCTGCACCTCGGACACCGTGTTCAGTTTTAGGCTCCTCACTACAGGAAAGACATTGAGGTGCTGGAGAGAGTGCAGAGAAGGGCGACAAAGCTGGTGAGGGGCCACAAGTCTGATGAGGAGCAGCTGAGGGAACTGAGGCTGTTTAGCCTGGAGAAAAGGAGGCTGAGGGGAGACCTTCTTGTTCTCTACAGCTACCTGAAAGGAGGTTGTAGCATGGAGGGTGTTGATCTCTTCTCCCGAGTAACAAGTGATAGGACAAGAGGAAATGGCCTCAAGTTGCACCAGGAAAGGGTCAGATTGAATATTAGGAAAAACTTATTCACGGAAAGGATTGTCAGGCATTGGAACAGGCTGCCCAGGGAAGTGATTGAGTCACCTTCCCTGGAGGTGTTTAAAAGGCGTTTAGACAAGGTTCTTAGGGACATGGTTTAGTGCTAGATTTAGGTTGTAGTTGGACTCAATGATTCAGAGGGTTTCTTCCAGCCAAAATGATGCTATGATTCTATGATTCTACATGTAGTCTTCAGTAGCTTTATATCCTGTCAATGTATAAATTCCTGGCAGAACTGAATCTGTAATTCAGCATTTGCATATAACTTTTTAAACACATATACCAGTGCTCCTGTACATTTTTTTCTCAGCCTCTCTTGTCACCCAAGACAAGAATTACAGTGATGCACACTTGAACTACCTGGCTCAAAGATTGCTTGGGTACCTTCATGACATGGTATCATGCTATTTGAACATATCCAAGTCCACTGTCTCTCAATGGCATCAAAACCAGCTGGCACAGAGAGCGGAAAGTGTCTATAGTTAGCCGACAGTAAATGCTAAGAGCAGGGCTATCCGAATGCCATCATTTTTCAAAATCTTGGCTGCTACTTTTTATCTTGTATGGCACCTTGTTTAGTACAAGAACATTTGACCAGTGCTTAGCCCGAGCTAAGGCTGAGGGTGTTTCTCAACCAGGGGAATGTCAGAACTACACCACCCAGCTGGCAAAGCAAGGACCTCGGCAATGTGGTAGATGTTCTCTCCAGTGGTCCTTGATGAGGAGTCTCGCTGTGTCACAGAGACCAGGCAACTGTGACAATTTCTAGAGACTGTGACAGGATTCAGCATGCAGGGGCTGAAGGAGGAAGGTCATTCCGTTTACAGAGAGCAGTGGATAAAAAATGTGGAAAAGGAAGAAGGAAAGAGGTTGAAATAATTGAGGGAGAATGGGGGTTGGAAGACAGAGGGTAAAAAAAAGTGAAAGGAGCTACAAGCAACTTCATGCCGGATCAGAAGAGCATTAACAAAAGTGAGGAAAGTCCAGTGAGCACTGATCTTTTACTGCTGTGTGTTTTGGGTATGACAGATGAAGGTTACTGGGTCAGCAGGAATGAGATTCAGCTCAACAACAAAGATACGCAAATTCTTGTATCTGTATGTGTCAGTGTCTACGTGTGAGCTGTGAGTGCAAGCTCCTGCTGTAGTCAGTGGAGTTCTAGAAGGAGTTCAGTTGCCTATACATAGATGATTAGTCCTTTCTGAGATGCCACAGAGTATCCAAGATACTTCTCTGCAGATATCAGGTGTGTCACACAACCTACCGCATCTTGAGGGTCTGCTCAGTGACAAACAGAGGATACCCCACAGTACCCAAAAATGATGCTAGATGCCGAAGTGTAAGCAACTAAATCATGCACCTCATCGATAGAGTCTGAGAGATCTAAAAAGCTATTCATCTAACCCTTGAAAATGATGCTGAAGGGCTGTTTGAGCTTCACTGGCTCAGGTGAGGAGGGACTCAATCTATTGTATGAACATAAGCATCCCCAGTATGCTGGGGCATCTCTCCTGAGATCACTGGTGGCGCTCAGCAAGCTGACTCATGCCTCTACTCTGTTCCAGGTCTTGCTGCTTTCACCATTGTCAGGCAATATTTCTAATAATTATGCGGTTGTAACCCTCTGCCAGGCAACACAATTAATCTTTATGAAGATGTAGTTTCAGTGAAATGGAAGACTCGCTGGTGTCCATTAGCAGCTGCTGATTGATGTACTTCTCTTTATTTTGGCCACCCTTGAACTTTAATTATGAAATTAGAGGTTGTTCAAAAAGCCACAGTCAAACAGCCCACTGTGCCAGGTTTAAGTCATGAAATGTTCCCTGGCCTTCACTTTCCGAGTTGGCTTCCCAGCCAGTGTCAAATCAGTTCAGATGAACAGGGGTATAAAGCAGTGCAGAACTTGGTGCTCTGATTTCACAGTTCTTGCTTTATTGTTTTAGGCTGGCCCCCATTCTTCCTTGTAACATATTAGGGATCAGAGACCCAAAAGAAGAAAATTCAGCTGCCTTTTTAAAAGAGAACTTATCTCCAGTGAAGATCCCCATTCTCCTGTCCTTTTACATGTTTGATGTCCATACATCATGTTTTGCGTTCATTCTAGGAAGCAGAGCTGGATGTGGTTCTACCTGAAGAGGACCCTTCGCATTTTATCAAAGGGGTGCATAAAGGAGTAATGACGAACGAAAGCCTTGAGTCCCTCTACTGAAGTAAAACCTCCGGAAACATAACCGAGAAAAGTGTGGGGTGACATGAGACAGGCTATGAGTGAAAGCTCATGGCAGGGGATGGGGATCATAGGCATCTAAATTGCAGTGTTCAAGCTTATTTCTACCACCCCTTTCAGTCTTAGATACACTGCAGCAGCCAGACTGTGCTGACTGTAGTTTTGATTTTGCAAAACCTTTTGATGAAGCAAGCCAGAATAGTATGAACCTGGGTCTGAATTTCTTCAAGATAGCATCATCTGGGTCAGAAAGGTAGAGGAGTGCTTGGAAAGAAAAAGCTAATTTTTTTTGCTTTATTCCTACATTAATGCATGTATTCTTTCTAATGCTCCTGCCTGATTTTCAGGCTACTCAGAAAGCCAGGTTCCTTGTTTTCCTCAGTTTTGTATTTAATACAACTTGTGTGCATCTGTTAGAGACCTTGGTTCCTTCAAACTTGAACATATGGCTAAGCAAAGTCAATGGGACTATTTGTAGGCTTACAGTTCAGCGTGTGGTTGGGAACTTTGCTGAGTCAGGGCCGTATAGTGACTTGCAAGGCAAGGTGGTACACAGATTGATATTTACTTGTTAGAAACAGAAATAATTGCCTGGTTCTTTCTGAATTTTTCATTTTTTTCTTTTAATACATGTCATTTATTGGTAATATGTGAAACTATGCTATAAACATAAATACAAAAAAACCCCCACCAAAAGATATTAAATCTTGACAAATTATACCCAGAGAGGAATAAAACCAGGGCGATTTTGTCTGAAACTCTATTGAACTGCCATTTATTCTCATTTTCTTCTGAAAGTTAACTTTCTGTATCATACCCTCTGGAGTGTGACAATCAAAGAAGTAATATCTCATAACACATGTAATAAGAAATTCTTTTATGTTTACACAATGTGTGCATACTGAATCAGTGCAGTGCGGCTGATTTGACATGAGCCAACAGCCATTTGTTTGTTGTTTTCATAACTCACACTGGACATGCAGACGCAAATATTTATTCTCAAAGACATAGGGAGCTGTGAAGAAAGTGTATGAAGAAAAGCAAGAGAAGCAAAGAATAAACAACCGGCCAATTCTGGAGTGAGCATATTGGGATAAAAGTGTTAACTCAGCTAAAATAAAGAAAACAAGAGTGGGAGAAAGTGATGGCAAAGTAGAGAGCTAAGACTGTGAGCTTTCACATGTCCCGATAACAGCATTTCTGTCAGAGGAGCGACTGCTACAGGAGAGTCCTTGAAATAAAGACATGAAACCATGACAAAAGAGAATACTAATTCTCTATATGGCTCTTAAAGTTGTCCACAGTGCAATAATCCTCTATAAAGAAGGGTGCAAGGAGCAGCCTGAAGGGATGGCCGGTGTGGGGGAGAGTTTGTTCTCCTCTGCACCCCTTCTCAGTGCAGGGAGTACCTGGGGAGGTCAGGTGTGGTGACTGCACTTGGCCAGTCTGAAGGAGCCTGCTGCCTGTCACATTATGTGCCCAGTTCAAACACCAGTTTCTCAATCTGTAACCTCATCTCAGAAGGGTTGTGTGTGCCAGAAGGGTGCAGAAGGAAGGGATTGCACTCTAGGCAATGGAGTCTTTAAAGAGGACCAAAGGTGCAGTGCTAGACGTGTTCACGAATTGGTGAAGTTTTTGGTGGGGCTATCTGACTCCGGACAATGTAAACTGCTGTGATTTAAAATGGAAAAGCCTGGTACTCAGTCATTTAGGTTTTGGGTGACATATGCCACTGAGTCACTCTGTACGTCAAGTCTGGTAGTGCCATGTTGTGCCACCATCTTACCTCTTGGCATCAGGACATGTGCATGGCAGGAGAAGCTTGGCATTGATGCCTTGCTGGGGAGACGGCTCTGTTCCTCACCCTTCTGGTTCTTGTCACTGCTTTTATCTCCTCTCCTCAGTTCAGCTTGACTAGGAAGCCTCAGCTGCTGAGGAGATGAGGGAGAAAGTAGCTGTGTTACCCAAGGGGCATTACAACAGCAAGTCTCAATTGAAACATTTTATTTGAGAGGGTCCAGAGCAGGGCTGCAAAAATGATCAGAGGTCTGGAACACTTCTCCTATGAGGACAGGCTGAGAGAGATGGGGTTGTTCAGCCTGGAGAACAGAAGGCTCCAGGGAGATCTTATTGCAGCCTTTCAGTACTTAAAATGGGCCTTTAAGAAAGATGGGGACAGACCTTTTAGCAGGGCCTGTAGCGACAGGACAACGGGTAATGGTTTTAAACTAAAGGAGGGGAGATTCAGGCTAGACATGGGGAAGACATTTTTCACAATGAGAGTGGTGAAACACTGGCCCAGGTTTCCCAGAGAGGCAGTAGATGCCCCATCCCTGGAGACATTCCAGGCCAGGCTGGACGGGGCTCTGAGCAACCTGATCTAGTTGAAGATGTCCCTGCTCAGTGCAGGGGGGTTGGACTAGATGACCTTTGAAGGTCCCTTCCAACCCAAACTATTCCATGATGCTATGATTCTATTTGCTGGATCTCTTATATGTATATGTGTGTATGTTGGAGCATGACAGAAGAAGGAAATGTAGTCTTAAAATTTTCTATCAAAAACCAGTTACATTTCAAGTTTTTCTGGCCAGCCTTATTGGTTAACAAACTGAAGATGAGCTCCCACTGAGATGTGCTGGCTGAGAGCAGGGATAAGAGCCAAAGAGGTGTAAATAGCGGGGTGCCAGGCAGGAGCAGGAGGTCGTATTTTCCCCCCTACAGCCCCAAAAGGATCGTTTCCAGAATACTATGCCCTATGCTAGTGCCAGGCTTAAAAGGGGGAAATAGAAGAGATGATGAAAACTGGAGAGATTTTAGAAAGGATGAATCTAGAACTGTAAAGGGATTTTAGAAAGGAACAACAATTACTACAAGTATGGAAAATATACTCTGCCACAAGGGTCTTGTGGAAGCATCCCCTTTAGCCTGTCAAAGGAAAAAAGGGGAAGAACCTGAGCTGAGCTGAGGGCAGTCTTTGAACATCCTCAGACAGGGTGCGAGTATGTGACACTAGGGAAGTTGTTGACCCTGTGGAAGAAGCAAGAGCTTGTGTATGTGTTTGGACTACCAACTGGAGCTTGACATTTCAAGAGGGGTTCACAGTTTTAAAAAGAAAAGGTAATTAATCATTGGAGTGATGTGCCAAGGGATGGATCTTTAATTCAAAACTGAATTTGCTTAAAAAATATATTATTTAACTCAGTCAGGAATTAGCCTACTGTTTTCTAGGAATTTAACCTATATAATCACAGTAGCCCCTATGGCCTTAAAAGCTATTAAACTATTTTTTTTTTAATTGACCTAGGTTATCTTCTCTTAAATAGTTTAGCTGCTAACCCAATCACATCAGCCATGTTAGGGGGATTATTAATAACTATGGAACTGAGCGTCATCTCAAGGGAAGAAAGCTAGAGTCAGTTATTTCTTTCTGTTGTTTAAATAAATCTGAGCTTTAATAGAGCATAATGCGTAATAAATGGCAGCTGTGTTCAGTGAGGTCAGTCTAAAAGGAGGCATGGTATAGCAACAGCTTTAGGGAAACTAAAATGAAATCCAGAGGACTTTCTAAGTTAATAAAGCTTGCTCCAGAGAAAGGGCAGCAAGAGCACTTATTGCCCTGACCAAAATGCACATTGCATGTTCTGACTCTTAAAAAAATGAAAGCAACAATACAAAACAAAAAAAATTTATTCATGCTTTATGTAGAACGGATGCTATGGAAAAAGATGAGAGATATCACATGGTGGTCGTGGCAAAAATGATACACTTTATAAATACAAACTCACAAACAAAGTCATTTAGGTCCTAGAAAATATAGTAAAAAATAATTTGAGCTGTTTCTGTAGTGGATATAAGTAATGAAAAAATGTCAGCCTATGAACTCTGCATTTGCAGTTAGAGAGTAAGGAATAGCAGAATGTGAATATGTGAATAATTAACTACTACAGACACTTGTGGAAGCAGGGGAAAAAGCTGAAAGGAGTCTTCAGATGTCAGCCTGAATTTGATTGACTTTTTAACAACATACACAAAACCTACCATTTTCATGGCATGTTTAACATTTCACGTCTGGTGCTGAGTTTTACACTGAGATTAATATTAACAATAACATGTATGTAGGCTGGAGGAATGAGACAAACTACTTGAAGATCATATCTACTTGGCATTTATCTGTGCTATGATTACTCAGTCCAGCTTCCTGCACTCAGACCCTTGTTTACCATTCCCCAACAAGTTTACATTTTCTGTTTGATCCGTACAAATCTTTTAGGAAAAAAACAAATGAAAACAACCCTTCCTCCTCCACCTCAGCCAGCTGCAAGGCAAGGGTCTCAGGTGATTCAACTCATTCCTTCTGCAAAGTAATACACAGCCTTTGCATTACTTCGCAATGCATTTGCAAAGCAATACTAATTTATCTAGTAGGTCATGTAGCTTATTGATGCTGTGAGTTGTACTCACACGGTTAGTCATTTTGGTATCAGTGAGATTCCTTGAATGTATAATATCTACTCAATGGGACTGAGGCTTCCAAAATGGGACTTGGGGAATATAAATGGCTTGTACCCTGATGCAATAGCTGCAATGCCCTGGTGTGGATTTGCAAAGTGTGACGGAGACTTCAAATGAGGGACACAAAAAAATTAATTATGCAGACAACTAAAATTGCTGAGGATTCCTTCCTTTAGGGGACATCATTCTCTCTGCTACTACAGGCTCATGATTATTTATTTCTGGTCATAATTTTCCATCACAAAAGTGTGGAGTCACAAATCTGTGCTAAAGGGAGATGGCTTTTGAATTAGAATTGGAAGCATCCTCAGAAGGCAGGGGGCATATGTGCTTATAATGTGCCTTGAGGAACAAAGACAGAAGAGGCTGCTTGGGGGACCAAGTCTAGTCCCTTATGCAAGGAGCAATGCTGACCACACTCTGGATTTGTTTAAACAGCTGTGCAAGGGTGAGCTGCACCATCTCCTGCTTCCCCAGTCACATTGGCAAAGCTGCGTGTGACATTTTCTATTTTTCAGGGAGCCAGCTTCCCTTCCTATAGAAACTAGGCGTGGGGACAGGGGACATGGTGTTTACTCCGGTTTTGCTTGCAACCTGCAGCAAGGAGTATGGCCAGAGTGCACACCTTGAGCAGGACACTGAAATGTGCTCCCCAGTCCCAGGAGGAACATTCAGCAGGTGGCTCCTTGCCATAGGTGCACAAATCCAGAATGGTCTGAAGAGTGCTACATGCCCAAAACATTCCCATTTCCATATCAAAGATGCATATATGCAAAATGAAGAGGCGCCTCACATGAACGTTACATTACATGTATATACAAACTTAATTTGCTCACGCAGTGTTTAAACTGAAAATCCAAAGGATGCTATCAAAAAGGGCTTAATATTTCAAGAACTAGGGAGGTGAGAGCATACAGGAGGAGGAAGGCTATTTATGGATTCAGTGGTACTGTGAGCATTATATAATTCTCTGAATTGGAATATAAAATTGCACTAATTCTTTGAGTTTGATTCCACTTTGTCTGAAATAGAAAAGACTTGCTTGTAGTTTGTTCATGCTGTGAACTGATGTAGAAGCTTTTTACAGATACTTTTGGCCTGACTGAATTATCAGGGTTATTCATGTAACTGAGAACATTTTGACAAAAGTGGCAACACTTGTCTTCTGAGTTCAGAAAGATCAGTCTGGCTTAGAAAGAGTTGCTTTCCCTGCTTCCCGTGAAAGATGTGAAGCCTTTCCGTCTTGTTCATAGAAGTGGAAAATCAAAATGATTCTTATCCTGGGATTCATGCCCCTTCACCCTTTGCTGGCTAAATTTGTGCAAAACCAGACGAAAACTACATGACGTTGCTTTTCTCAGGTGCTTTAAAGCCTGAAGCTGGAGCTGAAAGAGAAGGTCTGGAGAGCAGGCAGACATGTATCAGCTCTCAGCTTTGTGCTCAACATCCAGATACCAAGGTCAGCTGATGTGTCACAGTTTTGATCCTCTCTGGGAGGGCTAAGGAGGGCAGTTTGACCCAGCACCTGGGTATTGACCAGCTAGAGACACACTTTGATAATGTGTATGCACAGTGTCCAGGCCCGCACAAGCAAAACTCATATAACCAAACCTTCAAGATTTCACTGGGTAAAAAAGACAGAATTTTCCAAATACAAATTAAAGAAATATTAGTCTTTAAAAATAATTATTCTAGGACTGACAAGTCTCTGTCAGACTCTTGCTTTGAATTTGGAGAGCTGGACTGGAGGGAAGTGAGACCTTCCCCAGCCAATGTACCAGTGCAAACTATTATTTGCTATTATTGCACTGGTACTTGAGGATGTGTTACAAAAGATTGTCCCTGTCCCCAGTAAAAATGATGATGTCAAGAGACAGAATGATCCAAGAGCAAAGCCACAGGCAGGGATGATGGTGTGAGTGGCACCAGGTTACCTGACGGCAGGTCAGTGGCGGAGAGGTGCAGATCTCCAATGTCTGATCTGGTTCGTGCTTCCTCCCAAACTCTCAGCCTCGTGCTACCAAGGGGCTTTCCACCCTTAGTGTTAGGTCTTAAAATAAACAACGTGATAACATCCCATATGTGGTCCCTGAATTAGTGCAGAATGGGAACCGGTTTTACAATCTCTTACATTGCTTCCCTGCTGCTGCTGTCACTTTTCAGCAAGATACCCCAGACAGCAGTCTGGCTTGGCAATGACAATTTCAATTAAAAACATTTGTTTTCACATCCTCTTAACAGTTTCCACATGGTGAGAAGTGCCTTCTCTCCCCATGTGAATTTTGGGCGTAGGACAGTAAACAAAACACGCTTCTCTCTACATGGAAAAACTTAATTCCATCATGGCTTCATTTGGTGTTGTGCTGTAGCATAGCCAGGGTGATGCACTGTTGTATATCTCCCAGTGCTAATGGGGTTTTATTAGAGAAGATTAGCCTTTTTCCATCTTAGAAACAAAAGCAACTAAAATACTACGAAAAAAGGAACTTGCATGGAAAGGAAAAAGTTTGTTTGCTACAGTATCTAGCCACTAAATATGCTGTTACTAGCTTGCAGATCATATTTCTGCAACATCTGGGGCTAAGTATGATTTATGTTGGTGTACGCAGATTTAAATAAGTTGAGGCATTCCATAGTTTAATGTCCTGACATTGCAAAGTAAATACATTTTTCCAGCTATTCAAAAGAATCTTTTTCACATCACTATGCTAGGGTTAAGGAAACATTTGTGATGTGCTGAATGCTGAAAATGTGTCCATTGACCAGCCTTGGGGCTGGGGCAAAGAGTTTTTAGGAAAATGATGTTTTCTGTTTACTAACATAATCCTTCTTCCTCCAAAAAGCCTATTTGCCCCTCAGTTCTAGAGTCCACCACGTTTCACTAAAGTCACAGCAATCAGCAAGTAGTCGAGCAGTCAGGACCTGCCCTGCATTTGAAAATGATATGCAGGTATGTTCATGTTCGATGTGAGAGGCAGGAATGAATAAATCCTTATCCTGGCATTTTTGACCTTGAAGGAAACAATACTCACGAGCAATGATTAAAACCTATCCTAGGGTGAGACAGCAACCTGGTCCCCTCACTTTGCAGGATTGCTTGATACTTTTTATGTACCTCACCTCTCTAGATACCTCCCTACTTAATGTGAAAGCCACTCTGGTACTTATTATTGATTGCCTGTGAACAGACACTCTAGAATGACTATTTTTTTGAGAGATGGATAACTACATTTTTCCTAAAGCTGTGTAGCTCCTAGTTTTTGGGCAGGCACTTGCTTAAATTCCTGGAGAATGACAAAAACCTGGATACACTCAGGTCCAGCTTGACCTGTGTCAGAATACCTCTCACCTTGTGCACAGGATTCTGGCAGCTTGAGCACTCATTTAGAGTGGGAGAAACTCAAAAAGAACAATCAAAAGGCCCAGGGCCATTGCTCAGATCATCCCAGGCCAGCACTGGTAGGTGCTTATTCTCAGAAGGGGCGCAGGTGGACACAGCTGTGACCTGATAGAGAAGCTCAATATTCCTGTTGTTTTCCTCTACTCTTAATAGAAACACTAAATGTTTACCAGAAATTGATTTCAAGTGCTTTATTTCCTTACGTGAGTGGTGCATGAGAGGCACTTTCCAAGCTTTGACAGCTATGTAAGGTAGAAAGAGCATCCCCTCTCACTGAGCACTGGGAGTCTCAGCTAGTTCTGAGGCATGCCTAAGTTAGGCACCAAAAATAAGCAGATTGTGGAAAATCATGTTCTTTTCCTCTGTTGCATCAACAAGGAGCACAGGCGTTATGTTGAATGTCTGTGTGAGTGCAACAACTGTTGTTGCATGACTGAAGTCAGGGACTTCCCGAGTAATATGCAGAGACCATATTGTTCCATGAGGATCCAGGTTTTTTGTGTTCAGAGGAAAATACTCTACATATAGAGAAAATAATGGAGACTTGACTCTAAACTAGATGCTTATTTATAGATTTTGCAGTCATCTACCAGTCTGCCTTCCTGTTTCAGGAGGACACTGTGCTCTGAGAAGGCGGAGTAGAGTTGGTGGCTTGGAAAGGGCAAAAATGGGAGAAGGGAATGGGACGAGCAAGTAGGATATGGAAGATGGCACATGCTGGCAGTACTTCAAGGAATGACGAAGAGCAGAACCCTAATGGCAGAAAGTGGTAGATGTGAAAAAGAAAAGACGTAAAGGGGTTTCCTCAAAAGACAACTCTAGATAACCAGAAAATTTAATGCAGCAAGACGAGGAGGTAAAAATTAGGTTACATGAAATTAAACAAAAAAAATTTCGAAAAATCACTCACCTTAGAAATTGTCTTACAAACTCCAGCAAATGTAGTGGGGTTTGCTGTTGAACCTTGAGTAAGTCCAGATTTCATGGCATATAGAAAAGTAAAGGATATTTTCTCAAGCAGGAAAGCTAAATCAAATAAACAGTAAATTTACTTTTGAACTATTTTTGAAGTGCAGTAAATAGTTCTGGAGTTTTCATGCCCAAATATAACATCTGAACACACATATCCTATAGACCAGTAGTATTGCTTACTGTGTGTATACTTCTTCATGTTATTTCTCTTTCTTCCACTGCAAAGAGCCTGAGTTTACAACAATATATATATTACAGAACTTGCAATTGTATAAACTCACCCTAAATGGGAGGCTCCCAGAAGCAAGAACAGATATAAGCATCTTCTGCATTCATGAGCATTGGTAAAACTGAGACTATATGTATGACTGAAGTTTTACTGTGTGAGGACAGTGTAAAGCACAGCTGTGCAAGACTTGATGCAAGTCTGATGATTTGACTTTTCATGGACTTCAGTGGCCCCTTGTGAACATCCACCAATTGATAATTGAATAGATTAAAAGAAGAGGTCTCTAGAAACAAATACTAGAGAGGCTTGGTCCAGTGTATTGATATTATAGCAATTTGATCCTGGCGTGAGAACAAATGTATCTACTGACTACCTGAGTAAATAAATTGGCTTGCTAGAATAAGTTTTAATTTAACAGGGCTGAGATGATGCAAAAATCAAGTTATCTGTCCAAGGATAAGGTGTGGACTAAACCGGTTGTGTCTCTTCATAGTTTCTGGAGAGAGAGATAGAGATGAACACTTCCAGAATTCTATTCATCTCAGGTAAGATAGATACTGAAAATGCCTGTGACAAGTGAGAAAGCCTGGCCTTTGAAGGTGCCTGTCCCTTACACTGATTAGATGTTTATTCTAGTCTAGATATTTAATCAGTAGGCAGTCAAAATTATAATAAATAATGATCTTCACCATAGGTGTCTTTATTGTTACACAAACTTAGGTGGAAGAGAGATACACATCACTCATGACTAGAAGACCGAAGCTCCTGTTTATATGAGCAGCACAGAGAAACAATGATGAACTTACATGAATTGATAACGTCAAATGTCCAACAGACATAAAAACTACTTTTCTTCATTGGTCGGATGAGGAACTGACACTGGTAGCCCTAGATGCTTTTCTATCTGAAACACTCATTGGCCTCTTAAGCTTAGATATTGTTGCCAGTTGCCAGGATGAATAATTTGGGCATCTACAACAAGCAGTATGAAAATGGCCCTTAGGCATTCATAGAACAGTAGTTTCAGATGCCAAATGATTCTTTCTGTGAATGAAATCTCTCCTGGTCATCACAGTGGTACTCTGTGTTTTTACAGAGAAATCCGGATTGAGGAAGCACCTAGAAAGGAGATGTTATTCTGTACAAGGTTGAGATCTCTCTTTTCCTGGTAAATGAGGAATGCCCATAACTGAAGCTGGTAATCCATAAAACTTTGATCAATTTGAATTCTCTCTTAGAGACTTGTGTAGTTATCTTCAAGCATTGATTAGGTTTTGTGGTAGAGAAGATAATTCTCTGGAGAGTGGTGTGGTAAGAAATGAGTTTTTTTCATGCTGTTCACACCTACTTCCTTTTCATGTTAACCAAGACTGTGTTATACTGTTAGTACCCAGAACCAAAGCAGGCATGTGGGTGGGAGCTCATGTCCCCCGGGGCATGACCATCTTCAACAGAATGATTAATTAATTTCCAGAATCACCTGCTGTGCTTGTTAATGTTTGTCTTGCTGTGGCTGCACAAGGTAGAAAGAGGCTCGCTTGCCTGGCAAGATCTGAACGGAATTTTAATAGTGAGCAAAACCAGCATTAGCTGTTTCTGTGTTAACAGAGAAATGTGGAAACCAACACTACAACTGCTCTAAGCAAAGACACTAGCAAAGGCAGGAAAGGGGAGCAATTGTGAATGTACTCTAGGTCCATAAGAAACTAGTCTTACCTTCATAGTGTGCCATGGAACTAATGATTTTTCCTTGGGTTTCAAGAGTGATTCCATCTGGAAAAGCCAGAAAATAAGATACTCTAATCTTTTATGAGGATTGCCTCCTTACCACTCTCTGGTACATAATGGTATTTGCTGCCGGTTCTCTCTTTATGGTTTGATTTGTGGGGGTTTTAAAATGTCAAAACACAGTTTACCCACTTTTTATACACTCATAAATCCAAATAAATAATAAAATAACAATTGGGCCATTTATTCAGTCACATTTTGCTGTATAACCTCATTTTAAAAATACAGGCTTAGCTACAGGGTAAGCAATCTTTCAGCATTATGTTTCCAATCTGTCAATCTGATCTGAGCTTAAAGGACTTACTTTCTATTTTTTCCATAGAAACAAAACACTTACTTGACAGTAAGTATAGCTTAAGCTGCCTTACACACAATATGCATCCCTACTTCTCCATTGTCATTACCTTTGAAAATTAGCCAGTTGTCAGCTGAATAGACCTCGATACCAAGCACTTTGAAGGTCATTGAGTGGCTCCGTGCAGAGGATTTGCCAACACAAACATTGACAGACTATGGAGAAAATATGTGTCAGGGATGAATCTCATTCCACCTTTCTGATAATGAAAATAATCCCACATATATGTTTATGTGTAAACCAATGATTAGATATCCTTAGTTATGACTTATGCTTCATGTCTTCTTTACAAGGTCCCTTTTCAATGCTAAAGTAGATCAATAAATTTAAGCTTTGTCACTTTATCTTCAAGGCTAAGACAGCTCTGTCCTGTTCTACTTTTTGGATTTCATCACATTATTCTCAAAGCTAATTCTTTATTTCACCAGTGCTAGCTACATTGATGCTCTATTCATTCTCTTTTTGCTACCACAGTTTTCTATAAAAATCCTCTAAGAGGAAAAACTTGCTGGCTCCATTTCCCTGAATACTCTGGAAGCAAAATTAATGACAACAGCACAAGTTGTAAAGGCTTAAATCGTCATTAGTGGAAATGCATTATAGACAATCTCTAGTAGGTAGAGCTCTACAAGGTAGCAAACTCTACTGAGTTGCTTACTGGCCAAAACAAAATCTGATTTCTTGAATCATACCAGCTGCACCAAACATAAAACCTGCAAATATTCAAGCTGCCTACTTCATTTGTTTCACTGCTTTAGTATTTTTTTTCCTTCAGGAAACAGAAAAAAAATCCAACTCCTTTTGAAGATTAAAACTGCATGCAGAAGATGTTTCAGCAGAAAGACCCAGAGCAAGTATTTGCCCTGGTAGATCTAAGTGGGAAGCCTGGAGACTGGAGAAATAAATATCCTAGCAACATTCCTAAATGTAAAACAACAGTAGAATTTGTTTGTTTTCTGAGTTTGATAAAAGCAATCCATGTGTTATTTCTGGGTGGTCAAGAAGTTTATACTGGAAAGATGATCCTATAACCCCAAAACAAAGCCAAACCACTAATATTTAGACAGCTATGAAGATTTTATAGCACGAGCCACTGGAAAAACTCTTTTTGTAAAAGTCTCCCCATAAAGGAGACAGACGAAAATGTTTTCAAAATTCTTTCGAAAAGAGTCTATCCAAAGACAATGGGAAGTTTTCTACCATCTAAAGTACTTGAGTTAATATTTGTAAATACTGACTCACAAATGTTGATTCTAGTTGTAGTTTGTGATTTTATCTCAAGCATATTTTTCCTAAGATAGTAAGGACTGCTAGACATGCACATATGAAATGAGCTGATGTTTCAGTATATTTTTCCAGCAAAGTGACCTTTTCTTATGATTGAGATTTCCCCTTCCATACTTGTTAGCGAGTCCTACCAAGGACCATAATCCTACTGTCCTTACTTAGAATCATAGAATCATAGAATCATAGAATGTCCTGAGTTGGAAGGGACCCACAAGGATCATTGCGTCCAACTCCTGTCCCTGCACAGGACAACCCCACAGGTCACACCATGTGTCTGAGGGCTTGTCCAGTCTCTTCTTGAATACCGTCAGGCTTGGGGCTGTGACACCTCCCTGGGGAGCCTGTTCCAGTGCTCCACCACCCTCTGGGGGAAGAACCTTTTCCTAATGTCCAACCTAAACCTCCCCTGGCACATCTTCCTGCCATTCCCTTGGTTTCTGTCATTGGTTGCTGAAGAGTCCCATGCCTACCCTTTCCCCTCCCCTTGTAAGGAAGCTGTAGAGTGTGATGAGGTCTCCTCTCAGTCTCCTCTTCTCCAGGCTGAACAAACCAAATGACTTCAGATGCTCCTCATATGACTTCCTCTCCAAACCCTTCACCAACTTCGTAGCCCTCTTCTGGACACTCTCCAGTAGCTTTACATCCTTTTTATCCAGTGTTGCCCAGAACTGCACACAGTGCTCCAGGTGAGGCCGCACCAGTGCAGGGCAGAGCGGGACAATCACCTCCCTGCCCGGCTGGCGATGCTGTGCTTGGTGAACCCCAGGACACAGTTGGCCCTCTTGGTTTGCCAGGGCACAACTACTTGTGCTGAATAGTACCTAATAGCACCCAGTACATCTAAGTATAGAAATAGCAGAAATTGGCTTAGAACCAGAAAGACATTTGAGCACTTAAGAGCATGTTTGCAGAGCTCACTGCAGTGTGATGAACAAGTCCTTCAGCTGACTCCTACTGAGCTAGCTCCATATCCCAGCACTGCAATGGCTGAGTGGCACGATGCTCGCTGGGTCTGGCTCTGCATCCTTCTTGGGACCTAAGTGATATTGGTGCCAGTTAGTCATATGGATGTGATAGTTTGCCCAGAGCTTGACTGAAGATTTCTGTATTCCGTCCCACAGCAGAGACATACCCTTGCCCTCCACAGTAGAGAAGCTCCTGTGATGACCACAGTCATCCTATAAAGTTTCTGCTGTGTCCTCAGCATTCTCCAGAAGCAGAATAATGCTTCTTCAGACCTAGATCCCTAAAGTGAGTATGAAAGTCCCCCCAAAACTGGATAGAAGTCTCTAGACATATTTGTAGCTTGATTTTCAGAAAATTTGAATACGTTCAAACTTTGCTGATTTCAGGGGAAGCAACAGTTGAGAACAACTCTGGAAACAGGGCTTCACATAGCTGGGATTAAGTATGACCTAAATATGTTTTGGGTTCTGGCATTCTTGTCAAGAAAACTATAAAAAAGTCAAGAAGAAACAAAAAAAATCAACAATTTAGGCTCTTCTAGACCTGTAAATAGGAAAGCTAGCTCATAAAGAACTAGCAGACACTTCCATAAGTATCAGTCCTTGACACATATTTACATTAGGGCAACTAAGCTTAAAGGGTATAGTTTTACATATCACTAGAGCTGTTGGTAAAAAGCATAAACCAGCCTATGTCACATGTGGAATTTTTATCACCCACCAGGAGCCATAGAAAAGTCAGATGTCTCCTAAGAGCTCATCATTTAGACTCATGCTATAGCCAGCAAAGACACACCTTCCAGAGGACTCCGTATCCCCCATGTCTCAGGTACCTACCTTTACCTTCTGTCTGAAAATGTCTTTATTTCTTCTCTGACTATAAGGAATACTTAAATAATTTGGTTACATTTGAAGCCTACTTTTTAGCAGTTACAGATAGACAAAATAAACCAGAAAAATAAAAAACTTGGAAAATATGTAAACACATAGGAAAGAAAAAGTGCAGAAAAACAAGACCATCAGAAAAAAATGAACCCTATATACAAGGTCTTTTTAGAAATACAGTTCTTAATTATATTACATTATATTACATTTAAGAATGAAACTGAGCAGCAGTAACTGAACTTCTGAATGTCCTGATTTTGTTAAAAACAAGTTTCTCTTTTAGTGAATTTCCCTGTCAGCTAAAGTCTTCTTACTAACTGCAGTTTTCCTGAAAGTTAGGTACATGTTTTGGTAGACATAGCAATGGAATGCAAGGTCATCGATAATGATGCATAATTTAACTATGGTTTTAGATTTTCTTTTGTAGACCCTGAGTCAGTAATTGCACAGCAAAGACAAACTGAAATAATCTTCAACTGGATCTAAGCAGCACTGTTTCACAGTGGTATTTTCATGACAACCAAAAAGTATCCCTGTGCTCTGGAAGCAACTGGAACTATCCGCCAGCACCAGAGCATTCAAACTACCCATCAAGGTATTATTTTGCTGATCAGTTGAAATGCTCTAACATGATCTCCATGATTTGCCCTTCAACAGAGGATGTGCACGTTCGTTCACTTAGGCATGTGGTGACATTAACTATTTGCATGGCACCTTGGTCTTGTCTTGGTATAGAAGTGCCCTGGTTCTGCATGGGCGATACGGTTTGAGAAATATAACGAAAAAAATAGTTTTACTGTAGCCTGTAATACTGGCTACCCCTGCCTTCCATGCTTCTAAAGAACAATCTTTCCAGCAAATCCTGCGGAAGATAAAATCAAACTAGCTGGTAGTCAAGCCCCTATAGCATAGCCCCTTTACAATAAATGTTTTTTGGAATGAATCGAAGGCATGGAAGCCATATCGACAAAGAGAGAAGAATTTCATATAAATATATGAATGTGAGGTAGTCATAGAGGGAAAAGCTTGTATTTAAGAACCTGATGTTAAGAAAAACATCTGGAGACTTCTAATTCCTGAACGGTATATGGATTCTAGCTAACTGTAAATAACCATGAACAAAGAATATCTCAGTAGCCAATATTTTTCTCTGCTGGTATCAAATGAAATTCATTTGGTATCAGCTGGAGTTTTTATAGTGCTAATGGAAGTTATTTTCAGTTATCACGTCAGCCCATAAGTATACAAAGGCAGCAATTTTGCTAGTAATCTGGAGATCAGTTTGTATGTAGGGGGTATACTTTAGACTGTTTCTGCAGTGCAAGCTTTTATCTTAGTAAATGTGGTGAATCATAAATAAAAAGGAAATCATAAAAAAGGATCATTCAGCTGGGGCTAAGGTTGGGTTTGGAAACATTTCATAATGTGAATGTCTGAACTCTAAAACATGATGTCCGGTAAGCCATGTTCTCAATGGGGAGGAAATGTACCTGAGAAATAAACATGACTTATATTTTCCTTACAATAATTCCTCTGATATTCTTTTAGCATATGACATGAGATATAAACTGGTGGAATTCTGCTGTGCCACACAGCATACATGGAACTGCAATTCTTTTTAATAAACTCATGCATTTTAGCACATATCAGACTGCCAAAATATTAAGTAGCCTGATAAATAAGGATGATTTTAACTCTACTTTTTATAGCTCTCCAAATCATATCAGTAATACCAGTCTCTAAATATGGTACATTGATTAGTATTTCAACACATTTTGGTAATAGGCAAAATCACTTTCTAAAATTGCTGGCTTAGAAGAGCTTTCAATCTCAAAACTCTGTAACTCATTTTCTCTAATGACGAATTTCACATTAGCTAGTTAAAATTTATATAGTGTAATAGATGCATAGTGTTTAGAAGTTACGCCACATGGTGTGTTACAGCATGCATAGAGAATTTGGCTGTGCAAGAGAGTAGGCCTGAGCTCTCTAAAGGCAATGCAGCTGAGTTTTGTTATATCGCTTTAAAATGTCAGTGATTGCTGATGATAATGGCCCTTAAAGATGAACTGAGCTTTTTATGATACTCATCAGTCATTGCAGATATGTGAGATGCAGGTTGCTGTACTGCACAGTGCCCCATGGCATGCTGATGCCTCAGTTGTCAGACTGGGAGGGCTCTCAGGGTACACAACAGTTCCATCCTTGCCTGACCACTAAAATGCCTTCCCACTGATAACAGACTGAAGTGTGGAGATACGTGAGATGGACCCAAGTTTAATCTTGTTGCATGGTTGGGACCCAACTGGAGCTTCATCAGACTTGGAAGTGGTCCCATACCCCACCCTCTGGCTGGAGTCCTGCAATGCTTACTGTACCAGCTATGTGCTTGTTTCTTATAAAATGGTAAAGGAAGTCTATTTTAGTCACCATCTAATTATGAGCAATATTTCTATATTAGGATGCCTGCTATTAATGCTGATAATATAACACAGCCTGTCAAACTGTGTACTGACCTTCCCTATTACAGGTAAGTCATGATCAGCTAATGAGATAAACAAAAGCAACTGGAGGAATTTAGACCATATTGTCACTTTTTAAACAATGCTTAACTTCAACATTTAATGCTTTTTTCTACTGCTGTGAGTTACAAGAAAGGCACACCCTCTAATTTTGCGAAGAATTAAAAGAGAAGGCCAAAGTAATACAACAATTCAAATGTTTTCTTTATTCAGTGAATAAAACTCATTACAGTGTAAAGCTGAAAAGTAGCTAAACCAAAAACTGGAGAGTCCTAAGCTGTCACAGATTTTCAGTCCTGTAGGGTTTGAAATGCCAAGAGTGAATCTTTTTTCATGTAGTCTTCATAAGTGTTACAGGGACATAGATTGAAAACAGGACTAGATTATTAATTTTCTGTTTAGGAAACAAAGCACTGTGATACAACCCTTTGGTTATAATTCTTTAATGGTAATTTTCTTTACCTGTACAAATGGTTAAACATCAGCCCACATCCTTTTTGCTATCCTAGTACAACAACTGAGTTGTGAAACCTACCTGAACTGACAGGCAAAGGCAAACTTCGACTGCTTTACATAAGCAAGATGACAAAACTGCTTTTCCCAGCACCCCTGAGATCTGGATCTTCATTGCCTTTCACCTTGTGCAATTGGTTCCACTTAGCGAAGAGTGTTCCAGGGCTGTCAAAAAAACAGTGTCACCATGACATCCGTACTCACTTTGCATTCATGACTGTAAGGCAGTACAGAATTAGGATTCTTCTGGTAAGTACAGGTGCTTTCATTTTCATGGTAAAGACCAAGGTGGTGAAGATCGATGTCTGCATTGATATTGAAGTGAAGCCATTAAAGTGACATCCTGAACTACCTGAACTATCAAGTTCCGTGGCTAGAAGGTGACCTGTTCTCTATTCTGTTCTTTATAACAACCTCACAACCAACAAGGTCCAGCATTTTTTTTTTCAGGAGTGTATTAAGTGGCATACTTAACATCTGTCATACTGAGATTATTTTTCTTCCATTTTCTCTCTGGGAAAAGAAACTTGTGGGCAGTGATATGTTTAGATTAGGCAGGTCACTTCTGGACACTTTCTTCTGCTTTGCAAGTCAACCTCTATTTTCATTAAAGAGATGACCAAGCAGCTGTAGGTCCTGAGTTTTGTGATGATCCTTAGTTTCTGCACGAGTTCAGTCCATAGTCCTGTATCTTCTAGTCCCTTGAGAAAGATGTTTGTCTGAAACAGGAAAGCTATACACTCATAACAGAAAGCCACATCATGCCAGCAGAACAGAATTGTCAGCTATGTAGTCAGCCTGTGTCACACTTAAAGAGGGGAAGCCTTAAAGAGGAAGTGCAAGACTTTGAGCTGCATTTGGTATTTTCTGGAAAGCCAATGCAGAAAGCAGAAAAATGGGTTTATATACTCGTAGGATGCTGTTTTGCTGAAGATTTGTAACAAATCTTCTGTACCAGTTGAAGCCTAGGTTATTTCATTGCTTTTGTCCGTATAAAAGTGATAAAGGCACATATAGGAAAAGAAAACTCAATAGACAGCAGACAGGATGCAGTCTCCTAACCTCACAGAACTACTTGATTGCTTAGGAATGCAACTGCGAGAGATCTTAGTCTTGGTAAAGAAAACAGGACGAGGTCTTGAATTTACCTCTCTGGTTGTGAATCTCCCTCTCTGCAAACCTTTCAGAATACTCTCCTTCGCTTTTCTATCAACTTGCTTGTTTAGTTGGTAGTTGTAAATAAATGTTGCATATGAAAAGAGTGAGAGTAAACACTGGGAAACATCACAAAGAGTGGTGGAATTTCCTTTTGCTGTTCTTCGGGACAGATTTAAACTGTTTTAGTGAACTTCTTGAGCAGCACTTTCAGCTGGCACTGCTATAGCTCATACTTGAGACTCCCAAATGCTGCAGAGAGGTCTCAGTATGTGGGAATAATATTGACAGCAACTGATCAATCATAGGCAGTGCTGTAACTGTTCCCCTTATACCTTGCAGCCTCCATCCACAGCTGACTGTTTTCAGGTTATAACTTACACTGAGTGTGTAGTTAGCCTTTGCTCTGTTTCTGTTTCTGCTTGCCTGGGATAGAGCAGCTGGATGTTGGGCTGACAGCAGGTTGAATCGATACCAGCTTCTTCAGAGATCAGGAGACAACTGGATGCATCAAAACAGAAGATGAGGTTCCAGAGCGAGTGTTTCGGTCCGAGATGGTGCAGACGGGTTGTGGCTCTCTTCCAGCTGCCAAGTGATGGCTCAGGGGTGACCAGTGAAACTTCTTTCTTGGGCTAGGGTTGTTTTGTGCATGAGTATGCTGAGCGCTGGCAATGCAGGCAGGCCATGCTGCTGTGTGTGCTGGATCCTTAGGAAGCAGATGTGATGTGAGGAAAAGAAGACAGCTGCATCATGCTCACTATCCTTTTTCCGCTATAAAACGGCAAAAAAGCATTGAATTGTTTCTTCACATAACACTACCGTGTAAGAATTTACTGTAGGTGAATCAGGGCTGTTATGTGAACTCATCTGAGTGAAAAAGGAAGGTGGCGAACAAAAGCAAGAATGGACAGTCACCCTAGCCTCAATTATACTAGCAGCAACGGCTTTTAAAACTGTACTCCAAATACTAACAGACCATGTACAATTCAATACCATGCTGAAACACAGAATTTCAAACAAGTAATTAGTGGCCCCAGGCTACCTTTCAAAGAAAGCTTCATTTATAGGTATCCTTTTCCGTTCTGTGAAACTGTATTTTACACAGAATTTGTTAGAAACACACAGATGATTCAGAAACGATTGAGGAACTCCTTCGTGTCCCCAGCTTTCTTACGATGACTGACCCGAATTTCTTTTAAGTCAACAGGAAGATTTCTGTGTTGCCACTGAGTATCCTGTAAATCCTACTCGTCAATTCCTCTGAGTTTACTTTTAGATATTAAGACTGGGTAGGTATTTGTAGATTTGAGCTGACATTTATCAAAAGCAAAACTGCGGTAATAGTAGGAGAAATAAACAAATTGTGATTGTTTCTTTTTCTTGTAATGAAGAAAAAGAATAATTTTTATGGGTGATGCAAAGTTTGCAGTGCTCAAAAGAAAAGAATCCCAAACCCATGATAAAGACACTGAACATGCTCTAAATCTGTTAAAACAAGCAGAATAAACCAGTAAACTATGAATATTGTAATTAAATCTAGATCAACAATAAAATTTAAATATTTACAATGCTACTGTGATGAAAGAACTGTTTCAGTTATTAGGAAGCTGCCTCATTTTCCAAGGGAATACATTGCTGCTCTGCCTTGATTAAATTCTACATCTAAAGCTACAGGATTTAAGCAATGGTAGTAGAAAAATAAAATATTTTTTTAATAAAGGTTTTCTGTGCTTTGGCAGTAGCCATCTGTCATGGTTGAGTGTTGCTAATACTGGAAAAGGTACAATCACCATAACCAGATATCGGACTTTTATAAATACGGAATCCTGAAAGCTTGGTATGAATGTGAATTTATCAGGTTTCCAAAATGAGATTTGGGTTTCCTCTCCTGTCATGTCCCCCAATCTGGAAGTTCAAACTCGCTTTTTGTTATCTTAGTTAATGTTTTACATTATCTGTGTCAACAACCTTTTCTGTCTTCTGGATTAGCTAAATTTTCTTTAATTTGTATTTTATCTGATGTTCACAGTGCACTTTTGTATTAACAGTGGACAAAGGGTGAAGTTTTACTGATTAATCAGAGTTGGCTTTTTATTTCATTTTCCTTAATAAAAACATCATTGTGTTCATACTCTCAAGAAAATTACCTTTCCTCTGCATTCTAGAAGTTGCTGTTTAAAAACAAACAAACAAATCAAAACACGGCCTGATAAGATAATGATACTCGGCATCACTATGTCTTGAAGACAACTTGGAAGGAATATCTTTCCTATCGGGCTGAACTGTCACCCAAAGTGCAAAGTGTCCCTCCCATGGAAGTCAACAGAGATGCATCAGGGTCCTGTGTTTCAATTTTTTTTTTTAATTGACCAAGCACTACTTATCATGCCATGAAAATGCAGAGAACATTTGAATTTATCTTTCCCCCCCCCATTTTCTCTTATAAAAAAGGAAGAAACGAACAACTGACCTTTGCTTTGAAATTTTAATGTTCGGTATACAGAAAACAAACTCCATGATCTTTTATTGGAAGTTCATTTCTGGGCATTTTGGAACAAATGACTTCTTCCTTCTGCATTCCAGAAGGAATGTCTATAATGGCCTGCTCTGAATAGCTTTTTAGAGACTATTTCAGAAGGAAACCTACTATAGCTCCACTAAAACCGTGCTAAATCAATACATCGCCAGTGCCGTTTTTTCTGTTGCTTGTCACTAGGTGTTTCTTGATTGAATTAATTAATGCAACCAACAACCTCTCTATAACAGATCTTCTAAAGTTCTTGATAACATTAGACACAGTGGGGATATAGGTCTCTAACATCTAGATGCAAAATCTTAAGACTGCTTTTTTTCCCTTCCCTTCAGCTGAGAAGCTGAACTGAAGGAATCTAGAAAGCATTCTTGTTGCCTCCTTTTGGCTCTCTTCTAAAAATGAGACATCTGATTAAAATTAAAAAGAGAAAATTAAAAATTTGTAAAATAAAAATTAAAATTAAAATTAAAAAGAGAAAGAGGGAACTCCAGCGGCTGATTTTTCTTGTTCTCAGGTAAGTGTCAGGAAGGTAGGAGGGGCTGCCCAGGAGGAGAACCTCTTTCTGTCTATTGCCTGATGGGTTTGTAAGAAAGCACTTGTACCATCTCAGCTGAATCTTTCCAGAAAAAAATGCCAGACACAGATTTCAGCATAGGAAATTTCCCAGGAAAAAGGTCTTTGCTGCTGTCACATTAGCTCAACAATGGCAAAAGTACCATCTTAAAGAAACTCCTCAAAATGCTTTTGTAGATCTGGTGAGTTAATAACCACTTACAGAACAAGTAAAATAGAATTAAAAAAACCCCAACCAAACAAGGTGTCCTGGTTTTGTTAAAAACAAGTTTCTCTTTTAGTGAATTTCCCTGTCAGCTAAAGTCTTCTTACTAACTGCAGTTTTCCTGAAAGTTAGGTACATGTTTTGGTAGGCATAGCAATGGAATGCAAGGTCATCGATAATGATGCATCCCGCGAGATGTGCAAGCAGGAGGTGAACTGAAAACTGACCAACTAAAGTATTCCATCTCATTCACGTCATACTTCATATAAAAGTGGGGGATCACGAGGATCTCGTCCCTTTTCCTTATGGCCGACATCGGGAGAGGACCTTGCGAGTTGTCCCTGCGACCTGAGGCCGAGTGACAGACTGAATCCAGCTCCGGTTGGCTGCAGAGTCCAGTCCAGGATTTCGGGAGCTGGCCCTACACCTGCCGGAGCAGCTGCCGGGACTTTCCAGATTGGTTTTGTATATTTTGTATTATTTTCTCTACTTTTATTTGTAGCATTAGTAAAACATTTTTAATTTTTCCAACTCTCTTCTCTCTGTCCTTCTTTCCCTCCCAATCGCCTGTCCTTAGTGGGAAGGGGGGAGAGGGAGGGGCTGAAGGGGAAAGGGAGGGGAGAGGAGGTTAACAATACATCTGCCACGGTTTTATTGTCAGCCCACAATCAAATCATGATACAAGTGCTTACATAAACACTGTAAACTAATATTTTTATCAGAGTCATTATGATGCTTTCTCCAAGTGAGAGATCCAGAAGTCAAAGAGAGTACAGGTGTCAAACCCAGATTTTTCAGCAATGAAAAGGAGATTATTTTACCCTTGTTTTGGGAGGCAGGGACTAAAATAGTTAGCAATGCCCTGATGCATGCCTGTGATTTCTCGTGAAACCAGAAGAGATCTGTGGCTGCCCCTCAGACTGTTATTCAAACCAATGCCACTAATGCCAGAACTTTTTTTGACAGCTGCAAACATGGTGTATTCCCAGGTGCTTATTCTGTATTCTCAGATGCCAAGAAGACATGTAGTTATTTCACTGAAATCAATGCAGTCTTCAAGATTCTATTTCATAATAGACACTAGCCTATTGATCATGACATCAGTTTTAATCAATTTTTATAAAGGTTTTAGTTCATATTTAAGGCACTTGTATGGAAGCAGAAAACTTCCTGGAGATTTAGAAAGAGTTACTTGGTCATATACTAAAAAAGTAAAAATATTGATAATAAGAATAATTTAAAAATCTGTCTTTCCTCCTGTTAATAGTGGTTGTATTTTACAGGGAACAGCTGGTTTTAAAGGATCTCAGGACTCAGTCTTCACTACAGTCATTTCCTGCCTTTGATAGTTACTACAGACACCTCATGGGTCTTTATGTTCATAAACCATGCCTGCTCTGAAATCTCCTCTGAAACACAGAGGGTACCAGTAACACGTTCTAAAATCCTGAATATTTACTTTTGTGTTTGGAAGCAGAACACGTTCTGTGATTTATTCATTGAATGCTTTATAAATGCAGTTGCAGAAAAGTACAGGTAGGATGTCTTCAAGCAGTATCCAGAGTCATGAACAGATTGTTTACTCCACTACTGTGAACAGTAAGCTTGAGACAAAAAATCAGCTTACATCAAGCCAATTCTAAAAGATATCCTTTGCACAGAGAAGAACCGATGTTTGAGGAAATGTCAGTGAGAAAGGTGAAGAGCTGTGCAGAAAAGGAGATTTTAAAATCTACATGTATTTTTTTTTCGCATCACAGAGACATGGTGAATTCTTTCCACCCACTTGGGCAACGCAGTACCGACGTCTCTCTTAACTCACATATGAGTCAACCGTATTTGTAGGTCTTGATCTTGCACACTAAAGATAAATACATATAACTTTCTGCAGGTGTAGAAGTGCCATGCCTTCTCCTGGGAGTCATTCAGAAGTAGATGTGTTATCTTTGCATATAACACATCCACTTTTTTGTTACCATTTTCATAAATGAAGAGCATTTCATCTTGAAATGTAAGTTAGCCTTTTGAAATTAAATCCTACCTTACTGAAACAGTGATTTTTTTCAGTGAGTCCAAAATATTATTCCTATTTCAGACCACAATAGGCTAGCATATATACAGAAGTTCGCTAGTCTTCACAGATATATATGAACTGCAAACCTTTAATTGTCCAAGAGGTTACACTAGAGAAAAAATAATATCTTAAATTTTAACTATGGCCTTGACATTACTACAAGTTATTTTATCTGAGGAGAAAAATCACAGTGAAGGCTTTTCTTCTAAAATAATGTCTTAGATGACTAGGCCCCTTAATGTCATCTGATGATTTACAGTGATAGTTCTCATTTATGGCCACTTGACACCAAATGGCAAGAACAGACCTGAGGACAAACTGAGCAGATTATTTTTTTACAGCTGAACTTGGTCAGCACAGCAGCTGTATAATTCCACCATACGTTACCACTTTCAAGGCAAATGTGAACATTATTTCTCTCAAGGAACACAATGCAGCACCGTCAGACTTTTGGACCTCGGCCCCTGAACCAAGCTTTTGTGAAGCTTCAGTACTCTGATCATACTTTAAATAAATATGGTATCTAATAAATAGGAGAGCCCCCTGTACTTGCTTTTGCACTACACAAACAACCCATCTCACAACTTTCTTTAGTTTTCTGTGATTGCATTCTAAAGAAAATACTAAAATGGAAATTTTCAGGCAAAAGCATTAAATAATAATTTAAAAAATCCATAAATAGAGAAAAGTATCCTCAACTAAGAATTGATGCTTTCTCTTTGATTAGTTATTCCAGTCTCAGTAAGTCCTATCACCTTTAAAAGATTTTCCTCTGTATAAATTGGAGTACTACATCCCTAGCAGTAGATTTCACCCCAGCCCTGCATTCATGAAGATCATCATTGTGCATTTGCAGAGGCGACCATCCAGCCTAAGTTCTTTCTCTTCCCAGGCCACAGGTGCTTCATCAGCCAATTTTTAATCACTTCTTATTTCGAATGGTGACCACAAATTCCCAGTCATCTTGCACTTCGCTCACACTTACTCCCCAGACAAAACTCCTTTGCACCTCCTTTCCCGTCCCCTTGCAGCCCATCAGTGCAGCTGCTCACCAGGGTTTGTTTGCAGCTCAGGGACTGTTTCTCCTTTCCAGGCTTATTCTCAGAGCTTCAGAGCTTTCTATAATGTAGTAAATATGCTATTGATTTAATAGTTAATTTCAGAGGGATCACCAGAGGGATCTGGGATTACCATATGCTGAATTATCTACAGCATCAACCCTCCCAGGGTCTTTCTCCATGGCAGTCTGGAGTTGCAAACTCTCTCTGTAAAAATATAGGGACCACACTGGTTTGTTCACTACTCACATACAGTTCTGTGCAGCCATCTGTCCTTCTCTGACTGTGGCTAAAACTATATTTCCAGGTGGAGAATAGGAACAGGACAAGGTATATGATGCTTCTGAATACTCTACCAGCCTCTGATTTTTAGCAGCTCAGGGGAGAATTTGAGTGGGCTATGGTTACTACAAATTTGGCAACTGTCAGTGGATTCCTCTTCCATGAGCTTAAACAGTGTCATCCTGAACTTTTAGTAAGTGCAACATCCTGGGGCAATGAGTCCCACAGCTCAGTTAGGACTTCTTTTTTGTACCTACTCTGCATTACTGCTTCTTATCACATTTTCTGTAATATAAATATATTTGAAGATGTTTTCTAACTTTTAGAAGTTATGTAAGGATGTTATATACACATCATAATTATACTATAATTACATTGTATTGTATTATTTGCCTATTATAATTGTTGAAATCATATCATATCATATCATATCATATCATACTACATTACATTGCATTGCATTGCATATTTGGGGGTTTTATAACTTAACTAGATATATGAAAAAGAGTAAAGCAAATTAATTCCCAGATAGATGATGTGCAGTTTGGAGTCAAGGACCACAACTGGCTTTATTAGGTTCCTCCACACATCTGCATTAAATTAAAAACTAACAGTGCTTCAGGGCCTCACATTTTACCACATTAGCTGTTTTACCACTGAAAGTTATGCGAGATTTGTCACTGGCTTCCATGGGAGCAGTACTGAGCCATATATGAAGTACTCGGGGTCACACAGCTATGAAGTATCAGGTCCAGGAAATGAGCCTTTATCTCCTGACTGCTCATGTATTGCTTTAACCTCAAGGTGAGCCTTTGTTCCTTTGTTTTCCTTTAAAAAATACTTTGACCAAAACATATTATTTTCTCTGTGATTTTGCATGAATAATTCCTCTTATAGTATGTTTTGGTTACATTTCTCATCCATTTTTGATCTGGAAAGAAAAATAACATGCAGTATCTTCCAGTTAAGTAAGTACTCTGTTGAAAAATTAATGGAACGATTTTATACTTCCTATTGATAAGGTCTTCCAAATAAGCTTGTAACCAGAAATCTAGTTTTTCTCAGAGAAACAAAAATCTAGACTCTCATTCCATGCTTGCTCACATTTTTGGACAGCTTTGAACAAGCTAACAGCAAACTGAGGACTTCTCCAGGGCCCAGAGGTGTTGAATACAGGCAGAAAACCCACTGGATATTCTGTGACCAACCCATCAGTGACCAAGACTTTTGCCTTCAGTCACATGCCCTGGAATATGTGGAAAGGCGTGGCTATGGCTGTGATCACCTGTTATGGCTGATGAAGCTTGAGCAAAGGAGTTGTGAAAAATATGTTGCAGTACTTAAATTCTTCCAAAATCCACCCCCCAACCTAACATTTTCCAAAACAACCCAAGCCTGTTGGAAAGTTTTTGCCCATACTGTTTGTGTTGGTTATTTTATATTGAGGACCGTAAGGGGCAGCCGGCCAGAAATATGAAAGTCTTCCAAGTAATATTATTTCATAATGGCATTTTCCTATCTTGCCAAGGAGACCAGATGCTATGGCAAAAGAAAAACAACTCAAACCCAGAAAAACACTAATCCTCATTACGATGTTCATCTCTAAACATTCTCCGAAGGCATTTTGTGAAACCATTTGCGGGAGACAAATCCATACAAGAAACGGGCTTAGGAGGGAAAACAAAGCATAAGCTGCTCTTTGCATACTTTGACCTAAGAAATTATATCAGATCGACTGTCATTCTCTGCAGAATGAATCAACAACAGCCACTGACATTGGGGGTTCATTTACTTACGTGTGTCATTTGGTTCCCAGAGATAGCTGTGGAATTACTGCTGTTTGCTGACAGGCAAAAGTGTGGCTGTCACCTCAGACAAATCGAGAAAATATGATAGGGACTTGGTTTAATTAAAAGAGGAAAGCAAAAGGGAATTACGAGTCTCATTGAGGAGCACTGCTAATTACCTAACATGCACAGGAGACGTAGGCGACTACAGATGGCACTTGGGAGAGATGGGATGTAGCACAGGATTTGCATCACTAGTTCCCAGGTCTGGTTCGTCCCAGGACTAAGAGCCCAGGTCTGGCACTTCTCCTCTTTTCACTGCCTTTGCCCTTTGCTGTGGTGTTGGTGGAAGGGAAAGAGCAAGGCAAGGAAGTGTGTATGTCCTGTTGTACCTGCTACGGGACAAAGCATGTCTTTGGTAGGTTGCATCTGCGCAGTCTTGCATGCAACAATAAATACAGACAAACCATTTATGTTCTATCTTTTACTCAGAATGTGTTAATGTGACACAGAATGTTAAAGTGTCATGCGTTTGCATTTTGTCAGTGTCTCAATTAGAACAATTACCATCTGTAAATTTAAAATTATAACAGTCTTAATTTGTACTAGAAATCAGCTAAATGTATATGAAATATAAAAAAAATCAGAAAAATAAACAGGGAAGTAAAAAATATTAATAAAACAACTGCCAGTCTTCCAGTATATGTGACTAAGCTCTTTTTGATCTGTTTGATGTCATCTAGTCTAAAAATATTATATATTTGTTTCTAGAAATTCGAAGACATGAGTGACTTACATAAATGTGTATCTTACAATGGTAATTAAAGGCACTTGACTTTACAGATGTGACTTGGACATAAGATCTTTCAAATTATTTCTCAATATGTACAAAAACTGCTTAACCTGAGGGAAATTAATCATAAAGTAAAAATTCCATTTTATGCCTCTGCAGGAAATAATTTATAAGATGCACATAGAACAAGTTTTGAAACAGCCAACAGCTACGAGCAAAGAGCCAGTATTTCAAGTATCTGAGTTCTTTACAGAAATGGGATAATGTTACTGAAAAAAAAAAGTTTGTTTTGTCTTCTTTTTCCCCTCAAGAATTAATCTTGTGAATAATCTCTGCTATTTTCATTAGTGGCCTTTGCAAAAAGGTTGGCATTTCACAGATGAGTTTTCTAGTGCTGATGCCATAAAGCGGGTTGGCACTATTAATATCAAAGAGAACAAGAATATTAGGTACAAAAGCAGATGACCCTGCAGGTTAGAGGGTTAGAGTTGTGATGAAATTTAATAGTACAAAGTGAAATTTCAGGCATTTAAGGATGGATAACAAGTATTCCTGTAGCAATTACTGCTGTCGGTTCATAAACTGAAAACAGCAGGAGGAGGAGAAAGAGCTGGGTGCGGTGACACGTTATGGGATGGGCATTGTCTGGTGACCTCGCAAAGTCGCATACAGGTCAAGGATATATGACCGAGGATGTGGATAGGGTCTGGCTGGAGGACTGGGCAGTGTCCTGGTGACTCATGTTGAGTTGTCACTGTCTAATACTGATTTAGTCATGTTGTGAAAGCAGCCAGATGTCTGCCAACCTACCCATATGTGGAAAAACCTATGTGAGAGATCTCACATATGTCTCCCTGTTGGTCTGATTGTGGCAACTCACTCTGAAAAACTACTGTTTCAATTTGAAAGGAGCAACCCTGTTGAAGGGCCGCGTAGAGTCCAAGCTTCATTGCCTCTTGTACAAGAGCCAAAGGGCCTCCTGCATCAGCTCCTGGTCTCCTCTCCTTGATTGCCCCACAGGACCTGCCAAGGTGATAAGTGGTGTGATCCTGGATTGTAATCCACTCTCTCTGCTTTTTCATGGTGGTTATAGGAATTCACATGTTCTCTGCTTTTAACTCCAGTAGCTAGTGAACAGATTAAATTCCGAGCTTTATATTAAACAAGTCCCCTGGAAGCAGGGGCTGCCCTATAACTGAGTGGTGCCAAATTCAAAGTGGTTTGAATTCAATTCCTTTGCCTCTTACAATAACTTTGAAATAGGTTTCACACCACTTTCACAGGGAGGCAAGATTATTGCTATACAGAATGTGTTTGAAATAATTCAGTTTTTCGGAGTGTTCAACCTTCAAACAGTAAGATTGTAGTGTGTTATCTATTATATTATACAAATTTAAATTAACAACATTGAAGAACTGATTATAACTGTTAAATTTCAGCAGAAATAAACACTGAATCCTACCAAACCTTTATCATTAATAATTATATTTGGATAATAATATGCTAATAATTATAGGTTAATACATTAATAATTATATGCTATTTTACTCCCTGGATGAAACTGTATCTTAAACAGTTGGTAGAACAAGCCCTCTTGATTCCTTGCGTGCAAAATTCTTGACTATTGGTGAAGCCTCGCTAACAACAATTTAGATTATTATAGCACTTTCCCTTTGTTTCTTTTTCAATACTGTCAGTCTATGTCTCCAGAATTTCATTAAATTATTTTGCTTCTTAAAAACACAAAAGCTGTCTGACGACTGAACATTTGTAATGTCTATGCACCTACCCTTTGAACAATTTTCATGCTGTTTTTTACAAACTCCGACTGCATTTTTTTAGGCTTTTGACTGGAAGTTTTGTCCTAGCTCTATATCATCTTGATGGCTTATGATCTCATAGTTCAGTGAACTTCTGTATTGTCTTGATTTTACTTCCAAGTCTTGAATTCTGATCTGAGTCTGTCTCCAATGCTCCAGCTCTTCTAATTGCCCTTTTCTCTAATCCCCATTATACTCTACTTAGGAACTTCACAAGCCTACCAAGACGATACCTCTTAATGCTGGAGACTTCACCTTGTTATTGATTCAGAAAGGATGTTGAGCCAGGTTCACATGCTCAAAGATTTCTTAGTAGGGTCTATATCTGCTAACATACATTGACTGTAACTGTGAAAGTTACTTTGGGGGGAAAATACAGACAAAAGGAGAGACAAAGAGTGAAAAGAAAAAGCTGAGAGACTTTCCAGAGGGCCAGTCAGGAGAAGAAGTGATGGAGGTCCCCAGTCAAATGTCTTCCCTAGGTGCCCTTTCCAGTGCATCAGGGTCCCCCCTCAGAAAAATAACATTTCTTATGGTAACTACATACTCTTCATCGGGACCTGCTCAAACCCTCTCTTGCTATTTTTGCTTATGGTGCTATTAGCACTGATGGAAGGATGCTTTGATGAGGGGCAGATGCTGCTCCTGGTTGTTAAGCTCTGTGCATTTGCACGTTCCCATAATGTAAACTAAAAGCTGCAACCGAGGATAGGAAAAATGGGGGAAGGAAGGTGGGATTCTCATGCCAATGGCAAAAATGAAAATCTGCTATAATGACACTGACAGGCTTTGCAGATGCAAGGCCATGAGAATCACAACAAAAGAGCAATAGTGTGAGAGAAACAAGGGAAAAATACAGCCCTGATGGCTCTGGAAAATGCTGCCTTGGCAGCCGGGGTGAGAGGCTGCGGAGCTGGCAGTGGAAGGCAGGCTGCGGAGTTGTGACTGCAAGTCCTCAGCAATGCGAAAGGTACCTCAGGCACTGAGCAACATTGTGAAGTCCAAGAGTTTCACCTCACTTTTTCACTTCTTATATGAAAATATATTTCAAGTTGCATTCTTCATAGGATTACGGTATAGTTCAGATTTCTTCAGAAATCTCTCCTGATAACTGCCTTGCTTTTCCTCACTTAGCTGCAGAGTGCTAACAAATCTTGAGTCTCTGTCGGGCAGTATTAAAGGATAGTTTGTGAAGTGGGAGGGAAAGATGGGTTGTTTTCTGTTCATGATGTGCTGTGAAAAGCTAATTAAGAGACAAACGAAGAAAATGGCTGTGAAGGCAGGAGAAGAGCTTGTATCCCCTTCTACTGTCATCAACTAAGACTAACAGATCCCATTCACACTAGAATGATTGATTTTCTAATAAGCCGAGCCAGGAGGCAGCCTGTTTTTATGTTTCCCATCTTTCTTTGAATATTCTTCCTGGGGCCCCAGAAAGGAACTGGCTTTTATATAAATGAAATCTAAGTAATCTTAGATGTCTCAAAAAGGGCAAGTCTATGTGTGTGCTCTGCATGGCTTCTTTCTCCAAGGAGGAAAAGAAAAATCTGAGTCATTCCTAGTCTGGCTGCTAGGGCTCACTTCACACCAAAACCTCCTTTTTGTAAGGAAGGGTTTTTCCCCTTCAAACCTTGCCACTCTTGATTCGGTAGTTTTGAGAAAGCCCTTAGGTCTATCTCCTCTCTTCCTTGCCTCCACTTGCTTCGTGCACCTGGTGGAAACCTGTACCCAACCACCACACACTGTGGCCATTTGGAGATTGGGCTGTTGCCTTCCTCAGGAAAGACAGCAGTTGGCAGACCTTTGTTCACATTTCAGGGAGATAATGGCAATAAACCAGTGGGTGTGGCATATATGGGGTCCAAGAATCTCCAAACAAGTATCAAGGACTACTGTGACTCCAGGGTACCACCTTGCTAGAGTTTATTATGACCATATGGAGCAGGCCCCAGTAGTGTTAAAGGCTGAATTTTTTGGGGACCTGGCCCCATCCCATGTGGCAAAGAGCTCTGGTGGCAGCGTAGTGACAGCCATGTGAGAATATCCAGAAATAATCCAGAAAGTCAACCTACAAGAGAAAATTTGCCCTCGTGAGCTTAAACATACTTCAGGAATCATCAGGTGTGATGATGTTCTCTTGCAGCTTCTTTCCCACTGGGAGGAGGACAGAGAGCACTTTGAGCAGAGGAAGCTGCTCCATCACCTGGTTGAGCTTCCAGAGTGAACATGAATAGTAGAGAAAGGAAATTAAATGGGATGGTATCCAGGAATGAGAAGGTCAGGCCAGAATATTGAGTCCAGGTGGAGACACTTACATGGGTCATGATTGTTCCTTGAGGATAGTGGATCTGGCAGTACCAGTGGGCCTTGTGTCACACACAATCACTTCTTCCACTGAATCATAGACACCAAGACTGTGAAAAGTTAGTGTTAGAACAGGTGATAATCTGAAAAAGCACCCAATTCTCCTCAAGTTCCCCTGGATAAAGTTGCCTCCATTCCCACCAGTGGTGTTGAAGACCATTAAAATTCAGCAGGAGGGAAGGACAGACATGAGCTATTTACTTGTGCTCTTCTTAGTATAGAGGCAATACGCTGGGGTAATAAGATAGTGTTGCTAACAAAGCAGATATGTGCTTTCATAACATTTTGTCTGAGCAGAAAGAGGAAGCTGGCCTGACCCAGGAACATGAAGATGGCTTTCCAAAACGTGAGAAGATTATGTATACCTCTGCTGTGTCCAGTCTGCAATAAGCACTCATAATGATGGTCAGTCCCTTGAGGATGTTTAAATTAGATCGCTTTGGTTATATCATCCAAAAACTGTCCTAGAGAAACCTCAGGCAGGACATTGGTTTTGTTGATGAGGCTGGTGCCATGTCTCTCCAAAATTACACAATGATGTACATGTGACCAGTAGCCTAAATGATGGATGACCTCCACGACAGCAAAGACTGCCATGGATTTACTGATGTCACAGTGATACATGTGACTGATACATGTGTGGCCTGGTGAGCATCCAAGACTCATTGCTCTTTCTCTTGGGGCCCCAAAATAGGTAAGCTTTTTCAGGCCAGGGAGGGCATTGCTCTCATTGAAGTGGGCCAGGAATATAGCCTTGATCATCTTGAAAATATGGTCTAGGCTGAATGCAAAGGTAACATGGTAAAATTCAAGAGCCTACGATACATATGTAACTTGAGGGGACATGTTCTAGTAGTCCCTGTGGCCCTATTATCTATGAAAGTGTTGCGCCTCTCAGAATTGCAGAATCATAGAATGTGCTGAGTTGGAAGGGACCCACAAGGATCATTGAGTCCAACTCCTGTCCCTGCACAGGACAACCCCAGAGGTCACACCATGTGTCTGAGGGCTTGTCCAGTCTCTTCTTGAACACTGTCAGGCTTGGGGCCGTGACACCTCCCTGGGGAGCCTGTTCCAGTGCTCCACCACCCTCTCATAGTCACCTAACAGCAGGCAAACTGTGGTCTCTTTAGGTCCAGCTCGGAGATTATTTGAAAATTCTATGTGGGAGACCAAAAATAGAGAAATCACCTGGCAGTGGTCAAGACTTCAGCTGATATAACCTACCTAGTAAGGATTGATGTCGAAGGACCCATCTCAGTACTAAAGCTTAATTAGGTAAATGCTGCAGCAGGTTTTGCTTGAGATAACTTTATGGGGCACAAAGCCATTATGCAGCTTCACGTCAAGAGAAAACCGCAGAGCTGAAAAAGAAATGTGATAATAATGAATGCAATCATAACTTTTTTTTTTTTTTAAAGCTGAGTCATTGTCAATATATTTCATATAATAAAATATATTATAATATATAAAACATATACAATATGTAATAAACAATATAAAAAAATTAAAACATATATTTTATTAAAAAATAATTTAAAAAGACTGAGCATGGCACTTTTTTCATTAGCTTCACAGATGGATTGAAAATTCAAAGAAGTGAGAGAATAGTACCGGTGCCTAACTGCAAAATGCTGAGGCAGATGCAGTACAGTCTAGCCTTGGCAATACACCTGAAGGGAAGCCAACAACACTCTCGTTTGTAGTCCTGGCTTGCACTCTGAGTAGTCTCTGGAAATGAGCAGACTACGATTTTCCTTTTTGTCTAAAATCAAACTTCTGCAAACAGGCTCACATTCATCAAAAGTAGAGTTTGAAAAAGTTACAGAAAAAAAATGGTGACATAGTGAAATCCCTGCTGTGAAGAGTTTTTGGTCTACTGTAACAGTTGTCTTTTGCTTCAGAATGCAGAAGGCTGCAGATGACCCCCATAAGCCCTTCCCTTTACTACTCTATGTGCTGAGACTCGTGAATTTAAACTAGTATAATTATACCATCTTAAAAACTTCATGGTCCTTATTTTGGTAGAGGTGCTTTTGTTTGGCTGAACCTGGTGCATATATAAATGTCATTTTCCAGACACAGCTCAGCAAATGGCAGAAGATACAACCCCTGGATGCACAGTATTCCATCCTGCTGGACGTAACTGATTCGCTAGACCTGTTATCCCTAATTACAAGTTCAGATTTGTGACTTTGGCTGTAGAGGAGCCCAAACTGCATGTCTGTCAAAGCTGAGATTCATTTAATGGAAGTACACAAGATCTGAGCAATCAATACCAGAATTGTTGGAATTATGACCTTACTATCTGGAAGCAGTTCCTTTGGCTTTTATCTGGTGATCAGGGACTCAGTTTTTGTTTCTTGGTGTTTTGTCTGTGTGTGTGTGTGTGTGTAGGCATTTTCCTGGTTGGGATTAAACAACTACTAAGATTTTAGCTTATACATATTCAGTTATAGCCTCTCTTGCTATGGACTTACTGATCCACGCACCTCATTTTGGAGGCTGTTAAATATAAGTGTGGAAACATGAGTGAGCCGTAGCTTTCCTTGTCCTTTCTGCTTCCTGGGAAAGTCTTTCCAACCCTCTCAGGCCTGGCCGCTGGCCTTCTGGACCTCACCAAAGACTCCCAGGTGTTCCTCTTCTCTGCCATCCCCTGCAGCCTCATGAAACTTCTCCCCATTTAACTTGCTTCATAACTTTGCCAAGGAGCATGGCAAATAACTGAGAATACAGAAATAAAATAAATACTATCTGTTAATTAAAAATTAGCAAAACAGTGGCAATCTAAATATGCAACTGAAATAACTGGGAAACCCTTTATTATTCAATGCCTTATTTCACATTCTAACAGAAAAAGCATATATGTATTTTATATACGTAGCCATTTAGCAGGCTTTTTCAACCTCAGACATTAAACAGCTAAGGCAGACAATTATGCTAGCAAGAACAAGGTTTGGGCCTATAGACCTGCAAAGCAACACATATGTGTGCTTCCTAATTTGCTATAGGCAAAATCAGTCAAGTAATCTTCAACCTAAGATTTAGACTGTCTAAGACAATCAGGCTGAGTTTGCCTCAGAAGAATTAAGGTGTTGTTCCACTGTCAGACTGGGCAATGGTTTCTGACAAGCGGTAGTCAACACCTCTAGAACTAGATGGGAAAAAGCAAAACATCTCAACGGCCTAAAAATGCTTGCGTGATTCAGCCTTTAGGAGGTACTGTCACTTCCAGGTGGACTAGCTGAGCTTTATTTGTAGGTGAGTCTTTGGCTATAGCAAGAGAAGGAAGTTGATGTTAGGCATGCCGAAGGGATAATGTACGTTGCTATGTACAGGTTTCATGGGGTTATTTTTAGTGTGTGCCTTGGCTTATTTGTACTCATCTTCCTAGTAGATCTTGGACACTAAAGAGATTCAATAAGGCAACTTTCAGTATTATTAAAGATTTCCTCTGAGATCTGGTGCATGGCCCTGTGGCACCACTGACTTCTTGCCATCTCATCTGCTCTGTCATCATGGCTATGAGTCTCTTGGTTTTTCCTCTTTATGTGGGTGAGCCCTTTCCTTCAACCATCACCTCCGGTGTCCTCTGTCACATCTCTTGGTCATGGTACCATCATCTTCCTATCCCTGCATTCTTCTGGTTGGGGAAAGGACTGCTGAGGACTCAGTATGTGCTTCTCTGCTAGGGACAACCGCAGGAGCTGCTGAGCGTGAAATGAAGCAGGCTGTCTTGGGGAAAGAGTGGCATCCAACAGATGAGATTCAGCCGTACTTCGAGACACTTAAATTACTTAAATTTAGGACTTCACTCTTAGGGATCTAGAAATGAACTGTGTTTCTAACACTCGTGTTGGTGAATGTTGCTCTCCAGTGACCAAAAGGGGCACTAAAACACAAGCTCTTGTTGGGTCACCAACATATAGAAACCAACTTTCAGATACCTAATTTCTTACTTTCTGAAGCTCAATTGCAGGCAGGGAGCTGGATTCAGTTGACTGCAGAATGGCAGTTTTGGAGATGTCCTAGGCTGCAAGACCTCTACATGAGGTTAAACAAGGCCAAGTGTGAGGTTCTGCACCTGGTTCGAGGCAATCCTCAGTATCAGCATAGAGTGGGGGATGAATGGATTGAGAGCAGCCCTGCAGAGAAAGACTTGGGGATACTGGACCTGTTGGAGAGGGTCCAAAGAGGCCATGAAAATGGTCAGAGGGCTGGAACACCTCTGATATGAAGAAAGGCTGAGAGAGTTGGGGTTGTTCAGCCCCAAAAAGAGAAGGCTCCAGGGAGACCTTGTGGTCTTTCAATTTATGAAGGGGGCTTATAAGAAAGAAGAAGGCAGACTGTTGCTAAGAAGGCCCTTAGTGACAGAACAAAAGGTTACGGTTTTAAACCAAAAGCTGGTAGATTCAAATTGGACATAAGGAATAAATTCTTTAGGATGAGGGTGGTGAGACACTGGAATGGGCTGGTCAAGGAAGTGGTGTATGCCCTATTACTGGAAGTGTTCAGAGTCAGGTTGGACAGAGTTTTGAGCAACCTGACCAGGTGAAAGATGTCTCTGCCCATGGTAGGGGTTTTGGATTAGATGATGTTTAAAGGTGCCTTCCAACCCAAACCATTCTGTGATTCTGTGATTCTGTGGGGTTAACAGACACAACATAGGACTTTGGGACTGACCCCCATGGTGGAAGGCCAGGCAGGCTGCGATATGGCATCTCAAATACACTGAATGCTTTTGCTTAGGCAAAATTAACTCCTCAGTTGGCACTATCATTGAGTTCTAAAGAATAATTCAGTGTGTGCACAAGCGCAGGCACACTGCGAGAAGAGCCAGAGGCCACGAATGCATTGCAAAGAGCAAGTTTTATTTTAGTTACCTCTCTACTGGCGGATCTCCGAAGTAGCACCTGAGCTCCCAGGCAGAGGTAACACAAGCGGGGATGCAGGCGCTGGTGAGTTCAGCCCTGGGCCTGCTGAGCTCGCCTGTATTTCAAGGCTTCAGGCAGGCACAGCCTCCCGCTCTTTCTCACAACAAAGCAGGAATCTCAGACATAGTGATAAGGTGCCTAGAGTTTCTCACAGGCCTATGTTATCTAACGCAGAGGTTCTACTTGTCAAGCATACAAGGTCAGTAAAACAATTAGTGTGATGTGATTTTTCTACAGGCAGCTGCAAGTCACTTGAACGTATTTACATTTAACAAACCTCCTCACCATTCTTCTGATATATTCCCATACATTCAGTTTGCTTTTCATCAGCTGAATGTATCTCTTGGCTCCTTTAACAGTATTGACAAGATCTCCATTGACCGGAACACGAGATCAGATACATCCTTTTGGATTCCTATATGGAGACACATACATTTAATCTGTGAGTTCAATTCTGCTCTTGTTCTCTTTAGCAGTGTAACAGTGCCAGACTATTTATAACTCTTTAGCCTAGCTGGAGATTTAAAAACAAACAAGCGAGCAAGCTACTATTCAGTCCAAAACACCTTAAAACAGCAGACCTTCCACTGCAAGAAGTTAAATATCATGGTTTTTAAATGAAAGGTGGTGTTCTCATAGATTTCTGATACCTTTATGCATATATGAGGCTGGACACTTCAGAAAAATGCCAAATATATTCAAATTTTTAATGACCATAGCTATTTGCAAATGTCCCTTGCTATTTCTCAAATGAAGTCCTAATCCCTTTGTCACTTAATGTAGGCATCGTTTAGACCATAAATAATGAAATACAGTCCCTCCTTCAAGGTTCTGACAACCCCGACTGTCCATCAAGGTAATAGAAGACAGCTGAAGTAAGAACAACCTTAGGAATGTCACTCCCATAATTTGCACAAGCTCTCTTGCTGTAATAAACACACTTTTTATTTCCTTGTTTAGACATTGGCAGAGAGACGTGTTTTTGCATTTCAGTGAGTGTATGTAGTTCCCTTAACAGTGAGAGAAAGTAGAATGTGCAGCAAGAGAAGACATATCCTAAAGCATTAATCTCTCATCTCTGCCAGAGAATTGCACCGTGTTTATCTAGGAGTACAGAAATTTCATCCTGGTCTCTCTCTATAAACCAGTAGCTAACAAGTGCCTTTTTTTCTCAGAGATATTTTAATGATAATTTTCTCTGTTTGCCAGTTGTGGAATATCAGCTGGTCACGGATTACCAAATGTTTTTCTATAACAACCAAAACATTTATTACATATGATATAAAGAGAAGAAAAATATATCATTATGACAGAGAGGATATTTTGTCTCCTTGGTAGATGCAAGATTTGATGGGAAATCACCTAAATCCCACTTCACCTGGATGTGCTTAAAAGTACTTTATGGTGCAAACTAAGAACTTATAAAACTATGAAGAGAAGAAATCTCTGTTAAAAATGAAAAATGTAGTTTATCTCTGTGTGTTTCCACCAAGGTTTTGAAACTTGCAAGCCAGCCTAAAGCTATGCCTGTAACCAAGTGTGGGCATCGATGTTTGGATCTGCTTTTCAAAGGCAAGTTCTATATACACAGGTTTGAAATCTGTGGCTTCTAAGCAAATGTACCTTCTTCTGTTATGAAGCTGGGGAGAGTTACAGAAAGCGGGATTTAAAAAAAATGACTACAAACTCTCTTTTCACGTCTATAATCTATGAATGAAATTTCTCAGGAAATATTGCTGGGAAACTCTTTACGTGGGTTTTGTTCCACTGAGAGAGATTAGAGAAAATGAGAAACTGAAATGGGGCTGCAGTTAAGCAGGGCTGGTCATTTGTCACTGCTGTGGGACAAGGACAGCAGAGGGAATGACACTGAGACTGAAACACTGGAGAACATCCTCATAGTGAAATTAGCAGCAATATGTTTGATAGAAATGATTTTTCTTTCTTGATTCAATGTTTTTGTGTCAGAAATTGGAAAGTGCAATGACCTAATTATTTCTTTATTGTACTGGCATGGCTTCAAGTGACTGCCATTTCATACTGATTGAAGATTATAGTGGCTAACTATGTTGCTGTAGAAACTGCACATGCTCTTTCACTTCCACTTGAAAGTGTTCCATTCAATGAAAATAGTCTGTGCTAAGAGTTGCAGCTCAGAAGCTTGTCCCACAGGTTTTCCATTATACTGAAGCAGCAAGAACCAGGAAAAAAGGAAAAAGATTTAGAAGAAAACTATTTTCTAGTCCTGTCTCTGCGACTCAAGCATTGGAAGACCATGTTCAAGTCGCTTGTGCTCTTTATGCATCTTCAAAAGGAAATAACTCTTCATTTCTCAGTGAAGCCCCTTAGGGTTCACAATATTTTAATTGGCAAGAATGACCTAGATGCAGTCCAGAGATTCAGTGACGGTGGATATGAGCAACAAAAGTGTTCATCCTTAAAGGTCAAAGGCTGAAGTGAAACTTATGTCATCATCTCACTTTTTTTATTATGTGCTAGGATCATTACAAGCTATGAGACTTCCTAAAGCAGTGATTCAGCTGTGAAGTAAAATGTAATAGTTTATCAACCTGTCATTTTATCAAACTACCCACGCATTGTTAAAAGACTGTTGGGGATAGTAGAACTTACATTAATTTCTACATTCATTCGCTACATAACTCTGAATCCCTCTGTACTTCTGCTATAAGAGAATTCACATATGTATTTAATTAATGCTAGGTTGTAGTGATATTCATTATAATTTACTGTGTCATTATGGGTTATTGTAGATGCTCAATTTGAAAGGAGATGACAAATTTGTGCCTGGAAGAGATGGCATTTTTTAATTTTGCAGGTGATTAAAAAGTACAGGCCAAATTCTGTCCCTAGATTTCACTGAATTCCTCCGAGACAGAATCTGGCCTCAGTTTGCAATAGATTTGTGCAAAGCTGCAAAGAAAGCTCATTTGCACAATGTTGAAAGAACAATGTTCTACGGGGTATATAAAACAACTCAGCTTGTCTTTAACTGCTAGAGAACTCATGTAGGTTCAAGCTAATTACTTTTTGGCTCAGAGAGACCCGAAGTCTTAGTTGCTTGTTCTGAGCTGTCACTTACAAATTAACTGTGAAAATCCTCCAAACCTGTGTGAATTCAGTGGCTTATTACTTCAGCCAAAGGTAACATGTAAGCTTTATATATCAATTTATAAAATATATCGGTTTTGCTGCTTGAGCTGTTGCTAAGACCATTACTTGCTTTGATTCAAATTAATTTTACTAATATTTTTTAAAGTTCAGGTATTTAGCTGCCTAAGCCTAGGCAACTAGTGAATAAACCCCACAGGTAGGCAACTGAGACAGTGTAACATCTTGTGCTTAGAGAAGCAGATCTCTTATTGACATGAGGATGCTTAGGATTAGACCTCATGTAAATAGTATTTGAGTTCTTAGGTACTTTCACCGTTTCTCCATGTATTTCTGAACTTCTGAACTGTGTTTTCTATGTTAGGAAGGGCCTGATTGTAAAAATGATGTAGACCCAGATCATGTTTACTTGAATCTTCATATAAAATGGTTTATATTACATCCCAGTATGCTATAAATTAAAAGTGTTTCATTTTGTAGGGTTTTTTTAAAAATTATTTTTCCCATTGATTTCACACTAAATGTCAATCTTGAAATCTATACATAGACTAAAAGGGAAAGTTACAGAACTGAGTGTCTGGCACAGATTTCAGAAGCCTGATCACAGTTAGTCAAATTTGAAAGTGTTAGGCTGAGATATCGCATCTCTTTGAAACCTATTCACGCTTTATTGCAAATGGTGGTATTGACCTGTGTTCATTGCTTATATTCCTCTTCCGTTTTGCTGTTTGGTTTTTTTTTTTGGCTTGTGTTTTTTACCATAACTGTCACATGACTCACTATTATTTAGAATGTGGGCAAATGAATTATTAGTGGCAATTGTTCATTTGATGACTAATGTCTCAACCTTCAGAAATGGTGTGAGGGACCCAGTAATCACTACAGTTATAAAAAGCATTTCACAGGGCTATATATGCAGCCCTACAGGAAAGTGTTTACTCTTTTCTGCTTTAGATCTATTTTTGCTTTTCTTTTATCTGGAAGGAGAAAACTGAAAGTGGTTTCTTTATTTTAATCTCTGTTTTTCCAAGGCTTTATTACTTGATCTAGTGCCAGACTCTATGAAAATTCTAGTCAAATTTGTCTATAAAGATAAACATTTTTTCAGAAAAAAACAAACCAAACATGAACGGAGTTTTTCTTCCCACCTTTCCTTTCTCCCCCACTTCAGGTTCTAGGTGTGACTGACGACAATACTGCAAAACTCTGATTTGGCAAAATTTCAGCAGCTTTGTGTGCACAGACACAAAGCCTGGTCTACATGAGGATCATGTGGGTCAAAGTCTAGTTAAGAGATTTAAATGTTTTAGCTAAGGCTCATATACTCTTCTCAACTTTTGTGCCTCTGACCTAAACGTCAGCCTCCCATAGCCAGAATGAATATCAGTTTGGATTTTCCTAATTCTTTCCTGTAATTATAAGATGTGGATAGCTAGTGCTTACAGAGTTGAAACTGGGTGTGATAAATGCACCTCTTTGACTAGCAAAGTAAGAGTAACTTCCTAGGAAAGTACTGCAATGTTTGGCTTAATTCTTGTGCAGAAAAACTTGTGAACTACAGTCATATTTGCTGCCAGAAATAGTTAATAGTGATAGAGGGTTTTTTTGGAAGCTATGCCTAGCTGCTATACATCTGGTGGGAATTCATCCAATATTTGTTTCCAAACATAAACAGGATTTTCTGGAAGTAAATTAAAATAAAGATTTATTCTTTTGCATGAGCTTTGTCTCTCTCTTATAGTCTTTATTGTTTTGTTCACTTCTTGTTCGCTACTTTCGTAATCTCTAGCAAATACTTCCTAAGATTTTGAATAATGGTGTTGTCTTCAGGTAAGACTCTGCAGATAACCTGAGAGCCCAGCAGCTGAACCATCCTTTACTTATACTTTTCCTGAGGGAAAGACTACCAGCTTTTTTTCTAAGGGGAACTGACAAAGCTAGTGCTAAGATCTAGTCTGGCTAACTTAGAGATCAAGCTGGTTCTTAACATTTAGGCAAGTAGTTGGACAGTGCATCTGAGGTAAATGCCTCAGGTTGCCACATAATTAATGACACCTTATTTAGGGGGATCGTATTCTCTTCTCTAGTCCTTTGAAGGCATCTTCCACTCTGCAGTATTTACACAGGGGAGGTAGGCACTAGTTTTAAGAGAGCAGGAAGAAATTCGTCATACCAAATGAATATCCTATGATCTTTTATTAGCCATGTACAGGGATACATGGAGTGTGTAATTCTTACCTCATTTAAACACCTAAAATGGGTCAGATGAGCAGCACTCTGAACATCTTTATTTACCTCCATGAAAAATGGAGTCTTAGGTGATTAGTTCAGGTTCAGAACTCCATATTGTAAAGCTATAGCTTCCAAGGCTAAGTTTACTCTCACCTTAATTATCGAAGATTTACGTCCATGACAGATGCCTAGTTTAGGGGAGTAGCTGTACCTGCCCACTTGGGACTTTGGCCAGATCACATCTATGTAGCTTCTCTGAGGTCTGCAAATGGAGGAACTTCAGCTGTAGCCTTTCTCTTTGTTTATATAGTTACAGAATTTGTCTTCTTTGCGAAGCTGCCATATTTCACAGAAATTATAACCAATCATAAGACAGATCTGCATCTAAGGATACCTAGAGGTAAACATCTACATTGTAGATGGTTAGGTAGGTTGAATCCTACCCAGACTGGTCATGCAAGACTGCTTCCATAGAAAAACAGGCTGAAATGGAACAGGAATTTAAAATAATTGCTTCTCTCTTCATTAGACTAAATGAGCATTTAAAAACAATGTTGGGGCTAAGTCTGCAGCAACATGAAGGGCATTTACTGTGTGAGGGAAATGCACATTTGAAAATTTCAATTAGACTTCATTGAGGGGTACCAAGGGTACAGTATGAATTGAAGCCCTAATTGCAACTAGGCTTTCCTCTTAACTTCAGCAGCACAGGATTAAGTCAATAACAAAGAGGATGTTATTAATTAGCATGTACAATTAGTGACTTAATTACCTGCATTGTTATCCTAGTTGTAAGAGATGCGTTGGCAGTATGTCCACAGTACACACTTGTGTTCAAAACAGACTATTAAATTTCTCCAAAACCACATTAAAACCAAGGTTAAAATACCTTTGTGAAACTTTTTCACAGCCCAGCAAGCACAGTGTAAAAAATAAACTTCGCTCCCATTTCACCAATCTGAATAGTGCCAAATGATCAAGAACGTCAAGTCACCTCTTTGAATAGAAACAGAACCGGCTGCATTTGTTGTGCTCCTGACAAGACACAACCGAATTTAGCTGTGACTAACAAAAAAACATGGTCAGTAAAAACACTTTGTAATTAAAAAGGCTGGTTCTCTTTTGTTCGCTTCTTCCAGCATAGTTATTAATACACATCTATTTCTCATTCTTTCCTGGGAATCAAACAGCAGTTTAAACAAAAGTAATTCCTGTATATTTCTGCATTGCTTTGTCTTTATTCTGTTCTGGTGATAAATTCACTTGAGTGGTAAGGCAGTCTAATGGCATTAAGTGTAAGTTTTAACATTAAGGACTGATTGGATGCTATAATTTTTCTGGTGATAAAGCTGACTAAAGAATTTCTTACCTCCCCTCAAACCCAGCTACAGATGTCTATCCTCTGCAGACAAGCCAGTTTCCCCTTCTGAATCTCTGTCAGATAACTCAAATATATGTATATTTGTGCTCTACGTTGGATCAAGAACGTGATCCAGATTCTGACAAATTAACAAAAAAATGTGGGTTTTTTTTCACCTTCACTAATTCTATGTTTATAGTCTAATAAGGAATGTGCATGTTCACATCAGCACCAGGTAATTAAAGATCACATATGTTAAATGATTTTTTTTTTTTAAAAAAGGTAAAAGGCAAACCCATAAAAGCTTGTATGTACTTTTGCTTTTTATTAGCTAGTTCAGATCAGGGTCTCATTCATTCTGTTTTTAAAGACAGCATCAACGATTTTTCACAGCATAAAAAGCTATGATTTTTCCCATTTACTTATGATGGGTATGGAAGATGCTGTGAGTTACATCTCTTCAGTGCCTCTTTATCTTCCTGTTTGATGCTGAGATTCAGATGATCTTTTGACAGCTGCTTGCAGAGAATTTGCTGGGATTAGCAACCCAGTAGAGATGAGGTACTTGGATTAGTTAATAAAAAAAAGAACAAAAGTGTGTGGTCTTTTGGAAACCGTTTCATTTGTGCTGCTGGATATGCAACACAGCAGTGAGGGTCATATACAACTTGTTGGCATTTGATTGCAAGGCTTTTCTCAGCGTACATCCATCTTCTCTGATAGAAGATCCCCACTAGTTTTGTTCTCTGACTAGACAGATGTACTTGACCGTGAAGTCTGCTATAAAGAACACAGTGTGTACCTCACACTGCCTGATTTTTAACTTCAAGATTCCTCTGCACCCTCAAAGCAACTTCAGTAGTAGCAAACTTTGTCCTGCTTTTCACCCAGCTTCTGTCTTAGCAAGGATGTTGCGGTGGGTGGAGCAGTCCTTAGAACTGAGACTGGAAAGCAGGACATGTGCAATAGCTTTCCTGCACATGGGCATTTGCTTTGTCTATGGTTGAACAGTCCCTGTCTTTTCCATTCTTGAGACAGCGTTTCAGGTAGCTCCTGCTATGAACAAAATGTCAGCACCTGTTTCTTCTAGATGAGGTGTTTGATTAAAAAAGCTTGTGTAAGAGGAAGAATCATTTCTTTCTCTAGGACAGTGGTGTCCTGTATTTTTTTCCCTGGGGTGAATTACTGAGGATTACAGTATTTTAAAGCAAAGAGGTTTTTATTTGATCTATGTACCTGCCCACCCAAGTTACATTCTTTTGAATTATGCAGCAAGAAAGATATGGAGATAATCGTTCAGATCTTCAGACACTGTAAACTATGATGGCTCTGGGGCTTGGCCCAACCAGTAACCCATCCCTTTGGAGGAGGCACACTTTGAGTTTTATCTTCCATCTGTGGTACTGTGCTATACAACCTTCCAAAACTGATATAGACCTTCAGGATAAAGACAGAACTCATCAGTTCATCTATCTTCATTTATAATGTATTAATTTATGTTTCCTGCCTTCTTAAAATAATATTTTAAAAGCGAACTTTGTCAATGATCATTAGAAAAGCCTACAAAATTCATAACCTCCTCCAGTGCCTGCTATTGTTCAGCTCCCAGTCAAACTGAGAATATTAAATTTCATCTCAATTTTGTTTTAAATCAAAAGTGAAATTTTAAACTGTTTTTGTTAATAAGTATATTAGCTAACTGGATCCACAGTCATGGGAACCTGAAGTAGAACATGATTTCACAAGTTTCCCTTCCCTGTTTTGCAGGTACAGCTTGATCATAACCCAAAAAGCTTGTGTCCAGTAATGAAGAGAAACTCCAACCCTGGTCTCATTCAGTTCCTGGAATTTCTGTTAAACTGACTAACAAGAGACCATACAGATAGCTGTAAGTCTTAATTTCTTGCCATTATAGAGGAATATTTTTCAGTAGAGATCAGCCTTAATGCAAGTATTTTGCATATTATTCAGCGTGATCAGAGTGCTCCTCTCCACCTGGCTGTATAGCAAAATATCCGCTTGGTGGTAAAAAGCTATTAAGCAGTTAAAAATAGTAGTTCTTCTGCTATATGGCTCACATACTTACTTTCCATATGATCTCTAACTTTCCTATAGTTGGTAGATTAATTTACCCAAGTGCTACAGTTGGCAAGTTTCATTTAACCAATCTGTAGTTGAAGTGAGTGGAAGTTTTACTCAGATGAAGGCTCCACTCCCTGACTTACTGTTCTGCCTTAAAAATAATGACTAGCCACCATGCTTAATTATGGCCTAGTTAGGTGTAGAAGGCTATGTCACTGACAGCACTGTCTTGATGTGTGTATAGTATAGCACTTTGACAAAGAATTAGACAAAACCAATTTGGTATGTAATGAGCCATGGATCATTTATTTTTCTGATCTTCAAATATAGTCTAATGCAATGAAGATTTATAACAAGATTTATGCATATTGCAATACCTCCCTACAGTCTTCATTTCAAAGCCTCCATAGTTTTGTCAGTCAATTTAATTCAACATCATAACAAAAGTAAGTCTAATTTTGTTGGCTTTGAACACACCTTTATTTTGAGCAAATCAAGCTTGTAATAACAAGAATTAGAACCGTGGACTAGCAGTGCACTGTAATAGCTGAATCTCCTGGGGTAAGTAGTTGTCTTTCACAAAAGGTGCCTTGATTTATCTTCATGAAGGGATAGAAACCAACCACAACAGATCACACTCAAGAATTTACTTGTCTAGATTCCAAGTTACTTATCTGGGTCCTGTCATCAATTAACAGGAAGGTGTTAAACTCTTTTAAAGACTTTTCTTTTCATCTTTGTTTTTTAGCTATGGGTAATTTTCAAATTCTTCCATTTCCAGAAACCTCCTTTGAGGACCCAGTGGAGCACTGCTATGGGCTTATGCAAGTGTTATTCTACAGAATCAGATAGGTAAAAAGTAAAAACCAGTCAAATATTTCTTTTCTGCCTTAAGGTGTTGGAAGCAGAAAGACAGGAAAAACCGATGAGGTGTTTTTGAGTTTAGGGAGATTTAAAAAGGGCCCATGTTTTCAGCAGCTGTATATGAAATTATTTGAGTGAAAAAGCTTGAGGCTGTAAGCAGGATTTCGCAGGGAAACAGCATTTGCTGAAAAGAAGCATCTATGCTTGTTGTGTGGGGAATTGGTTTCATTTGACCAAGCTATACGCCTTGTCAAATTATGAGCTGTAGCTGTAAAATATGCAGCTTTTGAAGTGTACACAGCACAAATATGCACAGCAAAGTTAGCTACATAATGAAAAATTGTAGTCAGATAAATTGCTGCAATTCAGAGAAGGCTTCTTAAAAAAGGTATCTAGCAAGCCTCGTCAGGTGCTAAATGACTGCTTGTGCAAAAAAGGGTTCCTGCTGACTTAGCAAGAGACATTATGCTGCATTCATACCTCCCCGGGATGCATTGCTTGCTGACCTTTGTCAGAGACAAGATGATGGATGAAACAGGATTTTGGTCCAGTTATGTGTGGCAATTCCTGTATTTCTAAGAACCTAAAACTTACCTGAACCTGAAAAGCTTGTGTCCAAACCTGGGATACCCTGGGCAAAGCTCATTGCATTAGAAAATGCAAATCACACTTGATGTGTCTGGTTTCATCAGATTAAGCTGTGAGCATTGTGCCATGCCACAAGGAAGCCAGTGGGCCAAGACCACTGTTAATTTTCATATCAGTCAGTACAAGGGGGCATTTTGTTTTGCCAGATTGCCAGCTGAAAGTTCAAGGATTCTCTTTTGTGCTTCTATATTCTGAGCCTATAGAAGAATCTGCCATATAGCTACTCAGTATTGCTGGTGCCTACAACTGTGCATTAGCTTCCACATCAGTTTTATAGTGATTTTGACATCATTCTACAAATCTCATCAGAAACAACAGACTGGGCTGTATTCATATGGTATGATTAACTATTGTTTTTAAAAAAAAAGATAACGGTCTACATCAGATGCAAGAAACAAAGCTTTATAGGAGCTGTCTGTAGGAACAGGCATCTTGTCATCAAGATATTTGAGAAGTCAGTTCCAATTGAAATTATATCTTAATATTACAAATTCCTATAAAGTTCATCTGGAAAAAAAAAAAAAAGGAAGGTTTGCATTAATTATTTTTGTGACCACACAGCTCCTTCTGCTCTTGTTTCTTACTTAAAATAACTCTTCAAGTGCAGTTTACTTTGTATTATTACACTTTCTTTTTAACATCCCTTGCTTGATATCAGATCATGTTCATCTTCTACCCAAAACATCTGCACATAGTTCATACCCCTGAGAGCACTAATCTCAATATTTATTTAGTTATGCACTCATACTAAACAATCCCAACCAATACAAAAGACAATTAGTTTGCTGATTCGTGGGTCCTTTTTCTTAGGTTTCAGCTAGGAGCAATAAAAAATAAGGCTAAATGTGCCTTTGAAAAAACAGTCTGGGTTACAGGAAGGTTTGAGCTGAATTATAGATGGCTATTGATGATTAGCTGCTTGCTTCAGCACTGGTGAAAGCTTCTCATCTGGGATGCTATTGAGTTTATTGCAGAGAGTTCTCAAAGCCCATTAGGGAGGGCTGCCCCAGGGAGCCCTGCAGGCACCTGCAACCCTGACATGATGCAGGGAGTGCAGTCAGGCTTTCCGTGAACCCAAACCTTTACCACAAAACAAAAAAACAAACCCCCCCCCCGCCCCAACCCCACAACCCACAAAAAAACAACCAAAAAACCAAACACCCAGAATCATAGAATCATAGAAAAGTTGGGTTGGAAGGGACCTTCAAAGGTCATCTAGTCCAACCCCCCGCAATGAGCAGGGACATCTTCAACTAGATCAGGTTGCTCAGAGCCCCATCCAGCCTGGCCTGGAATGTCTCCAGGGATGGGGCATCTACCACCTTTTTGGGCAACCTGGGCCAGTGTTTCACCACCCTCATTGTAAAAAACCCCCTTCCTCATGTCTAGCCTGAATCTGTTTTAGTTTAAAACCATTACCCCTTGTCCTATTGCAACAGGCCCTGCTAGAATGTCTATTTCCATCTTTCTTGCAGGCCCCTTTTAAGTTCTGAAAGGCCGCAATAAGGTCTCCCTGGAGCCTTCTCCAGGATGAACAATGGCACAGAAGAGCTGGTCCTAGGTGGAAGGTACCTAAAAGCTGTTTTGGTAAGAACCAACACCAAGGGCTCCTACCCTGTTTAGAAAGTTTCTCATTTAAGAAAGAAAAACATTGATGATTTAGTCATTTGAGCCCCTGTGCATTTCAGATCTGCAAAGCAAGCAGGGCACCATGCCATATTTCCTTCTCCCTGGGACTTGTTTCAGGAGGCTGATTGCCGAAGAGCTGTCAGCCAGCTGTGCTTCTTAGCAGTGATGCGAAGCGTTCACTCAGGAAAGGAGGTAGGAGGCATTTAAATCACTGTCTCAGGCTGCCAAGATCAAAGCAGAAATCGCACATTTTAAAAAGCATAATGTGGGAGAACATCTAATATCTGTAGCGCAGCAGTGCAGCCAGTGTTAGGAGTGCAACACATGAGTGGCCTTTGCCTGCGACATGGCTGGTGGCACCAGCAAGAGTTGCCTGTCCCAGTGGGAGAGCGAAGGAGGAGAGCCCCAGAGCCTCCTTTCAGAGGGCTGGAGCAGGAAAATGAGACTGGTACTGAGCAGGGGAAAATAAGTCAAAGAAAGGGAAGAGAAACATCCCCAGGTCACTCTAAGGATCTGGAAAACGAGCAGACAGCTCTAGCTTTTGACTTTTCACAGTGCCATTACTTGCTTAAGGACCTGTGACCAGAAACTCTCAGCCATCAGAGGGCAAGAGAAGAGACTTGGTATGGTGCACACTCTTAACTCTGTCATTACAAAACTCAGCTGATTGAAATTGCTGTTGACACAGAGAAGAAAAGAGGGTAATTAGGTAGCCATATCATGACTCTCGTTTAAGTTATATTAGCAAAACAGCTAGAAAGAGGAGGCATTCGTGTCACTGTGTGTTACAGAAATACAGAACAAAGAGACAGCCCCTCTCCTCACAACCTGCAATCTTAATATCCACAAACAAGAGACTTTAAAGAAAAAACAAAAATGTTGAGATGTGTGAGAGGTAGCAGGCCAAGCATCTCCCCAGGATCTGCCTGCGCCAAGGGAGGGAGGAGGAAGAGGAGGCTGCGGAGGAAGAAGGCACACATGGAATTGGCTGACACAGCAGAGCTGCTGAAAGGATATGCGGATGGGTTGAGATGGCAAAATCACAGATTCAGAGAGAAAATCCTTGCGGTGATGTTCTGGCTGCATGTCAACAGCACAAGGTGACATTTGTCATTGCAGTAGCAAAAGCTGTTGCACCGGCTGAGACGTGAGATTGTAATGCTGGGAGCAAGTTGGCAAAACAGCCGGGAGATGTACAGGTGCATCCCAGGCAGTCTGGTCAATGCCGAGGAGCAGAAAGCCAGGTTATAAATAATGACAATGTACTGTCACTGGGGCTAAGCAGTCAGCTGCAGCCATAAGTGTTTGCTTAAAAAAAAAGAAAAAAAAAAACAAAAAAAGGAAAAGAGAAAAATTTCCCCCCTCTGCCCCAGGATTTAGAGCTTGTCAAAGGTGTCAGTCTGACAGTCCTGGAGCCTGAAGTCCTCTCATTATCCGCAGAACAGGTGCAGCACGGGAGGCAGCGGGACAGGTTTTACAACGCTGATCTGACAAGTCTGCCTTTGGCAGTAAGATGCCAGTTTTCTGTGACAGATAAATTGTTGATCTCCTGATGGAGTCTGCAATTTGTGGTGGTAGGAGCAGTGGGGTTCAGAGAGTGATTGCGCTCTCATTGAGAGCTGGGTTGAGGCAAACCACCTGCTTTGGATGCCTTGAGTGAGAAGTCAGGCAGAAGTAGTGCATTACAGTCCAGACCCACTACACCATAATTTAAACCAGGACCTCACAGAAAAAATTAGGGCCCCACTTCAGCATTTTCTCAGCAAAATTCTCAGTGTTGGCTTTCAGATGGTTGAATCGTTCAATTCCTCTCTTGGATCTCGTTATCCTTCTTGACATGGCTTTTCAGAAAAACTGGTGAAAGAGGCACAAGCCAAGTTTGATGTAGAATTGGCAGAGCGACCTCACACAGGTGCTGCACCCAACCATATGTACTTCCACTTGGAAGTTGGTTTTTGTTCATTGTTTGTCATATTGTAAAATGCACAAGCACCTCACCCTCTCAGGACCTGCTGTTCCTGGAAGCCAAGTGGGTGGCCTGGATGAACAACCCTGTAAACTCAGAAGGAACTAGATCTCCTGTGTCCTGGTTCCTGCAGAAGTGCCCTAACCATTTGGCCATCATGCAAGAGGCAAGGACAACTGCTAGGGCATGATTTGAACTGAGATCTCTGCTTCCTGAGTAGGTGAAGACAGCTCCTAGAATACCTGGCAAGGGCTTTTTCTTTTTCACTAAGGTATGAAGATGGCTGGTCTTGATATCATAATTTTCTACACCTCTAATCTTCATCTCTAGTCTCTCTGTCTCCATGAATGGAGCAGGTTTTATAGGTTATTAAACCACAGGTTTATTCTAAACTAAGGATTAGTTTAACCAAAACTGCAGCATATCTGGGAAAGGTGGAAAGCACTAGTCAAGCAAAAAACCCTCATGCCTTAGATATGTGTGATAGATAGGTACCTAAAATTTTTCTCAATTTTTATTCATGTCTTGAATAATTTTTGCATCTCCCCCTCAGCCTTTAACTCCTTATTGGCAGAGTTCATGGTTGTCCATAGCTTAGCTTGGGACTTCAGTTTATTTTCTTTGTTATTCATATTAGCCAAACTGTCTTGTAAACCCCTTGTGCTCATTAATGCTTGGAATTACACTGGTTGTGTTCAGGGGTTTCACTAGTTTGTACCAGGTCCTTTCAGTATTATAAATATTTTTCAGGATAGCAGTATAAATTTTCAACTTGGATTTTGATAGTCTGCACTGCCACTGCAAGATGTTACTGTTTTCCAACATCAGTTCAAAATTAAAAAGGGTTGCAGAAAGCTCCTCACCTGCTTTCTTTTCAGGTGTAGATTATTTCTGTGTGTGTAATAGAAAATGTGAACTTTATCATATACTTCCTGCCACCCCTTTTGATGACAACAGTAACATTCTCCATCAGCATCAAATAGGGTAGATATGTCTTCTTGCCTGATTTAAAATGTAGAATAGATAGATATATATATACTGAATATTTTTATACCACAACTTTCCATTTTGCCATCTGCATCTACTTTATTTCAAGGGAAGCTTGTTTCCTTATGAGTATGTTTTTTGAGTGGCTTTTGGTGTCTTTATCAGTATTGATTGTTTGCTTTCCTTAACCGTATTTTTCAGCGTTCCTTTTCATCTACTCTTTCTACATCCAATCTTTCTGCATTGATTTGTTTCAAATTCTTATTAAATAGTAATGTTTAATCCTTTTCTTACAGCAATGGGCTTTTTGCCCATAAGATTTATGCAAACTTTGATTTTAAAGCATTCGTGAACCACGTTTAAAACTAGTCTGCTCTGCCAACTATCGGTTTAATTTTTTGAAAACTAATGTTTTTAAAAAGTAAGTTTACACTCCATCTGTGGGTGCCATGCCTGTTTGTACAACACGAATGTAATCAGATCATGCTCATTGCTACCTAGGCAACAGTTAATTTTTAGGTCGCCTTGTACTGGTGATCGGCTTGTAGAATAGCGCATCCCCTGGAAACAGGCATTTATTGTTTTCTAGGACAAAAAACTCTCTGCTCTAACAGTGGCTGTTTACTGTCAAATGTGTAGATGTCTTTTATTGAGCAATTGCTGTAAAGTTATTTAAAAATGTGGAATGCCTTTAAGCAATGGTGCTTAAAATTTGGTGATATGGACTATTTAATTATCTGAACAATTTACTCATCCAAGAAGGGGTCATATCTTTAGAAGCAGAGGATCAGCCATCCAGAGTGGGAAAACAGGTAATATATCAGTTCAGAATTGCTTGTTTGGTGAAGGAATCAGCTCATTTGATATATATACACCCTGGGGGAGACCCACAGTTTCAGGAACACTCTGTCATGCCTGGACTGGCAGCTTCTCCTCCCTCCTCTGTGAAAGTGCAGCATTGCCAGGTGCAAATAGATGACCTCAAGCCTCTGGAAAGATCTAGTTGGAAAAAGCACTGCTTGGACTTCATGGACAACCAGTCTGGTCTTGCCTGGCAGTTCTTCTGTTGCTAAGGAGGGATGAAATGAGTGAGCATGATGGCTTTTTGTTCTATGGGCCTCTGACATTACAGCTTGGAGGCTCCTGCCCAGCTGCTGATCCCCTTGTTGCTCTCTGCTGGCTGAGCTGATGTCTACCCAACTGCTCCTATAGTCACAGAAACCGTGTCAAGCCCTTGGAGGAACATGAATGTTGTCCAAGGCGGCAAAGTCCCCTTCTGATGTTCTGCACTCAGTGACTGGAAAATCTCCCTTCATCTCCTTTGGTCAGACTATATTGACATTTATTCATCTTTAAGAGAGGAAGGTGGCACTTTGCACAAACAAGGCAAGCAGTCAAGAGATATTTACAGTAAGTTCCCAACTTTACAGTAAGTTTTTTTATTTGAAACACTTGGGTAACATAACCACTCAGCTTTTTAAGTGGTTGCCATAGGAGGAAAGAGAAACATTTATATGCAGCGAAGGAGAATTAAAGCAAGTCTTGCAAGGTACTGTTCTGCATTATCTCAGGCACTTCAGTGTCAATGGGGAATTGGGCATGGCAGGCATCCAAGTGCTCAGCTTTTTACTACTGGTGATGTTCCCTCTAATGTTTTTCTCTTTGAGGGAAATTCATCAGATGTAAAACCTGAAGACACATTTTACTGTTCTGATCATCGTCTATTACTGTTGATTCATATGTGTTTTAATACAGCTGACCTCAAATATTCAAAATTCACAAATCACACTCCCATAAGTGATATTGAGTTAGAAGCCAGAACTTTTTAAGGAAAAAAACCCATAAATAATAAAAAGCTTTTTTATTTCCTCCTCTTTTATGAGCTGTTAGTCCGGATGAATCACTATAATAAGGATTCCTTTGTGAAAGTTAGGTCTAGATATTTTTCCTTGCCTTTCACCTTCCCTTTCCTCTTTTCCCTTTATCTTCTTCTGTACTTTCCCTTTTTGTTTGTTTGTTTGTATATTTTACCAATGCTTAGATTCTCAGAAATAATATGACCCTGGACTCTAAGAGAACCTCTCCACATCACAAGCCCACTAATAAAAACTAAGGCATTGGCAATAATGGAAATTATCCTTGTGGACAGGGTTCCCAGGCTGGTCTTAAGATGCTGTTTTGTACATATTTTTTGAGGAAAGATGCTTCTTTTCTCTCTTTCTGGTTAAGAGAAGCCCTGAGTAAGAAGGTGTCCTGCTCCATTTTATCTGCCTTGGCTTTTTGCACATTGAAGAGAAAGATTATGAGGTATTCTTGTGTCTGGCTTCAGCTCTTCAGAGGAGGGAAGATAACTTTTTGTGTAAGGCATGGCAAGTCCGCAAGACAATTTTCTGGCTTCCTGTGTACCATGGCTTGAAAATATGATTAAATCAAGTATATTTTTTTAAATGATCACAGAAGATCCTTGACTGTTTAACACGACCTATAAAAAAATGTTATTTTACTTTTTTTGGAGGGCTGACCATGGAGGTGGAATTCAACAACTTGATGTGTCTGCACTTACGTGTCTACTTATGAACTGGGTGTCAAGCCTCTGTTACAAGCAATGGAGTTTTATGGAGGAACTGACTTAGTTAAACATAGGGCTATAGAGGAATTTTAGGCCAGTCAGTCTCCAGAGTCCGTTTCAGAAAGAGCAGTCTCCCATAAGCTTATGTCAGGCCTGCCCACTCTTTGTACGTATCTGGGATGCTCCTGGCCATCTCCAGTACTACCAGACCCCTATGAGACTCCTAGTCTGGCCATTGCCGAGCTGATGTGTGGGTGTCTGCTCTGGAGGGAGATGAATCCTCCTCCACACACAACATAAGGAGCAGCCTATTAAGTTATTCTAAATACAGGGATCTCATGTATCTCTGATGCCTTAAAGCATCTGAGACATCTGCACTGGGCTGACACAGCTGATACGATGCTTGTACCTTGAGGGCATGGTGTAGAGTGAGGGCTGGAGCGGGGCTGGGTTGCCTTCTGGCATCTCACATGGGATTACAGACCAGAGCATGGACATATAAAACAATTTCTGATGTATTGTCTAGATTTCCATGGACTATATTGAGAACTAAGACACCCAGCTCACAAGAAGACACCTTGAACTGCCTTAATCTATGAACAGAATCAGCCTCTGGCTGTTATAAGGTGCAAACATGCACAATTTAAAAATCACATAGATATTTCATCCAGTGGTATTTGTACTACCGGATGTTACTCATCTGCACAAACAAAGGTGAGACATTCTCCTTTATGTAAAAAAACCCTCAAAGGCAATGATGGCATATACAATGGGGTTTTTTTTTTGGCTCAGCTTCCAGATGATTAATTTTTGTCTTTGAATAATATATCTGCTTTTTTTTTTTTTTTAGTTCAGTGATGTATTTTGAAATTTGTATTGCACACTTTCTAAATTCCCAAATGCATTATCAGAAAAGCACATCAAATTATGGGTTTTCAATGGCAAGATGCATATCTGTATCTTTGCATATGCATTTTATGTAAAAAAGTGAGCATGCTTCTAATTTGCTCACTACTGTGTGACCTTTGTATTACGGTTTTGCTATGAGAGTTTCAAAAATTGTTTCAGACCAGTGGATCATGTCTGAAGGAACACAACAGCAAATATATTGTTGATTTTTATTAAAGCTAATACATGCTAATAAATGCTAATGCCATTTTCTAAAGTACCAAATAGTGATATCATACTCCAGTATAAGAATCAGTGGATTAGTCTCAGGTAGGCGAGAGATGGCTAAGACACTAAGCTCAAAGATCACAAATTACAAGTGAAAATGGAAAACTCATGGAAGAAAGGGTATATTTTAAAACGATGCAGTCAGATTGTTTTTTGTCACTGTGGATCCCAGTCCAGATTTTCCCTGTTCTCCCCAAGGGCCCACGTTTCCATAGGTCCTGTGCTTCTGCCAGCCCCACGGGGCTCCCTCTGGCACCCACAGGTGTCTGAAATAGTGGCAGACGCTTGTGTGGGGGCAACTAAATTGAGTAGGTGAAGGTTTTGCTGAGGTTTTGCTTGAGGTCTTGCTGTTCACTGAGGTCTCAGTACAGGAAAGACACGGATCTGTTGGAGTGGGTCCAGAGTGGGGTGAAAAAAATGATCAGAGGGCTGGAACAGCTCTGCTGTGAGGACAGGCTGAGAGAGCTGGGGTTGTTCAGCCTGGAGAAGAGAAGGCTCCAGGGAGACCTTATTGTGGCCTTTCGGTACTTAAATGGGACCTTCAAGAAAGTTGGGGACAAACTTTTTAGCAGGGCCTGTTGCGACAGGACAAGAGGTAATGGATTTAAATTAAAAGAAGGGAGATTCAGGCTAGACATGAGGAAGAAATTTTTTACAATGAGGGTGGTGAAACACTGGCCCAGGTTGCCCAGAGAGGTGGTAGATGCCCCATCCCTGGAGACATTCCAGGCCAGGCTGGACGGGGCTCTGAGCAACCTGATCTAGGTGAAGATGTCCCGGCTCATTGCAGGGGGGTGGACTAGATGACCTTTGAAGGTCCCTTCCAACCCAAACTATTCCATGATTCTTTGATCATTAGGACACATTTGACCTGGCTGTGCTGCTTTTCTCCAGCAGACAGATCTCTCATGTCTTCCTCATGCTGTCTGAACATCCCCTTCCAGTACTGAAGGATTCCTCTGCAACAGGGAGTCCTGGAATATTGGACTTAGGCAAGTTTAAGTCTTTCTAGTACCACTGAAAACAGAGATGTTGTATGATCCCAAGTGTGGCTCTGAACGTCACTATATTTCATGTAAGAAATGTCTTAGTCTAGTCTCCCCAGCACACGTACAGGGAGGTTTTACTCCATCTGGTAAGAGATCTAGCCTGACTACACCGGAATCCCCAAATTTAAGCATACCTGTGAAAAAAACAAAAGAGAGAAGGGATACTCTCAGCATGGAGTCAGTCAGCCATGAAAAATATTGCAGAGGACAGGGAAAAATTAATGCCAAGGATTGAGTTGTTATAGATCCTTGTTAACTAAGAAAAGAACACCAGATTTTTCTCTAGGGGTTAGCAGTGATTTCTGCTATATTTTAGGTGAACAACAGAACTGAGAGGTTTTTACATGTTCTTTTCTTCTGGTTGAGACAGACAACCGGTTATCACAAGAATCGTATTTATTATGCCCCAGGTGAGAAGTGAGTGATGCATAAATGTAATTCTTTCTTTCTGCTGTAATTCTGAGACCTGTCCCAGCAGGCTGTGATAACAGCTGCACGCCCACAAACACAGAGCCCCACAATAAGGTTATTGTGAAAAAAGATTGGTTAATTGGATTAATTGTACAATAACATAGACTCTCAGGAATAGTCATATGGAAATAGAAATCTCATAACAGGCAAGAATTATTGTTTTAGATTGTCACTTCAACAGAGAAGAGCGCTAGATTTCCACTGCAGTTTGTTGTTGTTGTTGGGGGGGGGGTTTGTATGTTTGTTTGTTTGTTTGTTTTACACTCAGAAATCAGCTTTTCTAGAGAGCTGGTGTCTTGGATGAACTTGGGTGAGTCTGAGCCCTGCCCACGCCACACTGCGTTCGAAAACAAGTGTTTTGGTGCCTGAAGCTGCTGCCGTGGCTGCAGAAAGCTCTTGTGGTGCAGCCAACACAAACACTGGGAAAACTGGAAGTGAAAACTGTTAAACACTAAGCAAAGGAGCCATCACTGTCTTTATTTCTCCCTTTATTATTTGTAAAGTATTTGGAAGCAGATGGTTTCTGTAAGCATTTTTCAGCCCTTTCTCTGCCTTGTTGCTACTTTTCTCTCCACCTTTAACCAGAGTACTATAACAGCACAATTGACAAGAGAGAGGATATTTTCTGTTCCTTAACATCAGAGGCTCGCTGTGCCTTGCTAGTTTTGCTACCCATTAGCCAGAGGGAAATCTGATGTTTTTGCTTGTCTGGTGCATCGAAAAACACCCCATCCAAGGAATTAGAGAAAGAAAATAGTGACTGAACATACAAAATAGACAGTGAGATGACAGCTGGATGATGGCAATAATATGTAATCTAGAGGATGAATTTTATTCATTAAGCCTGCAGGGATCCCACACTCAGCTCCTGTAAAACAAGGTCTTTAAAAATTGCACATAAAGACTAAAATGGCCATAATACTTCCTTTTGTAAGTGATGAAGCAATCACTTAAAAACATGAACCATGGCAATGTGATTTGGGCCTGTGTGTGACAAGGACTCAAAGATAGGAGCTCCTTTCAAAAATGATTGTCATTGAGGAGTTCTGGAGTAAAGCTATGTGAATAAGAGAAGTTGTATCTTTCTTTAAATAACACAAGGAAGCAGTTGCATTTTGGTGTCTGATATTACTAGCTGCATTCTCTATGTTATCTGCGTTGTAAAATCCTCTCATGAGCTGCTCTTTTTTTCCTTTTATCGTGTTTCCATTTCTGAAGTGAAACTCTGGACCCACTGAAATCTGCAGAAGTCTTGTCTTTACTTCTCTGTTGGTAAATAGTCATATTTGGGTCACCTCAGCAGCCCAAACAGAAAGCTGTACTTTTTAATATAACCAAGCTAATTTCTTATCACATAATCCTTTCTCCTTCCTCGTTGTCTTGATGAAAAAATGCCTTCTTATCTGCTGTCTTCTTTGCCAGTGTCGCTGGCTGTAGGTGTAAACTCAAGTAGCACGATAATTTCAGTAACACATATTATTAGCTCAATTATTGGTACTACTAGCAGTTATGTACTGAGGGTTTATGCATACTTTGGAGTATGATGGAGCTAAATAACCGTGTTTGCAAGCAGAGACAATTGACTTTATAAGTCCAAATATGCTCTTCCTTTTTCATATTCAAATTACTTTTTCAGATTTTTCAATAAATAATAGAAACACATTGAGCAAATCAGTCATTTGTTAAGTTACTGGGGCATCATTTTATTCATATTTTTGCACAAATCAGCAAGAGCTAGTCACAAAAGGCCAGTTATATCTTTCATCCATACTTGCGGTAGCTAGCGTCTTTTTTGCAGATGTGTGTAATGAGGAAAGTCAAGCTTCAAAGAAAATGAGTAACCATATTTACTACACAAAGACCTGCTAAGAAACAGACTGAGAGAAGGAAAACAAGTTAAATGGTGTGGGCAAAAATCAACCGAGTCTGTGTAAACTCATCAATTAAACCTCGGAGAGTCTGGGGCGGTCTGCATGGGAACTGTGACCTCTGCTGTTCCTGACTGAGACCGGGCTTTCCTAATTAACACGATTCTCCAGGGACCACTGAACTGATGATGAGTTTTGTGCAGGTACCTGATCACCATTGTAAACAGAAGCCCAGAAATTCAGATTGCAGGTGCTTCACTCTGTGCTGCTGAGATGTGTTTTCTCTCTGCATGCAAGACATGGAGTCAAAAGAGTTGCCCAGGAACTGCTCTGAAAATTCAGTCCACACAAGTCAGCTTCTTTTTCATTCTTGTCATTCAGCCGTACTGAATGTGACCTTCCATATATATGATTTCATTTAAGCGATAAATTGCATACTCTATAAGAGTATATTTTCTCATAATTTCCCATAGTGTTTAAATACACCAGAGGTTTTTGCTTCATGCACTTTTTGTATGAGGTTGCTGCATACTGACACTTTTGCCTCCACAGAGGAGAGGAATGTCTTATTAAAATGGATGCTTTCTACTACATGACCTTTTCAAAAAGCGTTTTACATTTTACTTCAGATTCCCAAGCAGTTGAAAGCCTACTATTCACATTATATTTCTGTCCCATTTAATTTCCTCACTCCTCTTCTGTCTTGAAACAATTAGGAACCAGACAGGATTTACTCTAGCTTTGAAGGAGAGACTGCTTCTTAATGGAATGCACACAGGAACTTCTCAGAAACAACATTATTTCCTTGCAAGGATGGAGATACAGGCGATCAGTGACTAAGTAATAAAGCTGGGCTGCCTCTTCACTGGAAAAATTAGAAGTGTCAGGGCATGAGCCTCTGTACTGGGATGTCGCTGTGATACTGGGGAGCTGTTACAGCAGTGCCTGGCATGTCCTTGGACCACGCCAGACCACACAGAGGGCACCAGATTCAACTGCCCAGGCTGGCCCCAGGCTTCACATTCTCCTAAGCAAAATGGCAAATATCCGCATTCCTTTCAATTGTGTATCTTAAGCAAATTTCAATTACTTATTGGGATAAAGTCACAGTTCAGGCATCTCAGCAAAGAAAGCTGTTCAGAAAATAAAAAAGATGTGGGAAGAAACAGGTGTAAAGCTGGAAATAGTTTTGCCTTTGCTACCATAAGGTGAAGTCAGAGATATGAGCAAGGAGATGCCCTGCAACTGGTAGATGGAAGCCCAGGAGAAGAGAGCTGGAGAAGGGCTGTGGAGAGGACCCAGGGTTTCAGCTGCCACAGCTGAAGAAGTCACAGGGGAAAAATTTAAAAATGAGACAAAAAACCCCACAACAAACCAAAAATAATTCAACAAACACACGAACAAAAACCAAGCAAAGATGAAATCCAAAGGCTTTGGAGATTCAAGGAGTTGGTTGCAACATTGAGACTCCAGGACAAGACTCACGGAATTAGCCCCTGATGAGAGGTGGAGGTACTCAGCAGCCAGCTCACACTTCTCTATGCAATTTCACCAGCATAATTTAAAACATAACCTGGTGTTTCTCTCCACAGTGGCATTATCCCCATTTCCTGAGGAGAAGAATGTGTGGGCTAAAGGTAAAGAACAGTGACACAAGGGTTAACATCCCTGGGGACTTAATTTTAATGTTTATTTCTCAGAAGCTCATTTCTGGTGCCGTGCTGGGATGCTAACAGATGAAGCATGTCTGGCTCTATGTCCCTTAATATTTCAACCTTTTAACTTCTGGTCCAGTGAGGAAGTGGTGCAGAACTGAAATGCCATCCATACTGTGACAATGCAATTGTTGTTTTATATCTTAAAAATGTCCTGTTGTTCATGGAAATACGACACCACCAGAAACTCAACAGGAACTAGCTGGAATTACGTACTTGCCTTAAACGCCAGCTTTTTATCTGCAGCAAATCATGTTTCCTTTGTAAATATCTGCTAGTCATGGGACCAGTTGGATCAAGATAATTGGGGAGTTAAAGTATCAGCCCAAGAAAATAAATTCATTATAAGTAGTGCAAGGCCAGAAGGAAGCCATCCAAAAATGTTTTTATTGTTCCTTAACTTTTTGTTGTATCATAGAACACAATCTGAGGTTTGACATTAAATGACATACACTAATCCCAACAGTTTGTGTCCTTATGTTTTTAAAATATATCGATGGCGTATTTTGCTCTTCTGTCACAATTCAAGACTTTTGCATTTCCACCTCAGCATTTAAAGTACGTTTGCTGCAAGTGGAAACAATGGTGGCAAAACACTTCAGAACTCCTTCCAAATATACTGACCTTGAACTAGGTATCCCTTGCTGGTTGCTGCTGCACCTCAGCCAGGGCTGGCTGACCGAGAGCTTCTAAGAATGAGGGTGTGCAATGGTGTGTGACAAAATATGTGCACGTGCACGTACAAGGCTTGTGGCAGTTGCACTTTGCCTCCCCCACGCCCTGAGAACTGGTGTGGCAGTTGCACATCCCCCTCTCAGAACTGGGGCCTTCAATGGGGCAGCCAACGGCTCTTTGTGGAGACCCAGAGTCGCTGGGCAGGGTCGTCAGCAGAGGAGGGGCCAAGAGCGCCCACAGCCCAGAGAAGCTTCTGGAAGGCCCACACTCAGGGGAGGGACGTAGAGAAGCCGAGAAGCTTCTGGAATGCCCACAGCCAGATCTGAGCAGACTATAAATGGGGTTCCAGCCGGAGACCCCCTTGGTGCGGTCTCCTCGGAGCTGCGGGTCTGCCATGCTGCCGGAGTCCCTCCCCTTAGACGGAGACGCCGTCTAAGGCAACTTCCCAGGATGGGGAGCGCCTCACCTCCGTGTGTGGGTGAGTGATAAATTACTGAATATATACTTTAATAAGTCCTTGCTGAGACAGGCCAGTGTAACTTCCTTGCCTGGGACAGGCAAGCGTGAAGTCCTTGCTGGAACAAGCACGTGTTTATCTGTTATGGGCAAAGCGGGGCAGAGAGGGCTCTGGTTTGTTTTCTTGTGCATGTGTATATGCACGCTGTGGATCCTCATTATTCTTATTTCACTGCACCCCAAATAATCTCCTAACCTAATATCCGAACCTGTATCTTATGTTATTGGAGTGCTAATTGTATAAACCCTGTTTCTAATCGGTTTACTTGCTGTACTTTTCTGGCCAGAATAAAGTTTGTTTTGGACCTTGTTGCCCACCTAAACCTACTTTGGGGTGCATCTGTGACAAGGCTGAACACATGTTTGCGTATAATTCAAGAAATATGTGGTTTGATGTCCTGAGCATTTGTGTAGGTTAATTGTGTCCATCTGATACTGCAAGGAACTAATAATGGGACCCTAAGAAAAAACAGAAAAAACCTCCAAACAAACCAGGAAGAGGTATTTGAAACAAACTCTCCAGTTATAAGAATAACTCCATATCCTTTTTTATTCTATGTAACATGTAGTTGTAAATCAATTATGCAAGTAAGGAAAAAGGCTTTTTTATAAAATAACCGATTTTGAAATTGCAGAGCAGCTAAGCCTGCTATATGTTTTAAAATAAATTCGTAATTTGTGTCCTCAATAAAAAGGGACTGATATTTGATAGGCTTTTATTTCTAGAGTTGCTAAATCCTCTACTGCTAAACTGCAGTAAGAGAAAGTCAAGTGATTATTGATGTATGCTTTAATTAATCATTTTCCTCTTTTTCCAGATCTGTGTCAGCACCATGATTGCTCCTATTTTAATAACAGAAAATGGAAAAATAGGTATAATTTGAAACTGTTGCTTAATATAACATGGATGGGGGTGTAGAAAACCAAACAAAATAAAGCAGACAAGCAGAGATAAAATAATTAATGATTTGTTCAAAAAACACCATTGATTTAATAATTTGGGGTTGAAAGAGGGGTATTTTGGAAAGACCAATTAGCTGATGGCTAGGAGGAGATAACTGTGTGGAGAGCCCTTGCTGAGTGTGTAAAGACAGCGGTATCTAAAGGTTAAAAATGACTGCAGGAGAACCTGCTAGGAAACAATTCAGGGCTGAACATGCATGAGGTCAAGTGTGAAAGCTGTTTCCTGCTTATCCTGTTCTTTATCTCCAAGCAGAGTAGAAATCAATAATCCCATATAGCGCACACTTCTGAATAGAAAACTAACCACCCCATTCTGTGTAGCCCATTCACATGAGCTCCACGCATTGCTAATAAAACAAACAAACAAACAAACAAAACCCCAAACCAACAAACCAAAAAACAACCTTTTTTTTCTCCGTTGTGACAAATTAGGAACAGTATTTTACTTCTTCCCTTTGGTGCTGCTTTAAATAGAGTTTAGCTCATGGCCACTGCACACCTGAGAGGGACACAGAAGGTAAAGTACAGCTATTTGGATACAAAATGAAAATACATCCCACAAACTGCTTTGACGTCCAGAGACTCTGCACGTAAAGCTGAAACATCCAAGAATGGGAGGAGTATTTGCCCTTACTCACAGAGCAGCATTTTACCATTCTCCTCTTTTTCTTTCTCTCTCTCTTCAAACAGAGGCGATTGCCTACGGGAGCTGAGGTAGGGACTCATAGAGCTCATTCCATCAGTCAGTTCCTTTCAGTGCAGATGATTTTCTTTTCTCCTTTAGCAAACATTGATTTTCTTAGTTTTGCCTCTTTGGAGCTTTACTCTCCAAGGCTCCACTTGCTCTCATTGTGCTGCTGCAGATCATCAATAACAGCAAGAAAAACTGGCAATAATGTGGACTACTTACCTGCTGCTTTCGAGCCAGCAGAGAAAACACAAAAGCACAAAAGGAAGCAGAAGGAAGATGCTCTGGTGGTTAATCCCTCCTTAAAACCCTCCTCTACTGCAATGCCAGCAGGAAAACTTGACAGTGGCCAGGCTGCAGCTGGGCAGAGACCTCTGCCTAACACCGCAGCTGGCAGCATCACTTCAGTTCTTTGGTCTCTCGTGCATCTCCATCTGATTTACCCATCCTTCATAAACTCTTCTAGGTAGGGACCATCATTTCAGCTGCTCTGTCACCACACTGTTTGTGCTGTTTAAACCTGGTCTGGATCGAAGAGGTTTATTTACTTATTGATATGTATGTAATGAGCAGCTGCTGCAGCATACATTCAGGACAAATGCAACAGGCAAACCACAGTGCTAAACATTGAAAAAATGTTAATGAATGCCTACAAATTTCCTTCTGTAGCGAAAGCCAGGGTGTGTTAATCCTATGCCATCATGCATTCTTCTTGGCAGTGGGGATCCCCTGGGTGCACACCTTGCCTGTGGGACGTGTGAGTGTCTCAGCCCCATGGGCAGCCCTGCTACTCCCCCCAACTTGCTGGACCGTTTCCCAGTGGCATCTCAGCCCCAGGGATTTCATTTCCAAAGAGCCATCTCCACTGCCTCCTGTTTGACATGTTCTGCCCGAGTTAACCCCTGTCCCTTACTTAAAACATCAGGCTGGGGGCTATGTGCTTGTCACACTTGTGTTCCCACGCCCTGCAGCAGTGAGGCGTAAAATGTGTGTTATTCGCAATGTGCCTGTAGTCATCTCTGAGCAGAGTGGAGATGCTGATGCGCCTGTGTTAATACTTGGGCTTGGCAACACAGTGATTGAAAAGGTTGGTTCGGTCTCCTGTTTTGCAGACAGAACATAAATTGCTTGAACTTTTTATTTTTAATTGAAGTAGCTCAGGATCCGGCAACAAAAGGCTTTTCCAGAACCATCCTCTTCTGAGGCTTAGAAATATTTGTCTAATTTCCATCCTAAATATATTCACGGACACTTTCTACCCACTGGTGCTTGCACGAGCGATGTTCATTAGCCTGAATAACAGCTATTTCACAGGCTGCAGCACTGGGGGCCTGGTAGGAAACCCCAACAGCCAGGCAGACTTGTAGGCATCCTAAATCCATTTTTCAAGGAATTCTTCAAGGCTGGAGGAACAGCTTGGTGAGAGAGCTGAGTGGAAGCCAGGCTCTCAGCTGGGTGGCAATGCTAGTGACAGTAGGAAAAATCTCTGGATGAAAACCAATAAATGCATTATTATACAGGATTTTACATGCAGTGGGACACAGTTAGCTTCATTTGAGAGTGGAAGCCAAATTTTCCTTGGCCCTTATCCTTTCTCCCCCACCTGATGCAAGATGGCTTCCAAGGGAAGAAAGAAACTCTCCAAAAGAAAGTTAAATCTTCATCTGGAGATTTAGCTACACTAACTTAGATTTTATTAAACAAAATGAAAAGAAGACACATGCAAGAATGCTTAAATCGGCATGTAACACTTTGCCAGTGTCATTGCATTATCCCAGAAGAGCCTCTATGACAATTCCTGGAACTGCAAGAAGAAGGCATTTGTGACTTTGTATCTGTGAACTGGTTGTCCTCATTTATGGTGCTCTTAGAACGCAGAGCTGCCAACCAGCCTATGCATCGGAACACAACCTGCACCTCACCTGCACCCCGGTGCTGTGCCCCCTTCTTCTGACCAGGGGCACTTGAGAGGCTTTCATCTTCAAGAGCCTTGAGATGGTCAACAAAACTCCCATGCAGGCAGGTCACCAGCTCTCTTTTCTCAGTATGCTCATCGTTTCTCAGCTGATGAAAAGATTGCTTTTCTGTGCATGACCAGAACACAATTTTCAGCTTCCATTGAGATAATGATTTCATGATGTGTGTCTAAAGCAAATCATCAAAGGTTCCCTGGCACAAACAATGTTGAAGGTAATAGCAGTAACAAGCTCTGATTTGATTGCCTTGGACTATGGATAGTACCTTTTCCAGGTATCTCCAAAATTTAGTGTAAGATGTTGAAGTTAAGTCACAGTTTCTTATTGCCACTCCTAGGGAAGTTCTGCAGCTGCTGCTTCTTCCAAACTAACATAAGCCTGGAGTTGCCTCTACAGACATGCCATCTCCTTACTGGATTCACTTTGAGTTTTCAGGTGTCCTGGATTTCTGCTTATAGCACTCAGTTTTGCCTGTGTTTGCCTAACAAGCAGCATTCTTCAACAGTTTTTCTACCTAAGGCTTGTGAGCCCGCTTGCTTCTTCTGGGGACAAGGAGAAAAATGTTTCAGTAGTTTTCATATCATCAGCTTTCCAAAATACATCAAGAAACTATTTTGAGGTGTTTTTTTTTTTTTCTTTACTATATTTATATAAAGTGCAAATATTCACTGTTAGCTTTAGTATCAATACTGCCTTCTCAGAGTTCAACAATGACTTTCAGAGAGTTTGGAACATGTTTTGCCTCTGGCAGACATCCTGGGAAATTTATGAGTGCAACAAGCCTCCAGCTCTTCAGGGGTCTTTGAACAAACTTACACATCAGCGTAACGAGAATGAACAACAAGCTGTTGTTGGTAGTCAGGGACCTTATAAGACTGCCCAGGGACAGGAGGTTCTGGAAATTAATAACCTTTAAACTTTAAGTTCTGCTTTTAAAATCTATATAAAAGATAGTTGCTTGTGATTGTGATACCAGATCAAAAAGAATAAGCAGAACTGTGGAAATAGATTTAGATGTACGGATCATTTATCAGCTTGAGCAAGGCAAGTGACCTGGCTGATAAGTAGTTTTACTTAAGTGCATGCAGCAAAATTAAGAGATGCTCCTGCTGAAGGCTGACTCCCACCATTTCAGGTTCATATGGCAGGACATGCAATGCCAGGACTTTGAGTAGTGGATCACTTGAGCTGGAAGTCTAGTTTTAAGTACAGGGAAGACTTTATGCATAGATCACAGAATCACAGAATCACAGCATGTTAGGGATTGGAAGGGACCTCGAAAGATCATATAGTCCAATCCCCCTGCCAGAGCAGGAACACCTAGATGAGGTTACACAGGAAGGTGTCCAGGCGGGTTTTGAATGTCTCCAGAGAAGGAGAATCCACAACCTCCCTGGGCAGCCTGTTCCAGTGCTCTGTCAACCTCACTGAGAAGAAGTTTCTTCTCTTATTTAAGGGGAACCTCCTGTGTTTTGGTTTGTACCCATTGCCCCTTGTCTTATCATTGGTTGTCACCGAGAAGAGCCTGGCTCCATCCTCCTGACACTCGCCCTTTACATGTTTATAAACATTAATGAGGTCACCCCTCAGTCTCCTCCAAGCTAAAGAGCCCCAGCTCCCTCAGCCTTTCCTCATAAGGGAGATGCTCCACTCCCTTCATCATTTTTGTGGCTCTGTGCTGGACTCTCTCCAGCAGTTCCCTGTCCTTCTTGAACTGAGGGGCCCAGAACTGGACACAATATTCCAGATGAAGTCTCACCAGGGCAGAGTAGAGGGGGAGGAGAACCTCTCTTGACCTACTAACCACATCCCTTCTAATACACCCCAGGATGCCATTGGCCTTCCTGGCCACAAGGGCACAGTGCTGGCTCATGGTCATCCTGCTGTCCACCAGGACCCCCGGGTCCCTTTCCCCTACAGTGCTCTCTGATAGGTCATTCCCCAACTTATACTGGAACCTGGGGTTGTTCCTGCCCAGATGTAAGACTCTACATTTTCCCTTGTTATATTTCATTAAATTTTTCCCCGCCCAACTCTCCAGCCTGTCCAGATCTCGCTGGATGGCAGCACAGCCTCTGGTGTGTCAGCCACTCTTCCCAGCTTGGTGTCATCAGCAAACTTACTGATAGTACACTCAATTCCCTCATCCAAGTCATTGATGAATATATTGAATAATACTGGTCCCAGAACTGACCCTTGAGGCACTCCACTAGATACAGGCCTCCAACCAGACTCCGCCCCATTGACCACAACTCTCTGACTTCTTTCCTTCAGCCATTTCCTAGTCCACCTCAGTACCCGATCATCCAGTCCACAGTTCCTCAGTTGAGCTGCGAGGATGCTGTGGGAGGCTGTGTCAAATGCTGAAATCAAGATAGACCACATCCACTGCTTTGCCATCATCTATCCACCTGGTTATGTCCTCATAAAAGTCTATGAGGTTGGTCAAGCATGACTTCCCTTTGGTGAAGCCATGTTGACTGCCGTTAATGACTGTCTTATCCCTGATATGCCTTGAGATGGTACCAAGGATAAGTTGTTCCATCACCTTTCCAGGGATGGAAGTAAGGCTGACTGGTCTATATTTACCTGGGTCCTCCTTCTTGCCCTTTTTGAAGACTGGAGTGACATTTGCCTTCCTCCAGTCCTCAGGCACCTCTCCCGTTTCCCAAGACTTGGCAAAGATGATGGAGAGCGGTCCAGCAATGACTTCAGCCAGCTCCCTCAGCACCCATGGATGCATCCCATCTGGACCCATGGATTTATGGATGTCCAGATTGCTTAATTGCTCCCTAACCCAGTCCTCATCAACTAAAGCAAACTCCTCCATTGCCCTGCCTTCCTCTGGGGCCTCAGGGGTACGGGGCTCCTCAGGACAGCCTCTAGCAGTGTAGACAGAGACAAAGAAGGCATTCAGTAATTCTGCCTTCTCTGTATCTTCTGTCACCAGGGTTCCCACCCCGTTCATCAGTGGGCCTACATTGCCTCTGGTGTTAGCTTTATCTGCCATGTATTTGAAGAAGCTCTTTCTGTTGTCCTTGACCCCTTTTGCCAAGTTTAACTCTAAGGAGGCTTTAGCTTTCCTAGTTGCCTCCCTACATCCTCTGACAACAGCCTTATATTCTTCCCAAGTGCCTAGCCCCTCCTTCCATGATCTGTAAACTCTCCTCTTCCACTTGAGTTTGCCCAGCAGTTCCCTGTTTAACCACGCAGGTCTCCTGGCTCCCCTCCTTGACTTCCTGCACATTGGGATGCTCTGATCTTGAGCTTGGTAGAAGCAGTCCCTGAACGCTAACCAACTATCTTGGGCCCCTTTATCTTCAAGTACCTTTCCCATGGGATTTCCCCTAGCAATTGCTTAAAAAGGCCAAAGTTTGCCCTGCTGAAGTCCAGGGTTGCAATTCTGCTTGGTATTCTGTTCCTGCCACATGAGATCCTGAACTCCACCATCTCATGATTGCTGCAGCCAAGGCAGCCCTCAACCTTTACTGCTTCAACCAGACCCTCCTTGTTAGTGAAGATGAGATCCAGCAGCGATGCAAGGCAGTTTTCTTTCTGGAGTTCAGGAGCTGACTAAGCTGTCATGTTTCAGATTGCTGCATATCACTGATGGACATCTTACAAGATGGCTCACGTTGTTTATGCATTTTTTGCATGTGGCTGGACTTGCACAGTGGAGTCAATACTTCCATATGGGATCCTATGATGAGCATCTGCCCTTGGACTGTTGCTTAATGAGGAAGGCAACATAGTAACTGGCTGTTGTTGAGAGAGCCTGGGTCCAAGCTGCACTTCTTTTGAATGTGGGGCTGTACCAAAGACCACAGATATTTCTGCGTGTGGGACGAGACGGAGGTGGGCAGAGCCCCAGCAGCAGAGGTGTGTGGAGTAGGAAGCACCTGGCTAAGTCTCCCACTTGACAGTGGTGTTGTCTGGTAAGAAGAGACCCACACCCCACCAAGCCTCATAAACTCCAGTCTTCAAAGGGGTGATCCACAGCCCCAGCCAGATACTTCCAGACTGCTCTGAATGAAAGCTTCTCACAGTCTTGCCACTTTCCATAACTCAGGAGCCAGCGTTGAGATGTCTTCTAGTGCTTCAGAGGAAGCCAATTTGGGTAAAACACCATTGGAGCTCAAAGCAGGAACAGTGGGTCTTCTGTTGGAGCAGGCAGGAGTAAGGTGTCTGCGGGGCTGGGAGTGTCACCAAACATTTTGATAGGGCAGGAGCACTGCTGGGATTTGGGAAAACTGGACAAGTTCTCCTGCAGTATCCTATAACCCAGTTCCTGAAGAGGTCTCACATTGTGGGAGGCAGCTGCAGAAGTCCTAGTGCCTGGCACACGTGAGCAGAGCCTGGGTGTTCCTGGGGGTCTTGGTTATAGACACATGAGATCTGCAGTGCTGCCTTATGCCTTGGCAAGCACAGTCCCCAGTGCCTGGGTGCACGAGGGATAAGTCCCATGGGCTGGGCATGTCCCTATGACAGTATTTTTGAAAATACTCAGTTTTTGCTGGAGTCGAGACTCTCCATGTCCACAATGGTGTGGCACCTATTTTTTCTCCACAAGACCTTAAAGATTCTGGGCCTCAAAGTCCTTCAGGCAAAGATTGACTTTTTCTGCATATTTTTAGAGCACCAAGGAGATCTGAGCTCAGCAAGAGCCACCAAACAGAAAGCATTGCTTTTGTGTGGCTCCCAGGTAAATGCAGGAAAAAAAGGACCATTCTTGGTGAGGAGTGCTTTCTCTGAAAACAAGGAGATGCTAAAATAACTATTATTTGGAGCCTGGAAGGACTGACTTTGCACAGTCAGAGTAATTTTAAAGTAAACCTGTTGTAAAAATTGTTTTAACTGGATTTTTCCATTATTTGTCTCAGCAAAAGAACAGGTGGTCAGGGCTTTCATGTTTGGCGGTTCATGTTGCATTTATGCTTACATGTCCTGCAGTGCCCCACATCAGTGGGAAACAGCACTGTAAAATAATGAAAAAGAAATTAAAATCTGCTTTTATGCTCTATTGCTGTTTTGTCTGTTGTTGCTAACAGAGATTCGCAGGAGAAGAGTAGCAATTAAAAAAAAAAAATACTGGATGACTTCAGGTCATTTTGAATTATTTGTGACACTAGGAATGAAATGCTAATTTCAAGTCAATGTAGCAAAGGCTTACTACTGCTGCGGGAACTCCTGCCAGAGAAGCTCCAGCCATATTATCACTGAAATCACAGACTTTGCTGCTTCTGGCAAATGTCACACCCAAGGGGACGTAATCAGTGAAGTGGTGCCTCAAATGAGCACATGGAGAGGAGGATTGGGACACTAAAGGTAGAAGAAGAATCAACCCGGAGGGAACCAAACACATGTGCTTGGATAAGAAGATGTTTGGGAAGGATGAACAAGGGTCCATTTGTGTTGGCAGTAGCCTGGAGGAAGATGTTGCATCTAATGGACAGGAAACAGGTGAGACCTTCATAGCCCAACCAAATTCAAGGAGACACTTGTTACTGTTCCTCTGTTTGGCCAACAATGAGCCATTGGTGCCCCAAATCACCAAACTGGCTTCATGGCAACTGGCTTCAAAAACTTGCAAAGCAAGGTGAAGCAAGGGAAGGAAAAGCATAGTTCTGAAATCACAAGGACACACATTTAGTCCCTGAATAGCCTTTGACAAAGGTGCCTGGGTATGGTGATGTTTTTCTAGGCTTTTAAAAAAATTATTTTTAGATCAGACAGATTTCTACTGGCTTGACCTGTTCTTTATTCCATCTTGTCAAAAGTAAAAAGGCAAAAAGCTTTCCCAGTATGTGTCACACAACGTGAGAGCTATTGTCCACCACAGTACAACTAACAGTATCAGAAAAGGCTTGTCTTCTACTTTACATAATATTTCAATATATAAAAATTTTAATTATAAGAATCATTATTAGAGTATAATGGAAATAGAAAGCAAATACTGCCAGTGGGGCTGTGCTGATCAATACTGACTCATCTCTTTATATTTCTTAACATTCCAGAAGCCAAACAAAAAGGCATGAATACTATTAAAAGTTTTCGGGTTTTTTTCCCACTCGAGAATTTAAAAGTTTTTCTTGTAGCTGCTGTTACAGACCAAACCATAAAACCAGAAGACTGGCTGCATTGAGCCAAGCTAAGGATCCAATATCCTGTCTTTGGCTGAGAACAGTAACAGATGCTTGGAGAAAGAATGTAAGCAATAGTGCATTTATGGAGTGATCTTTCCCCTGGTACGCACTTGCTGTTTCCAGCAATAACCATTTAAGAACTTCCAGCACCAGCCGTGGCATCCAAACCATCATGTTTAATGAGGGACTCCTCTCGCTGGGCTGTCACTAGGTTGTTGTAATTAGGTCTCGAGTAACTCTGTGCCAGCTGGAGCTGGGCAGAGTCCAGACGTCTCCCGAAAAGGGCTCCGAGGTGCAGTCCCGGGGGCGACCTCCTGCCTGGCACCCTCCCGTGACATGAGGACCTGCCACTCATCCACTCCCTGAGTCCCCAGCCACCGGCACGGCTGCCCTCACACCCGCCTGGCACAGGTGTTCTGGTCTGCGACGTTCTTCCTTGGGATGAAGTGACAATTAAAGAAGAAGAAAAAAAAAGAAGTATGAAACACAAGCATTTCCAGGAGCCCTCCCAGTAACTTGTGCTGCTGGAAAGCTGTAATTTTTCATGTTTCAGGAAAAAGAAGGAAAGTCTACATACACGTCCCTACAGTTTACTGAAATAGTTTTCCAGGAACTGAGCATTCTTTATGAATGTGCTAAGTGACTGAACGACTGCTTCTGGTAAGAGGAGCAAAAATCTTTTAGAAACCCCTAGACATAACGTAGCAAGACAAGGCCTAATGTAACAAGACTAAGCCTAATGTAACAGGAACTTAACAGAGAAACAACAGCTCTATAGAGTCTGGACATGAGGCAAAGTGGGATGCCCCTGGCTTGCAAGCTGGGAAAGTGGAATGTTCCACTAAATGAAGAAAGAGCTACATGGCTTTTGCTGAGTAGCAGCACAGGAATACAACACATGTGCTCAAGAAATAAGGTCAAGAAGCCGAAACTGGGGGGGTACCAGGCTGCAAAGACCACTGGGGGCCACTAGATAATCTTGATGAAGAGCCTTGAATAACAAAGATGGACTTCTGGCAAAGGGCGGGGTTATGTAAATAATTTATGTTTAATGCATGAACTAAACAGTAGAAACAAATGAATATGCAATTGGTATGTGTAATAAATACTGAGAAGTGTGAGTCGTGTGAATCATGTGCAAGCTTGATTTGAGGAACGATCCTCCGAGCGTCCGGTGTGCTGCGATGAAAGTGCCTGCTTTTTAACACTTTCAAAACAGTGTTAGAGTCTTTTTGCCTACTTTTCGGTATCACTTCTCCCCTTAAGTATAAGACATTACTTTCTAGAACATATTCAATAAATCCAATTTTGAGAATTCCAAGTGTTTTTGTTCCCTGACACTATTTTTCCTTTTGTGCCCAGACCTGCTGACACCCTCCCTACACCCCCATATGAGAGGCCTTGCTATGCGTTGGGGGTGCTATGGGTCCATACAACCACTCAAGCACCAGGTATCCTCATGGGGCAGCTCTGATCCCAACAGGATCAGATGTCTGGCTGATGGTGCTTGGACTATGCGCCTGCCCTGGTCCTCAGGAGGCAAAAGGGCTCCAAAAGGCAGTGAAAAAAATTTTAAAAGCCCAAACAATTTACAGATCTTTTCATTCTGGAGCCATGGACAAGCTGTACTTCACCTAAATGGCCTGTGGTCAAACCATGAGAAAGCCCTGCTGGGCTCAGCGTCCTCCCAGGTCCTGCATCAGGGGTCCCCCAAGGCCACCTATTATTGAAGTGTGCTTTTTTGTGTTGAATTTTTCCTCTATGTGGGACAGTGCAGCTCTTTAATTCCACTTTGCATGGTGCAGGATTTGTGAACTTGAGCACATCGAGTTCGAGGATATAACTGAAGCAATGGCCCGTGCTGCAGTAAATCAGCAAGCCAAAGAGCAGCTATTAGAGTTAGAGGCCTTAGGGTGCTGTGTTACAGCGAAAAACACATCCATGGACTCACTGATGGGCCCAGACCTTGCACACAGCATTTTTGGGAGTGTCTAATTGATCCCAGTTCAAGAACAAAACAACCTGTTCACTTCAAGGCAGACACAGCTGTTGAGAACCCAATGGTCCCTCACATCCCAGGCCTCAAAGAACTGGCTGGGTCAGCCCAAAGGAGAAGCCCGTAGCATTCACACTGCAACAGAGATCACTTTGGTGAAGGGCTGAGTGATGTATGAGGTGTCTCAGCCACCCCAGGTGAGTTACTCGCCTGGATGCTGGTTTGTCACAGAAGTGAAACAGCCTTGAGGGTTATCCAGCACTTGAAGAGCAGAACATTCAGAAACTTGATTTATCTGCAGGTGCGTGCTCAGCATCATCCATGAACACTTGAAAAAAGGCAGATTGTGGAAAAAGGAAGGATTTGAAAGATCCTTTTTGGCCATGCTGTCACGGTTGAGCAGGGAGAAAGCATTTATGGCTCCCTACAAAAGAAAGCAGTACGCACCTTTGATTGGGAGGCTGTCATGTGAGCAAATGGCTGTTTATGCTTTTAACATCTCCTTCCACCTATTGCTCCGTAACAGAAACACCTCATCAGAGGCCAACCTCACTTTCTTTTCCACTATATCAACATGTCCCAGACTGCTTTCCAGTGGTGATTATGGATCGCTCCTTCTCACCTGACGAACCTCCATGTGGACAAACCTCTACAGCTTCAGTCAGGTTTCTTTGTTTGAGGGAGGGCACTTTTACTGACAATGTTCACACCTGATACAAGGCAGAGTGTCATGGTTCTGGCTCTTGGTTTCACTAATAGCCTTGGGTTTGAAGCAGTCTAAAACACCATGCTACACCATTATCTGCAAAAAGAAAAATTTTTCCTTTGTGCTCTAAGGAATTCGTTCTCCCTCTGACTATTAATTTTGCAGTGTACTATGCACTTGCTTGCAGGTGTTAGTAAAAATAATTTTTGTGCCAGTTAAAGCTCTGACTTGGCACAGAGATCATATAGCTTTGCAAGTTGCTTTTCTCCTGCCTGGAGAACATATGTTTCCCTCCTATTTCTGCACATCAGCTTTGGGGACAGCATCCTGCTAAACAGTGCCATGACCTATCTTCCTGAGCTGCTCCCTATCAACTGCTGTCCCCGATTGCCCAGCCTTGCACACTCTTTCCCCTGCGTGTGACAGTGGCCTCCGTGTGGTCCCATGTCCTTTACAAGTAACCCCTGAAACCTCTTTGGCTACCATAACGCTCCTCACGTTGGGCACCCTCCTCGTGGCTGCATGTCACTGATGTGACACCGTGACACCCCTGGCACCTTGTGGACTACCCCAAGCCAGCGAGCTGTCAGGCAGTGGTGACGGGGACAGAAAACTACTGCAAGGCCCCATCTACTAATTTCTGGAGATGAAATCTAATGTCTGCAGGGATGCTCTGTAAAGACTTCCTGAAAAATGATTTTATGCATCTTACATTCTGCCTTCACTGCTGGCCACTGCGCATTTGGATATTAGGAAAAAATTCTTCACGGAGAGCGTTGTGAAGCAGTGCAACAGTCTGCCCATGGAAGTGGTGGAGTCACCATCCCTGGAGGTGTTTAAACGGTGTTTAGACGAGGTTCTTAGGGACATGGTTTAGTACTAGAGTTAGATTATGGTTGGACTTGATGATCTTGAGGGTCACTTCCAACCAGAATGATTCTGTGATTCTATGATGTAGCAGGACTTGTTGCCATTGCAGGGCTCTCCTCGAGCGATGCCCAGGAAAACACATCCAGACCCTCCTAAACTGCAGCTTTCTCTTCTTCCTCCTTCCTCCATGCCCTTGCTGCCTTGATTCTCTACCCACTGCATGACTCTAACTTTGGAGCAGCCTGCTGGTATTTACCAACAGGATGATCACAGAATTTGCCAGTATTTTCTCCACATCTCCTCCTCCCACCCAACTAAATGCTTGGAGAAAAAAGGAAAAGAATGGTGGAAGGTTTTTACTCTGGTTTGGGCTCCAGATTACATTTTCTGCTGGTAACTATCGCACTGCACACAGGAAAGATAATCCCTCCCCCTTTTTCTTAGCATACAAATGCTGAGCAATGCAGCAGGTATTTAACCATAATGCTAAATGCAATAGGCAGTCAGAGCAGCAAAAGGCACCGCAGCAGCACCTTGACTGCTCACAGGTTGTGTGCCAGTTCCCGGACAACACTTAGCAGTGCACTTGCAGCAAATTTCAGATGCAGATGTGCATTGAAAATTTTAAATGAAATTCATATGCAATCCCTTGGTGAGACAGCTTACCCAGCAAATATTTCAATACGGCATAAAGTCTTGTGGTTCAGGTTAGAAGAACACTTGAAGGGGAAGCCCAAAATAACCAGCGTAACCAGTAACATTAAGCAAAGATGTGGGCCTGTAACTGGATGTGGATGAACTACAACCGGACAAGCCACTGCACACAGCTGGGTACGATACGCCTGTGTGCAGCCAGTCTGAGATGGAAATAAACAACATCGGCTTAAAGTGCCCATTAAGGAAGGACACACCATGGGCTCACTGAAGCCAAAGGGAAACCTCACGCTGCTTTCAATGGACGTTGTGCACGATCCTGTGCTTTTTCTTCCCTCTCCCTCTTACTGTAAAAAATGTTATGAAAAAATAACTTCAGCACTCCCTGCTTTTCATGCTAAGGCACAGAAAGAAAGCTGCACTTTCAAGTACTTCCTAAAATGATTAACTAGCCATCAATAAATATAATCTGTAATGGTATTTCTCATCTAGCCATATCTTATAAGTGAGTGTATGTAGATGCTTACAGTCAGGCAAAAGAAATCCAGAGATGAAAAGCAGGCATCACAAAAAGCAGGTTTCACAGTTCAAATTATTGAGCATAATTCCTGTGTCCAGGAAATAAAAACATTTATTATTGCTATTTATTATTATTATTATTACTATTGTTACTATTATTATTATTTTGTGGAATAAGATTTCTGATGTCCTTAGCTATTTGTTTCTTCAGTTGTAGGCACTAGATTTTGAACATGGTGTAACTCCTGAATTTTCCTGGGAATTGAAATGCAAATATAAGCTGCATTCCAGCTGACATGCAAATACCACAATCAATGGAGAGAGAGAAACATTTCTGCTAACTCAATCTTCTATTACAACTTCTGTGCGCATCATATACAACTGGGAATGCAAATGTCATTAATTTCCCCAAAAGCCACGCTTCCACAAACAAAATAAAGCAGTTTTTAGGTAAGAACTACAAGGTTAATGAAAGGTCCCTTGTCATAAAATGATGCTAGAAATTTCTTGTCACTGTGCTATCTAAATACTCTGCAAAGGAAAAAGAAATACATTTCTACAACAAAGGTTATCAGTCTGCTTATCTTGTGTGTGTGTGCAGACACAATGTAAAGTAACGTTAGCCCTCTAGTGTTAAAAAAGAGTTTAAATTCATCGTAATTCTGTGACACCTTAGTAGATGGCTCAGCTTTGAAAATGGTTGAAATGGCCTGTCTTTGGTGTTTCTAACTGTCCGGCTCAGGGGGAATAAAATGTTAGATTACAACGGTGAATGACCAAACGTATATTAAAATAAAACACCATAGCTAGATTGGCTCAGAAAACCAGTCTTACAGATTGTGCTGAGACTGTTTCCTACCGAAAAGCACCGATACGCTTGAAAGAATAAAGTCTTTGTGAAAACAATCCATGCCCAAGGTGACTGTGTCTAAAAGTGAAGTAAGAGAGAGGTGGGTGTCTCCGGCTCTGACGGCAGGTGGCCGGGGCTGTGTGGCCACACTGCCCAGGGTGACGCCCTTGCCAGAAGCCCTGTCACATCAACAGCACATGCCCTGGGCCCCATTTGGTGTTTATCGGGGCCTAGGGTCCAGAGGAGGCCACAAAAATGGTCAGAGGGCTAGAACAGCTTTTCCTATGAGGACAGGCTGAGAGAGTTGGGGTTGTTCAGCCTGGAGAAGAGAAGGCCCCGGGGAGACCTTATTGTGGCCTTTCAGTACTTAAAAGGGGCCTGTAAGAAAGATGGGGACAGACTTTTTAGCAGGGCCTGTTGTGACAGGACAAGGGGTAATGGTTTTAAATTAAAGGAGGGGAGATTCAGGCTAGACATGAGGAAGAAATTTTTTACAATGAGGGTGGTGAAACACTGGCCCAGGTTGCCCAGAGAGGTGGTAGATGCCCCATCCCTGGAGACATTCCAGGCCAGGCTGGACGGGGCTCTGAGCAACCTGATCTAGTTGAAGATGTCCCTGCTCAGTGCAGGGGGGTTGGACTAGATGACCTTTGAAAGTCCCTTCCGACCCAAACTATTCTGCGATTCTTGTAAAAAGTCGTCACTTTCTTTGTGTGTTTTGTTCAGCTCAGTCTCCTGGAATAAGGCAAGGCAGGTATCGCACCAGCCATAACGTGAAACTGAGTGGATGCTGCCATGCTCTGCAGCATGGCAGTGGGGCTTGCAGGGATACTTGGGGCTACAAAGCTGCCCACATCGTGTCTGAGGGATGCACAAGGCGGAGGGACTTGTACCTGACACAGTCTCATCCGCAATGTCTCTTGGGGGTTGGTTCCTGGTGTAAATTACCCCAAATTGTCCAAGAATGTCTTGGGGCAAGGTGGCTGGGGTGGCACACAGCAGAGCTGGGGTTGTGCTAGCAGGGAGCAGAGTGCACACCGCTCCTGAAATGGCTTTTATTCAGCACCTCAGCTGCTCCCAGAGATGATAAGGAAGGCCTCCTCTATTCAAAAGGAGTTACAACCATATAATTAAAGGTGCGGTTTTAAAACCAATGAAGAAGCTTGATGTGTAGACCTGTGGGACCACTCTTGCCATTAGAATAAAACCAAGGTTAGTTGGGTTTTCACATAGATCAATAGAAAAAAATCTTTAAACTGAAATAAGCATTTCCACAGGTATTCAAACTGATTTAGAGAAATCAATTTGCTACAAGAGGTTAAATTTAACGTGGTGCAACTTCCTTATGTAGACAAGCTCTTACAGATAACGTGCTGAATTGACAAATGCGCATAGAAGTTGAAATACATCTGTAGGCTGAGGTCAGAGAAATATCCTGGCTGTTGCTGATCCAATTAAGATGGAAGTTTTAATACCTCGGTTTTAAAATCTGGACTATTGTGGCAGTTGCACATCCCCCTGGGATCCGGAGCCCTCATTAGGGCGGTTCTTAGCAGCTCCTTAGCACCTTTGTGCCTCATTGTGCCTGTCCCCATGTTTACACCCAGGGTGGTACCAAGGTGCTGACAGTCACATCCTGCATGCCATTTTTCTGCTTGACATTGTTTTTATGCCAGATATAAAAATCCATAGGAATCATAGAATGGTTTGGGTTGGAAGGAGTCTTTGGAGATCACATAGTTCAACCTCCCGACTGTAGGCAGAGACACCTTCCACTAGACCAGGTTGCTCAAAGCCCCACCCAGCATGGCCTTGAACACTTCCAGGGATGGAGCATCCACAGCTTCTCTGGGCAACTTGGTCCAGTGTCTCACCACCCTCATAATAAAGAATTTATTCCTTACGTCCGATCTAAATCTACCTGTTTTCGGTTTAAAATCATCGGCTCTTGTCCTGTCACTACAAGCCTTGGTAAAAAGTCTCTCTCTACCTTTCTTACAGCCCCCTTTATATGTTGAAATGCCACAATAAGATCTCCCCAGAGCCTTCTCTTCTCCAGGCTGATCATCTTGGTGACCCTCCTCTGGCCCCTCTCCAACAGGTCCATGTCTCTCCTGTGCTGAGGGCTCCAGAGCTGGACACAGGACTCCAGGTGGGGTCTCACCAGAGCGGAGCAGAGGGGCAGAATCACCTCCCTCGACCTGCTGGCCACGCTGCTTTTGACGCAGCCCAGGATACAATTGGTCTTCTGGGCTGTGAGCGCACATTGCCGGCTCACGTCCAATCTTTCATCCACCAGGATGAACTTTTTCCTGGTGGATTTAGAAAAAAATATCTGGGAAAGTTTTTGCGCATGACAAAAATTCATGGGAAAACTCAGTTTTTCATTGACCAAAGTATTGAGAGTTTTAAGTCAGGTGAAATTTTGAGACCAGCAAGGGTAATGGAATAAGTACCTGAGACAGGAAGCTGTGGAGGGGGAATGCAATACCACTGCCTGTACTCCTAGCTCACTGATGAGTTAATAACTTCATGCGTAGAAGTTCTTCATTGAGAACAATGGGCAACAGCTGCTAATGGGGTCCAACACTAGTGCCCTTGGGATGGAGAGGAAGGTTAACTGAATTCTGGTGAGGCTCCCTTTGTGTTGCAGAGCAATGGAACAAACCAGGGCAGCCAACTTCCCAGCATCAGCCGATGTATCGTGGCATGTTCATCTGCAATGTGACGCAACTGCCTTCAGTAGAAGGAACAAATTCAGCCTCCTAAAGCTAATTTCAGGGAGACTGAGATAATACTACTGGTAATTTTGACTGACAGCTCAGGCCAGCTTTTGTTTTTACTTGTGGAAATGCTGCAGGAGAAGGAGCAGGCACTCTTGGATGGGAGGTTTAGCACACATCTTGCTTGCTGGGGCTCCAAATGTACTGCTAGTACAGTGCAAATTCTTCTCCTTCCTTGAGTTATTCATGGACATCCTTATCTGCACAATAACAAGAGCTGTGGGCATGTTGTGAACAAAAGAACAAAAAAGATTCTCACAAAGTCATTCATTTGCTTTTGGCATCTAAATCTTCTTCGGAAGCTGTGATACTGGTCTTCAAATGCAGACAATACTGAATGTAATGTTATTTTGAAGATGTTTAAGCCTGATTGATCCTCATTAGTTAAAACAATGATGCTATTTTCAGCTTGCCAGATAAAACAGTACTTTATGTTTAGTTTTTAATTCAGTTGGATATCTTCCAGTAGCAAATGGTTTCAGGTTATTAATTTCTTCCTTACAATAGTGATTGAAATTTGACCTGACTTTGGAATGATATTGAGACATCTTTGCTGCATGTTCTCAGACTTCCCACAAGCCAGTTTTTATTCGAGCACTGACAACATGCACTACACTTTTTGCCCACCCAAGCCACGAAGACTTACAACTTGCTTCCTATGGAACAGAGTTCTCTTAGTGGATGAAAAGTAGTCTAAACGTTTTCTTCTTTTCAGTTGTATAGGATAACTCTGTATTTAACTCCAGGAGCAGAAAGCACTGTAGGTAGTAATATTCCCCTGGCGATTTTTTGTTTACCTTTCTATAGGATCTGTTCTTGTTTGAACTTCTCTCTCAGGCTGTGTGGACTGACTCTGATTTCCTGATGCACCATTTCCTCCCTGTGTCTCTCCATTGCTTCCACAGGCTGTTTGAACTTCAGTCATTCCTCAGCTCTCCACTCTGCTTCTTCACCATCATGAGCAAATGTGCACTGGTTGCTCTGCTGCAGAGTAGGAGGTTGTTGCTTTCTTTAATTATAGCAGGGGTGCCATACTAAGGAGGTTTCCCCCCTAACCTTGTCTCCTGGGTGCTCTAGTATTTATTGGTTTTGTATCTTTGTAACTCCATTTAACTGCCTAGATCTGCAAAAGCAAAATGGAGGAATAAACAAGTGAGCACTGCTTTCTTAGAGCCAGCTTGCTGGTTAAATTAGATGGTCCAAGGATCTCTAGTGTTTTGGAAGATATTAGATGTCAGTCTATGAAACCACTACAATCTTTCCACCATGAAATTTCCCCCTGCCACATGCACACACACACACACACATACATATTCACATCTAGGCTCTAAAGCAATCAAAGAAAGTGGGTTAAATAAAAATAAATAACAAGCAATCCTATTTAGTCCCATTTTTTGAATGAGACTCCTCGTGGCAGTACTGATGAGTCGGTTGCTGGACTTCTCACCAAAAAAACCAAAGGCCCTCTAATCAGAAGAGACTGAAAGCATCTCTTTAAAATCCTATACAAGCCACACACCTAGTCACTACTCAGCATTATCACAGGTGAGCCAGATATAGCAAATGCAGTTAGACGATGGATTGACGATGGCAGAGCAGTGGATGTGGTCTACCTTGACTTCAGCAAAGCATTTGACACCGTCTCCCACAGCATCCTCACGGCAAAACTGAGGAAGTGTGGACTGGATGATCGGGTAGTGAGGTGGACTGCAAACTGGCTGAAGGAGAGAAGCCAGAGAGTTGTGATCAATGGGGCAGAGTCTGGTTGGAGGCCTGTATCTAGTGGAGTGCCTCAAGGGTCAGTTCTGGGACCAGTACTATTCAATATATTCATCAATGACTTGGATGAGGGAATTGAGTGTACTATCAGCAAGTTTGCTGATGACACCAAGCTGGGAGGAGTGGCTGACACGCCAGAGGGCTGTGCTGCCATCCAGCGAGATCTGGACAGGCTGGAGAGTTGGGCGGGGAAAAATTTAATGAAATATAACAAGGGAAAATGTAGAGTCTTGCATCTGGGCAGGAACAACCCCAGGTTCCAGTACAGGTTGGGGAATGACCTATTAGAGAGCAGTGCAGGGGAAAGGGACCTGGGGGTCCTGGTGGACAGCAGGATGACCATGAGCCAGCACTGTGCCCTTGTGGCCAAGAAGGCCAATGGCATCCTGGGGTGTATTAGAAGGGGGGTGGTTAGTAGGTCGAGAGAGGTTCTCCTTCCCCTCTACTCTGCCCTGGTGAGACCTCATCTGGAATATTGTGTCCAGTTCTGGGCCCCTCAGTTCAAGAAGGACAGAGAACTGCTGGAGAGAGTCCAGCGCAGGGCAACAAAGATGATGAAGGGAGTGGAGCATCTCCCTTATGCAGAAAGGCTGAGGGAGCTGGGTCTCTTTAGCTTGGAGAAGAGGAGACTGAGGGGTGACCTCATCAATGTTTATAAATATATAAAGGGTGGGTGTCACGAGGATGGAGCCAGGCTCTTCTCGGTGACAACCAACAGTAAGACAAGAGGTAATGGGTTCAAGCTGGAACACAAGAGGTTCCACCTAAATTTGAGAAGAAACTTCTTCTCAGTGAGGGTGACGGAACACTGGAACAGGCTGCCCAGGGAGGTTGTGGATTCTCCTTCTCTGGAGACATTCAAAACCCGCCTGGACGTCTTCCTGTGTAACCTCACCTAGGTGTTCCTGCCCTGGCAGGCGGATTGGACTAGATGATCTTTCGAGGTCCCTTCCAATCCCTAACATTCTGTGATTCTGTGATTCTGTGAATTAAAACCAGAAGGAGGAATATTGCTTAAAGCAACTCACTTTTATTGACAGAGTACTGTAAGGCAAGGAAAAAATGTTTGTCAGATTTTTTTAAAAAGAAGATTTGCAGCAACAATGATTCAGAAAGATCTGCAGTTCAATATATTATTGAACTTTTAAAGATACTATCTTTTATAAATCCAATATTTATCTTTTTGTCATATATATACAAATTCTCAACTTAAGCACAAACCAGAACACAAAATAATGCATTTGCAGATGAAGTTTTGTCGATGCACACGTTACTATAGAGTTACAGTTGACTAGATTTAAACTTAAATACACCCCAAAACACATAAAGAACCACAAAATACAGATGTGTTCAGTATGACTATTTAAAAAAAAATATCTAAACCATGTTCAACCATACACAAGGAACAAAACATTGAGAGATGCCAAGAAAACTGTATTGTATGGCCAAAACTAATTTTGCATTAATAGTGAAGGCATCTGTGAAAACAATGTTTTATTCTGACCACTCTACATTAATATTTTGGCCAAAAAACATTGCAAAGCACTGGCTTTTGTCTGCTTTGTAAAGGATATGTATATTTTAAGTGGTGATGTACATTAACTGTGAGACTCTTACAAGATCTCACATCAGGCCACATTAGAGCAACCTATCATTTCCATAGGAAACAAAGGTAACGGAAAGGTCCCAGCTATGTTAAAAAACCCAGTCGGGGGCCAAGCAATAAAATCTGCAACCTCTTAGTTCTTCCTTGAGGGAAGGGAGCATTTTTACCCCAGATTTTTAGCCTTAAATTCTGAAACTAACAAACCCTGCTGTGTTTTGTAGCTTTTCTTCTCCACCTCCATCTCTGTATAGCACCGGCCTTTCACTGGAAAAACTTTTATGAAAGGGACAGCTGCTTTTTCAGCAGTGATAACGTAGTATAATTGGTGCTTCATAAAATAAAAGAAGGCTAACATGTCAAAATATGATGCACTGGGATAAATGGGACAAAGGTACTTAACCACAGCCCAGTGTCATGCCCCAGCTTTGCACGGCTGGTAGCGTGAGTGGTAACATGGGTAAGTAAAATTCACTTCTACCTACGCAGGCAAAACTGAACTGTATTTTAAAAGCCATACAATAGTACTCTGTAATTAGAACCCCCAACATGCTAATTTTTATCACACAGACAAGAAGGAAGTTATCTTATGACTACACAAGGAAATGGGACCCAATTAACAGGAAAGACACCATACATATATGTAACAGTATATTCTGAAAATGAAGCATAAACCACGTTTTTCACATGGAGGTCTTTTGCTGGATGTGTAAATGCACAGTTTTCATGTACTGTTTTTTCTTTTTTTTCCCCCTGTTTTTCTCTATGAAAATTAAGCTGTTTGCATAATTAACCAAAACCCAAATATATTTACATTTTAAAAGCCAATCCTTCACCTTCTGATTTTAAAATGAGTTATCCTATATCTTGCATATTTTAAAAAAAGGTCCAGAAAAAGCTTAGAGTTGTAATTCAGAATCTGTACTTTGTAAAAATACTTCCCTTGAACATGAAGTCAGTGCTGACCTCTTCAGGTCATCTGTGCATAATAAAATCTTTCTAAAGAAATATTCCTAAATAAGAACTGAGGGAAAACACAGAAAGAAGAAATACATTATCCCTGTATTGTAAAGTCTCGTCACTTTAAATTACGGTATAGGCTGAAGAAAAACACAGATGTGTGTATATCAAAACACATTTTCATTATGTAGCTACAGAACATATGAAATCTTTCAATGCTCTGTCCACTAAAGGCAATATAGTCTCTCTGGCTTTGTTAGTACTGCTGTTGTATACAGGTTTCTTAAAGTACAGTTAGTACCTAGAGAGGTGAATTCTAATGTAAGTGTGTGCTATGCTTCATATAGCAGAAGGATATGCATTTGAAAAAATATATGACATTGATTTTAAAGACATCGTACAGCACACAGCATCTTCAATTCTAAACAGAAAATTGGATTGTACTTGAAGTGGTTGTTGTTGCAGTATGACTTAAATTCTTCTCAGATATCAAGAAGGTCCTCTCCACTCTCATCACTCTCCACAGTTAATTGTCTTGTCCACCATTTCTTGACTTCTGATCCACAAGAAGCAGCATCAGACATGGGATTCATTTTGCATACAACAGATTTCATAGTTGAGCGCCCACCAAAGCGGAGGTTGACTGAAGACACTGAATGGCTTATTGGTTTGGGAGCTATGAAATTAAACAGAAAGTTCTGTATTAGAGTAGATCTTCTTCTCGAACAGTTTTGCTTAGAATTCAGGTATACAGAACTCGCTGGACTGGGGCATCTTTGATTTAGTGCAGAAAGAGTAGGTCTCTGTTCTAATGCTTTTTTTTTTTTCCCGCTCCAGCTGTTCATCTTGCTCCCACTAATCTGCTGGTAGAGCAGTTTAACTGAGCACCACCTCATTGCCTTCTGCTGGGACAGCTGATGCAATAGGTCTCTTCTTACCCAGCTAATTGCAACCTACATGGCTTGGGCAGTACTTAGACGAGCTGAACTGCTGGTAAAACGGTGAAAGTGGTAAGTGCCAGAAAAAGGGAGGGAAAAGTGCATTTAGGAGTGTCAGCTACACCTAGAAAATATTTAACTATGGCCTAGGGGTGGAAGCCAGTACAAGGTGCTGGTATGGCTTTAGGAAACCATCAAAACACATGTGTAAGTATGTAAAAAACACAATTTATTTTAATGATGTTATTAATGATCTTAAATACGTGTGTTTTGGATTGGAGGCAGGCTACTTATTATGTGTGGGGCTGTACTGTGCATGGAAGCGATCCTCCTTTTCTGAGACTGTCAACCAAGGAACATTCAAGATTGACATGGACAAGATTAGTGCTAAGAAAGGAAACCCTGAACTCCTCATTCTTGAAAAACATATCCAGTTGGCTACAGTAGTGCAATTCCTTCTTAGCACATTCTCTCCTTGAGTCTTTCTATTCCAAAAAAATGTTGATTTTCTCTGCTGCCCTGTGACATTTAAGTGGAAAATATGGGTTGAAAGCTCTCCATTAAGCTGTCCTGTTCCTTGGACAAGTGCTCTGGTCACAAAAGTAGGGTCAATGGTACTTGTAGCATGACCATCTTCTACTTCCACCTGAATATGATTAAGGGTCTGAACAGTGGCAGCCTTTGAAGGCAGCGCTCTGACTCAGAATGGGACTGATGACAGGGACAACTGAAAGCAGGTCATGAGATGTGGCAGGCAGCAGAGGTCAATATGCACTTGAAGAGAGAATATTTCAGGTGGTGGAGCGTGCTCTTGAGATAAAGACTTCATAAGGTCTCAGGCCATACCTATGCTCCTCTCCCACCCTTCTGTAAGGCATAGTCCAGCCTCTCTTTTCTAGCAGACTGTAGATACTACAATAACCTCAGGATGTTTCCCATTTGTGAGAAAATAAATAGAAAACTGATTCTACACCTGGCAAATTCCTGGCCGAGGTGAAGATATAGAAATGTATTATTATGGTGCAAGGTATAAATCATATGCCTGGTATGCTTAGGCAAGACAAGGCATTCAGCAGTTATTACTGCTGTTAGGAAAATCTTCATTCATTTTCACTGTGCTTTATATGAAAAAAGAGAACTCTAAATGCACAAGATGCTGTCCAAACATATGGGACAGTACAGCCCCAAATCCAAGATTCTGAGTAAATGTATGAAAAAGCAAAAAAACCTCAACAACCTGCACATGGCAATGCTTGAGCCCATCTTCCCAACTTTCAGAATTGAGAGGAAGGGGAGAGATTGCTGTATTTCGTCATGCATGAAGGTAGAAAAACTCTCATGTGGGTGCAAGCTGCAAGTGGGAGGAAGAACTGTGAATCATGAAGCCTTTCATGGCCTCGTTATTGTACAGCAGTGATTTGGCAGGTGGGGGCTTCACCGATACACATTTTTCACTTACCTGATGGCAAACGCCATTGCCCAAATTTCCGCTGAGGTTTCCCAGCATCTGCAGAGTCTTGTCGATAGCCACCTCTGTCAGAAAGAGTTGGGCTAAGGAGCTGCTGCTGGCTACTTGTCTGAACAGAGAAAAAAGAATCTCAGTCACAGTTCCTCAGTGCATGGGGATAACCCTAGGAAGGGTTATCTTTCTATTCTATTTCTAAGCTTTATGCATTAATAAAAACAAAATATATTGCCATTTATTAAGGCAGCATGGTTTCTACTCTTTATTGCCCAAAAACCCTATTATGAATAGGAAATAAAAAAGACTATTTGGGCTCCATTCCATTATACAGTCCCACTGAAGGGTACATAATTGTTCTCACCCTTCTACAGTGGAGTCCTTATGTTGTATCTTCATTCCCTACCCTGGAAGAGCCCAGGACTCCTACTCATAGGACCCAGCAAGCCCAATGTTATCACTCTCAGTGTTAAAATTACTTCAAAATGCTTGAATGGGAAAACTTCAAGTCCCTGAGCCTGTGCACAGCTCATGATAGAGCTGAAATTTGGTGCTGCCAGTCATACAGCTGAGTTTGCCCTTTATGGGGCTAACCGAGCTAGGGAATTACTGCTGTAGACCACCTTGCCTTTACACCTGAAAGGAAAGACTGCAGCAAAACAAGATATTGCTTCCAACTTTTCTGGTTAAAATGATGTTTAAAAAAGGACAAGTCAGAAACATGGAAGTATTCTGAATTTGTTCTCAGTAGGTGGTAGTCTTCTGGTTCCCATACCTCTGGCTGTGCGCTGTTCTCCTGATTAACAGCATTCATATCTTCACTGGGTTGTGTCGTCTCAATGCTGGGAGGATTCAGAAATCGGCTCAACTCCTGCTGTTGACTCTCTCGTAGACTATGGATAATGCTGCATGACTGCTGCTGTTTCTATCAAGGTACAATACTTGTCAACAATAATGTTCTCACTGGTGTGCCACAGTGTTTGATTTTTTTTTTAAACCTTCTTAACATTTAACCAAACAGTGAGCGCCAGATGTGGATACCAGGTGCTTTGATAAAGCCAAGGATATCAGATGGTTGCTATTTAAATAAACTGACTTCCAGCACATGTCTGACCTTTATGTAGGAAATGGAGGATGAAACTTATAAGCTATATTAAGTGGAAGGCAAGTTGCTCAATTGTTGGTTTAAACACATATAAAGTTTTATATAAAGTTATAAAACACATAAAGTTTTGAAATAACGAATTAAAAGTTCTTGCAAAGAAAAAGAAACAAGGAAATTGGTAGACATTCACTAAGAATTACATGAAGGCAATGAAAAAATTCTGATTGCTTTCATGGACTTTGGAACAGGCTGCCAATAAGACTGAATAAAACAGTAGTGGAAACCTTGGGACAGAGTCTAGATTTACAGTACAAATAGAAAAACAAAACCACTACCATTATGATCTTACAATCTAATTTGCTTTTACATGAACATAAACAGCCCTTAGGAAGGGTTTCACTTTCCTGAGTGGTTGTCACATGCTCCCTCTAGAGAGACTTAGAGACTAACAAGAGAATTTGAAAATATATATTAACTTCCATAATTACATTCAGTTTATAAAAGGTTCATATGATGTGAAATGATCTGAACCATATTATTAGAGTGAAATGAATAGCATACTTACTGTAACATAGTGTAATTCAATATCAGAATGAAACAAACAACAGAGTTACACAAACCCAGAACTGAAAGCTGAAATTAGATTTACTGCCATTATTATTATTACATAAATGAGATGAAAATGAAACTATTTATCTGAATATGCCTTGAACACTGATGTTTCAGCTGGAATGTACATCATTCAAATTGTCCAGTTATGGTTTTTTTAAATTTACAAACAGCAAAAACCAGATCTCATGATAATGGGTGTCTATGGAAAACCTCCACTCACGAGAAGTAAGCTTTTATAAAAATTAAAAATATATGCATGAAAACCTGGGCTCAGCCTTACAGTAACTGAAAAATCAGTCAACAAGGCAACCAAGTTGTGACTTTTTATGTAAAGGAGAAATTTTTTGGAAGAAAAGAGGAGAATAAATGCAAAACCTAATTCGAACTTCCTCAAATTTTTTAATATAAATTTCATCCAAGACAAACTTCAATCAGCATATATCGTAGCTATCCTGAGCAAAGGCAAAAACGTTTCTGATCATGAGAAGCACTGTGTAAACAGAATACAGAAGCGCTAGCTAGCTCCAGACTAGCAAATTAAATAGCCTAGGATTTCCTGCAGCGCCAAAGCCAAGTGACAGGCCGGGACTTGCATGATCTGGCTCATCTGTCCCCTACCACTCCGCACAGCAGCGGTCTGGGAGACCACACAGTGGTGGTCTGGGAAAGGAGGAGTGTTGCATGGGCCAAAACTGTGCCCAGGAACACAATAACGAGGATGGGTGACCCCAGTCCTGAGCCAGTGCCTCAGCCCTGCTTAATGTCCTGGCGTAGACGGAGCTGCTGTGTGACATGGCTCAGACACCTGAGTGGCATGTACACATCGCTCATCTGCACACCCCGTTACTGTGACGGCTCATTCAAGGGATGCGTCTCCATACAGATTTCATTTGAAGGGTCATCTGCTGGTGACTGATCATGGCATCTTCTGCCAGCAGAGGCAAGAAATTATACAGTTACACTCTGTGAGGAAGGATTAGGGCTATGACGTTTCATCAAATTACATTGTTTTTTTAATTTATTCCTTTCAGTTTGGCCTCTGCACATGCATCTTCCTGCTGTATTGAAAAGAGTGATAAATTTTTGGCAAGAAGACAGTTTTTGCCTTCAAAAGATGCTTATTTTTGTAGTGCTTTCCATTGAGCTGTAACATACTTTTTTGCTGAGTTAGCAACTGCCACATACTTCTCCATATAAATATTACCATGACTCCAGAGTAAATGAGGCATAGTGACAGCAAATTCCAGTATTGTTGAGCAGTACAATTGCTGCAACCATTTAGATGCTGGTTTAGCTTGACTTACTGCTCTGATTCGCTTTAAGCACTTCTTCAGCCACATGCGTATAGTCTGTTTGGCCACCTCCTCTTCTATGGTATATTCCAGTTGTTCCCTAGCAAGCAGCTCTTCCAGTTGAAGACTTTTTCTGATATCCACAGACCTATATGAAAGCATGCTGGAAGAAACATAGATTTATTTTTTTATTAAATACTGATGACCTTACTTTAGAATTAATTTAGAAATTTAGAAAATCAAAGCTCATACTCAAGACCTTAATGCAAAAGTATGTAATTCAGGTATGTGCAATAAATTCACATTTGAGGCTAAAAAATGCTGAGATGATTCCAAAAGAGACTTGTGGTGCTCAAAACAAACAAAGACCTTATCATCTACATTTAGCTATCCAATATATTAATAGGTGAGCTGCTGAACTGTAAGCCACTAGAGCATTTGTGGTGGTTTGTTCTTTTTTTCCCCCTAAGTGTTTATGCTTGGATGACGTTCCCATTTCTATTTTCTCTCTAGTCAGACTGTCACGTTGCTACATGCGTGGGGACAACATTTCATTACTTGGGATGCAAGAACAACATATGAGTGTTGGTTATGACAAACTGTCTCCAATGAAAATGTTAACATCACTTAGAGCTGATTCCCTAGGACCTGTCCATCACTAATATTTTTTCAGGAAAAAAAGGGAAATCTAATTTTTGTATTACATTTAAAATGGCAGTGCCTCTGTGGCTACCAGTCTTGCCTTTTCCCAGGCCTAACGAATACCTGTTAGCCTGCGGAGAAACAGAGGCCATTACACCCATTCACCACATTTAGAGAAAATCTCAGTGTACCTGAGCACATCATGGAAAGTGACATCACCACCATTATGGAGCCGTTCCATTTCATAGCACATGTGCTTGAACAGCAGCTTGTCCTTATCGAGATCCACCTCCAGCCTGCCCCGCAGAAGCCTCAGCAGAAATTTCACTCGGAAAGTAGGGATTACTCCCTGGGTAAAATTGCATAATAGATGCTAAATTATTACTGTGACCTAACAACCAACTTAGACATTCAACTTGATCAGTGAGAGAAACACTATTTCTCCAAAGACTCTGTGTCAAATCCTGGCCTATTTAAGTCACTGTGAATACATTACTGAAGAATCTACACATGCAGCCAGCTCTTTAGCACATTCATGGAATTCTTTTCTGTTATTTAACTGATATACAATGAGAATCTGTTCTTTTAGTTTTGTCAGAAACCTTCAAAATTGCTTGGGGATTTAGTTTCCACATTTGCATTAATCTGTAATGAGAATTATATGCCCAAAGAGCTGCCTTTGAAAAATGGAAATTAAACTATAATTTAAACATTCACAGCCAGGCCTGTACCTGGCTGGAAACCTGTCCCCTTCTCTGTGCATCTTCGGACAGGAGAATGTTGGGACTTTTCTGGCTTTTCAAAGGTCTTCTGCTCTAAACCTAGCACACGTTGCACTTTTTGTGACAACAATTTTGATCTGCTGCTAAAAAATTTGGACTTAAAGTATTTCCCTCCTCAACTGTGGTGCCCATCCCATACTCTTTAAATATTTTGTTCTGCTAAATGAGCCTGACTGGAACTATTTTTGCTGTAATGTGTTGTTCCACATCAGAGAAAGATACTGTCAGTGCTGGGCACGATGGATGCACAACTCTCCACCTCCATCAGTACAGACTGTAGTTTGCATCTCCAGCCCAGCCATATGCCACTATAAGCAACTTTCACCATAACATCGTTCATATTCAAATCTTAGTGATGTCATGAATCATTCAGATGATGATTTAACTTGTATGGGTGTCTGAACAGCTCCGTCTCCCAGATGCTCTTCTCATCCCAGAATTACAGAATGGTTGAGGTTGGAAGGAAGCTCTGGAGGTCACCTTGTCTGACTCTTTCCACCTAAGCAGGGCCTCCTAAAGCCAGTTACCCAGGACCATGTCCAGGCAGCTTTTGAAGATCTCCAAGGACGGGAACTCCACAACCCCTCCAGATAACCTGTGCCAATGCTCAGTCACCCTCACAGTGAAAAAGTGTTTCCTGATGTTCAGAGGGAACCTCCTGTGTTTCAGCTTCTGCCCGTTGCCTCTGGTCCTGTCATTGGGCACCACTGAGCAGAGCCTGGGTCCCTCCTCTTTGCACCCTCCCTTCAAGTATTTATATACATTGATGAGATCCCCCTGAGCCTTCTCTGCTCTAGGCTGAACAGTTCCAGCTCTTTCAGCCTTTTCTCATAGGAGACAAGCTCCAATCCCTTCATCATCATGTTCCTTTTCTGGACTCTCTCCAGTATGTCTACATCTCTGTTGTACAGAGGAGCCCAGAACTGGACCTAGGATTCCAGGTATGGCCTCATCAGTGCTGAGTTGAGGGGAAGGATCCTCTCCCTTGGCCTCCTGGCAATATTTTGTCTAATGCAGCCCAGGATATCATTAGCCCTATTTGCTGCAAGGGCACCGTTGGCTTGTGTTCATCTTGGTGCCCACCAGGACCCTCAGGTCCTTTCCTGCCAAGCTGCTTTCCAGATGGGTGACCCTCACTAGGTACTGGTGCCTGGTGTCATTCCTCTCCAGGTGCAGGATTTTGCACTTCCCCTCATTGAACAACATGAGGTTCCTGTCATCCCATTTCTCCAGCCTGCCAAGGTTCCTCAAGGATGGCAGCATGATCTTCTGCTTCATCAGCCACTCCTCCCAGTTTTGTGTCATCTGCCAACTTGCTGAGGATGCACTCTGCCTCATCATTCAGGTCATTAATGAAGGTGCTGAACAGGAATGCACTCAGCATTGACCCCTGGGGTACACCGCTAGTTAATGGTCTCCATCTGGGCTTTGTGCTGCTGATCTCCACCCTCTGAGCCTGGCCATTCAGCCAGTTTTCAGTTCAGTTCATTGTCTTCTCATCCAGCCCGTACTTCAACAGCATCTCTACAAGGATCTTACAGGAGGCAGTGTCAAATCTCAGTAAAGCCCTTCTGAAGATCAGACACATAAATGGATGTGAGTCTGTAGATTTCCAAGGGAACAACTGTCAGGGAGCTGGGAGAAAAGATGCTACTGTATTGATCCTACGAGTATCTACATTTGGTTTTAAATCTATTATTATAAGTACTTCACAATAGTAAAGAATACAGGTTAGCATTTGAAGGGTCATGAACAATGTCACATCATGCTCACTGAACTTTTAGAACTTGAACAGTAACTGCTTAGTGAGTTTTGTCAGCACACTTTGTTTTCCTCATTTTTTTTTTCAAGGAAAAATGTAATCTTACTGGATTTCTGTGCTCATTATCAAGTTTCTTACCTCTCTTTTGTCATCAACCATGTTCCATATAATTTGAAAATGCCTAAGATCATTATAACTTAAAAGTTGGTCTTCTTCAGTTGAGTAAAACAATGAGAAGTTCTCCACAATGATAGCTGAAAACCACAAAACCAAAATACACTATAAAGCAAGCCTGTAGTTAAATTCTAACTGGTTAACAACTATAAGCAACAATGAATTTCAACAGGATATGAATTCTATTGTGCATACTTCATGCTAATAAATCACTTTATCTGTATGTTCAGACAAAGATTTTGAATGGGTAATATACTGTCATGCTATATCAATATCACTGTGCTCACTTTTTAAAAGCTGCATGTTAAATGACAGTGAGATGCTGAATCTAACACTTCCTAAGCCTGATTAGGTCAATTCCAATGGTGTTGGAAAAATGTTAATTGGAGGAAAGAAAAGCTCAGAAAATAATATTTCTTAGGGTAACTATACTCTACAAATACAACACATCTCTTTGTTCAAAAAATTTCCATTTCCAAACTTCCTAGTTTTAGCATACATCATGCCAGAGAAGCATCAAAAATATCATATGCATATGAAGTGAAGGTACAAGGTAATCTCATACCTGAATAACACAACAGACTCACATCTATTATACTACATGCCGAGATGGACTTGTTTGCTATTCATGTATATTTTCACTTACCAACAAGCAAATTTAGCATGATGTATGCAATGATGACATAAAAGGAACAGAAATACATAAGAGCACCAGCATAATTTCCACAGTCTGTTTTCCAGTAGGTGCTGTTATCTGGCGTACAAAACGGTGGCTGAACCTTCAAAACAAACAAACAAACCCCAAAGTCAATCAATCATAAAAAGAGATTAATAATTTCTCTGCAACCAATACAATACTTATATAATTTCCTTAAAGCTTCACAATTAGGGAATAATGCTGTGGGCATTATTGCGGGCAGGTTTTTGCTGTTCCTTTAGCAGTGAGAAATCAGAAAACAGAGAGAGGTATGACAAAAAAGGCCTAGGTGTGGATCTCCCTACCACACACAAGGCATGTCGTGCATTATGCCGCTGTAAAGAAACAACTTGATGCTCTGAGATGTGGTAGTTTTCAAAAAATGAGGGTAATATTATTTTCATTGCAATGGAAACCAAAGAAAGAAATTTGCTTGGGCAGAATAAAATGATTCCAGGACAAATTTTGGGATCATTAAGGTGACTATTCACATGGAATGAGCCAAAGTGCAGGCATTAAAGACAAAGTTAATCTGAAATGTCACCTTGCCACAGTCAAAGCAGTGGAAAAGTGAGTTACTGCACATCTGATTTTGAAAATGCCTTTTATTTTTGTTTTGAAATCATCTAATAGCCTAGCCCCACAAAACATTGCATTGTGAGTGTGTGATTGGAACTGCAATTTGTGTGTCAGGTTCTGAGGTTTAGCGAACATTGTATATCTTGAAGACATAAAGGCAATCATAACATTCCTTGTACAAAGCTAAGATACTGGAAACACTTTGAGATGCAAGGATGTCTCCTGTTTCTTGTTGTCTTTATCTCTGGAAGTATTGTATTTACCATGCAGTCATGCATAATTTTGTTCCAGTCTTCTCCCGTAACTATTCTGAAGAGTACAGTAATAGCCTTGCCAGCTGATGAAAAATTTGCATGTCTGTTTTAAAGAATAAGAGAGAGAGAGATCATTTCACTTTCCAGAACTAAAATGCTGGCAAGAAAAAATGCAAATAATTTCCATTTTCTACTGTTCTACTATTTTAAACTGAAAATAGTTACAATGTTATTTGAGTGAGAGAATTGAATTATTTATTCCATGACTTAAGATATAATAACTGAATTTTAGCTCAGACACAGGTCTGGTTCATTTTATCAAAGAGCAAGCGCAGACTCGGAGCCAGATCCTATCTCTTGACTCCATTCTCTTCCTGAAGTCTGATGATGCTATTGACTGGGAAATCCGCAGTTAGCAGCCAGTTCACAGAGCTGTCCCCTCCCTCTATCAGCCTGGTACATGGATCCCGTTCCTGGGTGATGCCAATAAGGTGTAGTAGGTGCACCGTGTTTCAGCAGCTTGTGACTAGCACAGTGCTGCTTTGGAGAATATTCCAGCTGATACAATGAAGAAGAGCTCTCAGCCCGCTCTGGGCTGGACGGGGTGTCATTTGGTCCAACGTGCAAGGACTGGAAAGATGGCTCGGTGACACCTATTAGAAATTCTGTTTAGAGCTTTTCAGCTAGACCTGAGGACTTGTCTGGCTTTTACCGTGGATAAACCTCTCTAGTAGAATGTGATTTTTTTGGTGCTGTTTAAAGAACATCCTCATGAGGTAGTAAGAACATACGGTACCTGTTAATGTTCTCTCCATATTTCACAGTACCAAATAAAACCACTCCAGCAAAAGCATAACAAAGAAGCAGTAAAAACATTCCCACTATGATGAAGAAACTCTTGTACATGCTGACAACCACTGTCAGGAGTAGCATTTTTAATGTCACCTGGAAGGACAGAGAAAAAGCAATCCATGATGCCATTCAGGAAAGCAGAGATAAAAGGGAAAAGAGAGTTATTGCACTTGCCATTTTGAAAACAAATTCTTTACACATATACATTAATGGATGAGCCCAGTGAAACAGTACATTATGAATCTGTTTGGAACTGAACATTTTGTGTCTTCCTCTGAGATCTAGCGTGCTTTCTCCTTGTTAAAGATATCAGCGTATCTGCCTCATTTACAAGGTTATCATGTTGCTCCTCAAAGAGTGTATATAGCACAATACAGTGTAGGATATTACAGAAATAACACAGCATAAGCTTAACTATAATATTCTGGGATCTGTATACTCCAGAAGTATAAAAATTAGTGTTGCATGAACAGTGGTGCAGTAAACTGCTTTGGGCTTATCTGAAAATGATGCTGTTAGGTAAAACCATAGATACTGCAGCCTACCTAAAGAAAGGTGTTGATGTTTAGTTAGGGGATTCCCATAAGATCAGCACAGCTTGATTAGACTAGTATTTTCTTGCCAAGTTGGCCAAAAAGCTTAAGAGAGCGTAATTTTGGAAATTACATAGGCTGTAGGCCTAGCTAATAGATATTAGTTTCCCATGCATGCATACTGTACATTTTACTCTTGATAGAGTTATTGCCCTAGATTGTCCTAACACCCTTAACCACTCTGGATGCTTTGGAAAATTCTCTTTAATGGAACTGAGGGTAGCAGTTTTCTTTAGAATCATGCCACACCGATAACTCATGCTGACTTTTAGTCATCACATTGCATCACAACAGATAAATTAGTGAAACTGATACAGCTCCTAACATGAAAGTGCAAATGTGACTAGGTTAAAAACTTGAAAGAACTTCAGAATCCATCAGAAAGCTTTGAAGGCAATCACTTGGTCTGTCTGCATAGAAGAAGCAAGGATTTTTCATTTGACTTCCAAGGCTTTACGGGCTCTGTGTAGTTTGATTGAAAGAAAACTTTTTATCTTTACTGAACAAACCTTCTGACTTACTGTTCTTAACCCTGGCAACCTAGTGCAACAGTCTTTTTATCACATTTACTTTAATATGTCAGACTTCACAGAAAATGTTTGGATAGTCTAAGAAGTTCTACAGCAAGAGAATGCAGAGTGTCACCACTTGTTAAACAAGGGTGTTTGTTCTCTGCCTATGCTTATTCTGCCAGCCTACTTTCAATTGCACCAGAGCAAATCCAAACACAAAAGAAATGTAAACTTTAGAAGTGACTTCCTTTGTCACCATGCCAGTGTTTCCAGAAGAATATCTTGGCTGAACATTTTTTTTTTTTAATTGAACAGAAATTCTTTACTGTGATAAGACGTACACTGTAGAGACACAAGACACAGACCTGCACTCTGGAGGAAGAAAGTTCTTTAAGACAACACTATCATACAAGATAAGTGCATCAACCACCACTCTACTAGTCTTGCAGAGAAAATACATAAAAAGCATGCACATCACACCACACTGAAATGGCAAGGACTGAAAGCAGCACCACGTATCTTCAGAGTTTGAGAGCATTTTTGAAAAACTGTGTGGTATTATCGCATTGCATTTTTTTTTCCAAAAATGCAGCTTTCCCAGGAACTATCATGCAGTGATATTATACAATATATCTTAAATCCTGACATTTTAAAGACAGCATGTAAAATTGGAGACTGCTGCTTGAAGACTCCTTTTTTTTGGCATGTACTATGAAGCGTTACAGAATGTGCACTAAGGACACGTAGCAACTACACGTGAGCCCTGCAACTGTAGTTCTTAATTTATACTTACATGCTTCCCACAAATTGAGAAAAACCTGAAGACAATTACGCATGCCCCCATCATGTATGTGTACGCATTCTGGAAGAGAAACATGGAAGACTTTATACATTGTCCCTCAGGGATTTCATGGGAAGATCAGGATAATCATTCTTTTACTAATGTAGAGCAGTCACCATATGAAGTAAACAAAATCATAAACTAGTAATGCCAGTGGAGCAGTAAGAGGCTAACAGAAGATGCTCTACCTGTTCAAAACCACTAACCCAACCTCCCCATACATGAAACCAAACAACTTTCAATCCTCTATTAGCTTGGCTGTAATTATGTCCAGTAGCCTGAGCCTACTTGTCTAGGCAGCTGCTGCCTCAGAGTAACTCCTCACGCTTCCCAAGCACATCCGCAGCAGGGAGCAATCTGTGGATGTCAGGGCAAATTGACGAGGCACACAAGACAGGTTTTCCTCCAAACAGAGCCTGAGGCAGACAAGAAAGAAGCCCCCAGCCATTTTAGGGTGGTGACTTCCACAGCTTGTGATTGGTGACAAGCATCAACTATCCTTTCTCCTTCCCTCGTAAGTAAGGGAACCAGGGGCGTAGCCAACTTAAAAAACCAGGACCAGATGGAGGGAGAGCTGATTTCTTCTCCTCTCTTCCATGCCTTCCTGGATTAAACATAGCCTCTTAATCAAAACCAGTGGTCTAGAATCACTGCTGGTTTTGGGATAGACTGTACTGTTCAGCAATTTTGAACCTATGCCTTCTTCCAGTCTTCTGTTGCTATCTGCATTTTGTGCATTGCCTCTTTCTTCCTTGCTGCTCATGAGACTGCTGTCAGCAAGAGCTCTCAGTCTCTTCAGGTTCCTTCCTTTCCTCACTCACATCCCTTCCAAAGACTGTTTTTTTATCACATTTACAGACTCTACCTCGTATCATTGCTCAAGATAAGGATTCCTTCTTAGCATCAAGCTTAATTTGTTTCAGCCATGTTTCAGCCTTACTAAACTCCCAAAGGTTTATCTGGATGTATAGCAGTGATCCTACTGCTGGTGCTTAGTGGATAAAATCAAGCTTAACCATTGAAATCGTGTTTTTTTAAATCTTACCAGTAAGGCAAAATGAAGTATCACCCATATAACTCCAAGAGATGTCACCAAGAGATCATACCGATTTCTTCTGCTTTGCCAGAAGCCAGAAGGTGACATGGCAATAATCTTCATTGTGACCTATGGGTAAAAAAAAATTTCTCAGTTGTACTGAATAAATGGTTATTTCTTACTATAAGAGCCTCTAAAATGTTTGATTGAGTACATCTTACGAATGTTTACAAACAACCAAGGGCAGGTTTCATGTCAGATGACTGTTTCCAGGTGGACAAGTTAGGCTGCCAGACTAAGTGGATCATATAAGCTTCTCTTAGAAGAAGGAAAGCTGGTACTTGTGGAAGATCACAGATGACTGAGGGGGATAAACAGTGTTCTGGAAGTTTCTCTCTCCATCAGGTATCAAAGGAGTGCAGTTGACCACCTCAGACTGAATGCTTAATGTATAGATTGCTGAGGTGAATGAGGGTTTAAGATCTCTAACAGTTAATGAAGCTATGAAATTAAAAAATTATTTTATTGATAATACGTAGCTAAAAGACGAAGTAGTATCCTACCTCTAGTTGTCCATAAGCAGGTTAAAATCACATAAGCACATTTGAACTCATTAATTTAATTGTGTTCTGTAGCTCCCATATTTCAAATTAACTAAAAGGCATTCCTATATTGCAAATATTTCTTGCTTTAAGGAATGATCTGTACTCGGCACCATCTGTACTCAGCAGCATGTAAGAGAAGAAAGCTAAGAACAGGAAAGGGAGTACATTTTACAATGTTCCTGGCAAAAAACCACAGCAGCCAAGGTGCTTGTCCTTTCCAATACAGGCAACAGGAGTGCAGGTAGGAAGCTTAAGAATAGATACTGGTAGGAAATAATAACAATTGCTAGCAGATATCAAGGTTGGGTGATGCAGGCAGAGGGGACACCAGTTTCTCACACAGAATTTCTATCAAATCTCAAAGCAAGTCAACTGTTACTATACAAAGGCTATAAATGTCGGGCATTCATTATACGATTCTTGCAACAGTGCCATTTAGTAGGATTCTTCACATTTCTGAAACCTAAACTGTATATAAAAGGATACGAGTTTGATGTAGAAGTCTGATTTTCCAGTCAGTTTTTTTGCCATACGATGTTTTCTAAACCCTGACTCCAAAATGAAGTATACCATCTCTCAATCTCTAATGAGGTATCTGAAGGTATCTTGCCTCACCTCTATACAGTCAGCTGAAATACACTAGAATACTGGAGAAAGATGCATGGGGCTGACAGGGATGACACAAGACCTGCGAACATCCCTGCTCTTCTGTAGCGGCTGGTGGAGGTAAGGGGAGAACAGCCAGGGTACACAAAAAAGCTTTTGATGCCTTTGGTTGTTTAGGCAACTGAATCTCACCCTACATCTCCATTGCTCACAGTGACAGCTTAAGCACCTCACATGTAGAATTTAAACACCTGAGTTCAGGCGTCTATAATCTTGAACTGAATACCACATCGTGCAAATAAAAAATCGCATCTCACTTTATTCTGTGACTGTCAGTGCGGTAACAAAAGTGACAGCTCCAAATTCTTCCTATTCTTCTACACCGCATATGCTGAGGTGAGCAGTAGAGGTTCAGAGTGAACCAGGAGTCCTTAGACTGGACACAGGGCCATGAGCGATGCAGAAAGCTTTGGCCTTCCTCATGGACCATGCCTGCTAGTGGTAGCAGAGCGTGTACACAGCAGACCCTGTAACCGGACTGTGCTGCATGAGGGAAGATGCCAGGCAGGAAGCTGCTTCCTCTGTCCATAAATCGTGTGCGCTCACAGTGGGATAGCTGGCCTGTTGAGACAGCCAACAAATTTTCCTTGGCTCTGACAAAGTTCCTTTGAAATTCTAGAATTGTATTTGTTTCCCCTGGCAGTATAAAGGAAAAAAAGTATTTCTAAAGACATACTTACTAGGTAAATTAAAACCTGTCTGTGTATGATACAAATCAAACTTCTCTGTGTTTGCTCAGTCTCTCAAGAGATATTGATTTCTCCTGGGCAGGGGAAAAAGATGCAACAACACAGACGTACTCCAGCTACAGCTGCTACAAGGTATTCACTTCATTGTTTATTCATCACTGCTGGCAAAACCTATCACTGGAACATAGGAACTGTCACATTGGATTAGAGCAGTGGGAATGCACTCTACTATTCTGTTTCTGATAGTGGTCAGTATCAGCTGTTCACGGGGGACTGAAAAGAAAACACTCAATCATAAACTTATAAAAGAACTATGTACTAACCTAACCACAGAGGAAGCATCTTTTTTAACCTCATAAATGTGCACTTTGTTACACTATAGATAGCCTTATGCATAAAAAAAATAAATATGCTCTAAAAATGTGTTTAAGTCATTAGATTCCAATCTTATGAAAACAGGCTAATTACACTTTGCACAGCTAGATTGTGGTGACAATTTTCTCGTGGAGAACCATTACCACATAGGATCCAGATCTGTATAACAAAAGATAGATAAGAGTGGAATTTGACATAGCTTATTAAAAGGCATTAAAGTGAAGTATGATAATTAAAAAAACCAAACCAAAACAAAATGGAGAGAGGTTTGATGATGTCACAGCCACAGAATGGTGAAGATTAATGTACTCTGTTCTGTAGAACCAGGCAAAATAGAAATGGATTGAGCAGAACTTCCATGATACAACACAGATCCTGTGTTGTACGGACTGAATTTAATCCGAGGTGTTCTGCAAGAAAAGAGTTCATTGGGTTCACCAAAACACAAGAGGAAATGCTCAGAGTTTAATATATATATATAAAAGGACACAAAACTGAAGTATGACTATAACTAATTAAAAGTTTTTTCCTAGAGTACGTGTTTAAAGACAAGTGACAAGGAGAGCCCCAAATGTACATGTTCAGAAATAAAAACTGTAGCGAAGAATAAGACAACAACCCTAAAGCCAAAATGAAATATATACATAATAGTCTTAATATCAAGAAGTCATAAAATATATTACTTTACCTCAAGAACAAAAATGAAGGTGAAAACAACAGACATTGTCGCTAAAGGCACAGTCACTGGATCTGCAGCATCCCACTGAAATGCAAACAAAATCTGTTCACAGAACAGTAGCTGTCAAACAGAACTAAAAGTCTATTCATTACCTTAAAATTTCGTACAGATTTTGTTAATGAATAGATTTCAATTTAAAATGTATTCAGACAAGAATTCCATCTTGGCGTATTATTTTCTCACAGATTTACAGATTAAATGGAAATTAAAAATAATGGACCAGCCTATGAAAAGGCAGAAACTGATTCAGCTCCACAAGTGACAATTAATCTACAGTCATCTGTGCCAACTGAGACTGCTGTATCTAGAAAACATGTTTCCCCACATTCATCACAGTAATGGCTCAACTGATCATTAATTGGTGTTAGGAAATGTGCAACACATGCTGTACTACTATAATGAAACACTTAAAAGAAAAACAATTACCTTAACTGATAACAACACAGACTGAGCCAGAACAAGTACAGCAATAGTTCTCTTAAAAAATGGATGCTGAGTTATGTCATACATCTTAGCTCTAAAGCCATCGTTATCTGAAAAAGATAGAGCGTGAGGAAGAGAGAATACACAGTAGTATTTTTCCCCTATTTCTTGACATATTTTCCATGTTCATTAGTGGCAAAATAATCCTTTACCAGTTTCAAAAGACATTTCTAATTTTCTGCTACGATTTTCCATATCAAATAGGGTTTCTGAACATATGATTTTAAATACTGAACACTAGTGTTGCATGAAGGCTTTGGTACTTGTAGGGCAAGTGCATCGTTCAGCTGCTGTCAGGTTAATACATTCCGTTCATATCATTAACAGCCAACTGCAAATATTTTTCATTTAGAAATTCATTTTTCATTAAGGCTTATCCTAAAACCATCGAAGCACAACGTTTTTTGGGTTGATTTTAATAGCCTTATGCAGAGATCTGTAGTTGGTGCCTGTTTCCACATTAACTTATGCACAACCTCCTAGTGGCCTCACGATTACAATTTTAATTTGAATCGCAGACTCCTGGGGAATCATGAACACTAGGGCTCAACATGAATAAAATCAAAATATCTTTGATACCCGGACGAGGTGGGAGATGAAGAGGTTGTGCTATCTTCAGCCTGCTTTTCAGATCTTCCCATCGTCTCTGATCTACAGTCAGTAAAGCTGTCCCCTTAATAAACAAAGAGAAGCGTATAAAGCTTTTGTCATATAAAAGCTAGGACACTTAATGCTGTAAACATGAAAACAACATTCTCTTTGGTGCCTGAAATAAAGTTACATACACAACTTTCCTTAAATAACACACAGTTTGGGCAAAGGAGTCTAAAGTACCAGCTGGTACTCAAGAGGATTTCCGGATGCATTAGCTGAGAGTTTCTGGGACTCAGCTCAGCAGGCACAGTTGTTGCTCTTTGTAGCAGCAGCCCAGTGCGGGCAGTGAAACACTGCAGGAGGTTGTCCATTTGACTGAACATCATTTGCAGGGAGGACTGTTTTAAAGAGTGGTTGATTTTGTCCAGACTTTGCTGCAGAAAACCCTGTGGCTTGTCTGTGGCACTGCAGTACCTTGGGGAACGAGCCCTCCAGGAGACTGCTGCTGCTCTCCACAGCTCTTCTGCTTGGGGTGTAATTCAAATAAAATAATAGCATGCTATGAATCCACAAGAGCTCTCCACAAAAGAAGCACAAGGAGAGGTGGAGATACACTGCTAGGCCAGGTGGTGGTAGATGGTAACGTGTGTAAGTGTTTTCAGGACACAGGAAGAAACAAGCAAACCCCAAACGGAATTCAGTGTTATTTTAAATGACCTTGAAACCAAAACGAGGTCCTCATCACTTCTGTAAAATCTCATGGAAGGAGTCTGGACTTACAAAAACAAGTGGCACTTTTTCAAGGTAAATGTCACAAGCTTCTCTCTCAGACACCTGGCTGCCCCCACAGTCAGCAGAGAGCTGGGCGAGAGCTCGTGTGATGTCTGGGACTTGTGTAGGTGCTGGAACTGGAGCTGGCTGTGCAACTGATGAGGTCAGGATTGCTCCCTCTCAGTGGACATAATCTCTTTATGGAGCTGCGTCCCCAGACGGCACCCTGGGAGGAGGTGCCTTCCAACACAACGTGGACAAAGCAACAGATGTAAGGATGCCTATTACTCACGTCAGGTCCAAACCAAACCATTTAGAAATGCTTAGATTAAAAGGCAACCAAATGGGCATGTCTGGTTTATATTCTTGGAGAGGTTCACTGCGAAGAAGACGAAAGGTGGCGAAAAAGGTGGACCTTTGAAAAATTTAGCAATCGGGATGCTGAGTTGCTCAGTTTCTCAGAAACCACCACTTCCACCAGCAGGATCGTTATAAAGGGATCACAGAGCAGAGCTCTGTGAGTGGGACTGCTGCTGGAGGACCTGCGTCTGCATTTGGACTTCAGCTCAAAACTGCCAGATAATACTTGAGTCAATCACATCTTCACTGCCGACTGAACACGTGGCTCTTGGGAGCTGCAGCAAGTGTCCGGTGGGGGTTGTGGAACAGGGGGTGATGGAATACTTCGGGCTATTGCCCTGTGCTGGGACCCAGCCCACAGTCACCCGTGGTACTTCCCAGTCCAACTACTCCAGGCCTGCAGCTCCAACAGCTCACATGAAATACTACAGCATACCTGAAAATATTTTGCATTTCTTTTTAGAAAATTGTTGGTTCTCATGTAAAATAACTCATTCAGTAATTGTCTAACTCTGACCCTCCTCATCAACTCCTGGCACTACTCTAACCATGTATCAACCATGAACTTTCTAGAGCCAACATCTACTCAAAACACCAATCGTTTGGACAAGAAACTAGTTTTAAGAAGATATAACTTAACCTCACACGGTGGACTGTTTTGCTCTCTTCTTTCTGTACTAATTGCTGGCCTTCTCTCTATGTTACTTCATATTTTTTTCAGTTCCTGGACATTTCTTTACTCTACTTGAATGTTGATTGGGCTGAAAGGTTTTCCCCACTGCGTAATTAAGTAATGTATTCATCTTTTCAACTCAAATCTGGAGATGTTTTATTTTCCCTGTAGTATGCGGCAGTCCCATCCAGAGGATGCTGTCTTTAAGCAGTGTAGACGTGAGCTGCTCTGTAACAATTCACCTGGGAACAGGTTTTTCTGCTTTTCAGGGTAATCTGCAAAGCCCATGTGAACTGCAGTTCTTTCCTAGAACACTAGCTACTTTTTTATTTGAGTGACAGACAATTAATTTTATAATGTACGCTGCTGTGTGCCAGGAAAAAGTCATGCAGCTTTACTTTCAATCTGAAATACTGCAATTGCAAGGCGCTAATGAAACCCCTTGGTCGTAACACATAGAAGCACAACACACCTTTTTACCTGCCACTGCACGCATCCCTACATCAAACTAAACCAGTAGAATGTGGAGTATCTGCAAATACACTGTGCTTTAGGTTCCACCTCCATCTGGTAACACAGCTGCACTGTAAATAAACTCAGACAGGTTTGAAAGAGCACATGGCAGATCGCTGTCACCCCAAGGCTCGAGTTTTGGAGTAAATATGGATCAAGTGTGTGTGAAGCCATACTGGAAAGCTTGCAGAATGTAAGAGTGGTAAATCAGTCCTAAAGACAGTCTTACTAGGTAGTACAGACAGTGTAATCTCAATTTCAGGTTTCTTACAGAGCCAGTTCTACACATGATAAGCCACCTCAGTACCTTGTTTTCATTGAAATTAGCGATGACAACTCCAACGAAAAGGGTCAGTCCAATCATGCAGCCAAGGAATACAAAAACATGAATGTAGATTCCATGGATCTGAATAGACAAAAATAAGATTAATCATTAAACCAAATCAAAGTAGGTGTTGTAGAATTCAAAGACTTTGATGCGTTTCCTTACCGGCCCAACACGATGAATAATAACATCTCTGACTTCCACCCAGCCTTTTAATGAAAGAACTTCAAATAGTGCCAGCATTGCGTTCCCCACATTGTCAAAATTAAAATTCCGAGGATTTGCCCTGAAATGCAGTACACAAATAGGTGTAACTTCAGCAACAGAGTTGTTCTTTCTGTTTTTTGCCTTGATTCGAAATAGTCTAACTAACATTTCAATACCTTCCCACGTTGGTGTGAAAGCCTCTGAAATATACCATTCAAAGTTCTGTCTCAAGAACAACAAAACAATAGCAACAGCAATGAATATGTGCAGAGTAATTTTTCCTGATCCCTATGTATGTTTTATTTTGTTACTCCTAACCTGATTCACAGTACTAAAGCTTATAACATGTAAATACATTTTGGTGTTTTTGTCAATGAAATTAGCAAAATACAGCACTCATGAAAAAATAGTTCTGATGGCACTGGCCAAATTCTGAAATAAATTTACCTGAAGGAGACCAGTCTCAAACCCACACAAATGAGTCAAAAGTCAGGAAGATTGTTTAGAAAATGTTGTTCCTTGTTTCATTATCATCGTGCACTGACGGTCTATAAAGCAAAACTTACTGGGAGGACATCATATCTTCTTGTTTTTCCTATACAACATGTTCTGACCTTTTGTTTCAGTTGAGATTCAAGAGGATGTTTTTGGCTGAATATTGAAAGTACCCTCTTTGGGCTGGGTTTACATGTTGTTCTGCCTTTACAATCCAAAACAGATAATCCAAGGAGCCCGATTAACATTCAAGAATTTATAAGGTAAATAGGTGTATTCCAGAAGAATTGGTGTTTGGTGCTTCTGAAAATCCAAATATTCAGTGAAAAAGAGAGCTTTCAGATGCAGATATTTCTTTTAAATGTGGTTCTTATACTGACATCTGGCTCTTGAAAATCTGGCCTGACACAGCCGACAGGTGGTATAAATGTCCTTGCAGTAAAACATTTTTCTGCAAAAACAAAACATTCCCCAAAGTTTACAGTTTTGCCGATTAAGACAGTTTTTGCTTATTTCTGGATCAAGCTGCAGAGGATTGAATTTGCTTACTTGAGGAAGAATTTGTCTGAAACATACAGAAACAAAGACTTCTGCAGAAGTCAGAGTTTCACTGACTGTTCAAATCACAGCATATTATTTCATTAGTGTAGGATGGCTCTGAATCTACCACTGCTGGTACATTCTTTATCCACGCACATAGTCAATTAAAATAATTGTGGCTGTTAAGCTGATTTCGCAAAATGCCAACCAACTTAAAAATGTAAACAATTAAAAAGTGGAGTTCTTGCCTGTTCAGGTGTTGGAAAATATTAAACAGACTTCATCAGAATACTAACATAAACACAACGTTAGGTCTGAAATAATTTTTGTTGCACTACTGCACCAGACAGACCACAAGGATTCCCTGCACGGGAAATGGAGAGAAGCTGCTCACTGGCATGGCTGATGGCCATAGAAGAGAAAGGCTGTTTTTTGGGGCTGACTTGCTCATTTTTTTTATGGGAAGCTGTAGGCAGGTTCATTTCCATTTCTTTTTCTTCCCATCTTTTCCTATTTATTCTTAGGTTCTGTTGCTGATATATGGCTCACAGGATGTCTTCTTAATAGTATTAAAGAACAATTAAGTGATAATCTTGGTTCAAGACAATAACTCCCACTGTAATAATAATCGCATCTAATTCCTATATAAGTTCAGTACCTACAGTCATTTTTTTCCTTTCTGCTTTACAAACAGAAGAGCAGGTTAAGTCTGGAAAAGTTGCATATATCTGTTTTCTTACTAAATACACCAGAATTTTTGCCCTTAATACCTTTTGAATTAAAAAAAAACCCCCTCCATCAATAGTTCTGTGCCATGAGATTTGAGTGATTTTCTACATCAACAGTTGAGTTTTTGAAGAAAGAATGTGTAGCAACTCACCAGACTCGTGGCACCCAAAATCCAGGCTTTTTCTCTCCAGGTCTTAACTTCAAATTGAGATTTTTGGAAACACTCACATTTATTCTGAAGATGCCATGACAGTCTTCCTACAGTGAAATAAACCACAGCCTGAGATTAAATAATGGCCTGTGAGAGATGCCAAAATGCCAGTATAGACAGCACACTTGCCATGATGGGGAAGCAACATAAACAGAAACCAAGGGTTATTTACTGATTTGGGATTAATAGTCATGAACCTTTACCAAAAGCAAAAATGCAACTTAGGAATGATTAAAAAAACCCTTCTCCTTCCAAGACTGAGAGTGCTTTTCATTTTGCAAGACCATCTAGCCTTTCACCTCTTTCCTAAAGACTATTTCTCTCTTCAGGTGATGATGATATTTCTCCAAATGGAGTACAAAACACAGCTAACTTTCTCCAGGTAATCTACACAGCATTCCTAGTGCTTTTGACTTCTTGCAGCCTCAGCTGGTTTTTAGCTGCTGACCTAGGAATGCAAAGGTATCATTTTTCATGGTTCATTCCATGTGACATCCAGTCCTTTGCAGATAATAGGGTACGAATTTGACAGCTTTTTCAGATAGTCCCCAATATTTGGACTTGCTTCACTTTTTTACACTAAAACCCAGCCTTTCCCTCATTCACTCCTTTACCATCTTTCCCTCCATCATCCCACTTCTGAACTAATGCCCAAGCTCTCGGTCTCTCATATGACAGTTCTGATTGCCCTACTAGCTTTCCTCAGCAGGCAGAAATGGGACAACATACTATTATTTTGAAGCAAAAAAAGCAGTTCTTACCCTAGAGATGATGTGTGGATCATTGCATTTAGCCAGTTTTCCAGCAAACAGTTGCACTCCAAAGCTTGCGAAAACAAGCATTAATGTCAGCAAAAGAATAGAAACCTGTAAAGATGAAGTTAGACTTGTCAAGCTTTCCTCCTGCAGCCTTGAAAAAGGGGCTTAGATCCTTCTGTGAACTGCAGGGAGGATCGTTCAGTTGCATAAACCTGGAGATACGGCTTTTGTGACAGACATATTACGTCAGGTTCTGATTCAGTAACCAAGTGCTGTGTTATTATTAGTCTTATTATTATTATTCTTGACATAGCATCTAAAAATCGTAGATAAGGATCAAAGCTTTCTTGCACTCAGTGTACCACCTTGTCAAATTCTGTATGCATAAGAATTGCCATTCACTTTAAAGAGAACTCTTCAAGTACTTAAATATGTGCTACTTCTCTTTTGCTGAATCAGGCTTTACTAATTAATCTGAGTAAGCTATTGTTAGATATTTAATTCCAGGACAGGTACAATAAAGATATGCATGAGAAAATGATGATGTAAATATCTTTAATAGAATACAATATCTACGAAATGCTAAAATGCTAGCTAGCTTTATAGTTTTTGTTCTTCTCTATTACTGTCTGCAAATATTTTGCAGTTTAGTTTTTTTATAAAAACCTGACCCAATACAGCATTCTGTTAAGGAACAAAATGTCTGTTATTTAGGGTGACAAATAATCACATAGTGTCCTGAAAAAACAGATTAGGTTCTGATTAAGCAATCACAGACTCCATTTTTGTCATTGTTCCTATAAGTGCATAATCATGACTATCGTAATAACAACGACATAACAATGAGATCCAGATCTGCGATGAACAACTATATTGTCTCTGGTTGGCTCTCAGAAAACTTGGAGGTAGAGACCTTCAGCTTGGAAACGAGATTTACTTTTGTTCTTGCAGAGCGGCCATACCCTACTTCTCGTCTTCCTTCCCCAACTAGATCTGTGAATAGGGAGTAGATTTTATTTCATTAATCCTCGTACGTAATGATGGCTGCTGAATGAATAATATAATTTATAAAAGAGTTATTACAGCAGCTTTATTCAGTATAAATGTAAATGAGTTACTTATATTCCTAATTTTTAACCTGTTGTGTGGTCATCTGCAGTGGTAGCGACAATGAAAAGTAAACAGACAACAATGGATAACAGATAAAAATACATAAACGTTATAGCAAAATGGTATCTTCTTACTCCTTCATGTCTTCTTTTTAACAACCAGAACAAAATACCTGGCACATACCAGAAAGATTTCCTTAAAGCCGCTAAACAGCTCTCGCACCACTTTCCTCATCTGAGGGACCAGTTTGAAAATCCGAAGAGGTCGGAGGCAGCGGAGCACCATTAAGAGCTGAGCTCCGGATTTGGCAGGGACGTTCTGAGGCATCCAGCACAGGAATATCAAACTCACCTTGGGGAGACAGAGCAGAAAAAGGCAAAGGATGAGGCTTACGACATCTTACTTGACATAGACACAGCACAGAAGATCAATAAACACTTCTCTTCCTTAAAATTAAAGGGAAGATTAAGGCAAAAAAAGCCCAATTTAGAGAAAGGACTTGGTTCTTCTGTGCCCTGGCTGATTGTCTGAACAAACGGGCATCAGCTTCAGCCTCTGTCTTCCCCTTTGACTCAAAATCTATTTTATTATTTTCAGCAGATGGACCTGTTCCAAAAGAAGAAATCAAATTGGCTGATTCAGAGCAGGGACATGAACTATATTCTTGGAGCAGGCAGCATCGTCTCTCTCCCCACTTCTCATTTCAAACAGAGATTCTATCCTAAAACTGAGATACCCTTATGGGGAATGTCTGTGAACAGTTTCCTCAACAGTTTTTCCTACCACTTTGTTACAGGCATTGGTAGTTCTATCACCGTGTGGTTTTATCAGATGAATATTACGCATTCGACAGTGTTTTCAAACAGCATAGTTTTGTCTTGTTGCGCACACAATTTCTGATAGATGGTTAGTGATTATAAAGTCCATTACTGACTTTTTATTTTTTAAAAGGTATTTTTAAAGCCCAGGTTATTACAGGGGGACAGAGATTAGTGTTACCAAGAGGTAAGTGCGCAAAAAATGGAGGATCAAGTTGATATTACCAATATGATTTAAAACTTAATACAATTCATTAAAAACAACAGTGGTAAAAGACAGCCACCCCACCAAAACAAAAAGATTTGCATGTGCTTCTGACTTTCTTTCATATTCTTTTAAGACTGCCACAGGCACATTTGGACTATCCAAGCTACACCATCTAAATTTTCCTTCAGACAAGCAGAGGGATTCAGAGGGATTTCAAGAAACTCAGGCACATACTGATTATGCATACTACAGTAGGAGTTTTGTATAAGTATGCATATTTATATTTATGCTAACAATGGAATCTTTGATACAAATTCATCATGACAAATTTTATGCAGCACATCTGTCTGGTGGATTAATCTCTGAAAGATTTAATCTAAATCCATCAAAGCCATTTTGCTTAGTAATTTCTTCAGTTAGAAAAGATTTCATACTGTATTATACTGAGCTCTGGTTTTGACACATTGTGTGTGTTTATTGTCATACATGAAGAGGAGACAGAGGCCCTTCTCTTGTATTTGAATGGAATGTAAGAAATTTCCGGAGGACAAAGAAAACGGTAGAACAATTTTTTCCTGAAAACCACTACTGACAGTTAATGGAATATAGAAGGATGCTGCTTTGCTTTCTTTCTGCTACAGCAACACCAGCAACAAGGATTTGCCCTTCTGTCAAACGGTAAAAGCTTTTGAAACACCTTCTATCAAGCAGGAGAACTGTTGAGAGGGAAGGAAGCAACAAATGGCAAAGAAAAGGATAAAGATTCTCCTGTGTAAAAATGCTGAAGCGAGTCAGAGATCTTGAGCTTACTTTGGAATGAAATCAGGTCTGATACTTAAAACATATCAACAAATAAACAATTAAAAGGGGCCATACAACGGCTCTACACTAAATTGCCAGGTGCTTATTACATCAGTGTGTTTTTAGATGTCTCAACTAGTATTTGTACACATAACTGATAACACTGCACAAGAAAATTGTGATGTTTATACAGAAATTACACTACTGCATTTGCACCAGGGTGCAGAGCCAAACTTTTTAACGTCAATCATTTATACATCCAAAGATATCAGAATTAAGAAAGCTACATAAACTTCCCATAAATATAAAAACTTACAAGATATATAAATATGTCCATAACTCCTCCAAAGTCCCTAATGACAGCTGTTGGTGTAAAAAACAAGCCATCTGCCATTATCTTCAAATTAAGCTCAATGCTCATGAATATTACAAAAACATATTCAGCAATCTGAAAATCAAAGCAGAGAACAGTCGATTTAGGAAAAGGCAGTGGAAAAACCAAGGTGACAGTGTTTCATTAAATGTCAAACAATTCAGTGACAGTACCTGGAGTGTTGGAGCATGCATAACTCTTCTAAAGGGGGATTCGAACATCATGGAAATGCAGGAGCAGATGGTAACAATGATCATGACCCAGTCCAGGTAAGTAACCAAACCCAGCAAGTCACTGTGAACAACACACAAGGATAACCATTACGAACGTGCCAAGAGTGCTGGGTCACTTGTATTGTGTCTACACCACAGTTAAGTGCTTTCCTATGAAAAACAAATTAAGCTGAGGAGTGTCAAAGATTCAATATTTCAGAAGTGCGTAGTAAAACTACGGAAGCTACATGCAAGTGAAGAAGAGAAGTCTGATAAAAAAATCCTCTTCCTATTAATCCTCCTCCCCAAACAACTCCATGAATAGAAAAACCTTTTCGAGGGAAATAAAGAAATACATATGTGCATGCACACGTACACACACACATGCATGTGTGCGCTCACACACTTATACTGCAGGCTGATGTGACCAAGCAAAGTTACTTTTGCAGTGCTTACTAAAGCTGATGATATTTGGTATTTTTCACTGCTCCAGTAACAGGATCTGTTTTAGAACTATAAAAAGAAGAAAAGATAACAGTCATTTACATTTTATTTTAGTCAGCATTATAATTATACCATGCATCCATCACGTCAAAGTAATTTATGTCCAAAATCAAGAGTACGTTTTATCTTGGCTTAATTTAAATGTCTCTATGAGTTTCATTTAATTCTATGCAATTTTAGTCATATCATCAACACAGCTAGTATCTCTCTAATTAATGGTTTACCTGTAATGCCTCTAATGATTCTTTAAACTGGTAGTTTTTTGGGTCTTGCTTTTGTAAACGAAGACTTAATTTTGTATTTTGCTTGGGGGCAGTGGAGGATAACCTGCCACTGAATTCTATGTTCCAAAGCACTTCCTCAGGAGTTCTTTCCTTCTACTTCAAAACCTCTTGGCCAATAACCTCAGTTGACACACACGAAAAAATCCTTCCACAACCTTTAGTTCTTTTATTACTTCTTTAATCATTTTCCGATGAATATTTCTAGATTCTCCATATCTGAATTTTCCTGTGAAATCACAGTGCTTCACCTACCATATCCAAACACCCATTAGGCAGCCAGAGAGAGTGAGAACCCCCTTGTAAGTAATACGGACAAATCTAGGCGACACAAGTTAAGTTCTTGCTCCAGCAATTATTTAACTTTTTTATACAAAGCAGAACAGCTTCAGCAGGAGAAGCTGCAAAAATCCTACCCAAGAAGCCTCCCCTGCCCCAGTGGTTATGGTCTCTCAAATCCTCGTAGCAAACCATGTATCCGATATTCCATGTGAGGGCTCTAGCGACTGGGATGTGAAATTGCTACCACTTCCTTAAAGTGAAAAATGAACTGACCTGAACTGAGCCATAACCACCAGAAGAGATTTCATGGTTATGAGTAACGAGAACACAAGATGCACAAAAGGAGAACAAGAGGAATCTTCCACAGCCCAGGTTCAGCCAGTTACACCAGTGAGTATACAGAATCTACTGATTTTAGTGCCTTCCCACTGAAGGCGCTGGCTTTTGTGTCTTCTTAAGCTCATACCTCTTCCCCACATTGTACACAGTGGCATTCCTTAGCCTTTTTTACTAGAAGAAAATATGCATCCCACCAGTTTGAAAAAGATATCTAGAATATCTTACTTGGCAAGCTGGGGCAATGAATAAAGTAGGTATGATTTAAATAAATGGAAAAAATGACTTAAACAAAATCAGTTTACTCTTAGAAAGGTAAACATTTTAATTAAACTGTTGATAATCCAAGTATCCTGTTACCCTTGGGCAATCCACAATGCTAAGAGGCACTGACATGTCTAATATTTGACAAGTGGATTGGAACGCATGTTTGTGTGTTTTGTTTTGCTGTTTTAAGTTGCAACTACTTCATGGACCAGCAAGCCACAAACAAGCTAGCAGTTGCATAGAAAAGCAGGCACCTAACTGAAGGATGTGCTTCCACATAGGTGGCACGACACTTAAATATGGGTACTGTAGAAAATGAGTATCTAACCTTCCTGTTGCTCTACTTAGCAGTAATTTGTTGAAGGGCACAAAGCAGATCCATAGTAAAGCACATGCTGAAACCAGGTCTTCCAAGTGCCAAGCTCCCGGCATTGAGCTACCTTCTATCTTACCTCTCTGTTTGCAAGGTGACACGCATTAACCCTCCAAAATGAGAGTGCCAGCCATAGACAGAGGTTTAAAAGAAAAGCTGTAAGATGATTTTATATCAAGCTGCTTATACATAGATCTGTATCTGCCACACTCGCATACACCTACAGTTTAGTTCCTGAATGTTCCTGGCTTTCACTTGGTCTCAGCTTTTCTCTGTTTATCTCCCACAGCTGAACATCTCCCCATCCATTCTGGGTCTCTCATTATGGACTAAGGAGTCTTTGGGTGAGCACAGTGGGATTATTTTATTTTCATCTTTTTCTGTTCTTTCAGTAACTGTTGGTGTATAAAGACTTCCTGCCTTACGATGAGGAATAGGCAGGGACTAGCAAGCTGGTTGAAAAATGGGGATATAAAACATTACCCTTTCCTCTCAGCTCATGCCTGCAGTTTCCCCACAGGCCTGTCCCATCTCATCAGCAGGGCAGACTGCTCAAACACGTCCCACCCCTTACACAGCATTTGATTGCTTCCTTTCCTCAACAGCAAGACTATACCATAGGCAACTGACTGCCAGCTCATGGGATGACCACGTTATACACAGTTTTTCCTCCAAAATACAAGTTAGAACTAGATTTCTGAGGCCATGAAAGGAAACACTTGTTGGAACCAATTGTTGGTATGGAACAAACTTACGCATTAAAGCGAGCTCGTACCACCACTCGGCAGAAATTCCTGAATTTGTGCTCACGACCAACTATGAAAAGTGGTTTATCAAAATACGGATGATTCTCCCGCAGCTCCTCTTCCTGGACTTTCCTTTTGAAAGACAGAAGGTAAATTATTAAGCATTATACCTGGCAAAAATATCCCTTATACTTTTTCTATTTTCATCATGACTCTCAATACTTTTTACTTCATACAGAGAATACTTATTATAGAAAAGCGTACACTCAGACTTTTGATTTTTAAATACCTTTTCATTTCAGCTTGTTCTTTTTTTTCTTGGATCATCTTTATTTCACTGTCTTCTCTCTGAGCATTTCTGTATCTCACTGTGTTGGAGTGCTAGAAGGAAAATGATTCCTTTTAATTAGGGTCTGTGGGTTGTTGTTTTTGAATGTTTCAGATGAAAGCAATCTTTATTTCCAAATGCACTGTACATCAACTCTATCAAGCATATTGTATTTCCCATCTACAGCACAAGGCTGCTTATTTTCATCAAGGTTAATTTCAGTTTTAATTTCATGCAGGAAGTCCCATCCAGTGCAACTTTTAACTTTAAAAGAAAAGGTCTTGTAAGCTCAGTCGATCTCTCTGAACTGGAATGAATACCATCAAAGTTACCAAGGGCAAAGATTGGGAAAAAAAAGGCTTTAGATACTCTTTCAGCTTCTCAAGCCTGCTGCATGTCAGCTACATTTGCTTTAAAAGATGAGTAACCTACAGTTTCTTTCTACCACCATGCAAAATAATCTATTAATTACTTCTCGTGCAGTTGTTTTTAAATACAAAGCACATCTAGAAAATGACTATCAAAGTTTGGAAATGGAGGGACTTAAATTGCCCCTTTAATTTTCCTAGTCACAGAGATCCACAAAATATCATTGTGAATTTGCAGAAGTGAAAATGCACTTAACTGCGTGAAACTATGGCACAGTGAAATCCGTGATTACTATTCTCCCTTTTAGTCTTTGTCCTTTCGTCTGACACTTCTTGTGTTTGAAAAGTATTGTTAAACTTCTGTCGGAAATTTTGAAGTACTGTTTTACCAGCCTGAGTGATTTGTGTAATTCCACAGTAAGGCTTTTCAAGGTGTCCTGGGTAGCAATTGTTGTGTTCCTAATGTAGTGTCTACAGCTTCAGTGAATCTATCTCAGCAAGTGCTTCAAAACCAGTAAGTCTGTCACTGAAATAACCATGTCAATTATTTTGAGGATAATTCTAATGCACCTATAGTATTTATTATTTCCTTTCAAGATTTCAAAAGACAAATTGTAAACATGATCATAGACATTAGTCTTACACAAGCATTTATTATATAGTACATATTCTTATTTCTTATATTCTTAAATCGAAACCATCATTTTTATGAGGACTTACATCTTGAGTCAATGTTTCAAGAGATTTTCCTCTGCTGATTCGCTGGCTGTTGGAACCATGTCTCAGTGACCTGAAACAATCATAATAAATTTAACGATACATCTCTTAGATGAAATTTTGACCTTTATAGGAAGGCCATTATAAAGCACTGCTCTCCAGCCACTCAATATATCAAATTCTTATCATTTTTCTCTCGCTGACATCAGAAGCTTATATGTTTTTCAATTGTTTTCAATCTGGTCTAACATAAGCCAATTTCTTTCCTTCTGATCTTTAAACTGATAGCTTTGTAGTCGGCAAAGGAAATGACATTTGCAAGAAAAAGGCATTTTCTCCATTTATACAGTACAACGAATTTCGTTATGGTTACAATGAAGAATGTAGAATTCAGTTCTTTGCACAAGTAAGTCCTTTCAGTTTTTCACACATTAGGTATTGCTCAAATTTATTCTTTTCATCACCTTTATTTTAAGAATATTTTTAAACCATCCTTTCCGTGTTTACCTGCGTTCTTGTCGTATATGATGCTGGACACTGAGTATTGACCTTTCCTTTGCAGGCTGCCCCTCAAAGGATCCACTCAGCATGCGTTGTCTAGTGCAGGCCCTACAAAGAAATATAACAATGATGACATAGAATTTTCAGTATAAATGAGAATTTCTGAGGTAGCATGTTCAGACAAGTCAGCTTGGCTTTCTGACGAGCAAGGGCACAGCTTAATGGAGAATAACAATAAAAGAGCAATGGACTTCCCATGAAAACGTGCTATTTCCAAGGCAATGGTCCCCACTCTGCAACAAAGCCAGTCATCTGATGAACTTTATCCATGCCATAGCAAGGCCTACCTTTGAAGTTTTTACGGTTTGCTGTAGAATTGATGGTCCCTTAAGACTTCACAAAGTGTGAAAAGGGTCAAGCAATTCACTAATCACCGATAAAACCAGCTTCTCAGCAATAAAGAATGGAATAGTACAAATACAGCTGTCAATTTAGGGCAGCTCCCTTTCAGGGCTGTATGTGACAAAATATTTATGTACACAATCAAGACTTGCAGCATATCTTTGAGGGTTCTTCTCCATAACCAGGACCACATGTGGCCTGAAATGAAAAGCTGCACATTGCTGATATCCTGTAATATGAAATGTCTGCTTTCTGGGAACGCATTGAGCTCGCAGCATTTTGTTGTGTGGGTTTTTTCACCTGTTAGTTCATTTGTTTAATTTTGTTTTTCCTGAAATTTGGCAAACATATTTTACACTATTTTGGCAGAAATGAATATGTCGTTCAGATGGTTGGTTACTAAGTGTGCTACCGTGAAACAGAACATGCGTATCTTTATTTTGCTGGCTACAATGAAATGGATTTGCTTAAGAAAAAGGGAGGTTTCCACTAAAGAGAGCTGACGCAACTCCTCTGATGGCTGAGAAAAGGCACTTTGGGCAACTTTGGAAAAATATTTTCACTTTCCTGGAATGCTGCAATTTTCCATTTACACAGTGAATGGCTTATTGCTCATTTTGTGCTTTACAATCATTAAGAGAAACTCGCACAAGACCCAGCCGGTAATATTTCATACTTTTTAATGAATCAAATCTCCATTTTTGTTGAAAACATGAAAAAAACTACATGCTATTGGAGTGACCACTGTTCGCCAGTCTACAGTAATGCTTGGATAAATGCTGTCCTCGACACCATGGAATGATCATGCTTGATGGCAAAAGGCATCCCAGGCATGTTCTTGCCCCCTATGACTTCGTTTTTCACTCTTCTCTGCTATTTCTCCTTCTTTTGGATTTAAACGCATAAATGATAGGAGTAGGGATCCAAAGTGAGGTCTGGAACAAAAAATGAGAAACTTAGAATGCTTCTAAGTGTCACCACTGCTAATCATACTCACATGCTAGAAAAATACATTGTGCTACATTCATTACAGAGGACATTACACTACACTGAATGGAAGCATCATGCCATTTAAGAAAATTACTGTATGTCTTATAAAACACAGCTCCTCTTAGTCAAATCATGAACATTATAATACCAATGGATTTTAGGCATTAAATTATGGAGGATGATATTACATAACACTGTCAGAAGACAACGGAGATATCATTTGAATACCTAGGCAATTTTCTTGTAAAAAATATAAAAATATAAAAAATAGGTCCTACCTAACTCCATTAAAATGACAATCCAGTTTTGTTCATGGACAATGGAAAGTTCTGTGGTCTGATTCTGTATAGAGGCTTCCTGCTGTGACATAGAAGGTAACTTATATTTTTTTTTCCTATAAATATAAATTATTGTGCTCTGCTTTTAACTGCTAGAAATGTTTTTATTGACATCAAAAAGTGACTTGCACATAAACTTCCCATGTCCTTGTACACAGGTTACGAAGTTACATAAATTCTTAGTGTCCATACTAAGAGAGAACACTAAATGCTCCAACAACCAAGTATTTACCTGACTAATGAACAAGATGGCTTATTTGATTACTAATGGTATAATAAAATACACTTAGCCATATACTGTACAGAATGGGCATGCATAAAAGGTAAGACCTATGGAAAGACTGTTAGCATTGTCTATGATCTCTTCCTAAGTTAGATTCCTAAACCCATATTCATTGTTATTATTGTTATTGTCTGTCTTGTCTTTTTTTGCTGTTCTGTTAAACCATTTTTATTTCAACATATGAGTTTTGCCTTTTGTTTCCTGATTCTCCTCCCCATCCCACCAGTGTGAGGGGAGGGATTAGTGAGAGGCACATGGTTCTAGTCGCTGGCTGGGGCTAAACCACAACAAGTTGAATCGCCATCCCTGAAGGTGTTTAAAAGATGCAGAGATGAGTTTCTTAGGGACATGGTATAGTGATGGACTTGACAGTGTTAGGTGAATGGTTGGACTTCATGATCTTAAAGTTCTTTTCCAACCAAAATTATTATACGATTCTAAACTACATGTTCTTAATTTGCCTTGAAAAGTGCCAATGGAATAAAATATCCTGAAAAAGAAAGTGTGTTTTGGTAGGTTATCAGAAAGCCAGGCTACAGGTTAAGATCATACAGAACATGATACTGGAATACTACATAGTTTGTATTACCTGTAAGCAATTATGAGGTCCAAACTTTTGAAGTCATCTGAACTATTTCATGCTTTGGAACCCCTGAAAAATAAGTAGTGACCGGAGTGTTCAAGTAACATTCTTTGAGCTAATGCAAAATGTTAAATGCTTTGATCAATACTCCAAAATACTATACCTTTCATGAGTATCCTGAGGTTTCTTGCAGAGGGTATGCATATGGCTCACGCTTGGACTTTCCAGGGAGGCCTCCTTTCCACAACAGGTCACTCATCTTCTTGCATCCCAATATAACACTGATTTGTTGTTCTTCTGTATTATTTTAATGAATGAATATTTACGCATTCTGTAGTAACTGCACATATTGCTAGGTACTTTCGTTCTTGTTCTCCCTGAAACGCGCTCACACTGAAGTCATAGCAGTGTGGTATGCTTCAGTAAAACACACCATTATCAACACAATTCAGCACTGTTCTCACTATGACTCTATATCCTTGCTACATCTTTCTATGCTCTCATTATACTTCCGTCTAACTTGGAAAATATGGTTAAATGTGACAGGTGGTGAATCCACCTGATTGGTGTTCTAGTGTTTCTCACTTTCATTTTATAAATTTAATTCAATAAGGCACTGTTTGCATAGCAAATAAAACACACATTTTCACCACATTACACTACTGTTTTTTGGGGAAAAGGATACTATTTTTTGAAGAAAACTTAATCTAGCTAGTAAAATACAATGAATTATTAATGCAAGTTGGATAATTCATGGTTTTTCTCTCCATGTTTTTCTTGTTTCCTTCTATATGCTTCTAAAGGGAAAAACAAATAGTCGCTGATTTTCTTCAGTGTCTGCTCAGTCTATTGAACTGTGGTAACATAATTTCTTTTAACTATAACTATGGTAACATACTTTCTTTTCTTTAGCTGTTTCGTATTCTCATTGTCATTCTTACCTTGCTCATTCAGTTTTTCCTCTACCAGATGTTTGTATAATAATTATTTTCCTTGGCTTACAGAAGAATTGAGAGAATCAATGGAGAAGAAGGAACCTCAAAGGGCCATCTAGTCTATTGCCTCTCTCAAAGCAAGATCAATATCTACACTATGCTGGGCTGATGTTTGTCTAACTTGCTTTTCTGCACCTGCAGCGTTGGAGACTCCACAGCCCACTAACTCTACTTCACAACAATGCTTTACAGTTATCTATAGCATGGTGGTGACTTGGCACAAAACCCATAAAGCTTCATACCAATGGATCTGTGCATTCCAGTATTTCTTTCTGTTCGTCTTTGCAGGTTAAATCCAATGATGTCATAGGCTTGTGGAGATTTAAGAAGGTGGTGACTAAGTCTGGATTTTGCTCCTGATGACAACAATCATCACCTCATCTTAACTAGAGTATTTGTTCTGAGAAATGCACGGTATCAAAGCTTGGCAGCTCGTAAGCTGAGCTTAACTGAAACATTTGTTCTGAGAATGCGTGGTTTCAAAACCTCACAGTTACAAACAAAGAAATCATATTCTTAAGAGAAAACATAAATTACATACAGAGAAATTTGTTGTAAATGTTTTAGAACTAATACAAGTCAGTTATGTAATGCAAGCAAATTTCTACTACAGGATACCAAAGGTGTGTCTTCTATGATGAAACAACTGGCTACGTGGATAATTGAAGAGCAGCGTTTGACACACTGAATGGTACAGTAATAAACCAGAAAGACCCTGATAAACTTGAGGACTGAGTCAGCGAAAGTTTCAGGAAGTTGGACAAGGAAATGTGCAAAGTTTCACACCTGCTGCAGAATAGCTCCATGCATCCCTGCAGGCTGTGGAACTCCTGGCTGAGGAAAAGGAACTGAGGGTTACACTGGCTCTGGATGGGATGGAGTCACCTGGATGGTAACTTGACCAGTGTGTTCCTGTCACCCGTAAGACAAACTGCCTACTATATTAAGGAGTGTAGCCAGCAGATAGAGGGAATTTATTATCCTTCCTCTACTTGCAGTTGCAGAGGCTGCACCTGGGACAAAGTTCTGGGTACTCCAAAAGTGACGCTGAAACACAGGAGCAGGTACAAGAGGTCAGTGGCCTACAACACATCACCTCCAGGGAGACTTGGGAGAACTGGGCTTGTTTGTTTTGGTGAAGAGGAGGCTGAAGCATAAAGCTGAACTCTTGTTACTGCAGGATGACAGAGCAGTGAGCAAAGGCGAGAAACTGTGGCTTGGAGGGTTCAGACTGAACATCAGGAAAACTCTCTCCCAAGGGAGCGGTGATGCAGTGCTGGAACCAGAGTAGGTGGAAGATGAAAAGCTGATCTGATCCAGGGTTAGCAATAGTCTTACTTTAAGTGTGCAGCTGGATAACACAGCCTCTGAAGTTCCCTTCTGACCAAGACTTTTACGTTCCTGTGATAAACAAACTAATGAAAATGCCTGCTCATTCTCTTCTGAGAGGTGGTGTATTATATTATACAACTATATTAGTGTCCAGAGATAATTTGTTCAGAGATTAACTTTATAACTTTCCTAGAAGCACAGGGAATCTCATTTCTTGCTCATTCTAATATTCAGAAAAAACCACTGCATTTTGCAGAAATACTCATATCTACGCACTCTGAATTATCTTCTAGTATGTTAGCAAATTAGTAGAACTGGATACTTAATTCAAGCAATTATTTTTATTATTTTTTCCCCAGGATACACTCATAGCAGTCTCAGTTTCAAACAAAAGATAAATGCACTTTATTCAATTAACTGTTTATGAAATGGAAAGTTCTACTTAACCATGAGCTATATTATTCCCTCAGGCCCAGTAAATATATCAGACAAATCTTGACTAGAACAGCGAAAACCCTATTGCATACCCCTAGCAACAGTTTACAGTTTGACTAAAGCATCAGCTGTAATGCAAAGTAAATAAAAACCTGCCCATTTAAAAAATGTTAGTTTCCCAAACTGTTACAACATATATTTTATAATAAAGTGATGTTTTGTGATTTTTGTGAGTTTGATTTTCTTATCAACAGACCAGAGAACTTTTACGTTATTCCTTGTATTTTATAAAATAAGAGCACAAACGCTTATGAGAGGGTGACTGAGCACTAGCGCAGGTTGCCCAGGGAGGTTGTATCTCCATCTCAGGAGATCGTCAAAAGCTGCCTGGAGATGGTCCTGGGCAACCAGGTCTGGGTGGCCCTGCTCGAGCACAGAGGTTGGGCCAGATGACCTCCAGAGGTGCCTTCCAACCTCAACCATTTTGTGGTGCATGGTTTAATAGAGTAGAATCAGGTTCTGTACTACTGATCCTTTGATTATATTTTGGACTATGTGAGACTACTTTTAATTTGCTCGGTTTCCTCACCATTCTGTGTTGTTTACAATTTATCCTCAGCACTGGAGAGAATGCACTGGTTTATACACAACATTTTAACTGGACCTTATCCACCCTGTCTAGCTCAGAAAGCCAGTGGAACTAATAAAGAACCCATTCCTAGATAATGACCCCACAAGGAATGAGGGTCAGAAGAACCACAGGCACAAAACTTGTGTTTAAGATGAAAAGCAGTGCCCACAGCAAGAGAAAGTGAGACAAAAGTGGGAAACACTGAAGATAATGCAGCTGTAATGAAATTTACCAGAAGTTATGGTTATTGCTGCTGAGGGAAATGTATCATAATTTTCAGAAAGAAGTGGAGCTGTTTGTAATTCAGAGGCACTACTAAATATGATCATGTTTTGAAAAAATTGTTATGTCTGTAACTCACTTTTCTCTCATTTCATTTTCCTTGGAAGGGTGAAGTCCCCAGCTCGGAATGGATTTATGTGAAGAGTTAAGTCTCTCTGTGCTCTGACACTGGTAGGGGCGATGCAAATCACTGGTCAAAGTACTCAGGACAGTAGCTGCTACATCCTTGGCTCTGTTCCTAGGACTAACTGCACCAAGACCTCAAGAGGGCAAGGTGAAGGTCGGTTTCCAAGCAAGGTCTTCAGAAAATACGTGGTTTCCCCATAGCAAGAAAATTTCAGGAAAATGAAGAGACCTGAGACCTCAGTTTTTCTGCTCAATGCAATATTAGATGAGCAGATGAGACACTTAAGATGGAGTGCGTGAACTGTCTTTCTGAGTGGTTGAGGGCTATTTACGTCTTTCTTCCTCCTCTTGGGGGAAGAACATGTCAAGTTGCAGTTCAGTATATAAGGTGAAAAACAAGGTTTGGATAAAGGAATATGCACAAGTCAGACAGAAAGGTACCTATGTGTAATGCATATTCCATCTACGGTTATATGGAAAGATACAGTATTTGATTAAAATCAAATTTGACGAAGTTTAAAAAGTAGGGGGGAAAGGTAAGAGGTGGACTTAAGCTAGAACAGACTTAAAATTCTCTTTTCATTATGGCAATTTGATCAAGCTGAAGTTGCCCATGGGCAGCCTTACTGTGTAGAGGCATTGTTTCAGATAAAAGCTCCTTAATTCAGGTAGTCAAAAATTAAAAAGATTCTAGAAGGAATCTTTTCAGAAGGCACATCCTGAGTTATCTTTTATTGTTCTTGGCATAAATGTCCTTTCTTCTTTTGTCAGATACTCCAAGTAGCTGAGACTCAGCTACTTTTATTAAGGAGTATACAGCATTTACAACTAAAGTAAAAATAAGAAAAAGAATTGCTCGTGTCTTGTGAGTTTGAATTTTCCTGTGCTCCTTGAACTGAATCCAAAGTTTCAGTTGTAAATTTAATCTTTTAACTTTTTTATTTCTGTTCGTAAAACTCCCCTGCACCAACACGGAAACACTGTCAGTGCTCAGGACCAGCACACCCATCACTGGCATCCATGAACACATTTTTCTTATGCCAGATGTGTTGGAGATGTCACAGTTCAGAACTTACATAACAATTTTGAGGTGGTTACAAGGAACAATAAACAGTATTTGTTCCTTTTTCTCATGAGGAGATTAAAGACTGTCACTTTGTAAATGACTTACAAGCATCTCTAGAAAGCATTAGAGAATAAATGATCCCACATTCTGCTTACTCAACAGAAGTTCCCTCCTTTTCCCTGTGTTCCTCTAAAGTTCATCAATGATGACCCAGGAAGTAGATAGGAAAGCATTACACATGTATATTAAATTAATAGATTAATTAAAGTAATAGATTAAAACTTTATTCTTCTGCCTCTAAAATTTTTCTTCAGAAGAATTCTCCAAGATACAATACTTTGGCAGAAGTCGTGCTCTCAAGGACCAAGTGGAAGTTAGCAGGACTGAAACTGGAAGGACTGATTTCTGTCCTTGTACCTCTGATAAATTAGTGAAGTCCAAATGACAGTTTGCTTGGATTCTCCTCCCACTCTGTCTCAGACTTCTCCTGAAAAGGAGAAAGTTCTGTGATGATGGAAAAATTCATCAGAATTCTGAATTTTGATTTGCAGGACTTCATTTTTTCTTCTGCGTTAGAGAGAATGTAGCCCCTACAGGTGTCACAGGTTTTAAAATGTTTTTAAGTATAAAACAGTAGAGTATTTTCTTCGTTTATATGTTTTCTCTGTGGTATAGTATAGGAAACATAACAAATTGACATTTGGGTAACCCTAGAGGTGTCAACAACATTTCACAGTTGTAATATAACATAGAATTTCATTAGAAATGTTTTACTGAAGAATTGCTATGAAGCCTGTATCTAAAATCATATTTTTAAAAGGTTTTTGATTAGGACAAAGAGACTTGTATTTATCTTTCTGTAACAGTAATGCCTGCAAAATCAAGGTATGTTGACTTAATTTAAATAAATGCTTACAAACAGAGCCCTAAGTTTCATTAAAATAGAATACTTATGGTCTTGAAGTTACATTTCTCAATATTATTTTGACAAAGAGCATTCATTTGAATTAGTACTTGTTCATGTTTTCATGACCATGGGTTTAAAGACAGAAAAAGTTGCACATTAATTTCTACAGTTCTTAGAGAGTATTAAAAAGAACTAAAGAGCTGTAATATTTCTCAAACGGCACATAATTACTAGGCGCTTTTCAAGAAATTTCACAATTCCAAAATCACACTGAATTCCTAGTGCACCGTTCCTCATAAAACACTGCCAGACTTAATCTGTTCCCACAGCTCTACTTCTCAGATCAGTTATTCATACTGTTTATTTACCTGGAGCCAGTCATTAACAGTATTCTGGGGATGCACGTGCTTTGGTAAGAATGTAAATATAAAAACTCAATGATCTATACATTGTTGGCATTGTTAATCTACCTTGTATCAATGACAGTAATTCTCAGGTAAAACCAATAGTGACATGAACAACTAGAGCATGGTGTTACCCCCATATGATAACCATAGACACGGTTTTGGAGATGTAGGAGTGTATTATTTACTTACGGTGCTCAGTACTTATTTGACATGGAATACCGAAATGAGTGATCATTATTCGAACATTCAGGAAATCCTTCTACAGAAGTCACAGTTCTGCAGTCTTCTTCATTGTACATTCCCTACTTGGAATATAATCAGCTGTAGTCTATGCTTTCTAGCGTACAACCCCTGTGAATGTTTATGTGCCTATCTATGCAAGAACTAAGCTGGAATTCTTTAGGCAAAATAACGCCACTTACGAAGAGACATTTTTCTGGTGTAGAAGGAAGATGTGAAAATAGCTGAAAAATCATCTTTCTGCATGACACATTATTCAAATACACACTGAACAAGAATAATCTCTGTCTTGTTGCTGTTCAAGTATATAATAAATCCAGAGAAAAAAGAGCAATTTATCTTTGATAATGAAGGCAATAGAAGTAGTACAAAAGGATACACTGTCATAAGTATCATACATGCAGTAACATTCATGAAAAACAAGGTTATGAGAAATCAGATGACAGTCACAATACTATCAAATCACTGCTGACTCTTACCTTAGAATTTTATTGATTGCTGTCTCTTTTTCCAGAAGGTTTCTTGCTCTGATGCTGAAAACAGATTTACGGAGCTATAAAATTAAGAAAAAGAGGGTGTTCTTTTTAATTGTCATAAAATAAAGCACACGTATCTGACAGACCAATGAAACATAATGATGCTGAGTGTATGTAAAATTAAACACATAATGTTCTCTATCATAAAGCTGTTTTTCACTGTCTGTGGCACAGGTGTCCTTTTCCACAAAGAGAGTAGTAGAAAAGATCAAAATGGTCACACAGAGCTAATTCTTTGAGGAATGTATAAGATCCTAGCCTTATCTTGCAGCTTTCGTCCTCCCTATCCCAATCCATAGCTAGTTCCAGGTGTAAAGGAGCAGACAGTTTTGTTGACTAGTACTAATATTATTCCCTTTATTACACACATTTTTTCTTCTCCAGTTGGCCAAGTCACACCTTTGTCTTGATCCTGGCTACTCCTCCTTCACTGCAGATTTTGACTAGGCTGGATCATACTCTGGAGATGCCTTGACTTTACAGAAGAGCCAGCTAACAAGGTTTAGATGTCTCATTTCAGTGCCTAGAGTTAGGTAAGATTAAAGTCGGTCTCCTGTTTCTCCTGAATCCAGGCCTGCCTGCCTGTTCTTGCCCTCTTCACTATTCTTTTTTTTCCTAGATGTAGAGCAAAAAATGTGGAGAGCAAAATATGCTTGTTATTGCCTCTGGTCATGAACAGTGTTTTAGGCATATTCTTGTGAATGGGACTTCCTGGACATTAAATGAATGGACTGAGATCATAGAATCACAGAATGTCCTGAGTTGGAAGGGACCCACAAGGATCATGGAGTCCAGCTCCTGTCCCTGCACAGGACAACCCCACAGGTCACACCGTGTGTCTGAGGGCTTGTCCAGTCTCTTCTTGAACACTGTCAGGCTTGGGGCCGTGACACCTCCCTGAGGAGCCCGTTCCAGTGTCCACCACCCTCTGGGTGAAGAACCTTTTCCTCATGTCCAACCTAAACCTCTCCTGGCACATCTTCCTGCCATTCCCTCGGGTTCTGTCATTGGTCACCAGAGAGAAGAGCTCAGCACCTGTTCCTCCTCCTCCCCTGGTGAGGAAGCTGTAGCCGCCCTGAGGTCTCCTCTTAGTCTCCTCTTCTCCAAGCTGAACAAACCAAGTGACTTTAGCTGCTCCTCATATGGCTTCTTCTCCAAACCCTTCTGGACACTCTCTAGCAGCTTAATACCTTTTTTAGCCTGTGGCGCCCAGAACTGCACTCAGTGCTCCAGGTGAGGCCACACCAGCGCAGAGCAGAGCGGGACAAGATACAAGAAAAAACAAGCACTGAATTTCTAAGCAAGTAGTAACAAACAATGTAAATCAAGGAACAAATAATGGTTGAAGAATTTAGCTGAGGAATTGCACCTGTGATGAACTGAAAGCCTCTGGCACCTTAAAAGACTTAACTCTGACAACTGTTTTGAGATCATTTTCTTGAAGCAAATGGTTGAGAGAGATTTGGCAGTTCCCAGCAATATGTGCCCTGTTTTTGATTGATCTGAAACAGAACCATTGAGCACATTTCTTTAAAACTATTTGTTATAAATACTGGATTTGTGTAACTGATCTGTGTCTGACCTCAGGATGTATTTCTAAAACACCTCAAATCCAGAGTCACTTGATGAGTAATTCTGCTAGAACTTCTCTCAAGACCCAGATTGACTTCAATTCACAGTAAGATGTCTTAATTTAGAGAAAAATAGAAGCCTAGAATATACCTTAAAACATCTTAATTATACTGGCTGCCCTTAATAAAATGACTATTGCTTTTTAAGCTACATCTGTAACAGCAATCTACAATCTCTTTCCCAACACTTGGTTTTTCAAGTCTGGCCCCTTTAACTGCTCTCAAGTCCTAACGCATCTCTGTACAGCCTGTGGAAGTAAGAACATAGATGACCTGAAAATGTCACAATTTTGGGATATTGTAGGCTCCTTAAGAAACCTGCAACTTGAAAACTGAAATAAAGTATGCAACACTTCAGAATGGATTTTAGAAAATAAAGGTATTGGAATTCCAGGTAAGATTAAAAAAATAGTAACAGAATTCTTGAGTATTTGAACACAAACCAAAAAATCACTCAATTGCCTGATATGGTTAACTTCAAAATAAACTGAAAATCACAGTATGAGGTATACCATTATATTAAACATTGTATTGGGGTAAATATTTCATATATTGAAACATATTCGTGCAGGTTTTAACTCATTTGCAGTACCTCAGCACAGGTGTAGTGGATTTATCAGCATGGTACTTTATTACGGATTTAAATATAACTCACAATGGTGAAAGTAATGGCAACTCTCACATCTTTTTTCTTCTAATGTCAGTGATGAGTAACTGGAATCCCAGATGACTGACTTTTTCCTCTTATCAGGTTTGCAAAAAGAAACCTCCAAACCACAGGACTATTTATCATTTCGCAAGGTTTAGCTACTAATTTTTTTAAGACTCAATTATGAATATCAAACTTATGGGAATAATGAAGGTGGAAAACCAGCTCTTTTTTTTTGTTTGTTTTAGTTGTTTTTTCATGTTAGAAATAACTGTTTTAGAATAATTGCAATTACATCAAACATGGAAAAATAAGTGTGCTGCTTACTGATGTGTTATGTCCATTTATTTCTAATAACAATTCTTTGCTTGTTAATGACTTAGAAATGGAAAAGACTTAAAACACAGAGAGCATTAATTTCTTTTCAAATTTCCAGTGTTTGCTCACCTGATTTCAGAAAAAAGTTGAGGCAAATAATTTTTCCTGAAAATGTCTACAGCTTCCTATATGGCACAGACCACATCTATGCGGTGCCAAAACACATTTAGTGTATGGCCCAAGCAGGGAAATTCAGCCAGGTTATCAACAAGGGAATGTGCACTGGGAAAGCAGGAGCAAGGAGTCAACTTCTTTTCAGACTTTACAAGGAGGTTGGGCGCTTGTACAGATACATTTATTGCTTCCCCAAGCCACGTGCTAAACCATCTAGTGCCAGCAAGGAAGAAGAACATCTTAAGAAAAACTGCTAGTAGTAGGTCTAGGCCAAGGTCTACTCACATCTGGCACATCTGCCTACCAGGGACTGCTGAATCCTTCCTCTAGGTAGCCAGACTAACAAAGACAGAGGGGGTGGTCCATATTTTGCATAAAAGCATACTGCTAAATCCCTTGCACATCTCAGTTGGAAATGGTTTGACCTCGTTTTTGATGCCTTCAATGAACACTCTAGCTGTCTGTTGGATATGTGCAAGGAGCGTGCTGCTCTCTGGTCTTTGGCCACCGCACAGCCAGAGGTGCAACATCCATGGAGCCAGACAGAAAAAGCGAAGCAGCAGGAAGGAGCCCACATCTGGAGCCACTTAGATGGGGGAGAAAAGACTGCATTCTAATTCCTACTCCCAAAGCTGTTCACGGATTTTATTCAGTGATGCTTCAACAAATAAATGCCTGAGAAGTCCTGGGAATGGGGAAAGGGACCAGAACACAGGGTGTTGCACCAGGGTGTTTGTGCAAAGAGTGCATTTATTTTTCCTGCACTTTTATTTCAGAAGGACCAGCTGTGAAATTTGCACCTGAGGCAGCAGGTCCTTGGGCACTGACTGTGGTCTAAGCACACCCAATGGACTGAGGCTGAGGGGAACTTTTAAAGGTTTGTTACCATCCTGTCTGCCTCTGCAGTGGGGCAGAATTTAGACTGGAGCCATGTATCCAGTTCTATAACCCAGCAATACACAAGCATGCAGAAGATCCTATGCTTCGGTGCCTTGGGATCACAGTGGTCCAAAATGGAACTGATAATACCACCCAGGCACTTCCAAGGATTATGGTTTTTGGAGATGATGGTCCTCATTGCTCTTTAGGACTTAGGCATCCTCGCTTCAGCAGAACCCTGGTGAATTTACCTTAAATTTAAAATATCCAGAGAAGCAATAAAAGATAATATTTTTAGATAAGCACAATTGATCTATTTGTCATATTTAAAGGATTCAGCAGTCAAACAGCAACATGCATATATCAATATGCATGTTGAAGAAAAGCAAACATTACTATAGATTTTTAAAATCTTTGTCCTTATTTCTGTGTTAGATAAATAAAACAAACTTCTTCCCATTTAATTTTCCAAATTTGCCTAGCACACCACACAAATGCAATGGAATTCTACAAACAGAAAATTGAGGTGATGATCAGTATTTTGTTTAATAATGTCTAGATGGCGCATGCTGGTGCAGAAGGAGGCTGGCAATTAAAACTTGTGATACCTGCCGAGTTCTTGAATGTTGCAGAGGAAATTATTAGCAGTGTTAGTGTACAAAAGACATTACTCAACCAGATGATGTGGAATTAAATAACTACAGTATAATCTATTGTGGTTATTTTAGGGTATATCTGTTTAGCCTGCTGGGTTTTTTATTACAGATTGTGATGCATTGTGAGGACACCCTCAGTGTATCTTTATTGGCCATTATTTATTTATTTACTTCTTTATGCAGCCTATAAGTACACTCAGTGCAGAAATAACAGTGCCATGTAGCTTTCTGCTATAGAACATTATTCTTTAGCATAAGACACTGTCCTGAAATCACCTAACAGCATCTGATTACCATTAAATATGTTTTTAACAATACATTTTAAAGAGCTCCTGCAGGATACTTTAATCTGTGAGGAACAGCTGTGTCAGGTTAGCAAATTACCAATAATATTTCCTGGATGAAAAAGTTTTATATGGAAGGCATGTGCTCCTACAAAGCCATGAATAAAGCCCATGTCTTGGTTCCCACATTCCTTTGAGTTTATTTACACAGATGCGCCTGTAGGCACAGAATTAGGAGATCTGCAGATCTTCTTCCACAAGCGCTGGTACCCTTCACTGCTGCTGCTGGCAGGACAGACTTCAGTCCAGTCAGTGTGAACTTGATCTGAATGTTGCATCCTATGAAATCCCATTTGTCCAAACCGACAAGGACAAAGCCATAAACCACTGTAAATGTTGTAAAAGAAGCTAAATCACAGAACATTGTTGCTCTGCAAGTGCCACCTGCTGCTTTGAAAAGGTACTGCAGACGTTTTAAATGACAATATTTATTTAGTAGTATATTTTAAAAATCCAGGCTTTCTACCCTGGAAAAAAATATCCTTGGCATAAGATTAAAAGCAAAGCAACACAGGACCGTACCTTTGCTAGGTGACAGCTAATGACTGTGGATCAGGCCAATACACAACCGAGTGTATTAGCACAGCCCTGCTGACTTCAGGGGGATCCATGCCAATTTATAGCAGTTACGATAAGGCTCAGTAGTTCTGAGAAATGCTATTCATTGTCGAAGTTTTGATATATTTTCCTAGCAATATATTTGTGGTGCACCAACACCAGCAAGCACTGCATAAAGCAACTGTTTTCAACCTGAATTTGACAGAGAATTGTATCCTATCAACAGGTAAAAACTGGTGATATAGTGTATTATTTTTGCATCAGACCATTGCAGAGTTGGCAGAAGAGACAATATTGGTGGGTGTTCTGCAAAAAAATGTGAGACAGGTCTTAAGTAAATAACGAGATGTAAATGTCTAAAATACTTGGTCGATGATCGAAAATAAAAGCGAACGCAATATATTTTTCTACAGCATTTCTTAACTTTTATGTGAAAATTAGGAATTTTAGCTTAGTGCTGTTGATAGCAACTGCAGGACCATATGGGGATAGCCTTCTGTACCATGCCAGAAATTCCAAGCAAGAAAAAAAAAAATAATCGAAAGCTTCTGTTTCAGTTTGGAATTTGTTGGATGCCAATTGACTGTTTATGTAGATGTGCAGAATGAACAGATTGTTAGGTATTATATCATAATTTAAATACGTACAGCTTCTCGGGAAAATATGTAGAGTCACTACAAGGAGCAATATCTCAGAGTGATTTTTAAGATACAGCAAGGAGATGTTTGGGCAGAATCTGTTCAAAGCTTGAACATTCCATTAAATATAGGATATTTTTGGCTCAAAGGAGTTTGCTGTGTAGCCTCTTACATGCATACATTATTATTTGTTCAACAACTTTCTGTCTAGGCATCTTTGTACTGAAAAGATTGGACTCTATCAAAATTAATATGACAAAAATATGAAAAGTGATGGAAGGTCAGACTGTGGGTTGTTGGTAGGTACCTAACAAAACTTTCAAAAGAATTTAAGCAGGTTAAGTGACTAAATCCTATAGAAATAAGTGGAGAATTTCTTAAGCTCTTTTGAAAACTCTGCTTAATGCCTACAGAATCATAAAAGATGCAATTACAAAGGATCTCTATAGATCACCTAATCCATCTCCCTCTCTCAAAGCAGAACTAACTATTTTCATTTGGACTTTGAAAGTGTGGCCCTTGGTGAGGTTGTCCCATATAGGAAAGAGGCTCACTGAGCAGTCAAGAAAGTGGTCTAGCATTAGGTAAGTGCCTCAAGGAGTCATAGGGTGTCCCTTTTGATCAGATGTCTAGAAAGAGAAATGGGCATAATCTCCTCAACTCTTGGGAGTCACTGACCTGAAATAGCATTAATTCCTTTTGTAGCCCTTCATTGCTGCCTGTCTCTTAAGGAAAGCCATGTTCTTCTAATTAGCTGACTACTGGTCTGGAAAATCTACATGTCCTTTCATAACCAAGAACCTTTTTCAATTAAGTCTGAGAATGTGGATAAGGCTAATATTAGCATGCTAATCAAACCCCCAAAGACTTGAAGGGGATGATAATAGTCCATCTCAGACACATGGGGGAGTGGCTTCAGCGAAGGGGAAAAATCCCTCTTTTTTATGTCTTGTCATGCTATACTTAGGTTTTTCCCTTTGGCTTATCTGAGTTTTTTTACTTTCAGTGGTGTAAAGGGTAGGTTTTTCATAGAGTCAAAGAATGGTTTGGGTTGGAAGGGACCTTTACAAGTCATCAAGACCAGACCTCCTGCAATGAGCAGGGACATCTGCAACTAGATCAGGTTGCTCAGAGCCCCATCCAGCCTGGCCTGGAATGTCTCCAGGGATGGGGCATCTACCGCCTCTCTGGGCAACCTGGGCCAGTGTTTCATCACCCTCATGGTAAAAAAATCCTTCCTTGTATTTAGTCTGAATCTCCCCTTTTCTAGTTTAAAACCATTACCCCTTGTCCTATCGCAACAGGCCCTGCTAAAAAGTTTGTCCCCATGTTTCTTCCAGGCCCCCTTTAAGTATCAAAAGGCCACAATAAGGTCTCCCTGGAGCCTTCTCTTCTCTGGTCTAAAAAACTCCAACTCTCTTGCCCTGTCCTCACAAAAGAACAAGGAAGAACATTACTCCTGGTTGTACAAGCATACGCATGTAATTCCCTTCACCAGCACAAAGGGATCACAACTATATTTAACCTGTTCTTGTGAATGAGACCTGTGAGTGAGTGAGGCAGACCCAAGGGCTTGGAGAAGGAAATCTGGATTCCTTGGTAGGAGCAGGGAAAGGGAAAGTACAAGGCTCCAGCAGAAGGGCTTTCCTGTAATCCAGCCCTCATTGCCTCTCCCTTCACTCCAAACTAATGCATATTCTTTTCTATTAAAATACAGTAGCACTAAAAATTTTTCCATGTCTGAAATTTGTTTGATTGAAGAAACAACAAGAGTATGATCAGCCCCTTGTGTTTTTCTGCATCTTTACAGCATTTGTATCAAACTTGTGAAGTCATCAAAACCGATGACGTAGAAAGCTAATGCCAGAAAGAAGTGCTGAATTACGGCACTTTGAAAATTGCAAAGTATCCAGGCCCCAGCCTCTTTTATCTCAGAATGTAACTGAAAACTGGTCTTTTCCAGGCAGAATTTTGAACATACTATCTAGAGGCAAGAGCAACAAAGCAATTTAAAAGCAACAGAAGCCAGAGACAGACCATGACAAGACCAGAGTCCTTGCAGTCTGTCTTATCTGCTTTTAAGGCAAATATAGTAATAATAGCTAAACATTACCAGCTGAAATGTATATATGGTGAAACACTTAATGAGAAAGTGTCTTTTTCTATAAATTGATTATTTAGACATAGGGCCATTGGGAAGTTGTCACATACCTTTTTTTTCTGAAAATAAACAAAATCTTAAAAACATGCAAAATACACACAGAAGTCTACTGATTAATTTTCAAAAAACCTGAAATACATCACTGTATTTACATATATTAACTCCATTAGAAAGATCTGATGAGAACAGACATGGGATAAAAATAGTCTTGAAAATCAAGACCATAATGAGCAAGAAAATGCTGGATTCATAAGCCATTCTCATTCCAGTAGTTAGATTGTTTTAATGATTTTTCTGAATGTTATAGCTAGATAGATTTTGAAAATATCCTGTGAATAACATAAATAGGTAAGACTGAAGCACTTGGCTGTGTTTAATTAACAAGTGGTATATGGCAACTGAAACTGTAGGACAGAGTTCGACTCAGATACTCGGTAAAGGGAGATCAAGATAAAGTTTGAATGATTTTTTTTTTATACTTATGTGCTAAATTCTGCAAGAATTACTTCAGAAAAAAATCAGTATTTATTAGTGTTTAAAATAAATAATGTTTTCTACTTGGAATTAATGTGCAATTATACTTTATTAGTTTCTGCTATATTCAAAATTAATGTGATAAAATTATTCTTTCAAATTACTTAGAGAAAAGAATAATCAGGAGCTCAACAGAATGCTATAGTACTTTTTGTGCCAATATTCTGCTTTGCACAAAAGAATGTCCAAAGTAAAGTTCAGAAGAGGTTCATTAAGTTGGGACATAAATTTATTAAAAGAATAAGCAGAAATTCTGGAAATGACAATTTACGAATAAATACTCTACCCTTGGTACTTTTCTAAGAAGGAAAAAATACAAATAAAATTTATGAGTATGTCTTCATGCCTGATGATTTTCTGAGAGATATCTTGGGATCCTCTGTCTTCAATATTAAAGGCTATGCCTTAAAAAAGCTGAAAGGCTATTTCAGCTTTAACAATTATAAATACTTTCTGCAAGGAAAAGTCCTTTCAGAATAGTCTCAGAATATACGTGATTCTTTTTGCAAGAATCAGAATAGTTAATGAAAGGAGCTGAGCACAGATCAGAAAAAGGCATGTAGGAACAAACTGTTAGATTAAACTACAACATCTTATCAACAATAAGTGACATGTCTCAGCAGCTCACAAATGGAGTATCTATGATGTTAACCAAACATGCACTAAAAATTGTGGGCAATTTTGTGCATTGAATTTGTGTGTGAAATTGTAAACAGTTAAAATCCTAAACCTTCCCTGAGGTGTCAGGAGACAATGATTTCTACATAAATCAGACGGAGTTGATCTCCAAGGAAGAACTCAGACCATTCCAGGACGAGGCTTGTAATCGGGTTGATGTTTGTGTTCCATCCCATCTAACTTTAATGGTTATCAGCAGGATCATATCCGGGAATGAAGCCAAATAGCATAAAAAAAGCGGGTGCAAAGCTCAGCAGCCCACCTGCAAGGCAACACAGGTCATCGTGAACATATCACTTTGGTGCTCTATTCTGTGCATGGAGCCCCCAAAGAATGCAGAATCCAGCATGAGGTCTGCTGCTTAGTATTCATAGTCTTCCATGATAATGGATCACTTCTCACTTTCTGACCACGGCCTCCCATCATACAGGTACATTCTGCTGTAACTGGGAAATCAATGGCAGAGGCATATGGTGTGGGAGGTCGAGCGTTCACAGGAGCTGGACCTCAGTGATGGATCTCGCTCCCACAAGAGAAAGGAATGGCTACTAACTGCACTGCTGCAGAGCTAAAACCCAAACTCATACACGTGAAAGGAAACAGAACAGGGACAGGATGACAAAGAGGACAGAAAACAGAAGATATATTTGGTATTATCCAATTAATGTTACAAATGCAGAAATAAGGGGGCTGGCTTGTTTATACGTCTTCAATTAAATGGGAGATGCTCGAAGTCTGAACTATTAAATACATTCATATATTAAATGCCCTTTTGCTTTGTTTTGTAATTCACTCTTGCTGTGCCACTGCAGTAAACATGCACATGGGTGTCTGTATATACTGAGCCACAGGCATTTTCGAAGTTCCTCTCACAAGCCTGTCAGTTTTGAATTTTACTTCAGCAGCAATGTCCTGTCTTGTGTGGTCTAAGATAAGTAACCGATTCAGGAGTGTCCTCCTCACAACAATTTTCCGCAGGGCTTGCCAAACGTTGTCTCTTAGGAAAGCACTCTGATGTCTTTCTGTGCTCCTCTGATCCTAGTCTTGAAGTCAAGAGGCCAAGGCAAATGGTCTACAGCCAACTCAGCTGTATTTTACTGGACACCTGGTGTGTTGTAAAACTTATGGCTCATTTAGGTTTTTTGTCCCCTAAAACTTGCGGAGACTATCCCTTGGGCTTTTGTGAGAGTCACCACAGTGAGATGTCCTTATTTTATGCCAACTTCCTTTCTTCTCATCCACCCACTTACACTAAATTATCTGTTTCCATATTTCATCCAGCTCTCCTGTCCAAGAATTTACTGAAATATTGGTTAGCTCAGGAAATTCCCAGGATACCATGAATAATTTTCATACAAATATATAAGTATAAAAGAACACCTTCCTCTCTGTCTCTAAAGCTCCCCTTCTCCCACATCTACAATGTTCATTTCATACCACTCCCTCTTTTCATTTTTTAACCCTTTCTGCAGATACTTTTTTCATTAATTTTATAATGGCACTGTCTCCTTATATTTGCACTTTTTCTGAGCAGTCTTCCTTCTTCCACCAGAAAGCATCTTCTTCATACTTTCTACTACAACAGGGATATCATCACTGACCCTGACAGTCCTGGTTTCTCTAATTAGACCCAGAGCTCTTCACCTCATGGCCTGCAGACTCCAGGATAGAATAGCTCAGCATGGAGTGGAGGAGGTCGGTGGCAAAACCAATCGGTTTGAGAAAATTTGCTCAACAGACCTCAAGCAGAGAGCAAAGAACGACCATCCTGCACTGCCAGCAGTGTTAAGTTCAGAGAAGCCCAGAGGATCCCAGTCTTGCCCACAAAGTTACAGATAATCATAAACAACTCAAGCAAATCATCACACTAAGCTGCCTACTGAGCATCCATGTCTGAGCTGGCCCAGGTGTCACTGGCATTGGATGTAGAAGAATGAAAGTGGCACTGTCTGTCCCCGCACACCCACTCAGATCCCACATACTGAGAAAGAACTCTTAGGGGATGCAGACAAGGTAAAGGACATTTAGGTATATTAGTGTTTGGTTAGTTTATTACTTTGACGAGAGTTTAGAAATTTGGAAGAGTTAGAAAAACTTCTGGAGTTCACAGACTTGACCAGAAAAAAGGAGTAGAGCAGAGAAATCTGTTTTCCAAAGCTGTTCTTTTGATTTGGCATAGATGAAAATAATTTAAAACTGACTGTCATCATGGTTATGGTAATATATACAACTAAATAAATTTTTCAATTATTTTGAGAGGGTAAAATCCATTAAAAGAAGAATGCAATGAAAATCTACACCCCTTTTACAACCTAAAACATCTTTTCAAGGAAGTGAGTAACTATAATACTGAAAAGAGTTACTAAACCCACTATATAAGAGAGCAAAAACCATTTTACTTTATCTGTCACCACAAATTATGGGTCAGATTGATTTTGAACACAAAATTGACTCCACATATATATAGTGGCAGATTTTTAGAGAAAGAAAAAAAGAAATTTGCTTAAGTGGAAATATTTCCTATCACTTCAGCAGGTGTGGAATGCAGAAATACTGATATAAGTCCAGGAGAAACTGGTGGAACTAGTCACAGTTCAGGCTCCATAAAGGAAGGACAGAGTTAAGTCTGTCAGCAGAATCTCACCTTTTGATTTCACCCTATTTTTTCATCAACTACAATGCAAAGATTATGTGAAAAGTTTCTGAAGCCATCGCACTTCTATCAGGAGCAGTGGGAATGCATCCTACTAGGCACTGGGATTACTAAAATGTTCTGTCAGGTTTGGTTTTTTACCAAGAAAAGTAAAGTATGAAAGTAAGGTTTATGTTTAAGTGCAACCAGTCATTCCAAGCTTGTTTTAAGGATAAGATATTTTTAAGAGGATTTGTTCGTACAAAAGTGAGGTTGCCTTGGCAACTGTCGCTACAGAAAGCCATAGTAATTACTTTCACAAAATCCTTCCTAGTGCTTTCTCCCTCTTAATAGGAATGTGTAAATACCTTGTTTTAAGCTACATTTATCAGAAATATTACTCATCATTGATTCTACCCTTGAGGCATGGGAATCCAAAAGTATATGCTTAAAGCAGGTTGAATAGTGCAAAATCAATTTGCAAACACTTATTTCAAATCAAAAATGAAAGCCAGGCCATGCATATTTGCTCTTGAAGTGAAAATTTGAAAAGAATGCAGCATTCTGTTTTCATAGTGCAAGATCTTAATGAATAAAGTGTGCCGTGTATTCATCTATCTTCAAACACAATACCGATTCACTTTTGAGAACAGCAGGCAGATGGAATTAAGAATGCAATTTAATATATCTAAACTATATTCATGTAAACAGATCTACCGAATCATTGCGCAGCTCTGCATTGCATACTGTGGACTCATCTGTGTGCCTGGGAAAAGTTTAAGGTCTTTGTTCATCTCTTCATTACACGGTAGAAATGTTCTCTGATCTCCCTGGCACAGTGTCTGAGATCCCTCATTAGTGATATTTGGCATAGTTCTGCTGACCCCTAGGCTTGTCATCTAATAACTTATCCAATTTTTCTGCTGTGCTTGTTAGAGTAGATGACGTCCATTTAGGCTTTATTCCTCCCTATGGCCTTGTCTGGTAAATAGTATTTTACCACAGACCTCCCTCTCAGGCCATGCTATTCAGCTTTGGCTTACTGATGCCATAGAATGCATCAGCCACAGGAATGGGCTCTTGCATATTTTGAAACAGGGATAGAAATTAACAGTATTTTGCAAATTGGCTCTTTTCATTCATTATCAGAAGGGTATTGTTTTCTCCAACCCTGCTTCCTGCCTGTATGAATACTGTCCTGAGTTATAGTTGCAAACTACACACTAGGAAAGCCAGAGCTACACTGTGTAACTACAATACGTACCTTCTTTTCCTTGTCTGGGGTTCTGTAACTTCAAATGTATTTACAACCCCCTGATGTTAATATTCAAATAGGATTTCAGCGCCCTGTTATGAATACTGAAAGGACCTTGTCACTACTAAGTTCCACGCTATTATAAGTGATCAAGAAGTGATGTCAGTGTAGATATCACTAGAAATCTGGGAAACCAGTATCTTCCATGATGCACATGAAGATTTTTTTCAAATCCAACCATCCATGCCAGTCCAGCTGGGACACTAGCAGCATTCAGCACAATAAGTATCAAATATATGTCTTCAACACCTGTCTTCTTGTGACAGAGAGGTTAATGTCCACTAAATAATTAGAATAATTCTTAAATTTTTACTCATCTCCAGTGATTACACAGAGACCTTGCTTCAATGAAGTGTATTTTCAGCATTGTAACAGTATCAAGGTACTCAAAAATCCAATGTGGTATTCACAGATTTTAATTTTCCACTAGCTTCTCAGTGATTAATAGTAAGACTACTTAAAAAAATAGCTTCATAAGATATATACATTGAACAAAATTATGTACCAAATCCTAAATTTTGAAGTCAAAGGAGACAGGAAAATTCAAGCCAAATGAGGGTCTGCTGTGATGTCTGTTTTAGGCTAAATTAAATACAGCTTTTTAGCCTGTGTTCAGTCATCCCAGCTTGTGTTCACTTTCATGTAGTTCGACAAACTGAATAACATGAGGACTTTCCTCAAAATACTCAGGGAAAGACACATACTGCCCTATACTCTTGATTTACCTTTTGATCAATGTATTTGTTTTCTTCAATAGCTGATCTTTTAGAGTGGTCACATGAGGAAGAAGATGCCGAAGGAAGTCTTCGCAGCAAACAGCTGGTATCTTGTTGCTGGCGATCAATAAACTGCTTCATAAAACTTTCCCTTGTGAACAAACAGAAGATATTGATGGATTAAAACCCCAGGGAGAGTTAATATTTGGTTTCCTTTATGATATGTTACAACCTATTAGCGCTAAGATAGATAAACTCCAAGAAAAAGTTGTACTGGGCTACAGACATATAAATGGACAGAGTGCTGAAACAACTGATAAAATTCAAATTCATTTCTTAAAGAAATCCATAACTGAATTGAGAGATGGGTGATTAGCATGTAGTTTCAAAGAAAATAACTTTATTCCTTTAAATAATAATTTAGTTAGTTAAGTTATTTACCAGTTAAAGTACTAAATATTTGAAGTGCCTTTGCAGTTTTCAGCTCTTCTAAGCTTATTAAACAGCAAGTTGTTATTTAATGTAAATCAAATGCTGATATAATCCAAAGGAAACATACTCTCTGCAAGAAACTATTTCTTGAAGATATCAAACAACATCTGTTCATATAACTGCTTTGAATGCCAGTATTAAGGTGCTTCAGCAACTCTGTGCCTCACATATGCCATGTGTAAAACATAAAAGCATTTCTGTTTACAACAAATGTACATTTATCTTGCTGTATTTTGAGTTTAGTAGAGTTGCCCTATTTTTGGTGCAAATTGACAATGTCAAAACTGATTTTTATCTGGAGAGATAGTTCTGCATAGTACAATAGTGCAGATTTAAAGCTATGATTTGCTAGTGATAGTCTGAAGTCTGTTTCAGTAGTTAGCATGATCACGTTAGTCTAGAGCATGCGGGGAAAAACACATCTAGAAAGAAATATCAAAAAAGGCTGAGACTAGGAGAAGAATACCCTCAACATATAACCAAAATACTAATACTAATACTAAAAACAAAACATTAAAACTGCTTCCTTGAGGTTTGGAAGGTTGTTTTTTCCTGACTCTTCTGACCAGCGGTATTCTTTCCATTCAGTTAAAGTGATACAAACAGGTCAAACCAGTTGCCTCAGCCTCCTTGTGAGATTAATCAAAAGAAATGTAACCTCAGGAGACCCAGAACAAAGACAGCATCTTTCATACCATCCTCTCTCCTGGCATGTGCTTGGTGGGGATACTAGAATGGGCATGACCAGAGGACCTGTTTGGCCAGCCTGGGCTGTTTCACCGGTCTTAGCAGCCTATATGTACTACAGAAGCCCCTCGGATTTCTCTAAGGGTTTTTTGGGGACCACAGCAAGAATAACTGTACTGTAACTTATGATCTAGTAGCCAACTGAGGGTCTGATCCTTTGTTAACGTGAGTTTTAGAGGAGAGTGGTGACTATGCAAACATAAAGAGGGGACAAGGTCATCACAGAGTAACTGGTACTGGCTGGCCTGTGTTATCCCCTCTAATGATCTGCTGCCAGCTGACCTTATCTTTAAAAGGCTACATGAGAATTGATTAGACTGCTAGTTGTCTGCGGCAGCCAAGAGCCTAAAATCCACATGGGAGTGGAGAAATAACAACAGACTTTTCAATCATACTGTATTTGTGTCAGTTCCGGTCAATCCAGTTGCATAACATGAATATGTTATAAGGAGTGCTAGGATTATTGTTGTTTTCAAAAGTAAAAATTAGGTAAAACCAAAATGTGACATCATTCCAACACCAATGCTAATTCTGTTTCGCTTCTGATTTTCTGAACTATCTGCCTAATCCACAAGCAAAACAGTTAAATATTTTGGGTGCTACATGGCACCAAGAAAGTTTACAGCATACTAGGAAAGGAAATATTTCAATACCTTATTTTTGGAACGGTGAAATCTGATGGAAGCTTGGAGATTTTCACCATTTGTGGCCTGTTTGGAAATTTCTCAAAGATGCGTAGACGCAATGGAAGCTTCTCCTTTGTATCTGCATTTGCTTCACTTTGCTTTAGCTGAAAACAAGGAAATGAAAAAATGACAGAAAGGGAAATTTTGCTTTGTAATATCTGAGCCTTATTTTTCATAATCCAAATGATAATGGCAACCATTTAAAGAAACAGAAGATGGCAGCAAAGAACTACAGAGGGTAAATTTGATACGAGTTTATCGCTCTGCTTGTGCTAGAAACTTACGAATACCTAACAGTACCATGCCTTTAATTGAAAGTCATAAAATGGGAGGATTGCTGGTAATTTTAATTTTAAAATACGAAGCATATTAGTGTCCCATTCAATACGTTTTTTTTCTATGTTTTCTTCACAGATCCCTAATACTTTTTATCAAGCAAATAAACATCCATGATCTTTTCTTATTAGGAACATCTTTCCGTATATGCTGGCAGATCTTCGATATTCAAATAGAACATAGCAATTTAATAGGGAGTGAATCCAGCTCTCTGGACATGAAAATAACAGGAAAATTACATTTAGATGAGTATTTTAAGTAATAAAAATGGACTTCAAAGAATCCATCTACATCAGCAATTCTGACACTCAGCTGCAACAAATCACATAACAAATGTTGCATTTATAACTATCCACAAACTGTTATTCCATGGAATATCACACATTTAAGTATAGAAAAGGCAGATACATCTATGTGGACAGATGATGGCGAAATCTAATGATAGAAGATACAAAATATATGATATGGGGATATGATTCCTGATTTCTGATTACCTTATATAGCAATTCAGTTGTGTTATTGCCAACAAAACACCAAGTCAAAAATAATCAGTGAAATTCATTTTTACCTTTATTTTAAATGGTGCGTTGCATACTATTTCAATAAGTATACATCTAACAGAGAATATTTCAATTCTCTTTCTCCCACCTGCTTGTAAGCACGGCCTTAGAAGTGTATGTTTTAAAACAGATTTTCACCATCTGCACCTGCAGGGAATGCTGCTGATAGACATCAGCTATAGATTTTTACCAGGGGCAATGCTCAGGAAGTTGAACGGAGTTTTAACTCTCATCTGCACTGCCTAGTGAAACGTCTGCTCCCACAGCATGCTATAGAATGACTGCTCTGCTGCACGGTCATGCTATCAGCAACATCACCACTTCCAGCCATAGAACAGCTTAAACTGAAAATCAATCTATATTCGGTTGGATATAAGCTGTCACGTGGACTGAAAACTGTTTGAAGAGCTCCAAACAAAGACTAATGATTAATAGTAAAGCACTGAATCAGAATAGAAAGGGAATATTGCATAAATCTGTATTATGTCCAGTCCTATTTAATGATCCTTCATTAATGATCCTGAAAAGGAAGAAATTATGACATTAATGAAATTCATTTGATATTAAAATGTGAAGAGTTGCAAATACCACAGTGGACAAGGAAAAGGACAGATTTAGAAACAGGCAGGAAATAACAGACTGAAAACATTCTAGAGCAAGAATAAGAGCAGAAACCAAACCATAACTTGGACTTCAATGCAGCACCAAAAGGCCAGTTTGGCCACCAATTACGTTACCAGCCAAAGGCTGTGCTCACAACCAGTCTCTGTTGGGGAGACATTATAGAGTTTTAGAAAATGGCACAGAGGTCCGCAGCTCCTCTCCGTGCTGCTTTGAAGAGACCATACTTGGGTATGCATTCACTTCGAAATATCATTTTATCAGTCAGCCAAAATAGCGCAGGAGAGCCATGAAAACCAGAAGAGAGCTACATAAACCAACTGGGGCAAGGGAGAAAAAGGAAAAGAAAGATGAAAGGGGCCAAATATTTATATTACATCTACCATAACTGATAATAAAGTAAGGGGAGGGAAGAAAATCTAAATTTAACTAAGAAATATTTGAAAACAAAGGACTTCAAGAATATAATAGAGTACCCCAAATATAGGAATGAGGGGATGAAATAAAGGGAATTTTACTGTCCTTACAGGGAAATCTCTGAGTGTTCAGAGAGGTCTCCAGAGGGAAGTGCCAGACTAGACAGAACCTCTGAAATGCCAAAGTATTATAGAAAGGAATCCCTCACTGACAAGGAAATTAATTGGATAATCTAACAAAGCTTTTCTGCAACATTGTACTGTTGAAAAGCTTTGGGAAGGGCTAATTTTTAGAGGGAAATAAAGGTTTAATTTTTAGAGGGAAATAAAGGTATAATTTTTAAGAAGAAATCATTGCATACGTATGCAGTTTCTGGCAAGGACAATGTCTCTTACAACTATGAAATCCTATTTGCAGAAGTCAGTCTATACAGACTAGAGAACATATGGCAGAATGCAATGTTGTCTGAAGTCCCCGTGCAGAACAGATTAGGGAGAGCCTGGGAGCAGAAAACTGTACAGTTCAAAAGGTAAGCAAAGGGACAGCAACATCCCCTGTCTAAACAGGAGAATGATTCAAGATAGGCTACAGAATATCTCCAATTACTCATGCTGTGATAATATTACATATTTGGGAGAACAAGACATTTAGCTTCACTGAGTTTTTTGCTATGCACTTACAGTGTAATTGATGCTCCACATGACATATATACTATTTTGTATTGCTGCTTAATACCTTTACATTTCAACTTCCTTTACTGCATAACAAATACTTATATTTTTAAAGGTACAAGATTATGTTGATATGTGGCAATGATGGTGCAGAGTGTTGCTAGTAACAGCTAACCCCAAAATAAAGTATCAGGACATTTTATCTATGATTTTTAATTTTTTTTATTATTATTACTATTGACAAGGAGATGTACACTGGTCTGATTCAGGTTTTATGGTTGGACTCGATGATCCTGAGGGTCTCTCCCAACCGAAAGGATTCTATGTTTCTATGATTTGCTCTGTGTGGCCCTTGATCTCCAGCTCCAAAGAACCTACTGGGAGCAGTTCACCAACATTTTGTCAGCCTGGCCTGGTTTTAGCTGCAGCTGCTGGAATGGTTCCTGTAAAGCCATAAAGGAGTTTATGTCTATTTCCACTATTTCCATGGTGCTTGAGTTACAGGGGCGGATTTGGTATAATACATGCGGTACAACTGTCTGCTCCCAACCTAGATCAGAAGAACTTATCCAAATAGTACACAAATGGTGAGGAGTGGCAGAGAGGAAATCTTAATTTGGGATTCAAATGGTAGCTTGAATAATATGTTCAGATACACGTTCATGAAATCCAAGCTCCCCCTGATCTGTTCACGTATTTGTCTTGGATCAATACAAAAGACAGCTGTGAGAAAGACAGACTTATTGGTAAAGAGAATATTTATTTTTTCTCCCAGAAAGGCATTATGGACATGTTTCCATCTGGTTTGGAGCAGTTTGAAGTCAATCCCCCAATCAGAAGCATCTGCTTTTTGCTTGTTTAGTTTACAACCTGTGTTGGTAACCAAACCAGGTTCTTCTTGGAGGAAACAAAATCCCAAGCTCCACCTTGGTTACACCCAAATGCACCACAGGCACTGAGACTGACGTAAGGATCAGAACCAACAACTGGTCCTTAAGGTGGCTTCAAACCCCATGTGTGATGCTAAAACCAGCTTTAGTGTAATTAAGATCTGGGTCTTTAAAACTGAAGAGAACCTGTAAGCGGTTGTCCTAAATTCCCACAGGAGCATGAGTGGCAGCGAAACTGGAAGACTGGGGTAGAGGCAGGGGGAATAAAAGGGACAGCAGGTAATGACTAGTGAGCAAAAGGGGCAGGGTTCATTCTTTAAGGCAGATGCACCCTGGCTGTGGTCAGACAATTGTGCCAGGATGGTCAGAAAAGCCATCTCTGCCCCACTGGAGACAGCAGCCTTCCCGGCATGAAGCTGACACCTCCCATGGTACCACACTGGCCCCACAAGGACAACAGAGCCACGCCATTAGACGGTTCAGAAACCGTTCCACCTCTGACAGCTTCCAAAGCTTTCTCAACTCTGTTTCAGAAATGAAAGTGTTCACATTCAAAAATTAAAAAATATGCTATGTTAAACTACTTGAGCCACACAGTATATACAGTGTTATGCAGAACCTGAGGAAGAGAGTAAGGCAATAAATGGGGTTCCTAATTTTTTTTTTTACCTTACAACATTGTAGTACTACGGTCACCCGGATATTAATCATTGCAAGTGTGGTCAGGGTGGAAGTAGTGACTTCTTTCAAAGTGCATACTGCAGCTTCTTTGATATCAGTGACTGGAGTTGTTGAAAAAGCATTAAAGCACTGGAGTGAGATAATCAGCAGGACCTGTTTAGGAGAGCTCTGTTCTCACTGCCTCTTTCTATGTTCACCAGAAGAGACATGCCACAGTGCACTTCAGATCGTCAGGTGAGTGTCATGTCTGCCCTCCAGCCTACATGCCCTTACGCAGAAGCAGAATGTGAGAAGTGTCTGCGCACAGAAACACAGAATGGTTTGGTTTGGAAGGGACCTTAAAGATCATCTAGATACAACCAACTCCCCTGCCATGGTGGGGACACCTTCCACTAGACCGTGTTGCTCAAAGCCCCATCCAACCTGGCCTTGGAACACTTGGAGGGATGAAGCACCCACAGCTTCTCTGGGCAGCCTGTTCCAGTGTCTCACCATCCTCATGGGGAAGAATTTATTTCTTCTATCTAATCTAAATCTATCCTCCTTCCGTTTAAAACCATTACCCCTTGTCCTATCACTATATGCCTCTGTAAAAAGTCCCTCTCCAGCTTTCTTGTGGGCCCCTTTTAGGTACTGGAAGGCTGCTCTAAGGTCTCTCCTGAGCCTTCTCTTCTCCAGGCTGAACAAGCCCAACTCTCTCAGCCTGTCCTCATAGGAGAGATGCTCCAGAGCTGGATGCAATACTCCAGGTAGGGTCTCATGAGAGTGGAGTAGAGGGGGAGAATCACCTCCCTCGACCTGCTGGTCACGCTTCATTTGATGGGGCCCAGGACATGGCTGGCCTTCTGGGCTGCAAGTGCACATTTCTGGGTCATGTTGAATTTCTCATCAACCAACATCCCCAAGTCCTTCTCCTCAGGGCTGCTCTCAATCCATTCTCCACCCAGCGTGTAGACATGTAGAGGTTCAGATGGGATGCACTCGCAGGTGCTGAGGGACCTGGCTGAAGTCATTTCGAGGCCACTCTCCATCATCTTTACTAAGTTGTGGGAAAAGGGAGAGGTGCCTGAGGACTGGAGGAAGGCAAATGTCACTCTGGTCTACAAAAAGGGCAAGAAGGAGGACTCAGGTAACTATAGACTGGTCAGCCTCACCTCCATCCCTGGGAAGGTGATAGAACAACTTATCCTTTGCACCATCTCAAGGCATATCAAGGATAAGAGGGTCATTAGAGGCAGTCAACATGGCTTCACCAAGGGGAAGTCATGCTTAACCAACCTCATAGCCTTTTATGAGGACATAACCAGGTGGACAGATGATGGCAAAGCAGTGGATGTGGTCTATCTTGATTTCAGTAAAGCATTTGACAGCCTCCCACAGCATCCTTGCAGATAAACTGAGGAAGTGTGGTCTGGATGATTGGGTAGTGAGGTGGACTGTGAACCAGCTGAACGAAAGAAGCAAGAGAGTTGTGGTCAATGAGACAGAGTCTGGTTGGAGGCCTGTGTCTAGTGGAGTGCCTCAAGGGTCAGTACTGGGACCAGTATTATTCAATATATTCAATGATGACTTGGAATAGAGTGCACTGTCAGCAAGTTTGCTGATGACCCCAAACTGGGAGGACTGGCTGACACGCCAGAAGGCTGTGCTGCCATCCAGTGAGACCTGGACAGGCTGGAGAGTTGGGTGGGGAAACATTTAATGAAATATAACAAGGGCAAGTGTAGAGTCTTACATCTGGGCAAGACCAACCCCAGGTACCAGTATAAGTTGGGGAATGAACTGTTAGTGAGCAGTGTAGGGGAAAGGGACCTACAGGTCCTGGTGGACAGCAGGATGACCATGAGCCAGCACTGTGCCCTTGTGGCCAAGAAGGCCAATGGCATCCTGGGGTGTATTAGAAGGGATGTGGTTAGTAGGTCAAGAGAGGTTCTCCTTCCCCTCTACTCTGCCCTGGTGAGACCTCATCTGGAATATTGTGTCCAGTTCTGGGCCCCTCAGTTCAAGAAGGACAGGGAACTGCTGGAGAGAGTCCAGTGCAGAGCCACAAAGATGATGAAGGGAGTGGAGCATCTCCCTTATGAGGAAAGGCTGAGGGAGCTGGGGCTCTTTAGCTTGGAGAAGAGGAGACTGAGGGGTGACCTCATCAATGTTTATAAATAGGTAAAGGGTGAGTGTCACAAGGATGGAGCCAGGCTCTTCTCGGTGACAACCAATGATAGGACAAGGGGCAATGGGTACAAACTGGAACACAGGAGATTCCACTTAAATTTGAGAAGAAACTTCTTCTCAGTGAGGGTGACGGAACACTGGAACAGGCTGCCCAGGGAGGTTGTGGAGTCTCCTTCTCTGGAGACATTCAAAACCTGCCTGGACGCCTTCCTGTGTAACCTCACCTAGGTGTTCCTGCTCTGGCAGGGGGATTGGACTAGATGATCTTTTGAGGTCACTTCCAATCCCTAACATTCTGTGATTCTGTTTCGTTATGGACTCAGGTGGGAGCTGACAGCCTGGAACATGGAGGTGCTCCAGGATCTGGTAATATGAACATGATCACTTGAATAGTTCAAAGGGCTAACTAAGGTGAGTATCGGAAGTCATGTTCTTGCAAAGCAAACGGAAAGCTCAAACTTAACACAGTCATTGAATTTCTAAGACTTTCTCACTTTGGTGAGGACATACCAAAGGAGAAGCAGAGTTAACCTTAGCCAAAGGGATAACACCCAGTCTTCCTAAATTTTTTGCTGTTCCCTATTCATTTAATTCTGATCATGGAGGAAGAGCCAATAACGTGCAAATTGTAGAGAGTGAAAGATGCAGTTTTCATATGGTCTGCGAGGCAAGTGTATGTGAAAATCACTTAAACGCTCTGTAAATATTTCAATGAAATGAAACGATTATGAAAAATTTACTGCAATGCTCTAACTCTTTCATTTTAGTTGACAGTTTTCATAACAGGCTGCGATCAATCATGTTCAAAATTAAAAGCTTTGCTACTTATATACAGACACTTTACTTAGGAACTGTCCAGCTGCCCAGAATAATTTCATGGTGACGGTAAAGTTCAAACCTTTTGAAAAAGTTCAGGGGAGGTCTCACTACAGGATAGTTTTAAATTAATATTGTTTGGTACATTATAGTGCACTGCTAGATATCAACATTTTTAACTGGAAATCTCCTTTAGGGGATGTATTTGAAGAATAAAGTGACTGTATAATATCTGTGTTACACTTTTAGCAGGATATGTTGTGTGCTCCAACAACAAACACTTTGAGTATGGAAGTGAAGGGGGATGAAAGACACTACGAACTGATACCAGCACCCACCCAACAGTTTTCCAGAATTTTTTACTTTTCCAAATTCTCAGATTTGCTATCACCTTTGGCTTGTTAAAAGGAGCTTTGAATGAAATCCAAGTAATTAAATGACATGTAAATGAAACAATTAAAAATCGGAAAGGCAGATTAAATGAGCCCTTTTTCCCTTCCTGTTATTATTCTGAAAATGTAAGAACCTCGTATATTTTTGGACATGAATGAACTATACTGAAAGAAGATACACGCATAAAAGAAGATAGACCCATATGCATACAGTTAAGCTTTCAAAGCCCACATTCAGCTTTGGTACCAATTTACATCAACTTTTTTGTACCTGCATTTGATTTAAAGTTCAATACAAATCAGCTGTTCAGTTACTATTATTTATACCTGCAATTCCATTTACCACGAAGAAAAAGCTCAATTTTGTTTGAGCAGATTGAACCATGAAAAAAGGCAGGTAAAAAGCAATTTGAAAATTAAGGTTAAAAAATTTACAAATTGAATTTGGGTAAGAGTAACACTTGAAGTGTTAGAAAGCAGTATTTATAATATGTAGATCTTATTAGCATGCCTATAGTGCTATGTAAGACTGTCAATGTATCCTTGCCTAAGGTCAGATGGTACCTGCTGACTTCAACCACACTTCATAATATTTGGTTCTTGGTTCCTCTAGGCCCTGTGTGGTGGCCCTGACATAATAACGTAATTACAACAGCTATTTTTCTACAGGTTTTCCAATTCTTCAAGGCATCTCAAACAACATTATGTGCAATTCCCCTGAGTAGCACTTCTGTCGGATGAAATTTGGGTTGTGTATTGCCCACTCAGAGAGAAGAGCTTGTGAGTTTGGCTGGAGATGGGACAGCATTACAGGACTGTGGCTTAGAGTCCAAGCCAGTGAGTCTGTGCTTTCTTTGACAGTGGTCTCTCGATTAAAATATTTCCTGAACCACACCAAAATATTGTCCGGGAGAGCCAGCAGTGAGCAAACAGTTAAGCGATGTGCACAGAGAAGGGGCTGGTGCTGGAGCTTGCGCCCTTGTCCTCTTTTAGTTACCTGCATGTACCAGCTGTGAATTTTGCCCTTTGGGCTCACCTAAACAAATGGGGACATAGCAAGCAATAAAAAATTCTCCTATGTAGGGACTGTAAAACAGAACCTAAATTGATTTTAACCACATTCTGTGCTGCCTGGGGGAATTTTCAGTGAAATGTACCAAAAAATATGATTACAGTGGTGCTGGCATTCACAGTAGAGACTACACTGTTGACAATGTAAGGGTCAAATAAACTGAAAAAGTTCCTGGCAGATGGAGAGCAAGATTACAGATACATTTCTCATACGTACAAGATTTTTTTTTTGATAAACAACTTTTCTTTGCCACATTGTTTATGTGCTGTGTGTAGTACAATTTGATGCTGTGACTGCTATTTCCCAATTGTTCATTTAAATAACTTTTTCTTCAATTTTGCATGAAGTCTTCCAAATTAAAAACATATTGAGTAAGGTTTCACAAATGTGGGTTTTTTAATAACTCCCGGTAATTGTAGGTCCTATCAGTTCTTCAGGAACAAATGCTGCTGACAAGATGTGATTGCAATTCAAATGGTACAGAACTCCTCTAGCAAAATTTGGCTAAGATTTAGTCCATTTATTTAACAGAGGACAGGAATCCAGTGTTTCAGAGTTTTCCTTTGATTAACTGAGATAAATGAGAAGAATTTTTCAGAGCTATGACTTCATACTGTCTACAGACTCAGGCAAACATTGCTCTATTGATTACACTTCAGCCATATTTCCCAACCTTTTTCCCCTCTGCAGTGACAAGAATTATATCATTTTACAAAATGAGATCTGAGATTCTGCATGGTCAGTGTCCATAATCAGGACCCAGGAATGTGCTTACCAGACCAGATTCAACCTTCTTGACTTTAGACTCAGGTACCAACCTGTGTTAATTATGTTATGGTTGTCTTAGTCTCTCTTTATAGCCCAAAGTGACAAAGAGGCACTTGTAGAGGTCAGCTCAGATCTTGGGCTGGCTGTATCTTTCAGACATGCTTATCTTTTTCCATTGATTAAGTAAGGAACTTAAATCCAGTATGTTCTTGTTCTTTAGATCAGACATTGTGATTCTCAGTGCTGGGCAGGACGAATCTAGGCCATAGCATCTATGGTGGTATTCAACTCAGTTAATTATAGCTCTCCAAATGTGAAGTACATTGTCTAATCACCTAGGCCAGGGGTGTCAAACTCATTTTCAGTGGGGGCCACATCAGCCTCGAGGTTGCCTTCAAAGGGCTGAATATAATTTTAGGACTGTATAAATGTAACACGAGGCTGATGTGGCCCACAGTGAAAATGAGTTTGACACCCTTGATCAAGGTACTTCCTATATTTAACTGAAAAAGGTATCTCCAGATATCGATTCATGCCATACTAACACATAAGTAAGATAAGCAAGACGGAATGTCACCTTAGGGCAACTACTTCATTGAAAGTAGAATCATAGAATCATAGAATGTGCTGAGCTGGAAGGGACCAACAAGGATGAAAGAATCGTTTTGGTTGGAAGAGACCCTCAGGATCATCAAGTCCAACTCCTGTCCCTGCATATAGAGATGGTATAAGGCTACATCTCTGTACTGGGGAATGTAATGGAGTATGGGCCTAAGAACTGGAATAAGATTGTCCATTGTGTTACACTGTTGGCAAGGCCTCTTGCACAGCTTTGGTCTTGGCCAGCTAGCACTCTCCCTGGTGATGCCTGTGCACAGTTTAGGGCTTATCCCAGCTAGGGACATTCCCAGAAGGCAGTATGGAAACCCATTGAAGTGGTAAGTAGTTTCGGAAGGGACAATAACTTAGCTGTAAGTACAAGCCAGGCTGTGCTGGCCAGTCAGCTTTAGGGACCAGAGAGCAGGGTCTGGACAGCTTGTTCTCTTGATAGAGATCGATGAAATGATTAGCTTAGATAAGATGCTCTAATTTAAGATAAAATAAGATAAATAATATAAAGATATAAGATAAATATATAAGAATATATTTAATAATATAATTATATATAACAATAGATCTATAAGATATATAATATATAAATATACAAAAGATAATATAAAATACAAAAATAAGATAAATAATATGATAAAATGGCTTATCTTAGGTAAGATAAACCCCATCCTTATTTTAAAACAGTTCAGGAGTAGGTACATTTTTGAATGGATTGTATAAAATAAATAATGGAAACGAAACATAAATCTAATGCCAACATTCATCGCTATTCTTCTAATAGCTTTTTCACATATAAATGCAACCTTACCATTCATTTTTTTTCTCTTGGGATAAGTAGAATAAATATTTTTGTTTCTATATAAAGGTTAGTGAGTCACAAAAGAACATAAGTTTTAATAAAAAATGCATTACATGCTCCGTTTCATCAGAGGAAACGGTTTGAGACTTTGCTTAAACTAGGCATCATTACTTGTTATGAATTGTATACTTGGTGAACAATAAGCAACTAAAATATTTTCAAGTGAACAAAAGCACAAGTTGTATGAATTGTGCTCTTGTACAAACAATCATTCAATATTGACTAGGTACAACATGTTCATCTTTGAGACTCAGGATAAAATGCATTACAACCTGGAGGGGTATTTCTGAGCTTGAAGCAAAGGAAGGACCATCGCAGGACAATTCAGACTTGTTTGCTTCCCTGTTCCAGACCCTGCACACAGAAGATTCCTGGAGGCAGCTTTGTAAATGGCACTTCAATACATGTACCCAAGACACACAATGTTACCTGCCCTGCTGGGTTTGCAGAAAAACGTTTCCTGTGTGTCACGCTGGATATCTCCATAGGAAAGGCAAGCATTGTGCAAAGCCCTGGTGAGAACTTGGCTGTACAGCTAGGGACCTTCCTCGTTCCTCAGGTTCAAGACAGATCAAGAGGATGAGTAGCAGGAGCAAGACAAAGGCTGAGAGGGCTGCCATTGCTTTCCAGAAAGATATCAAGGAGGAAGGCCAAAGAAGAAAAAGGGCTACTGAAGTGCACGGAAGAAGATGGTCAAGAACACAAAACAATTCAGGACTTTTTTCCAAAAGGATGACCTCAGCATAAGCAGGCTGGTAGCAAATGTCCCTTGGTGCACTGGAAAGGAATGGGGAGGAAATCCTATGTGCTCTCTACGTCTCTGCAAAGTTTATGCCTTCTGCAGAGGCAGTCAAAAGCCTTTATTTCACCTCCAGCATGCCCACAGCCAAGGGAATGTCTGGAGTACAAACGCCCTTCTTTACACAGTTGGAATGCACAGACGAATTGACAGGCAGGCTCAGAAGCTGTGCCCAGAGCCTGCCCACCAAGGGCAGGGACAGCCCCCAGGGCCTCCTGGGCACAGAGGCTGCCTTGGGGCCAGCACCCCAAAGGCCTGACTCCAAAGGATGCTGTGCAGAGGGGCGGCGGGCGGGGCTGCATGGGGGGGGCCTGTCACCCCTGTGTCATAGTGCCACCACCCGGTCATGCAGCAGTCACAATGCCCCAGGGCAGCATAGAAGGGTGCGTGCTCCCGTGTCCTGTTGCCAGAGCTGGCCCAGGGGCAGCCTGAAGACATTGGGGAGCAGGTCCTTGAGGAGCCGATGGAATCACTTGGAGTGGGCTGAGGGAGGAAGACCAGAGGAAGGCTGGACAAGGCTGCTGGAGGTTCCCTGGTGCAAGGCCAGCTCCTGCCAGGGCCACCTTCAAAGCTCATCTGATGGAGGGAAACCCTTTTCAGCTGAAGAGCAACAGCAAGAGCAAGGGAATGCCTTCTTGAGGAGCACTGCAGAGCTTGCTGTCCTCATTCCCTGCAGAGTCAGGGGCAGCAGGTGTAAGAAACGGGATGCAGAGATGTTGCCAGGGGTCACAGTTGGAGCAGCCTCTGGTGTCATGCCAGGCATGGGGAGGATTCTTGCTCCCCACGGTGATCAGGCTGGGGGCATTTGGCCCCTCTCAGAAGCGCCTGAGATGGCTCCAGGTGGAGGGAGAATAGGGCTTGGGCATCTCCTGGGAGGTGTGACAAGCCTGTGGGATGAGGAGGCAGGTCTTGCTCACATGCTCAGGGAATAGCCGATTGCAAGCACTGCCTGGGGTCATGAAGGAATTTTCCTCCGGGGAGACTGGCACTGGTCTCCGGTGGTTTTTTGCCTTCCTCTGCAGCGTTGAGCATGACCACTTGTCAGGCCTCCTCTGCTCCCTTTTGGCTCAGTTACTGCTTGCTGCTCATGCACCACGAAGATGGCCTCTCATGCTCTGCAGCTGGGGGGAGGGAGGCTTTTTGTCCCTCACAGCGGCCTAGAAGTGTCCCCGGGGGGTTTCTGCCTTCCTCTGCAGCACGGAGCACGGCCCCTTGCCACGGCCCCTTTGGACCATTGTGGTCAGGGGCCTGCCGCTCCTGCTCCATTAAGGTGGCCCTCATGGCCCACATCTGGGGGGAGGAAGCTTTCTAGGCTCCCCAGGTAGGCCCCAAGGGTGGCCCCCAGGGGTTGCTTCTTGTCCTCTGTAGCACTGAGCACAGCCCCTTCTTATCAGGGCTCCTCTGGGCCCTTTCAGCTCAGTTCCTGCCTGCTGCTCTTGCACCATCTGGAGCTGCCACTTTTGGTCTCTCCCTGCGTGCAACACAAGCACAGGGCAGGCATGAGAGAGCTTGTCATGCCATCACTTGTCAAGAAGCAGAGCACAGCAAGTTTTGGAAGGCAAAAAGCAAGCAAGCTTGCAGATGACACCAAGCTGAGTGGTGCAGTTGACACGCCTGAGGAATGTGATGCCATCCAGAGGGATCTGGACAAGCTCGAGAAGTTGGCCCGTGTGAAGCTCATGAGGTTCAACAAGGCCAAGTGCAAGGTCCTGCACCTGCGTTGGGACAAGCCCAGCTGTCAATACAGGCTGGGGGATGAAGGGATTGAGAGCAGCCCTGCCGACAAGGACTTCGGGGTACTGGTGGATGAAAGATTGGACATGAGCCGGCAATGTGTGCTTGCAGCCCAGATGACCAATTGTATCCTGGGCTGCATCAAAAGCAGCGTGGCCAGCAGGTCAAGGGAGGTGACCCTGCCCCTCTGCTCCGCTCTGGTGAGACCCCACCTGGAGTCCTGTGTCCAGCTCTGGAGCCCTCAGCACAGGAAAGACATGGACCTGTTGGAGAGGGGCCAGAGGAGGCCACAGAAATGATCAGAGGGCTGGAACAGCTCTGCTGTGAGGCCAGGCTGAGAGAGATGGGGTTGTCCAGCCTGGAGAAGAGAAGGCTCCAGGGAGACCTTATTGTGGCCTTTCAGTACTTAAAAGGGGCCTATAAGAAAGATGGGGACGAACTTTTTAGCAGGGCCTGTTGCGATACGAAAAAGGGTAATGGGTTTAAGAGGGGAGATTCAGGCGAGACACAAGGAAGTAATTTTTGACAATGGGGGTGGTGAAATATTGGAACAGTTTGCCCAGAGAGGTGGCAGATGCCCCATCCCTGGAAATGTTCATGGCCAGGCTGGACCGTGCTCTGAGCAATGTGATGCAGTTGAAGGTGTCCCTGCAGGGGGTTGGACTAGATGTCCTCTGAAGATCCCTTCCAACTCAAACTATTGTATGATTCTATGACTTCATGATAGCTATGAACTGCAAGAAAACAGATAACTATGCTGTTCAGTTTCACTGTTGTGTATATGCATCTGCTATCTCTTCATAACTTGTACTTTCGTTCAAACCATTACTGGGCTCTGCTCAATTCTGTGAGAAGGTAATTAATATAACTTAGATTTGGGTACAACCCACATAGTGGACCGATTTCTATGACTGAGTATCCTTAACATTGAGAAAATGTAACTGAAGTTGAGAAAAAATCCATAGCTTTAGCTGAGGCCAGAATCCAGTAGACTTTGCACGAATTAGCCATCCCTTGACTTTTTGTGGTTTGTTTGTTTGTTTTGAACCAGAGGCAGTACATTTAATTTGACACAGGTAGCCTGAGTTTTAGATTCAATGCAGTTTTACAGTATTTCTCTGGTATAGAAATTCACACAGAAAATTAATTTAACCAAAGGACAGAGGCAAACCTATACGAGGTAACTGGGAGGACACAAAGGCTGATCCAAATTACTTCAGAAACCTTTTTGCTGGACTAGATGAAAATAAAGATAGCTCATGTTTGGTGTTACTAGCTGCCATTTCTTCCACACAAGTTTACTGATGATATTTTAGCCAGGGCTAGATTCCTGCGTTCTGTTACTCCCTTTCACAAGAGATGGGGATGGTTCTCTGTGTTCTCGTGGTGATGGATTGCTTCTTTAAAGGGAGAGATAATGGTAAGAATTATACATTAATTCTGAAATAGTGCTTCTACTTTTTGGATATTATGCAGGAAAACCATGTAGGTTTCCTTATCTTATGTCATGTTTTAAAAAGAGTGCCTGATCCATTCAGTCCTCTGAACTCTAAGTGGAAAATAAGTGACTGACTTACACTCGGGTACCTACAAATCTCAGTAAAAAGATGATAAATTCATCCTTCTAAGCAGCTAGTTTTTTAAATGACTGAACAAGGAATTAAATCTCATGCAAATGTCAGGCCTGTACTTTTTGTAAGCATACAAACGTTACATACGTGTACAGAAGTACATAGATCCACAAGCTCCTATGGACCTAAGACAGAGTTCAGAAAAGGCAATATGGACCTGTGTGACGCAGAAAGACCCAGAGGCAAACATGGATTTTCAAGGATCCAATTGCCATCGAAATAATGAGTAATGCGACACAATCCCTCTCCTTACTTCCAAAGAGCTACAGGACTGTCCCTTAATTCAGAGGATGGAGCATCTAGAATCGCCTATATGCCCTGAGAAGCACTTGCATTTTTCTTAGGTATCAACCAAATAAAACAAAAAAATAAAGATTAGATGAGGTCCTGGTGATATAAAAGCTAGGTAAGCATTTTCTTCTCTTGTAATATAAATGAAGCAGCAGAAGCTTATGTTTATATTTTTGTTACTGCTATTTACACATTAATAGCAAATTTGACTCTCATCTCTTCTCCTTAAAAAGTGTGTGCTTTGAATACGATCTCTGACTAGAATTTTCAAAGGTCTCTATTTTATACAAGAAAACTTTCCTCCAAGAGAACCCCTCTTCAATTTAATGTGTTTTCTTGACAAATAATACCGTGTTGCATATACCAGGGATTGGCAACCTCTGAATCGATACTTAGGTGTTTATTTCAGCACTGGGCATCAAATACATAAGCCAGAATTTGTGATTCATTCATATTGTTTTTAAAAAAGGTGATAGATGAGGTCAGAGGCAGAAAAAAACAAAGGTCGAATCTACAGACTTCAGGAGAGTTTTAAAACTTTTTTAGTTATTAAAAAAGCAAAGAGTCTGGCATAAGCAGTTTTCTAGATGACTACATTTTCCAGCCTTGAAAGGACAGCTTGTTTTCTAAAAATGGACATTTTCTCTGTAAAGTTTACTACTTTTGAAATAATGCTACTTTAAATGCTCTGCATATGGCCTGGGAACAGAGGGCCAACTAGAATTTTGTGAACTTTCTACTATCTTCTTTCTATGATGATAATAAGGATTTGATGCATTTTATGTAGTACTTAAAATTCCACTAGGAACCATTATTGTACTTTTCATTTGTTAATAAAAAGTGTTCGACACTTATCTTTCCTGCTACTTGTTAAAAATCCATTTACATGGGATCAGATATAATGAAAAGGTAATTTTTCATTTTTATTCTATTTTGTAGTTATTTCCCACCTGGAATTACCTCAAGCACTGTCCTCAGAATAAAAATACTCTGTAGGAAAGTAAATCCAACTAGGCTTTAAAAAGCTCCTTGTTTTTCACACACATATTCACATATATATATGAAATTCTATGCCAAGCGTGTTTAAATTAGATTTACCAATTATAACACCTTGTTCGCACAATATGTTCATGAAAAATCTCCATGCTGAAACTCCCACTTTAACACTGAAACCCCAGCACATGAAATTTGGAAGTGATGCTACTGCTGAGATTGTCAGTGACATCTTCCTAGACCTGCTGAATGCCTGGCAGTGCTGGCTGAAAGGCTGAGGGCTTTGGCAATGTGTTCTGACCAAACAAATTCAACATCCCAGAACAGGGTGCGGCAAGACAGTCAGGACTAGATGAAGTACTGTGCAATCATAAGGGGTATCATCAAGATCAGAAAAGAAAAAAATATAAGATTTCTTTAAAAATGAAAGAAATATCTAGATGGCCCTGTTGAATCTCATACAACTGGCCTCAGCCCAATGATGCAGCCAGTCCAGATCCCTCTGTATGGCCTTCCTACCCTCCAGCAGATCAACACTCTCACCCAATTTGGTGTAACCTGCAAATTTACTAAGGGTGCACTCAATCCCTTCATCCAGGTCACTGATAAAAAGATTAAACAGAACTGGCCCCAATACTGAGCCCTGGGGAACACCACTCGCGACCGGCCACCAAATGGATTTGGCTCCGTTCACCACAACTCTTTGGGCCCAGTGGAAAGCACTACATACAAGAAAGCTCATTAGAGACGCTGCTTGAGCTGTTAAGGATTTAAGGATTTTTTTTAAAAGAACAATATTCTTATAAGGCATACGCACACATTTTCAAGCTTTGGGAATACATTCAGCACTTAACATAAAATTGGCCTGATTTTAAAAGGGATCTGTTGTTGTTCTGTAACCAGCAGAAATCAGGGCACTTTCAAAAACTCTGTATTTTTAACAAGTTTATTGTGTGTGGGTGTGTGTGTACACCTGCATTCACATATGCATATGCAATGAAGGTATTTGCAGAAACTAAAATGTAGGAAAACTTTTACTAAGATTCTGAAATGGTTAACACGTGTGTGTCTGAGTAGATTCAAAATCATATAGGTTGCTGGTATTGGACACCAAAACTATATCATGTTTTTATGGTTGGGCTGGAAAGCAGACACAAAATATAGATTTAGAATATGATAATCAGATGCCTAGAACAGAAAAATACACATCTGCAGGTACACTCAGGAGGTCTTCATATTCTGTACTCTTTTCAAATAACACAAAAACAACTGCAAAAAGAAGAGCTTGACCTGACATTTTGATCGGTGCTTTTTTGCCCCAAATATAATAGCTTATACTACTGCCTAGAGGGTACCTCATACTCACAGAACTCACATGTTATTTTTAGTGCAGAATGGAATGTAAAATGCAAGCATTTTAACCACCTCAATGCACTGGACCTATAACTAAAACATACATGATTCAGAGTATTTTTTGTATGTTTTAGAAGATAAATATTAAGATTCTTTACTTTTTCAGAGTTTTTTCTCTTTGTTAAAAAACTTGCGTGAAATATTTTAAACATGACTGAAGTACATGTTTCTTTTCAGAAGGGTGTAGTTAATGCAAATGAAAAATAGCCTCTACTCTTTGCTAGGAGCTGAATTATACCTTTTCTACAAGCTCCTTGCATGAGTCTGTGCTTGCCCATCCTAGTTTCTAACGTTATGTCTGGAATTCTCTGACTCATAAGTAAAAAGGTAATTGTTATTGGCTTGCATGTTTAATAGCTGCACTTCTATACTCTGACTGCTTGCACGCATAGAGGTATAAGAAGAACCTAATGTGACTTTGAAATTTTAATAACTTCTCCAGTAAAAGTCGCACCCTGACATCAAATTAGTTTACCTCAACTGTCAGCAATTAAACAAGGCAGCTGGCTTGGTAAAACAGGTATCCTGGACTCCAGCCACAGGAAAGAATGAGATGGAGAGAGAGAGACCTGCAGAAGACAATACAGTGTACCTGAGGTACGACCCTCTTTGAAGAAGTCTATTCCTGTCTGCTGCTCAGAGAACTGATGCAACTATATTGTTGAGGCCAGAAGTCAGAGGGAATGAACCCGGACCTTAAAGTTAGCTCCTAAAGGTTCATGTCAGTGAGTTTTAGCCAGATCAGGGCTTTAATATTTAAATGGCTGTAAGTCATTATAATCTCAGATTCTCCATGACATTTTATGATGGCTGTGCTATTAATGTGAAGCATTTACAGAGCTGGCTCAATCTTAACTAGTAGACATGACACTGTATTTTTGTAAAGATTACCCTACTACACTAATAGTTTAAACCAGAAATTAGTTTATTTATGTTTCTATAAAGAAAAAAACACACAACCTTGGAAAGTTTCTAGAACACCTTGCCAAGTCATACAACCAACACTAGTTTACTATGCTGAGTTAGTGGCACTGCCCAACTACTAGCAGCATAAATCTGTTAACTGAGATTTATGTTTGTCTAGTGCTTTCAAGCGATCTATTCACATAAATCGAAATTACAAAGTTGGTTATATGAGAGTAAAGGTCAATTTGTTCATATCATGCATCTTTTTCTTTAGGACACAATCATCACAGTCTAGGAACTTACGTAAAGGAAAAGGAGAAAGCACGAGGATCTCTTTTCTCTCTTCTCTCCTAGCAAAAGCACTCACCACCCTTCAAAAGTATGATGGATATTACAGTAGTTCTTAGAGATTCCAGCAGACCCTGGGGCACCATATTGTGCCAAAGGTGTACCTGTGAACAAGCCTCCTTCGTCCTCATGAGGTTAGAATGTGAATTCACCAAGACACAGGAAGATTGGACTGGAAGAATTACTGTTGTCCCTGTTTGCTAAACACAAAAGTGAAAGGCTGGGATGTCACTCATATTGAACTTGCTTTATGCTTTAAAGTAATAGTAAGATGCCTCCACTGAAATAAGGACTGGTCCTTAGTGACCTGCTCAAAGTGAAAAACAAAGTCAGGTCTCGCTCTTTCCATCTCAGGTTTCACAAGGATACTGCAAGCCTTTTTGGAGCTCAGGAATGAAAAGGGCTAGTGGAAGGGGCATAGGGGAAACGAATGTCTGAAAAGATTAAACCAGGTCGGTGGGTCAGCCTTGTTATTTGAAACCATGCAAGGGGTCACTTCTGCTCTGTTTGGCATGACATAGTGAGGACAGTCCTGCAAGACAACGGTGGTAGTGACGATGTGATGTTGTCCTAAGGTTGTACTTGATCTAAAGAGCCACTGACCAGATAGCTGGCAATGTAAGTCGGAAACCTTAGCTACTACTTGATCATTGTGTGAAAGTTTTACCGAAACACTGGGCCAACAGGAATGCATCATTGCTGCACTGGGATGGCCTACACACTCAAAATATTGCCACGGCTATGTAACGCCCTTCTAGATTTTATGCTTCCTCTGGTGGATAGGGAGCTCCATTTTGAAGTATATTCATTTCAGCTGCCCACAGGGGACCTTGAACTAACAGAGCTGATTTCTACACAAAGTGATACTGAGTGGAGATTATGATCATTATGTAGTTTGTACTGCCATTCCTTAGCTTTACATAACTTTGTTCTCCTCAAGTTAACGTTGAAGCTCCGGCCAACTTCACTTGCATCCGTAAGTCAGCTGTAGTATTTTGCAGTGGCAGATCCAATAAATGGGCTTTAGCTAGTGGTGTTCTTAACAGAAAACTTTATAGTAGACATGTGCGTGTGCACATATGCCTGTATAACACAGAGGAGGTTTGAGAGAACCTTTTCAAGCTAACACTAACAAGACAAAATCCAGTTGTTATACAATGTAAATTAGAAAACAACAGCCATCTCATTGTGAATGACCTTCTGGCTCCTCCCCCTGCTCATGCTCAGTCCAAATTGCCACGTTACTGTGAGCTTAGAGTTCCCCACACATACGCGTAAGAACATGCATTCTCAATAACGCCTTAAGTTAAAAAAGTATCTGTTGAAACTCTTACAAATGAAAACTTTTAAGTTTCCAGAAGTATTCTTCTACTATTTTCATTAATACTTAAATGTACTACAGACTTTCAAGTCAGTTTTTTGAGATAGACACCTTTTGAAAGAAAAGAAAATATGAGTAGTGTCCAATATAAAGAACACATTACGGCACTTATGGAGAAAATCTTATAGTAATAATTTGCTACAACTCCTGAATTCTATACAAGGAACAGCTTCAGTAAATGAACGGGGAAAGTCTGATCTCCTAGAACTGAACCAGAAAATAATTTTCTTCTCATCATTTAAAATAGAAACATATACTAAGAATTCTGAGAGACATGCACTAAGTTTCAAATGAGAAAAAGAAGGGGAAGAAGATGAAGGAAAGTCCAGAACCATAGAGCTGAAGTACAGTTTCGTATTGTGAGGGACTGCATCCGATATATCGCATGAAAATAAGGTGTCCCTTGCTTCTTGAATGGCTTTAATCTAAGCCTATAATATGTTTACAGGATGTGGTAAATGGATAAGCCCAGACATCGGAAAGTACATTTAGAGAGCTTTATGCAGATTTGTTGATATCACAATTCAAAGATTAAAAATGACATCCAGAAATAACAGTTATAGTTCCTAGAGTAGCTCTGGCAAGTCTTAAAATTACAGGCAGCTATTGCAAGCAACTTGTTTTCTCTAAGCTCATCTAAATCCTTTAATGAATCTAGAGTTAGTTGACATACACAAGGAACTTACTTAAGACAGAGTGAACCAATGAAAGCAATAAATTTTTCTCTTCTGTTATTCATATGACTATCCAGACCCAAAGGCATAAGACATATACTTAAAATGAGGCGTATTCTGAAAAAAACAGGCTATTGAATACAGCTACCTTGTTCAAGACAACCTTTTTTTTTTGGTTAATGTTGATAAAAGTGCCAACTACTGAAAGCTTCACCGTTCTGGTTTCAGAATAATGCAGACTCTCGCACTTTAAATATCAAATCACTGATGGTCTGGGCTGTAGAGAGCTGTGGAACTGTGCCTTACTCCAGAACCTGAATTGTTTATGGTTTGGTTTTCATAATAGAGAGAAAGGGAGGCTCAAGGACTCTTCCAATACATTATTTTCTTTTCCCTAGAAGAGTGTTCTTTCGAATGCCTTGCTTTCCAATGAGTTATTTCCCTCCTAAAAGGAAAGTACTTTGCTTTTAATAAGTCATGCATGACAGTGTGGCGAGCAGTTCATAGACCACTGGCTAGCCGCCATGTGAACATGTTCTGTGAGAACGCAGGGTTCTGCAAGGGGAAAATAAAACCCTGTAGAGCCTTGGTTAGTTTATGCACTTTCCTTTTAACAGATATGAAAATAATTGCTTTTCAGAGCTCTCTTACAGTGTGTAAATATATTTTATCAATTCCCAAATCCACATTAAAGAAATGCTTTTACTTGTGTATTGTTTCAGGCACGCCATTTCAATTATTCTTCATACCAGACAATCTTGACTTCCTTCTTTTATTGGAATCAGGCTTAGGAAGAAGAACTTCTCAGCCTCACTCATGGTACTGGAGCCCACGGGCTTCAGTTTGGCCAACAGTCAGATTTTGACTTATCTTCTCCCTACGACCAGATTTGCTGAATAAATCACTTTGTTAGCCCTCATCTCTGTAAAGCTCTCACAGAGGTTTAATTATGAAGATTTCTTAACCAAAACAAAGGTAAGGATTAATACATAAATATTTATTCTTAGTAGTTGACAGTAAAAAGTTAAAGAAAAATAAGCAGGGCACTGAGTTCAGGTTGCTTTCTTCATTTGTTCTGCAGACAATAATACAAAAACTCAGCAGCAGGAGTGTCTAGCAGAAGCTATAAAAATTGCATGTATTTTCACTAGCTAGAAAACCAGTGAGCTGTTTCAGTTGTTAGAACTGCCTTGTGTGAAGAGATGAGGAATATCTGGAGGGCAAGTGTGTACGGAAACCAAATTCAATAGGAGCAGTTAAAAAAGCAATCAAAAACTAGAAAGGTATAAATATACAGATAGACCACTTCAGCAAACATGAATGTATACCCAAGAAGTCGGTAGTAAAACCTTGGCCTTTTCTTCCTGTTCGTCTGATTTCAACAGAACAACAACCAAAAAAACCCCAAACCTCAAAATGAGTTTACATTTGCAACCATCACCATCACTAAAAGTGGAAACACACTTCGTGTGAGAGAGACAAAAAAACTAATGGAAGATTAGGTTGCAGACCTAACTTCTGTATTTAGTTCTGCAACAAGATCAGTGCACTGCTCATTTTTATCTTTCTGCCCCTGTGACTTCCATATTGGAAAACTAGTTTGAGTGAAAGCTTTCTCTCACATCACGAATTTCAGCAATAAGTATATGTCTTGGACAGGGAAACACTGATATCAATGATTAGAAGGATGTTTTAGTCCAAAACAGAGTAGTGATCACTCTCAGAGCAAGAGTAGCTTTAAAGAGAGACAATTTGAAAGTTTTCAAGGAAACCAGTACTGCATCCCTGAACTGATGGAGGTTCTATTAACAAACAGATGGTTGTTATGCAGATTTCCAGGGATTAATTCCTTTGACAACGATTTTGGATAAGTGACTACAGATAATAACAAATGTATGACCTAATATAAACAAAAACTGCACTAAATGTGTCTGCTTATGAAAGAAAAAGAACCAGTAGCTGAGAAAATGGTAACCATAATGATGATGCCCGAGGGGAGAAAGGTGCCAAGCATATTGGCAAGAAGAGTGCTAGAGCACCATAGTAAAAAAAAAAAAAAAAAAAAAAAAAAAAAAAAAAAAAAAAAATCCCAGTACCTTGATATTGATGTAGCAACACTGGTTAACAGGGAATATAAAATGGATATCCTCAACATCACTGGCAATGCAGTGAGAGCCTTATTCTTTGGGAAAGCAATTATTTGTGTCTGTCTTTTAAGACTAAACGTAACTACACAATACAGTAGGATACATTAAAACGCGAGAGCCACATTCGTGACATATTCCCATAGCAAATAGTGAATGTCTGGTTTCATACAGGCCACACTGCCTTTTTCTCTGAGCATGTTTTGTGAGCCAGGGTCTGTATTTCCTTCTGAGCAAACTCAGGTGGAAGTTGGGGACCTCGGTAAAGATCCTGTTGGATTCACTCCACGCACCTTTAGAAAATGAGCTCAAGTGCCAAAGCCAGGAAATTGCCATTTAACGAACCTAACTTCACAAACAAGGAATTTGTTCTCTGCTGTGAGTGAAGAGAGATGAGGTGAGCAGCTTTGAATGTTGACTTTTATCTTTCTTTCCTGCCATTATCATTCAAGTCCCTAAGCTAAATTAGGGTACCAACCTTGGAACTTCAGTGTTACATACTGTGATTTTGGGTCTCGGTAACGTAAAAGCACCCACGTGATTAAACGCCAATGAAACGTGGGTTTCTAATTCATTAAAGTTGGAGATTCATGTCATTCAGCTGTCCATTGAAAGCCAGGCATTTTGCCTAATTAGTTGTCTAGACTCCCTTCGTAACAGAAAAGGAGAGCATCCAACTTGGATGGGATGAAACATTCCCTGGAGGGTAACTATGGCTACAGGCAAGCTTGGACTACATGTCTAACTTTTGGCATGGCTAACAAGCTGACATGAATCCTATCCTTCAATATTTCAGAAAATTCCAACCTTTACCTAAAAGAACAAGATTTTTTTCTCATATATAATTTTTCCAAAACTTGAGGATAGTTGCTTCTAAACTTCTGTGTGCTGAGTTTACTATAAAACCAGGAAAACATTTTGTTTTGCTGCTTAACTGCATAAGCACACAGAATTCTCATGTTTTATTTTAAGTGTATGTCAGAAGATACGCTTTTACTTCTTTCCTAAAAACAACTGCATTTTTAAAGTGCACAAAGTTTTTTATTTTGGGGAGATCACAGCATCCTCATGGCAAAACTGAGGAAGTGTGGACTGGATGATTGGGTAGTGAGGTGGACTGCAAACTGGCTGAAGGAGAGAAGCCAGAGAGTCGTGATCAATGGGGCAGAGTCTGGTTGGAGGCCTGTATCTAGTGGAGTGCCTCAAGGGTCAGTTCTGGGACCAGTACTATTCAATATATTCATCAATGACTTGGATGAGGGAATTGAGTGTACTATCAGCAAGTTTGCTGATGACACCAAACTGGGAGGAGTGGCTGACACGCCAGAAGGCTGTACTGCCATCCAGCGAGATCTAGACTGGCTAGAGAGTTGGGCAGGGAAAAATTTAATGAAATATAACAAGGGCAAATGTAGAGTCTTACATCTGGGCAGGAACAACTCCAGGTTCCAGTATAAGTTGGGGAATGACCTGTTGGAGAGCAGTGTAGCGGAAAGGGAGCTACGGGTCCTGGTGGACAGCAGGATGACCATGAGCCAGCACTGTGCCCTTGTGGCCAAGAAGGCCAATGGCATCCTGGGGTGTATTAGAAGGGGGATGGTTAGTAGGTCAAGAGAGGTTCTCCTTCCCCTCTACTCTGCCCTGGTGAGACCTCATCTGGAATATCGTGTCCAGTTCTGGGCCCCTCAGTTCAAGAAGGACAGGGAACTGCTGGAGAGAGTCCAGAGCAGAGCAACAAAGATGATGAAGGGAGTGGAGCATCTCCCTTATGAGGAAAGGCTGAGGGAGCTGGGTCTCTTTAGCTTGGAGAAGAGGAGACTGAGGGGTGACCTCATCAATGTTTATAAATATGTAAAGGGTGGGTGTCACGAGGATGGAGCCAGGCTCTTCTCGGTGACAACCAACAGTAAGACAAGGGGTAATGGGTTCAAGCTGGAACACAAGAGGTTCCACTTAAATTTGAGAAGAAACTTCTTCTCAGTGAGGGTGCCAGAGCACTGGAACAGGCTGCCCAGGGAGGTTTTGGATTCTCCTTCTCTGGAGACATTCAAAACCCGCCTGGACGCCTTCCTGTGTAACCTCACCTAGGTGTTCCTGCTCTGGCAGGAGGATTGGACTAGATGATCTTTTGAGGTCCCTTCCAATCCCTAACATTCTGTGATTCTGTGATTTCTTTTACATGGATTAAAAATGTGAATCTAATTGCTTGAAGTTAGATATGAAAAGCATAGACACTGGAAATATTTTTAACTGCATCAAAATAATAACTGCATAATCAACAATTGATTGTATATGAGTTTAAGATCAAAGGTACAAATTGTGGGTTTTTTTGCAGCTCACAGACAAAGAAAACTGAATACTATAGCAATCACAGAAAAGAAATTTTAAGTTTGCTTTGGGAATGTAAGTTTGAATTGTCTGGCATGTGAATACTGCTTTAGTTTAATAAAAAATCCAACTCTACAAGAAACTGAGTACCTGCGACCCTTCTAAAATCAACAGGATGCTATGGTGATCAGAGTCCTGCAACACTGAAAAAAATATTTTATTCTACTTAATCTAAACGTCTGATTTGAATATTTTATCCAAATTAACTCTAGTTTAGAGGAAAATGTAGAAGTACACAGCATAATCTCTTCAGAGACTAACTGGCCTTGTCTTGACTGACCTCAACCAAAATTTCACTTACACATTCTTGAATGAAAGTGGAGCAATATCAAATTCGTATTTAGCAAATTTGTGCCAGAATTATCTAATACACTGTTCAGAAATCTGATCTTCCTTAAGGGAATAGTCCTTTGAAGCAGCACAACTACACTTACGTGAGATTTCAACAATTTAAAGTGGATGACTAGGCTGACTTAAGTGGCCTAAGCATTAGTACACACTTCGTTCGATTCCTCACCATACTGGGAATTTATGTATGAACTCAGAGATGTCACTTCTTCAGCTTTCATTCTGCAGCTGTAAAATAGGGACACAATAATCTTGTCTGATATAAAGCAAAAAAGAACCCCCCCCCAAGTTAATCAGGTAAGATGGGGTTGTCATCATAAGCATAAGGAAAATCAAGAACATTTTACATTTGAAATCAGGGTTGCAAAAGTAAGATTATATGGCCAAGGAAGTTAGGCCACTGCTTTTACTCAGAGATGCTGGAGATGTTTGCTCTTTGCCTTGTGGAAATACAACTCAGTAAAGTGGTGGCAGATATGGTTTTAGCCACCAGTGAATTTAGTTCTTCCTTATGCTATTTGCAAATTACTTCTGAAATCCCATTCAGATTACAGAACATTAGGGGCATAAAAATGAGTGCACTGGGCTAGATCGAACGTCCATCTCACCAGTACCCTGTCTCTGACAAGGACCAGCAGAAGGTGTTTGACAAATAAGTATAAAACCAGATCAAATACAGAGCAGTTATACTTCCTGAATGCTTTCTTAGCTTTGACAACCTCTGGGGCTATCAGACCTTATGGGATTTTGTCATCTTTAACCCCAGCCAACAACTAGGACCACACAGCTGCTTGGTCACTCCACGCCCCCAAGCGGGATGAGGGAACAGAACCCTAAAAAATAACACAATTGAACTAGAATTCCTATTATTAAAAACCCCACAATGTTGACACAAAAGACATCTCAGAAACTTGGTAGAAGTAGCAAGCAGTAGGATCCTACAGAATCAGAATACGCAGACCCAGGCGACATATTATCCAGGCTGACACTACATTGTGCCAGTGAAAGACTGGTGCTATTTGTTACAGAAAATCTACAGTCAACAAAGTGAATAAGATAAATGCATATACAAACAGCATAGGATCCCTCTGTATTGCAACTGCATGCCTAACTGGAAGAAATACTCTGCATAAATATAAATGTGAATTAGAAAGTAACTTCAATATGCAAAGCAATATTAAAGGCCTAAAGACAAGTGTTAATAAGAGTGGGAAGCCTTTGTTTACCCTCATTATGTTTAGGAAAGGGTAGAAGAAAGATTAACTTTTTACTCATAAGTGACTCCTTGCTGAATTATATAGAGAGCACTTAAGTGAAGAAGCACCTCATGGTTTAGTACAGAGCAAGGTCTAGTTCATGACATAAATATCAAAAAGCTATTCTGTAACAGTGATAAAAATACTCTTAAATTCAGACACTTTTTTTACAAGTTGAAGGTCAAAACCATCTACCACATTGAATTTAAATTAAAAAATGAACTACATAGAATCATAAAGCTTTTGAAAACAAATGTAAAGGAATAGTTAAATGACAGAAACTGAGAGGAGGGGTGTATGGAGTAACTTTAAATATCCTGTTTCAGAAGCACAGAATACATCTACCACCTACAGAAAAACCAAGAAGGTCAAAAAGGCCAGCAATGTCAACTGCAGTGCAAAGAAGGCTTTCAAAAGTAAATGGATATGTCTCAGAAAAGGAAGCCATATGCTAAGCAGAAAATAGAGAAAAAAGCATAAATTCTGGCATTTTTTTATAAAACTATTATATGGGAGATCATGAAAGAGTTTGAGAGACTAGTTTCTAAAGAAATAAAATCTAATAAGAAAGCTTTTAAAAACATACAGAAAACAGTGAGATCCTCAGAGAGTCTAAAAGAGCAACAGCCTATTCATCAAGAGTGTTCAGAAAAATAAAATCAAAGCAAGAAAGCAAAATGAATAGTGTCAACCACGGAGAGGGTCAAAGAAGACCCTAAACTGTGCTGAAGACTAATCTCCAAAAGAATACATCAGGAGAAAACCTTTCGGAAGATAATGGACACAAGGTCAATTTGTTACTCTCTAAGACCTGATAACACTCACTCAAGAGTTCTGACAGATCTCAGATACAACAATGCTAGTGGTGGTGAAAAACTCGTCACCTAAATAAACTTGGTAGCTAGAGAAAGCAGAGTGGCATATGTGACTAACTTTAAAAAAAGGCTGCAGGACAGAGCATGGGAAATAAGAAACTAATCAGTCTGACTTCATATCTAGGCCAACTGGTAGAAATATAATAACAACAGAATTAGTAAATACGTGGAAAATATAATGGGAAAAGTTAATACGGCTACTGTAAGGGAAAGTCATGCTTCATAATCTGTTAGAGTGCTGAATTTCTAAAAAGAAAAGTCGAAACTTTATCACCAAAAGCAAAATAAATCAAATAAATCCTTTTAATTTCTTTTGAACTTTGGAGCAACAGTTGATGGAGAGGGTTGAGAAGACAGGAATAAAGGAGAAGGAGGTTAAAATTGTAGCTGATAGATCTCTTGTGCCTAGGACTGATACCATCCACAGAATGATGTACTGAACACCACAGCAAGGGGCCTCATGTGAAGACGAGCAGGTTCAACCTCACACCTGGAGGAGAAGTGGCATGTTAGGGTCAGCCTGGATTGCTGCAGAGGATCAAGTTTATTGCACAGACAGATGGTGACTGTGAGCTGCAGTCCAACCCCTTTTCACTTGACTTGAGCTATCAGGACAGACTGATAGCAGGGCAGCTGAGAGGGTGAGATGGGGCAGAGTATGGGAGACGTATTGCAAATGAATGGAGCTGTAAGAATACAAAGATTAATTCTGTTCTTAAACCAGCTGAATGGTGTCTTGGAAAACCAGATTCTATTCCTATGTGTGCCTGTGATGTTAAGTAAATCACTTAAATTAATCTTTTACAAGTTTTATGTTTGTTCTAGATACTTATGAGGGGTACCATAAAAAAGTCAGGAAGGAGATTAATAGTTTTGTCTTCGTAGCAAAACTTGAATACTGTGCAATAAATAATGTACAGGGATGACATACTGTACAATAAAGAGAAAATAAACTGACTAGTGGCTTATTAAAGTGAGCTCTAGCTGCTTTTTGCACTAAGTGATGACAGACTTTGGGAAGGAATATTATGTAATCATGTAATTAAAAACTGAATCATGATGTATATTCTTAATTGTCTTTTCACTGGCAAATTCAATTCTAAGTTTTCTGGCTTTTAGATACATTATTTTAAAATCTTACTTAAAATCTCCTAGACATTTTATGTATTTTTACTTTGATTAATTCATATTTAAACACATTTACCGAACCAGCACGAACACCAAGTATTTACATATCATTTTACATTTTAGAGTACACGGCAAATATTAACTAATTAGTCTTTCCCCCATAATCTGAAAGATAAGTAATATTATTTTTCTTATCAAGTTCAAGAAAAGGAATTAAGTCATACTTAAGAAGGACACATCCCAAAAGGGCTTATTATCTAGGTGTGATTTCTGGCCTAAATATATTCTCCTTCTTTCCTTGAAAATCATTCAGTACTTCATCATTTGAAAATGCTCTGGGCCTCAAGCTTTATAGCCATTAAAGGCAGGGAAAAAATGCAAACAGGAGGATGGCAATACTTTTGAGAGCATTATAGTTTCACCATTTTTCAATCAATCAATGTATTTTACATTAACAGTTTGAATTACTTGATTCCTCTCTTGGAATGAGCTTTTAATTATAGATGTCAAAAATTTTTCAGTGGAGCGATACAGATCTATTCCTGTATAGAAATGGTCTTGATTAAAACATAACAATTACTTCACAATCCTCCCTCTCCTTACAGTCCATTTTTCTTTAGTGGAGAATTCAAAATATCATTGAATTAAAACTCTCTCTGCTTTATCTTCTGAGATAAGACAACCAATATTTCAGTATAATAGTGCACAGTCACTATCAGCAGTGAGCCTGTGATACCATCACTTTTACCCCACAGGAAACCTTTTCTGTTCTAGACACTTAATCAGTTGAACAATCATTCCACTAATTCCATATGATTCAGCTCCAAGAACTGACTTCTTACCTCCTTTCACCTTAGGCATTTTTAATACATGAAGCACTTCCTGTAACACTAATTTTTTAGATAAAATACCAAAGGGGAATACATTCAACAGTACCGCATCTTTGGAGAGAGGCTACTCTTTAAAGCAACATTTCAAAAGCATAAATACAAGGGATCAGCATCAGCCAGCTTGGACATCTCTATACATCATGATGATGTATAATGCACATACCAATATGCCCGTCATCCAAACTGGTACGTCCAATGGCAAGGGGCTGTCCCCTGGTTAAATATCCACTTGGGGCATGGAAACAGACTGCAAGTGTCACCATGGTGCCACACTGCATGGCAGGTCTGGTGACTTAGGCAGAAGTTTTACTCTGGCCCAGCACCACATTCATGTAGTTATGCTGCTGCCAGCAGCTGAGGGACTTTCATTTTTTTTTTTTTTAATTCTATTTATGTCTCTTACTTGAGTGTGCTTTACTGCTATTATGGAGACAGGATCCCTACCAGGCTAACAAGATTTCTGGCTGACACAGTGGCAAATGCTGCAAGCAGTGGCCTCTCATCATTCCTTTATGTTCACCAGTTCCAGAGTGGGCTGCTAAAACACAAAGTCTTGCTGCTGCCATTTCATAAGCAGAAGTGTAGAACTTTAAAGGGGTTTATGAATCCAAAATGCTCAGTTTCACAGAAAAGCCACAGGATTTCATATCTTAAAGTCTTCAGAGAGTTGATTTGTGCTCCTAACTCATGCAGACATTATAAAAATTTTACTGTAAGATTATCAACATAATATTGCTTATCATACATCTCAGCCATTTTCATTTTGGGTCATTTTACCTCTTGAGACTGGCAAGGAGAAAAATGAATAACATTGATTTGGTCTTCTCAGTTTGTGTCCTCAAAGACTTTCTGACCATCCCAAAATCAACTCTTAGATCTCCAATTTCACTTATGTGAGCTGATTAATTGAAATCCAGTATTTATATTTCTTTGTGGCAGAAAATGCCTGACCTTTTAACTTATTTCAAGTTCGAAATACATACTGATATTTAACCCTCCAACAGCAAAACCAGTATTGATTTCCATACTGAATTCTATAAAGATGAATTTAAAGTAACTATATAATATTCTCATTTGTGCCAGTGCCTTGGGAAGCAATATTAGCTTGATGCATTCTACATACTCAGTGAGTATACATGAAACATATAATCTCTAAATCCACAAATGAGAAGTGTGTAGAAAATGAACACAACATCCATCCTGGGGTGCACCAAACACAGCATCACCAGCTGGTCAGAAGAGCTGATTGTCCCTCCGCATTCAGTGTTGGTGCAGCCTCACCTGGAGCACTGTGTGCAGTTCTGGGCCCCACCATTTCAGAAGGATGTGAAGGACATTGAATGTGTCCAGAAAAGGGCAACAAAGCTGGTGAAAGGGCTGGAAGGAGTGTCCTATGAGGAGCATCTGAAGACTTTGGGATGTGGAGAGGGAGGTGCTGAGCTCTTCTCCCTGGCATCCAGTGACAGGATGTGTGGGGATGGTTCAAAGCTGCACCAGGGCAGGTTTAGACTGGACATCAGGAAGCATTTCTTTACCGAGAGGGTGGTCAGACACTGGAACAGGCTTCCTAGAGAGGTGGTCAATGCCCCAAGCCTGTCAGTGTTTAAGAGGCATCTGGGCGATGGCCTTAACAGCGTGCTTTAACTTCTGGTCAGCCCTGAAGTGGTCAGGCAGTTGAACTAGATGATCAATGTAGGTCCCTTCCAAATGAAACAGTAATTCTATTCTATTCTATTCTATTCTATTCTATTCTAGTCTAGTCTAGTCTAGTCTAGTCTTAAACTAAGAGAAAAATAATATTCAAGAAAAAATAAGGGGATGGTTATTTGGCACATTAGTTTCAATGTAATGGTTCAATGTAAAATAACTAAGTTGTCTGGGTGATATTTTTCAAGAATTGAAAGAACATAGTATTACAACAACAGCTGATGTACCTAGAAGATGGACAAAACCAGCAAACTGTGGGTGAAAGAAGACTATAATCCAAGCACCACAGATTTCCCACATATTAAGACCTCTATTTGCTATTTCATGCATGAAGTAGGCAAATGTTGGTGACTTTGCTCCTCCTTGCACAGATTAAAGCACAGCCATATATTTATGTAAAAGCTACAGATACCTTCCTCTCCGGTGGTTTGTACACAAGGTCAGAATGGTCAAGATGAGCTCTCCAGTTACATTTGTTTTATGTGATTGTCATTTGGGGTTTCAAGCATGAGAAAATGGCTTTTTGGTAATCTTGGTCCCCAAATCTGGAGACTCAAGCAAGCGTCTTTAGCCCTCAACTCACACATTCAACCTCTACCGTGTCCTGTCTGTGGACCCTTGCCAGTACGGTCCCTTTCAGTGGTGCTATGGTTTGCTCTTAAAGTATAATATGGAATCACAAAATGGTTTAGGTAGAAAGGGACCTTTAAAGATCATCTAGTCCAACCACCCTGCCAAGGGCAGGGACATCTTTCACTAGGTTATGAGCAAAAAGATTACATAGCTCTGGTTTTAAAATTATTATAATTACATGACTATCTAAATTGACTTTCATAGAATATTCAAAACAATTTCTAAATGTCTTTTACAGTGTCTTAATTTCTGCCTCACATTGTGTGATAGTCAACCATCTGACAAAATACTGCTGTGGCCTTCAACCTCAATTGTTTTGTTCATTTTGATGGTGTTTCACATCTTCTACCACAAAAACACCAGTAAAGTCATGCTTTTTGAAACTACTTTGAAGAACAATAAAAACATGTTCTTACTTGTTTAAGTTTCTTCAGATCTTCATCAAGTTCCAAGTTGTCCAAAATAACAGCAACAAACAAGCTGAGCAGAATCTACAAAACAATTGCAAATTATTTGTTAAAGCTTGTCTTATTTTTCTTAAGAAATGAAATAACATGGAAAAATAAGGGGCCTACTGATGTAAATGACTCTTTACTTTGATGTCTGTTTGACATTACTTTTGACATCACTTGCTACTGTATGTCTGCTCGCCATTTTTGCAAGTAGTAAATTGTTTTTTATCTTCTACTACAATTACTATATGAATTTTAAAATTTGAATTCTAGGTTTTATGATGAATGCATTATGTGTGTTTAACAATATACCCTTCAAAATGTATTTCACAAGAAAGGAAAATTAAATTAATCAGAAATACAAAAAAAGAAAGAGCAGAATCCTAAAACAGCTCATAAAGCTAAGGTGCTTTTCAATTAAAGACTGAATTTTTAGCACAGAGGCCACCTAACATTAGTTTACTTTATGGACTTGCTTAATGCTCAGAGCACCTCAGAGAGGCTGAGAAAGTTGGGGTTCTTCAGCCCGGAGAAGACAAGGCTCCAGGGAGACCTTATTGCGGCCTTTCAGTACTTAAAAGGGGCCTATAAGAAAGATGGGGACCGACTCTTTAGCAGAGCCTGTTGCAATACGATAAGGGGTAATGGTTGTAAACTAGAACAGAGGAGATTCAGGCTAGACATGAGGAAGAAGTTTTTTACGATGAGGATGGTGAAACACCGGCCCAGGTTGCCCAGAGAGGTGGTAGATGCCCCATCCCTATAGACATTCCAGGCCAGGCTGGATGGGGCTCTGAGCAACCAGATCTAGTTGAAGATGTCCCTGCTCATTGCAGGGGCGTTGGACTAGATAACCTTTGAAGGTCCCTTCCAACCCAAACTATTCTGTGATTCTATGGTTCTATGATTCTACCTCTGTGCAAAGTGTTAATAGCTAACTCCACTTTGAAAGAAAAGTAACCTGCCTCATTATTTGCATGCATTGGGGGCCACAGTATAGGCAACTCATGCACTTTCATTTACTATACATTAAATATTGTGTAGATATGCCTCTAAGAGGAGAGAATCCTAGGGGGAAAAAGTATATATCATATTATTATAGTTTCCTTGCGTAGAGGTACTGACCAGATGCCCAAGAAGCTGAAAATGTGACTGATATAGCTGAGAAGGAGACAAAACTAAGAGAGCATGGATGTAGGCGAGGGACTATACCGTGTTCAGCATGTATCCTCAGGCAACTTACATCTCAAGGCAGTAAATTTGTATATACATAGCTTTAGGCAACTCACATCTCAGGCAACTTACATCTCAAGGCAGTAAATTTGTATATATTATACATAGCTTTACAGCTGTCAGCAACTGTCAAGGTTTTAGTTGCTGAGGTTCAAGGCAAACATCCTCAAACATACTGAGCTCCTAGAGATATCAGAAGGAATCCAAGCTCTTTTAAAAGAATTACAGGCCTAAAATATTTTTGTGGTCTTGGACCACTGAGTGACAAATAGAGCAGACATTTCTGCCCACCGCTGTTGTAAATGAAGTGTAAGTTTACCTGTCATTCAATCGCACCAGATAATTATTTCCCACTTACATGGAAGATGAAATTTAAGTAGCCTAGTACACCAGACAAGGAGTTTGGAACTCATCTATTCCAACACAGATGTCTGCATCTGAGCTGGGTGCCTGGACCTTGTTCCAGAGCAGGATTCTCTTTCCCTCTATGAACTATAAAGGTACAGAAGACACAGGAAGGAGTCTTGGCCACAAATTTAGAAAATGCCATTGTTTACAAAAAGAAATGTTCTTTTTAATAGGTAAGTGACTTTAGCAAGAGGTAGAATTTCATGCAGCTGCTCAAAAAGGCATATTATATATGCCACATACTCAAACTACCTCACATAGTTTTCAGTGATCTGACTACTATGAACAGTAGAAGTTAACATGGCCTTCAGAATCGCAAAGACAGAATGCTGATGAAATACACCATCCCTGGCACAAACTACTTTGATCCCTAATTGCTGATGAACAGTTTTATTATCATTCTGTCAGGATTTTACAATATGGTATAATATACTTTATACGGTACTCCAGTACCTGCAGCTCAGAGCATACTAGTTAAGCAAGTACAGTTCCACATGAAAAAAATGTATAGTACTCATTAAATAGTGCTTCTGCTTCATGCACAGATGTGTATTAAGGCATCTAGACTTTCATTAACTCCCCTTTCACTGTCTTTCAACAAGAACGAAAGATGATGTACCACAAAAATTAAATGCAAACTTGGTATTTGTTTAATGTCCTCCGCTGCCATCTCAACTAATAACAGTCCTCACTTCCAACAGAGGTTTTGTTTTTTTGAGCTTCAACTTTTCTTTGCTTTCTAATGTGAAACCTATTCATTTCTTTCCAAGGCTCTACAGTCTCCTTTGCCAAATGCCTGCAATTATCACTTCTCAATTCTAATCCTCCCCCCTCTTCTGTCTGGTGAAAGTAATTTCTTCACTTCACTCTTGTTATTTAGCGATGGTGGTTTATTCTTAGAACTCTTCTTTTGGTTTTAGGAACCCAATCGTTTTCCTCCTCCTTTACCAATTCCACATTATTTTCTTTCCTTAAGCAGCTTTTGCTTGCAGACAACTGTTCTACTTAGATTTTCTCTTCCAGGGTCTGAGGAAGATCTTAGAAGTGAAAACAACAACTTCGTCAGTCCAGGTATTCTGCAAAGTTGTCTTTGCAGAGTTTCTTCATCCATGTAAAATTTGCATAGGTGAATGAGAAGAAATGTGCTCACTTCAGAAGCGAAGCAAGGACTGTGTACTTAAATGCAAATTCCCCGTAAAAGGACTGAGTATGGCATACTGAAAAGTGACTTCACTCCTAGCAAAATAAACGTTTTGAGTAAACAAATGGAAAAGTCCCAGATGACTCTTTAAAAACATGAAACATAAAGCAGCATACTAAAATTGCTCTTACAGCTCAGTTACTTCTCAAGGTGTGAATTTCTAGCACAGAGGCCACTTGACACTGATTTAGTTTACGGACTTGCTTAACACTCATCTAAGAGATAAATATGTATTCCAGTTCAGGCAAAGTTCTTGGTGAAAAAACAGAAAAACAGCAGTAAGATTCTCTAACCCGTAACTGCTTTCAAATCCATGACTAAAATCCACTTCCCTTTTGCTTTCTGTCCCCACTTCCCAAGGAGTTTTAAAGATCCCTTTAGCATTAAAATTGCTTTTCCAGACCCCAAGGACTCCTCTGACCCTTGCAAGCAAATTACATGTCCTATACATCTGCTGATACGTACATTTGTTTGGCTTAGACTTTAATTTGGTTAAGCAGCTCTAAGAGTATCAAATGCCCTTTAATGCCATTTATAAAGTGGTCAAGATTTCAGTTCATATGAAAGAACCCACTGCACCCACAATTTGAGTCTGACTATTCAGTCTTTAGAAGCGAAACAGGACATATTGTAAAGTAAAAGATGGAAGCTGACAGAGATTGTGTAAATCCAGTTAGGACCTTACGTAAGTAGATAACTGAACAAAGAAAGAAAATGGAATCAATAAAGTGAAAATATGAATAAGTGCCTCAAAAACTGCAGTGAATGCGAAATACAAAATAAGCAAAAGTAGGAGTGAATTAAGGATGGCTAAAATGGTTATTCCCCTGATGGTGGTATTTGCTCTGTGTTGGTATTCAAAACACAGTACAAACCCATTACTCATATAAGATATTCAAAAATTGTTTTCCTTACTGTTTTCTCTATGCAAAATTGTAATCATCCCATTTAAAATGCATACAGACAGGCATATAGGCATAATCCCCATTGTCATTCACCTGCAGGAACCTTTTTATTAATTCTCATCCTTTTATTGCTAGATATACTATATCATATATTTTCCATGCATTGATTTTGCATTAGACAACAGGAAAGCAGTGATTTTTAGTTAAGAGCTTGCATCCTGAGGCTTTACACTTCTCACTTTAATTACTGCTGCAAAGAGAATGCAATGGAAGTTGAGGAAACGATTCCTACATGATAAATAAAAGCACTTGTTTCACTATGCAATCAGAACTGTGAAGGTACAAGACAGTTAACAATTATATTATTAGTCTAGCAGTGTGACTTGGATCTTATGAAGAACATCACCTCACAACAAAACAAAGGCTCACTGCCTTGTGCCACATGGCTGAAGGGGAAATTCTACCACATCAAAGAACTAATCCTAAAGCCCTCTATGCTGAAAATGAGCACCGGAATTAGTTTTAACTAGCTGAGAAAAAATAATACAAGAGCTATGAGAATAATTCAAAACAAAGAAAAGCACAGCACATTTGCAAGGCAAAACTTACCAGAGTAGCAAAAAGATGATATAGTATAAAGTAAATGGCAACTACTGGTGCCCACATATGTCCTACAGCATTCAGTGTTTGATCCATGACATCCACCCATCCTTCCTGTGTGAGAATCTGAAACATTGACATGAATGCCTGCAAGAATCACAAACATATTAACAATTCACAAATTATTTCAATGTGATTTTACAGACACATACCTCAAATTGATTTAACAGAGCAGAACACCTCTTTTGTTTGTTTAATCTTAATAAACAAATGTATTTCAATTTTTAAAGTCAGGTGAAATGCTATTCCAGAGCTAAAGGAGAAATAAATAGCTTAACCTTTGACTGAATCGTAATATGCACTGTGATTCTGTGTAATTGGAGAGGGAGATGTCAAGTTTATATTACTAATATTAACTACAGGCGAGTACTTTGCTAGGGCTCCTTATCAAGTTTGCAGAGTTTTTCAAACAAAACAATGTCTTCTCTAAGCAGTTACTCCCAATGCAAACAAGACCCTTAAGATTACAGGCACGCCCTTCAGGGAGTCCGGGCTGTGATTTCTACCCTCCAGCGTAGGGTAGAATCTACTCCAGAGCAGACTGTCCACATGCATGCATATAGCACTTGGTCCCCATGGCCACAGCACATCATTAACATTTGGTGACAAGGACTTGGACCACTGATAAGGATCCTATGACTAGAGCTTTTTCTCCTCTGTCCGTTATAATTAGTACATATTTTAAAGTACAAAAATTGGATCATGTTACCTCTAGATCATGTTCAGAGGAAGAACTGTGCATTTTTACCCTGTTAGGGTGGTCCCAAACATTTATCTGCTAAGGGCTTTGTAAAAAATTTGGCTGCTGGCTCTCACAAAAAACCCCCACATCAGAACCCAGAGTGGTTTCTTATTGCTCCCGTGTTCTGTGGCACTCTGAAGCAGACAGAAGCCTAAACACACTGTTAGGCTAAGACCAAGGAGTTTGAGAGCTATTTTTACAGTTGTATTCAGAATTAAATCACACAAATCAAATTTTCAGAGATGGTTAAGCCTACAAGTCCAAATCACTCACAAGCAGTGAAGTTAAGGTGTACACAGAACAGATCAAGGCATCCAAGTGAGCAAATGCACATACTGGCAGACGAAGTTAGACTTAAGACTTACTGCATCAGCAACATCTTGACCAAATGTAATGTCCCCACCTTTCCTTTGAACACACAGATCCCACAGAGAACAAAGGCCAGCATAAACTAGAAGCAGCAGAGAAAATTGCTTGCAACTACTGTTCTGTAAATCCTTTATGTCAGCTAAAATCTCTACTATGTCATGTGTTAGGAGAGCCCAAATGCAGGGGCTGGAATTTGCAGTGCCCTCCACTTGCATGTTCCTGCCAGTAACCTCGGCCTTAACTAGCATGTTGCTGACCTGTGGCCAGATCCTCCCCTAGACCTGACCCCTGACAACCAGGGGTGGGTGGGTGGGTGTCACGAGGATGGAGCCAGGCTCTTCTCGGTGACAACCAACAGTAAGACAAGGGGTAATGGGTTCAAGCTGGAACACAAGAGGTTCCACTTAAATTTGAGAAGAAACTTCTTCTCAGTGAGGGTGACGGAACACTGGAACAGGCTGCCCAGGGAGGTTGTGGATTCTCCTTCTCTGGAGACATTCAAAACCCGCCTGGACGCCTTCCTGTGTAACCTCACCTAGGTGTTCCTGCCCTGGCAGGGGGATTGGACTGGATGATCTTTCGAGGTCCCTTCCAATCCCTAACATTCTGTGATTCTGTGAACCACACACTGCACAAAATTACAGACTCTTGTTAGCGACTTCTTTCCTTACAAAAAGTCTTTATAAGAGTCCTGAAAAAAAAACCCAAACAGAACACCAACGAGTGTTACCTAGCTCTGCAAAATACCTCAAGTCTCTCCCAATGCAAAACCCGCAGAGAAGGAAACATTTGAGATCTTTAGCCCAGGAGATGCCTTCTGCGGCCAGAGGAGCGTGCCTGAAACACGCAGGAAATTCAGCCCCTATACAGCTGCCAGAGGTGCTTGAGGGTGAAGAAGACAACCACGCCATTGGTGCCCAGCACCGCTCCTCAGCTTCCCTTCGTGACAGGGAGGTGAAGCTAAACCAGGCAGTCGCTGTTTCCTGCACTCAGAGCATCCCTGGAGCCAGCGACGGTCGCACCTGACTGGTGTGAGACTCCTTGCTGACATACAAGGTGGGCACTACATTAGGTAATACACCCCACTGCTGGCTTTAAAAACACCTGAGAGACTGGATAATTGAATCAGTGCAGTATCCGTTCTTCTAAATCACACTATATTACTATAGTTTATTGTTTTTAAAAAATATGTATCTTAATTAATTCCTCAAGGTATAAAGACACTTCCAATACTATCTTGTAGACCTCTCATTAATACAAGTACTAGATTAATTTGGAAAAGACCTTCTTCTAACATCATAAAAATCTAATCTTCCACTTAAAACAGCTGTCCATAAAGCATATAGTTACATAAAATAGCCTTTCAGCATAATTTAAACATGTAAATATAACACTAAAGTCCAGTATATGACAAAGCATTAGTTTTAAGAAAATACGGCACTGCACAATGAGTATATACTTCGCACCTAGCAATCTCCTTTGGAGCAAGTTATTTTTAGTTGAAAGGTATACTTTCCACTGTTTATTTTAAAATTAATTTGAAATGCAACTAGCTGACAGAATCAACATCTGTGAAGATGAGACTTAGAGATTTATGCAAATGCTGATCTTCTGAATTAATTTGTGTTATAGAAAAGACTGTCAATTTCTTTGAGTATTTATACCCTATTACTTAATGAGCTGTTTTGATGATGGAAGCCAAACTATCTTTTTATTTATAGAGGAAGATTGGCAAAGGTCCAGTGGAACATCCAAGACCAAGTGCCAGTTCTGATATCTTGTCCAGCTATTACAGGGGTGATATCAGACAAATGACTACTTACAGTTATAATGTTCTTGACTTGTAACTGCTGCTTGTCTGAAAAATACTATGGGCCAAATCTCAACAGCTTCGTTCATGGAAGCAGTCCTACAATCAGTGGGATTACTTCTGCAAACTCAGTTAACAGGACTTAGGCCAATGTTGTGAAATGTTTGCAATCTGTTCTACCTGTGTAAACTAAGCTTTTTCTCCTAACAAAGCCATGACTGCCCAATAACACCCTGAGAAAAGAGTAGCCACCCTGTAGCAACATGGCAATGACACTGAGATTGTAACTGCATCAGAGAATTAAGACTACATTGTTCAACTCTTTAAATGGATGATGCTTAGGCTGAACTAACATTTCACAACTTGAGTTTTCTCCAGGCTCAAGGCTAGGAGTAAAGTCCTGGTTTTGCTGAAGACTGAGGGATTTTTGCTGCTGAGATCAGTTGGGCCTGGCTTTCATCTTGTGTTGACCCATTTAAAAGAACAGCAGCATTCCCAGCTTTGTAACTTGAGACACTGAGTAGTCAACACATGGCCCCAAACCTCAAGAGAAACCAGGGCATGGAAGTCAGAGACACTTACAATGTGCTTTGTTTTCCACACAGTGAATTTTAAAACTTCTTAGCAGCCATCTTACACCGATGCCTTTGAACAGACGCCCCCCTCCCATTCCTTCTTCAAGGGGTCCAGCTGTCCCCTGTCCTCAAGGCTCAACAGGCACAGCCCGAAAAGACATGTAGAAACAGAGACGGCGAATGGCTAAAAACAGTATAGGGAACATCTATATTTTCATACTTAGCATTAGAGAGAAAGCCAGACCATTTGGGAAGTTGCAATGGCCGAAAGAAGGGTGAAATTTGTAGCCATGGCAACACCGAGCTTGTGCCTATTGACTGTTGTCAGGAAACCATGTGAAAACATGCAATTTAGAGGCATTAGCAGAAGGAGGAGGTCTACTTGTTCCAAAACCCATACTGTGCCTTCTTATAAAGCACTTACAGTTTCAAAATGATTTTAGGTTGTCTGTTTCAGTGCAGAAAGCACTTTAATGTACAAACTCAAAATTTAGCCTCTATTGTCACCATTTTCATGTGCTTGTCCTCTCTGTGTTTGTAACTGAAAAAGTCCACAGCAACAGTCCTGGCCATTTTAGGTTTGCTCTTCTTTGGAGATAAGCTCCTAAAAATTTATCTTGGCAAATTCTGCTATTGCAGACCTCATATCACCTCCCATGTGATATAGTAATGCAAGCACGTCTTCAGTCACGTTTTAAAAATAATACGTTCCAGGCAAACCCAAAGTTCCGTATTTTATAATTGTCTTATTGTAAACAGATTCAGTGGTCTTTATTCAGAGCAGACAACACGAGTAGGAATCCCCCAGCCTTTGCTAGGCAAGACACACTCCTTCGGAGGGACACCATCACTCATACCATCAATCACAATATTTGAGTACACAGTTTTTGAGTATACAATTTTCACAGACTCTACTAACCTATTAAGAGATGCTTCACTAAAAAACTGCTAAAAAAAAGAGAAACAACATACCGTAAATTATACTTCTGAAATATTCACAACAAGGCGAATAGGTATACAAATAAGCAGTAACTAAAAAATGAGGAGAGACTCTTGCTTCTAGCTATCCTATAAAAAGTATTAAAAATCTTTCGGTTCAGTATTGCTGGAATACTCCTTTATTACCGGTAAAGGGTCTTCTCTTTTTCCAAAACTTAAGTCAGAAAATAGAAAACAAGTTTGGATATTTTCTGTTTGTAAAAAACTGTATAATTTCCTGGAGAAAATATTTTCTCACTCTTCGAAAATGTATTTAGTGTATACATGTATCTGTTAAAATTCAATATGATAGAAGCTCTTATTGAAGCTTAAATGGCCTTAGATTGAAATGCTCAAAATAATTTAAAACTTTACTAACATCTTGAGATATCTTGGCAATGTTTTACTGCAAACGGATCTTTTTCAGATACTTGTATCAATTTACCTAGTTAAAATGTGCAAATGGTTGTGAATCTGTCTTATTTTAATTATACGACAATAAATATTTCAGGACTTTCCCTGCCATTTTTTATAAATAATAATTCTAAAAAAAAACCCTCCACGGTGATTTCAAACTTGCAGTTCGAAGTTTTTTCAGGAGCTATACATGGGAGCTGGGCACACAATATAGTGGTAGTATCACTCAATTTAGAGATAGAGGTCTGGCTTCATTAGAAAAGCTTACGTTTTCTTCAGCATTTAAAAAAATGAATTATACTAAATTCTTTATGATCCTACTGGCAGCTTTTGTAAGCACATTTTCCAGAACAGAAAGCACGGTGTTACACTATTCCCTGTGGGTGGGTGTTTTTGTCTTACATTTGATGGCGAGCTTCCCATACATCAAGTTCAGGTTGATAATTACAAATTGTTGCCTGGCTGCTTTGTTTGCTAAATGCGTGACCCTTGAGGCTGTCTTATTCATTGTTATTTAATTGCTCCAACCAATGCACTTTCACTAAAATAGATACATTGGATAACCAAGCTGCAATGACAGAAAGAAATAAATTGTCACTGGAATCAATCCATGTACACTCAGTCTAATCCATTATTAAAGAAATGGCAGTATTTTCATTCAGAACAGTGTGCTTCAATAAATACATTAGCTCCAATTTCCACTGATTTTCAATGTTCTGTTCTGAATTAATGCAATGCCCACAAATATCTATTATGTATACCCAAAAGGCAAACATTTTGTCAATCAAGACAGGTTTTATAACCCTGTGTAAAACAAGCATTCCTGTACAAATCAAGAACAAACACTTCCATAATATGAAGATATAAATCATGTGTAGACAGGTCTTATATAAATTTTGTGACTAATATTCATGATTGTGCACATGAAGCCTCTTTCTGTAACATTCTAGAGTACCATTAAGCCATATGCTTTGTTGTGTCATCATCAGGGTGCATATGTGAAATTTCTCTATACTTCTTCGACAGCAGAAATAGAATACCTCACCCAGAGAAAGACAAACTTCACTACTCATGGACTACAGGAAGAAAATACAATTCTGTTATCTACACATATGGAGATAAACTGCTCCATCATTCTCAGAAGGAAAGAAAGATCCCTAATACAATAACAAATATGATAGAATCGTAGAATCATAAATAATTTAGGCTGGAAAAGACCTTTAAGATCATCGAGTCAAACTGTCAACATGACACTGCCAAGTCCACCATCAATGGTAAAAAAATATCAATCATAAGAAAATAAAAACAAGCAATGAGAAATTAATGTTTTTTATACTTGCCCGTGGAAAGGTTGTAAATCTATCCAGTTCTTCCACAAAGCAAAACATCTGTAAACTGATTGCTGACATTACGATTAAAAGGCTGGCAGTAAATACCACCAAACTCCCAAGTTTTTTTCCTGGTCCAAATATCTTATACACAAAATCCTCTAATGCAGGAGAAATCTTTATGAGCCGAACTACTCTAAGAACCTGCAGAGAAAGAGAAAATACAACTGTATTAATTATTAGATTATCACATTAATCAATAACTTTTCACAGGATCAGACACTTCAAGGCCAAAAAGGGACCTGCAGCCTTGTAGGCCAGTAGATATCAGGTTGCTACCGCTTGTAACAGACCAAAAGCTGTCGGTTAGGTTAAGAATACAAGCCCTTGAACCTGTCAGGTTTTGTCTGTACGTATCTTGGCTTGCCTGGATTTTTTTTTAGCTAGCAACAGCAGTTACCCAGTGACTAGGTAACTGTAAACCTACTTTGCTTTTTGCCTAGCTATTTATGATTGCGTGGTGTAACGCTTATTGTTACAAATCTCTTTTTTTCCAACATATAGTAATAACGAGCTGTAATTTTGAACAGAAAGATATCTATGACCCTTTCATAAAATCCAGCATCAAGATGTACAGGTACAAGATGACAGCAGAGGCCTCGAGAGTACAGGCACAGGAGGATACTCAAGGCCGTCACCAACTCAGCAATCATGAAGTCATCACAGAAATGCAACTGGGTAAAGCTGTTTTGGGGTAACAAAGGGAACAAAGAGATAAACAAAACACACCACAGATAGTAAATCTGAATGTAATGTGTAATTACAGTGCAATGAAGGTTTACAGTGTGTTACCACACACACGAATAGTTTCAGGCAGAGGTGAAAATACATCAGTCTAGATTTAGCAATCGAGAATCTACTGCAGTACTAGGTAAATTGCTCCAGTTTGATTACCATCACTGTTAAGAAGTCATACTTATTCTAAATGGACAGGGTCCTGAACAGTCTTTGAAGAAAGCTCTGCTTTGAGGAGCAGGCTAGGTGAGATTACTTTCAAAGGCCACTTCCAACCTAGGTTTTTCTGTGACTCTATGTTATTTGTTGCACCAGGTTACATATTCACATAAAGAACTGCCAACTCTTCTTCCACAGGTCATCTTTCCATTTCAGTGACCCAAGGCAAAATTGCTTGGCATTGAGTGCCATATAATCTAGAAAGTTTGGTACATATTTTGCTATTTCATACTATATACAACAAGGGAAATTTTGGGTGGCATTTCTCAGTATCAGAGGGCATGGCATTTTGTGCCACTGACATATTTGATATATTTGACGTACAGAGTGTTTCGAAAAGATGTTTGGGGCCTACCTTTTTGAAACACCCTGTATACTGTTTTGAAATCGGGCTCATCTCTTTGAAACACCCTGTATTTGACACCTCTCAGTATTAGTAGCCACTGCAGAACTGTGATTGTGTGTGGAACTCCTGACCCATTCGCTGCTGAGTGCACCTTGGAAAAGCTGCTGACAGCTCTGGTTCTCCTACTTCTGCCACTAATGGTGGCACAGTGACACGAACATCAGTATCAACAGGAGGCAACGGCAGCAACAGTAGTTGCTGGAGACAACAGACAGCAGCATATGGGGAAAATAAGATTCCGCAGTTCTTACAGAGAAAAATACTCCCTAGCCCAAAGTATCACCTATATTTCCACAAGAATCATATTGAAACTGAAAGGTAGGAATTACAGTGCAATTATAGGCTGACCTTATGTGCAAGTCAAATGCAATTACTGTGCTGCTTTTGGAGAGAAAATAAGTTTGACAGAAATTATTCACAGAAAGAGTTCACTGTACCTTGTAGCTTGCTAATAATGTACACCTTTGCATTTTGCCTGAAACTCATCTCCCTGCCTATCTGCCACGTAGGCAGAATATGCTAGTCATCTAGGCTTTACTGCCAAAGGGGAGAGAAAGCCAACTTAAGAGAGCAACTTTTTCCAAACATACCAGATCCCTTGTGTGAGATGGGATGAACACTCATTGTCTTCAGTAAAAAAGGGTCCTAAATACAGAGGTTACACTAAATAGCTTGACTTTCACAATGTTACAGCATGGTGAGATAAAGCCCTTTCTTTCACATTGGTGCTGTGATCACATTACCTATAGTCTGAGTCCATGAAACTGGTTACCAAGGCAGTAACAGTGAGATGAATGATATTTCCAAGTACTATGAACATGTAAACATGATGTCTTCTTACTTATAAGATCTACTCACAGTGTAAACGTTAACTCTGTTCCCACCAATACTAGCTTCAACACTCATCCCAATGGGGTGAAGTTGGTATTCTGAGCTGTGTTTTAGATAAACTATTATCTGCCTTACTTTTTCCCCCCTTCCTTTGGAGAACTTTAATTGACCTTCAAGCAGCACATTAATCTTATTGACACTATTTGTTTTATTCATTTATTTTCATTTATTTTCATTAAGTGACAAATTGAATCTTGCAAAAGTACACTCTAATGAACAGTTATGCATTCTATGTAATTGGATTGCAAATTGTATTACATTTTAAGAGCTGTAGAAGGTGTGCTATTTGGATTAAATATAAAAATATGTTAAAAAGCAAATCAAGATAGAAAATATGAAAGAGGTGCCACAGCTTTTTACAAAGAATGGCTGCATCTCCTAAAAGGGATATTTATTCAGAAAATGACTCAGCAATCTTTTCCCCAAGCACAGATACAATACCAATTCTTCAGTCCAGTATAGGTCAAATTCAGTTTAAATCTCTCACTTTTCTGCCAGTTCTTTACAGATCTCTGCAATAATATGCAAATTCTGTCATTTTTCCACTGATTTTGTGCTCTACAGATTATAGCCACGGAGTGGTGTTTTGCTGTAGTCTTTCACACAGGGCTTTGCGAAGTGTTTTGAATGAACGTACAGCAAAAGGAATGGGTGGGAGGGTGGACAGTAGCCAATATAGTGAAGAGTGAATGATGTGTTGGCAAACGGTAATGATAAAGACCAACAAATAATGCAGATGGAAATATATGGTAAGGAAGACCAGACAAGCCAAGTGATATTTCTGCTCGCTATCCTGGAATGTGTCAAATAAGACTCCTGTTCTCAGTAAACTGTTTTGCTGGCTGACAAGGAACACATTTAACCTGTCATCATTAACATCTAAAGGCCTGGAAATCTGCCCAACATCAAGACGTATCGATGTGAAAAAGTATTTTTGACCTTGGTTGATCTGAAAATGTGTTATCTAGCTTGCCCAGAAGCTTAATTGTGGGGGAATACGGTGCGTACCTCCCTTACACACGGACACCAAAGGTAAAGTCTTTTCCAACCTTACTGTCATTTTCCTTTTAGGTGATTTGGATTGCAAAATACCACCCGAATCTTTCAGTGTAGTAGGTGTTTCTGCTTGTAAAATGTATGTGTCTCACATATATCCCGACATTTTCTATCAGAAATGCTAGCACTTAAAAGAACCCCACAACACCACCACCCCCACGCCCACCCTGCCACAGGAAAATAATTAAATACATTAGAAATAAAATACTTATTATTTTATTATCAACATCTGGCTACATTTTATCTTCAAAATCATGAGTTAGTAATGACGTTACCTATTTAGTCCTACATATTAATAATTTATACTTAAAATTCCTAGAAATTATCGGATGTAAGCGAACTCTCCCCTAACGAATATGGACCAACTATTAAGGAAGTTGCTGAGAGTGCCCAGTTAGTTTTCCTGTGTACTTTTGACACAAGAGTGCAATGGCATTCTCCTGATAGATCATCCTTTCTTGAAGGTTAGAAATACCATGCCAACTGAATAACAACATTTTACATATTTGAACAGCAAAATCAAAGCTATAACCATCTGAGTGCCTTCAAATGATACCAAGTGAAAACCAAATAGAATATGTCATCCTGAAAGACTTCTTGAGAACGTTTGTAGAGCCATTTAGAAAAAACACAGGATGGCATTTTGCACTGGGTTTGCATGGCAAGGTTTTGGTAACAGGGGGAGATGCCAAAAGGTTCTCCTATGTCCAATACAGCCAATGCCAGCCAGCTCCAAGACAGACTCACTGATGGCCAAGGCCAAGCCCATCATCAGTGGTGGTAGCGCCTCTGGGATAACATAGTTGAGAAAGGTGAAAAAAAATCTGCATATGTGCAATTGCAGCCAAGGAGAGGAGTGAGACACTATGAGAAAAAAAACTCTGAGACACACAGGTAAGTGAAGAAGGAGGGCAGGAGGTGCTCCAGGCACCAGAGCAGGGATTCCCCTGCAGCCTTTGGTGCAGACCATGGTGAGGCCACCTGTCCCCTGCAGCCCATGGAGGTCCATGGTGAAGCAGAGATCCACCTGCAGCCTGGGGAGGACCCCACGCCAGAGCAGGTGGGTGCCCAGAGGAGGCTGTGACCCTGTGGGAAGCCCACGCTGGAGCAGGCTCCTGGTAGGACCTGTGGTCCCATGGAGAGAGGAGCCAAGGATGGAGCAGGGGAGGAGTGTGAGGAGTCCTCCCCCTGAGGAGGAAGAAGCATCAGAGAAAACGTGTGATGAACTGACCACAACCCCCATTCCCTGTCCCCCTGCGCTGCTGGTGGGGAGGAGGTAGAGAAATCAGGAGTGAAGTTGAGCCCAGGAAGGAGAGAAGGACAGGGGGAAGGTGTTTTAAGGTTTAGTTTTTATTTCTCATTCATAGAATCATAGAATCATGGAACAGTTTGGGGTGGAAGGGACCTTCAAAGGTCATATAGTCCAGCCTGTCCTCATAGGAGAGGTATTCCATCTTTTTGAGCATTTTCATGGCCCTCCTCTGGCCCCTCTCCAACAGGTCCATGTCTCTCCTGTGCTGAGGGCTCCAGAGCTGGACACAGGACTCCAGGTGGGGTCTCACCAGAGCGGAGCGGAGGGGCAGAATCACCTCCCTCAATCTGCTGGCCACGCTGCTTTTGATGCAGTCCAGGATACGACTGGCTTTCTGGGCTGCCCATTGCCAGCTCATGTCTAATCTTTCATCCACTAGTTCCCCCAAGTCCTCTTGGCAGGGCTGCTGTCTATCCTTTCATCCCCCAGCTTCTGTTGATACTGGGGGCCACCCTGACCCAGGTGCAGGACCTTGCACTTGGCCTTGTTGATTTTGATTGGTAATAAAATTAAACCAATTTCCCCAAGTCGAGTTTGTTTTGCCTGTGATGGTAACTGGCAAGTGATCTCTCCCTGTCCTTATTTTGACTCACGAGCCTTTCTTTATATTTTCTCCCCCCAGCCAGTTGATGAAGGGAGTGATAGAGCGGCTTTGGTGGGCACCTGGCAGCCAGTCAGGGTCAACCCACCACACATTTGTAGAAGTCTGAATAAGCCATCATACTTCAACCCACACTTGGGGAGACTTCTCCCCCATATTGTACTCGCTTATAATATGTGTCACTATAGCTAATCACATTTATTGACAGGACTCTGCCTGACAATTTATTATTTGCCTTTATTATTAATTATTCACCATACCAATCCATTGCTAAATAATGGACAGATATGAAGTGTTTGATTTTTTTTTTTAGAAAATCACTTTCTTCAGCACTGTAGAATATAGCACATTATAATGAATCTCAGTGCTTTCTCCCACAACTGGAACAATCCTAAGCACTTCAAGGAGAATGAATGGGGAATTGGTTGCACTGACTGAGAGAGGAGGAATCAGAGTCTGAATTAATCAGTCTGTCTTTGTCTCTCCTTCCTGCTCTTCCCCAAAGTGAAAATGTAGGAAAAGTCTCAATAAACACACTTTCCCTCTATATAAGGAACCATTGGAGAGCTATAAAAACAAACACTATGATGATTCTGGAGAAATGAACTCTGAAGTCCAGCAACAACTGGACAAGAGACTCTTAGGCACATGACCACCACAGAGGACTTGGAGAAGCAACAGCAAGTGTACTGAGTCCTCAGGGACAGAAGTCAAGAGAGCAATGATGGACACTACACGAAGGTGATGCTGTAAACAGCTGTATGCAAGGTCAAGGCTGAATGAAGGACAGCAAATCACAGAATCACAGAATGGTTGGGGTTGGAAGGAACCTCCGAAGATCATCTAGTCCAACCCACCTGCTAAAGCAAGTTCACCTAGAGCAGATCACACAGGAATGTGTCCAGGTGGGTCTTGAATGTCTCCAGAGGAGACTCTACAACCTCTCTGGGCAGCCTGTTCTGGTGCTCTGGCACCCTCACAGTAAAGAAGTTTCTCCTCATATTCAGACAGAACCTCCTGTGTTTCAGTCTGTGCCCACTGCCCCTCACCCTGTTGTTGGGCACCACTGAAAGGAGTCTGGTCCCATCCTCTTGACACCCATCCTTGAGATATTTATAAGCATTGATGAGATCCCCTCTCAGCCTTCTCTTCTCCAGGCTGAACAGACCCAGCTCTCTCAGTCTCTCTTCATAAGAAAGGTGCTCTAGGTTTCTAATCATCTTTGTAGCTCGTCGCTGGACTCCCTCCAGTAATTCCTTATCTTTCTTAAACTGGGGACCCAGAACTGGACGCAGTTTTCCAGATGCGGCCTCACCAGGGCAGAGCGGAGGGAGAGGAGAACCTCCCTCCACCTGCTGGTCACACTCTTCTTAATGCACCTCAGGATACCGCTGGCCTTCTTGGCCACAAGGGCACATGGTTGACTCATGGTTAACCTGTTGTTGACCAGAACTCCCAGGTCCTTCTCTGCAGTGCTGCTTTCCAGCAGGTTCACCCCTGATCTGTACTGGTGCCTGGGGTTGTTCCTCCCCAGGTGCAGAATCCTTCACTTGTGCTTATTGAACTTCATCAGGTTCCTCTCTGCGCAGTCCTCCAGCCTGTCCAGGTCTTGCAGAATGGCAGCACAGCCTTCTGGTGTGTTGGCCCTTCCTCCCAGTTTGGCATTATCAGCAAACTTGCTGAGGGTGCACTCAGTCTCCTCATCCAGGTCATTGAACAGGACTGGACCTAACACTGACCCTTGGGAATCCCACTAACTACAGGTCTCCAACTAGACTCTGCACCATTGATCACAACTCTCTGAGCCCTGCCATCCAGCCAGTTCATAATCCATCTCACCGGGCATTCATCCAGCCCGTACTTTCTGAGCTTGCCTATGAGGAGGTTGTGAGAGACTGTGTCAAAAGCCTTGCTGAAGTTAAGGTAGACAACATCCACTGCTCTCCCCTCATCTGCTCATCACAGAAGGCTATCAGGTTGGTCAAGCATCACTTCCCTTTGACGAACCCATAATAAAGTAATAATAAACTAATCCAGAACCTACTGAACAGATAAGAAATAAAAGTTACTGAAAACAGAAAGGACTTCACAACAAAGTAAGGAAGAATCCTGTTTCTGTAAATCCACCCAATAAAGATAGCTAAGAACAGACATATTTGTTATATTTTTTGTATTCTCAAAATGAGTCAATGTTGTGAGAATGTCAGTAGTCCAAGAAGGGAAGTAAATGTGAGCGAAATGTTGATGGGTAATGTTTTTAATTGGTATACAGGATAAAACATAAAAGTAGCTGATCGTACCTGAAAATACGTAAACTGAGAGTGATAGAGGTCTGGATAAATATGAAGAGTGGTTCCAACTACAAGCAGTGACTCAAACTTGTGAAGAGATGAGCTGATGTATCCTGTGAAACCCAAACACCAGATCTTCAGGAGAGCTTCTAAATCAAATAGAACTGTAAAAGCAACCTAGACAAATACATAAAACAAGAAAGATGTTTTCAAAACTTTTATTTAAATTAACAAGTTTCTATGTCATGACGTCTATCAAGGTTTTGTATGTCAAAAATAAAGACCTCCATGATATTTAACAAAACCACTCATACTCTACAGAATAAACAATAAATAATAAAATTTCTCATATTGGCTCATATTCTTCCTTAAAATGTACACTTTATGAAATTTTCTGAAGTTTCAACACAGACAAGTAGATTCCACAATTTGGAAGGCATGAAATAATAAATCCATCCAGCTGACCTTTCACTTTGTGTATGCAGATGAAAAGGTAAAAAACTGATGAGATTTTTTTTTCAAAATGTGAAGCAACACATATGAGCCATCTGAAGAATTTTAAGAGATATAAGGAACAAAGCAAAATTTAAAGATCTCATTTAAAAATTGCTGCATCAATTTTCTAAAACATTCCTAGTAAAACAGCTGAAACAGGTAAAAAGAGGGTGATGGGGATCATGCCTTAAATTAACAAAAAGAGGAAATTCAAGCTCAGTCCAGAATTGGTAAATTTTCACAATTTTAAAAAGAGATAGTGCTAAAGAAGTTTAACAAAGACAGAAAGGTGCGAAGTTATAGGGGAAGAAAACGACTTGTAGACACTGGATGACTGTGGGATTCCTCCAGAGGCCTCTCCTGTAATATTTAGACACTAAAATGCAGGATGTTCAGCTTGGAAAAAAGGAGACAATTTTACATAGGTTTACATCTTCAACATTTATTTTCTCTTTCTTCTCTCACTACTGAAAATCCTTCTTGCTAGACACACTTCTTCCTCACCCATCTTCCTAATTTACCACTGTATATACTCTCAGGTACTCTCTCCTTCACTTCCCAGCAACCAGGAAACCCAATGGAAAAGAAGTTTTTCCTTGACTTAGCAATCTTCCTCTCTGACTCTTTACACACTTTGGGGCTCAAAAGAGACGCTGTAATAACATTAGGTGGCATCTCTATACAATGAATACTTTCAAAGTTCTGTGTGAACATGAACAAAATACAGGTCAAACCTCCTTTGAGTGAAAGCATTATTCATCTTTTAAGATGGAGAGATTAATTGATGGTGGGCCATAATGTTTACTGGACTTGGCAGGGGATAATAAAGTTAGAGAATTAGATTTTAACCCTGAATCTCTGGGATGCTGTCTTAAGTACTTACATTATCTAAAATTTAAACTCTCCAGTCCCTCAAAAATATATTTATCAACATGAAAGAGGGGTTTTGTGTGATGGCTAAATGAAACTTCACATATTTTATGTGTACAGGATTGCCAAAAGCAGGAGTGGAGATGGAAATTAAACACTGAAGTTTATGTCCTATGTTTATTCCCCTAGTCCACACAGCTGTGTATGAGCAGTGCTACCAGCTCTATTATATGGTTTCCTCAAGGCATGTAAATCAGTTATCAGGCTTCAAATGTCCTCTGAATGATTAAATCAAGGTGAAATGCTTCAGAGCACTCAAAAAAATTATTTACATTAGGAAAGAAATACTACTAAAAAATACTGGTGTGATTTCAGGCATACAAGGATCCATGTATACAATGTAGGGACCCTTTCACGCTTGTATTCTTGAATGTATCTGGCCAGTTTTTTCAGCCCTTGTTCTAGTAGCTCAAAGAGCTCAAGGAGAACAATGAGCCACATTTGAAGAAAATATCCCTCTATACGAAAATTTCTACCTGAAACACAAGGAAAAAATCATCAAAAATTTAAAAATGAAAGCTCAACATCCCAAAACATCGAAGTGAGTCCTGAAAGGATAAGGGGGGCGAATTAGGAAAAATGGAACTGTGGGTAGAAAGCAGCTGGAATTCAGCTTCAGACCAGGTGGAATAACAATACCATTTAAATACACACACACACACGTACTTCAGAGCACATAGGCTTCCTATTAGGACAAGACTAACAAATACGACGTTAAGTGTATTTTAATTTATTCTAAAAATGTGTGGGTGGGATCATTTGCATTTTACATGCTTGTCAAACGAATTCAAACCACTAGTACTTAAAAATCTATCAAATGGTTTGCATAACATCTGATTACATTTATCCACCTGTCTTCCTGCTGACAGAGCTTTTATTTTTTTCCATCCTTGTAATTAATTACAGGAGAAGATTCAAAATATCTGACTAGAACTTTTTGTTAGGTGTGAAATGTAATAAAATTTTATAGACTTTTTTTTGAAAACTGAAATCACTCCTTTCATTTCTGTAGAGACAGAGGAAAGGCAAATTCACATGAGAAGCCAGAAGAGACCCACAGAGGAAAAGCAGGTGTGACACTTAAGCAGCCACCCTGCACCAGGTTGCCCATTTTGCTTGGGGGGGTCAAAAGAGGAGACACCACGAACAGGCTGCTTCTCTGAGGGCTAACTTCCATTCCATCATCTGGAAGCTTCATGGTGTTAATGTTGCCTTCAACAACATTAACTTATACCAGTAGCCCCTCAACATTTTTGGCAGAGGCAGAGCTCAGTATGAGCCAACATCCAACAGTGACGGACCCAGCTAGATTTCTTTGTAACTGTGGCTTACTTGGAAGGTTATGAAGCTGTTGGGAAAGACAAGAATTCTTCCGAGCAGGATCAGTGGGATTAAGGGAACAGACCTCCACTTCCCTTGTTACCAGATTTGACACAGCACTCAATCCTTCCTTCAGCCAGGACAGGGCGAAGGCTACAGAAAGGCAGCTGTGCAAGGGGACACACTGCCAAAGGACCTGAGCAGGAAGTATGTGTAGGAGCACCTGGTTTTGAACTCTGGTTTTACAGATCCTATAAAGCAGTACTTGTAGGAATCTCACACCTCCTCAATAAGACATCTACTCTGTAACATCTTTTGCAATAATAGAATAGTTTGGGTTGGGAGGGACCGTCAAAGGTCATCTAGTCCACCCCCCCTGCACTGAGCAGGGACATCTTCAACTAGATCAGGTTGCTCAGAGCCCCTTCCAGCCTGGCCTGGAATGTCTCCAGGGATGGGGCATCTACCACCTCTCTGGGCAACCTGTGCCAGCACTTTACTACCTTCATTGCAAAAAATTTCTTCCTCATGTCTAGCCTGAACCTCCTCTCTTTCAGTTTAAAACCATTATGCCTTGTCCTGTCGCAACAGGCCCTGCTAAAAAGTCTGTCCTCACCTTTCTTATAGGCCCGTTTGAAGTACTGGAAGGCCTCAATAAGGTCTCCCTGGAGCCTTCTTTTAAAATCTTCTTTTAATGGAAGACAATGTGGCAGTTGCATATAGAAACAAACGTATATCACTGTTCTGTCTAAATATTGAGCAAGTAAAGTCAACATCCTCAATAACAATTACCAAAATGAATTTGAAGCTCTGCTCTTTCTGGGTTCTCAAACGCTGCACTGAGGTTTTTAGTCACTCTGTTAAAAGTCTGGGTTTGCTTCGTCTGTAAGGCTGACATATACAAGTTGAAATGCTTGTCAAAACCTTGTATTTACTACTGGGTATACAAAATTGTGCAACCAACCGCATCTGGGTTCAGAGTTCACTTCTATCTTATCTTTTTGTCTAATGTTTTCCTCCTTTTCTCTTGAGTCTGTCTTCTCTTTCTAACAAAGAAAATAGTGGGGTTTTTTCTTGGTACTAGGTATCTCAGTAACTTCACTTAGATTTGTCTACTGAATTTAAGTGATGGTATTTCTACAGTTCTAGGCCACTACAGCATGCGGTCCACAGAAGGGACCAAGTGACCTATTTTATTAGATCATGTCTGCTCCTAAGGACAGCAGCTTCCAAGATGACTTCTGGAAAATGTATCAGAAAGCCAGATCTGTTTGCTGTAATCTGTCTGGCTATTTCCTTTAGCAAATGGAATCCCCATTGCTGTTGGCTGCTCAGGTAAGCTCCCTCTGAAGGGAAAGCTTTCTGCAGCCTAGTCTATTGGAAAATACAGAGCAACAGTAGTGTGTCCTGCTGCAACCAGTCTCCCTCACTAAGGAAACAAACCAGCCACTGTGGAATAATCTGGATTGCTTGAGTATTCAGCCTCTTCACAGCTCTTAAAAACAATTTCTTTGGATGCCCTGTGCTGCAAAGAAGAACTTTCACAATCACCGAGTAGGAAATGACACCACCTTATCAATTTCTACTCTCTCCCAGGATTTGTTTTACTCTTCTGCTACTGTATTTTATACATCCTTCTATAAGATACTAGGGGTTTGCTTGTTTGATTTTTATAATGTCTCTGGTAAAGGCATCACAGGTGAAAAAAACCCCAAAAAACAAAACTAAAACCAATAAATGGACATCAAGAATATGCCTTACAAATAAACAAAATACCTTTCTCTACTGTGGACTAATTTACCTTATACACTTAAAAATGCAAACATGTACAATATAAACAAATGAGTTTTCTGGCAACCTCCCCACTAATAAATCAGTAATCTAAGATATGCAGTTACAGTGAAGGGTATCTTTAAAGAACACTGGCCATTGCCTACAGGACAGAATTATAACACACTAGTCTACATGACATACTGATCTTGAATTATTAAACCCTGGCAAGTATTTCTGTTGGAAAAAACTCCAGATGAACAAACCCTACTTTTGAAATAGATGTTGAAGGGAATGTTTCTAGCACTGATTAATAAAAGCATAATTAGGCTATATATTCAGTGCCAAAATAGAAATAGCACATGCAGTGTTTGCTGTTTTGGATATAAATAGGATTAATGTTGTTACTTGCTGTATCCTGGGCATAAAGCAAAAATGCTTACCATGAAAAGTTCGTGATTTCAGGCTTTAATGGTGACTTAATTACTTGATTCTTGCCTAGCATATTGTACTGGTTTTGGCTGGGATAGAGTTAATTTTCTTCATCGTATTTTGTATGGGGCTGTGTTTTGGATTTGTGATGAAACAGTGTTGATAACACAGGGATGTTTGAGCTGTTGTGAGCAGTTCTTACACAGCGTCGAGGTCTTTTCTGCTTCTCACACCACCCCACCAGTGAGCAGGCTGGGGGTGCACAAGAAGTTTGGAGGGGATAGAGCCAGGACAGCTGATCCCAACTAACCAAAGGGATATTCCATACCATATGACATCATGCTCAGCAATAAAAAGCTGAGGGAATTAAGAAAGAATGAGAGATGTTCAGAGTTATGGTGTTTGTCTTCCTAAGTAACTGTTACAGGTGATGGAGCCCGGCTTTCCTGGGGATGGCTGAACACCTGCCTGCCCCTGGGAAGTGGTGAATTAATTCCTTGTTTTGCTTTGCTTGTGTGTGCAGCTTTGGCTTTTCTTATTAAACTTTCTCTTGACCCATGAGTTGTCTTACTGTTACCCTGTTGATTCTCTCTCCTTCTCACTGAGGGTGAGTGAGCGAGCAGCTGTGTGGGGCTGAGCTGCCGGATGGGGTTAAACCAGGACAGAGATTAAAATGAGTCTCCCTGTCCTCACTTCTATCCTCAAAGCTGTGGAAGGTGTCATAAGAGAATCCAGCATTTGTTGGTTTCATTCTGATGTCTTATTCCCAGGATCATCCTCTTTCATGTTCCTGTTGCTTTTCAAATACGCTCAGAATTCCAGGTAAAATAAAGATAATTCAGTTACTGTGTACTTGTTGGCTGGGCCAACATTTACTCAGTGTTCATACAAACCACAGCCATTTCCAGGGGAATGAGAGACAACAAAGCATGACACAGCACTGTTGTCTACAACCTGCTCTTTTTTTGCGGGTTTGGACTCTGGTGCTACCTTTAACTTTCCTTTGATTTTTGTCCCAGAACTGGTGAAGTCTCAGCTTCATAAGATTTTAAGAGATCAGATACAAATTCTAAAACTAAGACAAATTTAAAAATGGGTATCAACTCAACCTCCCTTAAAAAATGGAGATTGATAAAACACCATAATGTTATGGACTAAAGAGGTTAAAGTTGGGCACCTGAGCCTGACTCTCAAATGTATCTAAACATTTAAAACCCCAAGAGTACAAATCATGGAACTTCCACCTTGTGACTCCTCTGTCACTGGTATTGCCAATGTTGGCTGCCAAAAAGGCAATAGCAACAGCAGAGGAATCACAAGGAATACACTGCTGCCATGTGCTCTACCCTAAGGATGTTCCTTCTGGCTCCGAAGGAGGACTGTGTACCAAACAAAGCCAGGGAAACTGAGTAACCGTAAAGCCGGACATGTGCCCAATCCAGGCAGCCGTGACAAACGCTTTCAGAGACCTGATCTCCACGAACTTCAGCACTGGTGGCTTTATACGCAAATTAATAAAGAATGCTACAGTACTGATTTCACTCAGGAAAAACAAGTATCTATTTGCAGCTGTGCCTGTACATTAGTACCAAAGACTTCAAGTCTTGATTTATTTTTTTTTAACTGAATTAGATAGTACTAAAAAGACATGTAGGCAAGATTCTAGGATCTCCAGTGCATGCTCTACAGTAAAATCCTTGACCGGCTAATGACTCAAGCAGGCTCCCTGCCAGAATGTCATTTACAAATAAACTTTTTACCTCCACTTCACTGGTTCGGGAGCACAGCCTCCTCCTTCACCAAATTCATGACTTAATAAATGTGTTTTTTGCAGTGTGCTTTTAAGGTTACTGAAGCCAGGCTATTTGCAACACTATTTTGGTTATGCTTAAGGACCTTCTTGCAGTTAGGTATATGTTGAATAAAGATGATTTAGGAAGAAGTACTGTATTCTTTAAAGACTGTGTTTTGTCATTTTTTTTAAGTTAAATTTTTCTGGATGTTACACTCCTACTAGAGAAAGATAGCAACTCAGCAGCCACGCATTGCCTGCAGATGTTATACTTAAGCCGCAGTTCATTACCCCTGACATTTTGTTTGAGGAAATTACCTTTCAAAAGGTTGTGAGATAGGGCTGTCAACCATTGTCAGACAGAGGAACTTGAACAAGTTAGCAAAGAATTCTCTGAATGCTTAAGGGAATAAAAAAATTACATACTAAAATGTGCTTTACATTCACATTTTCTACTTTAGCTTATCTTGGAAAATATCCATATAATCATTTCAGCATACTCACCTCAGCTAGGTAAAATTCATCATATTGTCTCTTGAAATTTTCTCCTTTGTAGTAGTTACTAGCAGCAACAATCACATCTACAGCCACCATGCTTAGTATGAACATATGAAACACAGATGACCTCATCATTTTCTGCAAAAGAAAGATAAAGTTTTATCATCGAGGCAAACCACATGCATTCTAAAGTTTTATCACACTGTCAAAACATAATCAGCTATAATAGTATGTTTTAATAAAGCTTCTTTACATTATTCTAATTTATCACTCTTTAAAATATATTCTAAAATGTTGCTTCAATTGATTTGTTTGTATGTGTTTTTTTTTTATTTTCAGTTTTTTATTTGCCAATTGACCTCTTACTGAAGGTTTATCATTTAATATGATTTTCATTGCTTTAATATGTTTTTCAAGCATAAACTTGTATACTACTCAGTTGCCCTTGGTTAATACTCCTTCATTATGATTTATTCATGCAGATCTTAATGACTTATTGTCCAGGAAAAAGTAACATCAATTCTATCTTTTGCACTGCTTTTGCTGTAGAAAGACAAGTAATATGGGATTCATCTGATGTCAAACTATTGCCTGAAAGTATAAAACATATCTACGTGTAGTAGATATGTACATCTGGGCCAATGAACCATCAAGTACTTCACAGACAATCCACGTATCTGTGCACTTAATGCTTTGTGGCACTGCTGCTGCAACCCCACGAGTGGGAAGGGAAATGGAGTCAAGCAGCACTGGGCCCGCCACAGCTCTGCCAGAAGAAGCCATAGTCAAACAGGCAGAATGTAGTGTTATTTTACATTAAACGATCTTTGAATGAATGATCACTAATATCTATATTTTACAATCTTTCACAAGTAATAGAGTTTATGTCTTTAATGCTTATCTGCAAACCCAACATAAGTAAGATACGTGCCATTATGGTTCCTTGAGTTTGTGTGCGAATTTGTGTTCACATTGGAAAAGGCCATTTGTATTTGCTCCTGATTTTATATGTAAAAGCACCTGATAAAATTTCAGGAAAAATAAACCCCAGAATTTAGAAGAACTCTTCCTCTTCTCAACTTCTTCCTAAAGACTTTGCCTGTCTTAGTTTATATTCACAGAATCACATAATTATTTAAGTTGGAAGGGACCTCTTGAGATTATCTAGTCTACCCCTGCCTGCTCAGGCAGAGTCAACTAGAGCAAGTGTTCCAGGACTGTATCCAGTTGGCATTTGAATACCTCGACAGATGAAGACTCCACGACCTGCCTGTGCAACCTCTTCCACCTATTACCACCTTCACAGTAAAAGAGTGTTTTCTTCTGTTCAGATTTTCAAAATTAGACAATGTCCCACAGGGAGACAGAAAAAAATAAGATAACGGAATCTCTGAAATTAGAAGGGGTCACCTTGAGATCATGTAGTCCAATCCCTCTGCCCAAACCAGCATCACCTAGAGCAGGTTGCTCAGGACCACATTCAGTCAGGTTTTGAGTATCTCCAAGGGTGGAAACTCTACAACCGGCCCAGGCAACCTTGCCCTGTTTTTTACAGTGGAAAAGCTTTTTCTCATGTTTAAATGGAATTTCTTGGTGTTTCAGGTTGTGCCCATTGCCTCTTATCCTACCACTAGACACTAATGAGAAGAGCCTGGCTCCACGTTTTTTACTTCCTCCCATCAGGAGTTTTTTTACTGATAAGGTCTCCTCCTCAACTTATTTTCTCCAGGCTAAATAGTTGCAGCTCTCTCAGTCTTTCCTCATATGAAAGATAAAGATAAGATAGTCCCTTTATCAACTTTGTGGCCTTCTGCTAGACTCATCCCAGTATGTCCACATCTTTCTTGTACTACGGAGCCCAAAGCTAGACACAACACTCCAGATGGCCTCACTAGGCCTGAGTAGAGAGGGATCACCTCCCCCAGTATGCTGGCAATGCTCTTCCTAATTCTGCCCAGAGAATCATTGGCCTTTGCCTTAAGAGCTCTGATGTTCAACTTGTTGTCCACCAGGATCCCCAAGACCTTTTCTGCTAAACTGCAGCTGGTTGTTGCCAAGCCTGCACTGGTGCATGCAGTTGTTTCTTCTTCAGTGTAGGACTTTGCTTTCCCCTTTGTTGAATATCATGAGGTTCCTGCGTGGTCAGCTCCCCAGCCTATCAAGGTACCTCTGAATAGCAGGACAACCATCTGGTGTATTAGTAATTTCTTCCAGTTTTCTATCATTTGCAAACTCATTGAAGGTGCAGTCTGCGCCATCATCTAGATCATTAAAGAGTGTTGATGAATCAAGGATGGCCTTGCAATAGCATTGGCCAGCTCTCTTAGCAATCATAGCTGCATCCCATCAGATTCCATACACATCTGTATGTCCAGTTTGTTTAAATGTTTCTTAACCCAATCCTCTTCCACCAAAATAAGTCATCTTGGCTCTAGACTTTCTCACCAGCCTCAGGGGCTTGGGATTCCTGAAGGTCAGTCTTACTCATCAAGACAGAGGTTAAAAAGGTATTAAATACTTCAACCATTTCCATGTCACCAGGTCCCCTAACCCATTCAGCAGCAGCCCCACATTTCTCCTAATCTTCCTTTTGCTGCTCTTAAATCTGCAGAAGTCTCTCTTGTTGCCGTCCACGCCTGCTGGCAGATTCAACTCCATGTGGGCTTTGGCTTTCCTAACCCTATCCCTCCACTCTCAGACACATACTTTGTATGCCTCCTGGGCTATTGGGCTCTAATTTCACCTCTTGTACATTTCCTTTTTTTGCTGAGTTTTGTCCTGTGCTATGTGTTCATCCCATGTGGGCGTCCTGCCACATTTGCTTGATTTTTTTCTAGCTGGAAGGGGACCATTTTTGAGCTTGGAGGAGATCCTTGAAAACCAATCAGTTTCTCCAGACCAAATGCCACTATTCCTACATTCATACAGTCCTAAAATTATATTTGGTCCTTTGAAGGCAACTGCAAGGCTGATGTGGCCCTCGGTGAAAATGATGTTGACACCCCTGCTCTAGACCCTCTTATCTCTAGGACTGTATCTCGTGGGATTGTTCCAAGCAGATCCCTGAGCATGAAAAAGTATGCTCTCCTGAACACCAGTGATATAACCCTGTCTTCTGGCTTTGTTCCCTCCTTGCAGGATCCTGAACTCCACATTCTCATGGTCATTGCAACCAAGACTGCCCCTGAACCTCACGACCTGATGTGTTCCTCCTTACTTGCAAGTATGAGGTCCAGCCAGAATACCTGCCCTCATCAGCTCACATATGTTAGGAAGTTCGCATCACTGCAATCCAAAAATCTGGACTGTTTCCCTTCTGTGTTGCCTTTGTAGCAGATATTAGATTAAATTGCCCCAGGAGAACCAGGGCCTGTGAATGTGAAGAAAACCAGGGCCTGTGATTCTGTGATACAGGAGAATTCATCCCCTGTTTAATTCCCTTGTTTTAATGTAGTGTCACAGAATCACAGAATGTCAGGGATTGGAAGGGACCTCGAAAGATCATCTAGTCCAATCCCCTCGCCGGAGCAGGAACATCTAGATGAGGTTACACAGGAATGTGTCCAGGCAGGTTTTGAATGTCTCCAGAGAAGGAGACTCCACAACCTCCCTGGGCAGCCTGGTCCAGTGTTCCGTCACCCTCACTGGGAAGAAGTTTCTTCTCATATTTAAGTGGAATCTCCTGTGTTCCAGTTTGTACCCATTGCCCCTTGTCCTATCATTGGTTGCCACCGAGAAGAGCCTGGCTCCATCCTCCTGACGCTCACCCTTTACATATTTATAAACATTAATGAGGTCACCCCTCAGTCTCCTCTTCTCCAAGCTAAAGAGACCCAGCTCCCTCAGCCTTTCCTCATAAGGGAGATGCTCCACTCCCTTAATCATCTTTGTGGCTCTGCACTGGACTCTCTCCAGTAGTTCCCCATCCTTCTTGAACTGAGTTTGCTTAAATTGAAGCTGAGTGGAGACTAAGCACATATTTATAAACATTCAGCTAACAGGACAGCCTCTTTTCTCTCAACATCTGGACTTCTGCAAATGACTGATAGTGCTACACAGAGAAGACAGTTCAACCCTACCCACACTAGCTGGCTTCCTGGTGGTACAACATGGTTGTGTATTCCAATCTAGAGAGGGAGGCTTAGAAGACAAAGCCTGACTGTCAGAAATTTATAGAACAAGCCTGGGTTAATGACAATGCCTAAAACACAGTGAAGTCCCCAAAACAAGAGTGGCTAAATGAGGTCTTGCTTTTATTTTTAATCCACAAGGCAAGCTATAAGGATACAATAATTAATACAATAATTAAAGATAGGGCTGCTGGCATCGGTCATGCATTTTTGTCAGTGGCGTGATTCAGAACAGGTAGCATTGTATCTGTTACATTTCTATTTCACACAAGTTTTAAACAGATAGTCTCTCTGCATATTTTGCACTGTATTTTCAATAGTGTCAAAATTTCCTGCATAGTAATGAAGTACTCTGCCTCAGTTGTGAAAGGACTTTCTAAAACAAACTAGTAGGCGAGGCTGTAAAATGCACTTTTCTCTCCCTTCACAACAGAGAAGCAAAATGGTAATACAGAAAGAATGAAAATGCATAAACTGCCTTGGTACATGTACATGCATGCATACTTCCTCACACAGTCCGTACCTTTGGACATTCATAAAAAGCTTTTCCAGTGGTTTATTTGATGCTGGAAAATAAATTACAATAGCATAAATAATATCCTAATCATAGAATGACTCAGTGAAACTCAGTAAAGCTTCTTGTCAATTACTAAAGGTCACCTTCCCACCTCCACTGAACTGAAAGGAGACGATTTAGTTACCAGAGAGTATTATGTTGGCATAATACCATTCAACACCAAGATAATCAGGAAGGAGGTTCAGAGGGGATACAAGCCAGACACAGGCTACACCAAGGCAGGAAGAGCTGGCGGAGGCAGCACCTGAGGAGCTGGCAATGTGCAAAGCACCCAGTTGCTGGCAGGACAGGGAGCCCACAGGGCCAGCAACATAGAGGGATCTGAGCAAATACACATGCACAGCAAAAACACTCTGCTGAGGAGACCCAAAAGAAAGAAATTTATTGCTTTTAAATCCCAGGACTGGCCTGCTCGTGGGGGTCAGATTGGCATCTGTGTTTCTTCATTTTTTTCTGTTGCATGTCAGAATCTAGCTGCTCACTTGTCATGAACGCTACGTGTGACAAGCAGCTTTCCTGCTGGCCTCTCAGACTGCAATATCCCTAGGAGATCAATCACACTGCTCCAGCCCACACACCTCCGGCGCCCAGCTTTCCCCCTACTTTAATCTGTCTTAGTTTGTTCTTTCTGCATCACAGAATTTTAATTTGGATTTGTACTCCTGAAATGGCTCAAGTGCCCCTCTGCTGTAATGTTTGACCATGAGAGTTCACTGCCTCTTTACACATTTCTGTATTTGGAATGAGGTCTAAGAGAAAGCTGAATTTAGCCCACAGCACTTGCCCAAGCCTTGAAAATAATTTTGGATCACTGGATCAGCAGTGTGTCGTTTGGATTATAGCTCTTTTCAGAGCACCCAGGCATTGAAAATTCTCTATGCAAACTTGAAAGAAGAGAAGTAATGCCAGGTTTTGTTCTTGTTTAATTTACTGACCTTGGATGTGTGTGTCTTAAACTGTGTAGGAATAAGATGAAAGAAATGTTCTGATGTTGCTGTCAGCCAGTTGCAAGATGGGAAAATTGTGTCTAATATTAAACTGGACTTAAGATTAGCTGTTTTGAAGCAATCTCAAGTGAAACGCCCTGTTGCTGCCATCAATCAACCATAAGTGAAGAATTTCTCACATTTATTATGAATCACTTCTAATGCTGGCATCTGGCTTTATGCAGGATGATGATTCTCAGTGTCCAGGACACTGAAAAATGTGAATGGCACATTGAAGATGCAACGGCCATAAAAAACAATACATGACAAAACATTAATGATCCATGTTCTTTCAGTATTGGAAACAAACAAAGGAATTGAGGATTTGCTTTGTGCCTGAATGGGAATTTCATGAAAGCAGAAAAGACTTTTAAATACCACTCTTCTATTTAACATCAGGAATGTGCTTTTTACAGCTGAGGAACTCTGAATGAAGAAATGTACGTAATATCCTGGATTCACCCAAAAGCCCAATTAAGCAACGACACTGGAATTGCTGAAAGGAGGAGCCCACCTGGGTTACTTCATCTCATGCATGGCCTAACGCAGTCTTCTGTCACTCCAGAAGTACCGGATTTGGGTACATTGTCTAATGATCCTTTCACCTTGCTGCATGGCAGAGGGAGGATGAGTGACATAAACTGACCTTTGCCAGCTCACTGCCAAGGAGAAAATCCACAGCAGCTGCCACCTTACCCAGCCAGAGCCACGCAGAGCCCAGCTCAGGAAAGCAGTCACTAAGCAAACTAAAATAACTGAAGATGGAACTACGTTTTCCTAATGCTAAACCCCTTTTTGGGGCTTGATATGTACATCAGGTTATTCCTTGTGCCGCCATCCTTTACATGAGATTTTTGTAGCTCTCAAAAGTACTAAACCAATTAATGAACAGTGTAAACACCATTTAACTAAAAGACTTTGATAATCACTATATGGGTAACTAGCATTTTTTTCTTAATTTTGACACTCTCGAATTGTGTATTCATCAACACAACTGCAGGAAAAACACAGTTTTATCTGTATCTCTTTATATTTTAGATATACTTTAACGCTTCATAAAGCAACAGCATCTCCTCCTGAGGATGGCTCAGGCAAGCTGCCTACTCCCTTTTCTTCTTCATTAGCTTTTGCTATTTGCCCACAGAAGCCAGGTCCTGCTAAAGATTCCAGCCAAGCTTCCAGCTACACCTGTTGAAAGACCTTATACTGGCTATGTGATTATTGTGGTTAATTTTGTACCTACTGCTCTAATGATAGTTATTTGTACCATGTCTACACATGCCTCCTGGAGGATCATCCTCTCTGGTAGCTAGAACAGATTTTGATTTGTCAAAGTTTTTTAGACGTGTACAACAGGGTTGGGTGATATTTAAAACAGTTATCACAACTGAAAAGGTTACATTTGTGCTACTCCAGTCTTTTTTTACCTATGGGCCTGTCACGTCCTAGATCATACCCCTGCAGCGGCACGAAGGCAAATACAACTCCCAGCTCATTTCAGTGCATGGCAGCACCACGACTTGTGGTGGTGGCACCTTCTGTAACTACACTGCACGTCTTATGGTACCTGGAGACTTCTTAAAGCCCCGTTAGCTGGGGTCATATGGGTATCACCAATACAGAACTCTTGGTCAGAAGAGCTAACAAGGCATGAGTGAAGTTCATTACAACCCCACAGAAAACAGTAAGCCAAATAGAAAAATGAAAATTTATTTTGAGTAATTTATCTTTTTTTTTTCCCAATTTCTTCAGAGCTTGAACCACAACTTCTAAATGCATATAGAGGGATCATACGTTTTATACAGCAGGGCCAGTTTAAGTTGTATGCATAGAATTCATACCACTAAGAAAGTAAACGAGGAAACAGTCACTCAAGGTGCTAGCCAATATGGAGTTGATATTGAAACCAGGAGACATCACATGCCTCAGAAATTATTATAAGGTACTGGAACAAGACTAGAAATAGCAAAGAAAACTTGACTTTTAGGATTCTATGCAACACGATTTCTAAGAGTCACCAAGCAAAGATTCAATCTTGGCCTGAAGAAATGGGCATTTTTTTAATCTTATACAGGTTTAGTATACTTGTGGTGTTTATTTTGTCCTTTTTTTTTTCTTTTTACAAAGTGCTTGAAGATACCTTGACTATGAAAGAAGCTTTAGAAAATCACATTCTATACACTGCTAATCATAGATAATTCATAGCATGAATAGGATAAATTTGATTTTCATCTTGTTGGTTAATGGCCATCTGAGCAAGTACAAAATAGTGAAATTGCAGGAAATTTTCCCTTTTGTTTGCAGAACATTGTAGAGCATTTTACAAGCTGCGTAACTAATTTTCTATAAACCATTCTGCTTTCAACTTACTTTATGACTGCCTGACAAAGATATGCTTGTAAGGAGAATTTAGCAAATTATTCTCATGCTCTGCAATCTGAACATTTCTGAAAACTACTAAGCATTAACCACAAATTTTAAGGGAACAGGCTTTTTAATATCTTGCATAGATGCTGTCAAATGTGTGGTACATTAAAAACATTGTAAATCTGAGAGATCACCTACTGCATTAGAGCGAAACTTCCAGCTGCTAGGCAAATTCAAGTAATGCAGCCTCACTGGGGAAACAAGGTGAAGGGTGAGTTTTTAATTAAAGACACTGAAAGGGGTGGCATTTAGACACTGCAAAGAAAACAAGTCAGCCATCTCAGCTCAGATATTATTAACTTGGGAGATGACAGAGAGGCAGTCTTGGCTTTCCAGTAGAAGCTGCCTGTCCCAGTGCAATGAGAACGGGGTGATTCTTTACCAGTTTAGGCTATAGAAACTTGCTCTAACTTTCTTTATGATGGTAGAGGAATTTCTTAGGGTAGTGATGCAGTAGAGGTGAGTGTAAACACTCTAAAGACCCACAACCCATTGAAAAATCTCCTTGGAAACTCTACTTATTTTGGGATCACCTTAGCATAGAGAACCTTTGTTAACAGTTGCAGGAGATAATACAGAAGTTATGGTCATATTCAAGGAAACACACCCCCACCCTGCCACCCCCCTCCCTCCCAAAAAAACCCCAAAACAACCCCCAAAAACCAACCCCAAAACATCACAACTTTTGCATGTTTTAGAATATGCAGTTGGAAACCTTTCTATAAATGTTCTCTGGCTGCAGCAGAGGTAACACTGGCCTGGCAGAAAGAGCAGCATAGACAGTAATCCGTCCTGGCTTGAAAAATATTCTATGCATTTCACTTTATTGTGCTTCTCTTTCCACCTTCTGCCTCATCTGATTAACGTGTAAAACTCAAGGTAGGCACTGTATCTAAACCATGTGCTTTTACAGGGCCTCCTACTATGCAGCCTCAAAATCGGTTGGAAATGGGACTATTATTGAATAATGGCAATGTTTTGAGACATGCAAATACATGCTCTGATAAGTAATCAGGGTTCTGCTTTTCATGGTATCACAATAATTTTTTAAAGCAACAAATGCCATTTTCAGATTATTTATGGCTAAAATCATACAGAAATCAGCAGTTGCCAAGGTCTGTCTTCCAATACTCCAAATGTCTCTGTAATATTTGAAAATACAAGCAATCAATGAAACTGTCATACTGTACCAGACTGCCGTTTTCAATACCAAATTTTAATTTAAAAATACAAACTACTTTAAAAAGGCAAACCAAATTCTGGTCAAATGAACACAATAAAATCAGTAAGACAGGAAGAATGAGAAAATACACACTTGGGAAGTAAATTAACGGAAATAATGATAGACATCTTACTGAAGAAAAATGAAAAACCGCAAGGTATGACTTTTCTGAGTAACAGAACTTCAAAGGCAAAAGTTTCTGTCAGAAATTAGATACTTTTTTCTTTACATCCCAGATTTGATAGCCAAAGTTCTATTTCTGCTATAGGGCTAAAGTGTTGCATACAGAATCATAGAATCATTTTGGTTCAAAGAGACCCTCAAGATCATTGAGTCCAACCATAGCCTAACTCTGGCGCTAAACCATGTCCCTAAGAACCTCATCTACACATCTTTTAAACACCTCCAGGGATGGTGACTTCACCACTTGCATGGGCAGCCTGTTCCAGTGCTTCGCAACCCTCTCCGTGAAGAATTTTTTCCTAATATCCAATCTAAACCTTGCTTGGCATAACTTGAGGCCATTTCCTCTTGTCCTATCACTCGCTACTTGGGAGAAGAGACCAACCCCCTCCATGCTACACCCTCCTTTCAGGTGGTTGCAGACAGCGATCAGGTCTCCCCTCAGCCTCCTTTTCTCCAGGCCAAACAGCCCCAGTTCCCTCAGCCGCTCCTCATCACACTTGTGCTCCAGGCCCCTCACCAGCTTCATCGCCCTTCTCTGAACTTTCTCCAGCACCTCAATGTCTTTCCTGTAGTGAGGAGCCCAAAACTGAACACAGGATTCAGGTGAGGCCTCACCAGTACTGAGTACAGGAGGAAGATCACTTCCCTAGCACTGCTGGCCACACTCTTCTTGATGCACACCAGGATGCTGTTGGCCTTTTTGGCCACCTGGGCACATGCTGGCTCATGTGCCTCCTTCAGACTAGCTGCATCTTGTTAATTCGTACCCTGCAATCACAGAATGAAGCAGTAGTACAGGGACCCTCCTGTACGTCTCTTACTAACAGCAGCCACTTTTCTCCTCCCACGAACTCCTACGAGAACAGTCAAAAAGAGAAACAGTGACTCTTCTGCCCTAAAAATCCAGGAAATAATGGCTTCTTTGAACCTAAATGAACCTCCTCCTCACTAGTTGATAAATCAGCAAGCACAGACATGTTGTTTTCTTTGCAAGAAGACACAGAGGAAGCAAGCGGCCTTTCAGCATCTGCAGTCTGACTTAGAGAAATGGAGAGCAACAGCTGCAACATAAAAGAAATCTAAAAATACTACTTAAATTGTTTGTGGTAAAAATAATGCATAGAGATTGTTACCTTCCCCTCAGATTTTAGAACTATTAGTAAGTATATCATAACCTCAGCAGTAATTTTCTTAAAGCTCCATACTATGAAATGTAAAATACAACACAAATAACATGAATACAGATTTAACGCTTTTCCCTAAGTATTGCAACACAGTTCAATTCAAAAAATACTATGAGGCAAAATAATTATTGTATAAAAACTGAAATTAAATAGGCTAAATTAATTTTTGGTTTTTTATCTAGTGACTTCATCTAAGTTGTCAGGATGAAGTGGACCCTGTACTTTACTAACATGTAATTAATCACCCACCTCTCCTACGTGGATTAGTATGCTCCCTAGCACCACGGTACTTGTGAAAAGAAAGTCTACAAGTTTTCTCTCACAATAAAAAAATACTCTCAATTGCAAATTGTTACTGACGTCTTAGCAGCAACCTAGATATCTAAACTAGTTTAAAATCAAAGTGGTAAATGCATTTAATCTCAAGTACAGGAAGAGGTACAGACCCAAACACTCCCACTGGTCACATTATGGTTTAACACACTATACATACAGAAATATATTTTTTTTTATATATATATGCACACACGTTCATGTACATATATATACACACTCATAGGGCAGGACAAACAGCTGATATGTGATGCTGTGCTCCGTTAGTCAGCTTATAATGGATGTATTTGACATTTTTAATCTATATTTTCTAGGTTTTTCTCTGAAAACTCAAGCTGATTCAGTATCTGCATTATAACATTGTCTGTAGTTATATACTGTTGCTGAGCCCTCTAGACACAATCTTCTATTTTATGTATGTCAATAATGTTGGCATTTCCTACATTTATATATTTTTATTTCAAAAATATGTTAACCACAAAAGGAAAAAAACATAATAATGTTGTGCTTACTGTGCAGCAGGACAGCTCAATCTCTAATATAAATCTGTTTGCTATTATCCAAAAGGTGTACCATGGCTGAGCTGTGGTACATAATATATTGCTCACTCCTTCAGAAAAAAAATAAATAAAATTTTGACAAGTAATTGATTATTACATTTGCTTCAACTTTCCCCCAAATTGCAGGGAAGGTGAGTGAGGAGGGAAGGAATCTGGAACCTACCTGCGCTGGCACCAAGCCTCACTTCCAACAACTCTCAATTAACACTTGTTCCTTGAAATATCTGCCTTTGAAGACCTCACCTAGAATGCCGCCCTGAAATTGCTTCAATAGGCTACTTACTCTTTCACTTACATTTCAGTTCAAGAACCATGTCTTTGAAATGTCATTTATTAACCAGATGTGAATCAGCTGTTTTGACCGTCTCTTTTTTTTTGGCCTTTTATTTCTCGATTCACTAGAAATGTGTTCTTTCTATGTTTATGTTATTGCAGTAGTGTAAATTTAATAGCTGTTTTATAAATATGAAGGAAAACATTCCTCTTATTATAATGAGTAGCTCATGAGATAAAAAGGCAATAGCCTGTAACATAAGTATTGCACCACACTCTTCAATTGGTACTTAGGATCCTCATGAAATCCTTCAGAATTCATGGGATTATTTTTTAGGCTACAGCATTACCTGTGTACCAAGACAGGTACAGATGAGCTAGAGAAGAGCTGAATACGCTGCCCACCCTTCCCTTTTCACCCTCTCACAGTTTAAACCACTTTCTCAAGTATTTATCTCAGATATTTTAACCCTCCTCTCCTCACAGCAGCATCAGGTACCACAAGCAACGTACGTGGGGGGTTTGCTGAGATTTTCAAGTGACAAAGGGCAGAAGAGAGCTGACACTGCTCAGAATGATTTGGAGAACTGGAAGTATAAATTCTGCTGTTAGGAAGACTTTAAGGCATATATTCTAGTTCCTTTAAGCTCATAAGAAACAAACAAACAAACAAACAAAACCACACACACACACAAAACCAAACAACCCTCCCAAAAAACCCCACCAACCAACCAAAAAACAAATGAACAAACGAACAGAAAAAACACTCCCAAAAACCCCATACAGAACAATTCAGCATAAGAAGAAATTAAGTCTGTATTTGCTGGCAACCTCTTGTACACAGATGAAGCATCATCTTGAATTCCCAACTACTTCTTTCCTCTTACATGCTGAGAAAGCACTGACAAGGCCATGTGTTCTAACAGAAAATAGGGAAAACAAAAGAAAAGAAAAAAGAAAAAAGAAGGGATTCAGTTTGAAGACATGATGGTGAAAGGACAAACCAAATGCTTCCAAGGTTGTCTGACATGGAAACTGCAAAAAATATGTCCCTCTCAATAACTTTTTTAACATCAGAATATATGTGTGGAAGCGTTTAGTTCTCTCTTCAGCTATTTTGATGTCAGTGTTTCCCAACGGCATGAAAACTTGGGAAATTAGGATCTAGGAAAGTAGTTCCTCAAGGATAGAAACATTTTCTCTAGTGGGGTTTATTTTTACTATTATTATATTTCCCAGACAAAGACCATAAGAAAAAAACTCCATCATTAAAAAGTTCTATAGTCAACTGGAGACCCTTCCCTTCTCACAGTTCTTATTGTGGCTTTTTACCGTAGTACCACAGTTATTATAGCATATGTGTGTTGAAATTCTTCAGAAGGCTGAGCCAAACTTCAGTGCTTTTTCACAGCTCTTGTGTGGTTGAGCTTCTTAAAACATACAGAAGTACTTGGTCAGCATCAGAAGTAGCAGAATACTTCAGTTCTTTGGTAACTTCCCTTCCTAACTAAAAAATGCCAAATGTGTGTTTTAGGCAATTAAAACAACTCCACCTGGAATTAATGAAAATCTTTTCTTGGGTTGGACGAGCCATTTGCATTGATTATTGGTCTCTGATTTTAACACCTTGCCTAACAGAGTACATTAACCTTCTTGGTTACCACATGTACTGTACCTGTCTTGGGAACACAGTGTACAATATACTTCACACTGGCAGTAACTACCTGCCTTAAAATACTTTTGCTTCTGGTCCTTATCACTTTTACACTTGTGTGCGCCTGAATGAGGCAACAAAAATTTCACTTCACACTAAAATGCTTAGACCATCCAGAAATAGCCTGCTATGAGATGGGAAATGTAAGGGACATACCCATATTGGTACATAACAGAAAAACTAATTTTTAGAAAAAAATGTTTTTTCTAAAATTAGTTACTTCGCTATATAAATAAACATAAAACATTTTAATGGAATTTCCGCCTTTTGATTAGAAAAGTTTTTCCTTGCATTTTCCTTGCATAATTTAATTACCGCACTCTAAAATGTGTGATTTACATATAAAAGCAGAGACTACTTTGAAATAAATCAAATGCTCCATTAAAGAAGTGATCAGATGAATAATTAGAAGGAAAAAAAAAAGACTTTTTGCACTTAGACTCAAAACCTACTTCCTAGTAAAGCAGTTTCCATTCAAACAAAAGACGCAGAAGAGAATCATTGGAGTTTTTCCTCCTAACTGAAACTGGAAACTGCTGACAACTTATAGGATCTGTTGCCTTGAGCAGGGGGACAGCAGAGCTAAGCAGAGACTTTGATTGCCATTAATTTGGAGGGCAAGGGGCAGCGATTGTCTGTGCGCTTCCCTTTTTTTTTCCCAAATCATCTGTTCTCCAGCTTCACCAGAGAGATAGATTATTTTTACTGCAGTCAAGCTGTGATACCCCTTTTCCCTTCCCTAAGGCAGAGCCAGCAGCGTAGACCTGTCTAACCAAAGGGATATAGAAAGACAACTCAAATTAATGTGGCTTGGATGCAATACAGTAGCATTTCAGAATGAAAATATGTTGATTTTAAGGTCAAAGATTTGTACATTTTCTTTAATTGCTTCCCTCTCGCAGGGAGCAGCACAAAAAATTATTTCCGCGCTTTCTAAAAAGGTCATGGTATTCAGGTTGGATTTGGACTGGACCACACAGGAATCCTGTTTTGTAAATCTCTTGGAGAGGCTGGAGCCATAGGACACGGGAGACTGAAGCCTGCTGGGTATTTTGAAGCTCACTTTTCCAAATTTAGTTGAATATCAACTCAGACTTAGTTGGGTAATTGAATACACAACACAATAACTCTTCAGTTCCACAACCAAACTCAAAAGTGACTTGTCATTTTCAGCAAACTCATAGTTCCACATTACCAGCTTTCTCTTACAGGATGTTATTTTAAGAAATTTATTTAAAGTAAGAGACCTAAGACAGAAAGATTGCCTCAAGCCTAAAATATGCATCATTAATCCAAATTTCAGTCCCCTTTGAAAATCATTCAACTGCCTCCCCACCAAAACAAAAAAACCTCAAAGAATCTTTTAGGAACCTCCACATCATTTCCATTTTCTGAACGTTTTTCCAAATAGGATTAAGAAGAGTTAAAAATGTAGATTCCATATAAACAGAGATTAGCATAACGCATAGTGTTCATAACTATAGTCATACTTAGGGCATAAAACCAAGCAGGTGCTACAAAAGACAATTCAACAGATGCACCAAATGCAGGTACTAGTAATTCTTCTTTCAAAGGCTGCAAGATTGTGTGTAGGGGGCTTTAACTGAATTTTTTTTACTCCTTCCACCATCACAGCCTGCCAGAGCTGTGATAGTTTCTGCTGATCTATACCCAGCAAACTAAACCAGCGGTTTAGGTGCAGGTAGAGCTGATTTGCAACCCTGACAGCTTTAACACCACCTAATTAAGAGCTGCCTCACTGAGTGCTGCTAGAGATGGATGGGATTACAGCAAAATAGATGGGATTGATCAAGTCATAAGGACACACAGAGGTAATCTGTGATTTTGGATGAAAATGATAAATTTTCAGGCACGCCCTCAATACTGAGAAGTGACATAGACAGAAAGAAGTCGATTAAGTAAGACGGAGGAAAATACATAATTTGCCCTTCTCACAAATGCCTGAACTCTTATGATGCTCTTCTCCCTATAACCCATCATTTCAAAAATTATTCCCCTATGTCTTTTATGAATTTTCACTTCAGAAATATCTGACGAGAAAGCACATGGAGTGGGAATTAAGAAATCTTATCTTCACAGCAGGGGAAGGAGAGAAAAACAGAACAGGCACAAAGGAGAAAAAAGGGTTTAGTACCGCGGTGAGCTTGTAAGAGCAGTTGACAGAACCGTGGGTGGCAATGATTGGGGAACTGCCATTCATGGGTTGCGAAACTCATTCTAGGATAAGGATTTACATGAGTCTCACTTTTGGCTCCTGCTCTTCAACTGGTGAGTGCAGTGTTTGCCTAAAAATGTACAACATTAAATCAAGTTGGAAATTGAGAAGAAAATTAAATAAAAGAAAAAGGCAGGTTAAAAGTTTGCCATCAGCACACACACAGATGTTTTTAAAAGTTTAATTAATAGAAAAATCTAGAATTGTGAATTGATTTTGTTATATACTAAATCAAAATGAAGCAGCTAATTAGTAAACTAAATCTCTTCTGGTCTGCACGGTAAGTTTTCATTGAAGTGAACTTCAAAGGATTTCTTTAAAAATATGAGCATCAAACATTTTTTTGAACAACAAAGGAATATCCTTTGATAGGAAAATGCTGTTGTCCTGTATTTGTAATATATAATTCCTATTTGATAATTCTCTATGGAATTATAAAGTATCTCATAAGACTTGAGGAAAGAAGAAGGATGCTGTAATTAAATGATAAACCAATCTAATAACATAAGTCTGACAATATTGGTGCAAGTTCTGCAAATTTAGATGTTTTCTCATTTGAAAATCATTCAGCTGATTTATTTTTCCAAGGAAGATCTACAGCACTTTAAAAAACAGTCACATTAATATATATCATGAAGTAATATTTCCATTTATAGTCATCCCTGAAAAACAGGAAAATACAGAAATTCCAGCTATGTTATAAGCATTAGATTTGTATGATTTTGATTATATCAAGTATGAAGAAATTTATTTGTCTTCACTGAAAACCATCTTTTTAATTATGGCCACTGAAATACATCCAAAACTGAAGAACCATTTGTAAGACATCATGAGATATACAGTATTTTTATGCTGTACAAATTCTTTAAAGGGAACTATTGTCACTGACATACCGCAGTATACTGCATTAATATGGTATTCTAAATACCAGTGAAACAGGAACTCTTTAGACCTTTATGTCCAGTTTGCAGTTTTGACTAAGTAGAGTTTTATTTTTAGCAGATGAAATTTGGTGTGTCTGTAAGCTCGAATGTGCCCCCCAAATGCTTCTCATTACTATCATGACCCACTTGAAGAGTAGGACCTACTGAAAATGCATCACCACAGTATGTGATTCAGTATTTGCATTGTGAATTCAGCTGGAGTCTTGAACGCTCAAATGACCAAGGCTTTGAGCTATCATCAATGACTGACTTAAAATTTGTGAAGTGCCTGAGGCGATCAACTCCTATCAGCACATTTAATTGCCAGACTCCTAAGACAGCCAAATAAATTCCATTCTTTCTACGTCTATGTCTGTACAACCACACCTACGCATAAATATCTATTCTTGCCCGCATTCCCACACCTAAGGCTTTTATATAATTTAAAAATTAATTTCTAGTTAATGTTGCTATCCCACCAGTACATAGAGTTTAAATTAAAACTGCATCCATCACTACCATATATCTGATTCTAAGCCACAGTTATATTCCATTATTCACCCTTTGCACGCCATCTCTTATTCTTCTCTTAAACAACCAGTAGGATAAACCTTACTGATTATATATTCATGATTAATGCTCATCTGAGATAGTGTGTACAGCATAAATTGTACATTCATTTACAATGTGGGTTTTTTTAATGTGAAAAAGGAACTTGAGTGCCAGAGCTACTACAGACAATTTTCCAAATGATCTGCAAAAGTAACTGCATTGGTTCATATATACCCACTGGTATTACTGCCCTTTCATTTAAATGATGATGCCAGTTCCTAATGTTTTCAGTTGAACACATTTGCATAACCACAATCCTCAAAAATGAGTAAGTTTGTAGCATCCACTATATGTCTTGTACATTACTTATCTGTCTCAGTGTAAGCTCCTTACTTATTTATGAAAACACAGAACACTCCCATGTGGAACAGTCTTCTCAGAGACTGAGATTTCCAAAGCAGTCAAGTGGATTTAGACACATAAGTTCCATTGAAGGAATGAAGTAGAAAGAAAACAATTCTTGGAATTGCTGAAGCATGGTACATCATTAATTCCGAGAACTAGGCAGTATTCTAGAAACGTGTTCAATGTTAAACTTCAGCAGTAAATTTCTTACAGCTAGAGTAAATTTAAGGAACTCCTTTTTTACATTCTATTTCTAGCTGGGAGAAGTAAACAGCCAGTTTCTCCCATACACCCCTAAATCTTCATGTTTTTTAAGGAGGAACACTTAGCAAGAGCATGTCCCTTTTGCCTCATGGGCTTATGGTATTTTTGTTTCAAGACTGTTTGACATTTCATTTGCTTCAATTTGCCATTTTTAATGACTGCAAATACAATGTCCTTTATTCAAAACACTAGCAATTTAATCCTTCTCCAGAGTAGCCAGTGGCAAAACTCTTGCTGAGTTTGATGGTGCCAGGTTTCTTCTGTTTCCCTTCCGCACTTCCCCCAAATAGAGAGAAAATCTGGAGGAACAGAGGGTGAAGAAACTGTGCTTGCCACGTGCCCTTTCCTCCTCACGTCTTCTCTGATGGATAGGTAGAAGAAGGTCTCTAAGCATTGGCGTTGGCTCTACTTAGCTCTGCAGAACACTGAGAATCTCCCATCAATTTTCTCTCAGAAATGCAATCCGAGAGCAGTGAATCACCTGCTCTTGCAGCTCAATTAGTGAACAACAACCTGCTTCTGAACACTCAACTGAAAGACTGACAAGCCAAAGTTGGTATTTCTGTATCACAGCTCTTTCTTTGCCCAAGTATTCTTGCAGGTAGATTGTTGCTCCAAGTTTGGTTTTAGTTGACTCAGCAGCATTCTCAGCTGCAAGAAACTTTGCTCAGTCTGCTCTGTCCCCCAGGAAGTTCTTCCTATCACCTCTCGAAGGATGCCTACTCACTGCCACCTCAAAGGTTCCTGGCTTAAGCTGTAAGATCCTAATGCTGTAACACAGCTACACCTTGCCTGACTTCTTTCACATTCTTTGCAACCATCTCCACATGAAGCATGCTCAGCGGCATCCTTGAAAAAAGGAACAGTGCTCCCTTCTCTCACGGGAATCCTTCTGACTGGGAGCATAAAAAATAAGACAAGACATAGTGTGAAGCAGACTCCCATCCATACCTGCCCCCTTACCTGTCCACAAACAATGCCAATGGCATCAATAAGAGGACTGGGGCACAAAATCCTTACATATTTCAATGACTTTACTGAGATTCATATATATGCCTATGCTTGCTGAACTGGATTTTTTTCTGAATAAATTACTACTATTCAAGAAACAAAATAAGGACCTATATGCTTAATAGCTTCTTAGTTGAAAATTACTCCCTGTTAAAATAAATGTGGTAACACCAGAACATTATTAAATCTGTAAGCTGTGAATGACAAAATGCTGGAATTAAGGTCAACTGTGTCTTGCGTGTGCATTCTGTAATAGAACCCATAGCGATCAAAGCCCTGAACTTTTCAGTGAACTTCAAGGGGCTGTAAGATGCTCATCAGTAGATGAAATACCCTGCAACATGTGGTGTGAGGCAGAGAATGGCACACAGAGAAGGATGGCTTCACAGTTAAGGCAGATGAATCCTTCCTTGGAGAACTGCGGCTGATGTCTACTTTGCTGAAAACTTTGTGATGCTAACCAAGCTTTCTGACACTTTCCCTAGCCAATCATTACTGGAGTGCTTCTCATTTTAAAGGTATCTGACTTTAAGGTGAAAATGTGAATTTCCAGTGTGTTGCCTGCCATGTCTTGCCACGCTTTCTTCAGGTGTAGCTGAGTACTGAGTTCTTGGTGGTTGTGCTCTACAGTTATGCCTTACTATTGCCATAACACATTTTTCTCTCCTTTTGTTTTTTTTTTTTTTTTCCTTTAAATTCAGTGCTACTTGTATTTCAAACTTGTATTCAACAATATCACCTTAAAGGAAGCGTGCAATGTACAGAAAAAATAGGAACTTTACTTAAAAGAGTTCACGTACGAATATGAGAAAAACAGATTGGTTTGCAGAATTTATGGTTACCAAAATTTTGCCTTTCAAACAAGCTTATCTTTGAGTGTGCTTAGTAAAATGATTACTGTGTGAGTGTAATGGAAAACAATATCAACCAAACAGTTGTACCCTCGTCTTGGCAAAACACACACACTGTAGGTAGGTATGGCTAAAGTCTACTTGATACATAGCAGTGCACAAACCACTGTTCGCTTTAACAGGAAAGGATTTAACCTTTGCAAAAAGAGCAGTACAGGAGCTATTCTGGCTCCACAAAGCATACATCAGCCATGCACTCAGCCGAAAATCAAGACCTCCACCAGAAGGAATGGTTCAGAGTATCATCCAGAGACAGAGTATGATATTTCTCACCCATAATAAACTTGCTCAGAGGGCTCTTACAGTTGTTTGCTTTGTTTCTGCCCTGTTTCAGTGGCTGATACACATAAAGGTATGTGTATGCATATGAGTGAGGAAGCATGTTTGTCTTAATGAGTGCTGATTGAGTGGCAGCGACTAAATGGATAAAGGTTTATCAGCCTTGGCTAAGGACAGCTAGCACAGCCCAAAGGTTGCTGGTCCTGGGGTAGAGAAGAAGACAGAAAAGGGAAGGAAGGGAGAAAGGAAGGGAGGGAGGAAGGAGAAGGAAGGAGAAGAAAGGAAGGAAGGAGAGAAAGAAAGAGAGAAAGAAAGAAACAAAGAGAAAGAAAGAGAGAAAGAGAGAAAGAGAAAGAAAGAGAGAAAGAAAGAGAGAAAGAAAGAGAGAACGAAAGAGAGAAAGAGAGAAAGAAAGAAAGAGAGAGAGAGAAAGAGAGAAAGGGAGAAAGAGAGAGAAAGAGAGAGAGAAAGAGAGAGAGAAAGAGAGAGAGAAAGAAAGAAAGAAAGAAGGAAAGAAAGAAAGAAAGAAAGACAAAGAAAGAAAGAAAGAAGGAAGGAAAGAAAGAAAGAAGGAAGGAAGGAAAGATCTGTGAATGGATCTATCGGTGGTGGCTTCTAAGCTACCAGTATGGGGAAATTTTACTTTGGGCAGGGGATGAAACAGAGTGACTGGGAGTAAAAATAGTAAGACTTCTCTTGCAAACAACCATGGATAGTCAGTGGGAGGCAATTTCTCAGAAAAAGAGAAATGGCTTAGAAGATACCGAAGAAAACTGATACAATATCCAAGATGATAGTTCTGAGCCAACAGAATAACAGACTGGATGGCAAAATTGTGTGCAGATAAAGACAGCATGAGGGAAGGAATGGGGTGTACAGTCAGCTTTCACTAATTAGAGTTCCAGTTCCTCCTCTGAACTATCTAGGATCCTACAGAGGGAAGTGGAGGCCAGAAGTAAAGAAAGGAACACGGCATGCGTACTGCCAACTCGGCCACATTAGCAGTGTCTGCAGTAAAACACCTTCTGAAATCAAGCCCACTGGTGTATACATCTAAATTCCTCAGCTGAACTTTTCTGAAAAGTTTATGATAGAGAAGAGGAAATATAAAGTACATAGATCATATATTATATATATATTGTATTATATACGCTCTGGGTACTGTGCAATTAATAAAATGTCACCACACAGATTATATACGCCAGGTGGCATTAATGGCAAAATAATGTCTAGCACTTAAAGTACGATGTTTGCAATCTACTATTCAAAGGATGAGGTGAAGATTAAATGAAAATGACTGATTGTGGAAAGCAATTATGAAAAATCCTGAAACACTGCAATTTAAATATGAAATAGCATATTGTGGGTCTAGGTCTATAAAAATATATTAAAAAAATCTATGTCACAACATCTAAGAAAGTATTTGCTGAAGGTGCCTGCTTCTCTGCACTAAGTATAACCTTCTGTGCCTCAGCTGGATAACTAAATTATAAATATCTAAAGTTAAACGCCCATTCTTGTCCATAGGAACAACTGGGTATTGTGTACCAGAAGAGAGTATGTCAGTGTTTTGCCAAATGTCCTGAGAAAGGGAAGCCCTTCTAACAGCTCTTCACTGAGCTGAGGTGGAAAGATCAAGGTTCCTTGTGCAGACAAAAGGCAAAGTTGGGGAAACAACCCAACATAGCCGAGTGCCAGTTTTTTCAGTTGTGACTCATTTTTGTCTTTCTCATCTTATGAGAGAGTAAAAGAAATATCTACTGCATCACAGGCTTATCCCTACCATGGCAGAATTCTAGCCTTTTGTCCAGCCTGGCCTGACAGTGGCTGCAGCCATTGGAGGGTATTTTCCTCCTACCACGCCAAGTCTTCCACAGAATCTACAACATTCATCGTTGGTCATAAATTCTACCTTAATTTTATCCCATTAGTCTTAATCGTACTTGCTTGTACCATGTAATGTACACCTTGCTCTACCCTATCACAGTTTTCTGTCCTCTCTATACACTCCTTTAAAATACTTGGCATTAACAACCAGGATGTTTGTTTTCTGCATCTGAGTATTGTCCTGTATCCTTTTTGCCCCTGCGTTATGAAATAATTTGTTAAAAACTTTTCACCTGAGGAAAACTCATTCTCTGGTACCATCTGGTACTTTTACTCTGTTAAAGGAATGAAAGCCAAGAAGCAACTTCAAAAATTGGTTGTCATATCCAGTCTGCTTCATTGCTTGCTGGCTGCAGGGCTCTGGTTTGGATCTCTTCTGTTAGTTCTCCTTAAAACAATACCCAAGCATGGCTCCTGCCGTTCTGTACAATCCTCTAATATCACAGAAGTCTCTGCACCTTTCAACAACTTCATTCACCCTGGTACGAAACCTGAGAGCATGCAATGCATGATCCCAGCAACAGACCATGAAACCATTGTTCTGGTGAGCCGCAGCACCACCCTTGCGTTATTTTAGATATTCAGAACTGGAAAAAACACAGAGAAATAATTGTGCCTGAAGGACACAGAGACGCCACGGGGGCCCAGAGGAGACAAAAGGCCAAGCACTGTGTGAAGTGGGAATGATCGATTTTGGAGAAGGAAGCATGGAAGGCCAAAGTCCACGTCAGATGGCCTCTGGGCCAGGTATTCATCCTGGCAGTATTTAGCTAGAAAAATAAAGATAATAAGAGTCTATAAAAGGGAATGCACACTCTTATTGTGACAGTTCAGTTTTGTACATTGTCTGAAAGCTCTGAGACAAGAACATACAATTATTATTTTTTTTTTATGGAAGAATTTAAATGACAGAAAAAAAAGACCTTAAACTGCAACATACTCACCCTGAATACCAAACTAAATCTCACACTACAAATCAAAGCACACCTATGCCAAATAAGGGTTGCAAACGTGCTATCAGTTAACTTCCATTAAACATGAAGAAGGCCAGTCTCCTTCCTCCATATGCCACATTGCTAGCTTTCCTCTTCCATCCAGTCAGGCCTCAAAGACTCTCTTTTCAAAGGTCTGCTGTAAGGGCAGGAAAGAAAGGGAATCCTAGGAAGGGGAAGCAAAATTGTGAGGGAATCAGCTTGAAGATCTGAGTTTCCTGTACTGCACTGCAGCCTTCCACTTGTCAAAATGCACAGGTCAGCTGAGAGCCTTTTCTCTAGCTGGCACTTTAGGAATTCACAAAGCATAAAGAATGTAGACTTTGGCATGACAGAGCAAATACTTCTCTCTATAACAACTGCATTTAAGTCCATGAAACCACTCGTACGAACATGATTCTCAAAGCTCTATGTACCTTCTACTGATTTCAGTAGGATTTAGTAAATGCAAAATACTTATGCTGAAGCAGGATTTAATTTTGCTTTAAATCTGCATATCAAAAATATATAGTACAGATTAACATGGCCTATTGGAGAAAGTGGAGGTAAAGACTTTGGCTTTAGAGATTCACCCCAAAAGAACTAGCATATCTAAAATAGGAAAATACAACCTGCACTCTGATGCAGTCTGTAGAGGGATGGGCAACACCAGGCTGGGATCCCCAGCTGCCCTCTGGCAATGCCCATCTCTTTCTATTGACTCTGTGCCACTATGATCCTACCACTCACTAGCATGTGCTAAGGGCTTGAAGACATGAGATGAATCAGGACCCCAGTAATTCTCAAGAGAGTTAGTGTCCAGAATATCAAGAATACAATAAGAAAAGGCAAAGGCTTTTTCTTTTTTTTTTTTTTTTGGTGAGATACATTAAAGAATAATTGAAAGTAAAAATTTTAAGCGGAATAGGAAATATCCGCTTGAAAATGCAGAATTCAGTAAGAGCTGCTTGTTTAAATACCCATTAGCTCAGACTTCTCCCACTTACTCTTAGGAAATTCACTGAGGTGCTAAGAAAGCTACACAGTTTATGTAGTCTCCTCATGACAATGAAGAAATACAAAGTGAGAGGGAATTCAGCATCCCCAACATGTGAATTATCTTCAGATTCATTATGGGAATCACTCTTTCCACTGACTACTGAAGAACCCAAAAGATTAGAGACCCCACCAGTAACAAAAAGATACCACAAAGTGATTTTTTTTTAAGTTTCAGAAATCTTAAAAGAACACCTAAAAAGAACAATCTAATAACCTACAGAGCAGTAGTACATGGTGTTTGTTGCAGTCCTAGTGAAGAGACCTTTCTTTGAGAAATACTAGAAATACAGAAAATGTTGGCGGGAAATAACTCACACAAAGAAACAAAAATCCCTGCTAGTTTTATTCTGAGACTCTGCAGTCTCCCACTTTGCTCAGATTTGTCATCCAAGTTAGAGCTCTAAAGGAAGTCATGCTGCTACTGCTGCTGCTGCTTCCAATGCTTTGATTGCTGTAATTGTGCGAAACACAAAAAAGCTACATGACAATTTAAATACCTGTTTTCAGTTTGACGGGATTTGAAACATTGGACATATTTAACCCCAGAAATAAAATTTTCTAAAGGAAACTCAGCTGAGCTTTAATTTTAGTGGCACTACTGAATAGTTTCTACAATCCACTGACACTGACGTGACCCAAAATTTCTAAGTGCAAATTATGAGTACAATCCACACTGAAGTCCACTGCTGAAAAGAATGCTAGAAAATGGTCCACTCTGCTATTCAGATCACAGCAAAAAGAATGAGAGTAAAAAAAAATTCTACATAGCTGAAAGTCTTTTAAAAATATTATAACAACTTACGTATTTTTATCATGACAGATTCTTAGCATATTAATTCGACCACGATGTTGGAAGAGTTGAATGTCACGACTCAGTGCCATTTATCGGTGAACTGTACAGGTCTGTGTGAAAGATGGTCAAGATTACAAAAATTCACTATGCAAAACTTACTACTTGTAGAGCAGAAAGTTTTTCTCAAGCCTTGTTTAAAAATTAGGAGTTACACAAAAGGTTCTGCTTTCACCTTGCCAAAAATAAAGGGAAGTTCTGAGATCTTCACTGATTATTAGTGCCAGCCAAGGCTTCCATAACTCTGACATACAAAGATTTCTGAAAACCTGCTGCCTCAGACAAATTCCAAATACTTGTTCCTGAATCTCCCACGGAGATGCCAAGGGCCTGATGTGACCATGTTTTCTGCTGCAGCAAGCCCTCCTCTAATGAAAAACACTGCCAGGGAAAACCACTACCCTTTTATGAGCTTAATCATAGTTTAACACCTACCCGTTTTGTCTTTGCAACGGGATTCTGATACTTCATGTCTGCAGGAAAATTACATTATCATACTGAGGAAGTCATGTTCATGAAATCTATTTGCTCAAATGCAAAACAGTGAAATCAATAACATGTTTTCTTTCTTTTTTGTTTAGCTTCTGTGGTTAGATTACTACCAACTGTGGTTAGTAATTTACTTGGGTTTTAATGAACGAGAACAGACAGTTCAGCAAGTTAATGGAAAACTACAAAGAAGAAACTATTAACCTAAAAGAACCATGTCTCTAACTTGTTGTTAATGTATGTGCTTCAGTATAATGGTTTTAAAGGAAAAGAAGGCAGGCAAGCAAGAAAGGGCGGCAAGGCAGGAAGGAAGGAATTTTGTCATATGCCTTGTAGACTGGAAATATGAATGAAGTTCAGTACCCCCTTGAAATTACTTTTGTTTTAGACGCATGTCTACAATAGCAGAGAAATGGAAGCACAGACAAAATTACAATAGGAATCAAATAAACATTAATTATTGTTTGTTAATGCCAGAATGTTACCTGTGGGAGATTTGAAAGTTGTGTTACAAGTGACAGCCTTGTCACCAAATAAACTAATATTTTTTTTAACAGTCCTTCCTGATATCCAAAGTCTGTTTCCCTTTCTGAAATTTCCTTATCACTGATAATTCTATTTGTATACACAAGCACAAACATAAACCAACCATCCCCTGTACTTGGTGTTTATTGTCCTCAGAGACCCATGTCTGCCCTCCTCTTGTTACCGACTGCATGTTGCAATAGCTTGTGATCCTAACATTGCCAAGTTTTGTTGTTTCAAATTCTGTGTTTTGTTGAAAAGGAGCATCCATCTCAAAATCAAAACGAATCATCTTTGCACTACATTTTTTGTAATTTCTGAGTAACCTCGGGAATATCAGCAAATTAATTCCTCAATATTAAAATTCTACGTAGTTACTTTATGCAATTTGTTCCTACGAGATGTTCTGGAGGCCAAAACAAGAAATGGATTTTAAAAAGGGCTAGACAAATTGATAGGTGATAAATCCATCAATGCATACTAAATATAATGGCCTAAATTTAACATCCACTTCAGAAAGTCCTTAAATGAATGACTGATGGAGTCCAAGATAGAGAACGAGGGCATAAATGGATATTCAGAAGCTCAGAGAAGGATGATCCGTATATGCCTATTTCTGGTACTAACTGATTTTGGAGACACAGCAAATGCATTGTTTGCCTGCTAGTTTTATGCATACTCTGATATCTACACCATGGGGCTTACTATTTTTTGGGGCTTTTTTAGTAAAAAGTGGCAAATTTAAGTATGTAAAAAATGTATATGGGCAAAATATGTTTGGTTCTCCAGTTTTATGATAGCATCTTTTTAATTCGTATCAGAAAAAGAGAGTGGCTCTTAACACTGCAGCAGCATTTCATTTATGTTATAGTTGCCCTGTCCCCACCTTCCTCCAGCTACGTCAGTTCAGTTGTCTGAATTAGTGACTTCATAAGCTGAAGTGAACACCACTTTACGTTACCAGATGAGACAGTGAGCTGGGGTGTCCCAGGAGCAAACTCACTGCCACTTCGGTTGCCATTTTTACTGTGGTTACAGCCCCTGAAAACGGGGGCGAGCAGGAGCAAAGGATGGTAGCGGCTTTACCCTCCTGTCCTGGTTTTGGCTGGGTTAATTTTCTGCAGTGCCTTGTTTTTTGTATGAGAAAAATGTTGATAATACACTGGTGTTTTAGCAGCTGTTAAGCAGCCAAGGACGTTTTAGCTTCTCATACTGGCCTGTCTGCAAGAAGGCGAGGAGTGCACAGCTGACCCCAACTGACCAAAGGGATATTCCATATGATATGATGTCATGCTCAGTGTATAAAGCTGGGAAAGAAGAAGGAAGGGGGACTTCAGAGTTGTGGCGTTTTTCTTCTCAAGTAACTGTTACATGTGACGGAGCCCAGCTTTCCTGGAGATGGCTGAGCACCTGCCTGCCCATGGGAAGCAGTGAATGGATCCCTTGTTTCACTTTGCTTGTGTGCGCAGCTTCTGCTTTATCTCTCAAATTGGCTTTATCTTACCCACAAGTTTTCTCAGTTTTACTCTTCTGATTCTCTCCCCCATCCCACCGGAGGAGAGTGAGCTGCTGCACGGTGCTGAGCTGCTGCACGGTGCTGAGCTGCTGACTGGAGTTAAACCGTGACACCTCCTCACCTGAAATGGCACAAAGCTGACACTGAGCACACATTTAATGGCAGCTCATTTTGCGAATCCCCAATCAGAATCTGAGCATCGACTGGAGTTTCTACCCCTTTACTCCATTCACCACACTTCACCATTTCTTCCCATACCCAATGTACAAGTCAAAATAGTGGCAGTCTTTTTTTTTTTTTTTTCTTTTCACAGTGCCCAGGATTTACAAACTTCTCATATGTAACTCAGGATAGGAAGTTTGGATGGGGCTGGACCTAATTTGTGCATGTTCTTCTGTTACCAATATGCTTAGTTTCCCTGCAGAGTCTTCCATTCTACCTCATTTTTTTTCACCATTTTTACCTCACCAAAACTACCAGCTTGCTTTTACATTTACACTTTGCATATTCTGCTCCTGAGTCTCCTCAGTAAAACTAATATGGTTGTTTTGCAGCCCTGTTTCAGTGCCAAGTACATCACTGAACCATCTAAGAGTCTGTTAGCTGATGCAATTTCTAAGCTTTCTAAATGAGAACAGGGCACAGAAAAAAATAAGTACATTATTTTTTTTAATGACAGCCTTAGGATTTGGAATCAATTTAATCTGCTTCTGAATAAACTCATATAATACACTCAAATAATAAGCTCAATCAAATGAAAAGTTAGTTTTAGCCAACTGAAAGCAAAGATTTTTCTTTCATTGTAAGAGAGGATTTCAGTTAATTGGAAGAAATGTATTATATATGTATTTAATTTAATGAAAGTCACTCTAGGTAAAGAGAATAGGACTGAGTGGGTATACCTTTTGCTTGATTCCAAAGTTACATGAAAGGGCAAACTAGTATATAAATAGACTACCACACTTTTCTGGTTCACCAATAATTACTTCCCATGAAAGAAGAGAAAACTCACTTGTGCTCTCTTCTGTTACTCCTGCAGTGAAAATCCCTAAGTACTGTTTTATCTCATTTCTCTCCCTCTCATTCAATATATCCATTATGAAACTGCTAAAACACTCAACTCCTGATTCTCTGGCCATGTCTCCTCCACCCTCTATATTTTTTCTGTCTTTTGATACTACTTTTGATCTGTTTGTCTATCCTTGAAAGACCTATAAAATTCTGTAATTGTACAGAATTCCGTAACACGTTATGAAAAAAATATGTAGCATGAAAGACTTTTTTTTGAGCCAAAAGGTATGATTAAATTTCTGACATTAATCATATGCTCAAGAACACTGTAATCATAATAATGTCACTTGCTCACTCAGATCATAGCTTTGTGACCTTCTATTTCTCCCCTAGATGGAGCACATATGATTAAAAGTGAATACAGTATTTTTAATCTGTTGAAGATTTTAGTAGCAGAGTAGGAGTGCACATACAGTTTGTGAGTAGGTGACCACTTCCATTTATGCTGACATATCACACACAGTGTTCCCAAGCTTTTCCTGAATACCATTCCACCTCCAGCTGTGTGTTTCATTTCTGCAGGACGCATGACCCCAAAATATTAGCATGAACAGGGAACTGCTGTCTGGCTCATTCATCCTCACAAGAACCACAGCTCCAGACTTTCTCTGTTCATTACAAAACTAAGTATTGAGAAGACTGAAGATGTCATTACTTGGTGCTAGTAACACTGGCCACAGGTTCACAGAGGACATGTGAGTTAAAATTTTCCAGTTCAGCTTTAAATCTGAATGTGTATTTTACAAGTCTTTGTGGACAGGAAGACAAAGAGAAGGAAGGAGTGATAAAAACATCAACCACCTATAAAATTAACAGGAAAGGAGTAATAAGAAACACATTATGCCTTTAACGTGGGATTAAAGGGGTAAATACATGCTCAAAGAGTTTTTTAAGGGATTTTTTCTGGAACCTGGTGCTCAGTTTTTCTTTATTTGTGAACTGAGAGCTTCCTACTGTGCTCGTAGGAGTAAATCACGGTAGGCAGGAAGTTCTAAAACACTACAATGTGTTGAAGTAATATCAACAACAGCAAAATAATGTGGCAATGTGGGAGCCTCAGCGTGCATTCATGCCAAATGGTTCATGTTGAAATGGAAAACAGAAAGATTATTTTTCAGCGACAAAAGAAAATCAATATTTAAAATCAATGCCGGTCACGGGGAACAGTGAAAATAAGTAAAAAAAGATCACAAAGCACTTTTGGGATCACTCAAAAGAAAAAAATGCAATAAATTTAAAACCATTATGCCAAAATAAAAGCCTCTTTGCCCCACATTAGGATAGCTTTGCAAGTCAAAATCAGAAACCATACTGATGCTAATTTTTCATGCTGCCACTTTCAGTCACTTCTAAAAAACTTTAGAAAACTTAGTTAGGCGTCTGAGCTGAAGTTATTTGAAAACATCAGATTAATGCCCGCCTTTCTTGCTAATCTCCCATGATTTACTTTTATTCTTATTTACTTTTAACTACTATGCTGCTGTACGCGAGAGCCCCTTGCAGACCCGGATCTGTGTGCACATGCTGGTTCTGTTCTGCCCGTGCGCCCCGTGGAAAGGCAGGTGGGCTCCTGAGAGGGACAATATGGTACCCTGGCAAGCACAGGGGTGCTCACCTGCCCAGCAGCTGAGACACACCAAGGCACACGACTCACTAGACGGGATCCTGCAACCGCTTTGTAATCCCCCTTTGCAGATCAGCTGTGAGACAAGTGTAAAGACACAGTCAGCCTGCGTATCCACTTTACCTAATTCGAGCAGTTTGGTGCAACGGTGCCACATTTGTGTGAGACGAAGCGAATTACGAAGGCTCTGCACAGAGCCTACATGGTATCTCCATTGGAATTATTGTTTGCTCAGGAATAACACCAGACCTGCGTTGCTCCACGTGCCATTGACATGTTCTACCTCAGCCAGCAAGGCCGGCCAGGCTGAAGCCCCTGACCTGGTCTGTGAGGGTAAGAATGTTTGTACAAAGGCCAGACTAGAAAAACCCAGTAAATCCAGGTAGTCCATGTGAAGTCAAGCACAGCATTGCCAGCCAGGCGAGGGAGGTGATTGTCCCGCTCTGCCCTGCACTGGTGCGGCCTCACCTGGAGCACTGTGTGCAGCTCTGGGTGCCACAGGATAAAAAGGATGTAAAGCTACTGGAGAGTGTCCAGAAGAGGGCTGCAAAGTTGGTGAAGCTTTTGGAGAAGAAGCCATATGAGGAGCGGCTAAAGTCACTTGGTTTGTTCAGCCTAGAAAAGAGGAGACTAAGAGGAGACCTCATGGTGGCTACAGCTTCCTCACAAGGGGCGGAGAAGGAGCAGGCGCTGAGCTCTTCTCTCTGGCGATCAATGACTGAACCCAAGGGAATGGCAGGAAGATGTGCCAGGGAGGTTTAGGTTGGACATGAGGAAAAGGTTCTTCCCCCAGAGGGTGGTGGACACTGGAACAGGCTCCCCAGGGAGGTGTCACGGCCCCAAGCCTGACAGTGTTCAAGAAGAGACTGGACAAGCCCTCAGACACATGGTGTGACCTGTGGGGTTGTCCTGTGCAGGGACAGGAGTTGGACTCGATGATCCTTGTGGGTCCCTTCCAACTCAAGACATTCTATGATTCTATGAAGTGTCTTCCAAATCCTGTATTAGTGCAGTTTTTATGTTACACACCACCAATAAATCACATTATTCTTTCCTCTGTCACTTCTTGCCTGAGAGAGCTGGATGTATCTGTTTACCAACTTCGATAGCACAAGTCCATCTTATTGGAGTGCTTCTCAAGTAATTAGTAGGTTTAAACATCATAGTAGCCAAATCTGGGAGGGATACACTTTTCCACCATAAGGAATGTGAACTAAAACAGAGATTCCTATTAAGTAGGTTTCTCAAGGTCTACAGGAAATTTGTGATTGACCAGTCAATTGAACCCAGATCTCCAGAGTCCCTCTCCATTCCCTTGGCCACTAGGATATTTACTTTCTGAATGCACAGTATAGTTTGTTGAGAAAGTAAATTCTAAATAACTCGATACACTGAATAAGTGGAATTTCACCAAAGCAAAGATCCAGACCCATGTAACTGTTGAAAGAGAACTTTTAATTATGTTCATTGTCCTATTTGGAGCAGTAATATTTACAGAGCCCAGAGACAAATGAAGAAAACCAAACTTATTGCAAAATTTAATTAAAATTATACAGGGCAATAGAGAGTCTTCACTACTTTTTTTCTAAGAACTCCATTCTTCACATGATTTTGAATGACAATATACTTAGCTAAAAAAGGTCAGAGCATATTAATTGAATGTGTCCTAAAGGCAGGATATACATTCTCCAATCTGATTAATTCTTTCCAAGATTCAGATGTATGCACTATGTTCCTCTTAATGAACAAAACCCACCCAAGCCCTTAGGAAATAACTAGTACCTCTTTTACTAGGGACTTAAAGCATAAAGAAAACCTTTAATATATTGCAAAGGCTTTAAATACATGTTTTTTAGGAAGTCTATTTTCTTTCTACTTTGGATTGATAGAACTGAAACAATAATGCATGATGAGATGAATAAAAGTGCATGTGTTTATCCAGACTTTGAGATTTGGCTTTCTTTGGGCTGTATTTTAGTCTATATTTCATAAAAATAAAGCCTATTTTGGGCATTATCCTAAAAAAATAATATTGTAACACACTGCTTTCCTTTGGATTGCTTTCCTTGGATTGACATCCAGCAAGGTCATAGATTACTATAAACCCTGCAGATGTTGCACAAAGGGATGAAGAATGAAAAGAAAACTGCTAGTTGAGTTGCAATTGTAAAAAGTTGCAGCACCCACCATTGCATGAAGTTTTTGTTCCCTGGCACACAATTTACTTTGTGTTCACATGCTTCCTAAAAGGGGCAAGAGTGCAATGCTAAGGACAAAAACAGACCAGGTAAGTCCGATGCTATCTTAACTTTCATCTGGAGTTTTCATTTTGAGTCCAGCTATATTTTATCCATGCACCTAAGAGTGTTACTTGAGAACACCACAAACAACGTCCCTCTTGCTGTCAAAATCAATAATTAAATTTTGGAAGAGGAATTATCAGTTAAGACATAGGCTATAATTAAATATATGACAATGGTTTGACGAAGTAGAGATATTTGAGAATAGCTTGTAGAGGGGATGAAAGGTGCTTGCCACCTTAGCGTTCAGCAATGTACATGCTGCCAACAAGTACATGTATTTTGTTTACACATTAAACCAAACATAAGCAAAACTGCCAGCAAACATCATGATATCAGATTGCTATAGTGGATTTGGCTTTCTACTCCGAAGCAAGTTTGTTGCATCCAGAAGTGACATTTAACTTGCAAATAAAAATTTGAGCTGCTGTACAATGTGCTGTAATAAAAAGGGATTTATAAAAATATTACTTATCTTAGTCTGGATTTATTTATGAGAATAGAGTTCTACAAACTCACCTACATCCAAGTAAGAATATTAAATCTGGAAGTTTCACACACTGTATGGCTTACTACTTTCTGACTTCTTCCCACTTCTGTGAGCCTGCCTTCAAGATGGAACAGGAGAAATGAGGTGCTTCTGTGTTTATTATGATTAGTCATGCTTCTTGGCATATGTTATTGCATTTTGCAGGTAATAAACAAGCATTTCTGTTGTGAATAACTTAGGAGTGGAATCAGTTTGTATATAAAGTCTGAGAGATAAAGGGTGATTACTTATGTCATTTTATATTTTAAAAACCTCAAATCGTTCTCTCATGAGCACACAAAATAGAGCATTTTTCTAATCTTCTCCCTTTGGGGGTAGTATATCTTTTTCTGTTGATCTGTGATTTTCATGAACAAGCCTACAGAAAACAATGGATTTGAAGAAATTTATGACTAAATCTATTGTAGCTATTTCTCACTACAGTCTCCTTATGCCAACATTTGAGTGTTGCTGGTTACACACACTGATTTATTAAAAAGCAGTGTCATACCTGTAGACATGCCGGAGCTCTGCCCTGGGGTTTATTCATATCAACAGCCACAAGCTGCCAACCTCCAGCAGCATCTTCATGAAACATCTTGAAAGGGAAAATTGTTGTCAGAAATGTTTTACGTGCCAATAAATACAAGTGAAATCAAATACATTCCCCCTAAGGACCTGCATACATTTTGATGATAGCCAGTTTAAAATAAGAGGGAAATGGTTCTTACTGCTACAGAAAAAGCAACATGCAATTTTTCCAACATTTATAGTTTCTGAATTTTACTCAGATAAAATGAAATACAGTATGTCTCTGTTACTCCTAATGTAGAAACCATTTCAACTAACCTCTGATCAGTATCGTTAGCTGGTGGCACCCAATCAGAATAAATTCCTTACTAAGGTAAGCTTATCCTGAGACAACACAAATACACTGTGACCAAAAAATAAGTTTTACGACACATTTGGAAATAATAGACAATCTCGCCTTTTTTACTGGCAAAATTATTTTACTCCAAGGGTCAGACAATGTTTGTTGCACTGATGCTTATCAAGAGTAGCTGTACAGTCCTTCTGTACTGTTACTTAGAGATTATAATCCTGCAAATTGCTGAGTGGTATCCCGGCTCTAATGAAGTCAGGGGAAAAGGCTCCTGTGGCCACAGTGGTATTCACATTTTACCAATAGCCTCTGGTAGTGATGGTATAGGCATTCTGGCTTTTATATTTTTCTCCCTCAGAAATTAGGACATAAAGTGATGCAGACTGCTGGACAGAAAGAACAGTCAGGAACCATGTCTCTAAGTGATTAACGATGTCCTTGAAAGGAAATTAATGGCTTCAGCATCTTGAATTGCCACCCGAGAGTCTGCATATACTATGCAATGAAGTGTGGTGAAGTTCCCATCTCACTCCCACCCTTCCCTTGACGCTCAGCACTTAAGCGAGTCACCTCGAGCGCACAGCCACAGCGGCGTGGTCGAAGCTCAAAAGCCACCCTGTGAGATGTGCTCATCAGACCGGGGGCAGTATCACACAAATATGGTTGCCACGCTGCCGAGTCCTTATGTAGCATCCCTGCACCAGGAGGTTTTGCCCGCTCAGATCACCACCGAGTTACTCCTCTTTGTAGCCTGCTTTACTGTGCAGTGCTAAAGCGCTTTACAAGAACCTCCTTTTATCCTTCTCCAGAGACCCCTTCCTTGACTTTGACTCTCAGACACTAATTTTTCTATTTTTCTATAGGACTAAGTTTCGAGACCAATTTAATGATTTATGAAGTGAGCACACGAAGCAAGATATTGTTCCTTTTTCTCAAGGTTATTTCATGCGCAAAACAAGCAAGGTTTTTAACTTTTGTCTGGTGCTTTGCACAAGAAACCCTGTGAGAAATTTTCTGCCCTTCTTAATACAGAAAAGCATAAATCATTTTTGTAGTTCGGTAAACTGGACTCCCTTTATGTCCCATCATACCAGTGACTCAAGGAACAAAGTAACCATTTGCTTGTCTGCAGCGAGCACACTCTTTTTATTTTGCATGATGCAATTTATATTCAACATGCCCATATTCTTTGGCATGATGACATTATTTTGGGAATACCTTTTATCCTTAAAATTCCTTAATGTTGGCTGCTGCTTGTGTTTCTTTCATCAATCTTTCTGTTCCAGCTTCTAGTTCAGAGTTTGTCAGGTAAGCCCATGTGGCTCAGGAATTTGTCCCATCACAGATGAAACAAGCATTACATTCCTAAGGCTAAGAATGTGTCACATGGAAAAGTCCTTTTTTAAAAAAATTAGATTTTAAATTGATATCACTAAGTCTGCTTTGACAAAGACATATATAGAGTAGAAATTATTGCCACAAAGTCTATTTGAGGTGAAAACTGTAGCAGAAAGCAGAAAAGATTTACCTATGGATTACGGGAATATTGAAAGGCATATCAGAAAATATTTAATAAATAATTCTGAGACACTTAAATCCTCTGGCTTAAGAAAATAAATAGTCTATAGCTATAGAGGTTAGAAGAATTTTCCTCATGGGTATGTTTCTCGTATCTTTCTTCCTGAGGGCTTTTTGCAAGAAGTCGGTACTGGTCCCTCTTGTAGATGGCAAACTGCACTAGCCTGGAAAAGCCCGGCCTCTTGTACATTCAATAATCGTAATATGATTGTTACAAATAATGAGTGGAAGAATTTAAATCTTAACCCGTTAGCCCTTGTTTTTTATACTGGCTCTTTCCAGCCCACACGTGCATGCTTTCTGTCATGGCTTCTTCCTACCCATTATCTCATATTGAGGGTCTCACTTTCTGCATCTACCTCAGATCTTAGCACAGCTCCTCCAGTGCCTCAGCACCTAATTCCTCCTTGGTCTCAACGTGCCCTTCTCAGTCCCAGGATCAGCTTCCCCAAACACTTCAGCTACTCTCTGACCTCTCATCTTCCAGCTATAGCTTGCAATTTCAGCTCTTCCTCCTTAGCACGGAAAGTGATAGTCGATAGCAACTCTTAATTCCAAACCCACCAATGACATGATAAAAAAGCATTATACTACTTCATTAAAAGAAAATAAAAACTTAGCAATAACACAGTCAGTGATATAGAGAAACATATTAGAGTCTTCTCTATTATTCTTTTTTTAAGAAAGCCTAGTTGAATAATATACTGTAGAATTTAATTTGATATTAAAATTCATATATCAACATTAAAATACACGTAGTAACATGAAAAGTCAAATAAATCAGATATAACAATATCAGGAATTTTTGATTTATAATTCATTCATAAACTAAACCAAATCAAGTCCCCAGAGAATCTCAGTATCTCAGGTGCTTCACCTGGGTGGTGGCAGTAGAAGTGGTACTGCTCCTGGACCCCCACATCTGCTGGAACTGCACTCTAATTTCTGCAAATGTTTCAATGATGACTGCGATGAAAACATTCTGAAAAAAGAGCACGAAAGAATGGCTGACGCAAAGCTCAGCAAGCAGAAAAGAGACAAAATTCATTTTAATATGATCTACATTTCAGACAGGTTTAAAAGAACACATTTTTCAGTACCTTAACAAGCCAGGCCAGAAAGAAAATCAAGGTGATGAAATAGAAATATGAACGCCATCGTGGAAAGCTGTCGATTGCTCGGTACATAAGGAACACCCAGCCTTCCTGAGAAGCAGCTTCATAAACAGTAAATATGCTTGTGCCTGTCAGAGGAAAAATGAAAATGTTTGGATTAAGCCTCCCTGAAAATTTTCAGTATCAGGAAACAATAATCTTTTATTTATTCTATTTTCATTTACTCTAAAGGGTATCAGCTCTCCTCTCCTCCTTCAAAGAGAAGTTTTTCACGTGCATTTCCACATTTCTTCCTTTTACACTTGAATATGAATTGGTTTTGTATCAGACTGGACTCCCTTCTCTCCCTGGACACATAGGCATAATCCTTTAGATGGGTTTACTGGCAATTAGCAAATGTCTCCGAGGGCAGAATTTGTCCCATCACATGACTTCAGCAGCATCCGTGAGAAAATGCAGATTTAATTAAAGCTATCAGGATCAACATTCAGTAGGTGAAAGGAATCACTATTAATATCAGCAACACTGAGCAAGCAGCAACACACCAAGCAGGTGCCCCACACTAGCAAGCACAGTGAAGCGCTTACAGGATTATCATTCCAATAAAGTTACGGTTAGAGAAAACACCTTTTGGGATTTCTCTGTGCACAGAACAAATGGGCCTTGCAGAAGACAGCACAGCAGAGTTTTTAAAATAACGTTGTTCTGTTTGTTTGTTTTTCTCTGCGGTATTTATAATTTTACCAGCTGTATCTTGCATTATTACGTGATGTCAGTGATTCCCTCTTCTGCTTGTGCTAACAGGAATATTTCAAGTTGCTCAAGCGTAGTGCAGAGGCATAGTTTGCTGTAATTTTTATGGTATTTCTGATTAGAAGATGTGTTCACATGTAACAGTTTGGAGGATGTGGAGGGTCAGAGAGGAGAGAAGTATCGAAAAAGCTAAAGGCTGCATAAAAGTGCCTGAATGTTTTATCCCTTTTTAGTTAATACGTAATTGCAGTTATTGAGTGGAAACTATTGAGTTTCCACTAGTGTTATTGAAACTGGTGAAACTAGTGCTATTGATTTGCCATGGAGTAGAAAGAAGCCATACACCATTTCTGATTCTATTCTGAAAGCCTTTTACTTTCCTGTTGCTCTCAAAACCAGTCTCATATCTAGTAGATTATTACAAATATTTGCTTTTGTTAATTAAAAGCAAATCTAGCATTCAAAAAATGCAAGACTTAAATCTCTTTGATTTAGTTTACATAGACCTTTTAAAACAGAACTGTACAAAGATAATTGTAGGACTGTATAAATAGTCCTAAAATTACATTCGTCCCTTTGAAGGCAACAGCAAGGCTGATGTGGCCGCCAGTGAAAATGGGTTTGACACCCCTGGCCTACAACAAGCTGTAGAGCAGTGTGGCAGTTCAGGCAGCCTGGGCAGCCACATTAAAGTATATGTGTTGCCTTAAAAAAACATTAAAGCATTTTTAAGTTGGACTTCCTATATCACTCTGGGGAGCAGGGGGAGGAGATGAAAGAAAACTTTACGAGATCCAAACTCATCGTAAAATCTGAGGGATGATACGATCCCGCCACCTTCCCCTTCCTCCTGATGTCTGCAAGGACAGCTTCAAAATACAGACTGTGGTGAGGGCTCGTACGGCGTTCTTGTTTGAAGTAATTTTTTTGTTCCGAGAAGGAACACAATTAAACTGTGAAATTAAACTGCGAAATCTCACAAACTGCTGTGAAATCGTGGAATTGTTCTACAGACACCTGCCAGCTCCGCTCCACTGCTGTTTCATTTCATGAAACATCTCGGAGAAAAGACAGGGAGTGTGAGGAGAACTGCCCTTGGCAGAACATCACGGCTCCAGCAACGTACGGATAGCAAGCATGAGTCAAATATCTGATCCTGTTCACAGCGAAAGGGCTGGTTCTAGTCAGAAATTCCTGAGTTCACAAGTTCCTCCCCCCAGATCCCACCGGCCTATAAGGAGCTCTGCACTCTTATTCTCCCACTGAATTTGCAGCATCTACATCCTTCTGTCTGCTAACACAGCTGGGATGCACCTAGAAGTGGTTTTGCCTTAGGGAGTCCCTTTTGCAGATAAATTGTCACCAATAAGAGGAGACAGGGATAAATGGAATTTTTTCTGTATAAACTCATTTGTTTGATATGTAGGTGTTGAATGGTTAACACGGTCATGGTCGTTAGACAAAAATGTTAATCCTTCCTGTTAATTTTTCTGGTTATTGGATTCCTTCCTATCTACTGCATATGGTTCTCAGGGCCAAGGGCCAGAAATAAAAATAAAAGGAAAGAAAAAGCATTCAAGCATAGATAGCAAACCCCTTTCTGTTTCTACAGAAAATAGAGTGGTCTCCATCAATAGTGAAATATTCATCAGTGATTACTTCATGGGTATTTTGCGTTTCAAAAATTCATAAAGTAATGGTTCAATTATCTATTACTATACTGATGCTGAACTGATTAAATTATTGAATAAAACAGTGCTGTTGAGGACAGGCAGAGATTAAGAAAAAAAAGAATCTATTAAAAGTTGCTGGCTAGGAAACTGTAATTAGTCATTACCAATGGGAAAGTCACTGTGACAATTAGAAAAATAGAGGGGATGTCATGCAAAGTATTTATAACACATACACTGGGCCATCTGCCACAGTAAAGTAGTACTGTGAATGGACACAAACACACGATTAATCCAATTAAAATAATATATGTTTGTCTGTGACACTAAAGTAAAAATATGGCTTGCAGATAGCTGGTACAGGTGTTCTTCAGGCTATTAGAAAGCAATTGCCACTAAGAATATAGATTCTTAACATATGTGACTAGAAAGTGAAAAAGGTTTCAATACTGATGCCAGGAACCATGCTGTTAACTATCTCTGTAAATACTGTTTCAACTGGATACAGAATAAAAGCATGACAGTAAGGGATCCAACACCATGAAATGTTTTGCTTTCAAAAAAAAAAAAAAAAAAAAAAGAGTAATTCTTAGTTAACATCTGCCTTACTGCATATTTTTGCTTTTCTAAAAGTTACATTTAAAGACAATCAGCAGCCAATTCTATTTTTCCGGAGTATTTATTTAATATCTGACTACATCTTCCTAGAGCCAATGTGTAAGTTTTTAAAAAGACCCTCACAGTGGCATGCTCTGTTTTTCTCACCATGTTCAAAGCCATACAGAGGGAGAGAAAGTATCAACATTTTAAGTGATGGTGGGACACATTACAAAAAACCTAGACATGGCAAAACTGACTTTCTGACTTTGGGACTAGGATTCCAAAATCTGCATCTAGAATGTTATCAAATCTTAGTAAATAAATAAAAATATCTTGAAAATATTTATGATAATTTTCCTATTTGTTTCAGTAGATGGCTAAACCTTTGTGGCAAGAAAGATTAAAGTCATTTAGGAGATACTTTCTGATGACAGAGGTAAAATAAATGAATGTACTTTGATATTTTTGTTTCAGTGCTTTTTTTTTGAACTTGTCTAATAAATTCCACATTTTGATGTTACAATAAAACAATTTATTTAACCAAGCCGACGGTTAATCAAAACAAGGAAGGATAACATTTCTCAATACACAGATTAAAATTAAATAAATCAGTATCAGAATCTGTATCAGTATCAAAAGACCGCTTTTATGCAACCAAAAAACACTTCTAGCTTTGGAAATGTTTTACAACCGCACATGGTCATTATCAAAAAGAGAAGGAAAAGAAGTCCAGAAAATGAGACTTAGTGGAGTGTAGGAAATGACATTGAATCTTGCTCAACTTATGCAACATTTTTACTTGCTTCATACCTTACAGAAGAAAAGACAGCAAACTGTACCCCTACTAATAATGCACATTTAGGAATACAGGCATTCAGCACTGAAATGCAGGGGTCTTATGCCTTCTTCCATGCATTTGTTTCTTTGAGATCTTCCAGCTGGGAGCATTAGCCTGAAGGGCTATGGAGGAAGTAGTTGCTTTAACACCTAAATGGTTGTAATAAAAGAAAATTCTACTGGTTTCCATGCCATTCCAGGGAGCAAGGTCACTTGGCTCTTTCATGCTATGCAAATGAATAGAGAAGCAGGGGGAAAAGAATTGAAAAAGCCAGAGTGCATCTGTGATGATTTTCCACAGGGGAGCGAAGAAACCTATCCTGCCAAACCCCTATCTTCTAAATATATAAAGAATATAGAAGGTATTCATTAAAAAAAACCAAAAACAAAAACAAACAACCCCAAACAAAACCCCCAAAACAAAAACCACACAAACAAAACAATAAAAACTCACAATTGACAGAGGAGAACAACAGTATCACTATGCAAGGATGCTATTTTATATGTGTTTTATATTTTGTAAACACACAGGATTTTCCACTTATTCCTGTGCCGCTGTCACACCACTACACTCTGTGACAACTCTGGCTATAATCTGTGAATGGACATTATCAAAAAGGGAGTGCACTGAATAATGGTGTAATTTTATAACTGCAGAATTAAAGGAGCAGAACTAAAAGGTCACATGGAAAAGTCACTAAATCTAGAAACAGAATCCTTTCTTCCTAACTCTATGTTACATTCTTGCTTCTAGATTCAAAATCCCATATTATTAGAGCATGCGCAATGTCAAGGTGTTGTGTTTTATTAGTATCTTTGTGTTATGTGATTTGTAGCTATTCCAAGTAAGAAACAAAACATGAAAACTAAGCTCAGGTATGCCACTGACTCCAGCATTTTCTGCACGTGGCATCTACGTTTTTTTACTACCTTGGTTTACCATATCAGGGTTCTCTCAGTTTTCTTGTGCCTGCTGTGAAGCTGCTGAGAAAGAAAATTTGTGGGAGGACCACTTTATGAGAGGAAAAAAACCTAAAAGCTTGATTTTGTATTTTTTTTTCTTTTTGATCAGGAATTATTCAGGCAAGTAAAAATGCACGCCTTGTTACTAAGAGCTTAAAATACTATGTGTTGTCACCTGTAAAAAGCCTCAGATGCCAGCCAGTAACAGGCTCCTTTTCCTCCCTTTCCAGTAGTCACTAGATGGCGATCGTGCACCTCGGGCACATCTGGAACATCAGGCAGCGGAGGAGCCGCCACCCCGCGAGCCCAGGCTGGCAGCTCCCGGGGGCGCTGGCAAAAGGATCGATTTTTCTACTTTCCAGCAGAACTAAGCTGCCTTCTAGCAGGTGCTGCTGTCTAATTTATCTCTACTTGTCCTTAAGGTGGTTTTGGGAGTGTTACGTCCACGAAGAGACGACCTCTCACTTTGGCTACAGAAATGTTATCAACCCTGTTCCTGTCCCTGCTCATTATCACTGATAAAATCATGAAGCTGAATGTTCCTGCAAGGCATGGATATTCCCACTGACCGGCCGGCTTTTAATTTATGTCTTATCTTTCAGTATCAAGGTATTTGTAAAACATTGCCTGCAGTCAGGGTTTTCCAGCTGTCTTACACCACTGCTTCGGTGAAACTAGAAGGGAAGAAAAATTACCCAGAAATGAAAGGACAAAGTTGTCAGCACATCTGGGAAGCAGCTGGTAAACAGGACTGAAAACAACAAAAAGATCAAATCCCAAATGGCTTCATAGGGTTTCTTGCTCATCTCTGAGTGAGCAATCCAGTCTATTTTACCCTCCCAAACCAACTCACATTAGCCAGTCAGCAGAAATGAGGAGGAAAAGAAGGAAAACAAAACATGTTAATGCTCTGCTCCTCCACTGAAACCTCCAGCGCCACTGAAACCTCCAGCTCCACTGCCATCTCCCTGCGACTGTGCTGGGGAACAGATGAAAATGGAAACTGTGTCAAGCACTGATTTACAACAGCAGAAAGAACACAATGCCAGTTTGAGCACAATATTTTAGACCTTGCTAATTGTAGTGACTTCAAACATACAGTAGTGATGTGTTATCAGTTCTCCATTTTGAAAATGTTTCCTTATGAGAAGATGAAGCTTTTACATATGAAAAAATACTATATACAGAGACCACAGGCATAAAACCACCAAAAAGGAGATAAAGAAACATAGGAAACGTGTTAGGATCAACACAATTTGTTCTACAAACTTAGTAATGGAAAGATGGAAAGTCAGCCAACTTTCAGAAGAAATGTTGATGGACGTAGTTGCACTGTTTGCAAGTATTGTAGAAATTTGTTCACTATTCAGAAGTGTTAGACTACCAATATGAATTTAGCAGTGTTGACATATGTATTGAGTGCACAGGGGAAATAGGAGCATGGCAGTTCATGCTTAGTTATGCCATTAGTGTCTTACATGTCCTAGTGCTTGTGCTCCCTCATGTAATATTTTATGCTTTACAAAGAAATCTGGTTTAAATTTGTGAATAAGTCCATGGTGTAAACAGAGACAAATACTCTTCAAAATGACTTTACGTGTGCATGTTTATGGATATTTAGACAGACTAGTGTTTATATTTGCTTTTCTTTAATACTTTTTTTGATTCAAATGATCCTCAGCTATACATTCACAAATAACTTAGCAAGTAGGGATCTAAAATGTCAGCAGAGCTCATAAGCTGGCTTGATGTGCATAAATACTGTCTGCTTTTTCCTATTTGCAGTTACACAGCTGTAGTGCAAATACACACTCTCTCTTAGAATCACTGCTGGTTTTGGTGTGTGGCAACTTTACAAAATTTACTGGCAGCTGATGAGAATCAAGGAAATGCTGAGCTCTGAATTGCTCACACGTCGCACACAACTACCTGGAAGTTCTGTAGCACAGTCAACAACTCCCACTTCTCCTTCTCCATAGAGAGTATTTTTAAGGACGTAACTTTTATTGGATCCCTGGGCTCCCATCCTCCACAGAACGGGCAGAGCCTCAGGCTGGAGCCTGGAAGTAGGACACTGCCATAGCTGTGCTTTTCCCTTTCAGAGAATCTAATAATACACACTGTTAAGATCTAGAAGCCAAGAATACAAAAATCCCTAGGCCTTGGTTTTAAGAGCAGCAGACGCTGTGAAGATGGGCCTGCCACCACCTCAGTCTTTCCAATGAAATGTCTCTGATATAAAGTACAGTCATACTAAATGACTGCTACAGTAAATGTTATGACAAAACTGCGTAATATAAAAAACGTTAAACAGAAGAAACTCTATAATTTACATTAACTTATTCCTTTGAAAATGAGCCATCTTTTCATAGGACTGTTACTTCTTTTAAAATATATTATGTATGTAGGTGCCTTTAAAATCAGACAGTAAAAGTGACAGTCCAGAAACCAAACATTCAAAAATTCACAGAAATTGTTACATTTAAAATTTAATGAACAATTTCATATTAAAAAGACAAATTTAAAGCAGGCTCTCAATACAGATACTATGTATTTGGATTGTCATTCAGCCATATATTAAACACTGCTAATGACTATTAAAATCGAGGTGGTGATGGATCTCTTTGTCAGAGAGAAAATAACGTATGCAAATCTTTCTTGACACAAGGCATGTAAATTCAGCATTGACTTTCATACACTGTCAATCAAAACTATTCACTTGTTGCATCAACTTTCCCAATAGTCATAGACTGAGCAATCTAATTCATTTTAAGTGCAGTCACGAAACAACAAAGCTAGCATGCTGCATGGTGTTAACTAATTTGCTTAATTAATAAAAAATATATCTGCTTTGTCAAATGAAAGAAGTATGGAAGAATTAAACTACAGAACATATTCACAAAGCAACATTTCCATCTCTAAAGTGACCACGATGATACTTTACCCAAAAGCAGAGTTAAATGAGTAGCATGACTGTAAGCTTTACCATGAGAGATCATTTCAGCAAGTCTTGAGTCTGGTCAGCTAGTAGCAACTGTCTTGAAAGCACTAAAATGTGTGGAGGCAGAAAAAATGCACTAAAAGATGTAGGAGCTAATGAGAACATGTGTTAGTGATTCAGCTGAACAGAAGAATAACTGGGGGACCTGGAGATGCACAGAGACCCTAAAATTATGTGCAAATTTGGGAAATACGGATTACAAGAAATTGCCTGGCCGAAATGGAGCATTTGCAGCGTGCTAGTTATACCAGCAAGAAGTGAACAATCAGACAAGTTCACGACAAAAGCCTTTCAGGAAAATAAAGGCTAGCACCCCACACAAAGAAAAAAAAATCATGTCTAGAAAGTTCTAAAAAAGATCTGGCAAGTCATGTTCAAACTGACAGCTGTGTATTTTATTTGACCTCCCTGACAATGTGTTTCCTCATTTCCAGTTGCAGTGCAACCCCTTCCTCCTAAAGTTTCAACTAGTCTAATCAATCAGCAATTAGAAAGAAACTGAAGAGCACAAATATTTAACAGAGGAAAGAACCTCCTTACTCCCAGCATAGGTTTAAGTGATAGAACAGGACCAAAGCGAGCTTGAAATTCCCTCTAGAGAACTCATGCTGGTGAGTGTGTGTGGGAAGTGGTTGGCCAGTCTGACGATGAGTACCAGCAGGCCAGGTACACTGGGAGACAGGAAGGCATTCCAGGAGGAAATTCCACAGTGTATCATTTCAATAGCTTCTGAAGGGGTTTTGTTTCTTTGTTTGTTTTTTACTGTGGGGTAGAAGAAACAAGGGAACCTAGACAACCAAAGCTGCTGTTCTGCCCTAAAGCTCTGCTTCAGTTGCATTCAATTCCTCTAGACATCATTTATGACTCATACAGACTTCTCTGAGGACGTACTCTCTTAACATGAAGAGATCAGTCCTCTCCTCTTGCATGGGTAACATTTTCAAAAGCAGTTGCATGAAATTTTACCCCTCCCACAATCGGTGGTAAAACTGCTGTCATCTTAAATAAGATGCTTTTAAAAATCTTTCCTCAAAGCATCCTAATTTAATTTGCTCCAGCTATAGTATATGACTGAACAAGACTTTATTATTTTCAGAATAAAAGTTTCACTTGAGGACAAAAGTAAAAAATCCCAACCAGAAAGACCTGCTGAGTATTCAATGACTAGAAATAAAACAGCAGCAGCACTTAGCTCAGTGCATTTCTGTAAGAAAAAATAAAAACAAAATAATAATAATAAAATAAAAATTTAAAAAAAACACCCTACCAAACCAGGACAAAACAAACAGACAGTAAAACCGGCCAAGGAGACATTATAAAACAGATACATGTTAGAAATCTCATTAGCCTCCACACATCTGAATAACAGGAGTAAATATACAGTGCCAGATACATCTTAAGAGACTAGTCTGACTGAAGACACAAACTCTTCCTTTCCTAAATGGGAGAAAGGAGCTCTATGATTGACTGTCACAAGAAAACCCAGACAACACTCACTCAATGACCTATTTAGCTATTAATGAATGAAATAATCCCTAGCACCTGTTACATGCCAATAGAAGTAAAATAATTTACCTACTTTGTTGATGTAAGCCAGAGGTTTGCCCACTGATCTAATCTATGTAGATACGGGGCAGGTGGAGACAGGGAGAAGTGGTTGAATCTGCTGGTAGCTCCCTAAGCCCCACAGTAGACATGGCTGTATTATAGATTCATAGAATCATTTTGGTTGGAAGAGACCCTCAGGATCATTGAGTCCAACCAAAACACAACTCTAGCACTAAACCATGTCCCTAAGAACCTCATCTATGTGTCTTTTAAACACCTCCAGGGATGGTGACTCCAATACTTCCCTGGGCAGCCTGTTCCAATGCCTGCCAACCCTTTTTGTGAAGAAAGTTTTCCTAATATCCAATCTAAACCTCCCCTGGAGCAACTTGAGGTCATTTCCTCTCATCCTATCACTTGTTACCTGGGAGAAGAGACCAACCCCCTCCATGCTACAACCTCCTTTCAGGTGGTTGCAGACAGCGATCAGGTCTCCCCTCAGCCTCCTTTTCTCCAGGCCAAACAGCCCCAGTTCCCTCAGCTGCTCCTCAGACTTGTGCTCCAGGCCCCTCATCAGCTTCATCGCCCTCCTCTCAACTCTCTCCAGCACTTCAATGTCCTTCTTCTGATGAGGGGCCCAAAACTGAACACAGTATTCAAGGTGCAGCCTCACCAGTGCCGAGTACAGTGGCACAATCACTCCTCTAGTCCTCCTGGCCATGCTATTCCTGATACAAGCCAGGATGCTGTTAGAGACTTTTCTCAAACAACAACAGAATCACACTGTCTGAGGTGAGACTATCTTAAAGATTTCTGATTTTAAAAGAGGGATTAGAGTATTCAAAAATTTTGCTCTTTAGCTGGACATCAAAAGAGAAAAAACTTGGGTTTTAATGTCAGCAAGATTAGACGTTTTTCTCTCCTTCAGAAAATTAAAGGTCGACTTGAAAAGAAAACAAATTTTCTTAACATGTAACTTGTTTTGTTCTTGACTGCCTTAAAGAAAGTGTTTGCATGACTAGAGATCTACTGGTTATCAAAAGAATTCTTGGAAGACTAGCAGTAATAGACTAAACAGCTGGTAGGTTTATTTGGAAATAAAAATCAAAACCTTTGGCAAGAAAAGCTGTATGAACTGCCACATATTTTTGGGGAGAGAGAACGTTCAAAGTTTTAATACACTCTGTTTAAATCTTGTTTTCAATATTATCTCCTTCTGCAGAAATCCTTTCTGATCTTTATGCACTACTGAAAATAGTTCCACACACACATAACAGAAATTTCCTGGATCTGTCACTGTCAAATCAATGGCTTTTTTTTTTCCTCAGATATGCCTTCTCTCTTTTTTTCTCCACATCAAGCTTACCTGCAAAGATGTTTATTCTCCGTGTAGGTGTGTGTCAACTCTGTGCTTTAACTCAAAGCTGTTTTAATTTCTTATAGACATATGATATTTAATGTATTTTTCTTCAAAGCTTTTTGCTAAAGTGGAAAATGTGGCATTTTGTACTGTGCTGCATGTACATGTGGTTTGAAAAAAAAGGACTGTGTATGAAAAAAAATGTTTTGGCATTGCTCAGTGAAGCACTTTCCCAAGAAATACAGATCAGACCTACCCCAGTAATTTTTTATCAGAGCATGAGCTAAACAGACTGCATTTTCCATATGAAAATAGTTTTCAGTTGGCGATATGAAATCAGAGCTTTTAGATCTGAAGGTGCAAACAAGTGACATGCATAAATTCAGGGATGACTTTCTGGATGCCATTTACTTCATGGTGACTACCTCTTCACCTACTCTTCACCTTAAAAAAGACCTTTGGAAGCCTATGTACTCCCTTCACTGAAGCTGAAGGCACCTCTAATTATCACTAACTTAGGAATAAAAGCATACATAAGGACATTCACTGCTGGACTTTATAAACACATCTTGTTAGCCCCAGTAACTTGTCTGCAGGTCCTACCATGGCTTGGGTAGAGTTTTATATTGGTACATTATGTCCCCATATTTTTCCGAACAGGAAACAAATCCTGATCCTAACTTGGAAGCTCTGCCAGCACATTTATGTAATATTTTTAAAGAGAAAACTATGTTCACAATTTCTAAATTGCACTGCCCAAAGTCAGGCATGAGCTGATGTTCAGATAGTTGGATGCAGTCTGATTCTTAGAGATGTTGAAGGTGACAAGTTTGAAATATTCAATCCTGGCCTGAATGCTAGTGCTTGAAGCCAAAGGGAATTTTATCAATCCTTTAGCAGAAACAGAGCTAGATCTATGGTTCTGAAATTCTACCACATAAGTCCCCACAAAACAAAAAAGATGTTGGGAAAACAGTATATTTGATCAATATGTAGTTCTCAAAACACTTATTAAATTGCCTGCCACATTAATAATAAAGCTAGAGATCGATACTGTAAGATGTAGTCAAGAGAAGAAGGCACAACTGTTTCCAGATCCATTCATTTTACAGCACCTGGGAGATGGGCTTCCTAAATGAAGATAAATGCAACAGAGAATCTCCAAAAATGTCTGCTTCCAAAAGTGATTGTGAGACAGATCTGTGGTGCCCGGGCATTAAAAGTCCTTCCAGTGACTTTCCTAAAGAACTTGCAAAAGTACTGACTAAATGCTTTTAGCGGGATTCATGTGCTCTGGTTGAAAATAATTTAAATATAGGTGAAACAACTGCTAGAAGGCACTAGCAAGCACTGGAATAACTGAGAGGACTGCACAGTTTGCCTCCTCGGAGCTCTTTATGGCCATGTCAGATAAGCATCTATAAGGAATGATGTAGGTAAAGGTGACTCAATCTTGGAGTGGCCAGGCAACGAGCTGGACTTTCAAACAGGTATCCTTTTGAGGCTCATACTAGTTTTGTCCAGTTTTACAGCCTTAAAGAATTCTGTAAAGCCAGTACAGCCATTTTATCCCTACTAGTTAAAAAGGAATAACAATAACATGCATAAAGTAATGTGCATTCATTTAGGCTGCACACAGACACTACCTTTTCCAAATGCTGCATGCAGACATTACAAAGAAACAGAGTTCAAAGTGCAAAAAGCACCTTGTCTTAGGGTTTTGCCTGGAAAACTCTTGTAGGACCGGTGGTGCCGAGCCAAGTTCCGCTGCTTCTGAGCCAGGTAAATTATATTCTTCAACAAAAAGCCCTTTTTAATTTTTCTTCCATAAAGGAAGCATTCGTGAGTCATAGGTTGTAGATCTAACTTCTGTAAAGTAAGAAATGTAAAGTAACACTGTGAATAAACAAAACGTTATTCAGGACATTAACTCTGTCTTTAAGGCTCTGAATACTATGTGAAAAGCACCACAGCCGCACAATGCACGGTACAGCTATGAGCTGACTCTGCCTCTTAAAAAATACCTTTATTTGAGAGCTTCACTTTGTAATGAAAGGTTTCACACTGCAACTTGCATTGTCTGTCTGCACCTTAAATTGTGCCAGAGTATTATCTGCTCTCCCACGCCCAGCATAAATTGGCCCAAAGGCATTAAGCTGGTGTAAATTCAGTATTGTGTGCCTTCCTCGGTAACACCGACAGGAACACATTCATGTACCTTGCCTCAAACTGAGCAATCTCCACTGCGGATCTTAACACACGTCAAACCACAGTCTGAGTCTATTGCAAAGCAGCACTTCTGCAAGCTTATAGACTTATATGCAAGCTTATATGACTTATAGAGTCATAGAATCACAGAATAGTTTGGGTTGGAAGGCACCGTCAAAGGTCATCTAGTCCAACCCCCCTGCACTGAGCAGGGACATCTTCAACTAGGTCAGGTTGCTCAGAGCCCCGTCCAGCCTGGCCTGGAATGTCTCCAGGGATGGGGCATCTACCACCTCTCTGGGCAACCTGGGCCAGCATTTTACCACCTTCGTTGTAAAAAATTTCTTCCTCATGTCTAGCCTAAATCTCCTCTCCTTTAGTTTAAAACCATTACTCTTTGTCGTATCGCAACAGGGCCTGATAAAAAGTCTGTCCCCATCTTTCTTGTAGGCCCCTTTAAGTACTGAAAGGCCACAATAAGGTCACCCTGGAGCCTTCTCTTCTCCAGGCTGAACAACCCAACTCTCTCAGCCTGTCCTCACAGCAGAGCTGTTCCAGCCCTCTGATCATTTCTGTGGGCTCCTCTGGCCCCTCTCCAACAGGTCCAGGTCTTTCCTGTGCTGAGGGCTCCAGAGCTGGACACAGGACTCCAGGTGGGGTCTCACCAGAGCAGAGCAGAGGGGCAGAATCACCTCCCTTGACTTGCTAGCCAAATACTGTAGCTCCTCTTCCCTGACATTGTCTTCCCATGGATGTGCCTGTACCAAGTGTAGCTCCCTCCAGCCCATACATACCTTCAGTACTATTTCAAACAGGCTCACATCCTCAACATCTTTCATGGGCTGACATTTCCTCATGCCGTACATAGCTTCAATACTAGGTTATAAAATCACATCCCTGGTGGGCTGTGACACCAGGCATGTGCCACAATGCTCACAGGAACTTCAGACTGAAAAATCCCAAATTTCTGAGTTGTGTTTTGGGGCCACAGGTGTGACTCATGGGGTCCAGTGGAGATCAAAACCAACTACTGTACATACAGATACACAACCGTTCTCCTCTAGAAGGGGCCAGGCTTGAGCCGTGTGGACACAAGTTGGTCTGCATCACATTGTTTGCAGACCAAAGATCAATGCCAAGCAGATTATTTTATTAGTACAAATCCCACCCCTGACTCAATTCCATAGTTCACACGTTTTCACAGTATATGGCTCAGCAGCACTATGCATCAGAAAGATACATGGCCAAATATCTAAGTGCAAATACAACCTCTGATAGTAGAAAGTTCCCAAGTTCAGGTTGCCAAAAAATGGAAAATACAGAGGGTAAATATCACTAAGAACTTGTCTCTGACCATAAAGAAAGACAAAAAGGTCATATTGGCATTGAAACAAGCGGCCATAAACATGAGGTAGGCTGATTCTAGGCATTTTCTAACCATTGGAGAAATGAAGTCCTGCAAGAGTTTTGCATCTTCCTTTGCCTCTTCCATTCCTAAGTTTTCTAAGTTGGGACTTAATACTTTTATGAGCAATGGATATGGCACAGTTCCCTATAGTCACAAGGAGGAGTGGAAAAGAGCATCACCAAGGTTCCTTCCAGCTGAAAAATAAAGTTTCATCAGTAAATGTGACAATACAGGCCCCAAACAAAACCCTACTAAGTCAAATAGAGTCCAGTTCTTTCAAATAACACAGGCTTAATCCTCAACTAGCAAATAGGACAGAAATGTTAATGATTTCATTTTCATTGGCTTCCTGACAGGGGAAATTTCTAATAATGTTTCTAATGAAGTTATGCAGGAAGGATTAACACTGTGCTCTGTTTTGGAAGTTCTCATCAATGTGGCTGATTTAATAAAGTGCTGCAAAACAGCTGGGGAAGGTCATTCTATGGCACAGAGTCTAGTTTTGTTACAAAATATTTGTTTACTTTGAACTTCATTGAAATTCTCCAGTGAAATCTCTTTTTAAGTTGCATCTTCCCCATTGTGCCTGCGGACACTGTAGATACAGGTGCAATCCTGCATCCATCTGTGGTAAGTGAATTGCACACAAAACTATTATCTCCATACTTTGACAAAAATGTTCACTACAGCAGCCATAAATATTCAAAAACTGTTGTCAGAATAGTGGGTCAAATCTATAGAAGACCCTAATATTTAACTGAAATGAAGGATTGCTTAAGGACCAGAAGGAAGTAAACGTGTTTCGAAGAAAAATAACCATAGCTCTTGCAGATACCAAGAGCCTGCAGATCCATGAAAGCATGTGTGTTATGGATTTCATAGCACTTCTAAGGAGTGAACGAAATCAGAAGGCATCTGGAGAAACATAAGCTGATGAAGACTACTCAGTTTGGTATAACATGAAGCTTTATATCTGACAATTTTGGAAAAATATTTGAGAAGAGAATGGACAAAAAAGCAGATAGGTGTGAAGCAACTAACATAGTCTATTTTGATTAGGATTAAGACACTTGTGAAATTACTGCAGAGCAGGTTAACCACAGTTTGAGTAAATGCAGAGAAGAAGCAACATTCTTCACTGGATAAAATGACCAGGTAAAAGACTTCAAAGACTAATCTGATTGTGAAATAACCACACAGTCGTCTATTAAATAAATCCTACAAGCTCCCCAGAGCAACTATTAAAAAAAAAGTATTCTCCCCAATGATCCAAACTCTTCAGAATTTCTTTAGCGCCCCAATGACCGCAGTCAATACCCTTAGCTATTTCCAGGGCATTTACCATCTTGATATGTGAATGTCAGTGAAATACAGATCTCTGGCTATGGCATAATTATGGTAGAATGCTGAGTTTTGAAATGACTTTCACAGTTCTCAATTTCTATTCACTGTCACTACCCCTCCATGAATCACCCCTATTGCTCCATAGTTCTGTGTCAGATAGCAAGGACAAAAAGAAAACTTCCAAGTAATGGCAGAATGATGACTCTACATGAAATGCAAAAAACACAAATTGCAAAAAGAAAACACAGACAGAGCTCGTTCTGGAGAAGAGGATTAAATAGAAGTACAACTGAAGCTTTTTTGTTTGAAAGATGATGATAGACTTATTTAATCATCACTTAACCTCAGAATTCTAAGTAAAATGCCTAAAACCAGCAGATGAACAATAAATGTAAAAAAAATACTCGTAGGTAAATATAGCAAAGTTGTCTAACAGAGAAGGATATGTAAGTAGTCCACATACCACAATACAAACCATGCAAAACCTGCCACAGGCAGGTAATTGGAAGAAAATAATACCACAGTTTATCAGAAGAGACATGCAGAAGTCCTGTTGTGACTAATCTATTTTATTTGAATTTGTCAGCCCCTAGGTAACTTCTGTCCAGATGAATCATCTATGTATAGAGTCAGCTCCTTAGAAATAGAACAGATTTCTAAAGATTTTATGTTACACACATTACCACAGAGCAGTGATGCTCTGTGAATGGTCAGATGTCCCTATTCTGCTGGTAACTGATGAAGTCTTCTGTCAGAAAATTTGCTAACCGTTTGCACTCCTTTTGAATTTTCTGCAATAAAATTCAAATTTAATTCTTTCAGTATCATGAATTAAAAAAGCGTTTGGCTTAGCTGGAAACGGGGGCCCAAAGTCATCCAATCTCATTTTAGCTGTTTAAATTAAGTGCCAAAATTGGGAGCTTAGTTACTGCAACCTTCTTCACAGAGGAAAGAAAAAGGTGATACTATTGTGCGGTTTCCTCAGTTTTCACATGTGAATTGAGACTCTTCAACTGCGGGTTCATGCTAATTACCTAATCTTCGGAGGCATAAACTGTGGTCTAAATTTCTTACTGGAATGAGGCAAAGTACTGATCGTTGTGGTACCCTCTACTGCAATGGGACAGTAGCACACATTTCTTGGAAAAGTAGAGGATAACTTTCCAAAGGAGCTTTTGGATGAGAGTGGAGAATGCTGACTGCAGTATGATAGAAGACGTATCTTGACCATGTCACACCTTCCCTGAAGATGGAATAGCGTGTCTTCAAAAAGTGTTAAATTCTGCTGAGTATTAAGAAGAACCTCCAAAGCAGCTTGTACCATTAAAGAGTCTGTCCACTGAAAATATTGATAGAAATTTTATGAAAGACAGCCATTATTTGCATATTGAAACAATTCATAGAAAAAAAATTCCCCCGTGGCAAAGAAATCAGGATGTATTTCCCAACACTGTGTCCTAAGTACAGAAAAATACAGAAGTAGTAACTATTTGATAGATAAGGAAGAGTGTGACCAGCAGGTGGAGGGAGGTTGTCCTCCCCCTCTGCTCTGCCCTGGTGAGGCCACATCTGGAGAACTGTGTCCAGGTCTTGGTCCCCAGTTTAAGAAGGACAAGGAATTACTGGAGGGAGTCCAGTGGTGGGCTACAAAGATGATTAGGGGTCTGGAGCGTCTTTCTTATGAGGAAAGACTGAAAGAGCTGGGGTTGTTCAGCCTGGAGAAGAGAAGGCTGAGAGGAGACCTTACTTATGCTTATAAATATCTCAAGGATGAGTGTCAAGAGGATGGGACCAGACTCCTTTCAGTGGTGCCCAACAATAGGATGAGGGGCAACAGGTACAGACTGAAACACAGAAGGTTTCATCTGAATATGAGGAAAAACTTCTTTACCTTGAGGGTGCCAGAGCACTGGAACAGGCTGCCCAGGGAGGTTGTGGAGTCTCCCTCTCTGGAGACATTCAAGACCCACCTGGACACATTCCTGTGCGATCTGCTCTGGCTGAACCTGCTTTAGCAGGTGGGTTGGACGAGATGATCTCCAGAGGTCCCTTCCAACCCCAACCATTCTGAGATTCTGTGATTCTATTCTTTCTCAGTTGCTATGGGAAAGGCAGTGACTGGAAGTGAACAGTTTTTTAAGAAGTATTTCAGTACTTCACAGGGGATCCAAAATATTATACTACTCTTTTAGTTTGCAACCTAAGTGTTTTCCAATAACACACACTGTGTACTAGACAGTAAGATTTCACGTGGCAATGTCATGACATTGACCCTAGAGTAGAACACAGCGACTACTGAAAGTCCCTAAGAACAGTAGAGAATAAACACTTACAAAAAAAGAAACATTCAATATTTAAATATTTGAGTAAGAGAGCAATAAATTGAGACTGTGCACTATACAGCACATGTGAAGCCAGTTAGCACAGATGAGCTGACGTGCAGGAGAGTCACACCTAAGCGGCTGCTCTGTGTGTGCCACCCCCCCCTAGAGTGACCATCTGTGACCCAGATTTTCTGGAATAGCACTATTCCCCCTTATTCCCCAGCAGAAGTGGGAAAGCCAAGCTCCAAGCTGGCCTTGTGTTACCAAATCAAAGGTCTTAAATCAAAAGATGATTTGGTAAGCTGCTCTAATTCCAGTAACAGAGGGCACGTTGCATGACTATTGTAGATTGTATTTGTAGTGGGTGGCTTTGCTCATTTTCACCAATTTTACAAAAATAACCAAATCTCGGGAGGCAGGGTAAAAACAATGTTTCCCATGCACTATGCAGCTGTTGAAGGTCAAAGCCTGTAAACCAGTCACATACCAAAGCTCTCGTCTGAAAGTTAAAATCTTCCACTGCGAAAGCAATTACCTCTATTACCCAGTATCTGCAGCTTTCATTATGCGGAGCTATATTGTCTTAATGGCACTGACTGATAATTAAACGGATAGGATCTAATTTTCTTGGTATGGAATGACGGGTTTCTAATTGCCTAACTTCATGCTTTGCCTATTGACCAAGAATTTCCTGCTCCTTAGTCTGGCTGAAACTTGGCAGACTTTCTGTTTTAGGGCTGTCCACACTACTGTCACACCTTTAACTCCTCTTCCTGTTTTTTCACATTGTTCTCTCTTCTTTGTCAGACTGTGAGTTGTTGAGTTGCTACCCGCACAAATACCTATCGTCTTTGACATAAGCCTTTATTCAATTCTCATGCAGAGTGCAAACTGGTGGGCTGGGAGGTTGTTTTTGCTTGAAGCAGTTCTTTCTATTTATTTTCTTAGTAAATCCTCATTAAGAAGATGGTCTTAACGTGCATTTTTTTCCATTTGACCATGGCATTCCTAGCACGCATGTGTCCCCTGATTGCTTTACTTAGCCTCTCAAAGTTATGTGACCCTTTGGTTAGCACACTGCATTAGAGTAAAAAGAAATGTCACTGTAGATAATAGACCTGAGTGTTTTAACCCATGCTTCCCACAGGAATTGTAAGTAAATGGTAGCAGCACTACAACAGCAAATTTCTACCTTTGCCTTCACAGAGCATGTATCATCTCAAAATCACACTGGGAGACCTTGCTATGCTGGAGCAGTGGCAGCAGAAAGGAAGCAGGAGAAGGTCAGCTGTGGAAATAGGACTTACAGAACATAGAACTTCCAATTTGGGGCAGCAGGCACTGACACGCTGCAGACTCTCTGGGGGCTGCAGAACAAGGGCTTCCTCAGGGCGCACTGAGAGCTGCAGTCTTGCAGGGCCAGCTGCCATGTCTCCACCACCACAGTCCCCAGCAAGCTCCATTCCAGGGCTCTTCAAACCCTCATGTTGAACCAAATAAGCCGTCTAGACCCACAAAGCAGTCAGGAGCAAGAGGTGGGCATATTCAGGTGGCTCAGTAAGAATCCAAAAGCTGGTGCCAGCGACCTCTACTGCAATTTTTTGTTGCTGTTGTTACTATGCTTGTGATCTACTAATCACAGTGGAAAATTTACTTACATAGAATTTAAGACTATGCTACTTGAGATAAATTAAGAAACAGTACAGGAAATTATATTTCAATTAGGGATCGATATGTCTGAGGTGATACAGTTTACAGCAGAAAAAATCATAATGAGATGCAATTAAAGCTTGCATTTGACCTGCCTCAACTTTCATTTTCTTATACCCTTCTAATAAGACAGCCTTTCTGCAACACTTTGCTCTTCTATCTCTTCAGCTTATGATCAGTGACAGTTTATAGGCTTTTTACTTAACATTGGCAAGTAAGATTTTAATTTTTTTTAACGCTGCCATCCATATCATGCAAGTACTTATGAAAAGGTATATTAGGAGAAAAACTTCAAAATGCTTGCTTTCAAAATGAAATCTAACCAAAATATATTGGTTTGGTGTGCATTCCGTTTCTGTGTTCTCAGGTGCAGATGGGAATGAAAGAGAGATAAGAGGATAGCCCAGATGTCAGACAGGTCATTAAATCCTGTGCAGCATACTATAATGGCACAACATGATATATCAAACTATATCTAGTAGAAAAAGATGGCCACCAGGAAAGATTCATAATTACAAACAAAATAGAGAACAAAAGACAAAATAGAGCTTGCTAGAAAGTTATTTCATTCCATTATAGATCCAACTATTTAGTTGCCGAAATTAACATATATTCCACTGAATTTTCTCAAAAGCAGTAAAGTTTTCTTTGACTGTCAGTACAAGACAACTGTACTAATCTATTCACATTAGTTTCACCTGATTGCCTGGTTTAATGCAAGACTCAATTACTTTGGGATTAAAACAGCAATAAATTAAAATTCTGGAGCGCTGCCCAAATTACTCAAAGTTTCCAAAACTCTACAATTTCCCACATCCCATTTGTTAGTGCAACAGAGTTAATTCAATGGATATTATTTGTGCATTTTTTTGGTCATTAAATCACTGCTTAAAAAAAAAAAATAAAGAATAAGTCTTTACTGACTAGGCAACTAAAACAGCCTCACTGAGAGAAGTGACAAGGACACAGAAACATCAAATAGCAAAGGGAGTTAACTGGAGCATCCTGCTATCTATCTATTTATTTATTTATTTTCACATTCAGGCCACTTATTCAGTTGTCCAAAATCAGAAGCATTGTCTTAGTATTCTTTCTTGAAAACTTGTGGGTTTAGGTATCTCTGTGTTACTCATCCAACAGAGAAATACAGGGAGCTCACTGTGGCCATCAGTGACAGCAAATATTTACATACCAGGCATGCCCTTGGATCCACACAGTATAACCAGTTCACGTGTGCTGTGGAGTGCCAGGACGCAGGTGCCTCAGCCCTGGGGAAGGCAGAATGGAGCTGCCTCTGTTCCACATATCAGGGTTCCTTCTCCCACAGAAATCAAGCAGGAATAAAGAAGGAGAAATGAAGTATCTCTCTGGTACAGGTCCACGGCACAACCAGGCTATACAAAACCAGGACCTCAGACGTGCAGGCCCACCAGCTGAGATACAGCCTTTAAATAAAGCCCATTGTCTTTCCACTGAAAATTCAGGGCCTTGCATAATGTATTTAAGACACAGTTGTTTCTAATCTGCTGAAGATTTCTCATGAAAGGCTCTTTGGTAATATATTCTCCACTAAAACTTAATCTACATCACCCACACAACAATGATACAACAGATGTGACTCCCTTCGGCAACAGTAAGAATTCAGAGAGCTTCAAGAGAATGAAAATTTTCAAGAAACATGCTCCCTGCTCGAGTCTGCTCATTTTGGCACTGTGTTCCCTGTACACCAGGAAAGAACCTGTTTTCTCCTTTCCACATACAGCCACAGTCCATGCAAACTCACTAAGGAACACTGCCTTATGTTAGAGAACCTCCACTTTATCTTAAAATGATTCTGCTTGTTTAGATGGAATTGTCATACTAAAGAACAAAACTGAAATAATTCGAAGGTGCCTGGTGAACTACACCTCGTCAGTGGAAGGTTCAAGTCCCCAGGTTTGAAAGGCCCATTCAGTTCTTCCACAGCAATAATAATTTTGCCATGTGCCAAAGAATCTTTGCTAAACAGAGGTAATTATTACTCACCCTAAAACCACTATTACCCCCAAATTGTTGGGTAACTGCCATAACTTATCTCTATCAGGAAGAAACAGTGAATTGCCTGCATGTTTCCTTTTTACAATCCTTACCGCATAACTTTTAAGTAAGAAAAGCTGTATTTTCAAAGAATAATTTACAGGGATATCCACTTACATATATAGTTAAGAGAGGTTTATAAACCCTGTCCTGTCAGGCTGAGAGAGCAAGTGATCTACAAAGGATAACAGTACATTTATGATCAAAGGAAGTCAGTAAACAAGGGCCAATCACTTGGTGTCTGCTCAGGAGAAAACTCCACACTGAGGATATCGGCATTTCTAAAACCAGTCAGCTGCTATCCAGTCATCCTGGGAAATGGCTTAAAAACTGGTACTGTGATTATTAAGTTTATAAACCCTTGAATAAACTTAAATTGAAATGGAGAAAACAGGTATAATGAGGACAGGACTGTCTCCAAATCAAGACATAACTTTGCAGAGGCATCAACCCACTATGAGCGTCTTTGAGCCCACCAAATGCAGCAGCACAAATGTTCCGACAGAGTCATATCTGAACAAAAAGACACATCTCCTCTTGGGGCTGAGCTAAAGTGTATGTAGCAATAAACCAAGAATTAAATCAAATCATCTTGCTTCTTAGACAAGCCTGAGTAATTCTCTCATAGCGAAATGAATTCTCTACACACTGCATTGCCAAATCTCTCGGTTCTGTCAGTTTAAGATTATACCAACCATATTTTCTATTTTAAGATTAAAATATCAACCAAACTACTGAGGATGTTAGCAGTGGGGGAAGACTGGACCAGAATGCTTGAAATTGTTTCAATCGTTCGATTAGTAAGTTAGTAATGATATTCTTTGCATACAGAAGATAAGGCATTCAAAAAAAGACGCTTTCTTGAGGAGAGGAAAAAGTGATAACTCAGCCACCAAGGTGACATAAAAGCATGAGAGGCAACATATGAGCGAGGCATCAAAAAAGTCATGACTTGGCAAACAGAATAAAAATCTACAATTTCTGAGAAAAAGCTACCTTTATTGCTTTGGATCATGACAAGAGTCCCTAAAATGTTGTTTCTACATTCATAAGAGAAACTGTGACGCTGATGTATGAAGAAAATTTCAGAGAGATGAAATTTGATCTATTAGATATTATCCTGTATCCTCTACAAGATCTAATACTAACAAAGAACACAAGGAAGCATAATGTAAGATGAACAGAGCTTCCAATGCTTTCAGACTCACATGCTGGCAAAAATTACATATTCTGCTGAAGAGCATAATGGAAGAGGGTGTTTGTGGGTAAAACCCCTGCAGAAAGATGGTAATTATTGTGCTTTCTGAAGGTAAGCCTCTACACAAACTGGCATTTGGAACCTCAAAGGAAAGAGTGTCTAAACCGTGAATGGAATTAAAGGTGATCACTGAGAGGAACGTTGTGTCAGAAGGTGCTTTTTCGCATTCTGTCAAAATGGAATATATTGTAGATCTGCAGTTTTTCACTACAGGGAGGAAGAACTGTTTTAGAATCATTAAGAAATGTCTGGAGAACAGGGAAATGTAAAACCAGGAGTAAAGTCAAACAACGCTTAAGAATACAAATGCTAAAATACAGCACGGATATTTACAATGACAGAGAATATTAACCCATTGGCATAACTATGCCAAAAATAAAGTTGGCCTTACTTCTTTTCTGTTATCTTTTGTTCAAAGTATCAAAGTGTCAGAAACACAGTTAGAAAACCACAAAGCAAAAGACAAAGACTACATCTCCTACACTATATGACTGCAGGTCATTTACTTCTCAGCCACACGCAATACTGAGAAAAAACCTGTCTAGCTAAAGAATAAATAATACACAGAATCAATCATAAGGCCCAAAGGAGCCCCTAGGATAATTTAATCTGGCATTAAACTATAAGAATTTAAAATTAATTTATACAGAAAAAAAGGTGAGGTTTTCAACAAGTATGTCCTGCACCAAATCCAGTAACTCCTGTATGGGCTTTAGCATGGTTTTAGGAGAGATATCAGATGTTTTCACTTCAGCTTCCTGGTGATTATTTTTATAGGTAGTGACACTTACTAAAACAAAATGTTCATGTTTTCCTAAATACATTTGTCTGCATTCAAGTTCTAGCTACCGCATTTCATTAGTACTTTTGCTGCCACATAAAAGGACACTCCAAAGGAAAAACAAAACAAAACAAAATACCCAAACTCAGAAAGCCTTCTGTTATTAAACTCTTCCTGGTGAGAAACTAAACATGGCCTTGTAAGCAGGTCCTTAAGAAGCTGTGACCAGTGAAAACAGCATTGTGCCTTAAGCCTAAACAGGGATTTATTAGTTCACTCCCTTTTGACTTGTTCATTATATCTAAGGAACAAACTGAACTTGTTTTCCTTATTCATATAGTAATGTTTTACTTCTCACAGCATTCACATCCATTGTACTAGAATTACTTCCCAAGAGGAACCACACAAAGAGGACTGCAAAGGATTCTCACCTGCACAGGGCATTTGAACTGTTTTCTATACTCCTCTATGCTCATCAAAAATCTGTATAACCTTATGAACGTGCCCATGTAAAGGTGGTCTAAGCTGTCATGCCTAGGTTTATTATTTCACTGTGGATGAAAGATTGGACATGAGCCGGCAATGTGCGCTTGCACGTTGTATCCTGGGCTGCATCAAAAGCAGCGTGACCAGCAGGTCGAGGGAGGTGATCCTGCCCCTCTGCTCCGCTCTGGTGAGACCCCACCTGGAGTCCTGTGTCCAGCTCTGGAGCCCTCAGCACAGGAGAGACATGGACCTGTTGGAGAGGGGCCAGAGGAGGCCACAGAAATGATCAGAGGGCTGGAACAGCTCTGCTGTGAGGCCAGGCTGAGAGAGTTGGGTTGTTCAGCCTGGAGAAGAGAAGGCTCCCGGGAGACCTTATTGCGGCCTTTCAGTACTTAAAAGGGGCCTATAAGAAAGATGGGGACAGACTTTTTATCAGGCCCTGTTGCAACAGGACAAGGGGTAATCGTTTTAAACTAAAGGAGAGGAGATTCAGGCTAGACATGAGGAAGAAATTTTCTACAATGAGGGTGGGGAAACACTGGCCGAGGTTGCCCAGAGAGGTGGTAGATGCCCCATCCCTGGAGACATTCCAGGCCAGGCTGGATGGGGCTCTGAGCAACCTGATCTAGTTGCAGATGTCCCTGCTCATTGCAGGGGGTTGGACTGGATGACCTTTGAAGGTCCCTTCCAATGCAAACTATTACATGATTCTATTTAAGTGCCTGCAGTGGGCATAACTGGCAGGCTTTTGGTAATGGGGACACCGCAGAGCAAGGACACCTGCGAAGGGACTAGAGTCCATGCCTAAGCCCATTCTGGAGGAGAGGAGATGATTAAGAAGGAAGAAGCAGCAGCAGAAGAGTAAGAAACAAGGAACAGGAAAAAAAAAAAAAAAAGAAACTCCCATGCACCAACCCCAGCTTCCTGCGCCTCTACCCACCTCACCTGCTGCAAAAGCAGAGGAGTGGGGACGAAGACACGGGGAGGAGAGGTGTGTGGACTGAAGTTGAGTCAGGTGAAGGAGGAGAGTTGTTTTCCCTAAGTTTCTCTTTAACTGTGTGTCTTCCTTGCTTCTCAATACCTGAACGAGTGATTATAAGTTTATGTTAATTGGCAGTATAATAAATAAGGGAAATTCCCTGAGTGGAGACTTCTGCCCCAACAGTGCCTCAGCTGGGATCAGGGCCTTATTGCTCTTCATCTGCATGACCTAGGAAGGAATTCCAGTGAGAAAAACAAAAATCTATCATCATTTCTGAAATAATGATTTTCACTGGTTTCTTAATCAGTGGACTAATGGGGCATGCTTTAAGTCCTTTTGGCTCACATTTAGAAAATGTGAGTTTCATCACTAGACAGTCTGGATAGCTTCCCTAATTACATTCTGACACCTTCACACATTAACATCATTATCACTTGTCATGTTAACCACATGATAACTCTGCAGGCTGCAATCATGGATGAAGGCCTCCTTATTAGGCAGTTTTACATGCAAGTGCCTGAATGAAACAGCTGCCTAAGTGGAATAAGATTAGACCTGTTTGTCGAAGTATTTAATACTACGATGCACTTGTTGGGATAAAACAGAGCATTAAGAGTCAATATGTATATCAAGTGTATGTATCATCTGTAGAATAAGGAATCTCACTACAAACTTTGATGAAATCATTACTGAGCCAAGGCTTCCTTCATAAAAGCTCAATCTCTCACACTTTAACGGGTACAATTAAATGGAGGACCTGACTTAACAATTACATCCCGTCATTACTTCGTATTATCCCAGATACCAAATGACTCAGATCCCAGGGATTCAGGCTGTGGTGGGGGATGCTGATCTGCATTGCTGGCTTCATTCAGGTGGAGAGTACTGTGTGAAAGGGCAATGCGGGGAGAAAGGAGGCATATTAGTAGGCTGAAAACACCCCTGCAATCCTTTTCACTCTCAGTTGTATCTCCTACTTGGAACAAATAACCTACAAATATAATTTTTATTCTGTTCATCAACTCATAATTCACTGTTCCTTGTGGACCTGGAAGTCTCAGAGCTGGCAAAATAGGCAGTTGCCTAGGACAGCTAGTCAGTCATAATCTACCTGCATCTTTCGCCCATGCCAGGGACCTGGAAAGACCAAGTGGCTGGCAAAGGGTCCAGAAAACAAGTCCTGTGAGGAGCAGCTGAGGAACAGGGGTTGTTTAGCCTGGAGAAAAGGAGACTGAGGGGTGACCTTATCGCTGTCTGCAACTACCTGAAAGGAGGTTGTAGCATGGAGGGTGTTGGTCTCCTCTCCCAAGTAGCAAGTGGTAGGACGAGAGGAAATGGCCTCAAGTTGTGCCAGGGGAGGTTTAGATTGTATATTAGGAAACATTTATTCACTGAAAGGGTTGTCAGGCATCGGAACAGGCTGCCCAGGGAAGTGGTGGAGTCACCATCCCTGGAGGCACTTAAAAGACGTGGTGCTTAGAGACATGATTTAGAGGTGGACTTGGCAGTGTTAGGTAACAGTTGGACTGAATGATCTTAAAGGTCTTTTCCAACCTAAATGATTCTATGATTTTAATACTGCAACCAACAGACAAGTGTGTCAAAAGGGCATGGAATGACAGAGAAATTAAAAGGTCAGCCTCTGCTGCCAGTGACAGGCTCTTTTCTTCATCCAGTGGCAGAAGGAATGGCAACTTGGATTTTCAAGTGTTTTCTTTTATTTTGGTATATGTTGTTAACATTCAGCATCCTGAACATTAAAGGTGGTTTTATACTTTTTTTGTGTTAGGCAGTCCATGGAGAAAAATTGGCAATAACTTCATAGAGGAATAACAAAGAGTAGGTCTTTATAGTGCTCCCTCTAGTCAGCAGTTGCTCACTTTCTTCTGGGGCCAGGAATTCCTGCTGCTGTATCCTCAGAGAGAGGGATGTGGAAGGGACTGTGCTCTGCCCTCGCCCCTGTACCAAGGTGAGTAGAGCATCCCTCCAGGTTGCAGCTCTTTCTGCACTACTATATAAAAACATGGGTCACTTCAACTTTCTCTTTAAGAATCTATATCAGTCTCTTGCACCCAAATTCACGGTATAGGTGTCCACATAAAGAAATTGACTTGTAGCTCCAAAAGCATGCAGTTTCTGGGAGTATCTAATTGGGGATCTGATTTAGGCTGACTTTTCAGCTTTTATTCCAGACTGGTGTGAGAACCCTTCCTCCCTTTCCAATTGTTCAGCTTTCATGTGTCCATCACACCTCACCACTCAACACACTATGCAGTCACTATGAGTTCTAATCCTAGAGACAGGTACCCAACCTTTAGGCAACATTAAATCTCTCGCAGAAAATGTACTTAATGGATTGTGGCAGTGAGGAGCAAAATCCAGATTCACAGTGTACTATCTTAACCTTAATTCCTTCCTTCTGAACAATGGACCTAATGCCATCCCAATCTTCTTCCAGTTTAAGAGCAGCGCCTTCGCAATTCAAACTGGTTGCACACGCAACAGTCCTTTCCCCATCATAAATGAACCCCTAAGAGAACCAATGTAACTCCCATGTTTGGTAGATAAAATTTCAAATTATGGGTAAACACAGGGGCTATTTTGATCCCTGTACAATCTTTTACTGAAACAATACCTAGAAGTGAATTGAGGAAGTTGACTTTGGCCCCACTGTGATGTTTCCTTTAACAAACATTAAATTAGGTTCACTTTTAATCTAATGATTGCAGACATTTTTCACAGTGACACATAAAATCTTTTCTTCTAATTACTGATTTTAAAAAGGCTCTCAACTCCAGGCATGCCAAGATTATTTAAATTCTGGGTCACATACTATAAGGGAAAAGACCATATAATGAAAGTGGGAAATATCTGAGACCTAAAGCTCTCTCGTTGTTTTACAGCCCACGAAATGAGATGATGTTGCTGGCTCACAGTACTATTGAACAGTGTTCATTTCTACTGTAAGGCAAGTAAGGATTAATACAGATGTAATTTTTGTATATGTGCTTTGAAGCACTTCTTACCACTGAAATTCTATTATTTGTCTCAAAGATACAACATGTGTGTGTTTATCTCTTATATGTAAAATGGACATTAATATGGTAATCTTTGTCAAATACTCTCTGCAAGTATGAGATGTAATTAGTATCATTTAATAGGGTAGTGGCCTTAGCAAATGACAGATGGGCTGATGATACAGCATAGAATAAGATCTCCTTCTTCTCCTTTTAGAATGATCTTTCTTGGCATAAAATTGATTTCTCTTACTTTGTAGAACACTTTTTAACTTCTATGTATCTTTCATTCTGGACTTCCTTTTTCTTTTCAGAATATTTGAAGTAATATGTAGCACTGTAAATCACGAAAAAACATTCTCTAGGATTATATGAAGAGTAAAATCAGTAATGTAGCTGCAAGTGTACATCTGTAGGTGATTACAGATGACTGCACCCATGAGGCATGTGGAATGATTACTGGCCAGATGTTACAAAAATCTCAATGCAAAAGGATCTGTGTGGAAAGTACAGGTAAGGAGGAAAACTGCCCAGGATCCAGCAACAGCTGGGGGTTCGGGCACTTTTATGTCTGTGTGGCACCCTTTCCAGCAGCACCCACATAGACAGCTCTACCGACATCCTCAGTGTGGTCCTGATAGAAATTACTGACATGTTAATAATGAATAAAGGTAGATGGACACTCAGATAAACAGTGACATGGAATGCTGAAGTATTTGTCATAGTTCAACTGCCAAGTCTTTAATGCTCTTATTTAATTCAGCAATTATATTAATGCTTTTTAGATATATCAGATGAAAATAGGCAAATACAATCACATGGCTAATGAGCTGTACAATTACTGGGGTTTACTCACAAAACGAAGTTCATTTTTCTCAATATTTAGCTCAATATTTTTTGCACACTTCATGATACTGTCATCCTATCAACTACACTCTATGGAATTAAACACAGCTAGGAAAAACACAGAGAATAAGAGAATAAAATCAGAAAGAAGAAACAGGCCAACTGTGAATGTACTTGATGCTCTCAGTGGGGGACAAGGCTGAAGGCTGTTCTAATATGAAGGGAATATCAACCTTTTTATACGAGCCTGAATCAAAATCAGCTAAGAAGTCTGAGAAAGAGAAGAGCTTGACAGTACCATACAGGTATAGTCAATAGTAAAGAGCTTTGCCACCCACATCCTCACAGTCAGCCAAGCCTTTCATTCATATCCTTTCTCTTACTCCCACTCAGCCCAACAGGTAGTATGCGAAAAATCTTTCAAGCATCTTGATGGATAAAAGACTTCATTTAATATGAAGGCTCCCACTGTACAAGAACAACACCTACTTAAGAAGCCAAGCTCTGTGTCGAAGCGTTGGAAAGCGTACTCGGGTTTCTGCTGAGTTCATGAGCAACTTGGTAGAAGCAAGCAGTAATTTCTTGTAGCCTCCCATCAGCTGGAACCTGAAACATCTGAAGTCACCTCACCTAGGCAGGCAGATTATTCTTTCTCTACTATTCCCTCCTCCCATTTCAGAATACACAGAGAAAGGGACTTGGGGTACTGAGGCCTTAGCTAATTGGTTCTCCACTCAATGTTTCATTAATTCTTCAGTTTCACAAACTGTTCTAACATAGACCTCTGTGAGGTCTATGTTACAACTTTCCTAGAGGTACAGCCAGACAGAACTGCTCCGGCTTTTAGTAATGTCACTCTTGTTAGAAATTACACTGGTAACGTTGGCAAAATTGACTGGTGTGAATTTCATTCTACATCCAGTCTAGAAATATGTAGGTTGAAGAAGAGAGGCATGAGCTGTAGATATATGCTGATGTAGCCCACGTTTGAAAAATTACCTTCACTAACATCAGGTGTATCGTATTATTAATACATATTGAAAGGGTGCAGGCACTGGAGAACCTATGGCGCAAATCATAGAATCATAGAATAGTTTGGGTTGGAAGGGACCTTCAAAGGTCATCTAGTCCAATCCCCCTGCAATGAGCAGGGACATCTTCAATTAGATTGGGTTGCTCAAATTTTATTATATAATTGCTGTACAAATGCAGAAGAGAGGAGAAGCACCTGATGGTCTACATCCTGATTTTAAGAGGTTTTTAACATTGTCTCACCATGACAACACACAGAAATACAGCCAGGTGAAACCACTCCGTGATGGGCGCAAAACCATTTATTAAGTGCCTTATGAGCAGCTATTAAGGAAACATTGTCAGAAAAGCAGACTGTCAAATGAGTTTCCAACAGAGTCTGATCTTGGTCTGGTTCTACTTACTTTTTCACTTTTGACCAGGTTGATATTCATAGAAAATAAATTATACTCATCAAATTTCAGATAAAATAAGCTAAGTGGCATTGAAAGTATTCAGGAGGAAAGAATTAAAACTCCAGAAGATCTTTGCAAATTGAAAAAAATAGTTAGGAGAAAAAAAATAAAGCATGCTATTCAACAGAGACAAATGCAAGAGTCTACATTTATAAAGAAATAATAAAGTAAACAAGTAAAGGATGGGAAACAGTGATGGCAGCTCTTCCAAAAGGACATAAGAGCTGTAACAAATGAGAAAAACGCATGAATCACCCACAACATGCTGTTCCGAAAATGGAAAATATCTCACTGGGATGTGGAGACTGTAATAAAGCTTAAAACCACATAAAGTAATGGCTCTACTAGGGTATTCTGCCAGTACTGCACTTCAACAAAAAGGTGAATCAGCTGGAGAAAGACTAGGGAGGGACAATAAGAATAACTTAAGGTACAAAATATAAGTCCTATAGCAAAAGACAAACATTTGGAGCTACATGGTCCAGCAGGGCCATAGAGGGTAGAAGAGGCATAATGATAGTCTCGAAAGATGCAGAAAAACTTTTTTTAAAAGTTTTTTTCTATGTCAGTAGTGAATAAGGTAAGAAATTATGGTCTTACACTGCATAAAAGAAAGATTCAGGTTATACTTCAGGAAAATATTCCAAAGAGTACATACAATGAAGCAGTGCAAGAGATTGCCTGGAAACACTGTGAAATCTGCTGCAGATCAGAAAGGCATTGCCTAGATTACCTTGACAAGACCATTTCAAGCCTTATTTATCAGTAGTGTATAACTATGTTCTTCCTTAAACAAAACATACATACTTGTATAGAAGCATACATAAAACAGATAAACAGAACACCTCAAACCTAAAAATAGAAAACTTGGAAAATATTGTCAAGTACCAAAACTTAGACTATTATCTTTCCAATTTTCATCCTTTTAAAGCCAAAGCCATTTATAAAAATGGGAGCAGGGTGTGGCCACAATTAAGGGGTTTTCCAAATAAGAAACTAACTACTTGGCATAGTCCTCACAGTATAAAAACCTCCAGTAATTTTTATCCAATTAGGGAAGTTAGGTCTTCACCCAGTAATAAAATTATTTTAAAAACTTCCTTTTTTCTTTAAAGAGCAGAAAAATAACACAAATTATCAAATTCAAATATGCATAGCTTGTACTCATATACCGCAAATTAAGTGCTACTAATTATACAGTAGCTGCCAAACTGCTATGCTCTTGTGATTTTTGTAATGACAGATTTCAGGAACCAACAGGACAGGCTGTATAATAATATCTGCAAGTAACGTAGCAATGAATGTATACAACAAAACAGCATAATTACACAGAAAAGATCTACTGAATTACTTACCTGTTAACTACATACAAAGGTGCATCACAAAATGTAGATTTATAAAATATTGATCGATTTGTTGGTTATAACCCTACTTACAACATTCCTAATTTGAGGAAGCTTATTTAACATTTTGTGGCAAAGCTGCTGTGTCTTACCCAGTATTTTAAAGTTTAGTAATCGGCTTTCAATGGGCATTCAACTTAACTTTTGGCTGCTGTACCGAGAGGTGGTATATCCTGGTTACCTATTTCTAGTCAAAACCAATATACTAATGACAAGTCTTCTAAGTCTATTAGCAACCTTTGATCTTCAAAATGCAGCACTCAGAATGAAATATTAATAAAGTATAGGACTGTGACTCAGGAGACAGGGGTTTGAGCCCTGTTTTTTCAACCAGCTTTGCAAGCACCCTGGAACAACACCTGTTTTTGCCAACTTGCCTCCACCATAAAAAACATACTGGCCTCCTTTATTAAGCACTCTGAGCCTCTTTCAAATCATCTACCCAGTTAAGCTTGTCTAAGGCATTGCAACTACTTTCCCTGGTGGCCAGGTAGGCAGCTAGAATAACAGCCTTCAATGCCACAAATAATTCTGCATGTCAAGATAAGAAGGCTGATTTCAATCTGAGGCATAATTCTCCTGCTGATACACCTATCCCACGCTCCCCTGCCAAACCATCTCCAATGAGAGAACTTGTGTGTAGACGTTTTCAGCTTCTAGTCAGAACTCAGCTCATGTTCACCCAGGCATGGCAGAATGCCACTAACTCTGGAATCTGGAGGTTGTCTGAGAGATCAGACAGGGTTATCCTTTGAGATCTACTGAAGGAAAAATGCATATAAAAGATAGGTACTATCAGCAGTGCTATTCAGCTAGCAGTGCTGGTACAACTGCTATGCTTCTGACTCCCACGGGAAACAGAATGGAGGTTGGTTGAAATCAGTTTTTTATCCCTTTCTCATGAGAAAAAAGACAGGACACAAATGGAAGTTTTTGTTCAGAAAGTATTTGGTATCACAGAGTACTTGTTGTAACAGGACTCTGAGACTATTTCTTGTAACTCTCTGGCTCATTGTGTATGTTCAGCAGCCTGGGAACCAACTGAAGTGATTTCAGCTGCAAAGGCTTTCAATATTCAAAAAAACTTTTTTGATTGCAGTCATTCAATCATTAAACCTTTTTACTACCCTCAGGTTCAGCTGGGGCCAGGATAAGAGTCTGGAGCTCAAGCCAGGGAAAATGAAAAAAAAAACCCAACTTATCAGAGTCAGAGAGATGCATCAGAAAGAATACGGCCTGCAGGTATGCTTTATCATTTGAAGGGACTTCCCTACCTGTGCTGAAATGAAAATTTACAGCTGCAGGCTCCTGTTGGACCTTTGTGTGTTAAATAAACCTGAGATAACCACAATGTTCTGACAGGGTAACTGCATATTTTCCATTTGGATACGGATCTTGCCACAACTGCCCATGCTCTTGCCACCTTTCCTGAATTATTGTTCTGCGCCATGGGGATGAAACGACACATTGCCGTGAGTAGAGAATGCATCCTCCTGGAGACTCTGCAGTGTTTTTCACAGAACACAAATTGTACCTGTATTGCAAAAATCTGCCTGACTCCCAGTCATTTTTCGGGGTGATGTTCTGACTTACACAGCTTGGATCAAGATTACCACAGAAACACGTGATCTCATTTCCTCTCCCCACTTCTCTTTAGTACCAAGATGATTATCAAAGTAATTCTGGATGGCTTTTTTTGCATGGGAATTACTACTAAAATTAGACCAATACGATGAATTATATACTCTAAAATGAATCATAAATAAAACACAGAAATTAGTCATCGCATTTGCATACTGGTGATAATCAACGGTTGACTCTACTTAAATAAAGACATTGTTTTAAAGTTATTTAAATCCTGGGATCCCAGGCAATGTAAAAATAGATGATAACTTCATCATTCCAAAGTAAATAACACGGCTTCTCTCTCTGGCATGTGCTCTACTTGAGCAGAATACTGATTGCACTTGATATCTTCTCAGCACAGACATGAGCTATCTGTTCTATTCATTTCATAAACATTTTTAAACGGATACTGAAATGGATGTTATCAGTAGGACAGACCTATCTCATTAAAGCCACTGTAGCCCAGCTCTTGCCTGCTTAGTCCCAGAACTTCAAGGTCCATGCATTTAAATCCAGGTGGGCACTGGTAACCTTCTTCTAGCTCTCTGGAACAGTGGGTGTCTGGGATAGCTAAATTATTCCAGGTTACATTTCTGTGAAAAATACAAAATTAAGGTGTTACATAAACTCAACCCATAGCAAAACTAAATACCTGAAAGCGAAGAGCACTAAAGTGAAAAGTACATCAGCTATTATTTTTGCTATGTTCTCTGATACATGCTATTTTCATTAATTAAGCACTTATTGTAAAGGGCAAGCTGTCTCCTAAGACTTCAGTCTTACATAATGAGAGTACAAATACTAACAGCAGAAGTTTCATGCTAACACCTAGAGACCCCATCAAAAATAGAGTCTCTCCAAGACACAGAGGATTTACCATAAAGCTGCACCAACTTCTCTTTAATGCAGTTTGGACACTTACTGCTTCAGGCTCCTTTGCAAATCCCAAGCGTGTTCAACTGCCGTCAATACTGTGACTTTGGCTTCCACAGACATTACCTGAGCTGGCTTTAAAAGGATCATTGTGGATGACTCGTCAGTCACCTGAGAATGTATTCAGCTCCTTGTACCTGGGTCAGGCCAGGTTACCACCACAGATGGACACTCACAGTCACAGGCACACTTGCCAAGTCAAATAATTTCATGTTTAGTGCAATTAGTATCTAGGTATTGCTCTGACTGAAACAGATCTGATTCACTTTTAGGTCAGTTCAGTAACGATTTGGTAGAATGGGTGAAAAAAACTGAACTGGTTTGATCTGCTTCAAACTGATTTATGTTGGTACATGTAACACTGAAAAACTGAAAGATCATGAGACAAGGGGCAGCACTGTGACACAGTGTGTTGGCCACTTTTCACTGTTGCCAGAGGCTGAGCATCACTTGCCTTCCCAGCTTCCCTGGCACCGGGGGCTGAGCTGCTGAAGAGGCTCTGTTACATTGCACCATGGTCCAGTGCTGAGGGACACAGAAGCAAAAAGGAGAGGGAGGACAAGTCTGTGGCTCCCTGTCCTGTTAAATCTGCCTGTGGCATGTACACATAAAGATGGGTATCCAAGTACTCCTAAACTTCAGTAAGAAGCAGCTCAGGCAGTTGATTCCCCCTAAGCATTTGCAGCACCCAGTTAATAATTGCAATCCATAGATAGACATTTGCCAAAACCAAACACTGGCCACCCCATTTCCCAAGAAGCAGTTTGGTTAAGACTTAACCTTAGCAAATCACCCCCCCTCCATCCTGAGCAGGTCCCCGTTAGGGTCTACAAAGCAACACAGGACAGTGCAGGAGGGAGGATTCATGGTACTTGTGCTGTGAGTCAGCTGAGTGAACCAAAGCGAAGAAAGGCTGCAACAGGACATCGCTCCCGCTGTGCTGAGCAGGCACACAGCTAAGCAACATCAATTTTCCTTCTTGCTTATATTCTCTCATCCAGCAAATGAAAATCCTGATTTTTGGTTCAGCCTTAGGGCAATTTCAAAACAGACTTGAAAAGCTAATCATGGTGAGTTCTGGTCTGAGAAAAACAAAACAAAACAAAACAACAGTTGAGAGCATTCTGCCATTCATTTTTCAGGCTGATTCTGACTTCCTGGTCACAGCGCAGACGTTTTATATACAAACATCCAAAGTGAGTTGCTGGAAGTTACAAAGAAAATCTTGTAGTATTCACCCTGCTATCCTGAGGCTTCAGACCAGTGCTTTAAAATTCATCAATTTAATTATTCTTGCTTGTCCACAGAAACGGTGAAACTTTTCAGTCTGCTCTTTGGTATAATTAGTATCTTATTGTTCTTCTGAAAGTCCTCTTCCTTTAATCTAACTCACAGATGCATTTTGACAACTAAATTGGGTGAACAGAAGCTTTAATTACTTTATTTTTCTTGCTTTTATGCACTGCGTGTGATAGCAATACATTAGTCTATGAATCTGTCAGTGTGAAAGTAAAGCTTCCTACACATTTTCTTCTAGGCAATTATAAATGCAGAGAAATAACTGCAGTTGCACGCAGCCTGTAGTCATTTCTTCATGACACCAGAGAGCCATACATATCTACATGGATGCACACACAGACACATACGGTTCGAGCTGAAGTTTTAAAGAATACCCTGAAATTTAGCTATGTGCGTAACTAGAAAGACAGATACACAAGCATAGGTGTACTCATGTCACTTTTTGTAAACCTGCTCAGCACACGTCAGTCGAGAATTTAAAAATTCACTGGGCACCTTAATTCCTTTATACTTGAATATGTTAATTCACACCCATTTGTATGCTTTAAGTACATCGGATTTATGATACTGCCATCTAAAAGCTATTAAAATTTATAGAATCATCATAAGAAAACATTTTATGCATATTTTCAGAAATGATAATTAACTTATTGGCTCAAGCAGATTCAGAACCCTGGCTATGGGTAGCTAATGAATTTAGATTATAGTTTGCATTAGAAAATCCCTCATATTCAAGAGGCTGGAAGTGTGAGGTCATATTATTAAAGGTATTGCTGGGTTCATCACTGCAATGTAAAGCACTCATTTTAAGCGCTTCATTTAAACCTAGGTCATTTTTATATCACATCAAACCTCCTTCTGAAGAAGAAAATGTGTCTCCATGCACTGAGTATGATTTAGGCTAAATAGGAAGAATCTCTGTTCATAGTACCTGTATGGATATAGGCTGCTTTTGGACCAGTGTCACTAGGCATTTTGTGTTCTGTCTCAGGACAGTAAATAAGCATAGACTACTCTACATGGACTAGACAATATTAGACAACTAGCCTAGAAGTGGCTAGAATATCACCAGACATTTTCAATATAAGATGACTTCAATAGTTTTATTCCTTCACAGGTCATACTCAACAACAACTAAGCACTGAGATGCTGATTCAGCACCTAACTAGTTTGAAGCATATCAAAATTTTGATTAGGCAATGTGCTTAAATATCTTGCTGAATAGGGTGCCTTGATAAAATTACAAATTCTTGAAACATAACCAAAGACATAATTCATCCCAATAGGCCAAGTGAATATTTCTACGCAGATTATTCAATGTGCATGGAGTACAGCATCAACCCAACAGGCAAGCAGAGAAATTAGTTCTGCACAGGAATGCAAAGGATGCAGAAGGAGATAACTGACTCCACATCACTTGATAAGAACCCTTCAATAATAAGGTGGTTGCAAAAAACATAGGAGTGCTACTCTGACGTTTTTAACTGCCTGAAGAATGTTGTGACTGTATACATACATATGAACACCACGAGAACCTGAACTGATGTGTCTTGGCAGTACATGTGCCTATTTTCCATGGCATCTGGAGAAAAACTGGTCTTTCAACCATGATGTGCTCATGTCTCGGAAGCACCACACAGCCACCCACTCGCTCCTCCCACAGCAGGATGGGGGAAAGAGAACAAGTGAGAAAACTTGTGGGTTGAGATTTGACCAGTTTAATAATTGAAATATAATAATAATAATAATAATAATAATAATAATAATAATAATAGTAATGAAAATAGAAATAAAACCTGAGGAAGGCAAGCAGTGCAAATAAAAACAATTGCTCACCACCAACCGACCAATGCCCAGACAGTCCCTGAACAGCAGCCACCCAGCCAATCTTCTCCCTATTCTATTGCCAATGTTATATGGCATGAAATGTCCTTTTTGATCAGCTGGGGTCATCTCTCCCAGCTGTGTCCCCTCCCAGCCTCTTGCCCACCCCCAGCCTGCTCACTGGTGGGGTGGTGTGAGGAGCAGAAAAGGCCTTGGCTCTGTGCAAGCCTTGCTCAGCAACAGCTCAAACATCCCTGTGTTACCAACACTGTTTCCAGCACAAATGCAAAACCCAGCCCCCTACCAGCTAGTGTGAAGAAAATTAACTCTGCCCCAGCTAAAACCAGCACATCACGTGAGCACAATCTCTCTTTGAGCATCATCTCTTCATTAGGGCCGTTCTTCAAAGAGAGGTTTTGGCAACTTCAGAGACAAATTAGTCGAGGCAGCTCCTAACTGCCTATTTTCTGTTAGACTGACTTTCTCTGCCAAAAATAGAAATGGAGAAAAAATGGGATTTTTTTATTCTGGTATTCTATTAATTTTCTAAGATATCACCAGAAAGACATTCATAATTATCAACCAACTCATGTAGTTTCCAACTCCAGAAAATTACAGAAAAAATTTAAAAGAATACTTTATTGACAAGGTATTAAAACAAAACAAAACCTAAAAACCCCAACATTCCAAATGGTCAATTAGGTAAAGAAGTCAGTAACTAAAAAGGAATTAGCTGGAGCTGAAGGATTTTCTGTATTAGTGGACAGGAACCCTACGTCTGCCTCTGCACCAAAACCAGGCGCTGCAAAGCTGTTGACTACAGAACTGCTGCCTTGGTAAAAATACTATAGCAGACATAAAAAATGGCTGGTGGATCATGAAAGTAGTAAGAACTGTGCAACTTCCAAACAGGGAGCAACACATTAACTGGGACCTCAGAGAAACTGGCACTGGGTTCTGTGCTATCCATTTTCATTAGTGACCTGCAGGACTGTGTGAACCCCGCACCATCAAAATCACACACAGCACATGCTGAGGGATGACAAAAACCTTCGAGAACAGAGAGGTTATGTAGTTCTGAAGAGCTTAAAGGTTACTCTCAATAAGTGTGATTAAATGTCAAGTAATGAATTGAGAAAGTCATAGAACCTAATGCAAAATGGATACTGCTGTATAGAAGGTACTAATATATAGAAATAGGCTTGGATTGGATGACTCAGATAGATTTCTCTTTAAAATATCAAGAATTCTTAGTTTCCTCTTCTGCTATATGAGTTTAGATGTCTATATTTACATTCCTATACACTTTTTCAAAAGATGCTTCTGTTTTGCCATATTGGCAGAACACAAGGCAAAAACCCCAGGCTTGTGAGAATACAGCAATAAACCTAAAATAAATCTGTAAGAGAGCACAGAGCTCCATGCTGCAGAGAAGAAGTTCATGAAGCTCAAATTAAATTCAGTCTGGGCCAGGATCACTTAATAAACATTTTCTGATGAAGTAATGCTGTGGTTCTATGATATATTGCCTTTAGACAAGTTATCTCATGAGCATTATTAATACTGCTCTCTTACATTATATAGGTGAATGATACCTAATTAATTTGTTTTTATTCTGAAAACTAGTGTGATCTACTTCCATGAAACACCTTCGCTGCACCATTCTAGACAATTATTGTAGCCCACGAAATTTTTCTTAAGCTTTAAATTCTGTATTATATCAGTATTTTATGAAATGAGATGTAATTTACAAGCTGGATTCGTAGTGGGAAAATAAGTCAGCTGTGTTATGAGCATCCTGATTTTAGCAATATTTTTGAACTTTCTTGGAAGCACCAAAATATAAATGTAAGATAGGTACACACTGGCAGATTAATGATAACAGAACCTCACAGGCCTGATATACTAATTTCTAGGGTAGCAAATACTAAATTCTAAATTATTTCTTGCTAATTTCTTACTAATGCACTTAATCCTACAAAAGAACAGATTTTCACATCAAAAGCAGAATAAAGTCTATTTACTCACCGACACTTTGCATTTTAGAGCATTCAAAGCTCCTTCCTGCAATTGCGTCCATGCAAATACCCAACACTTGTAACTCAATGTGACTTTCCTCACACAGATTGCCGGTGCAATTCCGGATGCCTGACAGCAGTAACTCGTGGAACCTTCAGATGCTGATCTAGGAGGTGACAGGTCTCTGTAGGTCCTGTGCCACAACTGAGCGCCCTGTGTCATCCTCGAGCATCTTGGCCACATTAGTTATTTCACATAGCACTAAATGCCTACACATGGACAACCATATCAGGCCTTTCAAGGTAAAAAAAGTTATGACTCCTCTGGTCAATAAGCCAAGTCACCAGCCTGAGTTTGCTTTTCCTCTATACCACCATCCAACTGCAGCACAGAACCTTGTTTTCCAACCAAGAGACTTTCCTTAAAGGAGACAATTTACAGAAATTAAAAAGAAAAAAAAAAAAGATACTCCTGGCATATCTATAAATAACAGCCGTAATTTTGCACTAATAAAAATATGAGATTAAGGTTCCTGTGACAATGTTACACTAGCAACATTGTGCAGAAGAGAAGTTTTACATAACTTTAAATAACTTTTCTGTATAGAATATGCCCTCTTAAGAGCTCAGGTAGTTCATGCCAACTACCATACAGCTGCCGATACCACTAGGTAGATAAAAATATCTCATACATATTCCAAATTGCACTTGTTTTCAGAGACTCTGGGAATTTGAAAGATAGGAAGCCTAGATGGAAAACTGCTGGGTTTTTATCTGACTCTTTGTAAAAAATAAAAGGGAGAAAGGTTGAAGTTTATTTGTTGCTTGGTGACTGTGAAAGCAATCGAAGCACCTAGGCAAATTTCCTTTTGTTTGTCCTTTTAAATATGTCTTTTATTCCCAAATCCATATCTTAATTCTTACTGTGCTAACCTAATCAAGTCCATTATCTCCAATGGGAAGCTCGGAACACACAACTGCAATGAACAGATGGTTTCTAGATTGCTTCCTCACACTACTGCTCTTTTTACAGAAGACCTAATAATGACAACAGCCACTCCTGCACAATTGTTAGACGAATAATACTGTGTTATAATACTTTCAAGAACTTTGTTTCTATCACAAAGCTTTCTATTGATCATTTTCATAATTATTACCACATTATGACCTCAGCTTAACAAGGAAGATATTAATGTATAAATCAGTGACACTGATGTTTCTAAAATTTGCAGCAGTAGTTTATCATTATTATTGGGCATCTATTTTTTCAAAGTGTACTCATTGTCAGCTAACTCTCCTGCCACTGCAGTCAGACACATACATAACCATTAACTTCAGCGAAAGGGAGTCAGACTATAACTGAGTTCTACCGACAGATCTTCTAGTTTGTGCAGAAAGAAATTGCAGCGTAAGTCAACGCTGCTGCCAGAGCCATTACAGGATCTCGATAATCCCATAACAATATCATCCAAAAATCACTGGTGATAGTTAAAGACATTTCAGAGAGTACCTCTCTGGTTTAAGGATTACAGATATGTCTAGGCACAATTATTCCTCTTATAATTTTAGCATTCCCAAGTGTCATTTTTAAATGTTATGTTTTACTTTTAGACAAACTTAGGTCTAAAGTCATCATGTACTATGCTTACAGAATCAGTTTCCTGTTTTCAATCTGAGAACAAAATCTGTTTTATCTTTTAAACTGTAAGTGTGAAAACTTCATCCATATTTAATGTTTCTCATAATTATAACTGTAATTATAACTATAAAGCTTTCAAAATTTTCTGGTAACAGATTGTCTCTGATATCTATTTGTTATTTTTATCACATTAAAAGATAAGATAGGGCATGCTTAAAGGGCTCATGACTTTAGGAACAGTACAAACACAAAGCTTAAGCTTTGGTAACATTCCATATTTTACATTTTAATTTGGCAAACACAGATTTCACTACTCAAGAATTAGTAACTGAGGAGAGTATCAGACAGCATCTGCTAGGGATAATTATATTCAAATCAGGAGGCCCAAATAACTGAGGGCATCTCTCATCTCTTCTATTAATTCTTAATAAATCTTGAAATAGCAGGGAAATTCCAGAAGAATGCTAATGTGTCATTAATTTTTAAAGAACAAGCAGCATGGCTGGTTAGCCTGGCATCAACCAAGACAAAAGGAAGAGCGAGCTGATACAAAGCCTAATTGATAAAGAGTGAAGAATTTAAATGTAATTAATGGCAGGTAGATGCATTTAGAGAAAATAATCCTCTTCAAACTAACATGATTTTGAT